>NC_064598.1:27761158-29114908 GCF_943734845.2 Anopheles funestus
GAGTACTGGCCAACTCAAAAAGAAGTTGCCTATACGACGTCAAATGAGCTCAGAGCAGTACATGTACACACTATACAGAGTCCAATAATTGAAACGGAGAGGTTTTCTAGCTGGGATAGGCTGTTAAGAACCATAGCCTACATTCATTTTTTCGTGGCGATTGTAAGGAAAGAAGACAAAGAATTGCCCTTTGGACAATTAAAGCAAGAACATTATGCCAAGGCGGAAAACACACTCTGTCTATGGGCCCAGCAGGAATATTACGCACAGGAAATCAAACAACTCCGCAACTTACAAAATATTTCAAAGTCGAGCAGTCTATATAAACTGGCTCCATTTTTAGACGAAAAGGGCATTATGAGAATGAAAGGTAGAATAGAAGCGTCAGATCACATAGCATATGAAACGAAACACCCGATAATACTGCCGCAAAGATCAAGAATCACCTTACTATTGGCCAACAAATTCCATCGACGATTCAGACACGGTAATAGGGAGACAATAGTGAATGAAATACGCCAGCAATATCATATCCCTAAACTGCGAGTTTTGATAGCACGAGTAAATCGCGAATGTATGATGTGTCGTATTAGACATGCTAAATCACGTACCCCACCGATGGCTCCACTACCCGTACAAAGAGTTACGCCGTTCGTCAGACCTTTTACGTATGTAGGAGTAGATTATTTTGGTCCACTGTACGTTAAAGTAGGTCGTAGCAATGCAAAACGCTGGATCGCTTTATTTACCTGTCTCAGCATAAGGGCCATACCTATGGAAGTTGTTCACAGTTTATCTACGGAGTCTTGCGTGATGGCGGTGCGAAGATTCGTGGCTCGTCGAGGGGCTCCAGCAGAGATATTCAGTGACAATGGAACAAACTTTCAAGGTGCTAACAAGCAGTTGAATCAGGAGAAACAACAACGTTACCGAGAACTTTCATCGACTTTTACCAACGCAAACACGCGTTGGATCTTTAATCCACCGGGAGCGCCCCACATGGGCGGTGTTTGGGAAAGGATGGTGAGATCCGTTAAAGTTGCGATCGGTGAAATTATAGAGTCCCATAGAAAGCCAAACGACGAAGCGTTAGAAACCATCATATTAGAGGCAGAATCAATGATAAACAGCAGACCATTGACCTATATTCCACTAGAATCCGCGGATCAGGAAGCATTGACCCCAAATCACTTTTTGTTGGGAAGTTCTAGCGGGGTTAAACAGCCGGAAGTACATCCAACAGATTACAGGGCCACCCTCAGAAGTAGTTGGAAATTGGCTCAATATTTATTAGACAGCTTTTGGCGCAGATGGACGAAAGAGTATTTACCCATTTTATCGCGACAGTCGAAATGGTTCGAAACGGTGAAACCCTTAGAAACCGGGGATTTAGTATTTATTATTGATGGCACTACGAGAAACGCGTGGAGAAGAGGCAAAATAGAAAGAGTCGTGAAAGGGCGAGATGGACGCGTAAGACAAGCATGGGTGAATACAAACAGTGGGTTAATAAGAAGGCCAGCGATCAAATTAGCACTGATCGACATAAGGGTCAGTTAAGGATGGTGAACGCAAGCGGTTCACGGGCGGGGGGATGTTGCGACAGAATTGTCGCCTGGGTGCGTAGCCCAGTCATGTAACGCCTGCGTTAATGTAAACGCATGAACAATAAACGCAAAGCTAGAATCCGGAAAAGACCGCGTGTAGAAAGGGAAGTGATGAGGACCTCGCGTGAGGACGAAATGATCAGTAGACTGACAACGAGCACACTAGGTCGATCACAATTTTGTTAGCTCAGCCTACTGTGCTAAATAAAAAGTGAAAACCCAATTAAAAACGTGTGCATTTAGTGTTGCCCTCTTCCGAAAGTCACAATCATTCTAGCGTACAGAAATTTTGCACCAATTTTACGTGGTGATGTCAATAATTATGGTGTTTTAGGAGATATGATCACTAAACGGTCTGTTTCACGCATAACGCATGTTACCGGCACAACGACCACGCACGCTAAAAGTCTCCACGTTTGTGGTCCTCCGTGCAGTGAAAGGACGCTCCCAATTTAAATAACCCATCATAATAATTTCTGCCGCTTCCAACAACTTTGCACACAACTTCCCGTACCGGGAACTACGCCCAATGTGTTTGATCAAAGCTGCGGAGGATGGAATAAATAACAAATAAAATGCTTTATCCCTTCGAAGTCATTTCGGGAGATCCCATTTGAGGACATAAGCTCGACTAGCCCCAACCGAGTCCTCATTTTCCCTCTCTCTTTGAGCTTCACCACTAGTAGCTCTCTCTCTCTCTTTATCACTCTCTCTCTCTCTCTCTCTCTCTCTCTCTAACTGGCGCTGATAAACAAAGCGATCTGAATCGGATTTCCCAAAATCCACCGAGATGCCATTGGACGAGCAGCTGAAAATTGGGGACGTATGACCCAACAAACCTTGGACCGATGAAACGCTCCGAAAGGAAAAGCCGTTTCCGATGCCAAAATGGATCCATCGCCATCAACGATGCTTGCCGGCACACTTCTAACACAATGTCCCCGCCCGTTGCTGCGCATGCTGCTGTGCTGCACATCATGAATCATTGGATTTTATTGGCAAATAAAACGATTTTCATGAATTTTAATTATTGCTCATTAATTAATTCAGCATTAGGCCACCGCAGCAGCATCAGCACACACACTGTGCTAATGCGAGATTTTGCAACCAAAACCAATCGGTACCGTCCCACATGCATACACACATTAACTGCCAACATCGAACGCCCATTGCCGCTGATGTGACTGCGAAGTTTAATTATTCTACACGTCATCCGAGACGCTAATGTACTTCCTGCCATCGTTCCGAACCGAGCAGCATTTGCATCAAACTTTGGTACTAAAACAAAAATATGCCCTTTTTCCGAGGGGTTACACTGTTTTCGGGCGTATGTTTTGTTATCATAGCTTTACCCAAAGCTCGACGGCAAATTACATAAAATTTGATGAGTTTTCAGCCCCGCCCCATTGGCTTAAAGCATGGAGATAAACAAAAGAAAGAAGAAAAAAACAACAACCCCTCCTCGGTCGTCTCGTACGATCAGCGGAAAATCGATCGATACCATAAATCGATTGATTCTCGTGAAGGGATAAAATTAATTTCTATAAAGCAGGAAAATTGAACAATCGTTCAACTGGAAATTGGACCGGACAGGTGGAATGATTTCCCATCAGCAGGATTGATTCTGTATCTGTATCTACTCTGTTCTTGGTAAACGCCGGTCCGTTAGCATGGTACCCATGGGTGCCATTCATATGAAGAAAAAAAATCAATTAAAACAATCATTCAATCGCACCTAATGTACAGCTTGTTAAATGACAAAGTAAGCCATTTAAGTCCCTTTTATGATTGATTTGTGTTTGCGACAAATTATTGGGTGCATTTAAAATGGTTATAACAAAACCGGAACGATAAGGATTAGGTGAAACGAGTTGGAAGTTTGATGAAAAAACGCGCCGCAACGTGGAATGATTAACGTAATTAACGATTTCATTAATTTATGCGTTCTATTTCTACAACCCCATTTTAAATTTACTGTGCGTTTTAATGAATTTCACACTATTCTATGTCGTCACCAGTAACACTTCATTTATGTACCTTTCCGCATAAAAAATCCATTTGAATCAGTTGGAATGCATGTTGGGAAATGAATTAATCGAACACTTATATAATGAAAGGATTTCTTCTTCAAGCAACGGCTTTCTAAAAGAACTGATTACCAGATGGTCGACTTTCTCATTACTTTGTCCAGCTTCTAGACTTGTTTCAAATACTCTCCCTCAACATCATCCCTTGAGTGCTAAATTTGTCCTAAAACTAGTGTTTCGAGAGTAAAAATGTAGTTGAAAAAACATTAAAGTTGTATGCAATCGGTATATTTTTTAAACTTTAATTATTCTCGTACTCTTTCCTGTCACATGGGACGTAATATCGAACGCTGTTTTGATACCATTATGCAAATAATTATTATTATTTCCAATGTAATTCGATGGACCAGAAATGGTCGTAATGAGTACTTAATTTAAAACTACCAAAACAGACAGGAATTCGCTGATGAAACAAAAATCGTATGAAAATAGATTTTTCATATTATTTTATGCAGACAACGTTTACATTACGATTCGTTGACGCCATTTATTCAAAACTCGTCTGCGTAGAGGAAAATGTTGAATGTAAAAAGATATCTCCACATTAACTTCAAGTAAACTCTAACGGAAAATTACGAGTCCCTTTTAAGGTTTTTCAAATTTACCCAAAAATTACCCAAAATTTATTTCGTAATTAAAAGGTGATTTATGGGTAATTTAATGAGATTTGTCTCACTGTGAGTTGTTCCGTCTTTATAGGTTCTCGATCCTCGATAATTACCAGCTCTCTTTCTCATAGACTAAAGAGAACTTAGGAATAATTAGGATTCTACAAAAAAGATCCCTATTAGCATTAGCTTTACTACACAGTACGAACGTTACAGAAAAGGCTTTCGTCAACATTTAAGTTTTCTGAATTACTAAACGAAAACAACACAATCAGATGCCAAAACACAATTTACCACATGTGAAGCATTTTTTTTCTAACGTTCAGTAATTTTTTCCTCCAAAACCACATCCCTTCCCCCTTCCTTTTCGCCCCTTCTAGGGACAATATTATTCGAAACCAAACCACCAGCACCAGTACTAAAATATCGCATTTCAGGCAACACTATTTCCATCTTGTCATATTGGCACCCATCAAATGCGTTGCCCCCCCTTTTTAACACATTTGCAATAGAATGGTTGGCAAACAAAAAAAACACAAAAATTTCCCATTTCTTTCGCAGCACGCGGCGCAGCATGATTTTGCTGCCTGTTTTCGATCTCGCTAAACAGATAACACTGTGTTCCTGGTTGCCACCGACACCACAGTAACCGTAGCATCTAATTATCTGAGCCCTGGGATGGAAAGTTGTCAGGACATACACACACACACACACGGACACACACCGTCAAGGTATTACCGTCACTGCCAGACGGTGGCAAACACACGGCTAGAGTATGGAGGCCGCACCACAACCACGGTGCAGGAGTACAATATCATCATCATGACTCGAGATGCCGTTGCAACAAGCAAAGTCTGCTGTTTCACGCCCATACTTGGTTTCTCTATTACGTTCGACAATTTGCTGAATGTTTTTTCCCTTCCTCTCTCTCTCCTTCTCTTTCTCTCTTTGTTGTTTTCCATCCACTAGACGTAAAGCAACGACATCATCTTTGCGCGTTGCTTTCGCTTGTGCCTTCCACCCAGTAGATCCACGACGGTGTCGACTGATATTGTTATTAGGATTTATGCTACTCACATTACGCTTTACGGAAAAGTTTGCTGTTGCAATCCCACCACCACATCTGCCAGCTGGGACGCTAAAGGACGGAACTTAAAACAACAGACGGAAGAAACGTCGTGCACGGGGAAAAGGGAAGCAGTGAAACTGGTTTTTCCTTTCACACAAAAAGAAAACATGAAGTAAAATTTATTGTACTGCTTCAAACCGAAAAGAAAACCCCGGTGTACGCATTGAACACACATCACAAGTGGTAGAGTGGTTAGGAGGACAGCAACCAGCAACGAAAATGAAGCTTTTACGTGAGCGTCTTTCCCGCTGCACTAAGGACCACCCCAACAGGATCAATTATGTGGCTGTGCATCTTCTTAACGAAATGTGTGCTGATCCATATGCAGGTGCACTTTTCCCACTGTTGCACTGTTGCACTAGTTTGATGTAAGAATGGTGGCTCTTTCCCTTTGTTGTGCCCCCGCCGGGATCTAATTCGTTTACGAAAACTGGGCTCTCCCGTGCCCATTTTCATGTTGGTTTTGCACCACGGCAAGAGTAAAGGGAAGCACACAGACATAGGAAGAGCTCGAAGAAAGAACGTCACAACTAGTTTGAGGCATGTAAGGTAATGCATTTAACCGTGAAAGCGTAACCCCAGGGCTGCCAACACAACTACTACTACTACTACTGCGGGCTGTTTAATGTGCCCACAGGCAGCAACCATGATTCTTCCGGTTTTCCCCCATTTTTGTTTGAGGGGGTTTGACGGCGTAAGTGAAGCCAGCGAATCTATTAACACAACCGAATTTGCTAGCCAAACCATCGAGCCAAGCTGAAGGATATGTTCCAACCTCGAATGTCCAACCAACTGCCGGGGGTTTTCGGTATCATCGTAGACGGTCGTTCTTTTTCATTAGTGTTTAGTGTTCACAGACCTACCCTAGGAACGACTGCCTTGAACGGCCGAAAGCACCAGGCCGGGTTAATAGTGCCTCCGGTTTATAGAGTCGAGCGGTTGTAGGAAATAGGCCATATTCCCACGCTTCCAGTCAGCTCCAGCCAGCCTTTCCACTGTGACAAAACCGATGGGCCAACGCACCACACTATCATCGTGTTTCTGGAGATTGAAAGCTTACATTATTGGCGACAACTGGTTTCATTCTTCTCCAAAAAAGGCACACTTTGTGCATGCGGCACGTGTTTTCCCAGACACTGGCACCACATAGTTCGTAGCAATCAGGTTGGAACTTACTGCTTGCCTTCGTTCTTACCTTCGTAGTTTAAGTGGTTAGTTAGTTAGGATACTAGTTTGCTTGTTTCCTATTAGGATTGCTCATTTTCGTCTAATATTACCTTCATCTCATGCGAATGCTATTGCTGAATGGTATATTTCCTCAGAGGGCATTTTTGCAAAAGTATGTACAAAAGCCATTTATCATGTTTATCATTAATAGATGAGACTTTTTTGGTGCCGCTCGACAACGATTATAAAAATAATATCACCGAAAACTGCAGTAAAAATTACAAAAATGAGAATCAAGAAGTGACCTCGTAAATGGTGATAAAAATTCTAACATGTTTGTGTTGAGTGGAATTTTCGCCCAGTCCTGACCAGCAATTGATATACTCTAACAAGAAATACAAATCAACATGGTTTTTTCACTTTGTCATGTTTGATCGTTAGTAAGGCAGAAGAAGAAAGCATGCTACAGACGTGTGTCTGTCTGTGGCTTTGTCCAGATAGAACGCTCCTGTTGGTTAATTCTGGCAATTTCCTGTCCATCGCTTGCTGGTTATTGACAATAGAAAACTTATAAAATATAATATTTTGCCTTAGAAAAGCAACTAATAACAAAATTTTCTTTGAAGTATTTTAATCTCAAGGCATTTCTTCCTTGTATTTTGCTTATCACGTGTATGGTTATAAAAAAACATTAAAAAAAATAATATGTAAATCAACAAATCAATACGTAAGTAAACAAATTCAACTAACGACAATAATATATCAAGACAAAAAGAGTAAAATCAGATAAACAAATAAATACCAATCATACGATAGACGATCTAATGTCGTTTTGAGCAATATACAACGTGAAGGAACATACTGTGCAAAATTTGAACAAACAAATCCATCCATGTCAATACACACCTCACGCAGTATAATTTACGATGTAAGCTCGATTGCAGTTACGGGATTAATATGCTTCCCAAGCAAAATGTAGCACCGCCATTCATCGAATCAAATTGGGAGGAAAAGTCGACGGTACGGTTTCTAACATTTCCAAGGGATAAGTCTTATTTGCATGTTTAGTGTCACTCCCGTGGGAACGATGATGGCTGAGGGTAATTTGGGTGCACGGTTAAATCTTCTTTCGAGGGCCACATTCGGGTTTTCAAGTGGTAGCTTTTATCACTCTCTTTTCAACGTCACCTGCGCACCGGCCCGGTTGCGAAGGGAAAGGTTTTTCATCTCCCAGGAGAGCGGATGCCTCATCCCCATGATATGCTTCATTCAACCCGTCATCCTCATACCGGGCCGGGGAGGGGGGGGATCATCACCCTATCCAGCATACGCTTTTCATAGGCCAGCACTGATAGGCCAATTCAAATGGGCTAAAGGAAACAGAAAAACGCAACCGAAAAAAAAACACGAAAGCTGTACAGACTTAGATGCTCATGAGCTTGATTATCATACTTGCCGAAAGCATGGATAAACGAAGCACAAACTTATATTTGTATGCAAACAAGTTTCATTCCTTTTTAGAATCCACTTTTTGGCCTTTTTTCTTCTTCTTTTTCTTCTTCTTTTTAATCTTTTGTAAAGGAAACGTTCCTAGCACACAGAGATACAAACACACACACACGCGCGCGCGCGCGAAAGATCTCTTCAGTGTCGGTATATTCGTCCACGTTCGAACCTGGCTGAATTACCCCATTAGGGTGGCAATCAGGGGACACCAAAGCGATGGAGACTTCGCAAACGAGCATTTCTTTTTTTCCGCCCCGACACACAGCCACCTATTCAAGTGCAAACAGCACCAACAACCAAAAGAAGAACTCCTTCCACCATCCTTTTTTCCCTATCGCGTACCATAAGGTCATCCACATCTCTGTATTCTGGCTACAGCGTATATGTATGTAAATTTTTTGGCCAACATTTCCAAGGGATTTACGGCCAAAAATTCTTTTACCGGTGTGCGCATGAAATGGTCCAACTTTCAGCGAATTCATCTTCCGTTCTGTTCGTGTTTTTTTCTTCTTGTTTTTTGGTTTGTGTCGACAAGAAGATGGCTTCGTTCGATGTAATGGGCCCATCTTTATCGTGCCCGGTTCTTCTTGTGCTTGTATCTTTGGTTGGTTTCAGATTGTGAGTCGCCTCAAAATAAGCGACACTCATTACCGCCTGTATGGCATGACCTACATTGCGTACGGTGGGGAAGTTTTGCTTGCCAATCTGGATGGAACAACCGAAGCCAATGGGAAGTGGTAAAGAAAAGCATTACCTTTTGCTATGCTACCCCAATTCCAATGGATGAAGGTTCCGTGGCGCTCAAACAAACGATACCCATCACTAGCCATTTAAACCTTCTGCTTTACGGGTTGATCGATATGTGCAGTATCCCAAAGTTTGGTTGTAAATAATTATATAAAATAAAGTTAATCTTTTGCATAAATTTATCAAGAGCTGATGAGGATAGACCATTCAAAGAAATGTTTGCAAAAAAATATAATTTAAATATTCATAATAATATATTAAATATGTTGCTCACACAACACTACTTAGTAAACAGTAAAATATTTGAACTACTTAAGGAAATAATGCAATAAACAAGAAATGAAATAAGTACTGCCACCGTCGTTCAACCCAAGCAGCGTTCTCAATTATCGTCAAGCATCATTGAAACCCGAGCCTTCGTTTTGTCAATTTCTTACACACTGACTAGTTCTACCTACCACAATCATGCAGGTGTCAACCCGTGAGCACCCGCACAAATGGCGTTCGGCAAAAAGGTAGCGCAAAGAGTGCCAGCTGATGTATGTTAAACCATTCACCTGCCAAGTATGGCTGCCTTCGCGTTTCTCACATTCATTCTTCCAACGAAACAGATCCGTGTACAGACAGCGCACTGGGAAAAGCGCGTTTGCTTGCGTATTCCATTTGATGTGCAAATTTTACCACCATCAACGTTTGCCAGTTTGCGTTTGTGTTTTGGGTTTTGTGAAATTTTACCTTTGCCTACACTGGCCTACACAATTCATCGAAACAGCTCCACAAAAGAGTGTCCCGCACGGTAAGCGTAATTCACATCTGCCCGATGGTGAGCTGGTGGTTTTTTGCTGTAAGCATACAAAAGGTGATGTAACAACAACAACAAAAAACACATCCTTCAAAATGTCAACATGCATAGGAAATGTTATCACACCCGATAAGTTTTCCCTTTGGAACGGATACCTTGAATGGGGACGATACAGATCCGAGAAGCCTTCATGTTTTTGGAAGAAACGAATATCTTCCTAACCTGATTGACATCTTGACCGGGTTTTGTGGGTAGAAATTATTTTGATCATTTCCTCCCGGTGCCGGTCCAATTACAACTGTTCAAAGATCATCAGGAAAAGATCCGATCAACCATTCAAAGCTTTTTCCTTGTCAAGGTTTTATTTCATGTGGGTGAATAGTAAGAACAGTGGAAATACCGAAAGTGCAACTGCTTCAATAACATGAAACATACATGTTATGAAACGGCTATTTACTGCACAAATAAACGAAACAGATAAAATATGATATGGACTGACGAACGCCAAATTGACTGACGAACGAAATACCAAATTTTATATTTTTAAATACAGATCAAACGGGGTTGCTTTATTTCCTATCTCACTATGGGTTTTTTGTCGTACCTCTGGTATACAATTCTGTTGAACAGGCTATTAGTTCGTTAGTAATACTTTATTACTTTTCCCAAGAAAATGTACCAAACGTTCAATATTGCGTTCAATATTCATTTCATGCAAATTTATTTTATGTCAATCATTTTATTTTCAGGAAGATGATGAACGTTATTTGAGTGTCGATACAAAAACCATTAATATTTCACACAGCATTTTTTTTATTTACATGAAGTCAGAAATTGTTTTCAATAAATACAGCATAATACTATATTTCGTCTGACTTAAAACTACAATTTTATGTCTACCTGGGTAATCTGAAATCGACGAAGAGATGAAGCGCACCCGACCTAAAACACTAAGCCCCTCCACCAAAATCACTAGGCGCCTCCATCAGAAACCATTAGGCGTCTTCACCAGAAAACACAAGGCGCCTCCACCAGAAAACACCAGGCCCCTCCACCCGAAACACTTGCCGTTTCCATCAGAATACACTAGGCACCTTCACCAGAAACCACTAAGCACATCCACCTGAAAATACCGAGCGCCTTTACCAGAAACACTAAGCGTCTCCATCAGAAACCACTAGGCGTCTCCACCAGAAAACTCTCGACACCTCCAGTAGAAAACACCAAACCCCCTCTCCATCAGTAACACTAGACGCCTCCATTAGAAACTACTAAGCGTCTCCACCAGAAAACACTAGGCGCCTCCACCAGAAAATACCGGGCGCCTCCACCATAAAACACCAGGCGTCTCCACCAGTTAATGGGATCTATGATACCTTAAGTTAGAAAGCTAAAATTTTTAGCCTGGATCTTTCAAAACATCGAGCAGAATCGAGCGGGAAATTGTTGACTGGTAATATCATCATGCAAGGATTCCTCAAGGACATAGCCTAAAATAATTAAACTTATGTAATTTCATTGTTGTTTTAAATCTTAATTTAATCAATATTCACCCGAATCAACTTTCGGAAAATATGGCCTAACCTGTTTCAGACATGCTTAAAAAAAATGCCTTGTTTTGACATTTGTCGAGCAGCTGACCAAAACTATCATTAGAAAAAATTTCTAATCAGAAATGCACAGGCTAATTTTGCTGGCCGGTTTGTATGGAAAGCTTGCAGCAAATAAGCCGCCAAACGTCAAAGTCCATATAAAAAAAAACTAGTGGAAGGTATCATAGACCCCAATATCAGGCGCCTCCACCAGCAAACACCAGACGCCTTCATAGTTTACCATCTGGTCCAACAATCTAACCTAACAAGCATGGCTGCTAAAGCAAAGCAACATTCATCGATGCAACCGATGTGGTAACGCACAGCTGCATCATAGCACCATGCACTTAAAGATCAGACACCACCTCAATCCAATTCACCCTTAGCGAGAGAGAGAGAAAGCTAAAGAAAGAGAAGCAAAGAGAGCATGCTGCTCGTGTGACCCAGTACCGTTATACATTTAATATCATCAATTTACATTCGATCACTCTCGGCGTCCGTATACTGCCAAACCAACTCACCGTACCACGTGGATCGTATGTACCGGTGTGGATAGAACGAAGGATTTAATTAATTGCGATTTGATGTTTGTTGTTTGCTCACCAATTACCTTCATTGAAAGGAGTCGTCAAACAACGTCGGCTGGAGGATGGTTTTGGCCGTGCCGAAACCGCACGAGACATGGCTGAGAACGATGCTAGCAGCTCAGCCTTATCAGCAGTGCTCAGGACGACATGCATGGCGGAATCCCGTAACATCCCACCAATCAATTCAGTGCGTTACATTAAAGATTTTACCCCGTTTGGCAGGCGCTTTCTGTCGGCTCAATGGCTTTAAACGGCATACGCCATACATACAGCTAGTGGCCATCTTGAAGACGCTAACAACCGAAGCAAAGAGTAGACAAAAAAACCCACGCACACATTTTATAATGTTCTCCTTACTAACGCTATCCTTCAGTTCCGATCTCTAGCAAATGGTGTTTCGGGAAAGCGGTTTTCGGAAAGGACGAAGATTCTCCTAGGTTCGTGTTTATGTATCCAATTAAATTGTTAACATCTCGACACAAACGCAAAACCATCGTCTGCTGCAGTCCAACGAAACACTTCGGGCAAGGTACGGCAAGACTGTCGCTCGATTGATGGATCCGCTTTGCATATTCGGTTCAACGAGAAAGATAATCAGAAACGAACGTACACAAGCACCGGTTTAAAATGGATAGAGAGAAAGAGAGAGAGAGAGGGATTGATGTATCTTAAACCAAGATGCGCTTATGCTGCTATTAGTGGTTTAAACAGTGGAAACAGCGAAACAGTGAAGCAGCACGAAAGGTGCGAAGAAGCTCATCTTTAATCAAAGACCAACATCATCGACAGTAGCCGGCCGCATCAGCAACAGCATTGCTCATGTTGGAATTAATTTTAGCCAATTGAAATTATGTGAATTCTGCACACCTGGCACCTAAACTTTCAAACTCCGACTGCGGAGGAGAATGATGCCGGAAGGAAGGAAATCATGCAACCGAGGATGAAGATTAAAGCACAATTTTACTCGCTTCAGTAACGGAAGGGGACATGCCAGAGGAGTGTAGATAGATCGACCAGTCGATGTATTTCTACCAGCCCCGAGCATGGGATCTTCACCGGGATGATGTGCATGTTTAATCGTATCATCCATCGAAAACGAGACGCGAGTTTAAGCATGATGACATGCAAGTGGTACATCGAAACGGACTTGCAGTCCGTGCACCACCACACTTTTGCATTGCATTAATTAATAATTCATTAGAAATGATCACAAACGGTGCATATGGTACGCAAAATAAGCATTACATGAATAATTAAAAATAGTTTCTGTTTAGCTATAATGGTGTAATAATGAATAGTAAAATTTTCTAATATAAAATCATTTCTCAAACGTCAGCAATGAAATCATCTCAGCTGTAGAGGAACTTAAAAAAACCTTTTTTACCTTTTTTTTATAAAATAATTCATTACGTTTTCGCTTTAAAGAGATAAATTAATCTCTACCGATCAAAAACCACTCATCAACCTGGGAAGCTTAAGGGAGCACCAGAAAAGACGAATCCGCTTCGGAGGGCATTATAAAATAGCAACGCTACCTGGAAACCAATGACACTTGACTTAAACCATTTTCAAAGCCATGCCATGCTGCACTGATGGGGATGGAGTCAATCTACCTGCAAATTACAAGTTCAATGGAATCGAATTACACGTGCACGTTATGCCAGCTGACATCGTCGGACGGCTAGCCACCTGGGGTCGTCTTGTACCGGTTTGCCGTACGAGAGCAGACAGAATGCTGACTGCAGCTGGGCCGTTTTTTTTCTATGCAAAAGTTCGTTAGCTTTTGATGATGTGATAATATCACATGGCACGTCTGATGGAAGTGCTAGCCCAATAAGCTTCGTCAGCGTATGGACCGTTGTGTGTTTGCACCGGCACATGCTTCCGGTCTCACGATTCTGGTTCCGTTTACACGGAGCCCGCCCCACCCACAAAACCGGGACATGCGTTCCGTATCTTATTAGCAAAGACGATTACATTTCAATAGGGATTGATCTTTTGTGGACCACCACACACACACGTAAATCACCATCGACGCAGGACTGACCTCAAACAATGCTCCGCAGTCACTGAACCGGTGGCCGGAAATTGTTCAGCATAGTGTGCAACACTCGGCACCTGGCCGGGGCCCGTGCCGACTGATGTGTGTAATCGTTTCTGCTCGATTTAATGCAATGCAGAGCACGGTAGCGGAATCGATACGCATTTATCTCGGTGCACTTTCTTCTTCTGCACGGCTGATGACCCATGAATCATCACCACCTGGTTGATTATTTGTCAACCAATGAATGGGTTGCACGCATCCAAAACATTATCAAAGCGAACCCGATCGTTCGTGCATGATGTGATGGAAATGGGAATTATGTTACATTCGTTAACCATTGTTGTAGAAGGTTATGTTCTGGCACAATAAGTGCGGTGACGTTGGTGGACAATTAAAGGCTTTTAAATGGCAGCAACTTTCACTTAAAGGTACTCTAAAATGTCAACTATTTTCACTTGAAAGGAGCAGCCAAACGCGTTTTTCTGTTGAGTGGAATTGATTTTAGCAGGCTCCACACGACAGTACGGGGTATCAAATCCCATCCGGACTATCCAGCTACGTGGTAAAAATAAATCTTGAAACAACCAAATTGTTCTTGAAAATAGAAAAAAAACAGCCTTAACCAACACACGAAAGTCTGGTATAATCTTCAATATCCTTTCCGATAAGCCTTCCGATGATACAGAAAGTATCATCTTCGATATCCTTCCGATAAGTCCGTCAGTCCGTCTGTCCGTCAGTCCGTCAGTCCGTCAGTCCGTCAGTCCGTCAGTGCGTCAATCCATCAGTCCGTCAGTCCGTCAGTCCGTCAGTCCGTCAGTCCGTCAGTCCGTCAGTCCGTCAGTCCGTCAGTCCGTCAGTCCGTCAGTCCGTCAGTCCGTCAGTCCGTCAGTCCGTCTGTCCGTCTGTCCGTCAGTCCGTCTGTCCGTCAGTCCGTCTGTCCGTCAGTCCGTCAGTCCGTCAGTCCGTCAGTCCGTCTGTCCGTCAGTCCGTCAGTCCGTCAGTCCGTCAGTCCGTCTGTCCGTCTGTCCGTCAGTCCGTCAGTCCGTCAGTCCGTCAGCCCGTCTGTCCGTCAGTCCGTCAGTCCGTCAGTCCGTCAGTCCGTCAGTCCGTCAGTCCGTCAGTCCGTCTGTCCGTCTGTCCGTCAGTCCGTCAGTCCGTCAGTCCGTCAGTCCGTCAGTCCGTCAGTCCGTCAGTCCGTCTATCCGTCAGTCCGTCAGTCCGTCAGTCCGTCTGTCCGTCAGTCCGTCAGTCAGTCAGTCCGTCAGTCCGTCAGTCCGTCTGTCCGTCAGTCCGTCAGTCCGTCAGTCCGTCAGTCCGTCAATCCATCAGTCCGTCAGGCCGTCAGTCCGTCAGTCCGTCAGTCCGTCAGTCCGTCAGTCCGTCAGTCCGTCAGTCCGTCAGTCCGTCAGTCCGTCAGTCCGTCAGTCCGTCAGTCCGTCAGTCCGTCAGTCCGTCAGTCCGTCTGTCCGCCAATCCATCAGTCCGTCAGTCCGTCAGTCCGTCAATCCGTCAGTCCGTCAGTCCGTCAGTCCGTCAGTCCGTCAGTCCGTCTGTCCGTCAATCCATCAGTCCGTCAGTCCGTCAGTCCGTCAGTCCGTCAGTCCATCAGTCCGTCAGTCCGTCAGTCCGTCAGTCCGTCTGTCCGTCAGTCCGTCAGTCCGTCAGTCCGTCAGTCCGTCAGTCCGTCAGTCCGTCTGTCCGCCAATCCATCAGTCCGTCAGTCCGTCAGTCCGTCAATCCGTCAGTCCGTCAGTCCGTCAGTCCGTCAGTCCGTCTGTCCGTCAATCCATCAGTCCGTCAGTCCGTCAGTCCGTCAGTCCGTCAGTCCATCAGTCCGTCAGTCCGTCAGTCCGTCAGTCCGTCTGTCCGTCTGTCCGTCAGTCCGTCAGTCCGTCAGTCCGTCAGTCCGTCAGTCCGTCTGTCCGTCTGTCCGTCAGTCCGTCAGTCCGTCAGTCCGTCAGTCCGTCTGTCCGTCAGTCCGTCAGTCCGTCTGTCCGTCAGTCCGTCAGTCCGTCAGTCCGTCAGTCCGTCAGTCCGTCAGTCCGTCAGTCCGTCAGTCCGTCAGTCCGTCAGTCCGTCAGTCCGTCAGTCCGTCAGTCCGTCAGTCCGTCTGTCCGTCAGTCCGTCAGTCCGTCTGTCCGTCTGTCCGTCAGTCCGTCAGTCCGTCAGTCCGTCTGTCCGTCTGTCCGTCAGTCCGTCAGTCCGTCAGTCCGTCAGTCCGTCAGTCCGTCAGTCCGTCAGTCCGTCTGTCCGTCAGTCCGTCAGTCCGTCAGTCCGTCAGTCCGTCAGTCCGTCAGTCCGTCAGTCCGTCAGTCCATCAGTCCGTCAGTCCGTCTGTCCGTCAATCCATCAGTCCGTCAGTCCATCAGTCCGTCAGTCCGTCAGTCCGTCAGTCCGTCAGTCCGTCAGTCCGTCAGTCCGTCAGTCCGTCAGTCCGTCAGTCCGTCAGTCCGTTAGTCCGTCAGTCCGTCTGTCCGTCAGTCCGTCAGTCCGTCAGTCCGTCAGTCCGTCAGTCCGTCTGTCCGTCAGTCCGTCAGTCCGTCAGTCCGTCAGTCCGTCAGTCCATCAGTCCGTCAGTCCGTCAGTCCGTCAGTCCATCAGTCCGTCAGTCCGTCAGTCCATCAGTCCGTCAGTCCGTCAGTCCGTCAGTCCGTCAGTCCGTCAGTCCGTCAGTCCGTCAGTCCGTCAGTCCGTCAGTCCGTCAGTCCGTCAGTCCGTCAGTCCGTCAGTCCGTCAGTCCGTCAGTCCGTCAGTCCGTCAGTCCGTCAGTCCGTCTGTCCGTCTGTCCGTCTGTCCGTCTGTCCGTCAGTCCGTCAGTCCGTCAGTCCGTCAGACCGTCAGTCCGTCAGTCCGTCAATCCGTCAGTCCGTCAGTCCGTCAGTCCGTCAGTCCGTCAGTCCGTCAGTCCGTCAGTCCGTCAGTCCGTCAGTCCGTCAGTCCGTCAGTCCGTCAGTCCGTCAGTCCGTCAGTCCGTCAGTCCGTCAGTCCGTCAGTCCGTCAGTCCGTCAGTCCGTCAGTCCGTCAGTCCGTCAGTCCGTCAGTCCGTCAGTCCGTCAGTCCGTCTGTCCGTCAATCCATCAGTCCGTCAGTCCGTCAGTCCGTCAGTCCGTCAGTCCGTCAGTCCGTCAGTCCGTCAGTCCGTCAGTCCGTCAGTCCGTCAGTCCGTCAGTCCATCAGTCCATCAGTCCGTCAGTCCGTCAGTCCATAGGTCCGTCAGTCCATCAGTCCGTCAGTCCGTCAGTCCGTCTGTCCGTCAATCCGTCAGTCCGTCAGTCCGTCAGTCCGTCAGTCCGTCAGTCCGTCAGTCCGTCAGTCCGTCAGTCCGTCAGTCCGTCAATCCGTCAGTCCGTCAGTCCGTCAGTCCGTCTGTCCGTCTGTCCGTCAGTCCGTCAGTCCGTTAGTCCGTCAGTCCGTCAGTCCGTCAGTCCGTCAGTCCGTCTTTCCGTCAGTCCGTCAGTCCGTCAGTCCGTCAGTCCGTCAGTCCGTCAGTCCGTCAGTCCGTCAGTCCGTCAGTCCGTCAGTCCGTCTGTCCGTCAGTCCGTCAGTCCGTCAGTCCGTCAGTCCGTCAGTCCGTCAATCCGTCAGTAAGCCAGTCTGTCAGATCGTCAGTCCACAATAGTAAAACACAGTAAACATAGTAAATTAAACACAAGTAAAAAGAAAACTATTTGCTATATTCGACTCTGTAAAAGAATTCAGCAATATTTTTGTTACTTCTTAGATAGATAATCATTAAATGATGTACATGAAGAAAATTAAAAGACTTAACCTCTACACTGAACCTATAACACTGACATCTGATCAACCGCCTTGAAAGCTCCAACTGCAACCGAATTTGAACCACAACCCTCACCTATCTAAACTAACCAACCAAAACGAACACAGTTCGTGTGACAATTGCATCCATCGAAAGAATTCGCATTTTGTTTCCTTCCAACCAACCAAACCCGTTGCATACACTTAAGATTATTTAAATTACACCAACCTCCTAACCACTTATGCGCTCAATCATGGATAGCCGGAGACCCATCGTGATGGACATGTTTTACCATTACCATCGCAAATAACCACATTCGCTGGGTTTTTTTTCTATCGCAGAGTGATTGAGAAGTTAGGACGAAATGGTGTAGCAACAAAAAAAACAAAAAGCTAACACCACCTTGGTCAACCGAAGGACGGTGGAAATTCAACTAAAAGCTAAAGAACGAACGAACAGCAACGTAACAACGCAAAGAAAGTAACAAATGAAGCGCAAAACCGGCAAAGCAAAACAACGGGCAAACACACTCGCTTGCGGGAATGAAAACGTTCCAAACACCACCGGTGGCTACCACCAAAGTTCCCGTACGGCAGCGCGCAACACAGAATCTCTATTCCGCTTTTCACTTTTCGCTCCAATAATCCCGTGAATCGAGACAATTTTCCACTTTATTGTCATTGCTCGTTTAACTACCGAAAATTTGCATGTAATTTTTGAAATTGTTTCTCTTTACGGTCAACAAACCAAACGGTTGGGGTGACTGGTTGGTAATCAGACGAAACACTTGGTGGAGTAACGTCGCTCCCCCCTTCCGTTCTTCATCGGTTTATCTGCAGAAGTAGGAAAAAAACACCGGAATGCTACATTCTTCATCTTCACCAATACGGATTAGAGAAAGAAGGAGAGAGAGAGAGAAGGGGAGCGACCACCAACAGGATGACGAAGGACGCAAACGATCTCTGCCTCAACACCGAAGGAACGTAGACCAACACACAAAGCTTGGTAGACTCTGGTAGCGGTAAGTACCATTACGATTAGCCTGAACCGTTTACCGTAAAAACGCTAGTCAAATAAGCAGGAATCTGTTTAGGGCGGTACCAACGATACATGGCAGGACGTATCGTTGAGGAAAATTAAGGCAAACCGTTCGCTTCCATTCACAGCTGGAATGAACCTCGGCAGCGAACATTTGAGCGATCCCCCGGTGCACATTCAAATTCATATGCCCAAAATACTCAAGTACCAACAGCAGCAAAAAAAAACGCCCTCCGCCCCACGGACAGACTCCACGTCAAAAATGCACACGGTTACACATTCACGGATGGAAATTATCGTCACAGCCGGGACACGCTTACGGGCCACACAGCCACACAGGGTCGAAGCAGGAAGGACAGTAAAGTTTTCGCTTACCAATTACCATACACCCTCGGCATTCGCGGCATTCCCGCCCTACCAACAGCCCAGTGACGGCCCATAACGCTGAAACGAACTGACAAAAATGATATCCCATATCGCTCGCAAAGTTTTTCCCTCTAAACCAAGCTTCTTTTTCCCTCTAATTCCCTTCCTACCGGAGGTCCGTGAAATCATCTGTATGGTAAGGATCTATTGTCCGCAATTGGGAATGAACGCGTGAAAGGTGAATAAAGCCAAGTACGCGTTGGGGGGAGGGAGGGAAGGGACACAAGAAGGCAGATGAAAAACTCCAAAACTTTTCCATCCCCCTCGCCGAAACGAAACTTTTTTTGATGGCAACGATTGTAACCGGATGTATTCCTCGTGTGGCATTCCTGCTCCTTCTTTTTTTTTCTCTCCTCATTTCGGAGAAACTGTTACTCGCACTTAAGGACAATGGACAGGGGCATAAAATAAGCATTTCACCTTTTTTTTACCAAGAGGTCGCCCATTATGAGGAGCTTTTATTATTTTTTTCATGTTCGCCTGCTGTTGCATAAATGTGGCCGGAACTGGATGAAAGTGTCGCGCTCGGTTGGTCACCTTATGTTGGTCTGCCACACGCTTCGAGCTCGCCAATTACCGAGTGCAGCAATGAGCGGATGCAGTTTTAGTTTCAGGTTTTTTTTTCGGGGTTGACGATCGTAGTTTCACTTTAACTACTTAAAGGGAGCAAATGCCGAACATGGCGCTGTGATGTAAGCTCCATCTCGCAGATGTGATTTTAATTGTACCGTTCGCACAAGAAATCGTTGTAACTGACAAAGTTTGCAATCCCGCATTATACGGTAACTGCTTTTTTTTTTGATCGCAAAGCTTAATGTGCTTTGAATGTGTAATTAAATGTGTAATTTTCGTGTTTCATTTAACTATTGTTAAACAATTAGTGTAACGGAAAACATGAATATCAACGTTGAACTCTGTCTGACAGCTTCTGTCTATTAATGCATATAAAAAGTACAAATTGTTTAAATCTCTTAATTATTACTGAAATACACCATACAAATGCAGGATGTTCGTGCTGCTCCTTTGTGGATCCTAGAGCTTTTTCTAACCGTTAAAAAGGTGATCTTTTTTAAATCATGTCAACGATCGGCATTGTTCTGCGCTAGGGAAAATTTTACTTACATTTCCACCAAGCGAACGCGAGTTATAAAACACGACTTGTGAGCCATTTTCGATACGATTTCTCACAATTTGTCTTTGGGGGTTTTCCACAGAATTTTGCTTCAAGTTTGGTTCAAGTTTTTCTCAGGTTTTCCCACCTTTTTCTGATGGCGCATGGTGCAATTTCATTTGAAGGAAATTTGAAGGATTTTTTGAAGGAAAACTTTAACAGCATATTTTAAAAATTCCAACTTATTTGCTTAAATTTTGTGCTATAAAATCATTGAAATTTTAAAATCCTATTATTTGAGAATCATCGTAGCTTAACGCCCTGTAATATTTAAAAAGATGACCTTTCGTTCATTGTTGGTCAATGTAGCAATTTTCTTACGAATTTCTCACAGTTTTCATGTTTTCAATTTTGCGTGAATTTGTAGCTTTTTTCCATGGATTGTTACACTTTTTTATGGAGAGAATTTATTGCTTTCGTTTTTTCAATGCATCGAACAAGCAAACGAACAAGAGAATTTCCTTTGGTTTTTATCGCAGTTTTTGTTGAGCTTTTTCCTCAGGTTTGGTTTGGGAGCAATTTTTACTTGGACGACTAAAATTGAGTAAAAGCTACAAAGAATTATAATATTCTATCTACAAAAGTTTAAAATATTGAATGAAAATTGACTAACAATTCACCAAGCAAGAATATTCACCATTCGTAATCAAACCTCCCTTACATGAAATTGGAAGCAGAACAGCAAAGTTACACGTTAATTTCCTTGCGTTCTATTTATTACTACCGAATAATTCAAATACTTTTCAGCTGGTTCACATAATTTTTGTCACATTTCACAACGTCTAAAAAAATATATTACAGATGCGTACCGGCGTTCCGAATAAACACTCACTTACCAACTTGTAATTTAATTCCAAATGAACGGATGTGAGCAAAAGTAGAAGAAGAGGGAAAAAAACTCACCCCAGATCACCCAGCATCCAAACTTAGTTACGCCCGAAGCGTCGACGAATCTCCCCATTACGACGACCGCGTAACAAGTCAAGCAATTTAAAACCATTTCAAAGCGCACACCTTGCACTTTGAATAACGCGGGTGGTTTTATACGGCGTTATTTGTTTCTTGTTTGTTTTTTGGTGGGAAAGGTTTCATTTTAAAATTTTGCCTGACCTGACTTTACCTGAAGAACGTGTGAAGCTGCTAAAATGAGCGCGAAAAGACACAGAGCTGTCCTGTTTCCAATCCACCTCCGTTCTTTTTAACCGAATGAAACCGGAAGGACAATAGCATGTATGGGTGTGAAATGGATATGGCCATGGGGCAATAATAAAGAAGGCAAAACAAAAAAAAGAGCATCGTTAAGCACCGAATATAGCAGCCGAAGTTTAAAAATTTGCGACAACATTCGCTTAACAGACAGAAAGGAACGGTGAAAATTGTTCCTGCCCTATGGTGGGGATTGGGACCGTGCCGGAAACGCGAAAATGGTGTAAAGAGCAACAAAAAAATTCATGTAAAGTCACACAAACCCGAGGTTAACGGTTAAGGACACATTTCTTCCCACCAACCAAATGGTCGAGGATCGCTAGAAAAAATACCCCAAAAAAACACTCTTCGGTGGATGGAACCGTTTTGCGGCAATTGCGGATATTGGACACCCGTATCTGCCGAGTGGGAGACGGTTAAAGAGACACACAAGGTGAGGAGCACACAGCTAACATTTATGAAGAAAAATGGTACCGAAGAAACTAACAGCTGCTACCGGCTGCCGTATCTCACACGATGATACATTCGCACACGGTGAGAAATGGGTTTCGCACCGGAATGTCCTCCAGTTTTTGGGGGTGCAATGCAGCCACCAGACAGGCTTACCAGGCTTACCTTACTACGTATTACATATTGCTTCTGCCTTCCATTCCATGAGCGGGTCCCTATCCTTCGTACGCTTCAAAACTGTTCAAAACTTAAGAGGCTGTTACCGCCAAAACATCAAATGGCTTTCCGTTTCGCTCTTCCAACTAGCTGGCTTGTTCTTGCAGGGCCCGGTTCGAGTCTCCAGCAAACCTGTGCGGTTGCCTTTCGTTTGATCCTGGCCCATCCTGGCGCTTTACCCCATTTCTTCGGTGGAAAATGTGCTGACAGCTAATCGTCAATACCGTTCGGAATATGGCGGCACGGAATGCCCCATCGTTGAGTGGTTTGGTTGGCTATTACAAAACTTTTCCCTCCAGTAACTGAGCATATGTCCCACAGTCAGGGGTGCCCCGTTGTGAAGGATACTCTCGCTTCAATTGGAACAAAATTCACAGTGGAGTATAGATTTGAAACCATTTGTATAAAATGTTTGTTTCCACCACTATCTTCGTTGTTGTATATATCGTTGAAGATCATAAAAAAATTATTTTAAATATTTAAAAAAACTAGGTTTGACACCTCTGTCCCACTCGTTGGGTAGGTACGTTGGCATCAACTTTAGACGACTATGGACAATCACCTTCCCTATTCCCCTTCTTCCCTTTCTCCCCTTTTCATCCAACGTGTCAGTCGTCCGGATCTTCCGCACAAAGAAGCACCCGAAGAAGCTTAAGCTTCTGTTTTGCATCGTCATCACATTCCTATTTTCATGTCGCACTAGAACTCTTTGCGACTCATCCCCTTCTTTTCTTTTCTTTTTCTTTTTTGCTCCGGTCAGTTCTCGCTTCCGCTCGTTTTGCAAACACACTTTTACCGCCTAATAGCTGTTGGAGAATATTGCAAAAGTTATTTTTAATTATTTTAAACTCAACAACTTGCCGACAAAATGCGCCATCCATGGCGCGGCACGGTTCCGGTGACGGTGTGACAAATTTCACACCCCTGCCTAAAGGTGATGAAAGCGGCAATGCGGAGGGCGGGGGTGAGTTTTTTAGTGGAATGGGGTGTGTATTTCATACTTTTGTAAGAATAATTTTTAACAACTATTTCCTCGAGACAACCCGCACGCAAGCCCCATATCCTTGCTTCCCGTTCTTGTCATGCTTCACATTCTTCAAGCGTTACGGCAGTTACATATCCATCCGGAAAGGGCCAAAGGGAAAACAATTTTATTCCCTTTCATCCCTAACACCAAACGCGGGGACGGAAGAAAGCGTAAAGTCGGGCCTTCAAGTCGTAAAGTCCACCGTACACGTAGGGGTGGAAAAGCGAAACTTTGCTAATCGAAAGTTCTGTCAATAATTGTTGGCTCGTGGATCGGAAAAGCGAAAGGGAACAATAGAGAACGAGCTTACAATTTCAAACGTATGGCGTCTTCGGGTGTAGCATATCTTGTTTGCTGCTGATGGAAGGTTTTATTGCATTTTCTTGGGTGCATTTTCCCCCCCACCCTGTTATCGATGCAAACTCCGATCGGTATCAACTTTTCCAATATGCATGTTTACATAATTACAACGTTCGTTCGTACAAAGTTCGTTTCTTTTGATATTACCGCTGGTAAATGAAAGTTTAGTTGCACCTTCGTAAAGTGATATTATAAAGCAAACTAAGCAACAGTAAGAACAAAAAAATTATATACCATTTAAAGCTTCACGAAACACAATATTGTTCTACATTGCGCTTAATGGGTGGAACGTTCGCGGGTGAAATAATATCCTCTCCTTATGGCAAACGACACCGGCTATATAGCGCAACGTACAATGCTGTGCGACGGTGCAATGTTGTCATGAACAAATGATCGTTTTTATTAAATTTTAATGGAAACACAAGATACACAAAAACCTGCACCATCTCCAAACCATTGCGTCATCCGTCTTGGGCGGTATAAATCGCACAAAACGAACAACCGGTACCGGTGTGCAAGTGCGCTAGAGCATGGGTATGATGTAAAGTTACCGAAACGACTAGCAGAAGTGTTTTCTCTGGAGGACTTTATGCGATAAGTGTTGGGTAATAATTGAACAAATCTGCTACAGAACGGAGATCTGTTAAGGAGTTAGAAACCATTCACCTAAATAATAGAGTTTTCAATGGTCAGCACCGACAATAACATTGATATTGAGATAAGCGCAAGTCTTTCGATAGTCTGAGGATACTTCGTCACTCAAAACACCGGTCGCCGATGATTGAAGTTGGGAGTATACAAAACCTACATGGTTCCAACATTCACTGATCTATCTCTAATTGTCTAAAACTCATGAAACCCTCTTGGCCACGTCCGCGGGGAAGATGCTCAGAAGGATTTTAAGCCCGTATGTGCAGAAGGACAATGGAGGATCCGCTCTAATCATAAGCCGTATCACTTGTACGATAAACATACTATCGTTCAGCGACTGAGACACGCCAAGCTCCGATGGACTAATCATGTCTTTAGAATGACACCGCACAAGGCTGTAAAGTCCTTTTAGATCGTCCCCCAAAACAGAGCAGGACGGCAAATGCGATGAGCCATTATGACACCAATTTTAAATAAGACCAATTCATTTCTGTGGAAAATACATAGTTCCCACGATCATGACCGTCGTCGATCGGAAATAAATAAATTGGAGCAGGTAAAAACAAAGAAGACAATCGATCAGCCAACAAGAACTAGGACAAACAAAAGACTTCAATATTCGATAACTGGGCGCTGACCTAAAAATAACCAATTCGAGTGCTGTTCCGCTCCTTCCGTGGAGTGAAAGAAATTCAAATCGCTCCTTTTTTGTCGTAACTTTTACCCATCACTACTGTAGAGTAAAACAATACTGTAACTAATTTTGAGCTCTTGCTTTATGAAAGTTGAACAATCTTTACTTCTGTTACCCAACTAACATTTCAGTCCACCCTAATAATGAGAATAGCAACGAGAAATTATACATTTTTGTTCCGTTTTCCTTTTTTTTTGCACCGGGCAATTCTTCCTTTTTGTACATTGCATCCTAAGAAACACGACTACCGGAGCAGCATAACCAAAACGAATGAAACCTTCCGCTCCGAGTTTGCTTTCCCCACAAAATCCATCCCATATCTATGCTTAATGTTCGCGCGAATTCGTTCGTCTCCTTACTACAGCAAACACGGTTGCTTTTACGGAGAGGAATCTTCACCTTTCTACGCGATGCGCGCAGGAACAGGCACCATCGAATCGCATCGAATGAAAAATGCATGCAAACGACAAAACGAATGTACATCCACACACCCAGCGCTGCATTCTGCAAAACGCGCATCAGCGAACGAAAGTTGCGCTCGACCAAACACAAACGCTGGAAACGCACGAAGGTACGCATGTACAAACCAGAACAGAGGCAGCATTATGGTAGAGAGCGGAAAAGCCAACGATCGTTTTCCGGTGACAAACCCGTACTTCTACCACTGCTTTACAGCTTTACTTCCGAAGCGGATATGGCGCGCGCGCCGATATGGTATGATGGTGGCTACATCGTTGGATGGGAGGGAGTTTAATAAATTAAAAATTATTGCCATCCCTGATGACTAGCGAAAGATCAAGACGTTGTTTGCGATGCGTTTGCTACTCCTGCTTCTTCTACCGGATACAATCCCAGCGACGTTACGCTGTATCTTGCTTCCACACCATGCCCTTATACACACCATTGCTTTACCTTTCCCATCACTAAAACCATTAAATTGGTTTGAAAAATGAGTTTCCCCACAAGACAGATCAGCGATTTTTCAACAAAACCTTCAACTATTCCCGAGCGTTCGCCCGGAGGCTGGATACTTGGGCAAGGTGTACGTTCCGAAACTTTTCCGATTCTTCCCATCAGATCGGTACAGCGAGGAGGGTCCGATGTTCCTTCCTGATTGCATGACACGATGACAACTGTATTTTTTTTTTGGTTCTCTCCCCTACCCGGCGGGTGTCACAGTGACAAACAACGGACGGAAAGCAATTAAAATGTTTGCCACTGTCTTCCCGACGAAAAAAGGGCTAAAAGATATTAATGTGGAGAAATATTAAGGCATGCCGCGAATTGGGACATCTAATTAAAACCGCTATCATCAAACTCATTAGCTAAAGAATCTTGTGTAAAAGGAATAGAGTGAGGCTACTTTGAACTCAAATAATAAAACGAAATCATCAGGAGTAAAGGAATCAATATTACCTGTGTGCAGTGCTCGAACAAGCACATTATTCTTATCCATTCAAAATTTCGGCACAACATAATAGAAAACACATTTGCTTATTGTTTCACGACGCGCACATCACACATGCTTACATTATCTAATTATTTTATGCAATTGTCTTATCAATACTTTATGTACACGTTTCGCTGCGAACGAAGTTTCACCCTTTTACATGTTTTGACGCATCAAAAAGGGGGCCCAGGGGGGAGGGGGGGATTTTTGTTCATATGTTTGTTGCGTAACTGCACACCCCGCTTGATTTCGTAGTGTGACCCCGTCGACGAGAAATAGAAGCAATCTTATCGGGCGTTTACAGAACCGTGAACGAACGGAATTCACCTAAATGTTCTATAATGTTAAACACACATCTTGCGCGTATCTTTCATATTGCCGGTGCTTTGTGTTCATCATTCGATTGATTTTGTTTTGCTTTTTTTTTGTTTTGTTTTCTGTTTTTCATTGTTACATCGTCAGCGTGTGGATCTTTCTCTTTTTTTTGTTTTGTTTTTTAACCCCCACACGTTTCATTTCCGGTGACAGTAAAAACATGGCTCGTTTAGCATTATTTACCTCAACACAACCAATTCAATTCACTAGTAATTTGATTCGAAATTGAGAACAAATGTAATAGACGAAATCACAAAACCTACAGTTAGCTTCTTTTTTTTCTAATTTAACAATTCGAGAAAAAATTGAAAAATGCATTCGCACGTATGTTTCTCCTTGTTTTTTTTAAACATATAAATTGCAATCGAACAAAGGCCTAGAGTAGCGAAACACATTCAGTTCATTTATGTTTAGAAATAAATTTTACTTCTTAACCATATGCAAGAGCATTTTGTTGTAAATTAACACTAACCTTAAGGTCGAACTAAACAAACAAAATGATGAAGTCGTTACATCCACAGGATCAACGATAGGCGACGTTCCCTTCAATTGCTCAATGGTGTGGATGCATTAGGCAAAGTTCGGTTTTCGTTTCCATTTCATAACGTACCAAGTTTGCTTTTGATCCAGAATAATTGTAAAGGAAGGCAATAGAGAGAGAGTGAATTCAATGTATTCCTAAGACAAGCTGGTACACTTCAAACACGATGCATCGTAATAAACCCGAAACGTGCTAAAGTTCGTTATAAATTCATCAGTTTTCAGGAAACTACAGCGTAAACACAATCTTTCCACATAACTTAAGCATAAATGGGATACATTAAAACCACGGTCGAATACATTGGTGCTAATTTCAGCTGCTATGGAACGCACTAAACAAAGGACCTTCAATGTGCACGGGGGTAACCGGAACAAATCGAGTGCCGTTGTAGAAATTGGAAGGCCTCGTTCAGCTCTCTGTTTCCAAATTCGTCGTAATGAAAATATCTAACCAGCATCGGTCGATCAATCTTGTAGCGAATAATAATTATGTTTGGTTTGCATTACTGATTGTTTAGCCGGCCGCCAGCCAACGCTTACACATCATTGCCTAGCGTGCTTTTTCCAACCTACGCCGACGCTAGAATTTCATTCGACATTCTATTGAAAGATAAAATACATTAACACATCAATAAACTAAAATACAAAACAGATTATTTTAACGCACTACATATAGTTGAAAAAAAAACAGTTGATACTAAATAGTGACAGCCGGGGAAAAATGCCGCCAGCGATGAACTTCGATTCAGCGTGCTTAGAAAATGTTCCGAAATAAAACTACCTATACACCAACAGATGGCGCTAATCTTAAACTCAATGCGAACACTTTCATCCCCCGTACACTAGGTGGCGCTTTTGTTTTGAATCATTTTTAAGCGTTTCCATCACGCATTACAAGCGCTGTTTTCCAGCTAGCTCGGCATTACGGGAGTCCGGAAAAACAGTCGGCCGAGTGCCAAACGTGACGTGACATGCGGGGGGGAGACCGATGATGACCATGGTTGCAGATGTGTAGAATGAGATGATGGCGAAATTAATCTAAATTATCCTGGAAAATCAGCTTTATGTAACCGGGAGATCCTACAAGCGGGGTCGCACAGAACGGGCAAACCGACTGAAAACCGTTGGTACCGTGAGGTATATCGACATTTGCCCAGTATCTAGAACAAGTATGGAAATGAACAATACATTAGTGTACTATTTACATATTATTGTTGCGGAGTAAAGTTCTCCATCCGGATGGTAAGATAATTACTTGACCGTTTTTTCCGTCGCCATATGACCGCACGGGTTGAATGCGTACGTTGGTGGACCTGAATCAACGTAAAATGCGGGCTCGACACCCATACAGAGTGTCACCACCGGTCCCACCTCCAGACACATCGGACACCGTCGTGCGTTTGTGTTTTTATCCTGACCCCAACCATGCTGACCTATCGTATCAACGAAGCGTAAGAAGAAAAAAAACACACGACATTAGAGAAATGTACAATACATTTTACAAAGAATATTTATATCGCGACATACTCACCCTGTACATGGCCACAGTTCAGATATACGTAAGGCTGATTGACGTGATCACCCAATGACACTTTTCTAGGAATAACTAACGTGTTTAGGCCCACCGGACACTGTGGCCGGCCAGCATTGATTTCATCTACTAACTTTTCCAGGTCCTTCTTTGTCTGTGAAGGAAACAAAATGAAGAGAGTAAAATATTAATCGATTTTGTTCTCCGTAACTTTGCTTCTCAAAATCCGCCACTTACCGGTGAATGCCGCAAACCTTCGGCCGAACGCCACAGAAGCGTCGCGCCGCAGAGATCGATCAGGGTGCCATCCTGCAGCACATTCGTCTCGTCGTAAATCTGCTGTCCCTTCTGTTGTGCCGATCGGCATTCTCGCAAGCTAAAGACATCACCTCCAACGGACGTTTCCCGCCACTGTCCGCAATCTGCATTGCCGCCACAAAAGTCACCCTTTGGATGCATTATCAGTACGCCGTTTGTAGTGAGGCCATCGATTTCTACATTATCCTGCCATTTAGTGGCTTTCTCCTAAAAGACAACAAGAAAACAGGATAGTTAATAAAACATAAGTTAACTAAGTAAAATAGTAAATCATAAATAATAATAACATGTATAAAATAGTTAATACTCTTAATGTAAAGAAGCACTAATTCGTAACAAATGTATATAAGATTATAAAAATTAAATTATGTTGAGAACCCCAAACTAAATATAACAGATAAAAACTAAATTGGACAAAGAAAAAGGGCCTTAAAAGTAAAACATGTTATTGCGCAGCATCAAAACTTCCATTCTTGTAAGATGCCGTTGCGGTTGCACATGATTTCCTTTCCCATTTTAACGTATGGAACGATCGGGCACAGCGTAGTACGGCCGCGTAATAGTACGTGATCGAAGAGGCGCACATCCGCATCACCGTTCCGTGCTTGGAAGGCGTGAAGTAAAGCAGAATGGTACGAGACACGATAATCCTACAGGTACCACCAACAAATAAAACACACGCGTCTACAACAACCGAGCGCATTACTCCTACCAGCAGCACACACGCAACCATACCTAAAAGGTATGGCAAAGATGATAAAGAGAAGCCAGAACGCAGGTTCGTACTACGCATTACGATACATATGGGATGGTGACAAAGACACGAATAATTTGGAACGAATGTATTCTTAATTGTTGCAGCATAATTTAGCTAACTTATCACTCGTTTATCTTTACTTTTAAGTTGGTAATACAATTGGCAAGCAGTGCAGTTTAGTTTTGAATAGCTTAAAATTGTTTATGTTATATTCAGGGCTTTGCCATTATTTTGAAACTTTCCATTAGACTACTTTTGTTATCAATTGGTTTGTTCAAGTGTGTGGCTTGTGAAGCGTAACGTTATAAAATTGTAACGTTATAAGGAATTGTGGCAAGTTTAAAACGTATATTAACGTAAATCATGCAGCCAGAAGAGTTTCAGTCAGAAACCAAAGTCCGAATTTAGCGACGACATCATAGAAGAGGTGTTTTAATTGTGTGAAAAGGTATTGCAAAGTGCTCATCAAATGTGGACTTGGGCGCGGAAAAACTTGGAGATGTCCCCAAGATGAACGTCAGTGAGAATCACAACATCAAGAACAAGATGTTATTGATCAGCTTAATACAAAGATTCTTGTACTACCCTACAATGCCGAAGTTTCGGTCGAAAGATTGTTGGACGACTGTGTAAGCGGAAGCAGTGATGACAATTTTCGCAACCGGAAATTACAGCCAACATCAGTTATTACTTCAAACAACCAAAAATTCTCATATATGGAAAAGTTCGACATTACGATGATCCTCCTAATGATCAAGTGCAACATAACGGATCTTTCGAAACCTGATCAGTTGTGGAGCTTAGACAATATGTCGAGATGCAGTTATTATTGTTAAAATTGTGTACACAACGCTCAGCGTATGGAAATAGTTCCGGTACTAGTGCTAAAACTATAGTTTATCAGTTTTTAAACGCATACCTCGATTCATTGGAGTCACGCAACTGCTGACACATACCTGCACACATGACGCACACGTTGAGTCAACCTAATTGCTCCTAATCTAAATGGAATGTTTGGGTTTGCCCAAACTATAAGGAAACTATAAGAGCGATAGTACGTCATTCATGCTAAGAAAGTTGAAGTTGTAATGCTGCATTTTCCCCTAGAATATCGCATTGGCTATTCATATTTAAAATTCGTTAACTATGCCAGAAATTTTTTCTCTCTTTAAATTTTAGATTCCACTTTGCTTTTATATTTATTAATTTTCAACCTCGTCAAAGATACTACTTCACAAAAGCGCTTTGAATCCCGCTCCATTTGCCATGTTATCTAAATCAGACATAAATCTTCAGTTGAGCAAAACCTATCTTTATTTACATATCAGTTCATTCGCCCGGGAAAAGGAGTTACTTACTGTAAAATTGATAACATTTGACATGTTCCCCCCCATCCCATATATGACACCACACACATTTCAACGCAGTTATGTGTGTTTTACATGCGAAACCCTACAGATAATACAATTCTTATACACTAAGCTCAAGTCATGTAGATACCATTTAATCCATAAATGCATTGGGCAAAGTGGAGCCATTTCATCAATAGCCTCAAACCCAGGATCGCAGCAAATAGCGTGCAACGCACGGGTAACAAAATATCATATATTAACGAAGACGTAACATATATGCCATACACGCCAGTTATCTAAGCGATACAAAAGCATCCACTTGTCCATTACGACGTACTTCTTCGCTTTTTTTTTCTTTCTCCCTTTCTGTCTCGTCGCGCAACGACCGAATGCGGCATTCGACATGCTTCACATGACAACAACAAAAAATTCAGCTACTATCACGACGAGCTTACCAGACCGGGGGCCCTGTGAGCCGGTTGTGTTTTCATTATCATTACCAACGGTATCTGTTGCGCTGTCTGTAGCGCAAATCAAACACAGATTCCACTCAAACATGTGCCCCATCATCGAAAGTCCTCGATCGTGCGGCATAATCAACGGTGGGAAGTTCAAAGAACCATGGTCATGGCAAATATGCGTCAGACCCGGTACGGTCGGATTGATGATCGTGCTGCGCATTTGTCAAACCTGTTTGACTCTTTACCTTCCTGTGCTGAGATATACTTCCCATCGAACGTCTAGTGTGAAAATCGCAAGACAAGCAGCGGGCACCAACATCTACGTACCAACCGTCGAAAGACGGTCTCTTATCCCAAGTTGCTGATTTATCAAATATATGTATTCCCCTTTCACTATGTGATTGGGTAAAACGTATGACGACTGGTGCATTATAGGAAGTCACTGCTATTGGTTGATATCACATTTACATCCGTTTTCTCCTTCTATGTTGGATGGCGGATCATGAATTGACTTTCTGATTGTGCAATATGTTTTCTTACACTTACTTGAACACAAGTGCCCAAACAACATGAAACCATTTTCCATTCCATTTTGCAAAACTTTATCTTCTGTCGTATCCGTTTCCTTTTTCAAAAGATCAATCAACGAGAGATTAATTGTTGTTAATTGCTCTTCAAATCGCTTGATAAATATTGTTTAATATTAGCCACCTTACACAAACAACCTTGTAGAGTAGCGTTGCCTAATAGTGACTTAGTAAGCTTATACATAGTACAGTTCTTGTGTATTTTTTAATACGAACGCTTTCAAATGTAAAAGTAATATAAAAAATACTAACATATTATGGCAAACCAAACCTAAAACCCTAATTAAGTCATTAATTAACTAAAACGTACCCCGAGAAATATGTTTCTGCTAGAATCGAACCCTGCTGCATATATCCGTGCCTTGTTGCCATCCGCTCGGTCTACCAAAATTCTACAGGCAAATCTAGAAATCGTGCTCTGCACAATTTTCGCATCTTTCTTGTCTCCTGGTAGTGTGTCCATCACAACGAAATCGATCGGCGATTCGGATGATCGTCCAACCTGGAAGAGAGAAACGAAAAATAAAAATTAATGATTTTTATGGCGTCTTAGGTTAGCTTCAAAAAGGTTGGTTAAATTCATCGAGTGCATAATTAAGTGGAAAATGTTTTCTTAAAAAAACAAGATTACATAAAAATATAACATATAAAAATATCGAACTGAATAAAATAGATAAAAGTTGGGAAAAGTCGTCAGATTAATTACCAAAGCTAAATCCCAAAGCGAACTATCTTAAACCTCATTTCAGACACGGGTAGTTGTACAATTCGCAAAGGAAAAAAATGATCAATTTCCTAATCCTACTCAGTCACACTTAACACACCTACTCGAAGTTTCGTTTTAGTAAAAGACTGTTTTTCCCCAAGCTTAAGCCATATTTTGCCACACGCTTTGGCCTTCGCACCATTAGATTGAAGCCGAGTTCGTTTGTGCAAACTTGTGCAATGAAACATTTTTTCAATTCCCTTCACGAAACTTCACAAAGGGCGCCTCCTTAACTTTTTAATAAAAATATAACAAACTGTACAAAATCTGATTATTTTACCTCTAACTCTCTTTCATTGCGAATGAAAGTAAGAGTATAAAGAGCAGTTGACTTTACTAACTACAAGAGTATTTTCTTACATTCAAGAACTCGGGCGTTATACAATAAACTAACACCCTTTCAAAAAATTTAAAATCAAAGGTCAAATCAAAGGACTTTAACCATCATTCCCTTTATTACATATCAAAACGAGTTGTAGTCAATTTTATTTAAAAAAAATCTTCTTACTACACCCATTTAAATGGAAATGTTACTGCTTGCTGGACGAAGAATGACTTCAACGAGCTGCGCTGCAATGACTCTCGTACAAGTTTTCACTGTTTACAAAATGACACAAAGAAAGTGCAATGCTCCAGTGACCATCGCCGGATGATGCTTATGTATCTTCAAGCGGGATAGAAGTATTTGTTCGACTTGCGTCTCAAGGACGTGCATTCAACCGACCAAAGGCGTTAAAAAGCATCGCTTTTTCGTTCGTGGTTTGCAATCGGGCCAAACCGAAAAGGCCAACCATGCTCTCGAGTACAAAGGAAAAGCTAAGGACACTCTTGTGTTATACATAGTTGGTGGCTTTCATAATCTTGTGAATTTTCGTTACAAACGATAAATCATAAAGTTTACTTCATGCTCTCGAAGTAGCAATCATCGAAAATCAATACAATAACTTTTTTTAATGCAATAAAGAAATCTTTGGCTGAATTTGCCTAAGAGTATTTTCTTTGTGACATTTCACAAAACGGCAAGAAGTAACGCAAATTTCGATGTCAAACAAGTTTTAAAACGAAAGAGATTTTTTATATTTTAATTAAAATTTTAGCAAAAAAGTTATTTAGTCAAAATAAATCAAATGAATTAGTACCCTCCTTGAATCTGCATTGTTGATTTCGAACAAGCAAATGCATTGTTGAGCTGCACTTTGAGATAACATAAGTAAATAACCACCGATAAACATCAAAGTTTTATGCATAAAAACAAGCAATCGACGATCGCTGTCTGCAATGAAATAACAAAACAAAACAAAAAAAATATCCAAACACCACAACCTTGATGAAATCCGTTCTCAACGCCAGAAAACAAATAAATATTATCGAAAGGGAAATATCAAAAGCCTCTTTTGTTTTTCCAGCTGTGCGGCACCACAACAGTGCAACAATGTAATTTATTTAGTGTTTTTGCGCATCGAAAGCACTGCACGCCTTTTGGATTTCTACAATGTGAAGGTTTGTGTACATTCATATTGTAGCAATATTCGCAAGGAAGGGATTGTATGTAATGTTAATGTAACACTGTGAAAGATCATTGCAAATAAATAGTTACAAACAAATGACTTTAATAACATTCCTTACTAAAATGAAACATCATTTCAACTCATCTCAACGTTTGAATGATCAGTCAGTCAGTCAAATCAAACTACACGCAATGACAAACGTTCTTTATGTGCCATTCCAACGGCAAAAGGCAAAAGGCTTTTTTTGCACTTAAAATCACTATTACATGAGACATTTTATGAGTAGGTAAAGGTTAAACAACAATAAAAAAGTATAAAAATGACATGGACTTTCGGCGGACTTCTTCTTCGATTTGATTTTATTTATATTTTTAATGTAGAGCGAGCCTCAAACTACTCTACTTTCTCTATTGTACTTATGGCACTGTGTGTCAGGCGCCAAAGAAACGAATATGTACGTAGGTACCTAAGGAAAGTTCCCTGTAGGTGTTACAGTGAAAAGAGCATCCCGTAAAATGTTCCTTTGTAGTGCCGGCTTAGAATAAAAGCTCTTGCATGAAGCCCTACACACTCGTTGAGGCCATCCCCGCTAGACATACGTTTACCAATATGATTAAGCAACTCTGATTGTGAAAAACGTTTACTTAACAGCTACCAGGAAATGATACTTAATTCCTATTTTAAAAAAACCAATGCAAAGAAACTGGAATGATCGGAGCGGTATCTCTTTCTGCATGCGTGCTCCGTTATATATGTTTAAGCACAGTGAGTAAATAATAAATAAAAAATCAAAATAAAGATTGCACAGTGACTAGCACAGTTATCAACAGGAAATATTGCCCAAGGGAAAATATACAGGGGTTTCCCAGTTTAACTGGCAATATTGAAGCCATTCAGTCGAAACCTAAATTCAATTCTAATGTGTCGTCGTAGATCTGGATACCTTTATCTAGAATTTTTTCAAGCTGAAATAGATTCTATTTCAAATTTTCTGAACTGAACTAAACTAAACTAAACTGAACTAAAAAATTTGTTCAAATATTTATAATAATGGTTGAAAAGCCTTCTTTTTTTTCGTGGGAACGCAGAAACTTTATTATCAAGATACTAAAATCTTATTCTAAACATGAAAAATACATTAAAATGAAAGATCAAAAGATCGATTTACGATTGAAAATGTGACAGTAATTCTGCCAGTAGTAATGTTATGTATAGAATAACTGATGAAACTTTCAAAAAGTCAATCAGTATTTATTCTTTAAAGGTAAAAACTTAATTATTTTCTAGTATATTGGTTTTACAATTTTGAACTTATAATTCTGAAAGCATAATATTTGAAAAAATCAAGTAAAAAAATTATTCCCATTTTTTACATTTCTATCAAACCCTTCAATTCGAAAACATCGTCGAAAAAGGTATGCTCGTTACATTGCGTTTACGATAGTTTTGAATGTCATTCTTTATGCCTCACAAATCATATTACATATAATCATGTGAATCACAAACAAACAGGAAATAGTAATATATGCCCAATATGTGTACGCACAAATCGCAAGCGGAAGTAAAGTAAAGCAAAATAAGAACCATATTCTTTGCTTTAATAGTAGGAAAATATGAATTATTCCTTCACAACACTCTGACGCTGGTTTAAAATTATAAACCAAATTATAATAATTGTTCCACATCCACTTGTACCGTAATAAAAGCAAAGGCTTACGATCAAATTGTACACTACACGTAAACGAAATTGTGATCATTTGTACCATACATCATCCATGTTTCTCATTTCCTTAATATTCTTCTTTTTTCTCTCTCTTTCTCTCTCTCTGTCATAGATTCCCAGCGCGACAAGCACCCAAACCGGTGTAAAGGTTACATACGCTACAACCAGCAGCATTAGTCGCGTTGTTGTCGTTTACACTTAGGCCTGGCCCTGTCCGGGAAGGCGTAAACCGTACCCCAAACGACACCCGCGGCATGAATAAAAGAGGAGAAAAAACACAAACCGGCAATGAACAGTTAGGCACAAAATGCCGCCTAGCGTGTGTCTCCGGCCTGACCGGTACGCGTTTAATCCCACCTTGACAGAGATGGGTGAGAGCGAACATGCTATGTTTCGCTAAAATGGGGGCGCAAAACGCGGAAAGTAGAACCAGTTAAACCGCGTGTACCCCCCCCCCGCCCAATGCACCGATGATGCGGTGGCGTCAACCGTGCGCTTGTTTCTACCCCCTTAAGTTCGCTGACTTTTTGATGAGAACTATTTTTACCTTACATACAAAAAACAATAAGTCACACCCGATCGTAGCGTGTGTGTGTGTGTTTGTGTGCATCGGGAAGTGAATGGCCGCAGACAGAATGAAGTGCTGCACATATCCGTGCACAGTGTAGTTCAAATGTGGTTCCAACGCATTAATCCACCCTTAATGCTCTCAGGCAACGAGCTGCATTTGCCAAGGTATGTTGAAACATTTTTCACTAGCATTACCTCTTATTAAATTCCCACCAAATATAATGTATTTTTAATAATTTAAATTTCGATACGCAAAATTTATCTGCCACACTGTAAAATTGGCCATTGCTCTCTGGTCGCACTGTGGTAAGAACAGAGAAAACAGTGTAACAAGTGCAGCATTAATGTACGGAACAACTGAGCAAAATAAGGCACGATTAGCAGGAAACGATTTGCAAACTGGGGATGAAGTTTTTGTCTTTTCCTTTGCTTTGTTTCCTCACAACGGCAGGTGAGCCATAATCGAATGGATAGTAAATGCACCACTAGCAGAACCGGTCACATGGGTTTATGGTTGAGTTCCCTTTGTGGGCGCTACTATAGATTTCAGTTGCATTTTCCTTAGCCTTGGCTCACGTGCGGGCGTAAAACAGCATTAATGCCCATTATGTGACAGTTACCGCTATGACAACGCACTGCACCAATTCATTCATACCAAACCATGTGTGCTTGATCGTCGTAATTCATTTTTGAATCATCTTCTTTCTGAGTAAAAATATAAATATTCTGGCGAGTTTATGAGTTATATTTTGGAGTGAAAAAACCATTTAAAGGTGATCGTATTTATGTGACCGATCGATCATATCAGTGTCATATTGATCAACTTTAACAGCAAACTTTCATATTTTTGGATCTAAAAATTTTCAAATTTTAACAATTTGTGTAAATATTAGTACTTCGACATACAGTCATAAGGTACTTCAGTTCAATTCTTTAAGGAAACAAAAATCAAGTACGACAAAGCACGTTGCTTTGAACAGTATTGCGCGATAGACAAATCCGTCCTCGAAGGTCAACCAAGTCGCAAAGCAAACAAGATAGTGTAAAATGCATTTGTACGCGTCGTCTCCATTGTCTCTCAAGCATTCACCTCACACATACACAACCCATTTCCTTAACGATCATTAAACCATGAAGCAAATGGTGCAGAACAAGCAAGAGTATTATGTTTTTATTCACTTTAAATGTTCTTTTTCTTGGTTTAACAATATCCTTTCTAAACGTCTTATGAAACGTCTTAGCAAACATCTTCTTTTCATTAGCAATTGAAGTCACGCAAACACTAGCAATGACAGTACAAGACCTTCACAACCAGGAAGTAGAATATTCGGAATCAAGTTCGGTAGGATACGAAGAAATTGGAAATTATGTAAACAAAAACTGATGTTTCATAATTATTTTACTCAATTCCACCATATTTTCTTATCAATAGAACGTTTAATTGTTCAACACAAACAAATCTAAAGATAATCACTGGAAGAAGATACAAACAAAAAGATATATCTTCAAAAAAAGGCAACGTCTCGTACGTAACTAACATGTAGTTGATACAAAAAGAAAGTGTTTCCGGTCCAATGCGATGACACACTGTTCAAACCTCTGGCGAACGTAACCGGATGCTTTAGTACGACGTAACGGAGAGGAGCCCTACCCAACAAAAATACAATGGTTCTCGGGGCGGAAAGAGATTTTGCCGTTGTTTACACAGTGCCTTTGATTTACGGGAAATGGTGACACACTTTCATTTACTTAAGGTCTTTTTTTTTTGTAGATACTGTAGGAAAGGTGTACGAGAGTAGTAGATGTAGAAGTTTCTTGAGATTAGGCGCCGAAGTAATCGAAAAATATTGCCTTCAGTTATGTGAATTTTATAAGACGAATAGCGATAAAATAGAAGTTGTTTAATCAATTTCCTGGAAGACCAAAAGTTGCTTTAACTTGCCTGTATCTAGGATTATTACAGGCGAATATTGCTAAGAGTTTAACAACTAAATATTTGTGCTGCTTACCTGAAACATATCCGTATCTGGATCCTCTTTGTACTCTACGATAACGGCCTGATTGCGGGAGAGCGTGTACGATATGGAGTGCTGTTTGGCGTCCAAGATGGCCTGCGAGGATTGAGGCGACTGTACAATGTAGTGTTTGGAACGTTTGACGCCATTTGATTCGACGCGTTTGTACAGGACGAACTTTGACCGACGACGGCCACGATCGCCCTGTGGTAGAAATCCATTATATCTAGAAATGGCAAAGGAAAAGAATATACCAAAGTTAATCGACTGAAAGATATATTGAAAGATAGGACTATATAAATCGCCTTCCACATACACGTTGCAATGCCGTTTGAACCGCGCTAAAAGCATTTCTTTAAACTACATCCAATTTAAAAGCAAATCATCGAAATTCCTAGAAGAAGAAAAAAGGCCAGTCGTTGAAAGTGTATCATTTTACCCACTAAATTCCCAACAAAGTCGTCGAATCGTGCAGATTCTAAAATTCAGGTTAATGTGTGGAACACCGACGAAACGCGACGATGATGAGGGTTCACGACTTCATTAGCGAGGATCATTTGGACTGAAAAAGGAACATTTTGCCTTCCGCCTCTCATTCGCAGCTTCAAACTTGAAGAAAATTGTCCAATGAACCGCAGATAACGTCCCTCTCTTCATTAATCTACCTTTTTTTCTGTGGTATTTCTTTTGCTGTGCTCATTTCACCGCTTATGGCGCGAAAAGGAGCTCGTACCGCAAAAATGGACCTGAAAATGCTATCAAATTACAAAGCGTTATGCTCTTTGTTGGGGGATAGGAAGTAGAGTGAAGTGGTCTGAGGTGATGAACAATTAATTTTCCTTCTCCTTTCTGGATCTCTCCCCTTCCGCCCTCCCCGTCCCTCTTCCTCGTCCATCATTGGCACCAATGATTATGCACTGTTTTAAACGGTGATTGAAAGAATTTAATTAATCTTGCGGCAACTGCTATATTTTTGTTGCTCAAAAACGCTACCCCAAACTGTCACTGACCACTGCTGCTGCTGACTGCTGTATAACCGAAGTGATGGATTTAACGATCCGAAGCAATAATACATCTTGGAATTAACGTTCGAAACAAACAAAAAAAAAACAACATTAAACCTACGCCTTTGATACCTGCCGAATGATAATTAATTCGTTACAACTTTCAAGCGTGAGTACCACATCACAATTTGTACTGCGCTACACAACAAGCCATTGAAGGTAGGCATAACAAGGCAATGCAAAAGTAAAGCCAATCGGAAGGAATATCTTCCCTTCGAAACCTTGACTTAGAAATGGCCAACCGTTACACTTGACTAACGCTGGAACGAATCACAAAATCGTGTGCCGAAAATGTGGCGCAAAGCAACAACAACAACAAAAACACACCAGACAACTGTGCATACGAAACAAACGTAAAGTTAACCCGCCAAAGACATGAGTTGGTTATGCGGAGCATATAAAAACCACTTCCGCTGTATTTTTGCCGTTTCCTTCGGCATGGTCTGCCGTCTCCGAATGATGGTTCACAAATGGTTGGTTCGAATGGAACGCGCGCAAAAAAAAGGGCATCACAAGCGCCGTGCAGAACGAACACAATCGTCAAACGGTCAAGGCTTCTCAACCAGAAAAAAAAATTACAGAAAAAAAACCCCAATCATGGATGGACTTGCTGGCTTGCGTCTGCGATCGATTCGCGGACCCACCACACCACACCTGACGAAGGCGACCGAATGTTGACGTTAAACGTCGACCAAACGGACTGGCAGGCGCAAAGGCAGGCAATCGCAACTCCGTATTATCGACCGGATGGTATACGTTTCGACCGTTGGATTATTATTTTTCCCCTTTTTGCTTTTGCAACGCTTTGCCAACCGATGATGGACAAAGAAACTGTTAACCCGGCCACGCGGCAAATGACTGCCGGTTTAACCTTCACTGAATGCCCCAGAAACCGAAAGGAACGAACCTTTTTAGCACCTGGCCATGGTTTGTTTGCTGGCCGGGCAGCAGCAGCAATCGGAAAATTTCACTTCGGATTTGTAATGTTTTTATTTTTTAATTCATTCAGATACTATACTATTTGCTAAGGCAGGATTCTATTTGGTAGTTTAGTTTCCTATTTTATTTCTTTTTTTGTTATTCCCATGTCTTTTATTTGATTTTATTGTTTTTTTTCTTATCTATGTTTCTGATATGATTTTTTGTATTAATGCTCCATTTTCTATGTTATTGCTATATTTTCTAATTCATTACTCTATCTTCCTTATTATGTTGATTTATTTTCTTATTCATTCTTCATGGTTTAAATCATTTGTCTTGTTTACGTTTCGTAGCGTTACACTCATTTGACAGTTGAAATTTATTATTCCGATTAATGCATGATTGTTTTCACCGGGGTAGCGTTACGAACGCAGAGGTTAGTTGTGTTAGTGTAAGGACCGTTAGGGCTAAGAACCATTACGAAAAATCACTGCACTTGTAATAAAATACGTACGCCGAACGGTCAAGCGAGAAACCGCGCTCCAGATTAATTTTTCACCGTTCCGAAAGAAAACTAAAATTCACAACGTAGGGATCGATCGCGAACATGTCTATTTTCTATATCTTTTCCCTATTTTCTATGTTTCTATTTTTCTAGTGTTCTATTCTTTTTCTCTATTTCGTATTGAATTTAGCTTCTTATCATCCTATTGTGCCTCAATTGTTGTTTTTCTATTTAGTCACATTTTATTTCACTTATTTAAAACGTTACGATAAAATTTCACTTTGGCTATAAACTTAAACAGATATATTTGAAGCATATTTTGTTAATCCATATTGTTAATCCATATCCAACCTTTAAAATCCATCATAAAATAAAGTAGAACACTTTCAAATCTGTAGTGAACCCCCAATCGTTGCGGTTGAACCAATATTGATGATCACGTAAATACTCAATAAGTTTCTATAACCTCCATCCGTTGGTTTAGAATTTGATGTTATGTATAGTAAAGTTGATTACCTATTTGATTTACATTATTCATTATCCTTGCCCTTCTTAGCAATTCAAGCATGCGCTAACGGAAATTCGGCATCAATGAGTTATGCAAACATACTGCATTAATCATAAACACAAGTTTATTTATTTATTCTCTATACCTTAGAATTTATCATTAAGTAAATATGACGAACATGAATGTTCCACGTATGTTAATATTAACAACAACCAAATTCGAATGATTAGTGAACATCGAATGGTACAATGAATTTCAAACTACAATCAAAATAATTAACACATAAGACTATCAACTCCTTATTCGAACCCAAAACATGTGGCACAATTACCAAGCAAATTATCGATCCAGGCAGCCATCATCGGCCACATTATGGAGGTTGTCTAGTGATAGGAGGTCATATACATCATCTATCACATCCTTGCCCGACGTGACATGCGACTGGTCATCCGCCTTTCTCTGTGTTCTCCACCAATCTACACACCTACACCCAGCAAGCGTCATTGAAACGTTTACACATAATCACACACCAGCAGCTGGGATTCCTTTCTATGGACCAAGCAACCAACGTCCACGGAAAGATGCCTAGTGAGAGGGATCAATTTCATCCTCCACTTCCACGGCCTGTCACCTTGAGGAACGCAGATTAATGAAACATAAATTGGGCCCAGCAGCTCATCTGTGGCAAAGATGGGGCCTTGACAAACCTCTTCCATTAGCACAGTTTTGTGCTTCCCATTTCGTTCCACGCAGAATTCGATAGTTACAACGAACTATCGTTCGGAACAATTTATAAAGGAACAGTTTTTTTTGGTGTGTGCGTGTGTCTCACTAACGCAGTTTAATGATATTTTGTATGCTATCCGTTCTTCGAACTTTCTTAATCAGAATTTATTCGTTGCGGACCGATTTCGAGCGATGACCCGTAAAGAAATTTTTGCTTTTTTTTCCTCTCGAAACACATTCAAGCAGCTCTGGTATGATGACTGGAAAAAAAAGATCAATCCTTCATCAATTCTTACGCTAGCGTGTTTTTTCGGTGTCCGCTTTTTCCAGATTTTTATTTTCCACCGTGCTCATGGTCCTGTCCCATTCGAAGCAAGCTTAATTCCCCTGATGCGACTTCTGACTGTCCAGTCATTCTTAATCAACCGCAAATCATTACAGACACCAGAACAAATCATCTTCACGCGAGCTAGAGCTTGCATTTTTATCATTATTCTTTGTAACCGTGTAAGAATATTACTCCCCTAAATGTGTTTACCAAAAATTACTTTTCTCGAAAAATGTGTTGATGAGAATATGTTGATAAGTACATCAACTTCAAATTGTGCGGATGTGTAAGTTAATTAAACCCTAGCAGCAACATAATAATATTGCTATTACAAAAAAAATCCCGAAAAAATACACATTAATTAAACAGCAACAGGAACTAAGAGATTAAAGCTACACACAAAACAACAGATTTTCAATAAACGATACCACGTTTTGAAGCTGCTCTAAAGACCATCACTGGACCTACCCCATTTCTCGGAAACGCAAACATAGCCACCCCACAGACAGACTAAATTAAATTTAGTATAAGCAACTTATCTTACACCGAAATCTGTAAACGAGTTCTGTCTCGCGCGTTCAACAACGTCTTTAATTTATTTTTATGTGTTCTCGACAGCGTGCCTACATCCAGCATTTTACCGAGGGATCCATGGGGTACGGTATGGCCCATGGCTATGGGCACACATATACACATGCCCATGTCCATATAAATACATATCTCCTGAGGCTCTAGCTACGCTATAACTTAGCATCCCGCCTTGGGTGGATCGCACCCTAAAAAACGGCCCCGAAGAAGGCTTTGGTCGAATAAAAACCTCTTCATCATGGTACAGAACGATTGAGCTTTCGGGAGCACAAGCAGACGGTACGTAAATATCGAAAGTTCCTCGTTACTACATTAAAGTAAAGCGAGCTTGGGGAGTCCACCGTAACCGCCTTAACTTACACTTCAGTTTCTTGATTACGTAACCAAACGAGACCCCAATGTTTGTCCAAACTTCGAAGGAAGAATACTTTTTACTAGCTATTTCTGTAGGATAAGTATAAAAAAATTGAAAACATGATCATGAACGATCAAGTTGTACTATAGTCTAGGGGAACTGAGTTTTGATACATCGTCCTCCAAAAAAATCGCCAAGAATTCTTACTTACTTTATAAGAATTAAGTAGGTAAGAATTATTCATAGTTGTTTTGATTAGAATTCTGAGGTAGCAAACCACTTAAGACCTCCACAATTCCCGTAAAGTCTACAACACGTTCCTCTAGGCTGTTTATTTATATCTATCCCACAAGACAATCTCACTCTTTCAATTCATTCAAAATATACAAGCAGAATATAAGAATGAATACCCAACGTTGGTATGAGGAGGAACCCTCTCATGGCGGCTTACATAAAAGCCGCCAACCAAGAGTATACGCATCACAATTTACGGACGGTAGACGGAATTCCTGGACACTTTAATTGTCAAGCTGCCTTCCGTAAGTCTTTAAGTCTCGGTATCAGTCTCCTTATGTTACCTCGACACATTCGAAACACGAAGATACCGGGCGAAACTCAAAAGACCATGAATTGTTTACACGTTTTCAAGTGATCTTATGTGGCCAGAAGATCACTCACTCATTCTTGTGCACGTTGTGTTGAGTTGTGCGCTTCGAGGTTTTTGCTGCCAGAGAGTTAAACCATCGGCAACAATGTGGCACAATAATGAAGAAAATACTCCAGCTTTAAATTAATGCCAGCAATTCAAGAACAAACATCCCGCGAGCTGTCGACAGAAAAGCAACATTTGTTGGAAACGAAAAAAAACAAAAATCAAACCTATACTTCCGATTCCCGCTGATGAATTAAAACATTTACGGAAGATTATTTCGAGCTTCACTTCAAGCTAAATGACCGTAGGTGAAAACAACCTACACACACATTTCGAGCACAAGGGCCCGTAGGCACGAAGGTTTAGCTCAATGAAAGACACCGATTCATTCGCTTCCCAATCTGGGTATCGCAGAGTAAGATGGTCTCCCGATTGTGGGCACACACGTCGGTACACGTCCACTTTCGTACTGACTGACAGCCAGAAGAAACAGCTCCTAAAACGAAAGAACTTTAATGGATGATTTTCGGTAGAAAGGCAAAACATACCACACCAAAGCTCTACTTTAATCATCTGAAAAGGGCGAATGGAACATGTGCACGGAAACAATGTTTCGGTCGTTTTGTGCTGCGTGTTTTGTTCTACCTTTCAATACAGGTAGATCATTAGTGTGATGGGAATACAACAGCAGTTGAGCAGGATATAATTTAGATCGGGAAAATTAACGGCCAAATTGAAACAAACTTTCTTACTACTCGAATTTGTACATAAGATTTATTCATAATCAATGATTATTGGATTTCTCTTATTGGGTTCAATATAGCATTTAGAACAATTGACCGAATTCGTGAAACAAAATTATAGACCATCATCTTGATAATACTGACATCAATAATATGTTTCGCAGTTTGATAAAGTTTGGACCAAACACCACCATTGGAACCAAACCATCTCTTTTCCCTTCCCAAAATCCGCTAGGGTTTGACAGCAATCGAATAAGCAAATGATTGCTTCGAAAAATTCCCCAACCAGACATTCCCTTTTTTTCCTTTCGAGCACGATTTTAACCACGTACGGGCCCCCTAGCCAGACACAAGGGTACAGGGATTAACCGGCCGGCAAAAGCTGATGAACTTTGCTGCTTTAACATTTTACCCAGCAGAGGAACAAACGTTCAACCTTTACTCCTCTCCAATTTCGGGACCTACTTCGGATGTGGACGATGTCGAAAAAGTATGGCGTAATCAAAATAGAGAAACTAATGCTTCCACTTTCGCTTGGAATTGGCCGTGTGCGCACCGTTGCGCGATACATACACATTGGAAACCTTTTTTCTTCTTCGTTGGCGCTATCTACATCGATGGAAAAGTGACGCTTGGTGTATAAGTCCATGCAAGGCATCGTGATACATTATTCGCTGCCGGGAACTGCCAAGACAATCGTTGTCTACCGGCAACGGGGTGCTTGGTGGCTACAAGATTCCCTTCGTACCCTGACTGATGCGCGATGCCACCACGGAAAATGGCTATCATTTTTATCACGGTCAGTAGAGCACGCAGACAGATTGGCACTGGGAGCTTACGGCTTTTACACGCTAACGAATAGACAGCAGTAGAATGTTCAATCAAATTCCAAAACACACGCACTGTGCCATGAATTGGTGTAGGGCCGCAAACAGATGAACTTTTGGAATTTGGGACACGAAAATTGGATGGATTTCGGTAATTGGAGCGGGTAAAGGAAAATCATAAATTTACAAAAACCGACACTAAGAACAGCAACAAAAATCCCCCTTCTAGAGGAAATCGTGAAGGATCTCTTCCACGGCAAAACTTACCCTAGTATCACGAGTTCTCCATATCTCATTCGCGGTTTATCCGTATCTGCATCGCTCTCCGTAATTATCGGAGACTCTGTGCCGTCAGTTCTGGAAAGTAAAAAGAAGCGGAAGAGATCGTATTAATATAAAGCGGACAACATGTGTATCTATCAAAACTTTTTTCGTCCAACACCAGGTTTAGAATCACTTACAAACTAATATCGCAAAGCACTAACCGCTAATAGGATCTAATAGAGTCTCCCCCGACCATAAAACGCGTGTCGTGAGACGGATTTAAAAATATTTCGCAAAACCGAACGAATGGTTTTCTCACGCAACTCTCAACGCAACCCTGGCGCAATGGTGGTTGCTGTGGCGATTTCTAGCCATGGTCGGTACGCGAAACAGCACGAAAGGGACCCCCACCCAGCTTTTTAGCGAGAAACAGCATAATCACCGCGTCGCAAAACCGTCCGTCAACATTTACCAGGAAAGTCGCCCACGCTCTAGGCCTTTGCTGGAAAAATGGTTGTACGCCCTTCAAAAGACACACAGTCGTCGAAGAAAATCCGCAAAAGAAAAGAAAGTACACGCGCGCTCTCTCGTTTTGAAAGCAAAACAATAAATCTTTGGCCGCCAACAACCGTTTGCACCAAAAACCGTAAGGCAAATAAAAGATGACCCATAATAGTATGACGGATTGTTGCAACAAAACAAAAAAGTATGAAAGAAAAACTCAAACTAAATGTATACACACAGTTGCGTTCGAAATTGTTCCCTGTGGAGTAATTAATTATTATAAGCTAAGTTTTTTTTTATTTGTAATTTTACTTGTGCTTTAACGATTTGTTGGAGGCTTCGCTAGTTTAGTGATGATGACACTGGACAAGTCGATCGGTATCGAATCCTAAAGGAGGGCTAAACTATCCAACAACAAGTAAAAAATGTTCTACGAAGAAATAGCAGGAATAGCCCAGAGTTCTTGAGGTCGTACTGTCAATAGAAAAATAATAGGAGCTTTTAAAGTGTAGCTAACAAGATGTTTGAATTGTGATACCACGTCATAAGAAAGGCGACAAAATATTTCTTAAGTAATAGGTTAAATCCAATCACCAAGTCAACTACATTAATCGAATTATCAATTATTCTTGGAACATTTTTGGTCAAGTGATTCGCAAAGAGAATATATGTTTCTTCATGATAGTAAATCAAATCCACCAAGGCACCAAATTCTACCGAAGTTCGCTTTCCAGATGCTGTACTGTATCGTACAAGCGTAACATCTTGATTCTACTACCATCAACATAAGATTCATCATCATCATCATTACGATATGACGGGAAGCCAAACCGATATAGATCCACTCCGCTTGGGGTCTAACGCCCGCTTACAAGCAAGACAACAACACCCCGTCCAATAGTCAAAATGCCACCAGCAAAGGTTCAAGAGCCTTTTTGGGGAAAAGATGAAGCGTCTTCTTGAGGAAATCTATTTATGGGAGTGCAGAAAAAAAACACATTTCAACCACAGCGAGAGGAACAGAGTACATGAGTGCGTGATCCATCGATGAGACAGCTGTCACGCAACCGTAGGCCAAAGGGTACAAGATTTCTTGTCCATACTTTCAAATACTAGCTGCATGATGTAGTACGTGAGGATGCTCTTTGATCACCATATATCGACCTAGAACGGTAGGTACAGCGAGCAAACGGCTCTGGCTTCTTCAACGCACTCACGTATCTCTTCAAAATGTGGAAAGATGATCAAGCTAACACATTTGATGTTTATTTTGATTTATTTTTATTTTATTTCTCTTGTGTTTTGAGGTTGTTTTAGGAGATATTGGGAACAATGTGGCACTGCGATACCAAAACCATTTTTTTCTTTCTACAAATTAAACTAATCTCTGTTTTACTGAAATGCGTCTTAAATTTAAAAATATTACCTCTTCTCATTATCTCATTCTCAATTTCTCTATCTTGTCCATATATGCGCATTTCTTCTCGTGATCGCTACTCGACTTTGAACCTTCGTTTTAGTCCATCCCGCCTGGGTTACTCACCACCCTCCCACGTGCCCCATCAATCCCATGACCACAACGCACACGTGCGCGAGAGCTCTTCGCACACAAAGATTAATGTGAAAGTTCAGTGACACCTAATGGTTCTAGATGACGCAGAAAGGCAATCGCACGAGGCACACCACCGTCACTTTAGGGCGACAATTTAAAGAAAAAGTTCTGCCTCACAACGTAACGAAAGAAATCATTTCAAACCTCGGATCGGCGAGGAGAAATGTGAAAACCGCCAAGATGGCGCTCCGTAGGTCCAAAAAAAAAGTATTTTCGTTCACTGCTGCCGCATTTTCACGGCTCCAAAAAGGCATCATTTGTCGGCAGTAAATGGAATGGGGGCGGTGGAGAAACCCATAAAATCCCTAAACAAACAAAATGATATACACAGACACACACTCTCTGAACACAGGGAGATAGTTAATGCAGGGTGGCAACTGCGACATCACATCGATTTCGACCATTAAGGTGGTCTGCAGTGGTTTTTTTAATATGCCATCCAACACGTAGGGTGAGAATGAAGAAATTTGGAACATTTTATTGATTTCCGTTCGTGAACTTATCTACAGCTGACGGAACGGGAGTGCTTTATTTTGGTTGTCGTTTTTGGGGAAATTGGACATTTTTATCCGCAGGTAAGTACTTTCTGTGTAAGTTGTTTTAACTCTACTCTAAGGGGAGATATACCATTAAAGCTTCTTGCTTTTGGATTCAGGATAAAAAGTTAAAAATATCTAACGAGAAGTATTTGATCATCGACATTTCTTCAATAAACTTTGATATCCCTAAGACTTAACTTACCTACGTTACCTAATCTAATTTGTCCGATCGAATATCTCAGAATCGCGTTGCCTGATTAACTTGGGATTTTCATCAGATAGTTTTTACATATTTTACTATAACTCTTTTAAGTCTCCTAAGAGTATAATCTTCCTTCGAGCAGAACATGTAAAGACCCAATCTACATAAGTTTGATTCTAAAAGCTAAAAGACTGATGTCGATAACTTCAAGCAGCAGTACCACAACCAAAACAAAACCCGCTGTCAATAAAACAACGGAAGGGCAACAGTATGAACCAGGAAACTCCTTCAAACGACATCGTAAGCCATCGTTCGTATCAGCTGTTAATTATTGAAACGACATAACAGCTTGCATTCATTAGAATGCGTTGTACACGTAAGTTTGCCTTTTGCGCTTTCCTGGTGATGACGACGTACACAGGTACCGTCACCAGACGTGACAGCAAAACCTTTTAGATGAGAAAATTCGACACGAGTATTCTAACACCCCGTAGTAGTACTGAAAAACATGCTGTGCACGCTTCGTAGTAATGCGACTAAGCGATGTGAAATATTTACGCGGTATGGAAGGCACTGTGCTCTTGATGAAGGTTTAATCGATTACGATAATGCTATGCACGATCAAGAATACCATTACAACCATTCTCTCTTAAACACAAACACACACACACACATACAGATGCAGACAATCGTGGTACTAATTTAATACTAGCACTACTAGCACACGATAATTACCAGTCACGAACGCAATCAGTACTTCCTAACAGTGCAGCGAGTATTCCCACGCACCTCCCCATTTATTCCTCAAGCGCCCCACATAAAGGAGTTTCGTGTTGAAACCTGTCTGCCTGAACTGGTCACAGAACACATCACATACACACTAACCGGCTCGTAAGCGGGCAGCTGATGCGGTACAGACTGCACTCAACGCCCAGTTGACGTCAACATATATGCTCCGCCGACGGCACAACGTCCCAAACGGAACATTGGCCCGAGCTGACGAGTTGATTGTTGTAAAACCCGATATCTGATATCGTAGGCCCTGCGGGAAAGGTGTATACGATAATAGTGGAAAAATCTAGGTAGCTCAGGATATGGGAAAAGTGCAAAGCACCGATCATCGATTCTTACACCCGGCACCGTTAACAGCAATTGCATCAAGTGTACGAACATCGCATTGTCGATGGGCATTGTATCAGCGGCCAATCTTGTAATCGAAACGTCGCAAACGCTATCAGTAGAAATACACCGTGGAGAATGGATTAGAAATGCATTGAAATGATGTATCCGCGCGGGGTGATGATGTCGTGGGACGTAAGATTCTGAAACAGCTTGCTACTTGCTACGAAAGCTGTAGGAAGTACATGTGCAAGGGAATCGAAACACATACATTGTTGGGAATCTTGTCGAGAATCTTGTCAATAGGAAGACCAAATTCAAAACAAACCCCATCGCGTATTGCTTGGAAGCATCTTAGAGTAAGAAGCATCTTAGGAGTGAATACAAACCTCAAGGATCTCACGCAAAGTATAAACAGTAATCAATCCGTTTGTATTATCAGACTCGAAGAGGTACAGTAATGATTAAAAACCCCACAACAATTAATTAAAAACGTTTTACCACAAGTTGCAAGACTGATAAGAAAAGCTAATCATTGTTTTAGAAGAAGAAAACAACATTTTAATCCCTTCAATCCTTGAAACTCAATTACTTTTTGTTAGGACAGACACTTAACACCAATTAATGATTAGCTACATCCACAAAGGAATGGTTCGCAGTGGAGATAAGAACTGCAATGCTGCAGTCCACCACGTTGTCCAGATTCTTGGTTCTTTTACAGAAAACTTTGAGCTGCATAGCCACATTCGTTGCATTGTCCAAGGGAGTGTGCCATGCTCTGTTAGTCCAACAACACGAGACGGAAGAATAAATGTATGCGACGAATTATCACTCCAAAGCAGTGACAAAACCTCGAATGGGTAAAACGCTGCTCTTCAATTAAAGCGACTCCAGTTGTAACCGTCTTTCCCCGTCGGTGGAGTGTTAAGCATACAAACCCGCTCGAGAATCAGGAAATAAGATAGTTTACCAGCTCGCGACTACAAAAGCTCAATGTGGTTTCATTTCCGTGTCCGACCGTGTCTTACAGAAAAACCCCACACTAAAACCGAAGACATTTCGTTACATCAGACACGCTTACTGGGGTGTACTTAATATGGTCGCGATACTGATAAGCAACCCGCAAGTGGAAGTGGTTACGCAAACGGGCTTGATAATTCTGTTAAGAGGCAAGCGAGGCTCCACCAACCAGACACATCAACTCGATCAACAAAACGTGAGTGATGCCACGCGCACAATAACCTTCGGCAAGTGCAAAATTTTTGCGAAAGAAAGGAACCGAAGGCGACACTTATTGTGCAGCATTCTAACGCCATTTCCATTTATCCCTTTGCCGTTGCCTATTAATAATACAATGCGCGTATAGTTGCCCGTCCTTTGGTGTTTCTTTGTTTACGCTATTATGTGACTGTGCCAGACAGACAAAACGTGCGAGACGCTAAACTGCGCAATAGTACGGGTAGGGCCAGTTTAGGAGAAAAAGAATAGCACAGAATCTTAGCCACATTGAATTGCCATCGCGATGATCGATAGCCGTACGTGTGTACGGGTAAAAGAAGACGAAAAAAAAGATGACAATCCCAGGTTTGTGTACGTGACTTCAAAACCCCCTTAGAACGCTATATTAGACGCTAAGAAACAAACCCACTTGGGTTTCCATTAAACGATTTCCAAACATATTCAAGCACATCGCCCACTTATGTCTAATTACAATCACTTAGCCATATCACGTCCGTCCCGAGTGGAGGGTCTTACCTTTGCAAGAATATCAGCTGTTTAGAATTCTACGCATCAACAATCACCTCAAAAGCGCAACGAATTGTCGACACTTTTTTCCATGATTCAAAAATCATCTTCTCTTTGCATGTATTCTTCGCTGAACTATAAAACTAGCTCAAAGCAGATGCATGTACCGTACGCATGAGGAGGTTGTATTCAGTTATCGGTTAGTGTTACTCGATTCCGTTTGAAATAACACACCGAAAATTGGAGCTAATTATTCAACATTCTCCTTTTTTTCGCAAATGACTCCCCACGGGAATGTGCGTGATTCTGGCACGATTTCCGAAATGAAGATAAAAACTAACCCCCAGTGGCCTAAATACAATGATGCGAGTTTTTGCTTGCTGCCACAGAACAGACGCTGTTTGATACCTCGATACATCGATGACCTGATTACTTGCTGTTGGTTCGTGACTTTATACCACCACCGAGCATTTTTGGATAAAACCTTGGATAATAGCCTGAAATGCCGTGTACATCGCAATAGTCTAAATAGTGGATAAGTCTAAACTAGCACTCAATAGAACTAGAACGATCATGCGTTAGAAGGATTATTTTTACTGGAAATTTCTTCTCAAACAGATTTGAAGATCTGGGATTAAGTTTTAATATTTTTTGAAGCTGTTGGCGTAACTACAGAATTTCTTGAAATAAGATTAGAAAGTGGCTGAGGCAGGTAAACAATATCTAGAAAGTGCATAGGATTCCAGATCAAGCTTATTGAACAGAATTCAAGAATAATTTCTTCTTTCCCAGAAATGTAGACCCTTAAATCCCGTATTCTGTTCATCGTTACACGTAACTTTCGACCATATCTTCCATATTTCCCTTCAATTCTTCTACCAGCGTTGGTGATGTGCGTAATGGCCATATCCATACGCACGCTCCGATGGTTCAAAACCATATCAACCAATATACAGGCGAGTTCTGATGGAACCGGACAACAAAAAACGTTCTCTCTCCTTCATCGTTATGCCCTTCGTTGAATGGGCACAATCTCTCCATTTCTCTCGTTCACCAAACATGACGGGAGAGAATTTGCCCTCGGAAAGGGTTTAACGACCGCACGAGCAAAACTGTTAGACCGTTGAGTTCAAAACCAACGCCAACTGAACCTCTGCGCGCGGGGAGGGCAGAATCGTCGACATAAATCCATCGTAAACCAAAGCCAGATGAATGGTCTGAGCTAACAGCTTAGTTGAAGTGAGAAGGAGAGAAGAAGAAACAACAGAATACAGGAAGCAAAGGGTAGGAAATAAAATGAATTACAACAACTGAAATACCAGACAGATGAGTAAATAATCACACTGTTTAGAACTGTAACTCGAAGTCATATTGAGGAACACAAGCGAATATCGCCAACGTTAGGAATTCATGGAAAAAGTTTATAAAGGTAAGAAGATAGCAGTGGTAATGATTGAAAATATGTTTAGTAACCTATCAATAAATGAGCAATTTAAAATACTACTAACATTTATATTAGGTTAACAATTAGCAAAAGTAAATTATCTAACAACTGTTCTATTGCAAAGTGTATTCGTTAAAAGTTCTGTAATTCGTAAGGAAAAAATTCCACTGATGGATGCAACTGTTTCTCGTGTAATAAGAAAGTTCAGGAAAGTTCGGAGCATCTGAGTTACCAAAGAATAGAAAGGAGTAGAAGCAAAAGTACAGTTGCGTGGCCAGAAAAGTAGAGTTTCAGAACTATCCTAACATGTCAATTCAAGATGTCGCTAAAAAGACCAAGGTGTCAATCGATTTTGTGCAGAAAACCTGGAACCGTGCTGGTTTCGTCTACTTCCTGGGTTAGAATATTTAGTTTCCAAGAAAAGTTTTTCTAAAATTCCTAAGAATGTTCTGATCTGGCAGGCAAATAAATTAGTAGAGACTAATTCTCTGAAAAATTCAAGACAATCCCATAGTTTCCAATAGTCGATTTTAATAAATATAGTCCATTTTTAAAGTCTATTTACCAAGTAACGTTCATTCTGATTGCTTTGGGTTTCAATCTGTTGTTTTTGATGCTACAAATATTTAATCATATCTACAGCTCTCACCAACGGATCAATAGAAACCAAGCAGCTAAATTCAACCATCAAAAGTCTGTCATTTGCTGGACCTCTGACGGTCTATATAACCTCACCACGAAACTATCGATCGATAATGATTGTTTGAGCGCTCCAATGACGGCTCTAACCCGGGGACAGCTAGACCTCAGCAGAACGGTTGACCAGACCATCGATTGAACTTGACAAAAGTGAAGCATCAGCAGCACCACACATATACACACGGTTTGGCCTCAATTTTCACTGACCACAGCAACAAAAACACAGACACACAGCCAGTCGTTGGCAACAGACTGGCAGCTGCGCCCGGTCGTCAGCTTACATAGCTGCCATCCATCAGCAAGGTTGCTACTTATGCTCCACGATAAAAGGGCTGCCAAGCTTTTGCAATGGAAGCAAAATTTTTACTTTTATTAAACTTTCAATACCTAACAAAATGTAACAAGGGCATTAGAAGTTATTCTTTGACGTGTTCCTGCTTAGCGCAAAGTTCGCATAACCATCGCACTCACTAAGAATAAATGAAATGCAGCCAGCCAGCCCCCCCGTGCCAGATGACTTATTTATGCTACGCTTCAGAGAACACACCGAACACATCGAAAGGTAGGTAAAAGGCCAGCCCACATACACCGAAACGGGAGTTGCAGTAGAACCACCAGCAGCTGGATATTTCTTGCGGTTTGTTTTTTTTTCCTTTTCACCCCACGATCTTTCCGGCCGGGATGAAGGAGGTAGTAACCACTAACCAGCAGCCATTACAAATTAAGCATTTGAACGGCCTCCTAAAATAAAAACAAAAAAACCGAATCGGTACGGTACCACCCGGTCTCCAGCAGCACCGGTAGCCACACACCGTACTGATGTAAAAATGAACGTTGAAAACGTAGCAACAAAAAGTTGTCATCTGCTTGTGCAAAAATGAGAAAAATGCCGTTCACACTTGGCTTCTTTGCTATCCGGCATTTTTTGTTCGCTGGCCATGGGAAATGAAATCCGCAAAAGACACAACAGCTGACACCAGCACTTGCGCACTCATTGTCATGGGGAGTTGGAACAAATGGCTGCTGGTTGCAGGCAGCTGAATAATGTCTCCCGGTTGATGCAATGAGCAGGTGTTGCCTGTAAAAAACCACCGATAATTAGTCGAATATATTGATTGTTCTTTGCCCATGATCCACCAAAAAACTGACAACACTCCCAATGATTATCAAGTATATAAAAACTTATTAAAAAAATTCAATATTTCTAACGCAAATAAGGTCTTTGAGCAAACCTTTTTTTATGTCTGTATGAACATTAAATTAATCAACTAGTTTGGGTTACTTTCGGTTCGGTAGAGTTCTTTGGGACGAATTCTTGGCAATAATTAAAATTAACTTTAGATACCATCATCATCATCATCATCATTTTCCTCCAAGCAAACGGTTATTGGCGAACGAAGTTCAATGTTTCAAACGTCGATAAATTAATTGCTTCTTTATAATTGAGGCAGTAAAATTTAACACACCGACGAACAAAGGAACGACTCGCAAGTGTTACCCTAGTGCCTTACCTATGTTGAAGCGTGCTTCGTTATATCGATGGAAGATGGTTATGATGTCATTGATGATACAAATAACGATGATGAAATACTTTTATATAGTTTCCGAAGTTATCTTAGCACATTCCAAGATTTAATAGTGTAATTAATGACTTATAAAACAAGAAATATATCGAAGAAATAATTTCACCAAGGTATTTTCTTGTCTCCAAAAATATTCAACAAGCTATTCTTTGGTGAATAACTTATTAATAAGAGTTATTGATTTTTTTTCTTTTGGAATCCATTTTCTTCAATTTAAACCATCTTCATTCAACGGTTCCGCACCGTTATAATATGAGCTTTAATCCTGCAATGATGCAATCGGGCTGCAATCCATGTATGACTGGGCAGAAAATGTCTGCACCTGTTTCAGAAATTCAAACAAAAGGTATATCGCAACAAACTCATGCACCCAACACTAGGCGTGATGCATTTTTACCTCACTCTGACCTGGATTGCGTGTTTAGTTCCTCTTTCTTTTATTCAACTTTTACAACTTGATTTTTTAACCTGACCATTCGACCTGAGTCATCCTCAACCGTACCGAAGCCCCATCATATACGTCATCTTCCGTGACAGGCGCATGAGTTCGTCATGTGGAGTAAATCATTTTCACCCTCTGCATTAAATCGTTTGCTACCAATCTGTAAACTCCCATCGGAAAATATGAAAAAATATGTGTATAATATCAACGAACACATAGGTATTTAAAATTCCTTCAGTAAATATGCTGAATCTCTCACAGTAGTATAAATTTAACGAACGAACAAGTCGCCACAAGTACATCGTCTTATTAGCCTACATCCAGGCATCATCTGATGTCCTTGAGAAACCACTGTAAGTGTATGCAACGCATAAACCACGCTTGAGTCATACGCTCGAACGGTGGTTTGCTCGAATGCCATAAGGAAGCATTCTACCTCCGATCTGAATGCTTCCACGGGCACTCAATTTCCAAGGTTTTTCTTGGCAATATATTCGTGATGGCATGCTGCTCAATTCTAAAAAAAAACATTCACAACCAATCGATACGATTCCGGGGCGGATGCAAAATAATGGGCATGTCATAAATACATGATGAAAGCTCATATATGCCTTGACCACTGCCGCATTACCGGTGCAGATAAGCTTTAGCAGAGTACGCCCTGGAATGTTTCAGTTCGAGCTATCCGAGGTTTTACACAGTTGGAAACTCTGAGATTCAATAGTGATAAGTGTTCTTGCACACCCAAACAGCGGTCTTTATCTAGAGAGGTCCCAACAAACGAGGTCTGTGAGCTATAAAGAGCCATAAACATTCTGCAACCAATTCAATAGAAATTCTATCTTATCGATTCTATTTGCTTTGTTAGCTTCAAGGATACGCGTTTCTATGCGTTTCATTTATTGATGAGGAGCTAACCGACCAAATGGATCCATTAGCTTTCCATCGAAGGGTTTTCTTGGGGACTTATACCCGGAATCTTTCTTTCGATTCGATTGATTCATCACGAAGGAAGTTTATGTTATAATCAACATCCTATGTGCCTTACCCCACGCATATCTGAACATTGGATGAACATATTTCACCTTTTTCAACACAGAGGAAAACCTTACCATTCGGGGCACATGAATAAAAATCCATCTTGTGCATTGTTACAGCTTCAAATTGATATCGGTCGACGCGCCTTTATTGCACAATAGACGCCCCATTGTAGGAACGGTGTACAGATATTGCTTTCGTTATTAATTACAGCTACGGTTTGCCATTTATTTCCTCCGAATGTTTGTACACCCATTGTCTGGGTGAGGTGATAAATGGACACAATTATAAGGCCTCCATAATCACGTATCCTTCCTAGGGCAATAGAATAATAGCTAATGCTTCTCTACCAAGATCGATAAAACGATCAATAGGAAGTAATCCTAAAATTTCGTTAGTTTCCAACTGAAATTAATTATGAAATTAACCTTCACAAAATAGATATTTAGCTAATAAAAATAATTTAAAAAATTCTAAAGTGTAGCAAGAAGGTCTGAAAGTTTGAGTCATGGAATAAATACTAATCTTGAGTACAACAAAAAAAGGTCTATTCTTCAAAGAGATGCTAGTTATACCCATTCAATCTGTTAGTAAAAATCTATTTATTTAAATGCAAACATTTATGATAAACAAATTAATTTCTATTTAACATTTTTAACGCTCGTCCGAATAAGTTAAGGAGAAGAAAATTTCTTCCAACCAAAGTAAATTGTATCCTTGTTTAAGTCTTCAATGATTGTAAGCAATATGGAATAGTCGATCGTCAGGAATAATACACAAAAATTATAGTGTTATTATAGTGAAGCTTTTAAAAAGAATCCTTCATGTAAATCTTCAGTGAAAAGTCATTCAAATCATAAGCCGGCTCTAATATTAATCAATTTTCATAAATTTAAATGAATCCTGACAGATTGATGAATATTTTATTACTATCTGCCAGCAAATTTAAATTCAAAGGGCTGAATCTGAATCAGATTCATCCAATACTACAAAATTAACGTCTTAAAACAAAATGTGATGTAAAAACAATTGTGACAACATGAAAGGAGTCAATGTATTAGGTAGAGTCAATGTATCAATTTTATCTGTGACGCCTTCAAAACTCAACCAAAAAAAAAGTGGACAACACTGGTCAATAGCAGACGCTCACCAGCAACATTTGGTCCATTCTTTTCTAAACTTCCACAAAACAAATTACGCCCACAAGAGACATGTGCATGTTTCGTTTACTTCACTGTCTAACTCGCCCCCCATTTGTCGCCCTGTCGAATGTGTCCGTTCGGGCTTGAGATTGCTTGCACGTCGCACATTTCTATTTCCCTCGCATACTTCGCTTTCCATTAAATTGAATCCAAGCTAAAACATCATCGAAACCATTAACCTACCCGCCCCTCATGCGTAGTGGGAGACGGACAAGAAGACATGCAAATCTCTGGTGAGATTATGCAAACGAAGAAAACGGGTGAAAGAAGCAACCGAAGTACCAATTGAAAGGAGGCAAAGCCGAACCAATGCCACTGGGGAAGAAGGTTGGTGGACCCTTCTGCCGATTGGCTAAATAAACGACCATCAATTGATTTGTAATTGCTGTTGTAACCAGTTCAATCTCCGTCTGTCCTTGGTTCGTGTGTACACCTGCAAGTGCGGAGTACTGTCGAAGCACTGGGGCCTGATGCAGTTTTCGATGCCAAATCTTTCAATGAGGAAATAATTCATTAACGATCGATGCGCTTAATTATGACCTTGTGGAATAATTATACTTAAAGTAATAAGCCATGGCCTTGTGTATGGAAATTGGAACAAATAGTTTGTAGTAATGCCTATACGAAACTATAGCACATTTTTTAATCAAAAACTCGTACAAAATGCTTTACCGAATTACAACATTTTGTGTCTTTTTACATCAGCCGCCATCAGTTCAAAAAGAGTTCATCCTTAACGAAACTATTGATTAAGTTTTTTCTTATCAAAATACATGAAAACTATAAAACCTTAGGCCTTTTGGACAAAAATGTTTCATCTTGGCGACAAATCTTTCGACAGCAGGAAGCAAGGAAGTCAGGAAACGAATCTAATCGACTCTCGACACATTAACTCATCTAGCAACATGCCAACACACACACCAACTATTTGATTATGCTTCATCGAGCAGAACCTTACAGCCTCCGTTCTCAGTAGAGCAATTTTGTGAAATAGTCGTTACCATGAAGATACCAACGGAAACTGTTGCCGTATCAGCTACGGGGGCCATCAACAGAATCGAATCTATTATCCTTCTCTGTTAACAAATTGCTTCTGACGCTTCTCTGGAATCTTTGCTGAGTGAACACAAATCACCACAAATCGATCGACACCAGAATAGCCAACAGTTGGATCATTTAAACAAGCCGCAGCTTATTACTTTCACACACCCCCCGGAACTAAACAGTTTCACTTGAAGAATCACAAGGACCGCACTTTTCATCTGCACACAAGCAAAGGAAAAAGAAGGGTTATTCTGCTGTTGCTACTGCCCTTTTGCTGGCTCCCGGTGTACAAGAATAACGCGAGATCCAATGTTTCGCTAATGAACGCATCATTATCGCGCCACATTCGTATTTCCTGGCGCGACGAAACGGCGCACCACTGACATCATCTGCCGCATTAAGTATTTATGGTAACGCTTTACATAAGACACAGGCAGGGCAAAGGGTACAATGAAAAGGGGTTTAAAGAAAGAAAGGAAAAAAAACAGCAACGAAACAGATGTCACTGCACGCTAGTGATGCAGTCAAGTAGACAGAAATGGAACAAAAAAGTGCTTCACCATTTCAAGGCGAACACAGCTGTTTGCTACGATCGTTAACAATTAGCTGTGAGAATGTTGGTTCTAAACATAATAGAAGGAAGCGAGAATTCAACGAATGTTGAAATATGAATTTTACGGGAATTTTTGCTTTGTTTACATTACTAAATCGCATAATAAATAATTTTTTCATCGATTGAGGCAGTTGATTATGCAGTTATATCGATTTTAAGTGAAGGGAAGAAGAGGATTTCCACCATAGAAAATCTTGTTCTTCTTCTTCTTGGCCTCTGAGGTCATGCCGGCCATTTCTCGCTTACGAGACTTATTTTTGCCACATAGCCGAAGAGTCAGTCCTTGCTACGCAGAGGAACGGTCCGGATGGGATTTGATACACGGTCCTGCCGTCTGGACCGACGCCGTTTATCACTTACACCACCGGTCCGCCCATAGACCTTAGAAAATATTTGGTCTTATTTTCTGCTCTTCTTTTAAAAAAAAACGATGATGGTGATTATTCCATTCTACACCTTCAAGACCTACACCAAAAAAACTTTTTAACTTTTCAAATATATCTTTTGCATTGAAATATATCTTGGGGGCGGCCCGGCGGAGCATGTGATAAACGGCGCCAGTCCACACGGCCGAACCGGGTTCAAATCCCATCCGGACCGTCCCCCCGTAGCAAGGACTGACTATCCGGCTACGTGGTAAAAATAAGTCTAGTAAGCCAGAAATGGCCGGCGTGACCAGTAAGGTCGTTAAAAAAAAAAGCCAAGAAGAGAGAGAGAGAGAGTGAAATATATCTTTTGAAAGAACCATATATTCATATCCTTAGTTAAATTACTTCTAATGATGCTATTTAACAAAACATTTCGAACATTTCGTGTCACCCAACCTCTTCCCCTCGGTGGGGTGGACACACGCGTAACATATAATTAACGAACAAAAGGTAAATTATCCACATGCAAAACAGCTTCAACCTTGACCACACACACACACGCGATCATCTCCACTACGACACGATCAATAATCAATGCAATCGTTAACCCGTCTTCCCGGTGGCGCTTGCATTGCTTAGAACTTGTCTGTCAACCTGCGTCATTAAATGGAAATATGTTTTACTGCCGGGAACGGGGCTAAAAACTAAACAACGGCTGTGACGATTATGACATACGCAAATCGTTTAATTGCACAGCTCGATGCTGTAACAATACTTATAAAGCAAATTAATTTAACAATCAATAACAGCCCTACAAGCATAAACCCTGTGTGGATGTGTGGCACAATACAAAAACAATTTGGGGAAACAAAGACGCTGAAATGAAGAAACGATTTTGCTTTGTTTATGACACATAAATTTATTTATTTGTTTTTTTATATATTTTAAAGATAACGGCTTTTAGTTGTATTGTCAGCCTCACAGGGCTGAAAGGAACTGTCACGCATAAACATTAACTGTCAAATTGATATGTCAAATGAAGGAAATTTAATTAATTTCCTATTCCTTTCACCGTGAATCATACGGAAAAGGATTTAAGGAACGTAATTTGCATTGCTTTGTTGGATTTCTTTTTCCTCCACCCAATATTACTAAATAAAATTTGCGACCAAACGTGAAATATGTTTCGCTCCATTCGAAAAGGTCACCCATATTATTGCTAAAAACCTTCGCTTTTTTGCACCGGCTTCTATAATCCTAAACTAGAACCTTCTCCACATGATCGAACCCACTCTCGTGGGCAGGTATTTTCCCAATTCCAATCCCAGAAAAAAGGCTCTTTTCCGGTGTTGTGCCTCGCTCGAAAGGACCTTGTCTGTCGCCGTTGTGTGTGTGTGTTCAAACGAAGGATGGAAAGGAAAGAAGGCTTCGATTACACTGAAGGTTTCAAACAACAAAAAACCGTATCTGAGGGTTTTCTGCTCTTGTTCCATGCCTCCTTTTTTGGTGTTCCTACTTTCACAATCAATCCACCTTTCCGTGCGACGGACCATCGTAGCCAGCGGACCCAACGATAGATGGTTCGAAAGTGGAACACAAAAGTAAAGAATAAAAATAAATTAAGGTTTCACAGAAGGCAATGTACCAGGCGGGACAAGGTTTAACCAATGCAGGGGAAGAAAAGGAATATATTCCGTGTATCGAATTTCTTCCGTTTTTTTCCTTCGCTTTTTGGGACCACTTTTTAATGTGATGTTTGGTATTAATGGAAGCAGAAACTAACACAGAGAATAAGAATGAATTTTTGTTTTTTCTTATTCAACTAAATAATAGAATGCAGTGTCGGAGGAAAAACTTGTCTAAAACCATGTTTCCAGCAATGTCCGTGAAGAGAATAATAACAAAACCTTACCGTTTCACCATGCTTGCGACGACGTTTGTTCCGTTGGTCTCCGTAATGCCGACGACGATGCTTTCTTCCTCGACCGAGCCTATTGTGTACGGGATGCAGTTCGTTCCGCACTCACCGGATTGGTGGCGCGCGCGGAATCGCACTTAATAATGACCAAAAACAAAATCAAACGAATTATGGGACGGAATGGAGAGGGGCTGGGCCGAGTGGGTTGATTAAAATGCCCGCGTGTGCGTGTGTGTGTGTTTGACAGTAATAAACAAATGAACACAAACCGAATGGAAAATCGAATTCCGGGAACGAAACTTATCACTTCACCGTAAGAGATGCGCAAAGATGCAACAACGAGGATCTTTTTTTGTTGTTGCTTTTCACTTCACAAATTTTATTGAATTAATTTGACAAAACGAAATATTTACTGCACAAATTGTATCACTACACACATTCACAATCACTTTGTATGTTTTGCTCACCAAACTCTAACTTTGCATCGTTCACTTGTTTTCATTTATGGAAAGATAAAGGAAAGAAAAAAAACAGTGCACCAAACCGCATAACCGCATTCACACAGGACAGCAGCAGTGGAGCACGGTAACACACACCAGCACAAGTTGGACGAGCATTGATACTGCGCACACTGGACCAACACACAACAGCTGCCCAACTGCTGCTCTCACACAATTTTCCTTTCACGCGGACGCACCAAAAACCAAAACAAAGTAGGCAGAAAATGCACACAGGAAAAGGTGGGTTTTCTTCTGCTGCTTGGATGCGAAAACTCGGTTAGGTTTTTTTTATCTAATTGCTGCTGGTAAGAAACGCTTCACAGGACGGATCCTTCAATGCAACACACAACTACACTCGCTCATAAATTTGCACATAAACACACACACACACATACATTGAGGCACACAAAGCTCAAAAAAGGATTGCTCTGGGGATGTGCAACTGGAAGGCAAGAGGATATCCTTCTTTTCGCTTTCCTTTTTGCCTTACGGAGCTCTTTTCAGGATATGTGACGTCGTACGCAAATGGCTACGTGATGCAAAAACAAACACAACATAGAACCAGGCGGCAGCAACACACACTCAGCACAGCATACTTTTGGGGTTAAAAACGAACACTTGCTGCCCTTAGTACTGCGGCTGTTGTTTGCCCTTCTTTCCTTTTTTTTATTTTCGCTTGCTTTCTTCTCCTTCTCTCAACACGGAACGCACCAGCAGAGATGCGTTGGTGCGACCGATGCAAACCGTAGCGAAAATGCACTCTTTCGCAGCACTAAAAATAGCATGCCCACTTTTGCTACCGCTGAAGCACACTTGGAACTGCTGCTGCTGCTGCTATTGCTGCTTGGTTGGACTGCGATTGATGCCGGGGTACACCGAAAACAAAAAAAGAACCGAGAAAGAGAAATGGAAGGGATTATGAGCCTGGCTGATTAATGCTAAAATGGAGCGTGTCCAACGCGGAAATAGTGACAGACAATGGAGTCGTTGTTGGATCGTAAATGACATATATTTTATAATGCATTTTGCTGCAAAATTGGTTTGTGAAACGATAATTTTCTTCTCGGTCCCCCCCGCTGTGTCGTTACCTAAATTGGTTATTTCTTTATACGGTTCGTATTAAAAATAAAAGAAAAATCTCTACTACGTTTTAATGTGCGATGGTATTCGTAGGGGAATGCGACCAAGAAGAACACAATTTTTCATTACTTTTTGTATACCGTTTCAATGGAAAATTCTTCTACCCATAGAGAAAATCGATGATCCGATACCAAAACAATAATCTTCTACCAACGCAACACAGTATTTGTTTCGTAAACACGCACACATACGCGCCCATGTACGAGCGCTAAAGCATCGGAAAATATGCTAAACACATTTTTAATTTACTTTCAACCAGTGCTAGCTACTGAACAAGCAGGAAATAATTTATTTTAAAAATATTTACAATGACACAGTGGAACACTTTGGCCAAGAATCGGATCGGTAGGACGGCAACCAAACTAACACCAATTTCCAAAAGGGCTCTCGATGCGCATATGTAGTGGTGTGCGCTGTTTACAGTATCTACCATTCATGCTACGATGAAAAGAGGCTGGAATTATGCTTGCCTCTGACGCATCAACATTACACACTGAAACATGAAGGAAAAAGTGCATCGGCACTGTACACCTTATTACATTTACAACAATTCACACACTCCTTTCCATTCAAACATTCGTTCGAAAGCGCACGGTAGCTGCAACTGTTACGAAAATGCACCTTTTGCCCTAATGAAAACTCCTACACAACACATTTGAAAGTACTTACCTCGCTGGAGAGGAAAGCGACCGTACTGAACAAAAGGTTCTTACCTTTTCTTCACAGAAACGCACACAAATTGCTTTTGTTTGCTTCGGCCCGTTCATTGACAAGCTGCAGTCGCGAAGTATTGAACACGAGCATAAACGCGACTGAGCCGAAGGCTTGCCGAAGTTTGACAGTGTTCATGGTTTTCGAACAAGCGTAACAAATAGGGATTTTTGAATGTGTTTTTCGAAATAGCGGAATCGTTAAACATTTCACAATTGCAACAATTTTTATATTAAAAAATATACTCAAAAACGTGGTAAATTTGTTTCCACATTAATTTATTTACTCTTACTGATAGTTTACTATTGCTTTTTTACATTTAGCGAAAGAGTGCGTACGCTGCAACATTTAATAAAAAACATAGTTTTAGAAAGAAAGTATGCTGATCGGAGACAACCAGCGTTTCTGGGCTATGAATTTCATTATTTTTTCACTTTATTAATGGTAGATTTTTATCAAGAAACAGTTCATGCGTTCGTAGTGTGCTTGAGTCGGCGTGTACTGAACCTGAGCCTAGCTGATGCTCCGAAAATCACATTCGTATGCGCAAATTGTTTCAAACTGTTTTCAAAATCGTTTTACGTAAAACATAGTCCACTGATTGTGGCAAATACCTTTGATAAATCAATGATTTATTATTGTTAAATTATTTATTTTAGAAAAAAGTGAAGCCGACAAGAATAATAAGAGAAAAGTCAAACTATTTCAATGCTAATAGAAGAATGCTGCAAACAATAAATGCAGAATAACTTGTAAACGACACTAAAAACAGTACACAGTTTCTAAATTGTACTTAAGAACTAGTTTAAAAATATTTTTACAGAAAAAAAATTATTTTGTATTATATTTTTTCACGATTCGAAAAAGCTACCGAATTTTTTTTTTCAGATTCGAATCAGCTACCGACAAACAGTTTAGGATAGTTACTAAACATAGTTATCATATTTATTATATTTTCTTTATGATTCATATTGTATCAAAAAAGGAACTATTAAAAACAATAATATTATAGTATAATATTTGCATAAAGAAAATAGCTGCTAAATTTTACGTATGTTATCTTTAAATAGCTGTTTGCAGCATGAGAAGATGCTACTATTCTAATCTATAAACATAGATTGTTCGAACTTCCCTGTTGTTCTGAGACGAGGGTTTTTAATATAATTAATTCTTATTTCTCGTAATATAATTAATCGCCCTTAGAACATTCTTAGTTTAGCACTTTTTTTAAACCATTCACTACAACTATACACATACCTGAATGTTAATAACCTGTAAAGCTTGTCTTTGTTGTAAAAACAAAAAATAATTAAAAATGTACTTCTATTAGACGCATGCTTCTACCCATGTTTGACGCTTTAGTAATCGTCATCGTAACCGTAATAATCGTCATCGTCCCCGGTGTTCAGCATGTCCGCGAGTGATTTATGTTCCGGTTCCGGTTCTGGTTCCGGTTCACCATCGGCCTCATCATCGTAATCATCGATGTTGTCTGTAAATGAGAAAACAGCTAGTATCAACTAACGCACCAAAAGCCAAGACGCTTCACGCATGAGCCCAATGTCAATGCTAGCGATGTAACACGTTTACCTTGAGCTGCTTTACTAGTTCCATCTTCCGCATCTTTCGTCGGTTCTTCGTCCACGCCCGACGACACAACTGGCAGCGTGCCCTGTGCCGTATGCTTCCGTCTCGAGGAAGCACCAAAGTTTGGTGTTGGTTTCAAACTGCCACGACCAGCGGTTCCATCAGCGGTCGATGTAGCCGGTTGTATCTTATCTAGTTTTCCACGTACTGGTGATTGTGTGCTGCTTGTGTTCTCTAGCTCTTCCTTTATCTCGCTGCTAGTTTCCACACTATGCACAGATACTGCTGACGTTGCAACGGCACCAGGACCACTTTCGCCATCAGTTAGCGTCTTCAGTATGTCGTAGTTGATTTTGCTCGATATTTTCTTCTCCTGCAGTATCATTTCGATCGCCTCACGTGCCGAAGACGATGGACCGAGCATCTTTTTCTTAACCGTGCGACGCTTCTTCTTCTCCGGCTTACCTTCCTCCCGTTCCTTCGCCATCCGTTCCTCCTTTAGCTTCACCTCCTTCAGATACTCTTCGTTCAGCTTCTCCCACTGGACGTTTTTGGTGCGTGCTTCCTCCTCCGTCATAATGTACCCGTTAATTTCGTCGTCATCCAAATCTTCCGTCAAAAGTTCCCCATTCCCAGGGTCTTCCTCCTGTTCCGCGGATGCTTCCAGAGCGTGCCGCTCGGTATCATTGTTCGAGCAGATCGCACGCAGATCCGGTCGCATACCTTCCGGAATGATTGGTTTGCTTTTGTCCGCCACCACATTATCGACCGTTTCCTCCACCAGACACTCCTTTATCACATCCATCGTGGACTCCTCGATGAATTGGCCCGTTTCCTGCTGTTCGTCGAAATCTGTTTTCTTCTGTTTGCGCTTCTTTCCGGCACGTGCGATCATTTCACGTTCGAGCGCAGCATCAATTTCTGCCTGAAGTTGATTAAACTCGGACGTTTGGTCTTCCAGCTTTTGTAGCCGCTCCTTGTCCCTTTTTCTTGCCGCTTTAAATGCTGGCGGATCTTGCTCGGCTTCAAGATCGACCGCCATAAATTCGTCCACCGTTAGGGCGCTGCTCGGTGTCTCTCCGAACTCGAACAAGCGTTTGCGCAGGGTAGATTCGTGGATCTTTACGATGCGTACGATGTCGTTGGGTGTGCGGCTAAAGTCATGCATCCGTGCGGCAAGCAGCAATGCGGCACCGCACAATCCCGACGGACGTCGGCCGGAGTGTATGGAATCTTTTTTCATACGCTGCACCAAGCGTTGCGCCGTCATCGATACTTCGTGCGTCTTTTCCTTAAACTCGAGCTTGTTCGCGTACCGCATGATGTAGATGCAGGGATCTGCAGGCGCGAGGGGGAAACAATTATAAAAATAAACAATCGTTAAGTTTAGGGTCATATCATCAAAAAACGTATATTTTAAGGAAACGCATTTACAATGTCAAAATAAAAAATCCATCAAAATCCATCACTATAAAGTGCATTATTGGCGAGGATCATCATCCATTTTATAGCATTATTGGAAAAAATTGTTTCATATTTTTATAGCACGGGAACAAATATCAGTTAGACTTGACAATGGAAATAATAAAGCTCAGAGTTGTGTAGACAGTATAAAAAAATAAAAGACAGTTTTTTTTCGCCAAACGATATTGTTTTCCACCACTTTACGCTAACCAAGCTAAGAATGGTAAGAGAAAAAAGGGAAAACCTTGCTTTTTCAAACGCTACACCTAAGCTGAAACTGGTTGCATGAGAAAAGTAAAAGTACAAATGTGACTAGCAAAGGAAAATTCAACACGAAGCGCAATAACATTCCCATGGACCATGGTGGGCGCATAACTAGTTCTCATGCAATGATGCAGTTCAGCTTAGTTCCTGCTTTCAGTCCTCGTGCAAGCGGAACCTCCCCCATACCGCCCCATGGTTCCGGCTTCAGTGTAAAAACAGGAAATTAAAATTGCATAACGAAGAAGCTTTTATGCTAGACTCCAAACTTTGTACACACACACACACACACACATAAAGAAGCGCTTTTGCAATCCACGTGTTTTTTGTGCGGACCAAGCTTGAAAACAGTGATAAACGGTTGAGTAACGGTTTTTGTGATCGATCAACCATCAACCAAGTCACACTTCCAATGTTGCCAAACCATATTCTCTACACGGATCGTAGATCCAGAGATTGTTAGTGGCAGTGGTTTTGAGAAGAAAAAAAAGCAAAAAAAAAGAATATAATTAAAAAAGTTGCGAAAAATGATCCTTCGAAAACCTCACACGCCGGTGTATCGATAACGAAATGCGTTGTTTACATTCGCTTTTAAGGTCAGCATTAATTTATTACGAATTAAATCATCCATCCATCCGTTCAAACCAAATTCAAGCACCGGAGATGGCTTGAGAAAAAAAAAGAAAAAGGAAACGATATTGTCGCGATCGTCCGGCACGCGGACACACGCCATGGGGCACGGTGCACAAATGAAAGCGTGACACAAACATGGTTTGGCACGATCGCGAGTGATCGTGACCCGTGTTAGTTCTGAAAGCATTACAATACTTTTCCCCCATCAAGCTAACCTTCGCTTTATAAGAGACATAAAACTTAGGCAGAGAGAGAGACAGTGAGAGAGAGAGAGAGAGAGAGAGAAAGATCGAGCGAGAGCTTATAGAAAAGCTATGCAATTTAATGCAATCATGTTGCAACACTGTGTGCAAATGCATCCACCAACCCCTCCCCCCCTTACCCACCCTTTCGAGATGATCGGCAAACCGATGTGAAAACGGAAAATCGCCAACTTCTTTGCCGGGGAGAAGATCGGACCTAAAAAAAAAACCCCGAACGCCAAAAACATATCCCCAACATCTTCAAACATAACAAAGCTCCCCATCGGGAGCGTGTTGGCCGCACAAGCAACGACAGCCGCTCTCGCGTGTGAGAGTGGTGTTGTTTGTTTTGGGTAGGGGATGCAAAAAAAACCCCTCAGCAAGCGCCGGTAATGGTTGCTGTGCTAATCGTTGGTAGCAACGGCAGGCAGCAGCAGCAGCAACAGCAACATCGCAGCAGCAGCTTCTCAGTATTATTTCAGTGTCGAAGAGGAACGAACGTAATGGGATGGTGTGGTGTTACGCCCAACACAGAAGCAAGAAGTGAGTAAAGATCATTTTCGAGCAGCAAAGCGCAGAGGTTTTAGCAGCGGTGACAGTGTACGGAAAGATCGATCTTTACGGAAAGTTTGACACCACCAAAGTTAACAACCTAACGAAAACAAAAAAACCGTCAAACTTGTTGTGATGTAGAATCATCCAGTACCATCAGGTGTGAAGTGTATCAATTTCAAACGATGCTAGTGTGTCAACCCTATTAACGAATGGTTGTCAAATGATCGTGCAATTCAAAGCTTCATACATTAAATGGGCAAAGAACTTTCACTGCTAAACTTTGCCTCGAAGTACAGTTTAATTAAACGGAAGAAATCATACCTGATCGGATCAAGCATAGCACGGAGAATCACGAACCCGAGCACGAACCCAAGACCAATCCAACCTTGGACACTGGGGTGTGGGTATCAAAGACCTTCAAAAAATGCGATGCAAACCCCCGCGTGCGTACAGCAGATGGTGTAGCAAAAGAGATCGAGAGATCGAGAGACAGAGAGAGAGATTAAAAACCAGCTACAAAAAATACAACCAGCTGACCGTGAAATGGGTAGCCAACATTGCCAAAACAACCGCAAGCTTTCTTACCCACCAAAAACTCAGCCAAAAGCTTGTGCCTAACCGGCAAACCGGATAAGAGTGACAGCAAACAACAGCACACAAAAAAACATGATCAGAATTCATGGTAATCGTGTGCTGGTTGTGTGCAGGTGAAGCGACCGGTTTTTTTTTAATTTTTTGTTTGCTACCCCTGCTTTAAACGTGAAGAATTTTACTAAAAAAATTATTTATAGGACTAAAAAAAAGATAAACTATCTCAATAATTTGACTTTCCGAATCAGTCGCACACCGTGATACATCCACATGAATTCTGCAGTGGAAAACTAAAATGCTTTAAGCATATTTTGAAAAGGAAAAAAATCCTGCAACTTTGCTGCTGCTTGCGGCTTCTCGGCTACACACCACAATATGTCAACGTTTTGCAGTGTAGGTCAGCCATCGTACGATGACGAACGTTCTAAAATCTATTACCAAAGTGGGGGACAATTATACCGGCACAGAAAAATAAATGAGAACATTCTTCGCGATGATTCTACCGGCCGGATTGAAACAAGTTCTAGCACAGAGCACCGCATCAACACCGCACCCCACAGCAGCACGTTGACCCCGTGCTTGTTTGCTCTGCTCGAATCGAAAGGAATCGTTTCTGGGACACTTATTAATCCACGAACTGTGGTTAAGGTGAAATCACTTTTCATCGCAACGATCTACGACACAAAACATGCAGCGCCGTGTGTGGTGATCGTACGTATAAAGTACCTTTTTTACTTGACTCCCTGCCACGAGAGCCCTTTTTTAATTGTAAATCACAATTTACCTTTTACGCGCATGGTAGGATCGTAACGGTATAGAACTGAAAACTTCTTCCACCGTATTCACCTGAGCGGTGTAAAATACAGCCAACAACCATCGCATGGCTTTCGTCTGCATTCGACTGCAAACAAAGAACTTCAACAAGCGACGAACCCTTTGTCGAGCGTAAGAGCACGTACAAAAAAAAATCTGTCATGGCGCTAAACCGGTACTCGAAACGGTAGCACAACGGTATATTTTACTTTAACCGGCTCTAAAATGTAATGCCCATTCTTTAATTCGGCAAATCCGGCTTGGTAAAACAGTACTCGTAAAAAAAAATCCTTCATTTGGGCGTCATCTGCCCCTAGTACTCGAGAGTCGGTCGGTGTGTCTGTTGTAGTAATTATGACGTGCTACCTTACCTTTCGAGGGGTCCACGTTTGTCCAGCCGGACTCTTTAAGTGTGTGGGGAGGAAAAATTAAACCACGTCAGATTTTGTCCTTCAGGCGTCAGTGAGCAATTTGTAGATTTGTTTCACGTCTCTCTCTTCAAACTCATCATTAGTGTTTTTTTTCTTTCTTTCGATGCTTCTTTGCTGTTCGCATGCATCTTTTTTTTAATAAGATAATTTTTCACCTCCCATGCTGCCGATGGTTAGTGTGTGTGTTTCTGTGTCTGCGTCTGGACGGCCTTGGGAGATTGGAATGTCGAGCGAGTTGGTTACGAGCGTCTTAACCTTGCCACGAGCAGTAGTCATGTCAAAGTCAACCGTCAGTGAGATAAAGGTCAGCACCGTAGCTGAAACGGCTCCATTCACGTCCTGGGGAGGGACGGTCTAATAAGATCGAATAGCGAAATCGACCAAAAAAACAAATTTTAACGCCACACAATCACTTTGATTCTCAGCTGATCGTTTCCATAGGCAGGTTGTTGACTGGAAATACTTATCCGGGCCAGAAGCAAACCCAAAAACGATCAGAAAGAAACACAATGATTGATCGTAAGCGATTCGGCATTGGGTGAAGTTGCAGCATTCGTGACACGGCTGCACGTGTTTTGGAATGTTTATTTCACCAACGCAACAAGAGAGAGAGACAGGCGGGGAAAAAACGAGAGACGATTTCAACATAGTTAAATTTTTGGCCAGCGGCTTCGGTTTGGTGAATAGCAGAGAAGACTTCATGTGTAGAGATTTCTTCACAAAGCAAAAAAACACAACGGCAAAAGTAGATAGGTGCGATCTTTAGTAGATCTTCATATTGGTGATCATTTCCTAATAGCATGATCGCTAGTATAGAATCTTTCTATGAGCTTACTACTTACACTCAACACCTCATCTACGGAATCTTGACATAAAAAAACTCCCTTTTTGAAATGCAGTTTTAACGTCACAATCGAACTGCTCGAAATGCTAGTAGCAACAATGGCAGTAGCTTCCATTGACGCATACGACGTTCGCAGTTGAAACAACCGGGCTCCCATTACAAAAAAGGCAACCCATTGCGATTACCCTTACGCAATCGATTTCCGTGCTAATGCAACTCAATTACATCCACACGAAAACCCTGCACGATCGAGTACGCATACCACCCTTTTCCCTGCGAATGGGGAGCGCATTACATTGCAGATGCGTACGCAAAGTACATATTTTCATAACATTTTACGATGCGGTACGTGTTCTCCCCCCCGGTACATTGCAACGTTGCGCAGCATTAGGCGACGTCAACCGACGATCGCGATCGGTCGACATGCGGTTAAACGCGTCATTATTGGACAATAACCCTACTAAACAAACACTCCTGCCATCGGTGCGATCTGTGCTGAGCCGCTGAGCATCGATGGAATGGGACACTTTTCCAAGCGGAGCATCAATGTTGGAAGGTCAATTTGTCTCAACGACATCTACATACTGTGTATCGTTTACTTTTCTCTCTTGCGGCATTATGTGGTTAGTCGCTTTTAGACAACCGCGAAATGTTTATCGCATCATAAAACTCTGCTCTTTATCTTCTTCTTCATTCATTCATGCCACACACACACATTAGGGACAGAGAGCATTAGAAACCATTGCGCAATGGTTGCGCACACGGGGGTTGTACAATTGTCGCCTGTGCTGGAGCTGTTACATAATTGTCTCGGCACTCGGCTGTTGTTGGGAGGGCGACATTAACGAATGTCGTTTTCTTTCGCCGCATCAAAGCAAGGTGCCTTAGTACGGGACACTATCGCTTTAAATCGATCGCTTAAACGTATGGCTATTAATCTTGCAACACTGCACAGGTCTCCCACTGGTGCTGCTGGTTACACGCCACTATGCCCGAGACCGGTTTACCGCAACGAAGTACGGTTGTAGTACCTTCTGGAAAAGGTAATGCCGTGACACCGGCTAGATGTTGTTGCATTTCCGGAAGTAGGAAGGCAATCGTACAGCTGTACTGACGTACTGACGCTATAAGTACGTTTCGTTCGATGTGAACGCCCGTGAACTTTAGTGAAGATGGACGAACACAAATCGACTTTATCTTGGATTGAATGCATCTTTTGGTTGTCGAACGTGTTTGTAAGAGCATCACAGCAATTTGATTGTGTGAGATTAAATTAATCAAAATGGATTTTGTTGTACAAAACATGTCACAAAATTTATTAATTATTCTACAATCAATTCTTCTTATCTACGAACGAATTCCTCGGTACGGTTGATGTATTAAGCTGAGTTTCCACACCTGAAGTACTTAATAATCGCAAACTACTTATCTGTACTTATGGATCGGCATCTTGTAGTCTCTCTCTCCCTTTCTCTTTTTATCTCTCTTCTCTCTCTCTTGTTGGCTCAACGACCCGAGCCTTAAAATCACACCGTCCATTTCTGGCTAACCAGACTTGTTTTACCACACAGCCGGATAGTCTGTCCTACGGGGGGAGACGGTCCAGATGCGATTCGATACTCGGTCCTTTCGTGTGGAACTGGCGCCACTAGTGATGGGTAAACTATAAATTTTTCCGGAGTCGGATCGGTTCGACTCCGCCGCCATCTGGTGTCGGAATGACTCCGGCAGAAGTAAGGGGGGTGATCTAGTCGTGATCTACAATTCACCCATGACTAGTCGGACTCCATCGGACCCATTCGGACTCGCCCGGAACCGACCGGACTCGCCGTAGTCATCTTTGGTTTTTAGCGGGAGTTGTAATCAATTATTCATACTCGGAGTCGGAGTGGATCCACGATTTCACTCCGGATTACCCATCACTATTTACCACATATTCCATTCGGTCACCCAATCTTGTGGCCATATTTCCTTTATAAAATCAATAACACAAGAGATAATGAGGAGAAGATATTTTGATGGTTACTTAAAAAAATACAATTTCAAAGATCTGGATTAAAATTAAAATTATACATTAACTGCAATAGAATTGTTCCAAAAAGATTTGAGAAATTTAAAGATATCGAAACAATCGAAAAGGGACGAGATAATAATAGTGGTTAACATTGAATTTTGCTGTTCAGTGAATAGCATAAAACGTCAAACTAAAATGGAAATACGATGTTGTATTCTCTCTCTCTCTTCTTGGCTTTAACAACCTTAAAGGCCACGCCGGCCATTTCTGGCTTACAAGACTTATTTTTACCACGTAGCCGGATACGGTTCGGATGGGATTTGAACCCGGTCCCGCCGTGTGGACCGGCGCCGTTTATCACATGCACCACCGGGCCGCCCCAAATGTTGTTGTATTAAAAGTAGCAAAACGACACCTTTTGACTGGTAGTAATGGTAACAAAAGACCACAAACACACATAAAACCTGTAGTACAAAGTTGAAAAGCAAATGATAAGCGATAAGATTATAAGTATAGATTTACGTGTGTCCCGTTTGTCGCTACAAATCTCTGTGAAAGGAGAACGGTCACCATCGCTAGAACGACGCAACAACCCCTCGTAAAGTAGTGTACAAAGCGCAAAACCATATCTGCTTATCGCCTGCGCCTTAAACATAATAGCCAACGGTCGTCGTCTCGATTTCGCGTCGGAATAATGCGCGCACCCATCGCATCAAACGGGCAGAGGTCAACTTATCAAGGGTGGTATCAACCCGCCGCGAACCGGTATCCATCCCTTCCTCCCTTTCAATTCCGGTGCTTTTGTTGCGAAGACAATCGGAGTGTGGTTTTCCTGGTAATAGTTCCCGTGTTAGTGTCAAAATTACGCACCTTTTAACGACACTAAACTGTGTGTGTTTGTTGTGGATTAAATTATCCATCGGTGATTGTGGTTGAAAAAAAAACATCCACCGTTATGTGTGAGGGGAACTCCTTTTTACCTTCCACTTACACCACCAATACACATCATAATCAACCGGTTTTTGTCAATCAATTGATTATAAGCAATCATTTACCGCCAAGGGTGTTCTACATCTTCGAATGCACCTTGCAAACGCCACAAACTGAGCAGGACACCGACGGAACGGCACCCTCTTTTGCCTGGCCGCGACAACAAATAACCAGGTCAAATTGAGCTCCATTAGCCACAGGCCAGATACACACAATTGTTCCCCAGCTGCGTGAGTGCGCGCGTGTGCCTGTGGCCCCCTTTCCCCGTTCAAAACGGGCCATTACTTATTCATTGTCAGCTTGCAAATTTAGCATTTGGTTCTGATGATTCTGTGGCAAGTGGCTTGGAATGGGGGCGAAAATGGGAACAACGGCACAGCACAAACACAACGGTTGGATACGAGCAGTGAGAAACAAACCCAGCATAGTGTGACAAGCAGTAGAGTCGTACCGGAACGACTAGAGACACTGCGGTAACTGGCCAGCGAGGACGCCTAAGGATAAACAGAGAAAGCGAAATTGTTATTGTTTTGCTCTGGTTTTGATTAACGTAAGTGGTTCCGTCCGATGATGGGGGAACGGCGAAGGGGAAGTGGAAATGAAGGTTGTTTTGGCCCACCTGTTGGTTACCGTTGTGAAGTACACGAGGAGGACACGTACATGAAGGAGTTGAATTTCTGATAGTGATCTTGTGCGCAATACGATCATATTATGGTGTCAAACACGAGGATGTAAAGGAGCTTTTTCAACTGTTTCTTGTTTCTTTTTAACTTTCTTCATTTAATTTCATTTCAGTATTAAACATCCAAAATACAAATCATCACACAACAGTACCGACTGTTACTTTCCTAGTGCCTGGAATTCTCCCTGGAACTTTCCGTAACGAATTCACATGAGACAAGCGTGACAAGTGCACGGTACAGAGAGATTTAGTAGACGATTATTATAACGCTTTTTTTTTTAGTTTATGTGTGCTTTATACAACGTGTGGAAGTGTGTATTTTTGATGCATAGCGATAAGCGCATCCATCCAACTGAACCGTGTACGCGGCTGCAAGTGTTTTGATTAGTGAGGACATTGATGGTTCGTGCAAGCTGAATCACTCGGTTTATGTTGCAGCTTTAGAGTCATTGTAACGTCTCGTTAGAACAGTGTTCAGTTCACATCTTGCTGTAGCAAGTAGTAAAAATCTAAATTATCAATTTTCAACCAAAACACCAAGACGACACACTGCCGACGGATGGTGTGATGCACACAGGAGGCAGGGCAAGATTTGCAACAAATCAACTGTACGTCAGCGTTCGCACACCACGGTCGATGCGTTAGGGAGGGTTAGCTACGGTTAAGTCTGACCGTTCGGGCGGCGTTCTGTGTGCGTGTTGTACTTGCGCACACCATGGTGGACATGGTAGGGATGGTGATGCCGCAGGACGATTCTCTAGTCGATCACATCGGTCGGCAGGTGCTGCACTGGATCGTCGGTTACTCCACTGCCTGGTACGCAACGCTCACCCATTGCGATTTGGTGGACAACTTCAAGAAGGTAGACTCCGGTGCGAAGATACTGCTGCAGGGACTTGGCGTTAAGACGGGTAACGACGAGGACGAGGACGACGACGAAGACGAGGAGGAGGACCAGGAAGAGGGTGAAGCCGGCGGACAACCGAACCAGGCTGGTGGTGTAGTACGACGTCGCCGTTTACGACGACGGGCCGCTGCCCGTGGTTTCGTCAATCGATATCATCCGCTGGTCGAGTACGGGGAGCGGAACTTTGAGAACCTAATGCTGGCTGACCTGATGGAAAACTGTGAACGAGGAATACCAAGTAAGTGGTATAAACACCGATACGGTTTAAGGATATTCAGGACATATCGGAACGGGTTTGTTCCCAGTGTTTGTGCGCGCGCGTGTGTGTGTGGTGAAATGGTTTCTAATGGAGCAGTAATTTGCTCCACGGTTTCATACAATCGATCGGAGTCCGGGTCATTGTTAATGTGCTTGTTATTTTATCAGCAGTAGAACCAAGTTTCTTAATGTGGTCTCATTATCATTATCCTATTTAGAGAGAGAGATAAGCATTGCAGTTATAATGGCAAAAAAACGTGCTAAACATTACAAACAATATTAACCTTGTTTAATAACTTAAAGGTGATCGAGATTTGTGTCTTTCAATTATAGCAATTTTTCAATGTTTTCAATTCGTTTAAAAAATTATTTCCTTTTAGTGCATTTTGGTTAACTTTTTTTTGTGGGAAAGTTTTAAAAACTTTTATTATGTTTACACACTAAATGCAGTACCAAGGATACGGCTCTTTTTGTTTTCAAAATTCATTGATTAATACATTGTTTTCGATCTATCCTGCTTAACAGAAGCACGTGTGTGAAACAGTTCACCCGGTGCATATTTTACCGACTCGTGACATTGAACGGACCCGGTCCCATACATTATTCAAGCCGTGTGCAAACTGGTGCCGCTTCATAGCCAAGGCACACCAAAAAAGGTCAAGGCTGTGTTCCAGTTTTCACCTTTTTTTTTTTGCTTACTATTTTATCAAAACATGCGATCGAGCAGTGAAGTAGTTAAACAAGGTTTGGATGTGATAATGCCGCTGGCAAAACACATGTTGGCGGGAAACACAACTTTTGGGTGCACTTTAATGGATTAGACATAAGACGGGCCTCAGACATTTGACAGATGGAAAGGGACCGATTAAGCCCCCCAAAAAAAAAAAGATAATCCCCTGGTGTTGCTTAAATATTTGAAACAAAAAAATGCAATAAAAAAACGCGATTGTTAAAATGTGCCGGGACACAGCATAGCCCGCGCAATACAAAACCGCTACGAAAGATAATCAAAACAAAACATAAAACAACCAACATTTGACACACACACGCGCGTACATACACCATATATTCAATGACAGTTTTTTTCTTGCTTTCTTGACGTGTTGTTTCAATGAGCTTGTGTTGGTTTCGTTGTTTTGTGCGAGAGACCGCGTACCGCGAGAGTTTCAGAATGCACTAACACTATTACATTTTCCGCTGTGTTGACAGTTAGCATTTTGGCTTGTTTATTGGATGCTGTTCTAATGCAGAGTGGATTAAAAAATGAGTTATGTTTTTCACTACATTGGAACAATTGTATTATCACAATTATGCCATTTTATGGAATAATATACCGGTAACATTACAACATTACAAGCGATGTAAACAATGCATTCCGTGCTCACGCACACACACTTGCAAACGAACGTTAATTCGTTCGCTCTCGCTCTTCATTTTGCGCCTGCTCTCTACAAACGCGGTTGGTCGCGCAGCACCTTCGAAAGCCCAGAGTGTTGCTGGGGAGTGTTGTCTGGTTCATATCGCCCAGAGCAAACGGGAAAACTAAGATGGCTGTCTGTGCTGTGTGAAGTGCGATTCCGTGGCCCCAGTGAGAAATGGAGCAGTGTGTTTCATAGAATTGGCAAAAACCCGTTTCCTACATTAACCATAGTGGGAAGAACGAAAATCGTCCTTCGATAAAACACAAATCGAAGTACAAATTGTGCTTTTATTCTGCCCACATAAAAAAAACTCCAGCAAACGGCGGGGCACACCGTCAAGTGTACAGCAAAGCTACGCAATCCGGAACGCCGTTGTTGTTCGTCGTCATCGAAGGCAGAGGCAGAAACGCTGTTCTCCGGAACGAAGGCTTGAACAGATCGCGGATTTCTTGTACTATGTCCAATCTGTACGCCAAAATATCGCAACGCCCAATGAAGAGAAATGAGGAGCAAATTTTTTCCGTCTTTCCGTACCACAACAGTAAGCCAGCTTAACTTTCAACTCTGTTCCTTTGTTTATTGCTGTATGCGTGCATCTTAAAGACGGGTTTCTAAGGGGTGGACAGTGAAATTGAAAAATCAATTTTTATGTTACGTTTCGATTCACGAAACGCAGAAGGGCGGGGAGTGGGGCACAAGATTTACATGCTAGAAGGACGGGAAGGAACATCGAATGATGTCTTCCGCTCCGTTCCTATCATTTGACAGCTTCGTTTGTATAATATGTGTGTGTGCGTGTCCTATTTGCTTAAGTGTGTATTTTCCATTCTGCTGAATTTTTTTTTATTCTAATCGCAACAAGCGTTGCATTGTGACGTCATCATCATCATCATCATGATGATGTGCTAGAATGCGCAAAAAAGGGCCAACATAGAATTGGAGCTAGTCATTCTCCACCTCATCGTCAGACAAAACACAGTAGTGCCCTTTCCAGTGTGTTCGGGCACCCTACTACAACCCCCCCCCCCCCCCCCCCCCCAATAACAGGGTGCATCATTTCTTGCATCCTGTCTCGACCCACCACCCCTTCCTTCGTGTGCTTGCTGCAACAGCAAAACCGTTTTTGCCGCCGCGGATGGGTTTGGCATTAAATGATGTGGTTGCTTCACGTTTTGCCTCGTTGCAGTTGAGATGTTCAATGTGTTGGCCCCGTTCCATCAGAACAGTGCTGGTGCTGGTGCCGGTGTTGCTGCCACCACTGCGGGTGGTCAAAACGTGCGGCTAGAGAATATGCAGGTGACGCAACCCTGCAGTGGACCGTCCTCGCCAACCATTGCATCGCCCGGTGCCCTTAGCTCCACCTCGTTCTGTTTGACCGGTGGTGGTGGCGGAATCGGTAGCGGTGGCATCGGCAGCATCGGATGCAGCGTGATCTCCAGCACTACGGCAGCCGATACGGCGGATCCGAACTGGCAGGCCAACAAATCGACCGTACGCGAACGCAATGCCGCCATGTTCAACAATGATCTGATGGCTGACATCCGGTTCATCGTCGGTTCTGACGGTAAGTTTGTGCAAAAAAAAAGAAAGAAATGTCTCATCTAGGATGTTTCTCGATTGCATAATCAATCCATCCCCGGTCTGTGGCGCGTGTTGTACGATCTATCTCACTCCACCCAATTTGTGTTGGTTCAACAGAACAAGTGCAAACGATTCCAGCCCACAAGTATGTACTAGCGACGGGAAGTTCCGTTTTCTACGCCATGTTCTATGGTGGGTTGGCCGAGAATAAGCAGGAAATCAAGGTACCGGATGTGGAGCCGGGTGCGTTCCTAACGATGCTGAAGTAAGTGTCCCCCATTACACGCCCAGATGTTGTTCAGTTGCTTAACGTTTCTACCGTTCGTTCACCGCGTCGCCGACACCCGTAGGTATCTGTACTGTGATGAGATTCAGCTTGAAGCGGACAACGTGCTGGCGACGTTGTACGTCGCAAAGAAGTACATCGTACCACATCTGGCACGGGCGTGCGTCAACTATCTGGAAACTAGTCTCACGGCGAAAAACGCCTGTCTGCTGTTGAGCCAGTCGCGCTTGTTCGAAGAGCCGGAGCTGATGCAGCGCTGCTGGGAGGTGATCGATGCGCAGGTATGTTGTGATACTACTATCACCACCAACAACACCACCACCATCAGTAGTAGTAGAACCCGTAGCAATAGTACTAGCAGCAGTAGCGTATTGCGTCCCGTAGATAGGAAAAATGTTTCCACCCTGAAAGTTATCCTCGGTAACTATAGCAGCATTAGTATGCCGTCGTCGCCTACTACTAACAACTATGAGGTGGAAGGATGTGTGGGCCCACCACAGGGCATGGTAACGCCGGAGGAGGATGAAAGCTCGGGCTGTTCGTCTGCCTCGACGGCCATGTCTAGCGCTAGCAATAATAGTGCTGCGACCACGGGTTGTGAACCGAATGTGTCCGCTCACTCGCTTCCTACATTATGCGGAGAATCTTTGCTGTAAAACACGGTGGTGCCGATGGTTGCTGCAACCGTTTGCATGTCAAAAAGATATCAAGCAGCCATTAGCTGCCCTTTAGATAGCCGAAGCACTAATATAAACTATGCATTTTCTCCATGGCAACATAGGTGCTAACATGTACTACTATTGCTACTACTACCACCTTTCAATCCCTCTGCCGGGGGAAAGGTGGCGTTATTAACGCTCATGTCTATTTTAATCCTTTGCTGTTTCGATGTGTAGCTGTGTACCTCTTCTTTACTACTCCTGCGCTGATCCATATTTCAGATGGAAACAGTTTCTTTAAACAATTCATTGTCCAATTTGATTGTTTCTCATCTTTATTTGTCTCACTAGTTACGCTTCCTATCATTCTATAACTTATTTCTAACTTCATTATATAAAAGCTCAACAAATAGCTCATGGCTTCACAGGCCACTCGATCCCAATCTTGCTCATGTGGTATTTTTTACCAATAGTTCTAAGTTCCTAACGCCATGAGACAGCCATGTTTTGCACGTAAATACGAACGGCAAATCAAGTACAACTTTACATAGCTGTTTTTTTTTAGAATGTACAGTAAGTTTCATAAAATGAAGCTCAATCTCATATCTTCAATTATACTCCTCGAGTCGACGATATTCGAAACTAACTCGCTTAATTTGCTCAACCTCTCCCCCTTCCATACTGTAATCCGTATTGGCCATCTCCTTTTGATGTTATGTACACACCCGGCATGCTTCAGGTGCTTTTATTAGAACGATTTCATTAGCAATACTTGAATGAATGAAACAAAATACTGCAATATTTTAAGTTGTTAGATTTGACATTTTACTTTCGTTTCGTCTGCAATGTAGCAAAAGAATAGTTAGACCAGAATAGGGCTTCATCTCAGTCCTTTTCCGCGGGCAGGAGTTACTGTTTATGCTTTCGATGGAACGCGAATCGATATTATGCGGAATTGGGGGTTTACATTTAGTTTTCTTTATGGTTTTTTTTTGTTCATCTTGTTTATCATCTGAATGTGTCTATATGGTTGTGAAATGAATTTTTTGTTTTCCTATTTTGTTCACTACTGTGGTCTCTGTGTGTATTGTGGTGTGTGAAAGTATCTCAGTGTACGTATATGCGTAACGAACATAAGTGTTAACATATCAAATTAAAGCTAAGAATCAATTAAGCAAAGTAAGGCCGAGGATGATAATGTTGAGCGAGCTAGGATTTTTTTTTAGTATAGCCCAGCAGACTAGAGCAGAAATGGTAGGTAAAAGCATCAGGAAGAGATGGTAGCAAGATCACACTAGTCAACACAATAATCGAATTCGAATTTATCAATGTGTACACGAACCCATGTTGTTTCCCTAGCCCACTGTATCTGTGAAAAGAATCAATCGAAATACTCAGTGACAACATACACACGCACGCAGCTCAATTAGGGCAGAACGTTTGTGTAATCAGGTTTTATCCTAGGTTTTCTATTTGATAACGGAAGAATGAAATGAAACGATTGAAAAAATAACAAAAAAAACAACCAAAAATATTGCAGTTTCAATTACCCTATGTTTAGTCGTATCGGTGGGAAAGTATCTTTCGTTTCGTAGTTTTCGTGGGAAAGCAATCCGTCTGATCGTTCTCTGTTGCTATTGGATACGCGTTAGAACACCTATTTCTGTTCTTCTCTTTGACGATCATTAGCAAAACTGCACTAAAGCAATAATTTCCATCCTACTATTGGATGCAAAGCACTTTACTATATCGTAAGCCGTAATGTCCATATCGGTATCACCGTGTGAAAATTCTTGTACAGAAACAAACAAAAAACTTGCTTTCTTCATCAACTTCAAGTATTGCTCCTGTCGGTTTTTTCTTCCGTTTGTTTGCGTTCCATCACACTTTCCCCCTTTTTCTATTCTCCATTCTCTCACTCCGTAGGCGGAAATGGCCATCAAGTCGGACGGTTTTGTCGACATCGATTTAAAAACGTTCGAAACGATACTCGCGCGCGAAACGCTCAACTGCAAGGAGATACATCTGTTCGAAGCCGCTCTCAGCTGGGCACATGGTGCCTGTACCAAAATGGACATCGAACCGACCTCGTCCAACAAGCGACAACTGCTCGGCCAAGCCCTGTACCTGATACGCATCCCGACGATGACGCTCGAGGAGTTTGCCAACCGGGTGGCGCAGCTTGGCATACTCACGAACCAGGAGACAATCGACATTTTCCTTAACTTTACCGCCAAGAACAAACCGAAGCTTACGTTCCCGGTGAAGGCACGGGCCGGGCTAAAGACACAGGTGTGCCATCGGTTTGCGTCCTGTGCGTACCGTAGCAACCAGTGGCGCTATCGGGGCCGCTGCGATTCGATACAGTTTTCCGTCGACAAGCGCATCTTCATTGTCGGGTTTGGGCTGTACGGTTCGTCGACCGGGGCCGCCGATTACGATGTGAAGATTGAGCTGAAACGGCTCGGTCGGGTGCTGGCCGAGAACAGTACGAAATTCTTTTCGGACGGTTCGAGCAACACATTCCAGGTGTTCTTCGAAACGCCGATCCAGATCGAACCGGAATGTTTCTACACGGCCTCGGTCGTGCTGGACGGGACGGAGCTTAGTTTCTTCGGTCAGGAAGGGATGAGCGAGGTGAGCGTCGGTACGGTTACGTTCCAGTTTCAGTGTTCGTCCGAAAGTACGAACGGCACCGGCGTACAGGGTGGCCAGATACCGGAGCTAATCTTCTACGGTCCGATGGGTGTGAGTCAGCAGAACAGCATTCTATCGGCCAGTGCCAGTAACAATACGCTCAACAATAATCACACGAGCTCGGGAAGCCATTCACCTGGTAAGGATAATATGGTCAGCAAACAGGCGAGTAACAGTGCCGGCAGTGGCAATAGCGTTCCATCGACAACGACATCATCATCCTCTTCCACTTCCGCACATGGAGGAAGCGGGCTACTGCTAATGGGAGCAAGCGGGAGTAGCGCATCCTCGGCAAATACGAATGGCGATCGTTCAAACGCATCTCCGTACGGGAATGGGGGCGATAATGATGGTGTGACAGCAGCCAGCACCAACCAAGGGGTTGGTATGCCAAACTGGCTACAACCATCCGTTGGTGCGGTGCAACAGTTATTGGCCAACAATGGCGAATCTGCTGAATGAACTACATTCTAACATTCAGTTCCTCTCGCGGCTAAAGCGCGAGAGACATTTTGCTTTGAAACAAAGATAAAGAATTGAAATAGAATGTGCAGATGTAGCAATGACCGGTGCACAGTCAGAGACACACACACATACACGATGGTAGTAAATCATCATTAAAGTTGAACCCCTCACAACGCACAGTCAGCAAACATTACAAAGCAATTTCCTTATGGTATGCTTTGCTTTATGTGAGACGATCTTGGAAAATTAATCATTACAATTCACCCATTGATAGTACGAAAAAGTCTTATAACATTTTACTCTGTTTGTAGTAGTGTGGATAGTCAAGTGTGGATTTTTACAGGAAATGAAAACGGTAGGCACACGTGGCGCAGGTGCATCAAATTTCTGCATCGATTCTACTAGAGCTTTTTTTGCGTAGGTCTTCCGAACTATATCTCGTTTGTTTTTTTTAAATGTTATCTTTGGCATATTTCTAACTCTGTCTTAATATCCACTTCTGTAGATGAAATTTATTAGCATTAATATAGTAGGACTACAATTAGGTTTGCACTCTACGCAGCCCTCTTTCAATATTTGCGCGTGAGACGCTGTCTTTATTTATGACTGAGCTTTTGTTAGGTTGGAAAGTTTTTCGATCGCTGATCATACAGCTATTCTGAACGAAATTTTATTCCCCGCTTCCTTTTACACTTTTACAATGGCTATATGTAGCGTACAGATAATTAGCGTAAGGAATAGTATAGTCTGATCACAAGTATCGTAACTCTCCGGATTAGCGGATTTACAACACAAAGATGAAGTAGATCATAAGTAGATCGGCTTGTGCCACAGATCAGTGAGGGCGCGAATGGAAGGAAGTGCATCGACACATGGCGTGTGAACAAAGAAAACGGTTTCCTTTTTAGCGTGTAAGTGATAGCAAACAGCGATAGGACTAAGGTGTGACAGAAACAGGAAAGAGCATTATAACAGTAACGTCTCAACAAGCAACACACAATCCCGAGCAAAGTGCTCTTCATTTGATATGGTAAAGGGATTGATGGTCCCTATGCTTCAAAAGAATGGAATTTAGGTGATCGTACATCGCACATGGTAAGCCCTTAAAGCAAACACAAACTTTACTATACATGTAAGTGAAACACGGAACCCCAAAAACGGACATACTTTTTCGTTTAAATTTAGTATGTTATCATTTTCTATTCCTTCTGTACAAGGCAAAGCCGTAGGTGCAGAAAATTAAGGCATACAAGTTAGTTGAATTGGTTACATTTGCTCACTTTGTTCGATCGTTTAGTTTTTCGTGTTATCAAAATTATATTGAATCAAACGTTTTTTGTTCGACCGGGTAGATAATTTCAGTTCAGTCAGACGGATGTGCGTAAGTGGATCGTAGTAAAATGTTACTGCGAATGCCTAGTGTCCTTAACTGATGGCGTGTAGTACAGTGGAGGTGGGAAAATCTACGAACATACCATTATGGTTTTGTCGCAGACGATATTACTGAAATGCGCGATATATATATACATAAAAATATATTTAAAAATTGAACCGAGAGACGAATAAATTATAGTAGATGCATACTAAATAAGCTTCTTTGTCTATTGATGCGTTATTGCTTTTGTTGAATGGAATTGTTTCCGAATGGAATTGTTGAATGAAATGGTTCCATCGTACGAATGTTCTGTTCTGTGAACGCTTTTTAAATAATGCGTAACAGTTGAAAAATATGGTTTCTGTCGGAGGTTTGAATGTAACAATTCCTTAACCCCGCAATGATTCCAGCAAATTAATCCAATCTTCGCATACGAATGAATATAAGACAAAAAGATAAATGTGCCACTACTCACCGATTGACGGAATATTGAGACAAAGCGATTGGGACAGCTTGAGGTAAGTTCTGCCAAGTTCGTAGCAACAAATCTGCAGCACATCGCTTATGTCGATCAGTAAATCTACAAACAAACAAAAAACCATTCTTAACATCCGTTCACCTGAAGCCGGATTAGAAACCAGCACCACTTACGAGATGTTCCTTCCGTGCGGCACGTGATGTACACGCAGGCCGCATAAATGTGCGAATTTCGCCGGCCACGGGTCAGATTGCGCATCAGGGCCATCTTGAAGAAGTTACAGGCTGTTTCAATGCAGTGGTTATTCAACCGCAGCTGACTGCACAGCAGGGTAATGCCTTGGCGAGCTTTCCTTAGCGTAACCTCGCGCGATTCCGTGCCAGTACCGACGTGAAACTTTCCGTACGCGGTAGCACCACCGCGCGAATCGGACGCAACAAACTGGCCGACGGCGCTGGCTGCTCCATGTGCATTTTCCTCGAATTGGATCTCCGATACGATGATGTTGTCTTCCAGCACCGATCCACAGTTCGTACACACGGCATCGCCCCGTGCATTGTCGACCTCGATATCGGCACTTCCACAATTGTTACACTTTCGCCCGGAAGACATTCTATCGGCGCTACGCAAGCTACCGGCAAATCTGTATTATGCTGGGTTTTTACTATTCACTAAATATTTGTGGCACTTCACGAGTAGAACGGTTTCCAGTATTAACCAAAAAACTGCTACAAAACTACTGTCATTTGTTTTATTAGCGGCAGAGAAAGAGACGGCAGTATGGAAAACCGTAAACACTGCCTACTTGTAAACAAACTGCTGTCATTGGGACAATTTTGAATTGCCCGTTACCTCTGGTTCGTGGGTAGCATTACGTGCACTGCAATTGCACTTTACATTATTTGTTATCACAATCGATTGCACCTCATACATACATGAACCTTATTCAGTTTATCCTGCATACGATATTTCCGGACATTACGAATTTCAATGAACATGAATTAATTTTCTTTCGCATGTATTTATTCATTAACACCCAGAATGCGACTACATAGATGTGGAAAATGTTGTGTTTACTTGATCAACCCGGATGTACACAGATGTAATAAGATATAATATTCCATTTAATGTGCTTTCAATTTGAAAGAAGCAACCGTCACTAGGATAGAAAGATGGCGACCAGCGTTCTTCAATTCTCTGCCGTTCTTCTTCCCCATCTACGTGTGTGTGGCCGTCTGTCTTGAGTTATTATGTAGTAAAATCGATTAAAAATATTTTACGGGATGATCTGCCATGTTGCTGTGCGGGATGTTACTGCCAGTCAAAAGTCCCACATTAAATCTTATTGAACGCAGCGATGTCCACGCTCTGCACGTAATCCTCAATCTTCTCGATCTCTTCCTGCAGCCAGTCGACGGAAATCTTATCATCCTCAATCACGCACGACATCTGCAGCTTGTGAATGCCGTACGCCAACGGTACGAGCTTGGCCGCACCGAGCAACAATCCATCGGCGTTGATTTTTCGCACCTCCTGCTCCATCACCTTCATGTCGGTCTCATCATCCCACGGCTTAATATCGAGGATCACGTTCGATTTCGCAATCAGTGCCGGTTTCTTCGACTTTTTCGCCGCGTATTCGGCCAGACGCTTTTCGCGCAGCTCGGCTGCTGCCTTATCCTCGTCCTCGTCCTCCGATCCAAACAAATCGACATCATCGTCATCGTCTTCTGCTTCGACCTTCTTGGCAGGGGCGGCAGTCTTGGGCGCAGCAGCTGGTTTACCAGCAGCCGCCGGTTTGCCGCTGCCTGATTCAAGCGATCGGACACGCTCGTGCAAATCAATGACAAGATTGTTCAGTCCGTCGATAATCGAGCGCAGCTTTTCGTTTTCCTTCTCCACCGAGGACAAACGATCCAGCAACTCGGCTCCGGGGCTAGCTGCCAATGCGGCAATACCATCCATCTGAACCAACACGGTGGGGGGAAGAGTAAGAAAAATGAAAGATTTTATTACCGAATGAAAGGTAAATCCACCAACGACCGTACACTCGGAACAAAACTTACCCGCTCGAGCGAATTTTTGATGTGTTGCCTGGCTTTCGATATTTCCGAAGCCAAAGTGCACTGAGATGGAACGGAGTTGATCTGGAAGACAATAAGAAAATCCTTATGAGTACAATGAAGCTTCAGAGGAATTCGCGAAAAAGAACCAAGCGTGAAAATTAAACAACGGTGCTGAAAAACAAACCATTTCAGTGCTAGCTATTTACTAAAAAAAACTCAAAACTTTCCACCACGATTGGTCAGCGAACGGGATGGAATGAGATTCCAAAAATGAAGCTTTAATGTTCCATTTTAACTAGCCGTATGAATTAATTACACACACACAAGACCGGAACATTAAAATCCATCCGTTGTTTATATTCAACTCGAAGGATTATGAACCACGCCAGGAAATATAATATTTACAAAAAAGTAAGATTGTACTACAAGACCAAAGAAAAAGAACAGAAAATCCGGAACGGAAACAAGCATAACTAGAACCAAAGCTCAACTGGCCAGCCACAGAAAGAGCCAATAACGCAACCAGCACAAAAACTCGGCAGGGCTTAGTATGGCCGATAGAAGAAAACAAAACAACGTCCACACACGCCAGAACCACCTTGTTCAGTTCCTCCGTTATGTTATCGCATAGCTTGTGCGCCAAATTTTCCTTCTCCTTCAGATTTTTGGCATTCTGCTGCTGCACGGCAACGTTCTCTTGATACTTGTTATCATTATCCTGTACGGTCGAGGCATCTTCCTGTCCCTTGGATTTCTTCGATTTCTTCGATTTTTTCTTTGCCGGTTCCTTATGCACCTCGGCTTGTTCAACGACCGGAGGCTGTGGTTTAGGCTCGGGTACATCATCTACCAAAGCCGTAGCCGTGTTACCACTGTTAACCGACTTTTCGGAAGACTCGGTATCAGTCGGGGTACTATCTTTCTTGCCCTTGTTTCGCTTCTTTTTGTCCTTCTTCGTTTTCGGTGCATCACCAGCCGATGGTGGTGGCGAAGATTCGACTGATGCGGCATCCATCTTTCTTGACTGCCCTTGCTGCTGCTGCTGTTGCTGCTGCTGTGACGCTGATTGTTGAGAAGCGGCAGCGTTTCCTTTTTTTGGCTGTTCTATTTTCGGTCCGGCCGCCACTCCATCGTGCGACTCCATCTTCCCCGCAACGGAAAGCTTGCATACAATTTGGGGTGAGGGTTAGTGTGAAATATTGAACAAGAAACAAGAAAAAAAAGGTCGCCTCGTAACGGCCACGTTTGTTACCGAGTATTATCGGGTACGTATCTCTTCAGCACTAGCAACGTTATCACAGCAGCAGAAATTGCACACTCGTCCGTTCAGGTTTACCTACCTTCGCCATGTACTCGTAGTACGTCTTTTCAGCTGCGTTCATCGTGGATTTCTCCTGCCACAGTTTCTCGTGTGCCATTGCTGCAGCAGCCATTTTGCGCCTTTATTAATAGTCTCTGTAGGAAAAGAAGCCCACAATTAACAATGGATACTTCCATGCTGCCTCACAAGCAGCTTGTCGGCGTAGAAACAATTCCCCTTCTCGGTGGCATTTCTGACCTTCTCGTTGGTCATCGTGATGGCAACGTGCCTGATTTTCTTGCGGCTTACCGCTTTCTAACCACACATTCGCCTCCCACACGCAATTGCACAATGCAATTTTATTGCAGAATGCAGTTCAATAGAGTAGATTACTTACCTTGTACGGAGCGACGAAGAAAATCTTATTCACAATAGAACAAGAATCGCTGCAACGACTATAGTGCGAAGCGCAAAAAGGGAAAAATCAATAAGTTCCACACCGAAGGCGAGTGCCGGAGCTCGATTTTTTTGGATTTCGACACGCGTTATTTTTGCTGACAGTACCGCGGGGACGTCTGTCACGGTGACAGCTGTTCGAAGAGGAAAAGATTCCCGATTATCCGTGCCATTTGTTGTGATTTTTCACTACTTTTGCTGTTAATCTCTTAAAATCGTTTACCTTTGCTGTAGAATAATTCAATTAAGTTCTCAAGTGCATCAAATAGCTATCATCAGTCATTTGAAAGGATAATAAGGATATCAAATCAGTTAAATTTATGTTAACAATGCAAAAACCCGATCCTGGCAGCACTGCACGTGTCTGTTGTCAAAACTTGAATCCAAACAGCTGTTTGGTTTTTCGAAAAGCTGACGATAAACAGTGCGGGAGGACGCTAGGTCGGTGAATATAATCATGTTTAACGCATTAAAAGACCAAGCGTTACAAATCGATACGAAGATAAAAACTCTGCGCAAACAGTGCACCACATTCGCGATTGGTTACGTCGAAAAGGACGAATCGAAACAGTATCCGGTGCGGAAAGCGATAACGACCGCGAGAAACGAATTGCGCGATTGTACGACCGACTGTGACAGTTTGGTAACACAAACAGAGACACTTTTCTCGCTGTTGACAGTGGCCGATAAAGCGGCCGACGAAATATATAGCGCTGTTATCAAACTGTACCAAGAGCAAGGTGTAAAGGTGCCCCCGATTGAGCTAGAGTCTATCCCGATAGGTTTTCCCATCCATCTTCTGCCTGTCCCAGAATCGGAAGCCGCAAACCAAACGCCAGAAGGGCCAGAAGTGAAAGAAGACGAACGTGAACAGGAAAATAGCGAAAGTGAACCCGAGTGTGATTCCGACGGGTTCGCATCGGAAATCTTCATTACAAGACCGCCCGGCGAGGGAGGGCTTGAACCGGAGACGCCGATGATAAAGAGTAGAAAAAGGTTATTTTAATCGTCAAGCATTCAGCTTAGTAGCTAGTTTACGACCAGATTATCGTACCTTTATCATGGCGACCATACCAGCGGTGACTAGAATATCTTCACGGTTGATTCGAATTCTGGGCTGTAATCCCAGCCCGATGACGCTGCAAGGTACGAACACGTATCTCATCGGTAGTGGCAGAAGGTAATTGCGCTGCACATGTCGTATGCTGTGTGTCATTCTCTTATCTCACCAAAAATTGGCTTTTGCAGACGAATACTTTTAGACACGGGAGATGCGAACGTTAAAGAGTACATTGGCCATTTGCGGAAAGTGTTGATCGATGAAAGGGTGCTCATTAACGATATAATTATTTCACACTGGCACCATGATCACGTCGGTGGAGTGGATGACATACTGGAAGTAATCGACAATAAAGGTACTGCAGATGAAGATTCCTTTCTGACCGCACCGCTAACGCTTTTAATATTGTAGATACATGCAACGTGTGGAAATTTCCCCGAACGGACGCTCCAGAACCGGAAGTACGTAACGCTACACTGAAGGAACTAAAAGATGGACAAATATTCGCAACCGAAGGAGCAACGCTGAAGGTAATCTATACGCCAGGACACACGACGGATCATGTGGTGCTGGTGTTGCAGGAAGATAACGCACTGTTCAGTGCCGATTGTATCCTCGGGGAAGGTACAACCGTTTTCGAAGATCTGTATCTGTACATGAAAAGTTTAGAAACGATTTTGAATGCCAAACCTACGGTTATCTATCCGGGGCATGGTAATATCATCGATGTAAGTTACCAATATGTTAAATCATATGCTAGAGAATAAGTGTGATATACGTTTTTCTTCGTAGGACCCAACAGAACGAGTAACGGAATACATTCATCATCGGAATCATCGCGAGAAACAAATCTTTGCCGTGTTCGAGGAGAACCCGAACAACCAGTACAACGAGATGGATATTGTCCGCACGGTTTACAAGGAAACGCCCGAACAGCTTTGGGCTGCTGCAGCATACAATGTGAATCATCACCTGAAAAAGCTAACCGTTGAGGGTAAATTGCTCGAATGCGTTAACAGTGAGGGAGGTAACAGCTGGAAGTATGTCCAGCCCGCTTCCCTGTGAGCTTTCCTGTATCGTTTGCCATAGTACGATGGTTGTGTGGGCAATAAACTAGCTGCGGTAGCGGATTTTTTCGTTAGCATATGTTAACAATTTCATCCTTTTTATAGCGTGCTTGCATGCGTGTTTTTGGTTGTTGAAGGTATAAATGTAGTTTTTTTTTCTCTTTATTTCCATTTTCGTAATATAGTACGTTAACTTAACTCTTGCCTAACGTTGGGGTTACCGTGCAAAGTACAACTCTGCAGTAAATACAGCATATCAGTAGGGAGGCGTGAGGGAACAAAAAGGATTATATCTGGAGCAAAAGGTCTAAACACCACGCTCAGCAGGGCGGAGGAGTGGACCGATTGGGCTTTGAAAAACGTTTGCTACAAATCGCAAAACGTCTTCACAGTAATGGAAGCGGTTGTTCTCTAACGCAGAACGGCAGAATATGGAAAGAAACGATAGTCGTTGCGGTGTTGTTATTGCACAGTGCAGCAGCAGGATCGCCCTTCCAGCTCACTCCGAAGATGATCTTCCACCGTAACCGTCGGCAGTTGCTGCTGATCCTGCCGGTAGGACGATTCAATTTTTGGCCCCATTCCGGACGGATTCGATTTCCTCCTTGATGAGTTCGATCTTTTCGGCGTAGGTTTTCTGGATTTCCTGCAATTTGACGAAGAAGAATCCTTTGAATGAAAGTTTGTTCAGAAGATGGACATTAGAAAACCGTGAATCAATGGTACGAAAAGGATAATGAAACGTGGGGCAAACGTAAAAGCAAACACAAATACACGTCACACACACACACACATACAAAAGACGCGCACATTTACATTACAATTTGTACAACCAAAGGACAAAATACTGTTTTTGGGGTTTTTAAGAAGAAAATTCTTAAATCAATGTCTTTTCTGTATCGTTTGTGTAAAACGGTTTGTGATCTTTACCACGGTTTTAAGGATCATGTGGGTATCGAGAGTGATCATGGTTGATGTGTGTGTGAATGTGTTTGAACACAGAACACAACGGCACATGGAGAAGGATAATTATGATGATGGTGGGTTTTGCAGTGAACCGGATGCGGAACTTATGAAGAAGGCGCATTTTATGAACAGCACATTACCTCACTCTTCTTTTTTTTTCGTATATGGAGTGTTGTTGTTGTTGTTGTTATTATTTCGTAAAATGTACAAGAAACCCAATATTAAGAACTTAAGCGAATAGTGGTGCATAAGAATGATTTAGTAGTAGCACAGTAGTAGTGAGACAGAGAGATAGCGAGACAACTCCGTTGACACAATTTTGAGGGTCTTATATATTTTTTTTTGGCTGTGAATCATTTCTTTGTATGTGCAGTTTTTTTCAAGCATGGAAAATCAATCCCAGCTCGATCCGCCGTTTTCTGAAAGTGTGAGAAAAAGATAGAAAGATATTACATTGAGTGCACACAACGGAAACGAAACGCCCACGATGATCCTAGAAGCGGTTTCCGATCTTGTTTTGTTGCTGTACTGTCGCTTGATCAGTGTTTTCGCAGGTTCATCCACCAGCACTAGAACGGGCAGGACGGGTGTTACGTGTTACAGGTAGAATTGTGTAAGCAATTTATATTTTTGAATACCAAAAAGTGGGACAAATGTTGCTTCTCCATCACCCATCATGGTTGGTGGTCTCTACCACGTGTTTAGCGCATTTAGTCACGTGTTCCAGAATAGTTTTTTTTAAATCTTAGTAAAGGAATGTTAAACTTAAACAGGCGCTTTAGAGCAATGGAACATACATATGATATTAATGGCACATTTTATACAATTTTTGGTGGGAATCATGTACCGGATAGTTGGTTGTAAAATAGCTAAATCCTTTTGGAAATTTTACAGATTATTGTAACAAATATTTTGACACAAAGTTTCTTAAGATGAATGTACAAACAACTTTACCAATGATTCTTTTCTTCTCTGCAGCAAATCCAACATACGAATATAAGAAAATATGGTTCGTTAGTTCAAAATAAAGCTGACGCAGATTTCGGCAAACTGCCAGAATGACCGCGAATTGGATCGCAATATGGTGCATATATTTTTGTGACACACTCTAACATTGCATCTGAAGGAATTTCCCCATATTAATGGCGCAAGGCGCACGCGTCAGTAAGTGGTTACTGTTGCGATCAGTAGGTAGAAATGGTAGTGCTAGTAGTAGTAGTAGTGGTAGTAGTGGTAGTAGTATCGATACTAACGGTAATAGAGTGCATTGCGTGGCGTGAAGGGAAGTATGGGAAACCCGCCAAAGAAAAGAGAAAGAAAAAAAAACAGCAGTGCAGCAGAGCACAGATATGCAGGTGTTACGCGGCCATCCCCCGTAAAAGCATCTACCTCCTACAGCGACGGTAAATGTATCGCCTGCTATCCGGCAGACCGAACTAACCTTGAACAGTTCGAGCTGTGTCGTGTACTCGTCCCGCAGATCGTTGTACATCTTTTGCGAGACGGCCAGCTTCTTCTCGAGCAGTGTCTGCCGTTCCCGTTCCGCCTTCATCTTGCTGTCGATGTTTTCGAACCGCGTCTGCAACTGTTCGTGCTCCATGTTCCGGATGTTCAGCATGTCCTTCGTTACCGCCACCACCTCCTTGATGTTTTCGATCTGGTTCTGCAGCGCCTTTATCTGCATGTCCTGCGTCTTGACCGTCTTCGTGCGCTCGAACAGTAGCTCCTTCGCCTTGTTCATGACCTCCTCGTGCTTTTCCTTCAGCTTCTTGATCTCGTTCGGGTCCGCCTTGCTGCTGCCCGAGTGCGCAATCAACTCACCCTCGAGCTGGCTCACCTTCGACTTCAGGATGTCGTTCTCGAGCATCTTCTTCTTCAGCTCACTTTCCAGATCCTCTATCCGTTCGTTCGAGTTCTTGGTCGGCGACAGTTCGCACTCCAGCTGCGTTACCTTCGCGCGCAGTATATCGCTCTCGATCGTACGCTTCTTTAGCTCGTTCTCCAGCTCACTGATGCGATCGGTCGATTCCTGCGTGGTCGTCGGTTCATCCTCCGCCTGGTTTAGCTTCGATTTCAGTATATCGTTCTGGATCTTAAGATTGCGGATCTCCTTCTGCAGCTCCTCGATCTTGTCGTTCGCCGGACTGTCCGCCAACGGTACGCGCTCCAGCTGCTCCACCTTCGATCGCAGGATATCATTCTCAATGTTCTTTTTCTTCAGCTCCTGCTCGAGCGTTTCGATCTTGTAGCTGCTAGCGCCACTGTGCACCTGTTTGCTCTCCAGCTCGGTCAGCTTCGATCGCAGTATCTGGCTCTCGGTGGTGCTTTTCTTCAGCCCCTTGCGTAGCTCCTCGATCTGCTCACTGTTCGAGTCCTGCGTTGCGGTCGATTCCTTCTCAAACATTTGCATCTTCGCCCGCAACATGTTACCCTCGGTGGTGCTTTTCTTCAGGCCCTTCTCCAACTCCTCGATGCGCTCGGTCGATTCTTCGTCTTCGCGCGTCGCTGCATCACTCTCGAGCTGGCTCACCTTCGCGCGCAGTATGTCCGCCTCGATCTGATACTTCCTGACCTGCTTCTCCAGATCGCGCATCCGTTCGTTCGCTTCCTGTGCGTTGGAGGGTGTGTTTTCAAACTGCTTCAACTTCGAACGCAGTATATCACTCTCGATGTTCTTCTTCTTGAGCTCGCGCTCCAGCTCACCGTTCCGTTCGGACGCTTCCGAATCGCCTTCCAGCTCCTTAACCTTCTCGCGCAGCACCACACTCTCGGTACGCTGTAGACCACGCACCAACTCATCGATCTTCTCCTGCGCTTCCGGTGTCTGTGGTTCACTTTCGACCTCGGTCAGCTTGCCTCGCAGTATACCGTTCTCAATGATGCGCTTCTTCAGCTCCTTTTCGAGCTGCTTCACGCGCTCCGTTAAGTCCTGCGAGACTTGCGGATTTGTTTCGGCCTGTGACAGCTTCGAACGCAGTATGTCCAGCTCCATCGTCTTGCGCTTGAGCTCCTTTTCAAGGTTTTCAATCTTTTCATTTGAGGCCGCATTGTTCGACGGGACCTGTTCGAGTTTTCCAACCTTCGCGCGCAGTATATCACACTCGATCGTTTTCTTCTTCAGATCCTTATCGAGATTGCTTTTCTTATCCTTTAAATCTTCCACCTCCGTTTCGAGCCGATTGATTTTGCTTAGGAAATCCTTCTCCAACCACGCATCGAAGTTACTCATATCGTCCAGGTCCGACATTTTGGCTGCCTTTGATTCGGAACTGCAAAACTTAACGCGGATACGCGTAACCGGCGTTTCGGTTCAGACCGCTTTCAACGCCTACACACACACACACGCACACGCACACACTTGTTGTTCGCGGCGTCGCGCACTCGTGGTTCGCGGCCGGACACCGATGCGACACGAAAGCACTAGAATTAACGCAGCACTCAAGAGTTTCAAAATGCTACGATTAATTATACCACGCTCGAAACCGTTCCGTCCCGGTCCACCGTTTGCTGAGGTAGCAGCGGCGTGGCGTAGCGAAATTCCTTTGCGACCACTCACCACGCTGCCACGCAACGAGATTGGCGAGAATCCTCGAGACCGAAAATTCCTTCCTGCTGTGTACGGTTCACTTCGGTTACGTTCGAGACATGCGAATGAGAGGATCGGATTTTTTTTCTGCTCGTTATGAATGATCCTCCTTTTGGTGTACTTTGCACTTTGATCGCATACGATTTCAACCAGATTTGAACTTGTTCTGGTGTGATCGTTCGTTACTCCAGCGCAAAGAAAAACCGGATGATTTTTCACCTTTAACCTCAATTCACAAGCACCACGGGACACGTTCGCTACGTTGCTTAGGAACGTCCAACTAAACCGACAAACATCCGCCAACTGATCCGATCTCGTCGAATCTCGCCAACCCGTCGGTCGCCAGCATTACAAACCGCACGATCGTACGCGCCTGCGTATCTGCCACATGCGTACCACAGCGTACCATTTCGCACCTAAGCGATCGCTTTCCAAAAGGGGTGCAGAATGCGGGTGTGGTAGTACAAGGAAAGGGAGTAAAAACACTGCCGAGAGCCATTTCCCCTCCTTCAAAGCCCCCAGAACCATACCAGCCGATTGAGAAATGTACGCGGCGAGAATGCTCAATAAATTTGCTCCCCGAAATGAAAATCTATTTTTGCCACTGGCCGACATCACTGGCTGTTGACTTGGTGGCAGTTCGACAATTTGCCGGTTGTTTCACGGCACCGGGTACACACACACCTTTTCCGGGACGGCATTCATCTTCCCGGCTTGGGCCGGAGCCATCGTACGCGGGCCGATTGCGCTTTGCTCACCGTACGCAAACGTCCGGTGAGGATCAATGAAGATCATCCGATAACTACAATAATGGTACGCTTCCTTGTTAATCCTGTCGCTGTGGTTGGAACGAACTCCGACATTAACCTGTTAGCGGTTTTATCATTCGAACTGCATTCAACCCATTTCCAGTAGTATGATGATGTGAAACCTTTCAACGAAATGCATTTAGCTGCATCCGAATGGCAATGAATTGCTTATTTTATTCCCTTCATTCTTCGTTGCATTCGGACCGGGTGATCGCGGGAACAACCTGTAGATGCGGTGCGATCGCCAAGCCTTTTTGGTTGGTAACGAATTGCACCACCACTCGGTATCAATGCATTTTCTAACGATGCCTCAGGAATCCGATGTTCCGACTCTGGGAGTCTACGACTTTACCGTGACAATACCACGAACGCGTTCCGCTCAGTTATCCCGACTAGGTGTATTGTAGTGCACAACCAAAAACCCACCGTTTGAGTATCGCTGGCGCACAGTTATTTATAGGAAACGCACCATCCACCTTCTGGGGTTTTTTGGATGATTCGCTCCTGTTGGACGTGGTCGTGTCGTAAGAGAAACAAAACGTGAAATCCGGAGCAAACCGTACGGGATTTCTACATACCCTCCTGTCGTCGATAGCTTCTCACGTTCGACGGGTCGTTTTCGTCGCATTCGACTAGTAGAGTTTCATTAACAGGAAAAGAAGGTTTAAAAGCATATGCGAGAGTCGCGTTTATGAACGCGTTTGGCGCTACTGCTATCACGTGCTTTGCTGCCCTGCAATGGAGGTAACGTTTTATTTCGCCATTTCTGATTTCAAATTCGAATGGTATGATCGTACTGGAGAATAATATTAAACAGACCGTAAAATGGTATCCTCACGCTGTAACACGCTTACTCTAGCCATGATGAATACACTATTCCACGCTACTGGAATGCAACATCTCCACTGGCCATCCATCATGCAGGATGTCCCTCACTAATCCACCAGCAAATGCTTGTAAACAATCGATCATCAGCTTTTGGGGGGTAATGATCATGCTGTACTCGTTGAAATGGCCAAATGGCCGTTATATCCTACGCTCATCATCGTTTGCTTCAACCCTATTGATCACAGAGTTATGTCGTTTCCGGGTCAAGAATCTTGAGCAGATTTTCCCCCATTCCAAAGAAAACAAATCCTACACGATAGCGCTCATCCTGCTGCACTGTACACGGGATCGAGACAGTTTTAGTGGTCGTTCAAAGGGCATGTCTCCGCTAGAGCGGGCGGATTCGTTAAATAGGGCAGTGGTGCAGTAGGTAAAAATAACATCGATTGTAGGTGGACCGATGCGGTCGTCTGTACGGTTATAAACAACTTCAACTGCGTGCAGATTGTATTTCGTCTTTTTTTTTTTTTTGAGCAAGCATTTATCCAAAAGGACGTGAGTAATAGTAAAATAATATCGGTACAATTATGTTTCATCTTAATCCCGTGTGGATCGTAGTAATGATGATGAAAATTATTCACCTTACGATCGATTTGTTTTAAAAAGAAAGGCCATTAAGGAAAGTATTCAATGTAGCTCTGTATCGCGAAATAATTTTTTAACCAAAAACCGTGAAACCGAGATTAACCTAAGCGTAATCGAAGGTCGCATCCGCTGAAGGTTACTCAACACTTCTGATGTAGTTTATGTTACCCTAATTCGAAAGCCCCTAGAAATACCTGCAGATCAATGTAAACGCGAATAAACAATATTGCAGAAGTAAATGTTTGTGGTGGGAAAGATTTTTGTTTTTCTCTTTTTAAAGCTACAAGAATATTATTTTCGCTTCATATCTAATTGATGTAATTAATTATATAGATTTTTAGAGAAACGACCCGAGACCCTTTTGATATTGTAATGCCATTGACCATTATTATGTCCTCAAAAGACTTTCTATCTTTCAACAAATTGCTCATTACCGGAGACTCTAAATCAAACTCGTCGTGTGGTTAACCATTTCATTCAATTTCCAGCAAACCTTCGCTACTCTAAACAATCACTCGAAATAGTCCGCTTTCTCAGTATCGATCAACGTGAAGCTCGTAGGTTTTAAGTTACTGTTTTATTTCGGTACTGTTTCACAAGGAAAGAAAAATGCACACATGTGAAACTCATTAAAGGTATGTAAGTGTAAAATGAGTTCGCTTGTTGCCGGGTGTGGTGCGATCAGTGTGAATAATGGTGAAATGATAGGTGTTAGCGAGACAATCGAACGAAAAACAAAAAAACCATCAAAGGTGCAATAATTTTGCTTCGCTCGCGATGAAACGGCAGGATGATAGAGTAAAAGCTTAAACGTACGTAGCAATGTTGCATGAAGGCGAGACGTATGTTGATCGATCGAAAAAAAGGCATGCCTTCGGCTAATCGTTTGCTCAACCCATCTATCCATCAAGCTCTCCAGCCGCACATGCATCACCGTAGTTCTTGCCTCCCTTATCCTCCGGGTTCAGTGTGATCATGTCGTCAATTCGCAGAATCGTGATCGCTGCTTCCGTTGCAAATTTGAGTGATTTGATTTTGGACATGGCCGGTTCAAGCACACCCGCCTTCTTGTTGTCCTTCACCACACCTTCGATCAGATCCAGCCCGTACCACTTCAGCTGCGCATGATCGACGACGGTCTGGCTGGAGTTGTGGTACGCACGCAGCTTCGCAACCAAATCCGTCGCATCCTTGGCCGCATTTACGGCCAACGTTTTCGGTATGACCAGCAGCGATTTGGCAAACTCGGCGATAGCCAACTGCTCCCGGGAGCTCAGCGAGGTAGCAAAGTTTTCCAGATAAATTGATAGGGCCGCCTCAACGCATCCACCGCCTGCAACAACCTTTTTGCCTTCCAGCACACGTTTCGCCACGCACAGTGCATCGTGAATGGAACGTTCCATCTCATCGCAGTAGAAATCGTTCGGGCCACGGAGAATGATGGACGCCGCGGTACGTGCTTTCGGGCCACGGATCAGTATCAGCTCATCGTCACAGATGAACTCTTGCACGACTTCCGCCGCTTCACCGACGTAGCTTGCCTCAAAGCTTTCCTCTCCCTCCATGTTGGTGAGCGAGGTGAGATAGGCAGCACCGGTTGCTTTGGCGATGCGCTTCAAATCCGCCTTCTTCACACGCCGCACAGCCATTGCGCCGGACTCGACGAAATACTTCAGGCAGAGATCGTCAATACCACCACTGCACAGCACCACATTAACGCCCGTGGCCAAAATCTTTTCGATCTTCTCCTTCGTGATGTCCAGCTCGCGAGCACGGATGCCTTCCAGCTTTTCCGGGTCCGTGATCAGCACCTGTACGCCCAACTTCATCTTTGTTTTTTGCAGCGAAAAGTCCAAACATGCGATCTTCGCATTGACGATCTTCTTGGGCATCTGTTGCGAAGCGATCGTACAGTTCAGAGCGTAACCCTGCACCAGAATACTTTCGCGTGCCGATTTACCGTGCGCCTTCAGGACATTGACTGCCTTGATCGGGTACGCGGCATTGCCCTTCGGATCGAGAATCTTCACTGCTTGTGCTGCATCGACTACCATTGTAGCGAAAAAGTCCGCATCGGCACCGATGATCTTTGAGCTCATCGATGTTTTCGCCACATTGACCAACGTTTCGCGTCCCAGATCGTCGACCGGTGCAGTCAAATGCTCGGAAATGTATTTGCAGGCCTCCTTGCACGCCAAACGGTAACCGGCAATGATGGAGGTTGGATGGATCTTCTGTTTCACCAGCTCGTCCGCATTTTTCAGCAGCTCGGCTGCAATAATGACGACCGAGGTGGTTCCATCACCCACCTCCTCGTCCTGCAGCTGGGCCAGCTCGCACAACACTTTGGCAGCTGGGTGTTCCACTTCAAGCAGTTTCAAAATCGTTGCTCCATCATTGGTGACCGTCACATCGCCAATATCGTCGACCAGCATCTTGTCCAGACCGACCGGTCCGAGTGAAGATTTCACTATGTTTGCAATTGAGCTTGCGGCCATCACTGCATAAAAAGGAGAAAAGAATAAACCAACATTTTAGTAAAACATACCAAAGACAGAACTGTTGTTGTACAACATAACCTCACAAACACGAATGACTCATGTTATGCGAAACCGCAGCACCAATGAAAACACAGAAAAAAATTAACCAAAAATGTAATTTATAGGCTGTATGGTGTTTTCTCATAAAAGATAAATTTGAAACTTAAACAAGCAATTATTTCAGACTACTTTCCAGTTCCTCAATGCAAATAGTCACAAAACTCTGAAACCGGCATTAAACATTTAAGTTAATGCAAATAAAAGAAACCTTGCTTTCTTTTGCTACAATGCAGTTTATCGCATACCTGCTTTTATGGCATTAAGTTCCAATGCATTTTCATTCACATTTTCATTAAATTATCGAAAAATGTAGCATGTGATGCGGAACACCCACGGTCTTACGGGGGGCCACAATGGGCAGCCTGGAAGAATCAAGATTCCACATACCATTTTGTGTGCGGACGGGAGCTCCGGACGACCGGTTACCGGCCAGGGACAGTGCGCTTGCTACCGTGGACATTGTTGGTCAATTTGTAAAGGCTTAATGTTCCGAATTCCGAAGGAAATTGTTTCCGTTACTTTCACGCAAAACACACACGGCTTATTCGGAAAAGCGTTTTCTGCAGCACACTCTTTTTAGGAGCACAACTTGACGGCTGCACATCAAACCGTTTGTCAATTGTGACATTTCGTACAGCTTGCCTTTTCTTCGAGAAACTGGAAGAACTCGAACTACGCACTGTAAACGTAACAATTTACTGTACGTAATTTACAAATATTGTTAAAATTTTAAAGCTCAAAATACAAAACAGAATAAGCAATATTAGTCTAGTTTATTTGATTATTTTTGCACATGGGAACCACTTAACCAACTTAATCAGATTGTACCAACTTTTTTGCACCTAGTTTTTTGTAAGGCAGGTGGCAGCGCAAATTTAGCAAAATTCATATTTTGATTTATTTTAATGTGAATTGGTTGAAAAAAGTTTCTTTTCACTCATATAATGCTTTAAATAAAAAACAGAATAAAAAATTATAAAAAAATTACAAAATTAGAAAATTTAGAAAATTTCCTAAGGCTCATTTTTGCGCCAAGTTTTAGCTATAACTCGGTCGGTATCCAACGGATCGCCAATCTTTAACCTGTGGTCGATAGACGGCATCAATGGCTACATTTTCTTCTTGGGCGGCCATGCCCTCAGATGTCTGTGCCAGAAGTTATTGGAGGAACCAAGTTCCTTACCCTGTTTGAGAAAATGTAAAATTTTCTCATTTTTGCACCAAATTTTGCCTATAACTCGGTCGGTATCCAACGGATCGCCAATCTTTAACCTGTGGTCGATAGATGGCACCAATGGCTACATTTTCTTCTTGGGCGGCCATGCCCTCAGATGTCTGTGCCAGAAGTTATTCGAGGAACCAAGTTCTTTACCCTGTTTGAGAAAATGTAAAAACTTCCTCATTTTTCTGCAATACAGCAAAATTTTTAAATGTGATAAATTTTATTGCGAATTTGTTGCAATAAGTTTCTTTTCACTCAAATAATGCTTTCAATTAAAAAAATAATAAAAAATCAGAAAAAAATTTCAAAAAAAATTTCCGCTCGAAAATTTCATAAGGCTTACCCCTTACGTTTTTTTGAGAAATTTTGCAAAAAAAATGAAATTGATTTATTTTAATGCCAATTGGTTGAAAAAAGTTTGTTTTCACTCAAATAATGCTTTAAATAAAAAAAAAAATAAAAAGTTATAAAAAAATTACAAAATTAGAAAATTTAGAAAATTTCCTAAGGCTCATTTTTGCGCCAAGTTTTAGCTATAACTCGGTCGGTATCCAACGGATCGCCAATCTTTAACCTGTGGTCGATAGACGGCATCAATGGCTACATTTTCTTCTTGGGCGGCCATGCCCTCAGATGTCTGTGCCAGAAGTTATTGGAGGAACCAAGTTCCTTACCCTGTTTGAGAAAATGTAAGAACTTCCTCATTTTTCTGCAATACAGCAAAATTTTTAAATGTGATAAATTTTATTGCGAATTTGTTGTAATAAGTTTCTTTTCACTCAAATAATGCTTTAAATTAAAAAAATAATAAAAAATCAGAAAAAAATTTCAAAAAAATTTTCCACTCGAAAATTTCATAAGGCTTACCCCTTACGTTTTTTTGAGAAATTTTGCAAAAAAAATGAAATTGATTTATTTTAATGCCAATTGGTTGAAAAAAGTTTGTTTTCACTCAAATAATGCTATAAATAAAAAAAGAATAAAAAATTATTAAAAAATTACAAAATTAGAAAATTTAGAAAATTTCCTAAGGCTCATTTTTGCGCCAAGTTTTAGCTATAACTCGGTCGGTATCCAACGAATCTTTAACCAGTGGTCGATAGACGGCATCAATGGCTACATTTTCTTCTTGGGCGGCCAAGCCCTCAGATGTCTGTGCCAGAAGTTATTCGAGGAACCAAGTTCCTTACCCTGTTTGAGAAAATGTAAAATTTTCCTCATTTTTGCACCAAATTTTGCCTATAACTCGGTCGGTATCCAACGGATCGCCAATCTTTAACCTGTGGTCGATAGATGGCACCAATGGCTACATTTTCTTCTTGGGCGGCCATGCCCTCAGATGTCTGTGCCAGAAGTTATTGGAGGAACCAAGTTCCTTACCCTGTTTGAGAAAATGTAAAATTTTCCTCATTTTTGCACCAAATTTTGCCTATAACTCGGTCGGTATCCAACGGATCGCCAATCTTTAACCTGTGGTCGATAGATGGCACCAATGGCTACATTTTCTTCTTGGGCGGTCATGCCCTCAGATGTCTGTGCCAGAAGTTATTCGAGGAACCAAGTTCCTTACCCTGTTTGAGAAAATGTAAAAACTTCCTCATTTTTCTGCAATACAGCAAAATTTTTAAATGTGATAAATTTTATTGCGAATTTGTTGCAATAAGTTTCTTTTCACTCAAATAATGCTTTAAATTTAAAAAATAATAAAAAATCAGAAAAAAATTTCAAAAAAATTTTCCACTCGAAAATTTCATAAGGCTTACCCCTTACGTTTTTTTTGAGAAATTTTGCAAAAAAAATGAAATTGATTTATTTTAATGCCAATTGGTTGAAAAAAGTTTGTTTTCACTCAAATAATGCTTTAAATAAAAAAAAGAATAAAAAATTATAAAAAAATTACAAAATTAGAAAATTTAGAAAATTTCCTAAGGCTCATTTTTGCGCCAAGTTTTAGCTATAACTCGGTCGGTATCCAACGGATCGCCAATCTTTAACCTGTGGTCGATAGACGGCATCAATGGCTACATTTTCTTCTTGGGCGGCCAAGCCCTCAGATGTCTGTGCCAGAAGTTATTCGAGGAACCAAGTTCCTTACCCTGTTTGAGAAAATGTAAAAACTTCCTCATTTTTCTGCAATACAGCAAAATTTTTAAATGTGATAAATTTTATTGCGAATTTGTTGTAATAAGTTTCTTTTCACTCAAATAATGCTTTAAATTAAAAAAATAATAAAAAATCAGAAAAAAATTTCAAAAAAATTTTCCACTCGAAAATTTCATAAGGCTTACCCCTTACGTTTTTTTTGAGAAATTTTGCAAAAAAAATGAAATTGATTTATTTTAATGCCAATTGGTTGGAAAAAGTTTGTTTTCACTCAAATAATGCTTTAAATAAAAAAAAGACTAAAAAATTATAAAAAAATTACAAAATTAGAAAATTTAGAAAATTTCCTAAGGCTCATTTTTGCGCCAAGTTTTAGCTATAACTCGGTCGGTATCCAACGGATCGCCAATTTTTAACCTGTGGTCGATAGACGGCATCAACGGCTACATTTTCTTCTTGGGCGGCCAAGCCCTCAGATGTCTGTGCCAGAAGTTATTCGAGGAACCAAGTTCCTTACCCTGTTTGAGAAAATGTAAAATTTTCCTCATTTTTGCACCAAATTTTGCCTATAACTTGGTCGGTATCCAACGGATCGCCAATCTTTAACCTGTGGTCGATAGATGGCACCAATGGCTACATTTTCTTCTTGGGCGGCCATGCCCTCAGATGTCTGTGCCAGAAGTTATTCGAGGAACCAAGTTCCTTACCCTGTTTGAGAAAATGTAAAAACTTCCTCATTTTTCTGCAATACAGCAAAATTTTTAAATGTGATAAATTTTATTGCGAATTTGTTGTAATAAGTTTCTTTTCACTCAAATAATGCTTTAAATTAAAAAAATAATAAAAAATCAGAAAAAAATTTCAAAAAAATTTTCCACTCGAAAATTTCATAAGGCTTACCCCTTACGTTTTTTTTGAGAAATTTTGCAAAAAAAATGAAATTGATTTATTTTAATGCCAATTGGTTGAAAAAAGTTTGTTTTCACTCAAATAATGCTTTAAATAAAAAAAGAATAAGATTTTATTAAAAAAATACAAAATTAGAAAATTTAGAAAATTTCCTAAGGCTCATTTTTGCGCCAAGTTTTAGCTATAACTCGGTCGGTATCCAACGGATCGCCAATCTTTAACCTGTGGTCGATAGACGGCATCAATGGCTACATTTTCTTCTTGGGCGGCCAAGCCCTCAGATGTCTGTGCCAGAAGTTATTCGAGGAACCAAGTTCCTTACCCTGTTTGAGAAAATGTAAAAACTTCCTCATTTTTCTGCAATACAGCAAAATTTTTAAATGTGATAAATTTTATTGCGAATTTGTTGTAATAAGTTTCTTTTCACTCAAATAATGCTTTAAATTAAAAAAATAATAAAAAATCAGAAAAAAATTTCAAAAAAATTTTCCACTCGAAAATTTCATAAGGCTTACCCCTTACGTTTTTTTTTTGAGAAATTTTGCAAAAAAAATGAAATTGATTTATTTTAATGCCAATTGGTTGGAAAAAGTTTGTTTTCACTCAAATAATGCTTTAAATAAAAAAAAGAATAAAAAATTATAAAAAAATTACAAAATTAGAAAATTTAGAAAATTTCCTAAGGCTCATTTTTGCGCCAAGTTTTAGCTATAACTCGGTCGGTATCCAACGGATCGCCAATCTTTAACCTGTGGTCGATAGACGGCATCAATGGCTACATTTTCTTCTTGGGCGGCCAAGCCCTCAGATGTCTGTGCCAGAAGTTATTCGAGGAACCAAGTTCCTTACCCTGTTTGAGAAAATGTAAAATTTTCCTCATTTTTGCACCAAATTTTGCCTATAACTCGGTCGGTATTCAACGGATCGCCAATCTTTAACCTGTGGTCGATAGATGGCATCAATGGCTACATTTTCTTCTTGGGCGGCCATGCCCTCAGATGTCTGTGCCAGAAGTTATTCGAGGAACCAAGTTCCTTACCCTGTTTGAGAAAATGTAAAAACTTCCTCATTTTTCTGCAATACAGCAAAATTTTTAAATGTGATAAATTTTATTGCGAATTTGTTGTAATAAGTTTCTTTTCACTCAAATAATGCTTTAAATTAAAAAAATAATAAAAAATCAGAAAAAAATTTCAAAAAAATTTTCCACTCGAAAATTTCATAAGGCTTACCCCTTACGTTTTTTTTGAGAAATTTTGCAAAAAAAATGAAATTGATTTATTTTAATGCCAATTGGTTGAAAAAAGTTTGTTTTCACTCAAATAATGCTTTAAATAAAAAAAAGAATAAAAAATTATTAAAAAAATACAAAATTAGAAAATTTAGAAAATTTCCTAAGGCTCATTTTTGCGCCAAGTTTTAGCTATAACTCGGTCGGTATCCAACGGATCGCCAATCTTTAACCTGTGGTCGATAGACGGCATCAATGGCTACATTTTCTTCTTGGGCGGCCAAGCCCTCAGATGTCTGTGCCAGAAGTTATTGGAGGAACCAAGTTCCTTACCCTGTTTGAGAAAATGTAAAATTTTCCTCATTTTTGCACCAAATTTTGCCTATAACTCGGTCGGTATCCAACGGATCGCCAATCTTTAACCTGTGGTCGATAGATGGCACCAATGGCTACATTTTCTTCTTGGGCGGCCAAGCCCTCAGATGTCTGTGCCAGAAGTTATTCGAGGAACCAAGTTCCTTACCCTGTTTGAGAAAATGTAAAATTTTCCTCATTTTTGCACCAAATTTTGCCTATAACTCGGTCGGTATCCAACGGATCGCCAATCTTTAACCTGTGGTCGATAGATGGCACCAATGGCTACATTTTCTTCTTGGGCGGTCATGCCCTCAGATGTCTGTGCCAGAAGTTATTCGAGGAACCATGTTCCTTACCCTGTTTGAGAAAATGTAAAAACTTCCTCATTTTTCTGCAATACAGCAAAATTTTTAAATGTGATAAATTTTATTGCGAATTTGTTGCAATAAGTTTCTTTTCACTCAAATAATGCTTTAAATTAAAAAAATAATAAAAAATCAGAAAAAAATTTCAAAAAAATTTTCCACTCGAAAATTTCATAAGGCTTACCCCTTACGTTTTTTTTGAGAAATTTTGCAAAAAAAATGAAATTGATTTATTTTAATGCCAATTGGTTGAAAAAAGTTTGTTTTCACTCAAATAATGCTTTAAATAAAAAAAAGAATAAAAAATTATTAAAAAAATACAAAATTAGAAAATTTAGAAAATTTCCTAAGGCTCATTTTTGCGCCAAGTTTTAGCTATAACTCGGTCGGTATCCAACGGATCGCCAATCTTTAACCTGTGGTCGATAGACGGCATCAATGGCTACATTTTCTTCTTGGGCGGCCAAGCCCTCAGATGTCTGTGCCAGAAGTTATTCGAGGAACCAAGTTCCTTACCCTGTTTGAGAAAATGTAAAATTTTCCTCATTTTTGCACCAAATTTTGCCTATAACTCGGTCGGTATCCAACGGATCGCCAATCTTTAACCTGTGGTCGATAGATGGCACCAATGGCTACATTTTCTTCTTCGGCCATGCCCTCAGATGTCTGTGCCAGAAGTTATTCGAGGAACCAAGTTCCTTACCCTGTTTGAGAAAATGTAAAAACTTCCTCATTTTTCTGCAATACAGCAAAATTTTAAAATGTGATAAATTTTATTGCGAATTTGTTGCAATAAGTTTCTTTTCACTCAAATAATGCTTTAAATTAAAAAAATAATAAAAAATCAGAAAAAAATTTCAAAAAAATTTTCCACTCGAAAATTTCATAAGGCTTACCCCTTACGTTTTTTTTGAGATATTTTGCAAAAAAAAATGAAATTGATTTATTTTAATGCCAATTGGTTGAAAAAAGTTTGTTTTCACTCAAATAATGCTTTAAATAAAAAAAAGAATAAAAAATTATAAAAAAATTACAAAATTAGAAAATTTAGAAAATTTCCTAAGGCTTATTTTTGCGCCAAGTTTTAGCTATAACTCGGTCGGTATCCAACGGATCGCCAATCTTTAACCTGTGGTCGATAGACGGCATCAATGGCTACATTTTCTTCTTGGGCTGCCAAGCCCTCAGATGTCTGTGCTAGAAGTTATTCGAGGAACCAAGTTCCTTACCCTGTTTGAGAAAATGTAAAATTTTCCTCATTTTTGCACCAAATTTTGCCTATAACTCGGTCGGTATCCAACGGATCGCCAATCTTTAACCTGTGGTCGATAGATGGCACCAATGGCTACATTTTCTTCTTGGGCGGCCATGCCCTCAGATGTCTGTGCCAGAAGTTATTCGAGGAACCAAGTTCCTTACCCTGTTTGAGAAAATGTAAAAACTTGCTCATTTTTCTGCAATACAGCAAAATTTTTAAATGTGATAAATTTTATTGCGAATTTGTTGTAATAAGGTTGTTTTCACTCAAATAATGCTTTAAATTAAAAAAATAATAAAAAATCAGAAAAAAATTTCAAACAAATTTTCCACTCGAAAATTTCATAAGGCTTACCCCTTACGTTTTTTTTGAGAAATTTTGCAAAAAAAATGAAATTGATTTATTTTAATGCCAATTGGTTGAAAAAAGTTTGTTTTCACTCAAATAATGCTTTAAATAAAAAAAAGAATAAAAAGTTATAAAAAAATTACAAAATTAGAAAATTTAGAAAATTTCCTAAGGCTCATTTTTGCGCCAAGTTTTAGCTATAACTCGGTCGGTATCCAACGGATCGCCAATCTTTAACCTGTGGTCGATAGACGGCATCAATGGCTACATTTTCTTCTTGGGCGGCCAAGCCCTCAGATGTCTGTGCCAGAAGTTATTCGAGGAACCAAGTTCCTTACCCTGTTTGAGAAAATGTAAAATTTTCCTCATTTTTGCACCAAATTTTGCCTATAACTCGGTCGGTATCCAACGGATCGCCAATCTTTAACCTGTGGTCGATAGATGGCACCAATGGCTACATTTTCTTCTTGGGCGGCCATGCCCTCAGATGTCTGTGCCAGAAGTTATTCGAGGAACCAAGTTCCTTACCCTGTTTGAGAAAATGTAAAATTTTCCTCATTTTTGCACCAAATTTTGCCTATAACTCGGTCGGTATCCAACGGATCGCCAATCTTTAACCTGTGGTCGATAGATGGCACCAATGGCTACATTTTCTTCTTGGACGGCCATGCCCTCAGATGTCTGTGCCAGAAGTTTTTCGAGGAACCAAGTTCCTTACCCTGTTTGAGAAAATGTAAAAACTTCCTCATTTTTCTGCAATACAGCAAAATTTTTAAATGTGATAAATTTTATTGCGAATTTGTTGCAATAAGTTTTTTTTTCACTCAAATAATGCTTTAAATTAAAAAAATAATAAAAAATCAGAAAAAAATTTCAAAAAAATTTTCCACTCGAAAATTTCATAAGGCTTACCCCTTACGTTTTTTTTGAGAAATTTTGCAAAAAAAATGAAATTGATTTATTTTAATGCCAATTGGTTGGAAAAAGTTTGTTTTCACTCAAATAATGCTTTAAATAAAAAAAAGAATAAAAAATTATAAAAAAATTACAAAATTAGAAAATTTAGAAAATTTCCTAAGGCTCATTTTTGCGCCAAGTTTTAGCTATAACTCGGTCGGTATCCAACGGATCGCCAATCTTTAACCTGTGGTCGATAGACGGCATCAATGGCTACATTTTCTTCTTGGGCGGCCAAGCCCTCAGATGTCTGTGCCAGAAGTTATTCGAGGAACCAAGTTCCTTACCCTGTTTGAGAAAATGTAAAATTTTCCTCATTTTTGCACCAAATTTTGCCTATAACTCGGTCGGTATCCAACGGATCGCCAATCTTTAACCTGTGGTCGATAGATGGCACCAATGGCTACATTTTCTTCTTGGGCGGCCATGCCCTCAGATGTCTGTGCCAGAAGTTATTCGAGGAACCAAGTTCCTTACCCTGTTTGAGAAAATGTAAAAACTTCCTCATTTTTCTGCAATACAGCAAAATTTTTAAATGTGATAAATTTTATTGCGAATTTGTTGTAATAAGTTTCTTTTCACTCAAATAATGCTTTAAATTAAAAAAATAATAAAAAATCAGAAAAAAATTTCAAAAAAATTTTCCACTCGAAAATTTCATAAGGCTTACCCCTTACGTTTTTTTTGAGAAATTTTGCAAAAAAATGAAATTGATTTATTTTAATGCCAATTGGTTGGAAAAAGTTTGTTTTCACTCAAATAATGCTTTAAATAAAAAAAAGAATAAAAAATTATAAAAAAATTACAAAATTAGAAAATTTAGAAAATTTCCTAAGGCTTATTTTTGCGTCAAGTTTTAGCTATAACTCGGTCGGTATCCAACGGATCGCCAATCTTTAACCTGTGGTCGATAGACGGCATCAATGGCTACATTTTCTTCTTGGGCGGCCAAGCCCTCAGATGTCTGTGCCAGAAGTTATTGGAGGAACCAAGTTCCTTACCCTGTTTGAGAAAATGTAAAATTTTCCTCATTTTTGCACCAAATTTTGCCTATAACTCGGTCGGTATCCAACGGATCGCCAATCTTTAACCTGTGGTCGATAGATGGCACCAATGGCTACATTTTCTTCTTGGGCGGCCATGCCCTCAGATGTCTGTGCCAGAAGTTCTTCGAGGAACCAAGTTCCTTACCCTGTTTGAGAAAATGTAAAAACTTGCTCATTTTTCTGCAATACAGCAAAATTTTTAAATGTGATAAATTTTATTGCGAATTTGTTGCAATAAGTTTCTTTTCACTCAAATAATGCTTTAAATTAAAAAAATAATAAAAAATCAGAAAAAAATTTCAAACAAATTTTCCACTCGAAAATTTCATAAGGCTTACCCCTTACGTTTTTTTTGAGATATTTTGCAAAAAAAATGAAATTGATTTATTTTAATGCCAATTGGTTGAAAAAAGTTTGTTTTCACTCAAATAATGCTTTAAATAAAAAAAATAATAAAAAATTATAAAAAAATTACAAAATTAGAAAATTTAGAAAATTTCCTAAGGCTTATTTTTGCGCCAAGTTTTAGCTATAACTCGGTCGGTATCCAACGGATCGCCAATTTTTAACCTGTGGTCGATAGACGGCATCAATGGCTACATTTTCTTCTTGGGCGGCCATGCTCTCAGATGTCTGTGCCAGAAGTTATTCGAGGAACCAAGTTCCTTACCCTGTTTGAGAAAATGTAAAATTTTCCTCATTTTTGCACCAAATTTTGCCTATAACTCGGTCGGTATCCAACGGATCGCCAATCTTTAACCTGTGGTCGATAGATGGCACCAATGGCTGCATTTTCTTCTTGGGCGGCCATGCCCTCAGATGTCTGTGCCAGAAGTTATTCGAGGAACCAAGTTCCTTACCCTGTTTGAGAAAATGTAAAAACTTGCTCATTTTTCTGCAATACAGCAAAATTTTTAAATGTGATAAATTTTATTGCGAATTTGTTGCAATAAGTTTCTTTTCACTCAAATAATGCTTTAAATTAAAAAAATAATAAAAAATCAGAAAAAAATTTCAAAAAAATTTTCCACTCGAAAATTTCATAAGGCTTACCCCTTACGTTTTTTTTGAGAAATTTTGCAAAAAAAATGAAATTGATTTATTTTAATGCCAATTGGTTGGAAAAAGTTTGTTTTCACTCAAATAATGCTTTAAATGAAAAAAAGAATAAAAAATTATTAAAAAATTACAAAATTAGAAAATTTAGAAAATTTCCTAAGGCTCATTTTTGCGCCAAGTTTTAGCTATAACTCGGTCGGTATCCAACGGATCGCCAATCTTTAACCTGTGGTCGATAGACGGCATCAATGGCTACATTTTCTTCTTGGGCTGCCAAGCCCTCAGATGTCTGTGCTAGAAGTTATTCGAGGAACCAAGTTCCTTACCCTGTTTGAGAAAATGTAAAATTTTCCTCATTTTTGCACCAAATTTTGCCTATAACTCGGTCGGTATCCAACGGATCGCCAATCTTTAACCTGTGGTCGATAGATGGCATCAATGGCTACATTTTCTTCTTGGGCGGCCATGCCCTCAGATGTCTGTGCCAGAAGTTATTCGAGGAACCAAGTTCCTTACCCTGTTTGAGAAAATGTAAAAACTTCCTCATTTTTCTGCAATACAGCAAAATTTTTAAATGTGATAAATTTTATTGCGAATTTGTTGCAATAAGTTTCTTTTCACTCAAATAATGCTTTAAATTAAAAAAATAATAAAAAATCAGAAAAAAATTTCAAAAAAATTTTCCACTCGAAAATTTTATAAGGCTTACCCCTTACGTTTTTTTCAGATATTTTGCAAAAAAAATGAAATTGATTTATTTTAATGCCAATTGGTTGGAAAAAGTTTGTTTTCACTCAAATAATGCTTTAAATGAAAAAAAGAATAAAAAATTATAAAAAAATTACAAAATTAGAAAATTTAGAAAATTTCCTAAGGCTCATTTTTGCGCCAAGTTTTAGCTATAACTCGGTCGGTATCCAACGGATCGCCAATCTTTAACCTGTGGTCGGTAGACGGCATCAATGGCTACATTTTCTTCTTGGGCTGCCAAGCCCTCAGATGTCTGTGCTAGAAGTTATTCGAGGAACCAAGTTCCTTACCCTGTTTGAGAAAATGTAAAAACTTCCTCATTTTTCTGCAATACAGCAAAATTTTTAAATGTGATAAATTTTATTGCGAATTTGTTGCAATAAGTTTCTTTTCACTCAAATAATGCTTTAAATTAAAAAAATAATAAAAAATCAGAAAAAAATTTCAAAAAAATTTTCCACTCGAAAATTTCATAAGGCTTACCCCTTACGTTTTTTTTGAGAAATTTTGCAAAAAAAATGAAATTGATTTATTTTAATGCCAATTGGTTGAAAAAAGTTTGTTTTCACTCAAATAATGCTTTAAATAAAAAAAATAATAAAAACTTATAAAAAAATTACAAAATTAGAAAATTTCCTAAGGCTCATTTTTGCGCCAAGTTTTAGCTATAACTCGGTCGGTATCCAACGGATCGCCAATCTTTAACCTGTGGTCGCTAGACGGCATCAATGGCTACATTTTCTTCTTGGGCGGCCAAGCTCTCAGATGTCTGTGCCAGAAGTTATTCGAGGAACCAAGTTCCTTACCCTGTTTGAGAAAATGTAAAATTTTCCTCATTTTTGCACCAAATTTTGCCTATAACTCGGTCGGTATCCAACGGATCGCCAATCTTTAACCTGTGGTCGCTAGACGGCATCAATGGCTACATTTTCTTCTTGGGCGGCCATGCCCTCAGATGTCTGTGCCAGAAGTTATTCGAGGAACCAAGTTCCTTACCCTGTTTGAGAAAATGTAAAAACTTGCTCATTTTTCTGCAATACAGCAAAATTTTTAAATGTGATAAATTTTATTGCGAATTTGTTGCAATAAGTTTCTTTTCACTCAAATAATGCTTTCAATTAAAAAAATAATAAAAAATCAGAAAAAAATTTCAAAAAAATTTTCCACTCGAAAATTTCATAAGGCTTACCCCTTACGTTTTTTTTGAGAAATTTTGCAAAAAAAATGAAATTGATTTATTTTAATGCCAATTGGTTGGAAAAAGTTTGTTTTCACTCAAATAATGCTTTAAATGAAAAAAAGAATAAAAAATTATAAAAAAATTACAAAATTAGAAAATTTAGAAAATTTCCTAAGGCTCATTTTTGCGCCAAGTTTTAGCGCTCGGTCGGTATCCAACGGATCGCCAATCTTTAACCTGTGGTCGATAGACGGCATCAATGGCTACATTTTCTTCTTGGGCTGCCAAGCCCTCAGATGTCTGTGCTAGAAGTTATTCGAGGAACCAAGTTCCTTACCCTGTTTGAGAAAATGTAAAATTTTCCTCATTTTTGCACCAAATTTTGCCTATAACTCGGTCGGTATCCAACGGATCGCCAATCTTTAACCTGTGGTCGATAGATGGCACCAATGGCTACATTTTCTTCTTGGGCGGCCATGCCCTCAGATGTCTGTGCCAGAAGTTATTCGAGGAACCAAGTTCCTTACCCTGTTTGAGAAAATGTAAAAACTTCCTCATTTTTCTGCAATACAGCAAAATTTTTAAATGTGATAAATTTTATTGCGAATTTGTTGCAATAAGTTTCTTTTCACTCAAATAATGCTTTAAATTAAAAAAATAATAAAAAATCAGAAAAAAAATTCAAAAAAATTTTCCACTCGAAAATTTCATAAGGCTTACCCCTTACGTTTTTTTTGAGAAATTTTGCAAAAAAAATGAAATTGATTTATTTTAATGCCAATTGGTTGGAAAAAGTTTGTTTTCACTCAAATAATGCTTTAAATGAAAAAAAGAATAAAAAATTATAAAAAAATTACAAAATTAGAAAATTTAGAAATTTTCCTAAGGCTCATTTTTGCGCCAAGTTTTAGCTATAACTCGGTCGGTATCCAACGGATCGCCAATCTTTAACCTGTGGTCGATAGACGGCATCAATGGCTACATTTTCTTCTTGGGCGGCCATGCCCTCAGATGTCTGTGCCAGAAGTTATTCGAGGAACCAAGTTCCTTACCCTGTTTGAGAAAATGTAAAAACTTCCTCATTTTTCTGCAATACAGCAAAATTTTTAAATGTGATAAATTTTATTGCGAATTTGTTGCAATAAGTTTCTTTTCACTCAAATAATGCTTTAAATTAAAAAAATAATAAAAAATCAGAAAAAAATTTCAAAAAAATTTTCCACTCGAAAATTTCATAAGGCTTACCCCTTACGTTTTTTTTGAGAAATTTTGCAAAAAAAATGAAATTTATTTATTTTAATGCCAATTGGTTGAAAAAAGTTTGTTTTCACTCAAATAATGCTTTAAATAAAAAAAATAATAAAAACTTATAAAAAAATTACAAAATTAGAAAATTTCCTAAGGCTCATTTTTGCGCCAAGTTTTAGCTATAACTCGGTCGGTATCCAACGGATCGCCAATCTTTAACCTGTGGTCGCTAGACGGCATCAATGGCTACATTTTCTTCTTGGGCGGCCAAGCTCTCAGATGTCTGTGCCAGAAGTTATTCGAGGAACCAAGTTCCTTACCCTGTTTGAGAAAATGTAAAATTTTCCTCATTTTTGCACCAAATTTTGCCTATAACTCGGTCGGTATCCAACGGATCGCCAATCTTTAACCTGTGGTCGCTAGACGGCATCAATGGCTACATTTTCTTCTTGGGCGGCCATGCCCTCAGATGTCTGTGCCAGAAGTTATTCGAGGAACCAAGTTCCTTACCCTGTTTGAGAAAATGTAAAAACTTGCTCATTTTTCTGCAATACAGCAAAATTTTTAAATGTGATAAATTTTATTGCGAATTTGTTGCAATAAGTTTCTTTTCACTCAAATAATGCTTTCAATTAAAAAAATAATAAAAAATCAGAAAAAAATTTCAAAAAAATTTTCCACTCGAAAATTTCATAAGGCTTACCCCTTACGTTTTTTTTGAGAAATTTTGCAAAAAAAATGAAATTGATTTATTTTAATGCCAATTGGTTGGAAAAAGTTTGTTTTCACTCAAATAATGCTTTAAATGAAAAAAAGAATAAAAAATTATAAAAAAATTACAAAATTAGAAAATTTAGAAAATTTCCTAAGGCTCATTTTTGCGCCAAGTTTTAGCTATAACTCGGTCGGTATCCAACGGATCGCCAATCTTTAACCTGTGGTCGATAGACGGCATCAATGGCTACATTTTCTTCTTGGGCTGCCAAGCCCTCAGATGTCTGTGCTAGAAGTTATTCGAGGAACCAAGTTCCTTACCCTGTTTGAGAAAATGTAAAATTTTCCTCATTTTTGCACCAAATTTTGCCTATAACTCGGTCGGTATCCAACGGATCGCCAATCTTTAACCTGTGGTCGATAGATGGCACCAATGGCTACATTTTCTTCTTGGGCGGCCATGCCCTCAGATGTCTGTGCCAGAAGTTATTCGAGGAACCAAGTTCCTTACCCTGTTTGAGAAAATGTAAAAACTTCCTCATTTTTCTGCAATACAGCAAAATTTTTAAATGTGATAAATTTTATTGCGAATTTGTTGCAATAAGTTTCTTTTCACTCAAATAATGCTTTAAATTAAAAAAATAATAAAAAATCAGAAAAAAAATTCAAAAAAATTTTCCACTCGAAAATTTCATAAGGCTTACCCCTTACGTTTTTTTTGAGAAATTTTGCAAAAAAAATGAAATTGATTTATTTTAATGCCAATTGGTTGGAAAAAGTTTGTTTTCACTCAAATAATGCTTTAAATAAAAAAAAGAATAAAAAATTATAAAAAAATTACAAAATTAGAAAATTTAGAAAATTTCCTAAGGCTCATTTTTGCGCCAAGTTTTAGCTATAACTCGGTCGGTATCCAACGGATCGCCAATCTTTAACCTGTGGTCGGTAGACGGCATCAATGGCTACATTTTCTTCTTGGGCTGCCAAGCCCTCAGATGTCTGTGCTAGAAGTTATTCGAGGAACCAAGTTCCTTACCCTGTTTGAGAAAATGTAAAATTTTCCTCATTTTTGCACCAAATTTTGCCTATAACTTGGTCGGTATCCAACGGATCGCCAATCTTTAACCTGTGGTCGATAGATGGCACCAATGGCTACATTTTCTTCTTGGGCGGCCATGCCCTCAGATGTCTGTGCCAGAAGTTATTCGAGAAACCAAGTTCCTTACCCTGTTTGAGAAAATGTAAAAACTTCCTCATTTTTCTGCAATACAGCAAAATTTTTAAATGTGATAAATTTTATTGCGAATTTGTTGCAATAAGTTTCTTTTCACTCAAATAATGCTTTAAATTAAAAAAATAATAAAAAATCAGAAAAAAATTTCAAAAAAATTTTCCACTCGAAAATTTCATAAGGCTTACCCCTTACGTTTTTTTTGAGAAATTTTGCAAAAAAAATGAAATTGATTTATTTTAATGCTAATTGGTTGAAAAAAGTTTGTTTTCACTCAAATAATGCTTTAAATAAAAAAAAGAATAAAAACTTATAAAAAAATTACAAAATTAGAAAATTTTGAAAATTTCCTAAGGCTCATTTTTGCGCCAAGTTTTAGCTATAACTCGGTCGGTATCCAACGGATCGCCAATCTTTAACCTGTGGTCGCTAGACGGCATCAATGGCTACATTTTCTTCTTGGGCGGCCAAGCTCTCAGATGTCTGTGCTAGAAGTTATTCGAGGAACCAAGTTCCTTACCCTGTTTGAGAAAATGTAAAATTTTCCTCATTTTTGCACCAAATTTTGCCTATAACTCGGTCGGTATCCAACGGATCGCCAATCTTTAACCTGTGGTCGAAAGATGGCACCAATGGCTACATTTTCTTCTTGGGCGGCCATGCCCTCAGATGTCTGTGCCAGAAGTTATTCGAGGAACCAAGTTCCTTACCCTGTTTGAGAAAATGTAAAAACTTCCTCATTTTTCTGCAATACAGCAAAATTTTTAAATGTGATAAATTTTATTGCGAATTTGTTGCAATAAGTTTCTTTTCACTCAAATAATGCTTTAAATTAAAAAAATAATAAAAAATCAGAAAAAAATTTCAAAAAAATTTTCCGCTCGAAAATTTCATAAGGCTTACCCCTTACGTTTTTTTGAAAAATTTTGCAAAAAAAATGAAATTGATTTATTTTAATGCCAATTGGTTGAAAAAAGTTTGTTTTCACTCAAATAATGCTTTAAATAAAAAAAAGAATAAAAAATTATTAAACAAATACAAAATTAGAAAATTTTGAAAATTTCCTGAGGCTCATTTTTGCGCCAAGTTTTAGCTATAACTCGGTCGGTATCCAACGGATCGCCAATCTTTAACCTGTGATCGATAGACGGCATCAATGGCTACATTTTCTTCTTGGGCGGCCAAGCCCTCAGATGTCTGTGCCAGAAGTTATTCGAGGAACCAAGTTCCTTACCCTGTTTGAGAAAATGTAAAATTTTCCTCATTTTTGCACCAAATTTTGCCTATAACTCGGTCGGTATCCAACGGATCGCCAATCTTTAACCTGTGGTCGATAGATGGCACCAATGGCTACATTTTCTTCTGGGGCGGCCATGCCCTCAGATGTCTGTGCCAGAAGTTATTCGAGGAACCAAGTTCCTTACCCTGTTTGAGAAAATGTAAAAACTTCCTCATTTTTCTGCAATACAGCAAAATTTTTAAATGTGATAAATTTTATTGCGAATTTGTTGTAATAAGTTTCTTTTCACTCAAATAATGCTTTAAATTAAAAAAATAATAAAAAATCAGAAAAAAATTTCAAAAAAATTTTCCACTCGAAAATTTCATAAAGCTTACCCCTTACGTTTTTTTGAGAAATTTTGCAAAAAAAATGAAATTGATTTATTTTAATGCCAATTGGTTGAAAAAAGTTTGTTTTCACTCAAATAATGCTTTAAATAAAAAAAAGAATAAAAAATTATTAAACAAATACAAAATTAGAAAATTTAGAAAATTTCCTGAGGCTCATTTTTGCGCCAAGTTTTAGCTATAACTCGGTCGGTATCCAACGGATCGCCAATCTTTAACCTGTGGTCGATAGACGGCATCAATGGCTACATTTTCTTCTTGGGCGGCCAAGCCCTCAGATGTCTGTGCCAGAAGTTATTCGAGGAACCAAGTTCCTTACCCTGTTTGAGAAAATGTAAAATTTTCCTCATTTTTGCACCAAATTTTGCCTATAACTCGGTCGGTATCCAACGGATCGCCAATCTTTAACCTGTGGTCGATAGATGGCACCAATGGCTACATTTTCTTCTTGGGCGGCCATGCCCTCAGATGTCTGTGCCAGAAGTTATTCGAGGAACCAAGTTCCTTACCCTGTTTGAGAAAATGTAAAAACTTCCTCATTTTTCTGCAATACAGCAAAATTTTTAAATGTGATAAATTTTATTGCGAATTTGTTGCAATAAGTTTCTTTTCACTCAAATAATGCTTTAAATTAAAAAACGAATAAAAAATCAGAAAAAAATTTCAAAAAAATTTTCCACTCGAAAATTTCATAAGGCTTACCCCTTACGTTTTTTTGAGAAATTTTGCAAAAAAAATGAAATTGATTTATTTTAATGCCAATTGGTTGAAAAAAGTTTGTTTTCACTCAAATAATGCTTTAAATAAAAAAAAGAATAAAAAATTATAAAAAAATTAATAAATTAGAAAATTTAGAAAATTTCCTAAGGCTCATTTTTGCGCCAAGTTTTAGCTATAACTCGGTCGGTATCCAACGGATCGCCAATCTTTAACCTGTGATCGATAGACGGCATCAATGGCTACATTTTCTTCTTGGGCGGCCAAGCCCTCAGATGTCTGTGCCAGAAGTTATTCGAGGAACCAAGTTCCTTACCCTGTTTGAGAAAATGTAAAATTTTCCTCATTTTTGCACCAAATTTTGCCTATAACTTGGTCGGTATCCAACGGATCGCCAATCTTTAACCTGTGGTCGATAGATGGCACCAATGGCTACATTTTCTTCTTGGGCGGCCATGCCCTCAGATGTCTGTGCCAGAAGTTATTCGAGGAACCAAGTTCCTTACCCTGTTTGAGAAAATGTAAAAACTTCCTCATTTTTCTGCAATACAGCAAAATTTTTAAATGTGATAAATTTTATTGCGAATTTGTTGTAATAAGTTTCTTTTCACTCAAATAATGCTTTAAATTAAAAAAATAATAAAAAATCAGAAAAAAATTTCAAAAAAATTTTCCACTCGAAAATTTCATAAGGCTTACCCCTTACGTTTTTTTTGAGAAATTTTGCAAAAAAAATGAAATTGATTTATTTTAATGCCAATTGGTTGGAAAAAGTTTGTTTTCACTCAAATAATGCTTTAAATAAAAAAAAGAATAAAAAATTATAAAAAAATTACAAAATTAGAAAATTTAGAAAATTTCCTAAGGCTCATTTTTGCGCCAAGTTTTAGCTATAACTCGGTCGGTATCCAACGGATCGCCAATCTTTAACCTGTGGTCGATAGACGGCATCAATGGCTACATTTTATTCTTGGGCGGCCAAGCCCTCAGATGTCTGTGCCAGAAGTTATTCGAGGAACCAAGTTCCTTACCCTGTTTGAGAAAATGTAAAATTTTCCTCATTTTTGCACCAAATTTTGCCTATAACTCGGTCGGTATCCAACGGATCGCCAATCTTTAACCTGTGGTCGATAGATGGCATCAATGGCTACATTTTCTTCTTGGGCGGCCATGCCCTCAGATGTCTGTGCCAGAAGTTATTCGAGGAACCAAGTTCCTTACCCTGTTTGAGAAAATGTAAAAACTTCCTCATTTTTCTGCAATACAGCAAAATTTTTAAATGTGATAAATTTTATTGCGAATTTGTTGTAATAAGTTTCTTTTCACTCAAATAATGCTTTAAATTAAAAAAATAATAAAAAATCAGAAAAAAATTTCAAAAAAATTTTCCACTCGAAAATTTCATAAGGCTTACCCCTTACGTTTTTTTTGAGAAATTTTGCAAAAAAATGAAATTGATTTATTTTAATGCCAATTGGTTGAAAAAAGTTTGTTTTCACTCAAATAATGCTTTAAATAAAAAAAAGAATAAAAAATTATTAAAAAAATACAAAATTAGAAAATTTAGAAAATTTCCTAAGGCTCATTTTTGCGCCAAGTTTTAGCTATAACTCGGTCGGTATCCAACGGATCGCCAATCTTTAACCTGTGGTCGATAGACGGCATCAATGGCTACATTTTCTTCTTGGGCGGCCAAGCCCTCAGATGTCTGTGCCAGAAGTTATTCGAGGAACCAAGTTCCTTACCCTGTTTGAGAAAATGTAAAATTTTCCTCATTTTTGCACCAAATTTTGCCTATAACTCGGTCGGTATCCAACGGATCGCCAATCTTTAACCTGTGGTCGATAGATGGCACCAATGGCTACATTTTCTTCTTGGGCGGCCATGCCCTCAGATGTCTGTGCCAGAAGTTATTCGAGGAACCAAGTTCCTTACCCTGTTTGAGAAAATGTAAAATTTTCCTCATTTTTGCACCAAATTTTGCCTATAACTCGGTCGGTATCCAACGGATCGCCAATCTTTAACCTGTGGTCGATAGATGGCACCAATGGCTACATTTTCTTCTTGGGCGGCCATGCCCTCAGATGTCTGTGCCAGAAGTTATTCGAGGAACCAAGTTCCTTACCCTGTTTGAGAAAATGTAAAAACTTCCTCATTTTTCTGCAATACAGCAAAATTTTTAAATGTGATAAATTTTATTGCGAATTTGTTGCAATAAGTTTCTTTTCACTCAAATAATGCTTTAAATTAAAAAAATAATAAAAAATCAGAAAAAAATTTCAAAAAAATTTTCCACTCGAAAATTTCATAAGGCTTACCCCTTACGTTTTTTTTGAGAAATTTTGCAAAAAAAATGAAATTGATTTATTTTAATGCCAATTGGTTGAAAAAAGTTTGTTTTCACTCAAATAATGCTTTAAATAAAAAAAAGAATAAAAAATTATTAAAAAAATACAAAATTAGAAAATTTAGAAAATTTCCTAAGGCTCATTTTTGCGCCAAGTTTTAGCTATAACTCGGTCGGTATCCAACGGATCGCCAATCTTTAACCTGTGGTCGATAGACGGCATCAATGGCTACATTTTCTTCTTGGGCGGCCATGCCCTCAGATGTCTGTGCCAGAAGTTATTCGAGGAACCAAGTTCCTTACCCTGTTTGAGAAAATGTAAAATTTTCCTAATTTTTGCACCAAATTTTGCCTATAACTCGGTCGGTATCCAACGGATCGCCAATCTTTAACCTGTGGTCGATAGATGGCACCAATGGCTACATTTTCTTCTTGGGCGGTCATGCCCTCAGATGTCTGTGCCAGAAGTTATTCGAGGAACCAAGTTCCTTACCCTGTTTGAGAAAATGTAAAAACTTCCTCATTTTTCTGCAATACAGCAAAATTTTTAAATGTGATAAATTTTATTGCGAATTTGTTGCAATAAGTTTCTTTTCACTCAAATAATGCTTTTAATTAAAAAAATAATAAAAAATCAGAAAAAAATTTCAAAAAAATTTTCCACTCGAAAATTTCATAAGGCTTACCCCTTACGTTTTTTTTGAGAAATTTTGCAAAAAAATGAAATTGATTTATTTTAATGCCAATTGGTTGGAAAAAGTTTGTTTTCACTCAAATAATGCTTTAAATAAAAAAAAGAATAAAAAATTATAAAAAAATTACAAAATTAGAAAATTTAGAAAATTTCCTAAGGCTCATTTTTGCGCCAAGTTTTAGCTATAACTCGGTCGGTATCCAACGGATCGCCAATCTTTAACCTGTGGTCGGTAGACGGCATCAATGGCTACATTTTCTTCTTGGGCGGCCAAGCCCTCAGATGTCTGTGCCAGAAGTTATTCGAGGAACCAAGTTCCTTACCCTGTTTGAGAAAATGTAATATTTTCCTCATTTTTGCACCAAATTTTGCCTATAACTCGGTCGGTATCCAACGGATCGCCAATCTTTAACCTGTGGTCGATAGATGGCACCAATGGCTACATTTTCTTCTTGGGCGGCCATGCTCTCAGATGTCTGTGCCAGAAGTTATTCGAGGAACCAAGTTCCTTACCCTGTTTGAGAAAATGTAAAAACTTCCTCATTTTTCTGCAATACAGCAAAATTTTTAAATGTGATAAATTTTATTGCGAATTTGTTGTAATAAGTTTCTTTTCACTCAAATAATGCTTTAAATTAAAAAAATAATAAAAAATCAGAAAAAAATTTCAAACAAATTTTCCACTCGAAAATTTCATAAGGCTTACCCCTTACGTTTTTTTTGAGAAATTTTGCAAAAAAAATGAAATTGATTTATTTTAATGCCAATTGGTTGGAAAAAGTTTGTTTTCACTCAAATAATGCTTTAAATGAAAAAAAGAATAAAAAATTATAAAAAAATTACAAAATTAGAAAATTTAGAAAATTTCCTAAGGCTCATTTTTGCGCCAAGTTTTAGCTATAACTCGGTCGGTATCCAACGGATCGCCAATCTTTAACCTGTGGTCGATAGACGGCATCAATGGCTACATTTTCTTCTTGGGCGGCCAAGCCCTCAGATGTCTGTGCCAGAAGTTATTCGAGGAACCAAGTTCCTTACCCTGTTTGAGAAAATGTAAAATTTTCCTCATTTTTGCACCAAATTTTGCCTATAACTCGGTCGGTATCCAACGGATCGCCAATCTTTAACCTGTGGTCGATAGATGGGATCAATGGCTACATTTTCTTCTTGGGCGGCCATGCCCTCAGATGTCTGTGCCAGAAGTTATTCGAGGAACCAAGTTCCTTACCCTGTTTGAGAAAATGTAAAAACTTCCTCATTTTTCTGCAATACAGCAAAATTTTTAAATGTGATAAATTTTATTGCGAATTTGTTGTAATATGTCTCTTTTCACTCAAATAATGCTTTAAATTAATAAAATAATAAAAAATCAGAAAAAAAAATTCAAAAAAATTTTCCACTCGAAAATTTCATAAGGCTTACCCCTTACGTTTTTTTTGAGAAATTTTGCAAAAAAAATGAAATTGATTTATTTTAATGCCAATTGGTTGGAAAAAGTTTGTTTTCACTCAAATAATGCTTTAAATAAAAAAAAGAATAAAAAATTATTAAAAAAATACAAAATTAGAAAATTTAGAAAATTTCCTAAGGCTCATTTTTGCGCCAAGTTTTAGCTATAACTCGGTCGGTATCCAACGGATCGCCAATCTTTAACCTGTGGTCGATAGACGGCATCAATGGCTACATTTTCTTCTTGGGCGGCCAAGCCCTCAGATGTCTGTGCCAGAAGTTATTCGAGGAACCAAGTTCCTTACCCTGTTTGAGAAAATGTAAAATTTTCCTCATTTTTGCACCAAATTTTGCCTATAACTCGGTCGGTATCCAACGGATCGCCAATCTTTAACCTGTGGTCGATAGATGGCACCAATGGCTACATTTTCTTCTTGGGCGGCCATGCCCTCAGATGTCTGTGCCAGAAGTTATTCGAGGAACCAAGTTCCTTACCCTGTTTGAGAAAATGTAAAAACTTGCTCATTTTTCTGCAATACAGCAAAATTTTTAAATGTGATAAATTTTATTGCGAATTTGTTGCAATAAGTTTCTTTTCACTCAAATAATGCTTTAAATTAAAAAAATAATAAAAAATCAGAAAAAAATTTCAAACAAATTTTCCACTCGAAAATTTCATAAGGCTTACCCCTTACGTTTTTTTTGAGAAATTTTGCAAAAAAAATGAAATTGATTTATTTTAATGCCAATTGGTTGGAAAAAGTTTGTTTTCACTCAAATAATGCTTTAAATGAAAAAAAGAATAAAAAATTATAAAAAAATTACAAAATTAGAAAATTTAGAAAATTTCCTAAGGCTCATTTTTGCGCCAAGTTTTAGCTATAACTCGGTCGGTATCCAACGGATCGCCAATCTTTAACCTGTGGTCGGTAGACGGCATCAATGGCTACATTTTCTTCTTGGGCTGCCAAGCCCTCAGATGTCTGTGCTAGAAGTTATTCGAGGAACCAAGTTCCTTTCCCTGTTTGAGAAAATGTAAAATTTTCCTCATTTTTGCACCAAATTTTGCCTATAACTCGGTCGGTATCCAACGGATCGCCAATCTTTAACCTGTGGTCGATAGATGGCACCAATGGCTACATTTTCTTCTTGGACGGCCATGCCCTCAGATGTCTGTGCCAGAAGTTATTCGAGGAACCAAGTTCCTTACCCTGTTTGAGAAAATGTAAAAACTTGCTCATTTTTCTGCAATACAGCAAAATTTTTAAATGTGATAAATTTTATTGCGAATTTGTTGCAATAAGTTTCTTTTCACTCAAATAATGCTTTCAATTAAAAAAATAATAAAAAATCAGAAAAAAATTTCAAAAAAATTTTCCACTCGAAAATTTCATAAGGCTTACCCCTTACGTTTTTTTTTGAGAAATTTTGCAAAAAAAATGAAATTGATTTATTTTAATGCCAATTGGTTGGAAAAAGTTTGTTTTCACTCAAATAATGCTTTAAATGAAAAAAAGAATAAAAAATTATAAAAAAATTACAAAATTAGAAAATTTAGAAAATTTCCTAAGGCTCATTTTTGCGCCAAGTTTTAGCTATAACTCGGTCGGTATCCAACGGATCGCCAATCTTTAACCTGTGGTCGATAGACGGCATCAATGGCTACATTTTCTTCTTGGGCTGCCAAGCCCTCAGATGTCTGTGCTAGAAGTTATTCGAGGAACCAAGTTCCTTACCCTGTTTGAGAAAATGTAAAATTTTCCTCATTTTTGCACCAAATTTTGCCTATAACTCGGTCGGTATCCAACGGATCGCCAATCTTTAACCTGTGGTCGATAGATGGCACCAATGGCTACATTTTCTTCTTGGGCGGCCATGCCCTCAGATGTCTGTGCCAGAAGTTATTCGAGAAACCAAGTTCCTTACCCTGTTTGAGAAAATGTAAAAACTTCCTCATTTTTCTGCAATACAGCAAAATTTTTAAATGTGATAAATTTTATTGCGAATTTGTTGCAATAACTTTCTTTTCACTCAAATAATGCTTTAAATTAAAAAAATAATAAAAAATCAGAAAAAAATTTCAAAAAAATTTTCCACTCGAAAATTTCATAAGGCTTACCCCTTACGTTTTTTTTGAGAAATTTTGCAAAAAAAATGAAATTGATTTATTTTAATGCCAATTGGTTGAAAAAAGTTTGTTTTCACTCAAATAATGCTTTAAATAAAAAAAATAATAAAAACTTATAAAAAAATTACAAAATTAGAAAATTTCCTAAGGCTCATTTTTGCGCCAAGTTTTAGCTATAACTCGGTCGGTATCCAACGGATCGCCAATCTTTAACCTGTGGTCGCTAGACGGCATCAATGGCTACATTTTCTTCTTGGGCGGCCAAGCTCTCAGATGTCTGTGCCAGAAGTTATTCGAGGAACCAAGTTCCTTACCCTGTTTGAGAAAATGTAAAATTTTCCTCATTTTTGCACCAAATTTTGCCTATAACTCGGTCGGTATCCAACGGATCGCCAATCTTTAACCTGTGGTCGATAGATGGCACCAATGGCTACATTTTCTTCTTGGGCGGCCATGCCCTCAGATGTCTGTGCCAGAAGTTATTCGAGGAACCAAGTTCCTTACCCTGTTTGAGAAAATGTAAAAACTTGCTCATTTTTCTGCAATACAGCAAAATTTTTAAATGTGATAAATTTTATTGCGAATTTGTTGCAATAAGTTTCTTTTCACTCAAATAATGCTTTAAATTAAAAAAATAATAAAAAATCAGAAAAAAATTTCAAAAAAATTTTCCACTCGAAAATTTCATAAGGCTTACCCCTTACGTTTTTTTTGAGATATTTTGCAAAAAAAATGAAATTGATTTATTTTAATGCCAATTGGTTGGAAAAAGTTTGTTTTCACTCAAATAATGCTTTAAATAAAAAAAAGAATAAAAAATTATAAAAAAAATACAAAATTAGAAAATTTAGAAAATTTCCTAAGGCTCATTTTTGCGCCAAGTTTTAGCTATAACTCGGTCGGTATCCAACGGATCGCCAATCTTTAACCTGTGGTCGATAGACGGCATCAATGGCTACATTTTCTTCTTGGGCGGCCAAGCCCTCAGATGTCTGTGCCAGAAGTTATTCGAGGAACCAAGTTCCTTACCCTGTTTGAGAAAATGTAAAATTTTCCTCATTTTTGCACCAAATTTTGCCTATAACTCGGTCGGTATCCAACGGATCGCCAATCTTTAACCTGTGGTCGATAGATGGCACCAATGGCTACATTTTCTTCTTGGGCGGCCATGCCCTCAGATGTCTGTGCCAGAAGTTATTCGAGGAACCAAGTTCCTTACCCTGTTTGAGAAAATGTAAAAACTTCCTCATTTTTCTGCAATACAGCAAAATTTTTAAATGTGATAAATTTTATTGCGAATTTGTTGCAATAAGTTTCTTTTCACTCAAATAATGCTTTAAATTAAAAAAATAATAAAAAATCAGAAAAAAATTTCAAAAAAATTTTCCACTCGAAAATTTCATAAGGCTTACCCCTTACGTTTTTTTTGAGATATTTTGCAAAAAAAATGAAATTGATTTATTTTAATGCCAATTGGTTGAAAAAAGTTTGTTTTCACTCAAATAATGCTTTAAATGAAAAAAAGAATAAAAAATTATAAAAAAATTACAAAATTAGAAAATTTAGAAAATTTCCTAAGGCTCATTTTTGCGCCAAGTTTTAGCTATAACTCGGTCGGTATCCAACGGATCGCCAATCTTTAACCTGTGGTCGATAGACGGCATCAATGGCTACATTTTCTTCTTGGGCTGCCAAGCCCTCAGATGTCTGTGCTAGAAGTTATTCGAGGAACCAAGTTCCTTACCCTGTTTGAGAAAATGTAAAATTTTCCTCATTTTTGCACCAAATTTTGCCTATAACTCGGTCGGTATCCAACGGATCGCCAATCTTTAACCTGTGGTCGATAGATGGCACCAATGGCTACATTTTCTTCTTGGGCGGCCATGCCCTCAGATGTCTGTGCCAGAAGTTATTCGAGAAACCAAGTTCCTTACCCTGTTTGAGAAAATGTAAAAACTTCCTCATTTTTCTGCAATACAGCAAAATTTTTAAATGTGATAAATTTTATTGCGAATTTGTTGCAATAACTTTCTTTTCACTCAAATAATGCTTTAAATTAAAAAAATAATAAAAAATCAGAAAAAAATTTCAAAAAAATTTTCCACTCGAAAATTTCATAAGGCTTACCCCTTACGTTTTTTTTGAGAAATTTTGCAAAAAAAATGAAATTGATTTATTTTAATGCCAATTGGTTGAAAAAAGTTTGTTTTCACTCAAATAATGCTTTAAATAAAAAAAATAATAAAAACTTATAAAAAAATTACAAAATTAGAAAATTTCCTAAGGCTCATTTTTGCGCCAAGTTTTAGCTATAACTCGGTCGGTATCCAACGGATCGCCAATCTTTAACTTGTGGTCGCTAGACGGCATCAATGGCTACATTTTCTTCTTGGGCGGCCAAGCTCTCAGATGTCTGTGCCAGAAGTTATTCGAGGAACCAAGTTCCTTACCCTGTTTGAGAAAATGTAAAATTTTCCTCATTTTTGCACCAAATTTTGCCTATAACTCGGTCGGTATCCAACGGATCGCCAATCTTTAACCTGTGGTCGATAGATGGCACCAATGGCTACATTTTCTTCTTGGGCGGCCATGCCCTCAGATGTCTGTGCCAGAAGTTATTCGAGGAACCAAGTTCCTTACCCTGTTTGAGAAAATGTAAAAACTTGCTCATTTTTCTGCAATACAGCAAAATTTTTAAATGTGATAAATTTTATTGCGAATTTGTTGCAATAAGTTTCTTTTCACTCAAATAATGCTTTAAATTAAAAAAATAATAAAAAATCAGAAAAAAATTTCAAAAAAATTTTCCACTCGAAAATTTCATAAGGCTTACCCCTTACGTTTTTTTTGAGATATTTTGCAAAAAAAATGAAATTGATTTATTTTAATGCCAATTGGTTGAAAAAAGTTTGTTTTCACTCAAATAATGCTTTAAATAAAAAAAAGAATAAAAAATTATAAAAAAAATACAAAATTAGAAAATTTAGAAAATTTCCTAAGGCTCATTTTTGCGCCAAGTTTTAGCTATAACTCGGTCGGTATCCAACGGATCGCCAATCTTTAACCTGTGGTCGATAGACGGCATCAATGGCTACATTTTCTTCTTGGGCGGCCAAGCCCTCAGATGTCTGTGCCAGAAGTTATTCGAGGAACCAAGTTCCTTACCCTGTTTGAGAAAATGTAAAATTTTCCTCATTTTTGCACCAAATTTTGCCTATAACTCGGTCGGTATCCAACGGATCGCCAATCTTTAACCTGTGGTCGATAGATGGCACCAATGGCTACATTTTCTTCTTGGGCGGCCATGCCCTCAGATGTCTGTGCCAGAAGTTATTCGAGGAACCAAGTTCCTTACCCTGTTTGAGAAAATGTAAAAACTTCCTCATTTTTCTGCAATACAGCAAAATTTTTAAATGTGATAAATTTTATTGCGAATTTGTTGCAATAAGTTTCTTTTCACTCAAATAATGCTTTAAATTAAAAAAATAATAAAAAATCAGAAAAAAATTTCAAAAAAATTTTCCACTCGAAAATTTCATAAGGCTTACCCCTTACGTTTTTTTTGAGATATTTTGCAAAAAAAATGAAATTGATTTATTTTAATGCCAATTGGTTGAAAAAAGTTTGTTTTCACTCAAATAATGCTTTAAATAAAAAAAAGAATAAAAAATTATAAAAAAATTACAAAATTAGAAAATTTAGAAAATTTCCTAAGGCTTATTTTTGCGCCAAGTTTTAGCTATAACTCGGTCGGTATCCAACGGATCGCCAATCTTTAACCTGTGGTCGATAGACGGCATCAATGGCTACATTTTCTTCTTGGGCGGCCAAGCCCTCAGATGTCTGTGCCAGAAGTTATTCGAGGAACCAAGTTCCTTACCCTGTTTGAGAAAATGTAAAATTTTCCTCATTTTTGCACCAAATTTTGCCTATAACTCGGTCGGTATCCAACGGATCGCCAATCTTTAACCTGTGGTCGATAGATGGCACCAATGGCTACATTTTCTTCTTGGGCGGCCATGCCCTCAGATGTCTGTGCCAGAAGTTATTCGAGGAACCAAGTTCCTTACCCTGTTTGAGAAAATGTAAAAACTTCCTCATTTTTCTGCAATACAGCAAAATTTTTAAATGTGATAAATTTTATTGCGAATTTGTTGCAATAAGTTTCTTTTCACTCAAATAATGCTTTAAATTAAAAAAATAATAAAAAATCAGAAAAAAATTTCAAAAAAATTTTCCACTCGAAAATTTCATAAGGCTTACCCCTTACGTTTTTTTTGAGAAATTTAGCAAAAAAAATGAAATTGATTTATTTTAATGCCAATTGGTTGAAAAAAGTTTGTTTTCACTCAAATAATGCTTTAAATAAAAAAAAGAATAAAAAATTATAAAAAAATTACAAAATCAGAAAATTTAGAAAATTTCCTAAGGCTCATTTTTGCGCCAAGTTTTAGCTATAACTCGGTCGGTATCCAACGGATCGCCAATCTTTAACCTGTGGTCGATAGACGGCATCAATGGCTACATTTTCTTCTTGGGCGGCCAAGCCCTCAGATGTCTGTGCCAGAAGTTATTCGAGGAACCAAGTTCCTTACCCTGTTTGAGAAAATGTAAAATTTTCCTCATTTTTGCACCAAATTTTGCCTATAACTCGGTCGGTATCCAACGGATCGCCAATCTTTAACCTGTGGTCGATAGATGGCACCAATGGCTACATTTTCTTCTTGGGCGGCCATGCCCTCAGATGTCTGTGCCAGAAGTTATTCGAGGAACCAAGTTCCTTACCCTGTTTGAGAAAATGTAAAAACTTGCTCATTTTTCTGCAATACAGCAAAATTTTTAAATGTGATAAATTTTATTGCGAATTTGTTGCAATAAGTTTCTTTTCACTCAAATAATGCTTTAAATTAAAAAAATAATAAAAAATCAGAAAAAAATTTCAAAAAAATTTTCCACTCGAAAATTTCATAAGGCTTACCCCTTACGTTTTTTTTGAGAAATTTTGCAAAAAAAATGAAATTGATTTATTTTAATGCCAATTGGTTGGAAAAAGTTTGTTTTCACTCAAATAATGCTTTAAATGAAAAAAAGAATAAAAAATTATAAAAAAATTACAAAATTAGAAAATTTAGAAAATTTCCTAAGGCTCATTTTTGCGCCAAGTTTTAGCTATAACTCGGTCGGTATCCAACGGATCGCCAATCTTTAACCTATGGTCGATAGACGGCATCAATGGCTACATTTTCTTCTTGGGCTGCCATGCCCTCAGATGTCTGTGCTAGAAGTTATTCGAGGAACCAAGTTCCTTACCCTGTTTGAGAAAATGTAAAATTTCCTCATTTTTGCACCAAATTTTGCCTATAACTCGGTCGGTATCCAACGGATCGCCAATCTTTAACATGTGGTCGATAGATGGCACTAATGGCTACATTTTCTTCTTGGGCGGCCATGCCCTCAGATGTCTGTGCCAGAAGTTATTCGAGGAACCAAGTTCCTTACCCTGTTTGAGAAAATGTAAAATTTTCCTCATTTTTGCACCAAATTTTGCCTATAACTCGGTCGGTATCCAACGGATCGCCAATCTTTAACTTGTGGTCGATAGACGGCATCAATGGCTACATTTTCTTCTTGGGCGGCCAAGCCCTCAGATGTCTGTGCCAGAAGTTATTCGAGGAACCAAGTTCCTTACCCTGTTTGAGAAAATGTAAAATTTTCCTCATTTTTGCACCAAATTTTGCCTATAACTCGGTCGGTATCCAACGGATCGCCAATCTTTAACCTGTGGTCGATAGATGGCACCAATGGCTACATTTTCTTCTTGGACGGCCATGCCCTCAGATGTCTGTGCCAGAAGTTATTCGAGGAACCAAGTTCCTTACCCTGTTTGAGAAAATGTAAAAACTTGCTCATTTTTCTGCAATACAGCAAAATTTTTAAATGTGATAAATTTTATTGCGAATTTGTTGCAATAAGTTTCTTTTCACTCAAATAATGCTTTCAATTAAAAAAATAATAAAAAATCAGAAAAAAATTTCAAAAAAATTTTCCACTCGAAAATTTCATAAGGCTTACCCCTTACGTTTTTTTTGAGAAATTTTGCAAAAAAAATGAAATTGATTTATTTTAATGCCAATTGGTTGGAAAAAGTTTGTTTTCACTCAAATAATGCTTTAAATGAAAAAAAGAATAAAAAATTATAAAAAAATTACAAAATTAGAAAATTTAGAAAATTTCCTAAGGCTCATTTTTGCGCCAAGTTTTAGCTATAACTCGGTCGGTATCCAACGGATCGCCAATCTTTAACCTGTGGTCGATAGACGGCATCAATGGCTACATTTTCTTCTTGGGCTGCCAAGCCCTCAGATGTCTGTGCTAGAAGTTATTCGAGGAACCAAGTTCCTTACCCTGTTTGAGAAAATGTAAAATTTTCCTCATTTTTGCACCAAATTTTGCCTATAACTCGGTCGGTATCCAACGGATCGCCAATCTTTAACCTGTGGTCGATAGATGGCACCAATGGCTACATTTTCTTCTTGGGCGGCCATGCCCTCAGATGTCTGTGCCAGAAGTTATTCGAGAAACCAAGTTCCTTACCCTGTTTGAGAAAATGTAAAAACTTCCTCATTTTTCTGCAATACAGCAAAATTTTTAAATGTGATAAATTTTATTGCGAATTTGTTGCAATAACTTTCTTTTCACTCAAATAATGCTTTAAATTAAAAAAATAATAAAAAATCAGAAAAAAATTTCAAAAAAATTTTCCACTCGAAAATTTCATAAGGCTTACCCCTTACGTTTTTTTTGAGAAATTTTGCAAAAAAAATGAAATTGATTTATTTTAATGCCAATTGGTTGAAAAAAGTTTGTTTTCACTCAAATAATGCTTTAAATAAAAAAAAGAATAAAAAATTATAAAAAAATTACAAAATTAGAAAATTTCCTAAGGCTCATTTTTGCGCCAAGTTTTAGCTATAACTCGGTCGGTATCCAACGGATCGCCAATCTTTAACCTGTGGTCGCTAGACGGCATCAATGGCTACATTTTCTTCTTGGGCGGCCAAGCTCTCAGATGTCTGTGCCAGAAGTTATTCGAGGAACCAAGTTCCTTACCCTGTTTGAGAAAATGTAAAATTTTCCTCATTTTTGCACCAAATTTTGCCTATAACTCGGTCGGTATCCAACGGATCGCCAATCTTTAACCTGTGGTCGATAGATGGCACCAATGGCTACATTTTCTTCTTGGGCGGCCATGCCCTCAGATGTCTGTGCCAGAAGTTATTCGAGGAACCAAGTTCCTTACCCTGTTTGAGAAAATGTAAAAACTTGCTCATTTTTCTGCAATACAGCAAAATTTTTAAATGTGATAAATTTTATTGCGAATTTGTTGCAATAAGTTTCTTTTCACTCAAATAATGCTTTAAATTAAAAAAATAATAAAAAATCAGAAAAAAATTTCAAAAAAATTTTCCACTCGAAAATTTCATAAGGCTTACCCCTTACGTTTTTTTTGAGATATTTTGCAAAAAAAATGAAATTGATTTATTTTAATGCCAATTGGTTGGAAAAAGTTTGTTTTCACTCAAATAATGCTTTAAATAAAAAAAAGAATAAAAAATTATAAAAAAAATACAAAATTAGAAAATTTAGAAAATTTCCTAAGGCTCATTTTTGCGCCAAGTTTTAGCTATAACTCGGTCGGTATCCAACGGATCGCCAATCTTTAACCTGTGGTCGATAGACGGCATCAATGGCTACATTTTCTTCTTGGGCGGCCAAGCCCTCAGATGTCTGTGCCAGAAGTTATTCGAGGAACCAAGTTCCTTACCCTGTTTGAGAAAATGTAAAATTTTCCTCATTTTTGCACCAAATTTTGCCTATAACTCGGTCGGTATCCAACGGATCGCCAATCTTTAACCTGTGGTCGATAGATGGCACCAATGGCTACATTTTCTTCTTGGGCGGCCATGCCCTCAGATGTCTGTGCCAGAAGTTATTCGAGGAACCAAGTTCCTTACCCTGTTTGAGAAAATGTAAAAACTTCCTCATTTTTCTGCAATACAGCAAAATTTTTAAATGTGATAAATTTTATTGCGAATTTGTTGCAATAAGTTTCTTTTCACTCAAATAATGCTTTAAATTAAAAAATTAATAAAAGATCAGAAAAAAATTTCAAAAAAATTTTCCACTCGAAAATTTCATAAGGCTTACCCCTTACGTTTTTTTTGAGATATTTTGCAAAAAAAATGAAATTGATTTATTTTAATGCCAATTGGTTGAAAAAAGTTTGTTTTCACTCAAATAATGCTTTAAATAAAAAAAAGAATAAAAAATTATAAAAAAATTACAAAATTAGAAAATTTAGAAAATTTCCTAAGGCTTATTTTTGCGCCAAGTTTTAGCTATAACTCGGTCGGTATCCAACGGATCGCCAATCTTTAACCTGTGGTCGATAGACGGCATCAATGGCTACATTTTCTTCTTGGGCGGCCAAGCCCTCAGATGTCTGTGCCAGAAGTTATTCGAGGAACCAAGTTCCTTACCCTGTTTGAGAAAATGTAAAATTTTCCTCATTTTTGCACCAAATTTTGCCTATAACTCGGTCGGTATCCAACGGATCGCCAATCTTTAACCTGTGGTCGATAGATGGCACCAATGGCTACATTTTCTTCTTGGGCGGCCATGCCCTCAGATGTCTGTGCCAGAAGTTATTCGAGGAACCAAGTTCCTTACCCTGTTTGAGAAAATGTAAAAACTTCCTCATTTTTCTGCAATACAGCAAAATTTTTAAATGTGATAAATTTTATTGCGAATTTGTTGCAATAAGTTTCTTTTCACTCAAATAATGCTTTAAATTAAAAAAATAATAAAAAATCAGAAAAAAATTTCAAACAAATTTTCCACTCGAAAATTTCATAAGGCTTACCCCTTACGTTTTTTTTGAGAAATTTAGCAAAAAAAATGAAATTGATTTATTTTAATGCCAATTGGTTGAAAAAAGTTTGTTTTCACTCAAATAATGCTTTAAATAAAAAAAAGAATAAAAAATTATAAAAAAATTACAAAATTAGAAAATTTAGAAAATTTCCTAAGGCTTATTTTTGCGCCAAGTTTTAGCTATAACTCGGTCGGTATCCAACGGATCGCCAATCTTTAACCTGTGGTCGATAGACGGCATCAATGGCTACATTTTCTTCTTGGGCGGCCAAGCCCTCAGATGTCTGTGCCAGAAGTTATTCGAGGAACCAAGTTCCTTACCCTGTTTGAGAAAATGTAAAATTTTCCTCATTTTTGCACCAAATTTTGCCTATAACTCGGTCGGTATCCAACGGATCGCCAATCTTTAACCTGTGGTCGATAGATGGCACCAATGGCTACATTTTCTTCTTGGGCGGCCATGCCCTCAGATGTCTGTGCCAGAAGTTATTCGAGGAACCAAGTTCCTTACCCTGTTTGAGAAAATGTAAAAACTTCCTCATTTTTCTGCAATACAGCAAAATTTTTAAATGTGATAAATTTTATTGCGAATTTGTTGTAATAAGTTTCTTTTCACTCAAATAATGCTTTAAATTAAAAAAATAATAAAAAATCAGAAAAAAATTTCAAAAAAATTTTCCACTCGAAAATTTCATAAGGCTTACCCCTTACGTTTTTTTGAGAAATTTTGCAAAAAAAAATGAAATTGATTTATTTTAATGCCAATTGGTTGAAAAAAGTTTGTTTTCACTCAAATAATGCTTTAAATAAAAAAAAGAATAAAAAATTATAAAAAAATTACAAAATTAGAAAATTTAGAAAATTTCCTAAGGCTTATTTTTGCGCCAAGTTTTAGCTATAACTCGGTCGGTATCCCAATTGACATTGTGCTAAAATAAACGCTATAATTTATGAAAAAATGATGGAAACTGCTAGAGAAATGCTCGAATCATTGACCACCGGGTTGCTATGATCACATTTCGTCTTTGACATTCTATCGACGCTGGTGTCAGCCATCGGACGTGTCTTTGCTGGTGATGTTTTTGCAAGTGTTATCTCAGTTTAAACCGGTGAAAATCAGTGAAGAGAAGCCAAAAAGTGACGATCCGTGCAAATAAGATGCACGGCTTTGGATTCCATGCATTGTCGCGAACAAAACATCCACGCGGAAGCTCCAGGACTCATCCGGATGGTGCCTCAATGGAGCGGCATGTTTTTCTCTGCCTTCATTCCTTGGCGTCGCGCGTTCTGTGTGTGGCATGTTCCGGTTAAAATCGTGCATAAATCGGGCCGTAATGTGTGTTACGAAACAAATGATGAATAAAGTGGTATTTTGTACAATATATTGTACCAATCATCAAACCAGACTACTGCGATTATTGTTTTGATTCGTGCCCTTGGCATTTGACAGCTTGGATGACAAACTCGAATGATATAAAGAACTGCATGAAAGCAAGCGTTTCGTTGTACTAAACGTCCCTTAAACCTCCCAAGCGACAGAGCAAGCGATATACGACGAGTTGAAATGTCATTTGCTCTACGGCTCACACACACATGTACATTTCAAGCGTTTAATCTATGTAGGCTGTTTGGTGCGCTAACGCAACTATTGTTTTGATGGTAGAATACGTTGGTTGTTCGGTTCCCACAGAAATGGTACAGAAACTATTACATTTATTTAGTTTTTTTCTAGCCATTTGTGTAGTTGTTGCGTTTTATCAACAATTCCTGAAACAGTAGCGATTCAGATAATGGAAAAAATAAGTGCTAAATAGTCAAAAGTGTGCAATAATCATTCCGATGCTTCGGCAGTGCACTGCATTCAAAAGATGGAATATTCTGCAAGATCATAAAGGTATTCTTCCAGAAATGACTAATCTGGTGAACGAAATGGGATACCTTGTCGAAATATATTCGCAAACTCGAAACAAGTCTAGGATAACTTTCATCAACGATGGTAGAACGTGCTTGCGTATCAGAAAAGCTGGTGTTTGCGTTCACAGAAAACGAAATACAACAAACCGTCAGTACGACACGAAACAGTATTTGTTTTTTCGATTGGTTCAAGAGATACGAGAGATGTATTGAAAAAAAAGAAGGAAGGAAAAATAAATATATTTTTACATTGTTTACCGTGTAACAAAAGTGTATACAATTATTCATTATTTAATACATATCTAACATTGGCAACTAAAAACACAATCGTTACACAATGTTTGCCATTTCGAGATTCAGGTTCGGTTATATTCATCGAACCCGAAATTAGTTTCAAATTCCTGCATTGAATTCAACGTTCATTCATCTTTTGAAATAATTTTGCAGCAGGCGTGCTTCTTGTGTTGTGCGGTGCTCTTGCTTTGGAATATACAAACTGCTCATTTTCATCACCCCTCTCTATGAAGCAGCGTATTCAAATCAATAAATGCATTAGAACCGACATGTGGGGCCTTTGATCAAATCCAATATGAAACACAAGATAGGAATATATAGAAAAAGTTTTAGTTAGAGTTAAAAATAACATAACAGGCGTAGGTGAAGGAGAATGAGGAAGCAGAGTGAGGAGCGTGAGAGTGAGCGTAAGGGGTGGGGGTGGGGTGGGGATGAGTATATTTTTTTCTCATTTCGTCAAGTTTTGAACTCGACGCTATAAACGTACAATATTCGTCGAAAAAGTACTTCCCATCGACGTCGAAACGACGTCGTTTCGACGTCGGTTGCTAAGCGTTTTAAGCGTTTTTTGTCGGTTGGGCTTTGGAGTTTAAGGGACGTTTAAGGGTCCAGTTTAAGGGATCGATAGCTCGAAAAACGCTTGAAATCCGCTATAAAATGTCAATTGGGATCCAACGGATCGCCAATCTTTAACCTGTGGTCGATAGACGGCATCAATGGCTACATTTTCTTCTTGGGCGGCCAAGCTCTCAGATGTCTGTGCCAGAAGTTATTCGAGGAACCAAGTTCCTTACCCTGTTTGAGAAAATGTAAAATTTTCCTCATTTTTGCACCAAATTTTGCCTATAACTCGGTCGGTATCCAACGGATCGCCAATCTTTAACCTGTGGTCGATAGATGGCACCAATGGCTACATTTTCTTCTTGGGCGGCCATGCCCTCAGATGTCTGTGCCAGAAGTTATTCGAGGAGCCAAGTTCCTTACCCTGTTTGAGAAAATGTAAGAACTTCCTCATTTTTCTGCAATACAGCAAAATTTTTAAATGTGATAAATTTTATTCCGAATTTGTTGCAATAAGTTTCTTTTCACTCAAATAATGCTTTAAATTAAAAAAATAATAAAAAATCAGAAAAAAATTTCAAAAAAATTTTCCACTCGAAAATTTCATAAGGCTTACCCCTTACGTTTTTTTTGAGAAATTTAGCAAAAAAAATGAAATTGATTTATTTTAATGCCAATTGGTTGAAAAAAGTTTGTTTTCACTCAAATAATGCTTTAAATAAAAAAAAGAATAAAAAATTATAAAAAAATTACAAAATCAGAAAATTTAGAAAATTTCCTAAGGCTCATTTTTGCGCCAAGTTTTAGCTATAACTCGGTCGGTATCCAACGGATCGCCAATCTTTAACCAGTGGTCGATAGACGGCATCAATGGCTACATTTTCTTCTTGGGCGGCCAAGCCCTCAGATGTCTGTGCCAGAAGTTATTCGAGGAACCAAGTTCCTTACCCTGTTTGAGAAAATGTAAAAACTTGCTAATTTTTCTGCAATACAGCAAAATTTTTAAATGTGATAAATTTTATTCCGAATTTGTTGCAATAAGTTTCTTTTCACTCAAATAATGCTTTAAATTAAAAAAATAATAAAAAATCAGAAAAAAATTTCAAAAAAATTTTCCACTCGAAAATTTCATAAGGCTTACCCCTTACGTTTTTTTTGAGAAATTTTGCAAAAAAAATGAAATTCATTTATTTTAATGCCAATTGGTTGGAAAAAGTTTGTTTTCACTCAAATAATGCTTTAAATGAAAAAAAGAATAAAAAATTATAAAAAAATTACAAAATTAGAAAATTTAGAAAATTTCCTAAGGCTCATTTTTGCGCCAAGTTTTAGCTATAACTCGGTCGGTATCCAACGGATCGCCAATCTTTAACCTGTGGTCGATAGACGGCATCAATGGCTACATTTTCTTCTTGGGCTGCCATGCCCTCAGATGTCTGTGCTAGAAGTTATTCGAGGAACCAAGTTCCTTACCCTGTTTGAGAAAATGTAAAATTTCCTCATTTTTGCACCAAATTTTGCCTATAACTCGGTCGGTATCCAACGGATCGCCAATCTTTAACATGTGGTCGATAGATGGCACCAATGGCTACATTTTCTTCTTGGGCGGCCATGCCCTCAGATGTCTGTGCCAGAAGTTATTCGAGGAACCAAGTTCCTTACCCTGTTTGAGAAAATGTAAAAACTTCCTCATTTTTCTGCAATACAGCAAAATTTTTAAATGTGATAAATTTTATTGCGAATTTGTTGCAATAAGTTTCTTTTCACTCAAATAATGCTTTAAATTAAAAAAATAATAAAAAATCAGAAAAAAATTTCAAAAAAATTTTCCACTCGAAAATTTCATAAGGCTTACCCCTTACGTTTTTTTTGAGAAATTTTGCAAAAAAATGAAATTGATTTATTTTAATGCCAATTGGTTGAAAAAAGTTTGTTTTCACTCAAATAATGCTTTAAATAAAAAAAAGAATAAAAAATTATAAAAAAATTACAAAATTAGAAAATTTAGAAAATTTCCTAAGGCTTATTTTTGCGCCAAGTTTTAGCTATAACTCGGTCGGTATCCAACGGATCGCCAATCTTTAACCTGTGGTCGATAGACGGCATCAATGGCTACATTTTCTTCTTGGGCGGCCAAGCCCTCAGATGTCTGTGCCAGAAGTTATTCGAGGAACCAAGTTCCTTACCCTGTTTGAGAAAATGTAAAATTTTCCTCATTTTTGCACCAAATTTTGCCTATAACTCGGTCGGTATCCAACGGATCGCCAATCTTTAACCTGTGGTCGATAGACGGCACCAATGGCTACATTTTCTTCTTGGGCGGCCATGCCCGCAGATGTCTGTGCCAGAAGTTATTCGAGGAACCAAGTTCCTTACCCTGTTTGAGAAAATGTAAAAACTTCCTCATTTTTCTGCAATACAGCAAAATTTTTAAATGTGATAAATTTTATTGCGAATTTGTTGCAATAAGTTTCTTTTCACTCAAATAATGCTTTAAATTAAAAAAATAATAAAAAATCAGAAAAAAATTTCAAAAAAATTTTCCACTCGAAAATTTCATAAGGCTTACCCCTTACGTTTTTTTTGAGAAATTTTGCAAAAAAATGAAATTGATTTATTTTAATGCCAATTGGTTGAAAAAAGTTTGTTTTCACTCAAATAATGCTTTAAATAAAAAAAAGAATAAAAAATTATAAAAAAATTACAAAATTAGAAAATTTAGAAAATTTCCTAAGGCTCATTTTTGCGCCAAGTTTTAGCTATAACTCGGTCGGTATCCAACGGATCGCCAATCTTTAACCTGTGGTCGATAGACGGCATCAATGGCTACATTTTCTTCTTGGGCGGCCAAGCCCTCAGATGTCTGTGCCAGAAGTTATTCGAGGAACCAAGTTCCTTACCCTGTTTGAGAAAATGTAAAATTTTCCTCATTTTTGCACCAAATTTTGCCTATAACTCGGTCGGTATCCAACGGATCGCCAATCTTTAACCTGTGGTCGATAGATGGCACCAATGGCTACATTTTCTTCTTGGACGGCCATGCCCTCAGATGTCTGTGCCAGAAGTTATTCGGGGAACCAAGTTCCTTACCCTGTTTGAGAAAATGTAAAAACTTTCTCATTTTTCTGCAATACAGCAAAATTTTTAAATGTGATAAATTTTATTGCGAATTTGTTGCAATAAGTTTCTTTTCACTCAAATAATGCTTTAAATTAAAAAAATAATAAAAAATCAGAAAAAAATTTCAAAAAAATTTTCCACTCGAAAATTTCATAAGGCTTACCCCTTACGTTTTTTTTGAGATATTTTGCAAAAAAAATGAAATTGATTTATTTTAATGCCAATTGGTTGAAAAAAGTTTGTTTTCACTCAAATAATGCTTTAAATAAAAAAAAGAATAAAAAATTATAAAAAAAATACAAAATTAGAAAATTTAGAAAATTTCCTAAGGCTCATTTTTGCGCCAAGTTTTAGCTATAACTCGGTCGGAATCCAACGGATCGCCAATCTTTAACCTGTGGTCGATAGACGGCATCAATGGCTACATTTTCTTCTTGGGCGGCCAAGCCCTCAGATGTCTGTGCCAGAAGTTATTCGAGGAACCAAGTTCCTTACCCTGTTTGAGAAAATGTAAAATTTTCCTCATTTTTGCACCAAATTTTGCCTATAACTCGGTCAGTATCCAACGGATCGCCAATCTTTAACCTGTGGTCGATAGATGGCACCAATGGCTACATTTTCTTCTTGGACGGCCATGCCCTCAGATGTCTGTGCCAGAAGTTATTCGAGGAACCAAGTTCCTTACCCTGTTTGAGAAAATGTAAAAACTTCCTCATTTTTCTGCAATACAGCAAAATTTTTAAATGTGATAAATTTTATTGCGAATTTGTTGTAATAAGTTTCTTTTCACTCAAATAATGCTTTAAATTAAAAAAATAATAAAAAATCAGAAAAAAATTTCAAAAAAATTTTCCACTCGAAAATTTCATAAGGCTTACCCCTTACGTTTTTTTTGAGAAATTTTGCAAAAAAAATGAAATTGATTTATTTTAATGCCAATTGGTTGAAAAAAGTTTGTTTTCACTCAAATAATGCTTTAAATAAAAAAAAGAATAAAAAATTATAAAAAAATTACAAAATTAGAAAAATTAGAAAATTTCCTAAGGCTCATTTTTGCGCCAAGTTTTAGCTATAACTCGGTCGGTATCCAACGGATCGCCAATCTTTAACCTGTGGTCGATAGACGGCATCAATGGCTACATTTTCTTCTTGGGCGGCCAAGCCCTCAGATGTCTGTGCCAGAAGTTATTCGAGGAACCAAGTTCCTTACCCTGTTTGAGAAAATGTAAAATTTTCCTCATTTTTGCACCAAATTTTGCCTATAACTCGGTCGGTATCCAACGGATCGCCAATCTTTAACCTGTGGTCGATAGATGGCACCAATGGCTACATTTTCTTCTTGGGCGGCCATGCCCTCAGATGTCTGTGCCAGAAGTTATTCGAGGAACCAAGTTCCTTACCCTGTTTGAGAAAATGTAAAAACTTCCTCATTTTTCTGCAATACAGCAAAATTTTTAAATGTGATAAATTTTATTGCGAATTTGTTGCAATAAGTTTCTTTTCACTCAAATAATGCTTTAAATTAAAAAAATAATAAAAAATCAGAAAAAAAATTCAAAAAAATTTTCCACTCGAAAATTTCATAAGGCTTATTACCCCTTACGTTTTTTTTGAGAAATTTTGCAAAAAAAATGAAATTGATTTATTTTAATGCCAATTGGTTGAAAAAAGTTTGTTTTCACTCAAATAATGCTTTAAATAAAAAAAAGAATAAAAAATTATAAAAAAATTACAAAATTAGAAAATTTAGAAAATTTCCTAAGGCTCATTTTTGCGCCAAGTTTTAGCTATAACTCGGTCGGTATCCAACGGATCGCCAATCTTTAACCAGTGGTCGATAGACGGCATCAATGGCTACATTTTCTTCTTGGGCGGCCAAGCCCTCAGATGTCTGTGCCAGAAGTTATTCGAGGAACCAAGTTCCTTACCCTGTTTGAGAAAATGTAAAATTTTCCTCATTTTTGCACCAAATTTTGCCTATAACTCGGTCGGTATCCAACGGATCGCCAATCTTTAACCTGTGGTCGATAGATGGCACCAATGGCTACATTTTCTTCTTGGGCGGCCATGCCCTCAGATGTCTGTGCCAGAAGTTATTCGAGGAGCCAAGTTCCTTACCCTGTTTGAGAAAATGTAAGAACTTCCTCATTTTTCTGCAATACAGCAAAATTTTTAAATGTGATAAATTTTATTCCGAATTTGTTGCAATAAGTTTCTTTTCACTCAAATAATGCTTTAAATTAAAAAAATAATAAAAAATCAGAAAAAAATTTCAAACAAATTTTCCACTCGAAAATTTCATAAGGCTTACCCCTTACGTTTTTTTTGAGAAATTTAGCAAAAAAAATGAAATTGATTTATTTTAATGCCAATTGGTTGAAAAAAGTTTGTTTTCACTCAAATAATGCTTTAAATAAAAAAAAGAATAAAAAATTATTAAAAAAATTACAAAATCAGAAAATTTAGAAAATTTCCTAAGGCTCATTTTTGCGCCAAGTTTTAGCTATAACTCGGTCGGTATCCAACGGATCGCCAATCTTTAACCAGTGGTCGATAGACGGCATCAATGGCTACATTTTCTTCTTGGGCGGCCAAGCCCTCAGATGTCTGTGCCAGAAGTTATTCGAGGAACCAAGTTCCTTACCCTGTTTGAGAAAATGTAAAATTTTCCTCATTTTTGCACCAAATTTTGCCTATAACTCGGTCGGTATCCAACGGATCGCCAATCTTTAACCTGTGGTCGATAGACGGCACCAATGGCTACATTTTCTTCTTGGGCGGCCATGCCCGCAGATGTCTGTGCCAGAAGTTATTCGAGGAACCAAGTTCCTTACCCTGTTTGAGAAAATGTAAAAACTTCCTCATTTTTCTGCAATACAGCAAAATTTTTAAATGTGATAAATTTTATTGCGAATTTGTTGCAATAAGTTTCTTTTCACTCAAATAATGCTTTAAATTAAAAAAATAATAAAAAATCAGAAAAAAATTTCAAAAAAATTTTCCACTCGAAAATTTCATAAGGCTTACCCCTTACGTTTTTTTTGAGAAATTTTGCAAAAAAATGAAATTGATTTATTTTAATGCCAATTGGTTGAAAAAAGTTTGTTTTCACTCAAATAATGCTTTAAATAAAAAAAAGAATAAAAAATTATAAAAAAATTACAAAATTAGAAAATTTAGAAAATTTCCTATGGCTCATTTTTGCGCCAAGTTTTAGCTATAACTCGGTCGGTATCCAACGGATCGCCAATCTTTAACCTGTGGTCGATAGACGGCATCAATGGCTACATTTTCTTCTTGGGCGGCCAAGCCCTTAGATGTCTGTGCCAGAAGTTATTCGAGGAACCAAGTTCCTTACCCTGTTTGAGAAAATGTAAAATTTTCCTCATTTTTGCACCAAATTTTGCCTATAACTCGGTCGGTATCCAACGGATCGCCAATCTTTAACCTGTGGTCGATAGATGGCACCAATGGCTACATTTTCTTCTTGGGCGGCCATGCCCTCAGATGTCTGTGCCAGAAGTTATTCGAGGAACCAAGTTCCTTACCCTGTTTGAGAAAATGTAAAAACTTCCTCATTTTTCTGCAATACAGCAAAATTTTTAAATGTGATAAATTTTATTGCGAATTTGTTGCAATAAGTTTCTTTTCACTCAAATAATGCTTTAAATTAAAAAAATAATAAAAAATCAGAAAAAAATTTCAAAAAAATTTTCCACTCGAAAATTTCATAAGGCTTACCCCTTACGTTTTTTTTGAGATATTTTGCAAAAAAAATGAAATTGATTTATTTTAATGCCAATTGGTTGAAAAAAGTTTGTTTTCACTCAAATAATGCTTTAAATAAAAAAAAGAATAAAAAATTATAAAAAAATTACAAAATTAGAAAATTTAGAAAATTTCCTAAGGCTCATTTTTGCGCCAAGTTTTAGCTATAACTCGGTCGGTATCCAACGGATCGCCAATCTTTAACCTGTGGTCGATAGACGGCATCAATGGCTACATTTTCTTCTTGGGCGGCCAAGCCCTCAGATGTCTGTGCCAGAAGTTATTCGAGGAACCAAGTTCCTTACCCTGTTTGAGAAAATGTAAAATTTTCCTCATTTTTGCACCAAATTTTGCCTATAACTCGGTCGGTATCCAACGGATCGCCAATCTTTAACCTGTGGTCGATAGACGGCACCAATGGCTACATTTTCTTCTTGGGCGGCCATGCCCGCAGATGTCTGTGCCAGAAGTTATTCGAGGAACCAAGTTCCTTACCCTGTTTGAGAAAATGTAAAAACTTCCTCATTTTTCTGCAATACAGCAAAATTTTTAAATGTGACATATTTTATTGCGAATTTGTTGCAATAACTTTCTTTTCACTCAAATAATGCTTTAAATTAAAAAAAGAATAAAAAATCAGAAAAAAATTTCAAACAAATTTTCCACTCGAAAATTTCATAAGGCTTACCCCTTACGTTTTTTTTGAGAAATTTTGCAAAAAAAATGAAATTGATTTATTTTAATGCCAATTGGTTGAAAAAAGTTTGTTTTCACTCAAATAATGATTTAAATAAAAAAAAGAATAAAAAATTATAAAAAAATTACAAAATTAGAAAAATTAGAAAATTTCCTAAGGCTCATTTTTGCGCCAAGTTTTAGCTATAACTCGGTCGGTATCCAACGGATCGCCTATCTTTAATTTTCTTCTTGGGCGGCCAAGCCCTCAGATGTCTGTGCCAGAAGTTATTCGAGGAACCAAGTTCCTTACCCTGTTTGAGAAAATGTAAAATTTTCCTCATTTTTGCACCAAATTTTGCCTATAACTCGGTCGGTATCCAACGGATCGCCAATCTTTAACCTGTGGTCGATAGATGGCACCAATGGCTACATTTTCTTCTTGGGCGGCCATGCCCTCAGATGTCTGTGCCAGAAGTTATTCGAGGAACCAAGTTCCTTACCCTGTTTGAGAAAATGTAAAAACTTCCTCATTTTTCTGCAATACAGCAAAATTTTTAAATGTGATAAATTTTATTGCGAATTTGTTGCAATAAGTTTCTTTTCACTCAAATAATGCTTTAAATTAAAAAAATAATAAAAAATCAGAAAAAAATTTCAAAAAAATTTTCCACTCGAAAATTTCATAAGGCTTACCCCTTACGTTTTTTTTGAGATATTTTGCAAAAAAAATGAAATTGATTTATTTTAATGCCAATTGGTTGAAAAAAGTTTGTTTTCACTCAAATAATGCTTTAAATAAAAAAAAGAATAAAAAATTATAAAAAAATTACAAAATTAGAAAATTTAGAAAATTTCCTAAGGCTTATTTTTGCGCCAAGTTTTAGCTATAACTCGGTCGGTATCCAACGGATCGCCAATCTTTAACCTGTGGTCGATAGACGGCATCAATGGCTACATTTTCTTCTTGGGCGGCCAAGCCCTCAGATGTCTGTGCCAGAAGTTATTCGAGGAACCAAGTTCCTTACCCTGTTTGAGAAAATGTAAAATTTTCCTCATTTTTGCACCAAATTTTGCCTATAACTCGGTCGGTATCCAACGGATCGCCAATCTTTAACCTGTGGTCGATAGATGGCACCAATGGCTACATTTTCTTCTTGGGCGGCCATGCCCTCAGATGTCTGTGCCAGAAGTTATTCGAGGAACCAAGTTCCTTACCCTGTTTGAGAAAATGTAAAAACTTCCTCATTTTTCTGCAATACCGCAAAATTTTTAAATGTGATAAATTTTATTGCGAATTTGTTGCAATAAGTTTCTTTTCACTCAAATAATGCTTTAAATTAAAAAAATAATAAAAAATCAGAAAAAAATTTCAAAAAAATTTTCCACTCGAAAATTTCATAAGGCTTACCCCTTACGTTTTTTTGAGAAATTTTGCAAAAAAAATGAAATTGATTTATTTTAATGCCAATTGGTTGAAAAAAGTTTGTTTTCACTCAAATAATGCTTTAAATAAAAAAAAGAATAAAAAATTATAAAAAAATTACAAAATTAGAAAATTTAGAAAATTTCCTAAGGCTCATTTTTGCGCCAAGTTTTAGCTATAACTCGGTCGGTATCCAACGGATCGCCAATCTTTAACCAGTGGTCGATAGACGGCATCAATGGCTACATTTTCTTCTTGGGCGGCCAAGCCCTCAGATGTCTGTGCCAGAAGTTATTCGAGGAACCAAGTTCCTTACCCTGTTTGAGAAAATGTAAAATTTTCCTCATTTTTGCACCAAATTTTGCCTATAACTCGGTCGGTATCCAACGGATCGCCAATCTTTAACCTGTGGTCGATAGATGGCACCAATGGCTACATTTTCTTCTTGGGCGGCCATGCCCTCAGATGTCTGTGCCAGAAGTTATTCGAGGAACCAAGTTCCTTACCCTGTTTGAGAAAATGTAAAAACTTCCTCATTTTTCTGCAATACAGCAAAATTTTTAAATGTGATAAATTTTATTGCGAATTTGTTGCAATAAGTTTCTTTTCACTCAAATAATGCTTTAAATTAAAAAAATAATAAAAAATCAGAAAAAAATTTCAAAAAAATTTTCCACTCGAAAATTTCATAAGGCTTACCCCTTACGTTTTTTTTGAGAAATTTTGCAAAAAAAATGAAATTGATTTATTTTAATGCCAATTGGTTGAAAAAAGTTTGTTTTCACTCAAATACTGCTTTTAATAAAAAAAGAATAAAAAGATGTAATTAAAAAATTATAAAAATTTGAAAATTTTCGATTTTTTTTATTTTTTCGAATTAACAGCCATTCGTCTATTTTAAGAAAGTATTTACATTCACAATATTTATATGAAAAACGTACGTACTTGAAAAAATAAAACGGCACTCGATTTTTTCAAACTTTTAAAAATTTAATGACACTCAGCCGATCTAATTTTTTAATTTTTTAATTTTTAAGCTGACTTTAATTTTTTTTAAATTAATTTTTAATCTAATTTTTTTTAATTCTCTAATTTTGTTTACCTTGTTATTGCCAGCAAAATCGAGCTATCGTGGCCGTTATTACAGAAAACTGTCGTGGCGTCAAATCGCGCTTCGAATAGCGATTTTTTGCAAAAATACACGTATAGAAACTTTTCGCATTTTTTTTTATATGAAGTTTTGCAAAAAAAATCTGAATCGCGTTCGCAAACGCGACAATTGCTAAGCGTTTATTGACAGGGGTACATTCAACTTCTGCTCACTCTGCTCACTGATCTTTCTCACGTGGTGAGCACAGTTGGAATTTCCAACCTATGTGTCAAAAAGTTATGACCATTTGATCAAATTGTGCCCTTTAATCGCAATTCAAATTCGATCGTCATAACTGTTTTAAAGTGTTCCTTACCATTAGGATTGTGTATTTCAAAGAATGCTCAATACTTCCTCCGTGCAGCCAAGCATCCAACAGAACAGTGTTTCCTAATTAGCGATTATTAATTCGGTTCTAGCAACGAAGAACCAACTGTCGAACGTAGACCGTTTGGCAGGTTCCTTTCCTCGCCATTCGAAAAGTAACGGCTGTGTCAACGTCTCACCCGGGCGCGAAATTTGTTGTCGGTCTCACTTCTATGTGTGTGCACTGAAGGCGTCTTGCTGCACGTTGTTGCTCAGATCTTCAAAGGTTACAACATAGCTTCGCCAGATCTAATTCGATTTATCAAAGAACGCATCGACTTTGCATAGCTACATCCTTTGTGTTTCATCTGTTGGTACAGTGGTGGCACGTACAACGTCCGCGCGTGCATGTGTATTGGTGACAAAATCGACCAAAAAGGATCGAAAAGAACGCAAGATAACGGCAAAGAAGAGGATCGCTAAAAAGAGCGTTAACGAGTTCTTGGAGGTACGCATCGAGCAGCAATCGCGGAACTTAATAGTGCAAAGTTAAGGGCCAAAAGCCAGTTCGCTGTCGAAAAAAGGCATAATTTTTTGTTGTGACCAGCTTCAACCGCTAACGTCGTGCGTGGTCATTTTGTTTGTAGTTAGTATTGTTGCGTTTGGAAGCTCATTACGACCGTAAGCCGCACCGTATCGACGACCCGTGCCAACATGAGTAGTGTCACCAAGCCAGACGATAAAGCGGTAGACATTCCGGAAAAGCTGTATGATGCTGCCACTAAGCGGACGTTCCGGCGAATGCGGTTCTTCGGGAAGGTAAGCTTACGTTGGTGAATCCCATGTTGCATCCCTTCCAACGCGGTCCTTCGCCCTTCCTCCACAAAAAACCATTTCCGAAGTCTGCGTAGTATAACCTCTAATTGTTGTGCGGGCCGCGCTGGGTATGACTTTTGTTGTTTACACCATGGATTTTCTCTTTGTTTCCGCGCATGGTGCAGGGTGGCTTCGCCAAGTGCTACGAGATAGTGGATGTGGCCACGAACGAGGTGTTTGCCGGCAAGATCGTCTCAAAGAAGCTGATGATGAAGCACAACCAGAAGGAGAAAATGACGCAAGAAATAACGATCCATCGTTCGTTGGATCACAAAAATATCGTCGCGTTTTACAGCTTCTTTGACGATCCGCTCAATATTTACATCGTCCTGGAGCTGTGCAAGAAGCGGGTACGTGAGTCAGACGAGCAGAATGTAACGAGCGGTGTAATGTGTGACGTTTCGTTTTCCACTTACAGTCAATGATGGAGCTGCACAAGCGTCGAAAAGTCATCACCGACTACGAATGCCGGTACTACATGCATCAGGTTATGACCGGGGTGAAATACCTGCACGACAAGCACATCATTCATCGGGATCTGAAGCTGGGCAATCTGTTTTTGAACGACGAGCTGCACGTCAAGATTGGAGACTTTGGACTCGCAACCAAGATCGAGTTCGAGGGCGAGCGGAAGAAAACGCTTTGTGGGACACCGAACTACATTGCGCCGGAAATTTTGAACAAAAAGGGCCACAGTTACGAGGTGGACATTTGGTCGATCGGATGCGTAATGTATACGCTGCTGGTCGGTCAGCCCCCGTTCGAGACGAAGAGCTTGAAGGATACGTACAATCGGATCCGTAAATGCGACTACCGGTTGCCTCCGACTCTGCGCAATACGGCGGCGGAAATGATCTGTGCCATGTTGCAGTCGGACCCGTTGAAGCGGCCCCGCATTAACAAGCTGTTTGAGTTTGAATTTCTGTCCGGCAGTCACATCCCGAACTCGCTCCCAATGTCCTGCCTCACGATGGCACCGCGAGCGGATCAGCTGGAGCAGGCGGAGCGTATGAATAGAAAGCCACTATCCGAAATGAACGGTGGTGGAGGTAAGGTTGATTGCCGGATACGGTAACGATGGGATTTGTTAGTGTTACCTACAATTAAACGTATGTTCGTCCATTTTTTGCTCGTTTACCTTTACTCAGATGATACCCGGTTTGAATCATCCTTCCTGAAGAACAATCTACATGATCCCATCACTGCCAGTGGCATGATGTCACGCCACAACGATACGTACCGTACGGACATAGAAACACTGCACAGGGAGCTAACGAAGCTGTTCCTGGCCAAACCACCCCGGCTAGCGAGTAATTTGGATGATGAAAACACAGATCCGGCCGTGCAGCCACTGTTTTGGGTATCGAAATGGGTGGACTACAGCGATAAGTACGGTTTCGGCTATCAGCTTAGTGATGAAGGAATGGGTGTGATGTTTAACGACACCACCAAATTAATTATGCTTGCCAATGGACAGTAAGTGCTCGGAGCGATTTGGAATGTTTGTTCACAACTTTCTTTCACACAAAATTTCCCTCCTTTCAATAGCAATGTTCACTTCATCGATAAAGAAGGCCAGGAATCGTACTGGGACGTGAACAATTTCCCAACGCATCTAGAGAAAAAAATGAAACTGCTTACCTACTTCAAGCGGTACATGATGGAACATCTGGTAAAGGCCGGTGCAGGCGTAATGAATATTGAAAGCGATCAAATATCACGTATACCGCATATGCACACCTGGTTCCGCACGATGTGTGCGGTCGTCATGCATCTAACAAATGGCACAGTGCAAGTAAGCGTCATGAATGCATTATACACTTTCGACAGCTACAACATTTGGTCTCATTTCTGTGTGTTATTTTCTTTCAGCTCAATTTCTCCGATCATCAAAAGATTATACTCTGTCCACTGATGCGTGCCGTGACGTTGATGGATAATAATAAAAATTTCCGCACATACCGCTTCCAGACGATCATAGAACAGGGCTGCTCGAACGATCTGTACACCAAGATACGGTACGCTCACGAAAAGATAAAGAAACTACTGGAAAAGCTATCCTAATTTGCACTGCCAGGTGCACCGTACACGTAGTCGGGATATACGAAAGGAACGAGTGTTACGCAGCTCAGGAAAAATAGTGAACCCAATTCGAACATGATAATGTCCCCCATTTTCTAAGAAGCATTTATAACGTGACTAAAGTGCAGCACAGAAAAGAATGAAACATAATTTTGTGTGTATTTGACACGGTAGGATATTGAATCCACTAACAGCAATGATCTGCACTTGCATTTAGAGATATTCAGGAAGGGGTTTTTTTTATTAGGTTTTTGTTAATCTTTAACGTCTTCAGTGTGCGCTAGCTTTTGCTGTTTATTTCACTATACATTTTTATATCACGCTCCGGTCCCATTGTTACGCATCACTTTGCGCCGCCGTTTGCAACACACAGGAGCGTTCATTTTTTGTTTAGTTTCGTGTCATATTAAGCTGCCGAAGATGTATTATATAAAGCAAAAAGAAAAAGATCATTCCCGTTCACTTGTACTTGTTTTTAATCTCAGCATTTTGCAGCCCGGTGGCTGCGTGTTCAATTGTCTTTCGTTCCGTTGTCCGCGGCAAGATTTAGTGAGAAAGTATAGTTATGCAGTACGGTTTAAAGTATTAAGATTAAGTTAGGATAGCGTCGCTACTGAAGATATTTGCATTTCACAATCAATTCCAACGTAAATATAAATGCATCTGAACACATGTTCACGATGGTAACATGTCAACCCATGTCACACCCTTTGGTCCGTTTGAAGACAAATTGTAAGATACCTACCCCCCATTCCCTGCCACTCTGCAGTAAGCGAAGCCACAACTTAATGCATGCGGTCTGTCGAATTCGTGAAACATGAATACCCGTGCCTTTTTGCACTACATACTAATCGATTGAAAGCGGCCGAATAGAATGGAGAATAGAATAATCTTCGGATGTTAAGCTGTGTGAATGTTTCTGCTGCATGGAAAGAACATAATTCGCGTGAGTAAGGGGAATAAATTATTATTCATTCAAGAGTATATGGTGATACATGCGCTGTGGTGGCGCCCTCGTAGTCTCGGAATCACAAGGTTCATTACAAGCTACCGGTTACATGTACGGAATCAGTTCTGTTGTTGGCTATCGAGGGGACCGAGATGCATATAGAATGGGAACGATTAAACCAGCATCCGCAAGTAACATGGCATGCGGATGAATGCCAGCCCTTGCCAGATCGTTGAGCACTGGTCGGCAAATCACCGTTGAGGGTGTGGTTTCGGTTTCGGCATCTTTTCCAACAGTGCCTGAATTTCTTTTTTCTCATCATAGCCTTTCCAAAGCTCGAACAGGTTCACTATAGCACGTGCAATCTCTTGCACTTTGTCCATATCGACGTTCAGCTCGGCAAACCAGGACTTCAGCTCCTTCTGCAAAATTACACACGCTATCTGCAGACAACCGATAGCGATCTGTTGCAGGTTGGTCCACATAGTAGTGACAAAAGAAGGTAAAAGAAACATCGTTTTATTGGTAAATACTTTACGGATGTTCGTGCTACTTTCTTACCTGATACGGTGGATACAGAAGGCTCACATCCGTCCTAAGGGAATCATTGATTAGCCGCCATGTAAGGGTAAGCAATTGTTCCTCCTGGCCGATGTCCTGCATGAGCTGTAGCAGCGGGCGGTACGGTTGGTACACAATCAAACAACAGTCGAGATTTTCGAGCAGGTAAAATTCACACTCCAGTATGTGGTTGGTGCGATAGGGGAATTCCTGCTGGTAGGCATAGCCGAACTTATTTTTGATCACCGTCTGGCACGTGGTGATGAGCCGTGAATTGGAAATCACTCCAAACTCTTCCACTTTCGAGGACAGCAGTATGCAGGTTGGTGCTAGCAGCAGCGGATCGATGCACTTCAGCGAGTTGCGGGCGTAGAAGCGCTTAAAGTACACTGTCGCCGTCGCGATGACCTGCTGGCGCAGTTTCAGCTGCTCACCCAGCACCTGTATGATGTTGGCAAAGAACATAAAGATCTTCTGATACTCCTCCTCGGAGAGCGTTTTCAGATCATGCTGACGCTCCCGTATCAGATCCTGCTTGTCCAGTATCCACTGCTGGTGATGCGAGCTTTGCCAGAAGTTTCCTGCCATCTTAAAGGGCGAACTTCTTACCAGCTATACGGGAAACTTAACACTTGTAACTGGATGGTGATGTGTGGAAAGTTATTGAAAATTCATTCGAGAGTCGGGAAAATCGCCCTTTTCCAACAAAAATGGCTGTTTGTAAACAGCTGCTGCCCTGACAGTTTCTGTTTGGATTTGATGGAACCGGTTGAACCGGTTCAAAATGTCATTTTTGAATCGTACCAAATATCGGATAAAAAGGGATAATGCATTAGTTATTTTTAGTTTTTAGAGAGAAACAAAATAATTTTAGCATATTTTGTTGCTTCATACAACTGTTGGAATGTATACTTGTTTGTAATATGCAAATATCTTCTCGAATTTTCCCTCTATGAAACTGTTAAAACTTACCGGAATCGGATAAATTGTTAGCCAAATTGATCGATGATTTTAGAATCAAGGAACGTACGAACTAAAGTACATAACCATCGTATTGGTTTATAAGGCTAAAATACTAATCAATCAACAAGTTTTTGAAGTCATAGATCGCTATATTTATTGAACCTAAAACAATGTTCATAGTTGTTCAGTAATGTAAAACGTACAAAATATTCCTCATCGTGCACAATCTGTGCCACTATCACTACTCATCAGCAATCGACGACAAGTTTTTACAAATATTTCGAACTACCGCTGGAAAACCGTGAATTTAGTAGTTGCGCTTTCTTCATAATTGCTTTCTTTTGGGCATCGTCAAAGCGATTTGCATGCAGATCCAAATTTCGATCGAATGGTCTTCTTGTCGGTTCGGAACTATCACTGGATGCTTGCTGCAAATTGCGAAGGACAAAAAAAAATGTATTATTTTGAGAGAACCAATTGAGCTAATATATAAACGCTCCTTACCTTGTCCTTCTTCAGTTTGCTCTGATGTATTTCCACTAACGTTTTGTCACGTTTGTGTTTCTTTTTATGTTGCTTTACCATCTTTTCTTGCTCTTTGTCCCGCTTGGCAATAAGCGATCGCTCGCGTTCACGATCGCGTTCCGTCACAGCATCACTATGCTTGGAGGAACGTTCCGATCCGGTAGCCTTCTTTTTACGCTCCCGATCGGCCGGTGTATCCGTCCAAACAGAACGGTCACCAATTTCGGCCTTTTCGCGTGTACGGAACTGTCTCGCTCCTAGTCCCATATCGCTGATCTTGCGAATATCTGGTAGTTCCAGCATCCAGTCTTCGCGAGATTTCGGTACAGTGGATGATCCACTGCCATTCGCAAGGGCTGTTGCTTCCTCCATTTGCCGTATCTTCAACTCCAGCGCGCGTTGCTCTAGTTCAACATTTACGCGCGAGCTAGACGTGCCCGGTAGAGGCCCAATAAAGTCTTCAATATCATGCTCCTCTTCTTCTTCTGCTTCTTCTTCCGGTTCAGAAAATGGAGAAAGTTCCGATTCAGACGAAATATGTTCGTTATCGGATATTTGCGAAGCAACGAACCCAGGAGGTAGCGCCGGTCCAATGCAACGTGGTTCAGGAACGATGGGTTCATCCCTTTCCTTTGATTTGCTGTTCTGCAAATGTGGCGGCAATGCTGGTCCAATCGGCTCATCGTGATTGTTTTCCCCAAGTGTATTACGCTCCCTATCGGAGGCTTTTGTCAAGGATGGTGGCAATGTAGGTCCAAAACTCTCGTCAGAACGATTGTTAGCGGCACAGGGCTGTTGTTCCGGTTGGTCATCTTGCGAAGACACGGAAGACACGGAAATATCTAGTACCTTTTCTGCGGGTGGATCTTTTGTGGGAGATTTATCATTCTTTGACGATCGCGATGTGTAATGTTTGGATCGTGATCGGGAGGGAGAATCAATCGAGCGAGATCTTCGACGGTGACGTCGACGATCGGGGCTTTTACTACGACTGCGGCGATATCGGCGTCGATCGGAGTGTCGTGATGAGCTGTGATGTTCCTCACGGTACGATGATCGCTCTGTATGGGCTCTCGATGATGAAGAAGCGCCCGATGATGTATGTTTGTGTCTTGTGGTGGTTGTTTTGTACCGTACACCGCAATCAGAATCAGTTGTATCTGAGTCAGACATCTGTAAACACAAAGCGAAAGCATTAGACCGCGTATAGTTTGCCCAAGGAATAAATAAAACAACAGCCAAAGTCAAAGAAGATTAAGCTAAAACGACCGATGTGGTTTTGAAACGCTTTGTCAATAGTTTTATTGAGCACATTTGGACTAGTGTTTTTTAGATCTTTTAAGCTGCAGCGAACACGTACATACTATTAGCTAAATGTTTTCAATGCTTTTGCCCAGCTATAGCGCACCGATTTGGCTAGTCCTGCGGTAGGAATATTTTTAATCGATTGCCAAACGCTGCTCGACCATACGATCGAACGCAGACAGGAAGCTACAGTGGACTGGTAGTTCGTTGATCGCGAAACACCTATCAAAATGTCTTCCGTGTCCTGCCGGTACCGTCCACTCGTTTGACGCTCCACAATCAAACGCGTTGGCCACTTGGGGAGCCCGTTCAGATGGGCCAGAACCGATGTCTCGGAAAGATCCTGTGTGCAGATTTGATTATCGCTGCCGCTGATCGGTAGCTCCAGGCAGTGATGGAATTGTTCGAACGTGGTTCCATACAGGTTGCGAAAGTTTTCAAGCTGCGGACGCACAATATTGTTGACTTTGTCCTTGTTTTCCCCAAATATCATGCGAAAGTCCCCACTGTAGCTGAGGTTTGATATTGCCCGGTACAGCTCGAACTCGGTAAACTTCTCCGGAAGCAGCAACAGGGCTGCGTGTACCGCCGAACGAAGGTTTTGCTCGATGGCGTTCTGTATTTTCGAACTGGAAGCGTTCCGTATGATTTCCACCGGTTTGTGTAGCCGTCCGGCAAGATAAATGCAGCGCCAGTCGGTTAGATCCTCCAGCAGATCCTTTGTGGACACGACACCGTACTTGATGATGACGTCCTCATCGGGGATTTGCACGAGCGTGTTGAAGTAAACGCGAGCCCCTAGCGTTTCCTGGTACTTGGCTATCAGACCCCCGCCCAGCAACCGCATGCTGGAATAATGCTCGAAGTTTTGGTCGAGGTTGGCCGTGTGCCATCGGTGGGCATTGTCCACAACGTATATGAGGTCAATCATATTGCGCTTCGAGCGAATGGATTCGTATCCGAGCTGCTGCTTTACGCCGGATCCGTACGCAAAGCAGAAGGAAAAGTTTTGCGGGAACTTGGACAGTATCCGGAAGAACATTGGTGCAGTGTTGCCTCGTGTAAGCATCGTTGTTATGGTTTGTTGACCGGTGAACGTTTGGGGCTTTAGGGTGACATTCGTATGCACGGTTCGCTAACAGTACATTGTGGTGTTTTTGGCTGCTTTCAATATCACTTTCTGTTATTACTTAACACATTTCGCGCGCAGTCCAGCACTCGCTTATCGATCGCCGACAAGCCGTAACGCGGTCATGTACAGCCACAAATGTCAAAATCACCTCACAAAAAGGGCATGTATTTTGGTACATCACAGCGCGTATCGTTCAATGTCGATGAGGGCTACACGATTGCACTTTTGAAGGTTTAAGCATCGATACTTACATTGCTCTGTTATCGTTGGGTTAACTACGCAGCTAGTGTACGTAATTTACCAGCAGGATTTGTTTGGCGAATGATTTAAAATGGGCTAGAAAATGGTACGTCCGGCATTCAAAACATAGCTTGATTTGTTATGACGGTTCGCGTTGATATCCCGGTGAAAATAATCTCTCTCTTCCGATGCCAAACCGTGCTGCCAAACAGAACACAACAATTGAAATGGTTATTTATGTTCAGTGCGGTAACAACAATTTAAAGAGAATTGAGGGAATTATTTAGCCTTTTAAACACACTGAATTATTTTAACAACATTATATTTTGCTAAAATATCCCACCATTAGCTAGAAGAGACATTATGTCGAATAAAAATGTGCACAGTAGATGCCAAACGATCACCCTTAACTAAATGTCAAATTCATATTATCGCCGGAATAGTGCAGCCAACGGGAGCATCGTGCTATTATCGTTATTTAGTTCGTGGTATTGCAGAAGCCAGCACGTGCTTGTGCCTCAGAATAGTGCTGCAAAATGGCAACTACACAATCGCCTCCTTTATTGTGCGTTCCACGAGTTGAATGTGCTATGTGTAAAGTGGTAGGAGCGAAATTTGTATGTGCTACTTGCGGCACTTTTTACTGCAATGTACCATGCCAAGTTAAGCACTGGCCAACGCATAGAAGTTTATGTATGCCGTTAGTATTGCCTCGAAATTTGTCGCCCAGACTTGACTATTGTATAGGTTGAAATTGATTGTAACATTGGTCCTTCATTTTTAGTCGACTGCTGATGGCAACCTCGATATTGGGAACGTCTATTTGTCTAGATCAACATGCATCGCCGGTAATGCCAATTCCGCCCAGCATATCCAACGAGAAGATGAATCCCCCAAGCATGCGAGCACCGAATTCCCTTAACGTGGTACCAAGTTTACCTACTGTGCCAGTTCGAAATGATGTGGTCAACAACAAAAAGCCGGCAAATTCTAAGAACAAAGAGAACATCGGCTCACAGCAGACGGTTGTAGCGAGCAGTGCTACTACTATGGCCAAACCGCTGTCTAATGAAGGCAAAGCGATTCAACAGAAAGAGCAACAGCCTGCCATGAAGAGTGCGAAAGATGCAAATACCAAAAGTTCGACTGTCGTTGCCGAACAGAAAGTGGAAAAGAATGGCCAGAAAGCTGTCGGTGCTGTCATGGAAAAATCATCATCGCTTATGGATAAACCAAAACAAAAGAAGACCGAACCCGTTTCTAAGCATGCGAACGAGATTAATGCTAAAAGTACTACTGCCGTTTGCGAACAAAAGGTAGAAAAGAATGGCCAAAAAGCAGACGGTTTTGTCACGCCAAAACCATCATCGAACATCTTAAAGCCAAAACAGCAGAAGGAGGTGCCTGTCGTTGAGAATGTGAACAGTACAAACACCAAGATGTCTTCAAGCGATGGCGCGCGTAAAGAAAGCACTGTCAAGAATGAACCAGGCAAGCTTCTGCAATATGGCGCTTTCCCAGAACCGGGCAGTAAGGTAAAAATATCGTACGTAGCGGATGATAAGATATACATATACGAAACTGGACCCGGACCCAACGGTGAAAGGAACGCCGTTGAAATGCTGTTTATTCGCGCGTTGGAATGTGCTCGAAGCGTAAAAAGCCACCTTTCGGTACCGCCGCTAGTGCACGATATCGTGTTCGCGGGATACGATGGTGAATATTACCGAGCCATGGTAAAATCGGTTGAAAACAATATGGCCGAGGTGTTCTATCCGGACTTCGGTAACTCCCAAATGGTACAATGGAACACATTGAAAGAAATTCCGGATCCAAAGATTAAGTATGCCAACTGTTTGACGCATGGTGTATGGATCGAAAGTATCGCCTCATTTACACAGGCCATTAAAGAGTTTCTGCGCCAGCTGGAAAATGATGCGACCTTTATGCTGCTCACAGTGATCGATGTGCAGAATTCGGCGGGCATCAAAATGGTAGAAATGTACCATTGCAGCGAAAAGTATCATTTAAGCTCGAAGCTGCTAAATATTCAAGGTTCGTGCTCAAACACGAAGAAACAGCAGCCTTCGCCGCCCAAATCGCCGGAAAAAACGTCCAAATTTGTAGTTACAAACCCTAACACTTACAAACCGGTGCATATGAATGAGGTAAGCCATGAGGAAAATGGGCAAGTTGGTCATATTTTAATTAATGAGATTCACTTTCGTTTTGTTTTCTAGCTTATTGATGCGGTGTGCTATGAGGGCAAGGGAATGGAATTGGTGATAACAAATGCTTCGAACGCGTTCACCGAGAATCTTTTGTGCGTGATGACAAAACCGACCTACACGCAATATAAAATAATGATAAAGGAGTGTGAGATGTATGGAAAAATCGACCCAAACCCTTACGAACCCAAGGGCAATGAGCTGTGCCTGGTAAACAAGGGCGGTATTTGGTACCGGGCCGTAACCATACAGTCACCGGGCCAGAACACCGTTACGGTGTTTCTAGTGGACGAGGGAATCATCGACGATGGTGTCGATAGTCAAATCCGGCGTTATCCACCCGGTTTGACGCGACACCAGTTCGCTATTGAGTGTGTGTTGGAAAGTAAGGAATCATCGATGAGCGGAAACCTTTTAGCGGCATTTCATACAAAATTTTACATTTTCTCGTTGCAGACCCCACTTTCCTGCTGGATGCGATAGGTGGAAATGAGGAGAACGTTGATACGGTGTGCGGCAAATTGATAAAAGCAGACATCTATTCATCACAAGATGAAGACATGTGTGACACTACTCATATCACTATTTTGGAAATTGGGAAATAAGAATGGCGTATGCGGGGTGAGCATCATGCTAATTTACAATGAGACTGATGTAATAGTTGCATATTCATCGCCATTACTTCTGTTTTTTTTGTCACACTCTTTCTTTTTTTATATCTTTATTGATTTCTACTATATCGAAATTTGTTTACAAAATGGACTATACTACTGATTTGCTACTCCGTTGATATGAATTTTGTTCATGATAGATAGAAAATTCTGCTACTCGCGTTCACTCATGCAAGAGCAACCGAAGAAGCTATATACATTTTGGAATGATTTTTTTTGTCAATTTATTGACTTATTTTTCTTAAGAAACGAACACTGACTTTCTTACACCAGATACTAAGGCGGTAGTATGATTAGCTATTAAATTTACTTAAGTTGTTTATGCATATTGACCAAATTCTTTTTTACAATATTCGGTTACAAGTTTTTTGCATTTACTTTCATAGTTGTTATTAGTAAATCAATTACAGAATTAAACAATAGTTTCGACAGGATAGCGATCCTTTAAATCGCTCATATCAAGAAACAAATTAGATGAATAACGAAATGTAGATGCGTTAAAGATAATTTTGTTTTATTTTTTCCTATTGAAATGGATTGTACTAGGTATGAAGAGATTAATGACTGAATTTAATAAGTATGGTTTAATAAACAATTTAAAAAACCTATATTCGAAATCATCATTAAATTTCTTTACACAGCATGAGAACTTTGCGGCTGGCTCGGCGATGTATGTGGTAGTGGCGCCGGTCTCCACAATACAAAATTATAAATCAAGCAAAGCCAGAAAGTGGTAGGCCTTTTAAGGTTGTAGTAATTTAAAAATAATGCGAAAAAATAATCGTTTTAATCAAGCCGTCAGGAACATCCTTTAAAGCGCTTTCCGTTAGAGAATTTGCTCCTCGTACGTCCACATACACAGCATCCCAAACGGTATGATTTATCTATCAATCATGTTTCAATAAACAATCTTTTTATGCATCATCGCTCATCGGAATCCTTGCTCGACAGAGTACTTCCAACGAAAGAGGAAGCAGGGCAGAATGAAATGATGATGTTTCAATTACTCGCACGTGGGAAAAGCGTTTTTCAACGCATTTCCTGTTCTCAACCCCGGAAGAGCGCGCCAACGCTATGATGTGATCTTTGTCATTCTTTATACCATCGATACGCATGCTCACATTTTCTCGCTCCGTTAGCGTAGCTTGTTTTTCGTACGACTTCGGTTCGGTGGAAAACACTCGCCATCATTGCTGTGTCGTTGATCCTTTTGCTTTCGAGACGATCGTTTTTTATTCTGTTTGGGGTTCGTTCTCTAGCCCTATGGTACATCGCAATGTTTTGACATCCTTTTCGTGTATGTTTCTTTTTTCCTCGTTTTGTATGTCTACAGTGTGTTGAGTGCGGTTTGGTACATAGGAATATTTAAATTTTGTATAACTTCACGATCTAATTGATGATGCAATTGTTTTTGTTGTTAATGTCTTTCATAAACAGCTTGTGGCAATAAAGAAAGTTAAGATCTATTTTTTCGATTCCATTCTGTCCCACTCGAACGATACATCACTGTGCACGTTGATCGTGACGGCGGCTGTGCCTGCCGATGGAAAACCATCTACACGAACGATCGGTCGCAGCACCAAAGCTAAACGCTCGCACAACGGCGTACGCTTGGGGGAAACGTTTTTCACGAGCATTAGTTTCCATTTTTCCACCGCAGGCGTCGGATGGTTTGCCGAACGCGCTTCGCTAAGCAAAGCTGCGCGGAAACGCTAGTGTAGAAAGTGAAAATGTGACTTCACTGCCATCCTCTATTCCGACACAAATTGTCCTAGACAAGCGTCCTCCATCGGGATGTGGGCCGTGTAGCGTTTAGAAGCAACTATTTATTTATCTATTTATTTATTTTATTTATAACGTACGAGTGAAGTTATCCTTATTTATTGAACCGCACCCCACCCGGATGCATATAAGCGTAACGAAACGTGATCGATATTTATTTTCGGCTGCAAGTAATAGCGTGCAATCAATTAAATTCACTCCGAATGAAATGAACACGATCGCCCCATGGTACGGGGATTAATTGCCAAATCGTTGGATGCGTTAGTGTCAGCGTGCGTGTATCGCTTCGTGCGTTCGTTTTTTTTTTGGTGATCGTTTTATAAGTGACTTTCTCGAGCTCTCTTGCATACATAAATCCTTACCCGTGCCGTTGCATTATAGAACGTGTCGAAGTGAAAGCAATTAAAAGAGAAGAAGGAGTGTGCAAACAAATGTGTCGATGGTGCAACAGCAACAACAAAAAAAAGGTTTCCCAAAAGTGTGCAAAAGTGTAGAATAATCGTGCGCGGGACCAGATTCGGAAGGATAAATCACTTCAACGGTCAATTAATTGCTCCTTGGGGTATCCCATTCGACGGAAGCCGGCTACTACCGACGGATGTGGACCGAGTTGCTGCTGCTGCCATGCATTAGCAAACTTTAACCGCATGAACCAGCGTTGCCACTGTTTAATTTCAACTCTCGGTGCCAAAACGACAAAAGGTAAATGGTTTAAATGTTAGCCGAAAATTAATTTTAATTAATTTAAGTACCGCTGAACTCACATAAAAAGGACCGATTGTGTGGCACCTTCGCCTCACTGTAGATCAACAGTACTTCTCTCTTGATGGCTGGTGTGGTTTTTGTGGTGCTGATCCTCGGAATCGCGATCATCCACTAGGGTGGAATGAGTTGGACAACGCAATAAGCAACAAGAAAAAAAATCATCTACAGAGTTACACAAACAAAATAAAACAAACCTGCAATTCGCAACCAGCTTGAAAGGCTCCAAGGACCCAGCGAGCTTTATCTTGTGCTGTCGATCGAGGACGATCCTTTCCGCCGGCAATTATGCGTAGCACCTTGTAAATGAGAAATGCCGGAGGAGGGGAAAAATAGGTGATTTACTTGAGCACCGTTCCAGCACCGTTCACCTTTCGTGCCAAGAGTTTTCTGTTCTCCTTTTTTTGTCTGTTGTTGCCTTATCTCATCAAGCGAACCTGCCGGGAGGTATTGCTTCGAATTGGGAAAGAAGGCAACGCGATTTGTGCAAGGGAGTTCCAGTTTTTTATGTTATTTTTTTTTTGCATGGACCACCTCTTCAGGTGGTGTACTTACTTGTGGTGCCCTTTTGATTCTGCACCCCATACCTTGAAGCATTTTTCACGACTGCATTGTAAATGGCTCAATTTATGAAGCGATCGTTGATAATTCATCCTCTGTGCGAACATGCGTGTGTGCGTGTGGGTTTAATACTAGCATAAATGGTTAATTGATTATGGTTTGTATGTAAAAGGTTTTATTTTTTCCCGATAAATACTCTTTTGCAGTAATGTTAATGCTTTTCTTGCTTATTCTTATAATGTTAATGCCTGTGTTGTAATAAATATACGATATATCGGATGAATATATTACCACATTCTTGTTTATGCTGCGCTTCACAATATCCCCTCACTGGTGCTATATTTAAAACTCTTTGTGCAGTTTGCACTGCTTTGCAGTTGAGATGTGGAGCAGCACCGATAAATGACCCAAGTCTTCGTCACTTTCTTTACCATTTCCGGTAGCGAAACACGTGTTCTTGCGATTGCGGAAAAACAAACATGAAATGTAGCAAATTCATCAAATCCATCGTCGAACCATGGGTTACCTCTTAGTAGAACTGCACTATCTTCCACCCTATTGCCTGCCTGACTTTTCCAACCAAATATTTCATTTCCGTTTCATGCCCAAGAAATGACGTCGTCCTCCACTTTGGCCGTACCGGAACCAAACAGGAAGAATGTCAAATGGAAGGTGACGAAATGATGACTCTTTCCACCTCGAAAGCGGCTGTGAAGGCCTCGTTCTAGGCATTCCGTTTCGTCATTTTCCATCATCGATTACTTCCCAGTGCCTGCACGATTTTAGGGGACAACGGTGCTTTAAAGTGTGTTGCGTTGTTTCCCCTTCACTCCAGATGGGCGCATTTAGTCGTTGGAAGAAGCTTTCCGGTATGGTCCCCACCCCCTCACCAAAGGTCTAAAAACGAATACCATTTGTTTCGTTTTTTCCGCCGTTCAATCTACACCATCCTTGCCGGGATGTTCCTGTTGTCGTAGCAGGGCGCACGCTAAATGATTTTGGAAAACGCAGAGAGAACGAAAGAGAGTTTGTGCGGGGAAGCGTATCGACGTGATGTTAATGATAATTTATAGGAAAATAATCATCTCCTCCCGTACCATGGTGAACTGCGGCATTTTGGGGGACGTTCGCATGGCGCTTGATAATCGTTTCAGTCAATTCCGACCATTGGAGAACCAAGGACAAGACAGGCTTTTCGGTTTCTCCGGTTGCTCAATATATTTGATCAGTCTTCGGTACAACCGTGTCGACAATCGTACCGCGAAAAGGGGAAGAACCGTTGGAAATGGGACACCAAATGGGGTGGAAAATATTGATGCATTCGTTGCAATTTATTATACGGTACGTTATACGTTTGTACCATTTTCCCTTTACCTTAGCCCAGGTTGGCCACTTCTGGTTTCCGTGTGATTGAGTTGTCGAATGCATCCCGCGTACGTACGGGCATGGTGTTGGATCATCTGACAACTCATTAGGGGTGAAATGTTACGACAAACAGTCACTGTTTATTGCACGATCATTACACTTTATTTAGAGCGAACGAGCAGGAACTGTACAAATATGTTGAGGATATCTGTTGATTGGCGTACATCGAGGTCTACGTGTGTTCTTTTATGGTTTTATATACAAAGTACGATGCTGAGTAAATTGGTGTCCTTACCAGTATTTCTTAACTCGAAATTATGCAATACAACTGTGTAACAAGCTGAGTTAAAATACAGTAACCTAAGACGAACCATTTAATTATAATATATCTAGACACAATGTAGGCCACTGTTGTGCTACAGTCGATCAATTTGACAGCCTTAACTCGATGGGGTGGCAACAGCAACTGTTGCTCATTAGCCGGTAGCTTGGTAATTGTAAAATCTGTCCATGAAACCAGCACCGTTCCACCTACCAAAGCCAAGGTTCTCTGCTTATACTCGCTCGCAAACGATGATAAATGATGTATGCGCGTTGACGGATGTAGTTGCCGCCTAACAGCACTTATGTTCTGTTTTTCTCCCAAACTTGGAAACAATACTGCTTTTGCTATGTTGGGAAGGATGAAGATCCGCTCCAATAAAAATAGTACCAAAACGGAAGTGCGTTTTGTCTCAAGTGGAAAACTGCGGGGGCGCACTGCACCAGTTGTATCCTTTCCAAGTGTTGGTACTGGGCCGCAATGGCACGTTTCGCTTCTGACCCATGGTGGAAGCTTTGCAATATTTGGAAGAATTTTATTACCTTCCATTAAAAATATATAACACCACCGTACGTTAACGACCTGCCAGATGATGCTGTACGGGCACGTGATGCATGCTAGCTTCGGAAAGGGTCGTATTCAACGTATCGATTCATGACAAATGGCTAACGCTTCCAACCTCGGGTCGTAAAGCTGCGCTTTATCTTATATCCTAAAAATCCCACCAATACTTCAAAGATCACGCGTCCGAAGCGCAACCCTGACGCGATAACCCGTTGGGAAAGATTTTGTACCGAAACGTGCGTTCACGTGTTCGCGCAGGATCTTCACCGACAAGGCAACTGTCGGTCATTGAACTGAGTTATCCCGCGTTTTCCGGTTTGTTGCTCATGTGTGTGTGTGTGTGTGTTTTTTTTTCTTCTCTTTTGAGGGAATAATATAAGTCGCATGGAAAACTTGAGACGCTTACTTCCGTGGAAAAACGACACTAAAACTTCAGCTAGTCCGTGTACTTTGTCTTTCCCTTGCTCTTCTTCCCATATCGAAGGGAAAGATGTGATCGGGAGGGCCTTTTCTAGGGTACATATTTTTCTTGCTCTTGTTTATGTATCGACCCTTCCACGGGATCAACAAACGAAGGATCATCCCTCACCATGGCGTGTACACGGTACCACGTTTCCGATTCCGAGTTCAAAGATCTTTTCTCTTCCTGATCTTGCAGATGTATGTAGGGATGTTTGTGTCAAGAACACGTGTTATCACACCTCATCTTAACGTTAACCGTTTGCCTAAATGTTTTCTCTTTCTTTCATCCTTATCATTGGACGGTATGTCTGTGTATTTGCCGCTTCTTTTACAACAGAAACACGCAACTCTGGTACGAGTAGGTGTGTAATGGTTTGAAGGTCTTTGGCCTGGTAGATGCTGGTCCGCATTAGGGTAGGTACTCTCCCGACCCAGGGTGACCGAATGTGCCACTCTCCCAGACAGTACAGGACGTCTTCAATTTCTTTCCAATGTTGTCTACGGAACTTTGTTCGTTGACGGCTCGGTCTCGCATAAGTCTGAACATACGTTGCGCTAGTCTTAAGATTTTCCTCAGTAATACATTTGTACATTCGACCAAACGTTGTTGGCGTGTGTTGAATGAAATGTTAAAACAACCTTGCGTTTGTTTTTACAACAAACTACACGTACGTTTGTCTAGCTCTAATCCCTTTCCGTCTCGCTGGAGCCTGTAGAAATATCTGTTTTTGTTTATCAGCGTTTTTTCACTTCTTTATCAGTTGTGGTGCGAGCCACCCTGTAATTTATAGCGTAATTAAGGTATACATGTATTAGTATAAGATTTTAGAACTAAGTTAGTATATATAAGTACGTACGAACGCATATCACGCTCTCTTAGCTCACCTCCAGGGTCTGGCCACGTCGGGTCCGTTACCGGCGCAACAATACAATAAAGCGTACGAACATAACACAGTCCTCCATCACGACCATGTTTCATCTTCAGTTCCCAACATGAAGGTTGGTACGATTGTGTACTGCTATCGGTATCTGAAAGTATTTTTCTTGGGTACAGTTAACTCAAAGAGGTTGCCCGCGTTTTTAGGCAGCCCTTGGATTTTCAGTTAGCGTACGTAGATTTAGGGCGATAGTGAGAATGACCGTATCTTACGAAGAATACACCAACAACCTCTAACAAAAAACATGGGGAGACTTAAGATAGTGTAAGTAGAAGAAGTAAAAAAACAACGAGCTGTGCCCCCGCAATGCAACATAAAACATTAACAGCCACTGGAAATTTGTCACGCTCTTGACACCTTTCGGCTTAAAGTGGAGAGAGCATATGGATGGAGGAAGGATCATAAAAATTTCCACCGAGAACCCTAGCCGCTGCTGAATTTCCGGCCTGTGCTTGTGTGTTGTTATCTTACACCGGGGGCGCGATGCTGCATTTCCATACAAGATCATGGAGATTTTTTTTGATCGTTCAATTTAGACCACAGTTGTTTGTTGGTAGTCCGGGTTACTCCCAACCAAGGACCCCCAGCAAACTCGTAAAATGCTCTATACGCGACAAATAAACGAGAACCAATTTCTCGGAAGATAAGATACCACATTAACGATCAAGGGAGATTTGGTTGTGCATGTGGATGTCGGTAGAAGTGAGGAATTGTTTATTTAAATTGTTGGTATCCTGAACCAAAAGAAAAATCCTATGAAACAGGGAAAACGAAACCATGAACATCAGTAAGAGATGTTTTAAAGCTAAAAACTACTTGCTAAGTTAAAAGAAATCATTGAACTCACGGTACACACGGTTGTACGGTAGAATTAGTGAGAAATATTTTGAAATTTGTTATTCAGAAGGTCATATCATGCAACTTAGACATAACAGAAGAAAAAGTAAGACAGAAATATAAACAGGAGTATATATTCTCTCTTCATGAAAAAACGCACTATTATTATTCAAACCTATTAAAATACGAATCAAGCTAATTTTTAATACAACTTTCAAACGTAGATTTCACAAAACAAGGTACCTGCTTCAAGGCTATTCTTATGCGTAGCTGAGAGAAAAAGCCAACAATACAACAAAACAAAAACACCCAAAGTGGCTCGTGATCTTCTATTTCGCAATGCGTAACGCACAAAATGTAAAAGATAAAACAAAACAAACCATTCCCCTAATCGTCGGCAAACGGCATAGGATATGCATAACATGAGGGTCCTATTTTTAAGTTCACATTCACTAAACCATCACCGTGGGCATTGCTTTTTAACTAACTTTCTCCGTCGAACACAGTGAGCTCCTTGCGCAGGCAGGCAGCTAATGCCAAGAATCAGCAGTTGCGCAGCCCCGGGGACAAAATATTCGCTTCGTATTTCCATCGGTGTGGGGTGCAGCAAATCGTTGATTCCAGAAATGTAGATGTCTAGACTAGGGGTCGAAAGGCAAGGGAAGCAAACAGGCAAAACAAAAAAGAAAAAAAAAACATTCCATTTGATGCAAGCAAATGGTAGGCAAAAATCGCATCTAGCGATCGAAAGGAAGATGCCGATTGCGATGCGAAAAAAATGTGTTTTTTTTCTCACTTTCCTTGCCATGTTGGACATGTTGGGATGGGGTTTTTGTTTCAGCAAAAACAGTGCATTCAACTTGAAGTTTTCTTCCGTTCCGATGGTACGATCACGGAATTGACACCCTTCTCAATTCGAACTCGACATAAACTGGCGTCTGGTCGACTGAGAGGAGTTCCGTTTTTCCGCATGGTTTCTTCACGCTGTACGTGACATACCAAGGATCGCTGCACTCGATCGGTGTATGCACTCTCCGAAAGGTTGGAACCGAATGTTGGAAAGACATCTCGAATGAAGTCAGCTGTTTTTTGGGGGTCGGATCGCATTGCACGCATGAACGTGCCCGGCACAGTCGGTCAACCCTGATCGGACATGCACGCGCGCACGTTGGGGACGAGGACGAGAAATCGCCTCGGGTCGAACCCCTCCGTGCGGTATGTGTCGACGAAATGGACGAGTTATTTTTAAGGCCACTGATCGAAGTGGCGCACACATTTGCCGGCTGAAAATAATTTCAAGAGACACTTCGTCCGTTATTGTTGCTACTACTGCACATTCCTGGCCGTCTGCGTACCGGGAGCAAAGACTTTTTGCCTTAGAGCCTGCTTAGTGTCGAAGGGGACGTTATGGCGATGTTGTGAACGTACCGTTCATTGGGTACGAGAGTTGTTCGGTGAGACTGCTCCCAGGCGTATTAGGAGGTTGCGTATGCTCCCTACGCAATAAACGGTAACGAGACGGACAATTGCGTAGTCTAATAGATTTACGGTTCGATGTTACTACGGTAGAGATTGAGTATGTAGTAGTACATCTTGGTGTAGTATTCCTTCGAAACACATCAGATAGATACTACAATTTATGCGTAGTTTCAAAATAGGCTGTAATTTCTTTATCATCAGATGATGCAATTTTATAGAATTTTACAAAACATAATATTTTATAAATAAAGTGGATACTGAAAAGCTATTAATACTTCCACCAATTCAATTAAATTTCTTCTTTAAGAATACGACAATTTTCAATTACTCGGTGACGCATTTCTGTATCTCCTAGATCCCATTTCTTCTTCTAAGACACTGCTAAAAGCTGTCTGTTCATATCACAAACTGTGAGTAATGCAAATGATATCATCCACTGTTGAAACGCAATGAACCAACGCGAATAAACAGGACAATCGGTTTCACAATATGGTAGGTGTTTTGACTCTCTGGTCTGTACGATCGCATCATAACCATCCACTCATCATTTTCCAAAAAAAAAAACACACACCCCTCACACCTCAAGCTGCTGGAGAGCAACGGACGAAGCTGCGAACGAGATGTGACGGATGCTGAAGTGCAGTGGTGGCCAAAAATAGATCATTTCATCCGCCTGTGCCTGCGAGTATATGGGACAGTGGGGTTTTCAAGAGCAACGCAAAAGTAGATGTCCATCCGGTCGCTTCAATTTGCGGTGACATTCTGCAGTCGGACTGTTAGTTACACCAGATGTCGGGACTATTGAGACGACGAACATAGTATGAAGATCGTGTGAAGGACATGATAATGATGTTTTCTGGTCCCTCCTTCCGGTCTTATGCACTTATGGTAGGGATCATGTTAACAAGTCTACTGCTAATTTCGAATGTCTCAAGGTATCGACCAGAGGTCATCGACATCACCGTATCGAACACAGATGTCATCAGTTCGATCAGTGGCCATTGTCTGCCTACGAAGGAAGGCACCTATTAATCATATACTCGATCGGTACCCCATGTGCAACAGTGTACGTTGGTTTGAAGCACACCAAAAACGCACGAAACCGGAAGAAGTTGTCATATATTCTCCCTCGCCTTTTTTGTTCCCGTTCGCAAACTGTAGCTGTTAGCTGCACCGACACTGCAAGAACTCATCTTACAGACACAGAGTATGGTAGACAATATTGTTTTGGCTTTTGTTTTCTTGTTGCTAGACCGGCTAGACATAAAGCTGCAGACAACAAATCCATGGATACTGTTGAAAGTATAGCATACCGTGGCGGGGACTTCCTCTTCAGCCGGAAAGGGAGAACGCAGCCACAAGAGAGGGACGAAGATGAATGTTTTAAAATCCCGTGCAAAATTTCGCTAAAATTAGCTACATCAAACGTTGCTCCTACGCTCCCGGCATCGGCATTGGCTTTGTGCTCCGTTCCGATCCGTGGGGATCTAGTGGCCTACGGCCGTATGTCTGCATCGATGGGTACGTTTTGCGTATGTTCCGCACACGGCACAGTTATGGTACACATCGCGGCAAAATGCATTTCGCTAGCCACAACTAATGCGAGGACTCAGTTACCTCCTCACTCAAAATTGATGAATGTAAAAGAGTTGCACGAGGTTTCGGGTGTTCACGCGGCAGATAGCACCGGGTCAGCTGTTTACCGGCGATGCAGCATCGCAGTCAGATGAATCACGTTATTGCAGCACATCCGCCGCGCTTCGTTTCATGTTTTACTTTGATCGGGGAGCAGCTGAGAAGTTGCGGGGGATGGATTTCGGTTTCAATGTGAAGGATTTACTGTCTAGCTTCTATGTCAATGTCAGGGATGGGGTAATTAATTATAAATCATAAATTTGTTTATAATTTTATTTCTATTTGAAGGTTTTGCATTTTGTTTGTATTAATTGTTTCTGATCCATCGTCGTAGGCAGATTCAAATTAGACAACAAATTTGATAGATGTAACAAACGAGACGCATTTCTTGCGTCTCTAGACTCTCTGTGCTAAGTGCTTGTGGTCCATGCAGTAAATCGAGCGTATAGTATTAGCACCATGCGCTGATGATTTTATGCTTTTCAAGCATAACAAATGGTGTTTTTTCGTAATGATGCATGTCATACACAAGAGTGATGAATTTGTTGATATTTTAATTTAAAACCACTAGCCTTATAATCTCGCTTTCCTTAATCGATGGAACTTTTGTTGCAACGACCGTGCAAGGTTGATTAAGAATTAAAAATTGTTAAAAAAGAATTTAAAATTTTTAAAAAAGAATTTAAAATTATTAAAAAAGATTTTAAAATTATTAACTAAATCCTGTTGTAAGTTAAACTTTTTTTATTATTTATCTTTGAAGGTTCTACATACAACAAAAACGACTATCCTTAAGCTGAGATAAAGATGAAATAATTTAGTGTAAAATACGTAATTAAATCCCATGTGTAATGTTTCATTGAACCGCGCGTGATTATTTCAAAGTTCGTTCACCGTAGTTCTGCGATTGCGTAATGCATTTTTCACCCCGTGAACGTATGGGACGGTGAGTTTACACGGGAAATCTAACGCCTTACATTACCGCAAAACTGAAACAGAATGAAAAAATAATGATTTTAGAAAAAAAGCCAAGGGAGAACAAAATTGTCACCCAAAACATGATGTCGGTCGTGATATTTTCAGAAGGTGCCGTATGTTTCCCGGTGACACATAACACTCACAGCCTTGCATTGGGTAATGTTTGCAAGAAAGGTTACGATCATGTAGGATCACTAACCGGAGGGTATTTAAATTTTTCGCATTTTGCACTTTCAAGCGTATGTTTTATTTGCTTACATTTTCAATGTCCCGCATTAGATGTGCGTATGCGCTGGCTTGCAACCTCTTGGGGTGGCACAGACCAACTGTCAGCCGCATGAAAGATGATCATCGGTTTGATCCCATGCGCAAATGGGGGCTGCGTACATTGGGAAGTAAAGCAAATTTGGCTTCGCTTTTCCGACCCATCAGTAGCAGAAGAAAATGCAGGCAGGGAAGCGCAAGGCCTGCGCAACAACGTACGCACCGTGTACACGTTGGTAATGCGCGTGCTGTCGTCCGTCGTCGTAGTCATACGTCTCGTCATGTCAATCGCCGACCACGGTGCGTGAGTTGCGTTGCGTCGCCCGGTGTGCGAGGGAGAATGCGCCGTCGGAGAATAATCTTAAAGAATTGTCTCCCTGCGCCTGGGAACACGCGGTTTGTCGCGCGGTGCGGAAGAAATAAATGCACGCCTCGGTTGTCGATCGTGTGAAGGCGGTGTATGGTGGGGGTAGCAGAAGAGGTGAGGTAACAGTGAGACGGGGTGACGGCGCTATTCCTAGACGTTAATGAACGGAAGCAAACGCACAAACGCGGGTATGGACGACGCGGGTAAGGGATGTTTAAACACTGTTGCGCAGGGGCATATAACCCCCAGCAAAGATTTTTCATCTTGTGCACGGTCGTGTATGGCACGGCACGGATCTACAGGGTGGTACAGTTTATCTTCCAGCGTCTTCCGCGTGGTTGGTGGGCGGTTGGGGGGAACGGGCACGTGTGGTCGGTGGGGAAAGAAAGCATCGTAGACAAACGAAGGCACGCGATCGTATGTGATGCACGCGGTTGCATCGAGACAGACGGCATGCGACGATCGTTAGTGTGGTCTGCTGCCACCATTGGAAGGTGTTGTATGATGTGGGTATTTCTTTCCCTTTTTTATTTCTCTCTTTCTCGTTTGTATCTCCTTCCGGCAAATTGTCGACAATCGGACAAAGTACACACGGGAAGTTGGAAAATTGTTCGTTGCGAAGGAAAATGCATCCCTTCGTAAGATTCTTCACTTCCATTGTTGCCCTAACGATCGGTTTTAACAATTCCTGTTGTGCTTAGGCTTTGGTTGTTTCCTACCGAACGTAGGAAAATTGTTCACTTCTCCAATCTTTTAAATGCTTGTTGGAGAAAATGTTCCAGGAATGTTCTTGATGCGATACAGACAAAATGATTTGCCTAGCACTGAATAAGGGTGACGATTGTTGGAAATGTGGTTTTAATTGTTGACTGATCAGTTCTACCGGAAACGGTGCTAAGGTGTACACGCCGCAGAGCGTTAGCAAAGAATGTGTGAGAACTTTATAAGAGTGTGTTTTTAATTGCTACATTTATGTTTTTGATTGTAATTGAATTCTGTTTCTCGTTGATTATGTCGCAGTTTGTTTAAATGTTTTAAAAATTACTCATTTTAAATGACACAATTGCTTAGGAGCTATTCAAAATAACTCTATTTCTAAATGAAATTGAATCAAAATTGATCCTCTGGTTTACAATACATTAAACCCATGCAAAAGGAACCGAGGATAAAAGTGTTAAAATTAATTCTGCCTTTTTGTGTTTCTGCTTTCTTCACATCCACATTTGCATTGTTCATTGCTTTGGATTTCGTTCCTCTACCAAATGCGAATGTCGGCAACCTACCGCTGATGCTTCCTTCCGATAGGGAATTCCAATTTTATCCATTTCCCCTAGGCCTTTTCTGTGCTTTAAATCTGGCCGACTGTGGTTTAGGGTTCGTGATGCTCGGAGGTCGTTGAACGCTGAGTCAGTCGCACAGGAATTTGGTTGCCAATTTCAGCTTAAGGTTACATTCGTCAGGAAATTGCTCGCATTGCGCATGCACTTTGGTTTTTGTACAATTATTTGGTTTCGTCTATTGATGGCAGATTTTTCTTCTTCTATTTTTATTTTACAGGCAGAGTAAGCATTACTCTATCCAATTGATTCTACGAATGGATTCCACCATAAATTGGTAATAATGGATCAGTCGAAGGAAAAACTGTTGAACGAATCGATCCTTTCGAATGCTTCAAGCTGCGATAGGATGATGGATGGCTTCGTGAGGATCCCGGCCGACGATGGAGAGGAAGCTCACGACACCGTAGATTATGCAGTTGGTGGTTTGATGAACATGTCGTACGTTTCATCCAATCCGGAAAATCCGGAATATGCGTCCATATTCAAACCGGATCGGCTGGTGCCGGATTTTATCCTGGGCCTTCCGCATCATTGCTCGACACCAAAGAAGAACGGACGACCCGTCTCGATGTACGAACCGTGGACACAAGCGAAACCGTTTCGTTCGCTTCCGGCGGAAGTGTTACGCCAGACGACCAAACTAATCGACATAGAATTTGAAACGGAACAGGCAGCAGTCGTTGCAGCTGCATCTAGATCCTGCTGGGAGGCGGAAGATGCTGACGAGTTTATAACCACGCTGGATGAATCCGCCATCCTGGATATTGAATCGTACGAGGATTTAAATCACATCTACACTAGAGATATGCAAAGTGAGTAAAAGTGAGATAGTGAGCTGAAACGTTGTATTGAACAAGTTTCGTTCACTCACCACGAGGAGTTTTAGCGACTCTTTTTTCACTTATTCACTCATGAGTGTAAGCATGTAGCCGTGGTGAGTCGAGTTGCAAAAAGAGTAAATACGTGAGTTGAAACGAAAATGTGCGAGTGAGTTGAAACGAAAATGAGTTGAAACGAAAATGAGTTGAAACGAAACGTTTGATACACATGAGTTTAAACGAAATACAAGTGTACAATACCCAAACTAGCCAAATGAATATACTTCTCGCTATGCCTAACTATCAAACCTGCATAAGCGAACAAGCGGGCTAGTCTGATCGGTAAGCACATGAAACGGGATCCGCCTCTGCTTAGGAGATTTTCAAATTTAAAAATTCGAAGAATTTTTTTAATTTTTTATAATTTTTTATTCTTTTTTTATTTAAAGCATTATATGAGTGAAAACAAGCTTATTTCAATCAATTCGCATTAAAATAAAACAATTTATAAAATTTTGCAAAATTACTCAAAAAAAAGGTAATGCTATAGGCTTATGAAATTTTCAATTTTTTATATTTTTTATAAATTGTTATTCTTTTTTTTTATTTTAAGTATTATTTGAATGAAAAGAAACTTATTTCAACCAATTGGCATTAAAATAAACCAATTTATAATTTTTTTGCAAAATTACTCAAAAGAAACTAATGCTATAGCCTTAGGAAATTTTCAAATTTATAGATTTTTTTCTATACAGAGCCAGCAGTATATTCATTAGGCTAGTTTGGGTATTGTACACTTGTATTTCGTTTAAACTCATGTGTATCAAACGTTTCCTTTCAACTCACACGCACATTTTCGCTTCAGCTCAAGTATTTACTCTTTTTGCAACTCAACTCACCACGGCTACATGCTTATACTCATGAGTGAGTAAAATTAGCAATCCTTAACTTATACGCTTATGCCGGGTTTTTTATGACTCGTTAAACGAGCTGACTCCTAAGAACGACTCATCCACTCTAAGTTGACTCACTAAAAAGAGTTGTTATTCTCATCTCCAATCTACACCCAAACAGGCATCGGAATGAACTACCACAATAACAATAATAACACCGACAAGCAGAACCATCAGAAGTTGATCGTGGCTGCCGACGTACATCATCAGCAGCAGCAACCACGATATCAACCGTTACCGCACATCTTCGAATATCCCGCACACGATCGTACCGTCGAGCAAAAGTACGAAGAGATCGAAATTTATGCGACGGTTAAGAAAAAGCCCCGCGAACGGACGCCTCAGTCCGCGATCGATCGTACGATCGCGATAGACACGGAGGCGCTTTTGCTGGCCACGGGTGGAGCACCGGTGCAAAAGTTTCCCAAAATCATGACCACCTCCTGCTATGGGGAACTGCACAGTTACGGCGGCGCTGCACCGATGGTTTCCGGTGCTTGGAACGAACCGGGTGCAATTGTGAAGAGCAACGAGAATCTGCTCGATGCGGGCAAACCACTGTCGATGAACAGTTCCTTCGTCGATGACTTACAATCGGGCAACAGCTCGCTTTACGAACCAAACTCGATGAATTCGTCGTTCGACTTTGCACGCTACTCGGCGAACGAGAAAACGCGCGTACGCTGGTGGGATGACTTTACGGAGGAAACGGAAGCCGAGCTGCAGGACATTGCGGAGAAAGGTAGGTGTTATAGTTTTTGTTATATGATTAGATTTTTAGTAGAAATTATTTCTTTCCACGTTATAAGTTTCTCAAACTGGACAAACTTTTCAAGAACCAAAAAATGTGAAAGATTCCTCATCTTGCTCGGAACAATCCAATTCAACTTGAACTCAGAAATGGTTCTAATTTAGCCAGTTAAATTCGAAACCACTGGCATACTTCCTTGTTTGCTTGGAAGCATGTTTAGGAGAAACCTAATACTATACTTAACGAACCGATTGACTTCAAAGACTCGACCTATTGCATCGGCGCAAGGCAGGCAGCCGTACGCCCGTTTTCTATTTTATCAGGGAACGCTAGACTGCAATTTCTCGTACTCGATAACTGCGAGGGCCATAAAATATCGGCTGCACGTACGTCTCGGTACACATTTGCCCATTAATCAGTTCGTTTGCACCGACCGGCGCCTGAAGCACACACTGTGTGTACTGCTACGGACGATATATGATAGCAGCGAAGCGCCGAGAGATACTGTTGCTTGCAAATAAAATGATTTCGTTGTAAAAAGTATCGACGCCATAGAACGATACCGTGGCTTCGATTGGTTTGTGGCGTAAAACAAAATCAAGGCTAGCAATAGAAGTTTTATCACCCTGAACAAAAATACTTCCCCTGTCGGTGCATTTGATCTGTAGGGTTTGGTTAGCGCAAATTTAAACGATTTAACTGTCTGCCAAACCCGTCGATTGGTCATCAGTTTGACTGTTTAATTCTTTTTGTTTTGTAACACCGGGCTTCGTGTTTTGTAATAGATATCGAAATGTCATGGAAAAAGAACAAAACACACACACACACACACACACACACAAAATGAGGAGCTAGCCAACTTTGTATTTTAGCTTATCTTAATCGGTTTTCATCAGATCATCGTCGGTTTCGAAACCTCCCCGCAGAATGAGTAACACACAAAGCACACAGTAACGCTTGCTAACGGCGTAACGCTTCACCGATCGTCAATGTGATCATGTATGGATATTAGCCCAACTCTAAGCTCGAGCTATGGGGAATCAAGGCGAGTTGACATCATGGTGGTTGGCAAAATGGCAATAGTAACCAATGCAAGCGTGGGTTGTTCTTCCGTGACAAGTGTGAACCCCGGTACGTCATAAAGCTAAAAATGTAAATTTGTCGTCTCGAGGCAACTCCTCGAGTCCAGTACCGTGTACCGGGTTCGCGTGTGAAACCATACCCCGAAATGGGCAGCTCACTCTGGCAGCAGTAACCGTGGGTGCAAAATGGTCGCAAAATCGAGCTCATCGATGGTTTTTGAGGATTGGTTCTTTATGCACACACAAAAAAAGGCCATCGCGAGAGGTGTTTGCTGGGACACAAGTCACCACCAGTTGTTTTGTAGTCTTAATTTGTTGTTGCTCTCCTTTCGTTGTTGGAATTTGGAATGTAATCCACCGTGGAAGAGACTATTTACAAAGAGCACAAGCGGTTATATAAACAAACAAATAAAGATAGCTATGGAAATGCAACTGTGATTCCAGTGCGAAAGAATGGCGGTAAACAGTATCTTCCGTGGGACGTGGACAGACTTTTTGTTTTGGAGCAATTCTGAAACCGTAACAAAATCACAACAGTTTAGCTCATGTTGTTAGTTTGCAAGGAGTTTTTGGATAAATTTATGATAAGTCTCTCGAAACGGATCGCATTTGTCACCGGGAAAGGATGATGGAAATTAAAAGCTTCTCGCCCACATTGCCAAATCTGAGAGCGTTTAAATTACAATCGAACGTAGCTTAGTAGTGCTAATGAATATTATTGTTATTTTTGGGTGGCCTTAAGGTTTGAATGAGTTTTTTTTTATCAATTAAACAAAACAACAAAACCATTATATTCTGATTTCACAATGGGATAACTTGACACAAATAGAACAAATAAACACTTGGGAGAAGAAAAAGTATAAAACTCAATGCTACAAAGAAATTCCTTTTAATGATATTTTTTGTCGACAAACCACAGACAGTTCTGGGAACAGCTGTTTCATGTGCACAGGTGTATAGTCTCTGCGCCGGTATAAATAATCCACAATCACATAAACTCTAGTTGCTTGCTCCGACGCCACTTGGCTCAGCAAAATTGATAACCGAATGGAGCTGTTCTTTTTTTTGCAATCCAGCATTATCACTTAATGTTTCCAAGGCGCCCAACTTTTTTTTTCTTGTCGTGCAAATCGCTGTCTGTTATCATACACCATGCCAATGCCTGAATGCAAAGGTATGCGTAACCTTTTGGGGTTGATGTGTGAGACACAGTTTGTCCACCGAGCTGCTATGATCCCTGTCAGATTGTAGGGAATAGAATCAAAGCCCGTTTTTATAGGGTAGAGGTTGATGGATTTGCAAAAAAAAGTAGAAAAGAAATTTAAAATCACCACTCCATGCATAAGCGAACACGAGCGCGTGTGCGTTAGAAGCAAGCTATTCACCCGCGCATGAGAAGCAGGCGCCGTGGTTTGCGTGTCGATCGAACATTATCACCGAACCGAGTGCGTGCAAATAAAGCTTGATCGTGGTGGTAGTAGTCTTCGTCAGCTCTCACGCTTACGTCGCCTGTTTGACAGGTGGTGACGCGATTGTTTAGTATTTTGCCAGCGCGTTCTCGAGGCTAGGCCGTTCCAAAGTTTGCTCGTCAGTTGGCGCCTCACGGTTTAAACATACGGCCGGGTTTTCGCGTTGTGATCGTGCCGTTTCGAGCAATTGAAGCTGGAATTGATCAACGAAATGAGCAACGTGTTCAAGCAGGAATTGTCACGGTTTGTTAGGTGTAAATGTTGTTAAGCTCCGCATGTTTAGAACGTGCTCTTTTTACCCCGTTCTTAGCTATGAAACGGTATTGAATGGAGCAGTGATGTGAAGCGTGAAATTGCGTTATCCTTTATGGGAGCATCAAATTAAGTTCCCTGGTGTACACATATGAATCATTCTCTCGTTCGCCTAATGTAGTGCAAAAAGTGTGTAAAATTTGTATTTAAAAAAAAATCTAATTGTTCTACCGTATCGTTGTGCCGGTACAAAGTGATTCATACGCTGAAGTGTCTATTTTTCTGTGAAATTGCTCTCAAAAATAATCTTCTATCTAGTGCCGAGATAGTAGCGTTACCCGGCGTTACATCGGGTGCACGATAAGCGATAACGCTGCTGCACGCGCGGATCGGATATTCAGCTAATGCAACACCATGTTTCGAAAGTCACGCCGGATCAGGATGGGAACGCGTTTGGTAGCAGGTGGTGGCGTAGATTACGATGGCGGCACGAGATCGGTATTTGGTAAATATGTCGTCACTAGTCGTAATATTAAAACCCCTTTTTCGCACACACCATACTACACGCGATGTTACCATCGTGCGGGGTCTTATCAATCCGGATGAATGCGGAATTGTTTTGGTCTAGTGAGATGCGCGTGTTTTAAGCAGGCAGCAAGCATGCTTCTGTGTAAATGTAGTGAAATCAATACTGCCGGAAAATGAAAAAAAAGATGAAAAAAGCACATTGAGCTTATGCTGGTCGTCAGATGAATGGGAACGCCTGGGTATTATTGTGAATGAAGTATGTGTCCCCTCGTATACTTATCATCGCTAGGAATTATTGTGCTGGATTGAAGTTTTTCTTATTGATTCCGGTTTGTTTCAGCGATTATACTATCGGTGCCGTGTAACGAACAGAGGCACAGAAATAGAATCATTCTTGCTGAAAGTAAATTTTAATTGATAATTCAGCTACTTTATTCATGATTACAAGAAGCTTTATTACGGCTAAAGTTTTCAATTGTATTAATGTTTAGATTCATCTAAGTTAGTGTGTTAAATAATGGTGGAACAAGCAATTAAAACAATACAGTTTTAATTACATATTTAAAGTAATTATCTTAATTTTGCAGATTTATACAAAATTGAATTGAATAGAGTTCTTTTAAATACTATCGTGGATATTTTTTCATTACATCATTCTGTACACTTGATGGTAAATTAGTTTGGACCAGTCAAGGTCCATACTACTCTCCCCTTTGCTATTTGGTTCTTTTTTTGTAAAGTTCTACTTAATCAACAATAGCAATAAAAAAGCAACATGAAACCGCTGATCGCTCGGTAAAGGGAAGCCTAAAACGATCCATAGAAAACCCATCGGTTTCGTACGTACGTCCTTGAAAAAGGCATGGGATTCACTTTCACTTACCCTCAACTCGGTGCTGAGTTAATTTTTTGTATCATCATTATCTCCGTTATCGTCATCATCATCGCCAACATAATCATTATTATCATTCCATTAAGACACACAAGCTCACCGTTCCGGTACGAAGAAGTGCTACATGAGTTTCGGTATTGATATTTTGCTGTGAAAATTAGGTTGATCTTTTTTGCCACTTTTACCCTATTACCACGGATGGGGTTTTTTTTTTTTATTTTCGTTTCATTATTTGTACAAAATAAAACAGCGGCAAAAATGTTCATCAGCCAGTATGAAAGGTATGCACGTCATTGGTATAGCCGTACGATCATCAAGGGCTTTTGTTGTACGATACCGGAGGCAGTGAGAAAATTGAATTTTGAAACCGACTTCCACCAACCCGGGATGCAGTTGGTTGCGACGTATATACAGCTGCAGTCAACCCTGCAATGAGAGTAAAAAAATGTTTAATAATATAAGTAAGCAAAATAAAAATGAAAAAACACCACAACAGCATACCACTTATAATGAGCCTACGTTGCAGTGAGATAATCATCGGTGGTGAAGGAGCAACCGTGTGTGTATGTGCTGTTTGATGATGATGGCAGTGAACATAATTAGAGCTGCCATAAGTTTTTTGTGCCATTCGTTGTTGCCTGCTGTTTGCTGGACTATGATTCTTCATTGTCATTTTGAACCTCGAATGTGCGAGAGGAGGGAGCCTTTTGTGCTAGGAATGTGTCCTTTCTTGAGAATATTATCTTTACAGCTGGGCGCAGATAAAAAGCCTGTCCTAGAATGCTTCTGAAGCGAATGAGGAGGCTCACAGAGAGATTGGCAATTTCGGTTGACGCCTTGGCGTAATCAAGGCCTTTGCTTAACCTTTCCCGATGCCCTCCGTACGATATCGAAAGATTGACTCCGTGATACTTGATGCACAGGTTATGCTAGGCATTAATATAGGGGAACGATTAATGAAACGAGCGGGTTTTGGAAGGAAGTGTTTTGATTGTGCACTCCATGATGTAATTCTGTACGCTGAAGCCAAGCAGACACGCTGGCTGCTGAATTTGTCATTTAGCCAATTGATCTTTATGACAATGATGATGATACTCCTGTTGTCAATTATGAAGGCCAGATAATAATAGCGAATAACGCATGTAAAAGCCGGGAGTTGGAGAAGGGACATAATTCATTTTGTACTCGTGATTGCTACAGCACATTGAGCGGTAGGAGTCTGGGATGACATGTCTTCATGCCAAAACAAAATTATCAATTCGATCGGTCGAAAGGCGAAAATTGGTTTATGGTGAGGTTAATTTTGTTTTAAGAGGGTTGGTTGTATGTGGAATTTAATTAATGAAACAATTTACCAAACAATAAGTTACCTCACGGTAAACAATGTGTTTTCTGCTTGTGTGGATAATGAGTCGACAGCGCAAAGTGCGTGTCATCTCACGGTAAAGGACACGTTTCAGGTTTGATTTATTTCATATTTTACTTCAGTCGAGGTACTGCTTCCATCACTGTTGGGTAAATAAATGGTTGCATAAGAAATTTCAATTAATTTAAAGGAAACTAAAGATGATTTCTCATTTCCTTTCCGTAGAAATAAGTTTGTACAAGGTACTTGATCGTTTCTTCAACACACTATTCTTTATCACATTGCTTTCTGCAAATATATGCACCCCCTTGGATTCCTTTTTCAAACTGCAAACGAATGGTATGGTGCCTTCAGATATTGTTTCTTCCTGTTGTTGCATAAACCGGCTTTCACCTGTATAGTTCCCGCAGGCTTCGTCGTTGAGTGGCAAATACAGTAGCCAATACATGTAAGGAAACAGACGGTGAGGGGAAGGGAAAAGACCACACAGAGTATACTAAATTTTCACTGACAATGTTCTTTATTCCAACTCTGGACAACGACTGCCCCTTCTTACCCGCGCTCGCTGCTTTTATAGCGTACAGGTGACGCTACCACCTTTCTTTTCACATACATGATTTACGATAATTAAAGGAAAGTTATAGTTCCGTTTACTACAGCGTGATGGAAAATCGAACGTAATTGAAATGAAATGGTAATGCAGAAACAACGTGAACTGAGCACTGGAATACCCTTCTGAGGACTGTTGATTTTTTTCATAACGATTTGATAAAAGTAAAGTGAAATATGTTTTAAAATAAAAAAAAACCCATGTAAAATATTTAAATTGCATCGCATGTGGAATATTTGTATGATCGATTTCCATTTTCAGTAAGAGCTATGTTTCCACGCAATCTTCATAACTCACATATTGCCACTAGGGACGTTTTATTTCCTTTTTCGTTACACATAGTACGTTAATCTCTCTATCCATAATTCCATTACTTTGCCGCTTTTACTGTGTGATCAATTTGTAGCAAAGCGAAGGAACAAACCATTTCTTCAGGGCTATACACATGCTTACGTTTATTAAAATACAATCAATTTCCGAATCAATTCTTCAAACCCTGCCTGTTTCGAACGGGCTCTGCTAGGACTCCCTGATGTAGTCCGGTTGCTGTTTTTTATGTTTTGATGTTATTAGTTGCTTTGGCAATTTTGGACAGCGATCTTTGCGATTTCTCTCTTGATGTTTCGCTAGTTTAAAAAAAATTGTAATATTGTACATTGTATAAAGAAATACAAGAAAAAGCACACATTTTTTAAGTTTTTCTCCACGATTTGAATGAACTACATGGTTTCGAGATCAAAGTTTTGAATTCCCTTTCTCAGACCTCAAACCTCCTCCCAATAAGCTAATTCCCCTAACATAAGCACAACCCCTTGCATAATAGTTTCTTTCAGATGATAAAGATCTTTACAGTTACAAGGACAGATGGTTGAAGAAGGTTGTAACTGGATTGCTCATTTATTTTAATTATTGGCAGTAGTACGTACCGCAGGATGGCAAATGTATGCTCTGTCCGAAGGAACGTTTCGTTTCCTTGAAAATTCACTTTTCGACAGCTGTACAGGGGGTACGGTGGTTGCGTCTGCATGCTGCTGCAGCTTTGCGATTGCAATCGAATTGACAGCTTAAAAATAAATGATAAGTGAAAAACTGGGCAACAAAACTATTTTGCTCCACATTCCACCAAGGCCGGTGGGCGTTTTACAGGCTTCGGCTGGCTGTAATAGTTTGACGTGGAATGCCGAGAAAATGACGATCACCACAGTGGTAATTGATGTTGATGTACAAACCAATTTTTGTATGACGTTTCCTGTGTGATGGTAAGTAACATGTCGATTCTTCAATAGATTTTTACTTGAAACATTCCTTTCCCGGCCCGTTGGTTATCTGCTCCATCAAGGGCAGTTGTGTTTGTTCGCGCAATCGCACAAGGGTTGAAATTGAAACCCATAATGGAGGACCTGGGAAAAGACCTTGCCATGCTTACGGTTTTAACCTATCTGTGTTCGTAGTCCAACGTTCAGCACTTGTGCGCACGGGAGAGTATCACTAGCTACAAGCGTTTTTGGATGACCGTGAATTTATCGATTGCTGTGCATTACTATCCCCTGCACAGACACACACACACGGACGGACGGACCCATTTCATTTGGTGCTGCATACACGTGCACTCAACCGTCCACGCGATGAAAACGCGATGGTTTGCAATTACGCGACAACAAGCACGCGTAAATGCCGCTGCCAGTGGTTCAAGGGAACGATGTTAATTTCTACCACCACCATCAATACGGTGACTGCATTGAGCGCGAAATTATGCGAAGTAGAGAGGAGAAATAATGGGTCCGGAGAAGTGAAAGAATTAAAAAATAAAAATTAAACAATGCTAGTAAGCAAAAAAATATATCATAAAAACACTTTTGCTGACTCCACCTCTTTGTATGGAAGAATTGCAAAGTGCACCTAAGACCAAAATCAGTTTATTAAGCACCATCCATTGGTAAAAATGAAAAAGAAATGATAAAATTTGAAACGAAAAAAGTATGAGAAAAAATCGTAATCATTTTGCAATCGCAAACGAGATTTTAATTGAACTGCAGCGTGGTACGCTTAGTCCGAATCGTACGGTCTAAGTTAATCGAACAAGAATGATGTAAAGAAACGGAAAGGTTCACCGATTGAGCAACAGGATAAACACAAAAGACTATCAGTAAGAAAGCAATGAAAGGTAAAAATACAAAAAAAAAACATATCAAATCATGTTATCGCATTATAATCAACTGAAAAGGGGGAAAAAAGACGTTGAAAACAGTGTAAAAATTGCTTATCGTGTTTTTTACTGTTCTGTTTCCTAATTGATGCGAACAACCGTGTGCAGCCACAGGTTCCGCAGCTTTTTCGAAGCTCAAGTGCATTTTCTCATTCCTTTGTTTTCCTGTTTGTGGTTCAAGAAAGAGATGAAAAAGATCTTTCTTTTTGGAGCGATAAATTGAGTAAAAATAATACACTGTACCAATCTTTTGACTACTTCTTTCCATTATAACTCATTCTTCGAACTTCGAACACTTCGAATCACTCAATAAGCGTGAGTAAAAGTGTTTTGTTACCCTATTTGGATTTAAATCACTAAAATCTACTTGCATTTAAATCACTCAATAAATATGATTAAATTTATGAATAAACTCTATCTATTATATACTCTTATATCTATTTATATCTATTATTATAAATTATAATTATAAATATTATTATAAATTCTTTTTTACTCAATGTACACATTTCTAGTTGAAGATTTTGTTAAATTAACGTGAATCACATAACCCAGCGCTTCAAAATAGTTTTTCAAAGTAACATCGAACAAGCTTCAACGAGTGTTAGGTCTACATAAAGCACTTTTTTTTCTTTCAAGATCATCGAACATCTTATAGCATAAAGAACAAAGCAAACAGACATGCAAACAGTTCCGCATGTATCGTAATTGTATTAATAAAAAAAAACAATGCACATTAACAAGATGTTTGCAAAACCAAGTCTGCAACGCTCAAATGATTAATGATTTCATTCGAACTTTCTCAAAATTCACGGTCACCAAAAAACCGTTTCCCGCAGTTCTTTTCCCGATGGCAAACGTTTAGACTGTCGGATGCATCGGGCCAAAGAGGGCGGTCTTCACTCTATAGCCGCAGGAAGACGATCGATGGTAAGGACACAAGGATTGATGATGTACGGGCCCAGTTGGTCGGCGCAAGCAAAAAAAATCCTTCGCTCCGATAGGGAACCTCCATTGGTTTCAGTGTGGTCAATGGTTTCTCTTTTTTTGTTGGTTTGTTGCATCGTGTTTTTTGTTTGTGTTTAACCGGTTTGTTGTGTAGGGGATAGGACTGTTTCATTTCGTAATAAGTAGAGCCAAAGAAATGATGCGTAAGGTCCAAGTGAGTTTGATGCAAATTTTTCTCAACTCCATCCCCGGAACCCAGGAGGTTGCTGAGAACTGACACTCCACAAGACGGATGTGTTTTGTTGTGAAATTTTGAGCACCAAACATGTCACAACACATTGATGCATAACAAATGATGGTATACACGCGAAAAACGGCACAACAAAGGCGATCAATAATAAATTGTCTTCGTGTACGAATTTGAAAAAACGGCGCGATAATGTTCCGGCACACGGCTACCGAACTGAAGTAAAAGTGTTTTTCCTTTGATGCTACTATGTTTTTTTTGCATATGTATATTGTTTTGCTATTTCGCTGCTTTGATAATTGCAGGTGCTGGAGGGGTGCTTTTGGACATTTTTTTAGTGCGCGAGGGAAGATTTATGGTAAAACATGTTTGTCTCTCCTTTTGTGTGCGTGTCAGTAACAGTGCGCGCAGAGGCAACTGCTGTGTTTATTCCATCATCCGTGGTATCGTTATCGTGCTTCATGTTGATGTCAAGAATTAATTTTGCAAGCCTCGTTTATCACTACAGGTTTGTACAAAAATATGTTTTTTTTTGTTATCGTCCTTAATTATGGCGCGTGTGGAATTTTGAAAATCAAAAAAGGAGAAAAAATAGTTTCTCATTCGAAATAACCCCTTTATCGTAATGATAATGTGCTTTTCGAAAGGAGAATCATTTCTTTTTCCAGAAGATTTTGGAATTCAAGCAGCTTTTCCTTTTTTTTTTGTTCAGCATTCGGCAGAATGTATTTTTATTTTATTTTAGATCACTTGCTACGCAATTTGATTTTGCTTTTTTTTACCCCTCGAATAAGCCACCCTAAGGGCAATGCGACTGGTGCCGATATATCTACCTCAAATTAGCCAACCGTAGAATCGATAAAGACATGACACTCTGACAGCTTGTCGATCGGCATCTGTCTTGTTTACCGGCCGTTTCGACGATCGCTCTTATCAGCCCGAAAAGGGAAGGACAAATTCGCCCAGTCGCAGTCCCTGTTTGCTGTGCTTCACGCATGTGTGTAAAAAAAGGCAACCCAAAGGAAGGCGTTTGGTTGGTACCTTGTTTGCGAATTGTTAAATTATCGCTCCAGTGACAACCGAAAGGGCACAGCCCGTACTGAGGAGAAGGTTTGTCGAAGGTGTAATAAATCATTACTGGCGGCGTTCGTTCGCCAGCCGATTCGGTACGGCCGGGTGACAATCGTAATCCTGTCACCAAATCGATCTGCCGACTCGCGACACCAATCGTAACGCGTTTGCAACATTGACCGCGCGAGATCGATCGAGTTTACTGAAGTTTCGGGGCTGGTTGTTACATGGTGTCCAGAGCGTTGAGTATTTCCATTAATAAAGAGTTGACAAAAATAGATCATCTGTTGTGCTTGAAGTTGAAGTTTTTCGCTCCTTCTGTAACCAACCCGTGTCCTGGTGTCTGAATGTCTGGGGCCCAGGGATTCTGGTGTAACGTGATCAAAGCCAACATTTCATCTCACCTGCATGTTTGGTGGCTGTAATTACCCCCCCGTCTCAAATTGCACGCTGAGTTTGGCTTGTCGTCAAGATGTCTGAAGTGGTTCGACAACCGGTTCGACCGCGTGTTGCGATTCTAGAGCAAAACTTCATTCAAGCTGCATAATATACTGTTGGTTTGTCGTCGCTTCATTGATGGAGGCGTGCTGTTCCGGTGGAATGCAACACCGTCAGAACCGAGGAAGCGAACCGAATAGTCGAAACGAAGGTAAGGAACGAAACGCAACAGAAAAAAATAAACACTTAACGCTACATTAGCTACGGATTCGTACAGCTGAACGATTGAAATCGAACATTCTGCCCACGCCAGGCAAAGGCACTTTTGCTTTTGCAAACCAAAAGTTGTTCTCATCTGCATGGGGTTAGAGCCGCTAGAATGGGTTACCAGTCATCGGGTGATTATTATCATAACAACTACTGCAACCAAACGTGCCATTTAAATACGCTTAAGGAGGCACACTCGTATACAGGGCTTCATTGAATGTGTGGTATGTTTAGAAGAAAAAAAAATATTGCGCAACTTCTATTGGATCGACCGATAAGAGAATTGCATAATTAAATTTTGTTACATTGCATGCTGCAACTATTTAACACATGTAAAATCAAACGTAGCAAAATTTGTGTTTGTGTTTGATTATATATTTTATATTTGCATATTTATTCACTTTTATATTAAATATTAAATTTTATAAGCTTTTTTTTATTTTTGTTGGTTTTCTAACGTTATTGCTAATTCCTAATCATGCTTTCAGCCTAATCTGATTATCTGGCGCCGAGAACGTTGCACGAAACCCTTTCAATTTTTTTTATTGAAATAGCCCTGAAGATAAGCTATCAAATTGATTATAGAGCACGAAGGAAATACAGTTTCCATATCTAAAGATAAGAAATTCCACAGGAAGTAATATTTTTAGCAGATTGAGAAACATAAATCAACTTTATCGAGTAGTTATATTTATATACGAAGATTAAAATGTTCTTTTTTATTATTTTGGTACAAATTTTATTGATTTTATTTTCTACAAAACATTATGTAAAATCGTATAGCAATTTATTTCACAATTGTTTCATGAGATTTATGGTCTAATAAATTGCTTAATTATTATAAAACGAGATATTAGTACTGCTCACTAGTCGATTTATAAGATTTCATGAGATTTATGGGCTAAACGATTTATTATTATAAAACGAGATATTGGTATTTCTCACTATTCGGGAACTGTTTCCACGCAAACTCCGTTCGCGTGTCGATCATGTTGAGAATTGCACGTTCCTACCTAAGCATGTTTTTTGTCGCTCTTTATGCTGCAAGCTGCGCACTCTCAACGCAGTTTTTGCAGCAAGCATACCCGCTCTCGTGAATCATACGCTCCCCAATCCGCGCAATAGTTGCGCGAAACCCCTGGTGAGGTGCGTTTAGTTGCTCGAAAAGCTCCACGCTTTCGTGCAGGGATGTTGAAAGTACTGTGGACTTAAATGCTCTTATACTGCCTCCAACTGACCCTTTGATACAAGTGGATACAGTAGAAAAAAGCAAACAAATTCCCTTGGTAGGAGCATATAACCACCGTCTTCTTAACTAATACTGGAGAACATAACTACTCTCCCAGGTACGATCTCTCGCCGCTTCTCCATCGTCCCATTTGGTATGTTCGTGGGCTTTCTCTCTGTCGCTCGCCGCTTTGCCTGGGCCGGACTAATGGTATGCGTCGAACGGCGTCGCTAGTTTTAACTCGACCATCGTACGCTGCGGATGGAGCGTTTCGTGCGTGCGTGCAATCGAGCGCCACCGTAACGGGTTGTGAGACTATCGCCGTCACTGGTGAAGACTTGCTTTGTTCCAATATACGTTGGGCCGGCTTTTCCCTGTGTTTGGTAAACATTTGTTGCAATACGTTTGTGTTATATATTTTGAACGTCAAGGTAAAAAAACAAACCTCAAAAAATAGCATCTAGTGATAACTCATCAACCGAGTAGTTCGTGGTGGGTTGTGAAGTCACTTGATAAGAAATCAACATATGGTGCATTAGTTGCGTTTGCGCGTGATCATTCGCTCAGTGGTTGCCTGAAAGTTTAAACGTCTGCGAGCGTATGCGTACGTTTATGTTCTTCCATTAAAACCAATCAAAACTAATCGAAGCCTGAATGTCGCTGATAAGAAATAAATATAATTAACGATGCTCCGTTCCGGGACCGATGATCGGTTTATAGAAGCAAGAAAAGCAAGTAAAGAAGTGCATTTGCAAAGTGTTTCAAGTGTTTCTACCCACAAAGCAAAGCAGTTAAGGGTTGTATTTCCATACTGGATGGGAGTGCCACAAATCTGTGTTTAGAACGGTTATTCGAAAGGGATGGATTTTAATTAGATTTCCTTGCTGGATCGGAATTGTGACCTGGAACAGGTACCTTTGTCCGTTGTGTCGTCCGTAGAAATGTTCCACAAAACGCTATCGAACTGGTGTTGCGAAGAAAGGAAGTGTAATTAATTTGAGACGGTTCCGCGATGTTGCTTCAGATAGCTGTGAAGCTCGTGTTCTTAGTTCTCTTCAACAACAAAAAAATCTCGAGAACGCGTTGAAAGAGTGATGTAAAAAGGAAGTTTATCAGATATGCTGCAGAGCTCGGAAACGGGAAAGAACGCGAGCTTTTTTCCTTTTACTCATCCACCGGGGGAAACATTTTCTCATTCAAGAAGAATTGAATGCACTCGGCGGCAGCACCGGCTACAAAATTAAAGAGCTACAGCTACGAACTCGGTCTCGGTATTGAGTAGATGGCCAAAGAGTCTGTGCTGAAGTGCTTCCAGTCGCGTCCTATGTGAGCGTGAGCTTCAACAAGTGATCTCGATCGTGTTGTGGATCTCTTTCACGCATCTTCGCGCAAAACTTCGAGGAACCCTTTCACATATTGAAAGCAACCGCAACACGTTCTACCGAATGCGCTATCATCGCCATCTTCGTATCCATCAAAAACAGCATCAAGCCAGGAAACCTGAAGAAGACGCACCAGCCATTGCCCGATGCTCTGTGGCGAGTTTACCTCGGGAGCGTGAGATTGTGCTTTGGTTCTAACGTTTCAGACGTATGTGAAGAAGTGTGCGTGAAAGGCAATCGTTGATTAATTGATGTTCGGTACGATCGGTTAGATATCGCTCTAGAACACATCGGCAACCAGCTCAGGGGAAACGGAGCATCGGGTCTTTCGTTAGATTTCGTTGTAATCCAACACCCTTGCCCTATTTGTGATAGTGAAGTAGGTTACGGAATCGAGTACGTGTTCGTATTTGGAAGCTACAAATTGAATCATTAAAATAGCTACAACATACAGCCATACATAGGCCCCTTCCATCAGCCTATCAGACCGGAAGAGATTAATTCCTGAAACGGATTTTTTTCCGAATCGTTAGATGGCTTCTCACCACGAGACAAAGGAAGCTTCAGCAGCTGATAATGCTAAATAGTTGCGGCCCGCGGCAAGCGGAATTTAATTTGTTAGCGATGCGTGGAGCGTTTTTTCCTTTAATATATTCTTTTCTACCTTTTAGCTTTACGTGATTAACCGAATAATATAGTGTTGAGAGTTTTGTTTGGCCTGTTAGCTAAAGCCGGTTTTGCTGCCGGAAGTGTTGTAGTGTCTGTGTTTGTGTAATCTAGAAGGAATGTGAATACATAGCACCAAAAAAAAAAAAAAGAAATAATAAATCAGTGTTCATCGGTTAATGTTTGTGGTGAGGGATCGTCGGAGTATGATAATTTCAGCATGTGTGTTTTATGTATTAAGCACGTGCATTCTGTTTTGTACCAAGAGCATCAACAACTAAAAATTGTGTACCGTTAAGTGTGTGTGTGTGTATTTATGTTTGCGTTACAATGTGTTACAATAAGTAATACTTTGCACATTAAATCGTCCTCAACCTAGGCGAGTTATTCGTATGGTGAATTATACAAAATCACACTACTCGATCGGTTTTGTCCGTGTGAGGAGATAAATTAATATCGTAGCAAAAAAAAGAAAAACTAACGCTCCCATGCACGTCCACATGTGGCAACAATGCCCATAAATATGACAACAGCAAGCGCTCCACCGGATGGCGCCAACGGCAATACGCTCCCCGTTGGTGACGTTGGTGATGAGACGGTCGGCTTGCGGAAATCCCTCACGGCGGCTGGTTCCGCCGGATATGCTGGTTCATCCGCCAGCCCCAACGCGATTCGCAGTGGACGTCCCGGCAGCGGCCTTAGTCTTAGTGTGTTAGGTAATGATTATACGCACAGGGGTGGTTTGTGTGTTCGCAGCATATATACCGGTTTTTTTTTGGTTTGATTTCGGGTGGTAACATGTGGTAACATTTACATAATTACATTCTCATTGAACATGTTTTCGGTACATTCGGTGAAATAGATATTATTAATGATGTTTATCAAGGTATGAACATTGTTTTTACGAACCGGGTCGTTGAACTGTTTTTGGTGGATCTATCATTTACCGGCACTTGTCTATTCGTGGAGAGTTAAAGTTCATCAAATGATATATTGGGCTTATTTTTTTGCTTAACTTAAATATTGTAATTTTGTGCAGAATTAGGTATACGTTTATTTCAATCAAAGCAAAAGAAATTGAAATGAAAAGTATCTATTAAATTATATTCATTCCTCCAAATGATGCACTTATAGCTTCAAAATTGCTACATACATACAACAAGGCTGTACCAAAACAAAAACATTTCATGCCAAAAAGAGACGAATCAACGTATAACAAACCTTACCATTTGGGAAAGCTTGTCGGCAAAGGGTCATGATTGATTCGGGGAAAAGTATAATTTCAGTTGCAAATCTTTTTTCCCTCATATTGCCCGAAAGCAAACTGTTAAATGATGGTAATTTGTGCGAAGATTATTCTTTTCCGTCCTTTCCATTTTTTTGTTGGATAATTTCTTTCCTTCGGATTGGGTTTTTTTTCGTTCGCCTAAAGTCACATTCGATTTGGCTGCAGTTGTATTGGATCGCGTTTTGCAAAACTCAATGAACGATCAAAAATTACGAGCCCAAAAACCACAGGTGAAATGGCCAAAAGGAAAGAATGATCCAATCTCATTTTTCCCATCCTGTCACTGTGAATATCATCGCTTTGATCGTTTTATTCAGCTAACGCCGTAGAAGGTGCCCGACTGAAACGTTGGAAAGTAAGGTCTCGAAATCATATAAATTATATTTTAAAAAATAGTTTTTTTGCATACACTCATTCAAGCTCAATTTAATTCTGTTTGGCAAGTACCGTTAAATTTTTGGGTTAAAAAGAAGTGAGAAATTGCTTATTACAAAACTGACAAGCATCTTGAAGTTTGCTTTTTGTTCTTGCTTGAAAATTTAAATTCCCAGCAGGTGCATCAAGTAGCGAAATGTAGTGCAAATTCAATTCGAATCCCTTCACAATATGGCCACAACTTCCGGTGGTACAATGATGGACGGTCGAAAGACGAAGTGCAAAAATGCATTCATTTCTGATGCCATTGCAAAGCGTACGAAAAGGATAGTGAAAAACAGTAAAAAAAGAAAATTATAAGTCGATCTGTAGATAGGGACACGAGCGTATTTCTTGGGCCCTACGATTTTCATTCGTTATGATGGATTTTGCGACTTTTGGGTTTCTTTTCACTGAAGGTTAAAAATACACACAAAACCGGTTAGCTTTAACCTGCAAAAAGCGTGAAAAATTGCTAATTTTTAATGCTGTCTCACTGACTCAAGCCATTGCGTTTAAGTCACCCGAACCTAGCTCCACCACGACCACCACGGGCATGTAGTATAGTTATAGTGTAGTGTAGTTTTTAAATTAGTCATCGCTGGCGCTGGCAATAATGATGGAGATGTTGTGTTGTAGTTTTTAGCTTCTTGTCCGCTGCGTGTGCTGTTTTGGCTTTATTTTTCTTGGGGTGTCGCACACTTCGGTGGAAAGTAAAACTCGTTCGGATGTCGGAGGACAAAACACCCGAAACCTGTAACACTGAATGGCCTCATAAACTGAACTGCTGTTTAATGAGGCATTAAGCTCACGTTTATAGTGGCCAGTTTTTGGGTGAAATGCCATGTTGATTGCTTTAATGGGCTTACATTATGTATTTGTATTTATTTTCACCATCGTAGACGTAGACAGAAATAGAAGCGTAGAACGGTGTGGTAGGAATTTTCTAAAATTAGTTTCTTTTTAATTAGCAATTGTTCGTTCTATTAATTTAAATGGAATTGTGGCCTCAAAAAAAACAAAACAAAACGACAGTAATTAAACTATTCATGAACAAAGTGATGTTGAGCATTAAGAGCATCGCTAGTAAAAGATTTTCCATCCACACAGCAACAGGTCAACGAACACAGAATACAAACGTAATGGTTCGCTTTCCGTATACGACGTCTTCAATGCCATCTCTTGTCATAACGCTAAGGTGTTAAACATGATAGACAACTGTATCGTACGTTACGCATTCAAACTATTCCTTCATTGCAGTCTGGAACTGTCTGGCGAAAAGTTCTTCTCCTGACGTCCACGAGAATGAAACCCGTTCCGAAGTTTGTCTGATCCTGGAGCGCGACCTTTTACCGCCATGGTTAAGGGTGGTTTTTGTTTGTAAAACATTTCCAAACCGAATGGTTGGTCAATATTGACTGTGGCTGCTTCTGAGCTTCTAAACGATCATGTGGGGTGTATCGATCGGGAGCAGTAAAAGTGCACACGGCCACGTAGAAGATGATGATGCATTCAACGCGAGATGGAGCGTTTCAAAGGAAACCCGACTACCCGAGGAGAAGTCTGGAAGTAGAAGTTTTTGCGCGCTTATTGTGACGCGTTCTATGCTCTTTACGTCTGGCATGGAAAGGTTAGTATTGAGTCAACAACTTCGGAACTCTGTTAACGCAACTTGTCTTCCAACTGTCTGGGAAGTTCGTGTGTGTGTTGTGGTTGTCTGGAGTTTTGTTTAGTCTTTCATCAATCATCGGCGACCGTCGTCGTCGGTAGGCTTAAGTTTCGGCTATGGTTTACGATAGTTTTTTTTAGTTGTTGCTGTAAATATCATGAAAGACGGTCAGTCCGGTATTGATGTTTATACGAAATGGATTTGGTATGGTTTTTTTTCCTTCGCTCTGTTACCTAGTTCTACCATTGATTTCGTAGCGATGTTTTATTTCTCGGGATGGTGCAGGCGTAGCGGTAGATTTAACTTTTCCATTTTACGATTTTCCATCACATTTCGTTTCCCGCGAGTGGCAGAAGAATGTAATTAACCCTTTACGCATGTCAAATTCCGTTACCGGTACCCAAAGTGTACGAACATGACACTGATGTTATTTTTTTTTTAGTTTTGTCTGTTCTCTTCACGTACACTCCATCTTCCATCAGCTTTAGGGCTTACCGGGACCGCTCATCATCGGGGTTGGTTTTTGGTGAACTTTCTTTTGGGGGCATGTTGGTGCCCGCAGTCGAGTAATTCTCTTGCCATTACATGCTCACAATTCACTCGACGCGGAAGAAAGCACATGGTTCCATTTGTCCAAAATCCCTTTTTTTCACGAAATGCCGTTTACTTATCATCGGGTCCGGGGAGAAATTTGGTTGAGGTTGTCGCTGGGAACTGGCCTACCGAATGTAATGCCTCAGACGGCAGCCGGTGTCGGTTTATGTCGGATTCTTTAAGACGGTTTTTTAAATCCGATTTGCTGTGGACAGCTGTGGCTTAAGGGTTGGCCTGGATCAGAAACGGTTTCGATGCGCATGGTACGCCTGTTTGAAGGTTTGTGAGACGAATCGGTAGCAAGCTAGCACTTTGGTGCTTTGCATAATAATACCAAACGAACGATGCGATTTGTGCCCTTAATCGTGGTGTTTAGTCTACATGCGATATATTGAGGAAATGGATATTTAAGGCGATCAAACGTATGTTTTTTGGTCTTTGCCTTATACAACATTCAACGATTGAATTGAATAGTTAAGTGTCACGTTTTATTACATACAACATCGTTTGAAAGCTTGTCAAACATTTAATTGTATTCTATTTTTTTTTATTCATAAAGAACGACCTGGCCGTATTGCTAATTGTATTCTATTTAATATAACTGAATATTCCCAGGCGTTTATTGAAAGTTTTTCCTTGTTTATGTTTTGGCAAGTGTTAGCTATTTTGCGGGGGGGAAATTCCAACACACTTCCCTCTGGTTTGTCATGATGATGAACGAAGTGTGATCATTGCTACCTGCTGAGCTTCCGTTTTAATTTTCATACACTCTAGCACATTGAAAATAAACAATTTCATGGAGGAAAATAGTTTATTTTGCTCCAGCAAACAACATGCAACGCGTACGGAAGTGCGATCGTTACGGTTCGCTAGGTGTGTCCAGACCGGAGAGCCCCCATGGCTTTAATGTACACTTGCAGAACCATTCACCTTAGGTTTCTGGAACGTAATATTGTTGAAACCCTTCTGGAAATCCACACCCACGTTACACCACACCGGACGTCTCATTCGTTCGTCGCTAGCTACTAGAGCTATTCATTATCCAAATCGCTTCCTAATGAGTAATCCGATCTGGATCCCCGTGAACATGTCCAATTACTGCCGGACCTTTCGCGGGCGTGACTTCGGGATACCTGCACTGTTCCCGGGGTTAGTTACGCACGAACTAACGTGGTATGGCGCCAACTCTGACGCCTGCACATGAGCTTCAGAGTCCAATGAAGCAAGTAGTAACAAGACATATTGAGATAATGTGCTTCCACTGTTTACGGTTTACTGTAAGCTTAGGGTGATCGTATGCGTGATCAGATCGAAATAAATTCCTAAAAGAAAAGTCGATCTGTCACAAATCAAGACGCCACATGGCGCGTACAGGATTTATCAAATCCATCTGGAATATCTATAAAGCTGTTGGGTTCGTCACTTAACGTCGCTCGCAAGTCGTTCGTTCGCTTCACCGTGGTGTGCCATACGTGAAGTTATTTGATCCAGTGTTTTATTTATTTCTTCACTGTATTTATGTTCTCTTTTCTCTCTCGCGTGAATGCCGTCTTTCTTCTGCTCTCATTTCTGTCTGTAGCTGCAATTAGGAAGCACTGCCAACCGTTTGGAGTTTTGTTTCATGTGTCCCTTGGTGAACGTAGAACGTTTCATAAACGCACCAGGGGGTGGAGGGAGGGACATAACTTTCGTCGTTGTTTTGTGTGCTTTCGGGTTCAGGTTGTAAGCAGACCGAAATGTGTCCAGAGGGAAGAAGGTTGGCAGCATGGTGGGTAGGAAAGGAATTATGCAAATGAAGACATTGTAGTGCGATGTTCCTGGAATCGGTTGAAATAAAGCGAAGGTTTACAAATATTTTCCCTCACGAGTTTGTTGCTTCGGTTGCGCTCCGCATACCGTAATATGTCACCAAAAAGGTTTTTGGTCCGCCCTATCCCAAGCCCTTGAAATGGTTCAGCATGGACCACTGAAAGGCGGACCGGTCGGGAATACTTTTTGGGGGATTTCTTCCACATGGTAACACCGGCAACGGGATGAAGTGGAAGATTGAAATATATAATATTTAAAAATTTTCCCAGTTTGTACTGTGGCCGTGCTGTCTGACCACTTGCCGAATGGAAATATGACCTATACCGTGAGCAGTGGAACTCGTTCGAGTACACGAACTCGACCGCGGTGCTGCGGTTGCTTAACCTTGACTTTACGATTGGTGTGATTGTTGGTGGTGAGAATATGTTTATGCTTTCGGGGCTCAGGCGACCGAAGGTGGAAAGAAAATACAATGAGAAACAAAACAAAACTAGCTCTCATTTTCACAACTTTGACTTGGTGAGCGGCAAGCTTAATGGTTGAGGAATAGGGAGACCTAGCCCACCTGGCACATAATTTTTATTAGGAAGTCAATTTGCCGCATCTAACGTTCGGCGTTATTTTATTGGTTGAACCTGCTGCTTTTTTTATGAGTTTGTTAATTGAATGAGACACCCTTCGGTTTTACCTCGTGGCTAATGTAGCAATAATTTATGCAAATGATTGTGCAAACGTTCTCTTCTCAATGGGAAAATATGGTTAAATTCATGAAATGATTTCGACAATTCAGATAGCTGCTAAAATATTCCTGCCGATCATTTACGGTTTTTGGGCGCCTCGACATCGGCAATGTCGATTTTGGTTTCTTAACCAAACTGTACACGACATCATGCCGCTTGTAGAAGAAAAGACTCCCAAGCTGCCCTTTCTTTGCATGGCCAGTCGCACAATAAACGATAACGGGTCTCGCGAGGTGAGATAACCAAATCTCTGTGGTGTCTGTTTGACGAGTCTATTGACTTTGGCCGGGGCATTGATCGGTATAGCAGTCGGTCGAAGCTTGAGACTGAGAAGAACAGCACGGAAAGGGGCCTAAAAAAATTTGCATCCAAAATCATGATAAATCTTCAACCGAAACTTCAACAAGAGGCTGCTTGTGTTTCTCGTGAAATATTTCCGTGGCTGAATAAAGGAGGATACATAAAACAGACAGATGAGCAAGCATACCCCCCCTCGCTAGTGGTTAGATCTTAGCATGTGTGTATGCTGCTTTCTGGCAAATTTGTTTTCATCCCAATCTTTGAAAGAACTCTTCATCTTCAAGGTTCATCTCTAGTGTATTGCTTCTTCACCCGTAAGCTAATGGTCGCTTGCTTACGAGTCTATGAAGACGAACTTTGTTCCCCACGGCTGTACTTACAGCCGACTGGTCGGTTAGTTGCGCACAGTCATTCGCGTTGAATTCATCTAAATTTATTAAAATATCATTAGCCCATTCATCGACGAAAGATTGGCGCTTGGTAGAGCGGACTTCTCTGCCTCGGTTCAATCGCCGGAAAGTCAATGGAATGAAAGGCAATGCTTGGCGGTATTCGGGGATGGAAGCTTGAAGGTGTATATTCCGAATCTGTTGGGCATCTTCTCTCCTGACAAACCCGAGCATACGCCCCTGCTTAAGTCAGCACACACAGCGGTTGGGGCGGGTTGCCCGCTTTGCCGAGTCAATGTCTTGCTTGCCGTCTCGTCTTCAACATTACCAGTCGGTATTGTAGACGCCATAAAAAAGCCCACACATTACCCAGTCGACCAGTCGGTATTTTCGCTCAACGGTTGAATGATTCGGAGGTAAAGAAAAGAAGACTTCAGCCGAACCCTAACCCATCACTAGGGGTAATCAACTTTCGAACTTTAGTGACTTCGGATGCCAACGCCTCACCTGAACGTGGAGGGCAATGTTTGGCTATACGTTTTTTTCCCGCTTTTCACTTTAGAGCTAGCTTCCGAAATATTCAATCAATGTCTCATTGGTTTAGGGGCGATAGACTCCAATGTGAAGGGCAGTTGTAACATTACCGAAAACCCCTAGGCACGGGGGAAACCTTGAAAATGCATTCGATTTGTTCGACAAGCCCTACACATTCATCAACCACCAAGGGTCGAGAGGGGTTGACTGAGTGTCAGTTCTATCGAATGTCCGGCAGGTATGATAGGTTTTCTTCCGCCAACATCGAACCGGAACGAACGGTTGATTACCAGCGTAGCCTCAGGAGGGTTGAGTGATGCGTCGTCGGGCTGCGACCGATGGCATGGAATGCATAGAAGAGTCACGGTACAGTGGTTAACACAGAAGGTGTCTAGTAGGTATGATTTTTTCTCACTGCTGTGGCGAAAGGACAGTAATGGAAGCTAATGTCTGGGCGATCAGTATCAGGTGCCGATTTGAGTAAGAGTTTTGAGAAAGTTTCCTGCCATGGGAGATTGGAAATAAAAGCCGAAAAAATTTCGTAAATCGTCTAAGTCGCTACAGCCGCTGAGCTGGGAAAGGAGCTATCCAACGAGAAGTCGGGAAAATCTCATTTTTCAAATGGTAGAAGAAACGTCTACTAGATTACTCTTCCACTCTGTCATCGCGGTTGGATGAGACCCCGGATGGCAAATCGTGATTCATTGCATTCAATAATGGCAACGAAAGGCTACGATTGCAATTGCGGCTGAATGTCGTCGAGTTGCGCTTATCAAAATTTCATCTGGCAACGGCAGTTTTGTTCGAACGGGACACTAAACTTTCTCCACTGGTGTGCTGGTGATGCATTCGCTACCATCTCCTCTTACGGGCTGCGTCCTGGGCTACGTTTTGAGCCATTTCGCTGTGCCGGTGCATCTGGTACCGTTGATGTTTACCGGAGCCTAAAAGCCATGCTCCTCCCGGCTGAGCGAACCGGTTGTTGCTTTAGTTTGCCATTTTTAGACAGAACAACAACTGTGGACGGTGATGGTGATGGTGGAAAAGTACCAGCAGCACCAGACATCGGAAGGACCTGCTATGGCGAACGGGGTAACATGAAGTAATAACAGCAGCCAGTTCATGTCCATTCGCGGACTTGTCTCGACGACTGACTCAGAGTGCAACGCCAACTGGCTTGTGAAGCTGTCGTCTTGTCTTGAAACGTTGGCTGCTGCTGCTGCTGCTGCTGGAAAGCCTGCAGGAGGTAATGTAAAAAGGGGACGCAGAAGGGAAGCAAGAACGTGTGCACTGAAGTTGTTTGTACAGGTCGTACAGTGTGGAGAGAAGCAGCAAGAAGCTAAACTTAACGGACGGTACAGCTGAGGTCAGCCAAGCGTGTGCAGCACCACGATCGGCTGAGGGGAGAAAAAAAACATAAACCAAAAGGGTCTAAAAGTCAAAGAACAAGAGGCAAACATGGTTCTGAGTGGAGTATCGACCGGTTGGCCGAACCGGAGACTAGGCGTAAAATTGCTATGAAATTAAAACCTAAATCACTGCGCTATCATCGCCATTTCGTCTCCATCGTTCTCGGTGAAGTTGCATCGGTGCTACACGATGCCCATCGTAGGCAGAAAAGAGAAGGTTTTTGTTCATGTCTGGTGAGAATCCAGGAATGGCAGGACCGTACTCCCGGCCGTTGTGCTGTGAACGAACGCATAGCTTTTTGCGGAGGCATAAAACTGAAATCGTGAAGTAAATTAAAGTTGCATGTGCACATAGGAAGATAATGATCCTATTTCCTCTGGTGCTGCGATTTAAGGTTCTCGGACGGACGCATATATGCGCTTAAAACCGCAATGTCTGCCTCCACACATTGGACATTTTGGCAAGACAAAGAAAAATGCGTCGCTTCATTCTTTTTTGTTTTTGCTACTCTGCGGACAAAGAGCCTGTCCGTGTTGTGGTTCAAATTTCAACCGCCAGTCGGCTTACCTTTTTCGAGTGTCGAGGCTTTTTAGAGTTTTTTGGGAGGTCGGGAATAGGAAAGGCTTCTCCTAAGAATACCGGCTTTTGCACTTTTGTTTGACTGAAGTTTTTGGTAGCGTTCGTGTGAAGAAAGGGCAACATACCGTACCGTCGGTATAGGTTTTGCACGTATTGGCGTTCGTTCTCGGCAACATTGTCTGGTTAGTGGGAAATGATTTATTTACCTACTGGGGGAAATGATTGACGCGAGTGATAGTTAAGCAGATGCTGATAATACGTCCGTGTTCGTGTATCTTTGGACAACTTATCACGATGCGCGAAATGAAATGTTGCTCGGATGAAAAGGAAAAACACGTTCCACGTCCGGAATTGGAATCGAAAACTGTTCGCATAGAGGCTGGTGTATCGCTTACAAGCTGCCTGAACGTAAACCGTTACCGATCTTAAGTGAGACATCATTCTAGCGTTCTTGGAGTGATGTTCGCCTGCTGGTTCTTTGCCAAATACGCAAAACACAAAAGACGCCAGTATTGTTCACCGAGCTTGGTGTATGGGCGGACAGTAGATGTCGGCTTCGTGAAATAATTAAATAGCTACGCTAAAGGCATATTCTATTGTACACGTGTCATGACGTGGATGATTTGGCTAGGTTAAGCTGGTATAGCTTTCTACCGTTCGAAGATCGACTGTGTGATGTGTTTCGACGCGTTATGCGTTAAATTATTTTTGTCTAATGAAGAATTAGGAACAGGCTGTTGGTAATGTTTCATGGCATGACAATTGAATAGGCTACAGACAGTACTTTGAAAAGGATTTTCTACTGTCTCCGCCGAGTCTTTCAGGCAAGGCAAAAACCCTATGAATACCCTCCCGGAAGAGTGTAAGCTGACTTGATTTATGGTACACTCAATAATGCGCTGTGGCGCCCAAGATGGTAACTGAGCTGAAGGAAAGTAAGCTCAGCGGGTGCGGCAGAATACAGCTTCCATTGACAATTGCAGTGGACGTAGTGGACGCGTAGCCAATTTGCGACTCAAACCAGTCCTCAATGAGCATCCCACGCTGAGAAGATTATTGCACTGTCGAGAGTATCATCGACCGAAAGCCACTTCATAGGGAAGCCTAGGTTAGTCTGAGTGACTTTTAACAGTGTTTGTCCAACGACCTTTGCAGGAGTTGGTCAAAGACTTTTAGTAGTAATAAAAATATTTCAAGAATACTTCCAGAAGATATCCAGTATTATCGGTTGTCTTGCAAAGAGAAATATTTATAGCGAGCAAATAGAGTTTCACATCCAAACTTTACTTTAAATTTCAAATCAACGCTCAACTCTCAAAACAGTGCTTTCTTGAAGAAATAAAAAAATGCCATTCGTTGTAGAGCTCTTTCCATTATTAAACAGATCCGTCCGTCAGCTCGTTTACTTTTGAATCATGTTTATAGCATCTTCTTCCCCATTCGGTCAGTACATCCCACCGTAATGGGTTTGAATTTTTAGGATGATGTTTGTACAACACACGAGAACGGTGGAATGATGGTGATTTATGAGTCAAATCGAACGGTCATGTATGAAGTCGTACCGTGCTCATGCTCGATTTCGGTCCGTCCGTCCGATTCCCGAGGAGTAATCTGAAACCCAACGATGTCCATTAATCTTGGGCCCATGTTTGGTGACCACCGTACACCTTCGGGTAGCACTATCCGATTGTTGAGCGTGTCAGGTGCTGCCGGATCCGATCGAGGCCATCCTTCCGCGTTCGGTCATACGTGTGGTACAGGTTAATTTCTCGCTATCTCGAAATGGATTGGAAGTGTCATCGATTTAATTGGCTTTCGAGAGCGATCCGCGATAGGAAGAGCGATTTCGCTCGTAGTGGAGGCTCGTTGACACCTACTTCTAGTGATCTCTAGCGTGCATGATTTAGTAGCGGGTAGGTTGGCCGGTTCGATTGTGGGCCGTATTGTGTGTGAAGTGGTAGCTTAACGTCCAAACAGAAGACGCAAGAATGGCTTTCTAGCTGGTAGCTGGAAAAGGCGTTGGAAATTGGATTGGCAAATATTTAGCTAAATGCCAAACAGACGCTACCGACCCCCATTAACAACCTGCTGCTTCACATTTACGGCGATGTTGCATGGGCTTGTGGTGATCAGGTCTCCGCCACATATCGCGTTACCACTCGCTAGTACACTGATCTGTTCCAATGGCCGAAAAAAAAACTGTATATCTAGGTGTCTTCTGATCTTCGACTCGGCTGAGGTAGGTTGTGTGCAACACAGGCGAATGCTAGGTGCCCAGCTATCGCCCACAAATTTCCGTTTTAATTGGCCTCCCAAAAAAAAAAAAAACACACAAACATAACCGACCAACGGTTGCCGTTTCGACGGCCACACATTTGTTTGTCTGCAATGTGCCGGGCACACTCAGCGTGTTGGAGGGTTTTTGCGCAGACCCAAAACTCCTCTTGGTTTGAGATGGTGTTCATTGAGTAAATCAATATACCAAGCATTTGCGGCACATACACGCGCAAGAAATGGGCGCACGCTGTGGGGCTGTTCTCAATTTCAAAACGAGGGTTTGTTTGGGTGCACTGTTTGGTTTGAAGAGTCCCCACGGTTTTATCGAGTACTGCCCGAGCACACACATCTCGTACCGTTGGAGGGACGTCCGTGAGTTTGAGACAAACTAGCACAAGCGTCCGCAGTACTAGATCTAACTGTTTGCTGTCCATCCACGCAAAACTTCCTCCGGACAGTCAACGTATCACCCAAACCATCGGTTGTATCATACCTTGTGTGCGAGTGTGCGCAGATCGCTAGCATCGAATGTTTGCGATCGTGTGGAGAGCCGTGTTCTCTGCGCAGGAAGTTCGCAAGCCGGATAGGGTGTTTCCGTTCCGTTTAGGTACGTTTTACGTATCGTTTTCCTACTCGTCGCACACATTACGTGTCGCGTACATCGATCCGGTCCGGAGTTGGACGAATGTGTTTTGCGTGGTCCATTCAGTTCATCGATATTGTCGCCCGAGACTTTGTCGTTGTTGCGTGTGTAGTACAGCGCGACTTTCATTCATAAAAGTTTACTACCGACCCGAGTTGGCGGTAGTGAACGATCCTGCTGGGTTCTCCTTATGCAGTGGCGTAGTTCTCGTGGTACGTAGTCATCGGCGGGTCTTACGCGAACGGCCGCCTGCGCATGGCCTCGAATTCGGAAATCAAATAAAGAGCTGCAAACGTATCGGCATCGGATGGGGTAGAGCAAAATCAACCCATATCGTCAGTGCACATGCCCGGTGCAGCAGGAGCGTGCCGGTGCAAAATCGTTAAATTTATGCATCCGATTCGTGTCCGGCGAGCGCGAACTGATCGCCAATTGGCAGAAACAAATATTCCTGCCTCCTGCTGCTGTGCCGGCTTGACAAGTCCGGCCCAATGCCATTGAAGAGGCGTCATGTGTGAGTCGAGGAACTCGTTCGCTTCGTGACCGAATACCGATAGGTGGGTGGCCGATCCGTGCCGATGTACGATTTTGTGGGTTTTTGCAGATTTTTTTTTTTGGAAGTAGTTCATGTTTGCCTGATGCCCACTAATCGAAGGAAAGGTGCACAGGGGGTTTTGAAGTATGCATTCTCCTAGACGTGCAGAGCTTTGCCGACAGATGACGCGCAAGTTGACCTCGTTCGATTGTTGCGCGTGGTCAACATTTCGTGGCAGATCGGTTTTCTGCGTATCGGGTGACGCATCGCAAGAAAGTGCGAAGATTGTGCAATCCGGATGGAGATTTGCGTGGTGCACGGTGCGCAAAAGTCTTCATCGTCCCACTTCGTTCGCTTGTTCGCCTCGGACCGGATGTCGTTTGGTACGGCTGGCCCCATAATGGGTCGGTTTATTGCCTGGATCGATCTTTATGACCAGATTTGGCGATGCTTAGTGATGCTGTTAAGGATCGCTGATTGACAATATGATCGCGTTGATTAATGAACTTCTCATGAGATGCAGTTCTGTATGTAAGAAGATGCATGCAAACGAAGATTTATGCTCATTACTTGTGCTGCTTGCCTTCTTGCATCCAGTCGTGACGGTACGGTGTACTTACTAATAGCAAACATTACTTCATTGCCGTATCCTATTTAGCTTTGCTCTTCCCAGTATTAAATTAAAAGAGAAATATACAACTTCAGAATCGTGTTGCGCTTAATAGCATCGAGCAAATGTTCCAATCGGAGGGCAATGGAAACAATATTAAATTTATGTTTGTATTAATGATCTTAGTGAACCGACAAACTTAAACTGGCTGCAAGATGAACCTTCCTTGCAGGTTGTCTTTGTTTCATGTGAGATGATGTACACGTTTTAAACGATCGTTACATTAAGATAACCACGGTTAAGGACACGCTACAAAAGCTTCATTTAATGAAGCAATCGGTAAAATTTTACCCATTACACGATATTAAAATAGAAGGCGTGCAGTCTACTGTACCGTAACGATCATACTATTAGCACTACAGAAAAAAACTACTTCTACTGTACATGGGTTCCTTACCCTGTCGATCGTCTAGGTGGGTTTACCGGTTTTATGTCTTAATCGGTGCATCGGTTGCTAAATAAAATATCACAATTAAAAACGAACCATCGTCCGGTTTTGGTTGGTGTTTATGGGTCCTGCATTAAGTGTGGCATTCGACAGCATCGCTTCTCTAAGATGTGTACGTCTTTGTATCTGCCTGCTTTAAGCAAGTAACGAAGTGAGTGGTTAAGCATTTTATGGCACGCACCCACGCTACATGCTCCGGTGGTTTAGTGAATTTATTATGGGTAGCGTGTTTATGGTACTTTTCACCAAAGGAAATCCCTGTCCAAGGATGTTGGCCTTGGGAAAAGATTTTGTTTCTGTTTGTCGAATCGGAATATTGATCCCTCACCGTACTGCAGAAATGAATTGGAGAGAATAAGCCCGAGATATAGGATGCGGATCAGTCGACACTGTGGGAAGGTTAAAACGATTCACTTTTTTTTATAAAAATATGAATGAATTCATTCGTGCTAAAACTGCATTTTTATTGGCAGTGTTTATTTGTTTTAAATGTTTAGTCATCGTTACGTACCATGCAATCGATCCTTGACAATGGAAACATTTGTTCCGAGCTGGAGAGCGTTTACAATTTTACAATGTCATTATTTTTTTGTGCGAAGTATATTTCAACGAACAACAAGGAAATGAAAAATAAACAAACGATTTCCGTCACAAAAAGTAGCGATCGTAAGGATCTGCACCTATCATCGTGCAATTAAATTTAAATTAGTATAATTTGCTTCCTCTTTTACCAGTCATGGACAAACGTTGCGCTAAGCGTTATTAAGCAACTTCAATCATAAATACTTCTTAATCAAAAAATATTGTTAATTATAAATGGCTTCTCTTTTTACCCGAGAACTCTGTTGACAAGTACCAAGCTCTATATGAAGGAGAAAAAATCATTCTTCTTTTGCTGATTTTGCTGCAAGCTTCTTACGGAAAAGCCTTTCCAGTTTGACCTATTCGACGATCAACGATAGTCAGATAGTTCATCGCGTTATGCTAAAGATGAAAATATGGTTGATGATGATGTGACGGAGTGCCGATGGTTCAGCACCCAACCACAGCGCCAATGCCTTGGGGGCATCCGTCTCGGATCGGAGGCTGTACGTCGAGAATGGTCAAAGATCAATCACGTCATTCAGTCTGCGGGCAGCGCTGCAATCATGGCGCTGTTGAAAGAGTCCTTAACGACTCAGGTACCCAAACAACCCCCCAATTCAACTTGCTCGTGCCCGTCCAGAAACTTAAGCGTGCGATACATTTGCTTCGCGTTGCACCCTTCGGATTGTTCGGTGCTGCAGGAGGTCACGTTCGATTTTTTTTAACAATTCCAAAACGGACCTCTCCAAGTCCCTCCCCAAAGGCCCCAGATCGTGTAATCTATCAATCGCGAAGTTGTTTTGGAAGTGAGGAGTAGCAGTGGAAATGCTCCCCAAACTACACCACGGCAAACTTGGCTACCATTAAGGTTAATTAGAAAATAAACACATCGGTAAAACGATCGATTTTGCTCGGCGGTTTTGGGTAGCAGACTGCGCTGCCGTTAGTCCACTCATTCACGAACGGGGTTGCAACTTTTGTAAACTAATTTCCGCTCCAAAACTCATTCCAAAGCAGATTGTCTCCGTGCGACTGGTGGGATATAATCAGTCAGCGAAGGGCGAAACATAATTTCCCGGGAGAAACGATCGGCTGGATGGTAGCATTTTTCTCCGTACAGCTACCGCACCTTACTGTGACAGGTTGAAAATTAACTGCATCTCTTACGTAAACCATCAGCGAATGGCCGTTTCGATACGACGGGGCCACCAGACAACGGTGGTACGGATCCGTAGCGACAACACTCCGCTGCCAGGGAGTCTGGCAAGTGTCCGTCCATGCCATGACACTAGTTATGCCGGTAGCTATGAATTAATTAATCTTCGTCCCCGCTTTTATAATCCGACCCCCGACGGTGGTGGGCCGTCACATAGAAGAATGTTGATTTGTTCACTTATCGCGGTTTATTTGAAGCAGGAAAAAATTAGCTACTTTTTACGTGTGACACACGCCGACTAAGCGATAAGCAAAGAAAACGATGCTTCCGACGTTTGTGAAAATGTGACTAAAAAAATAACAAACAAACTGACACGGCCCGACCGCGCTACTGCCTTTGAATGCTGCAAAGGTTATCAGAATGTTTTTTTTGTTGTTGTTGTCTTGGTCATTTCTTTTCTATTATTTGTATATACGGACATTTTTTCTTACTTCCGACCAAATTAAAATTTTTGTACAAAGTACGCCAATGTTTTTTGGTGAGCTTTTTTGAAGAGTGTTTTTTTTTTGGTGTTTCGTCAAATGACCCTGAAAACTGGTACCAACTGTCCATCAGCAGGGTGTGTGATGTTGAACCTCCATGCCGCCATGCATTTACCAGTGCCGTTAGGCTTCAAAGTAGCTGGCAAAATGAAAAACAAATCATATAAATAAATAGAAACACTCCCGAATGGACCCAAAACCTTGATGTTTGATGTCCCTCAAAGTACCAAAGCTTACCCAATGTGAGCTGCATGTTTGTGTTATATAAATTTTAATTTGTTTCTTAAGGTGGGAAAGGTAAGACAGCTTTAGACCAAACAATGAATTAAGGTCTTTTCAATCAATAGCCGTTATTGTTATGATATTTTGCGAACAAGTCGTAAGGAAATTCAATAACTGAGGAGTAAGAAATTCGGTACAACACACTGACATTCAATGTCTCAATCAAACGAGCTTTCTACCCTGCATCCAATGCGGTAGATTAAGCAATTTCAAGAAATATATTCAACCTGGAATGTGTGTGTTTTTTTATCGTACAAGTAAAAGGTTTCTTGCATAATTCTTCATTGCCTCCGGAGAAGCTCTTGAGATGCTCGTGAATGCGTGCATTTAACAAGATCTCGTGTGTTGTTATTCATCTACTTGCAAATGCATTGTTTCTTGGTAACTCTCTTGGGCGATCTTTCCGTTGCATTGTTTTATTTAATCTGATGAAATGAAGACATTACCGGTGGTAAACCGTCTCGCATCCGATCGTCTGTTAAACAGTAACGCTCCATTGCAGGTAGAATAGCTGTCGTGTATTGAAGTGTTGTGGTGTACCAGAGATCAGAGATTTTCTTTTCTCTAGTCAAAGGTAAATTATGCAATTGCGCAAGTCGCTCACGGTAAATTGCATAGGACGATTTTACACGATACATGTTCTTCCTGATGATAGATAGCTTAAGAACACATGCTTGAAATAAATTTAACCTTTTCGCGATCTATTATTCCTTCCTGATCCAACAGGTCGTAACGTGTTTCGGGAAACGTGTCTATCTGGTTCTGCCCGTTGGTTCCCAAACGAATTCCGAAAGTTGTTCAGTGCTCTCTAGTGCAAAGTAATTCGACCATGTCTTTTTTTTTGTTCGTTTGTCATCGGTATGCATGTCCAAAATGTAGACGATTCTTTTTTTGTTATTCCCATCGATGTCTGGTTTCTTTTACTGCTGAGAAAACTGTTTCATAAATATTTAACCATCGTACCCGGGGTTGGCCATTGACAGTAAAACATGTGTTTTGCAAATGTGTTCCTAGCGAAAGAAGCACAAAAATGCAACTCGCGGAATGAAACCACATTGGAGACGCACGATGAAACAAAACAGAGATAATAACTAGAAATAAATTCATGTTCCCGATGTTTGATGATTCATTGCTACGGCTGAGCGCGGAAACCCGTTGGGGGTGAGCAGGGGAGACTGCTTCTGGTTTTTAATCGTTCGCTATTTATCATCAATTTACGTTCGTTGTCCGGTTTGGAAAGAGATGCTAAAAATAGCGCCATCGTTTGATCGATTCGTCGGGCGGGCGTTTTCGGACGACAGTTCCAGATCAATGTTTCGCCCCGTTTCCAGCTAAGCAATTCGTTTGATGTGACCGAGCAAAAGGTATGCAAGATTCCACGGAAGCCTTTTGTGCATCGGTTGATCGTTAGTTTCATCGTAACCACGCACCAACTCAGCTGTGATTGCCTGTGGTGCATCTGCTACAACAATCCCGAAATCAAGCGAATATTTCAGTGGAAGAAACAGCGGCACAAATGTGAGCTTGCCAAAGCAAAGAATCACACATTCCATCGGTGTTCTCGGCATTCTCATTTTTAATGATCCTGGCTCGATCGCATTCTCGTCGATTTTGTGCTGCAGGTCCGCTCGAATTCATGTTGCCCCACCGCGGAAATTCACCGTTTGGCGAAACGGACGGAAAGAGAGAGTGCAATTTTTGGGATGGATTTCGTTTTTTTCCCACGATCCATAAAATTTCGCCGTTCACTGTACGGAACGAAAAAAAACGAAGCGAGGCCAACGTTAAAACACATGAAATCCGTACGCGATGCAACGAAGAAAACTCATGTTTTCAGCGCAAGCAAGGAAGATTATGCCCTACGTGGTGTTTGTGCAGTTTGCTGCTTTCCATCGCATTAAGAGATTTCAGGGCCTTCGGGTTTTTTTTGGGGTAAAACTTTTATGTCGTTGTTTTAACGTACCGTCGTAATGGCTGATTCGCTGCTCCTTACAGCCAAACGATCAACGCACCAAAGTTCTTGGTCGGTTGATTTAAATTCTTGCCTACATTTCGTTGTCTTTATGGCGGCCGCATCGAAAGGGCTCCTGCAGTAGTGCTGCTTTCCTTGCCAGCATTAAGTGTGAGACGACTTCTGAGGTTGGTTTCAAAAGATTTTCTACTCCTTTATTGCCCATCCGTTTCGTGGTCTGTTCGTTCGGGCAAAAGCGCATCCATATGTTTGGCGTGCAGCTTTACATGCCAGTGGCCTTTTATCCTTGGATCGTCTTCCTCGCTCGGGCGAGCTTCTTATTTCCCTGCATCGATCAATTGCGAACTGCGTCAGTGTCGATTTATTGCAAAACGGTGATGCATGTTGTGACGTTTGGTAGATGTGTAAGTTTAATGGACGCAATTTTTCCCCGTCTTCCAACATTCCTTTCGGGGTTCGTCGCTTACGTCCGATATCTTTCGATCGTGCAACTGGACAGAACTCATACTGAACAAAGTGCGTCGTTAGGATGGTGGTTCATCCGTTCCTAACCAAACGAACAACGAATGAATTTTGATGGACGCAGCATAACGTTTTATGTGAGTGTTTCGTCGAAGGGATACGGTTTTTAGCGGGGAAAGAGTAGAGTTGGAGAAAAAGTAAAAGTGGTCATCTGGAAGACAGACGATGTCCCCGTGCGCGGAAAGGAAATCATTATATGCTGGGAATAAAAGGTTGTAGCGAGCATTACACTAACGCTTTTTTTTGTCTGTTTTTCTGTTCATTTTTAGGTAAGTGTCTTTTATTCGACGTGATAATGTATGATATTCAAGTGGACATATCTTCAACCATTGGTTGGCGTTAGGTGGTGGTAATGGTGAGTCTTCAAATTCTTTCCCTTTATTTTAGCTGGCTGCTTTTTCTCTCCTTTCGAACGATTTATATCATTATGCTATTGTGGTGCGGCATCTTCATTGCTGTAAGTGGGGCTTAATTGCGCGGACGAAGCATTAAAGTAATTATAAACCACCTTAGAGTGGGCTCACCAGGTTCGTTAGATGACACGACACATATTTCCAATGCAATGCTGCTTCGGGGTTCGGCTATTCGTCGGACATTGTTGTTTGTTTTTGGGGAAGAGTTAACCGCCATTGCTTCTGTTACCGACTTACCAACGCATAGAGATTGCGATCGTGATGAACTGGTAACGATTGTGTATGATCATCCCCCCTGGGTAAAGGATTTTCTTTCCAATTATTGTTCAATTGCACCATTTACAGCCAAGTGGAGAATAAATGCAGTAGCCAAAAGGTTTAATAGATTGAGCGTTATCAGTGCTTTGCCGGGCAGATAATGGTCCGGTTCGGATAAGAAAGCCGAGGATAATCCGGCTTGATTCTGTGTGTATGTTGATTGTTCATCGCTTGGAGCAAAACATGAAATCAATTTTATACACATTGCCATTATGCGGCATTACCATTCCAGCACGGACGGTGTTTGCGGTATTTGGTACAGAATTCTTACCAGAGCATAGAAATATTCTACCATCTACATAATAAATCCCTTCCTTCTCGGGCTTTTGACCATAGCGAACGTTTTAAATGTCTACACGCTGGCTTTCGACGGCTCTCGGGTTGTGTTGTTACGAGGAGCAAACGACGGGGATGCTAGAACCCATTTGCTAGCAAAATAATGGCCACGGGAAGGGTTCCAAACATTCGCATGACGACGGGGTATGGGATGATTAGCAAAGAAAACATAAGAACATGCTCGGTTCTGTCGGGGGGATAAATGCTCGGTTCGGTGATTGCGACCAGGGCGGCGCCCCATTCATCGGCCGCACAAACGATGCAATCCTTGGGAACGTGATCCGGAGGGCTTGGCAGGACCAAACGGAGGTTTGGAGAAAAAAAAACATAAAACACAAACGACTTAACCTAACCATTAACGTTACAGTGCAAGACCGAGCAGGGTCTGAGACAGACAGAAGAGAGGCTGGTTTGTGTTTTGCCGTACCGTATATGGTAACCGTGTACCACGCAGTAGTAGGTTTTTGTGGCCGGCTGGAAACCGAAAACAAACCGAGAGGAATGGATAGACGAGAGAAGAAGAAAGGAAAAATGAGCAACTCGCACCGCATGTAAACGAGGGTAAATAAAGTGGATAGGATTTATATCGTTCGAGATTAGAGATAATACGTTTATATTTCAGCGGCACTGCGGTCACTTTGGTCTATTGCTCTGGCACAAACCCGTTCCCGTTTTCGTTTGAGACTGGAGTTTAAAGTGAGGGAAAAGAGAAGAAAAATTATTTCATTCTCAGCTAGAACTATCAGCATCAGCTCGAGCGACCTGCCTTAGCCATCCTTTTTCCCAGCAGAAAGGGTTAAACGTGCGTTGATAGTGCACCGAGTGTATCATGTGATTTGTTCGCTTTTCTTCCTTCATCATTCTTCAGGGCTATAGCTATAACGCGTTGATATGGTGTGCCTTAGTTATTAAAACATTATTTATTTGTTTTTAAAATAGCAAGAAAAATGAAGTTAAAGCATTGGTGATAGAAGTAAGTAAGAGAAGGACGATGATAGAAGTAAGAGCAAATAGAGAAAGAGAGAAAAAGCTTGAAGCGTTAGCGTTATCTGGATGGTGCGTAATGGTGAGCCTGATCTTGATAGAAGATGCAACATTATAGTGTGTTGATGAAAATGGGCGATGAATGGGCAGTAAAATGGGGTTTTTGCTTCGTTGGTGCATCTCGGTGCATGAATGTAGATGATGGTTTGCATACGAAGATTGCATAGAACGATGCACAATTAAATTTACGATGTGTCAAAAGGTTGCATTGTTTTGCTGTAGTAAATCAACCCTGACTGATGTTTTGCGTACGTTGGGTTTTGTTCTTTTGCCACGATGAACTGAATGCGCACGAGTTTCTATTTTTTTATTGTATATGCAGTTATCAGTTTTATTTTTATTTCACAAATCGTGAATGAAATGGTGAAACTGACACGACCTATTAAATTAGTAAACAGAATAAATAATACAAACAAATTGTATCTGCTACTCTTTTACTTAGGAAGAATCAGAAATTATCTACCGAAAAGTAGACAGTCTGTTAAATCGTAGCTTGTACCGTTTTCAACACCATCGACGGAGACATGTTGGTACCTCACGTCGGCATTCGTGGCCCAAGGCAAAGAGAGCTATTCCCTCGACAGGTAGATAAAGCAAGCGATGAAGTAGCACGATTAGGGAGAAATTATTACAGAACCCAATTCCGAGGTGCCTTACTTCACACCGGTTTTACGATCCGTCTACCTGCTTTTTGGGAAAGCCGAAGCACTTTTTCTACTAGCAAGAAGCTGACAGCCACTCATAGGACCAGATATTAGGCAATGAAGTGGACAAGTTGCACCTTTCCGACAAGGGTTAGTTTCCTATACCCGTTCTAAGTGACATCTGGTTGCTGCCAGGTTTAAACATCTGAACAGATAGAAACATTCACAAGCTTTTTCTGCTCGGGGAAACTCTATCTGCCGGATGCACCCTGGTACCCTGACACGTAACCTGTCCATCGTTCCGGTACATGGCATGCTCGGTAGTTTATGTGTTTTTTTTTGCTGCGACCCTGAGCGACGAAGCGCTCGTTTCCAGTTTAGATAAGAGCGACCGGTTAGTGTGTTGGAGCTCATGAAAACAAAAATGGTTTACTGATAAGATTGAAGACTGTTTCATTCTTTTTTGTAGTTTAACGAGGAGTGTTTATAAGGGCGGAACTCTAAGGAAAGGAAATGAAATATATTAATAGTTTATTAAATGTTCACTACCATTTAACAGCTCATTATATTTATACATATTAAATCTGTTTTGCTTTTAATTTTTTATCTTTAAACATAAACCTTGTCTTCAACAAATAACTCCCGAACGTATTGTTATTTATTTAAAACTTTCTTTAAATCAATTTACACATCTTAACATATTAATGTAAAGAAAATACAAGATATGCTCTTTTGGAAATATTTGACTGAATGTTTGACACTGTTTAACTGTTGTTTTGATAGCCTCCAATTCGAACCCGGTGCATGTTCAACACAAAATGCATATATTTTGTCTTATCTAACAACCGAATCCATAAGCTTTTTTTGCCACAGCAACTGGAGCAGAAGTAAAGAAACAGCAAAAAGGAGTGTTAGCTACAAATAAGGAAACTTGTACCACGCCATCGGTTGTTTATTTCACGGTTTACAATCGGCTTCGTTTCATGGCGGCGCAAAAAAAAACCGTCGACCGAGTTTTGTGTCGATAAGTTGCGAATAGATATTTTGTAGCTTTTTTTCCTTGTGTCGCAAAGGACACATTATCATTTTTTACAGCTTACTCATAGTTCGTTCGTAATAGTGTGGAAAAACAGCGCATTTAACGCCTATTAAAAGGAAGGTATTAAGGAGGGAAGAGACAATTTTACCTTGAAGAAATATCAACCTCTCCGATACATCCACGGCTACCCTTGGCAGGATCAATCAAAAGCCCGCCTCTTGATATTACCATTAAATGATGTGAATTCTTCGGCCGAATCAGCCGAATGAAGTTTGTGTAAATCTTTGCATAAAAAGAAAACCGATAAGTGTACGATCCCGCCAAACACTGTGTGTCTGCGCGTCCTTCTTGTGGTTTAAAATGTCAAAATCGTTTAACGAATGAAGGGGCGCTTCATAAGCGAAATCTTGTCTGCATCGCCACTATCCGTGCAGAATCGGCAGCGCCTCTTGAATCTTTGCGATCTCATCTTCATTACTTTTGCCAAATTTAACCAACCACGGGTCGGGCTACTCGATCAACGTCCAACGTCAGTGGGGTCTGAGGATTTTGTTTTCTCACCGTATTCAACATCTTTCATCCCGTTGGGCAGATGGCTCAATATCGCGCAGAGACAGACAGCTAGCGTGAATGGTACGGTAAGCACAGAATCTAGTGTAGTGGTGAGTTCTGTAGGTGTGCGGCATGACCAGTGACCAGGCAACATTTGTTTGGTTTGCGAAATCGAGAATTGGCCCGAGATGTCCGCGATAGCAATCTCGGTATGTTACCGATGGTTATCGCGTCCGATGGTGACACAAGTCTTGGTAGGTGCGAGGCCACACCGCATTATGCGAATCTCGAACGAACCTATGTATGCTCACCGAAGAACGAACGTATTGCACAACCTGGGCCACTGGTTTCGTGTTCGCACGAGGTACCAAGGTAAGATGAGGTCAAACAGATATTACGGACAGTCGGCTACTCTGGAGACCAGAGACCGCAAAAATGGTAAACTTTCGCACGAAAGCAAACAGACCACGGGTGTATGATGCATTGGGTACTGGGCGGTCTCAAATCGTATTCGTGTTTGATAAACGAACGGACATGGAGTGTGACAATCGGACCGATTCAAAACGTTGCTGGTGTTGTTGATCATCAAATAGAATATCTACAATGTTTGGCTTGTAGTTGAGTTTTTGTTTTTGTTGGCACCTATATTTTTCTCCCCTTCATTACTGCGCCATTCGTGTGTCGTCGCAGAAGGTAAGAAATTCAAAAACCTTCCTCAAATTGCGAAGATGTTAGACGACGTGAACTGACGACATTGGGGTTCATTGTCAGCTACCGTCAACGGGGAGATTTCACAACTGGAAGCCGTGTCCAGGAGTTAAAGGTAGATAACGGATCAACCATCTAACACCACAAACATGACAAACATCTGCAAGCGTTGTCCAAACGTTACGGTGCGATCTGCAGACAGTGACGCTGAGCTCGCGATCTTTGATGGAAATCGCTGAACTCGGTCGAGAGGTTGTGGCCTTCTGGATGTTGTGCAGAATGATGAATTTACCAGCCGGAATGGTTAGCTCCCCGTAGTTGTATTAAGATATTTTTCATTGAAGTTGTATCCATTAACGTTTGACACAAGTTTGCTATAGGTTAGGAAACGAATTGTGTGGTAAGATGGAGGATGTGGCCTAAGCACTTAGTGGTGAGAATACGATTTCATAGATTTTAGTGGCTACTTTGAACATGCAAATCTAATGCACACTGACACCTTAAGGCCTACTAAATCACACCTAATTGCAGCCTTTGTACGGATAGATTTATCCATGCTGTTGACGCATCTGGTGTTGCTTCAAGACACACGATTCTCTAAAGCACAAGCACAACGATGACCGTTGATCTGATGAATCATTCTCATCTAGTTTGAGCACCATACAGCACCGTTAATTTGAACCCTGCTAAGTAGATTTCATTCTGCACTACAAGTTGCTTCAGCCACTGTGGTGTACTCGCGTGTCCAGATTTGGTTCACGAGTACCGTCACAAGTTTCTAATGAGTTTGTGGCAGCTTAGTTTGCCGACCGGACAGGAGGATTATGCTAATTATTCGGCAGATCGGTGAGGTGTTTTTGCGTGCCGTTTGACATAAATTGTCGATTGTGCAGCTGTGCTCCAGGTTTACGCGTACAATTGGCAAGCTCGGTTGCCGTTCGAAAGGTTCACGGTTCCAATGCTTGTCCCGTCTAGTACGAGCCTACCTGTCTGTATTACTCTCGGTGGCTCTAGACCATTTATGGTCATGGTTCGCGTCGTTTCATGGTGCTCCCTTCCATGCGTTGTTTGCTCCGAACAAACGGCACTAATGTCTAGGTGATGAACAGAAGGATGAAGGGTAACGGTGAAAAGAGTAGTGGATGTCATTGCATACGCGTTTCTTCGCGGCGATGTGGAGCTACAGATGTAGATTGTGACCATGCGTAGCACTTAATTTATAGCCATAATGCGCCCTTTTTTTCTTCTCTTGATAAATCATGTGCGTGGCTGAACGAATGGATACCGATTAGAGTGCGATTGTGGACGAGATCTTGCGCTATCGGTGCGAAATGCTCGGTTTACGATTCGTGTCGCTAATCTGATCAAATGACACCCTGCACCGGGATGTCCTTGGACGGCTCTGTGAAGCAATTCGTTGTGGTCTAGCCTGTCACAGAATTTGGCAGTTGTATTGGGCGAAAAAGCTGCTTTACATACGAATTCCAGTGGTTTGTACCGCACGACTCTGAGGTTGTTACCTAATGCAAAAGGGTCCATTTGCATCGTCTGAAGAAAAACAGCTCTTGCAATAGGAAATGTATGCCATTTCGTGTACAATAGATCAACGATTTACATTTCGTTAGTGAGCTGGATACAAACTTTTTCTTCGATTGTACTTGTGATCAATCGGGCCCAATCCAGTCCAGTCCGTGGTGACAAATCCCTGTCGACAAGTAGAGAAATATTGTACATGAAAACAGGTAGGATTATGGCAATTCCCTTCGGACACAAAAGCTCCCAAGCACCGCTGAGCAGGTCTAATCGTTTGAGTAATGTTTTGACTGCCATCCATCAGAGGCGGCTAATGGTTTTGTGATAGATTTCTTCGCTGCACCTCCACACACAGGCAGCCCAACGTCAAAGTTGGGTGCCTAAGCCGTGTTTTGTTTGGTATTTCACATCATTTCACTCTTAAATCCTGCAAAGCGTTAAAATCCTCATTAATAGAGGCGCACTATGCTACAGGTAGCGCGCATTACGTATTTGATCCTTTAAGCCTACCTCCCACGGTTGTCCACCCCATCATGTTCCCCATCGTTGGCCACCGCAATGGTTCGTGGCGAATTCTTCCCAGCACCGTTCGATATCCGTTTCGAATGCTGGCAACGCTGAAGCAAAACGTTGTGCACGTGCCGCGCCTGAAGCGTATTAGCTTTAATTGGATTGGAATGACGATTATTAGGCAGCAGTGCTGTACCGTGTGCTACAAATCGTACCTCAGGCAAAAGACCTGGACCTGTCCCCCATCGGACACCGGGTGCAAAGTCCACTGCAGAGGCACCGAGGTTGTTAGAGATGCAGTCGGTCACACGAGAAAAGTGTATGCAAAACGGGCCTCGGCACACAACAAGGACTCGGGAGGGTTTTGTGAAACTTGTTTTACACTGATTACTGAACAATCCGGTGGTCTGAATGAAAGCTGCACACGGCTCGAGCGGTCGTCACCGTTTCTGTGTGAGCGCACGCGTAAGCGACAGTGTAGTTAGTTTGGCATGGACGCGCCCCGCGGTAGCGTGCGGTGTAGAAATGGATGTAACATATATAGGTAAAAAAACATGTTAATTATATACGGCTACCGTCACATGGTCGGTCGTGAAGTAGATTGACGTACCACGGGTAACCCGCGTATGATAAGTTTGCTTCCCCGTCCATGCGCATATCCTTGGATTGGAGGGAAGCGATATGCAAAGCAAACCGATCCGTGGCCTAACAGCGATAGGTAAAATTTATGCTTAGCACAGGGCAGGAGTTTACCTGACTGCCAGCGAACCTTACCTTTACCGTTGAAGTGGGTGACAGCGGGAGAACAGTTGATGCAAACTAGTCAAACCCAACGTGTAGCATAGTTGATGTTTTTGAGTGAAGTTTATGCGCTCCTGCCGAGTTGGCTGACGGGTCGATTGGAGGTCGCCACCGAGCGCGGTGATAGATACTAGATTATCTGGTAGACAGACAATTGAGGGGGGACAAAGATATAAAACGGTAGCCCGGTAGCTACGAAACGAAATGCGAGCCTGAGAGCATCAGATCAAATAATAATAACATTAAAAAGAGCTTGTCATGAATATTTGATTGTTAATTTATGCTGCCCTCATGGACGATTGGCCGGTGGTTTAGCTAATGGTGTGTTTTATTGTAAAATTGAAAAGGGTTACAGCTTTGTGATAGTAGTGTAAACCTTGTCTGTGTTTTGTTCGCTAGCAGAAAACACAAACATGGGAAGTGATGATGGGAAGTGTTAATGGAAAACAAAATTGAATTATTCTCAAAACTTGCACTAAGGGTGTTCTGTTGAGTTATTTTTTTGTTAGTTAGCTCTTTGGAACGTTTATATTTTTATATTTGTGTAATACGTGCAGTATCTTCCGCTTGGTCCACTCTGCAAACTCCATCGCATAATATTTGTATACGATATAGTAAATATTTTGAAAATTATTTATTGTACAGCAAAAGCAAATAAAATGTGCAGCGCTATCAGTGCTAACATACATATTGCAACCACAGCGCAAACAGACCGATCCCTTCCTCAGCAAAGTGCTAAAACATGTCGATAACGTTGATGCCGTCCATAGCACCTGCTGCAAGCAAACATAACAGTCTGGGGCAGATAGTGAATGTTTATGTTATGGAAGATACCCTAAACGGAGGGAAAGCTTTTACTCCAAAGCTCCACATATGATTCATGATTTTTTGTAACATTGTACTACTTTCGCTTGGTTTTTTAACTGAAAAAAGTATAAAATTCTCTGTTTTAGCACAAAGATTTCAGGAGTTGTGTGCGGAAGTCATTTCGTTGTGGCACAGTTCAAATTAGACAATTTTATATCGAAAATCCTCCCGTTAACCATACGTTGTACACCATCACAATTTTCTGAACTCGATGGAATGCCACGATCGATCGGCGGTACGATCTCAATCGACCATAAAAGCAAATATTGCTCAATTACGTGCAGCGTGCAGACCACAACACCAATCTGGTTTGGTGTTGGCAATTCGGGAGTCGAAGTAAAATTTTCGAATACAATCCGATAATTTAATGGCACTCGAGGGTACGTAAATTCTGTATCCGAAAGCAAGGGAAGCAGTGGCCGATGAAATTCCCTACTTTATAGTGACTATTAGTCGGATCGATTGGTTTGCGATCGAAATGTGTTTCGATCGAACCGTAGCGGTAAACATTGTTTACTCCTTTGGCCGGATCCATAACCCGTGTGGGGTATGGACAGTAAGTGAAGCTCTTACTTTTAGCTCAATTTTTGACCCGATCACCAAAAGTGCGCTACCACTTCCAATCCCATTCCAATTTGATGCTCAATTTATCCGCTGGTATTTATTTATTGTACCCATTACCCCGCCAAATATGCACGAACGAACGCGTCCCAGTTCGTACGTTTTCCCGAAATGGATTTTGGTTCACTCGTATGGAACTGGGTAAAGCGTGCAATCGGTTCCATTATATAGGAGAACAGGGCCACATTGACATTGGATTGTGGTGCAAGCGTCGCCAGTGACAATCCTGTCAAGGGTTGTGTGAGAAGTTCTGTTTACACTTTAGTGTTTTGAGTTAAAAATGCTGGCTAGGCTTTTAGTGCATCAGGTTAGTTTGGTGAAAGGTGGCCACCACGGATGATGTTCTCATGAATCTGTCACTAAAATGTACGCTCGAGACTTGTCATACAATGTTTGAGAATGTAAACAAATCTGTATATAATATATTGCAAGTGAATATTGAGTGAGTCTCATTCAGATGACGCCTCAGATTGAGCTAACTTGGAGATATATTCCAAGGTGTTCAAAGTGACTAATATGCTTGAGATTCGCTTGAAGCTTATAGCCTTAAACTATAGAAGGATAAAGGGATGCTGAACTAATCCACCGGCTATGGCGACACTCTTGAAATGGATACTGGCCCCAATCATGTAATTAAGGGAGTTTTATCGAAGCATACACGAAAAATAAGAATATCGTTAAGCAAAACTGGTAAAATCAAGACATTGAGAGTTGTCATCTTTTAGCTTAAACGTTAAATCCGCAGTATATTATAGCGAAAGTAACGTAAGTAAAATATATTCATAATAAAAAGGATTGTAAAATGCACCAGGAAGATTCGTTCGATAACTGAAAATGTCATTAACATTAACGCAAAGACAAACGACTCATTCACCTTCACTGCTTAGCACACGAGCACAGTTGACATAGGCCTAACCCAACCCAATATTGATTTGGGTTAGTCTGTCTGTTTGTCTCGTGTCTGGTGAACCAGCGCTTAGGCTAATGTCGTTGATAAACATTCGGCTTCGAATGTGCGGCCACAAAAATCCCTCTACTGCAAAGGCCGAGGACGTAATTATTAACATATCGATAATTGCTACCGATGTTGCTGTACGCTAAACGATTGTTACTCGTCTAAATGGTGTATTGATGCGCGGTAGGTTTCAAGTTTCTTTTCAATTGTATGACAATTGTATCGTTTTAATAAGCCGCTTAAATCCAACGCATTGTAGTGTGCGCTTAAGTTCAAAAGCAAGTTCTTGTTTGAATGGAATCGGTTGTTTGACCAGTTTGTTTATCGAATTGCCAAACCGCTCCACTACTCTACGGTGCAGGTGGCATTACTCACTGTGAGCAGGTTGCGTTGCCATTCTGATCGTTGCCAGGTCACCTGAATGATGTTGTCTGTTTGGCAGGAATTCGATTGTCTGGTAAAACGGGACCCATTTGTAGGGGACTATTTGCATGTGCTGTTGAACTGAAACTGATGATGTAACGCTTCGTTGCTTTACTTCACGGTACAGATCGCTGCCGGTCTGATGTCAATGCAGCGCACAGTCTCTGTGGAGAACATTGAAAGTTTAAGAAAGCGAACTCCTCGCTTTGGTTTTGATATTGTAGTAGATCACTGATTCGGAACATAGAACCGATGTTGTCGGGCATTTTCTAGACCAAGATACAAATTTTTTTAAAGCAAATTTAATGCATTGAAGGAATTGAAGAAGTTGCTCTACGATGAAATATGATACGCAACTCCGATAGAAGAAAACTTCCTTTACAGACAAGAGTCTCCCTAGATCAAGTCCCGTTTGATTTTGTTCTGTCTCATTTCAATCGGTAGTCTTGGTCAGCGAACAGCACAGCTAGGAAGAGTTCAGTTTGTCTTTAAACTGTCTCGGTGCAAAAGAAAGGTAGCCTCCACACACCTGAACCACATGAAAGGTGACCGCATCGGTCGGATGGGGGTACGTTTTCGTAGAGTTCGAGCTACTTGATCATTCATCAACATCGTTGCCTCATAAATCATGTTGTTCGTTTGCAAAAAAAAAAACTGAGGCTTGCAAAAAGTAGCTGACCCACGGGTTTGCTAAACGAGAGGCTACTAAACAGCGGTCCAGAGGTTCAGGCTGTCTTCCGTGACGGGTGATGATCTGGGCAGTGTTAGAGTTGTTGATGATGATGGGTTCATGGGTACTTTATGCATGGAAGCTATCTTCTAGCAACGTGTAGGTTTGCCGTTTTGCTCAACGTAATGAAGGCCCCCCAAAATGTGTTGTCCCAATAGCTGAACCTAAAGTGAAAGACCGGAAAGAACGGCATGTGCCCATGGTGCCGCTGTGCAGTACTTTGTATATTCTGTGTAAATTTATTGCGAAAATTTGGAGTCATTCCATTACAAACTACTTTCCATTTCGGACGTAATTATGCTGCACCGTTTAGAAAGTGGAGAAGCATTATGGAAGGTGTTAAACGCAATTTAAACGTAATGTCCATACAGGGGTACGGTGAGATTTCTTGATAAATTGTAACGTAAGGTGAGATTTTATTCACATTGCACTTTTGTGGGTTTCATTTACTTGCATATTAATTTGAACTGAAGGTATGTGTTGGAGGCAAAAGTAGGCAAGTTTTGCACCGGGAGTTCGTGTTTTGCTTTTAGTTTTTTATTGTCTTCTTTTCCGTTGAGCTTATAACATTGTTGTGTGACATTTGAAGCTTTCGTGAATCGTTTCCTAACAGCGTACAATCAAGGTGCGGTACAATCAAGCCTGTTGGGTTAATGCCACACGGCATCGTAGGGTGAATTTGGATCACATGCAAATAAGCCTTAACCTTGTGGTGTGTTCATGATTTGCGGACAGGTTTCATTTCTGGACGGGATTCGGTGTGCATGATCGAGTTTTTTTTATGTTTATTTCTTCACAACGGTACACTAATTACTCTAAAAAGTGTCCCCTCCCCACTCCACGGTGTGGTAAGAGCGCAAACAGTTTTGCATCGGGTGTTTGAAGTGCTTTAGAAATAACCAAAGCACTGTCATAAAATAGTTTATTTCACCGTTTAAGTAACCGCGGGGCAAGCAGTTGACCGTGGAAGTTCGCATCGCATGGTACGGCGTTTGGGAATACGGCGCATAGCGCGAGTAACGGGTTGCGTGTCCGCAATGTAGAGCACAACCCGCCGTAGAATAACGTCGACGCTCGGGAACGGGACACGAATCCATAAGGTGCCATATATCTCTCGACGGCGTCCATTTCTGCACCGACTGCATCCTGGGCGCATGCTGTACCATGCCGTGAAATGTTGGAGAGGTAATAAGAGACAGCACATGCTGTGAGGGAACCTTTCCTTAACCACGTTCGGTGGATAATTTGCCGATTGACCGGACCCGGCAATTATGGCACAGGTGCGCCCGTCGGGTGTATGCATTCGCGAAGCTGTTGAAGTCACCTCACAGTGTGCATGCAGTTTTGTGTCGCACTGCAATGAGGTTTTCTCACGAAAGCTCCACGCGGGCCCATGGTGTGTGTTTCTGTACAGACCAATCGGTGCTGGAACGTGCTCTTTAATGTTTTCATTTTTCGATCCACGAACGCTGGAATAGGTTTCTTTGCGACCCGTGATAGTAAGGCATCACGACGAAAGTTGAAAGAAGCTTTCAAACGGTTGCAGTGCCAGTTAAACGATGCCTAAATGTGCCTGAAATCTAAAGGCGCTCAGTGTTCGGACAGCTGCATTTTCACTGCTCGCATCCACTTGAAGCAATTATGTTTGCTGACTCGAGATGAAGCCGAAGAAGGTTGATATGTACGGGTTGTACTTGAAATCTTAAGCCAAAACAAAAAATAAAAAAGAAATGTCAAAGTTGATCGGCCCCGTAATCAAATTAATTGCATCGTTCAATTGGTGGCTTCGGTTCGGTCTTGTGGTTGTGGTTACGCTTCGCTCGTTTGTCACTTTCGCCTCCGTTACGATCATATAGTTGCACGGCATAACGCTCGAGAGACGATGATGTGGGAATATGCCGGGAAAAAAGCAACAAATGATCGCCGCTTCACGCAGTCCTCCTTCACAGTTCGGTGACATTTTATTGGTAGGAATCATTTAACGGTTGTTAATCAACAAGATTATAAGAGTATATTAGCTTAAAACGTGAGTAACTTCAAATGGCAAATCGTTAAAATAAAGTACACACAATTATTCACGTTATGTGTAACGTTATTGTTGCAAAACTTTTGATCGCTTTCAGATGTTTTAAGATACAGAAAATTGAATCCAAAAAGGAAGATGTTTGTGCTTCAAAAAAACAAAAAGTCTGATAAAGACGGTTGATGTTAAATCAATTTCAATTGAAACACTGCTCGAAACAATCGCCCATGTGTGCTGCACAATGTTGTATCGGGGAGGACGGAATTGTGTGTCGCTAAATTGTATATGCTCCCGTTACGCGTTGTGAAGCGAATATACGAATGCAAATTGGCATAATGAACTCGTGCCATCGCCGTTATATGATGGTCGTGACGCCATGCAATTGCCATTCCCCACGCATGAGATGAACTTTGCCCGTGGAACAGTTGTGTTGCGACTACTTTATTGTGTGCGAACTTAATTAGGCTTCCGGGTTGTACAAAATTAACTGGACACAACGGGTTCACGGTTTTGTAAGCACCAATTCTTGACAGCTTGTTTACATGTACCACAACTGTACGATGCTTTCTGAAGGGTTGGGTGCCTGTGGAGTATTGAAATCCTTTGAATACATTGTGTTGCGATGCATCAAAGTGGAAATGATGAATTAACCACAAATTCGTTGGACGTTAGATTTGGAAGCCACAAATTAAAAGCAAAACTAAAATGTCTGGTGGAAAAGCTCCAAAAATGCAGACATCGTCGATGATATCACTGAAACAGTAGCTGATGTGTAGGTTGCTTCTGTATGTTAATTTTTGTGGTTAATTGTGATATTTAATCCAAGAAATACACATACATTTGAAACATGAGCTTCGAAGATACTTCAAAAGTTGGAACTTTGACTTATCTCTCCACGACATCTTTGTTATGTTATCTCTTCCATGGTTAGCATAAAAGAGAGATTAAATTGATATTTGACTTTATAAACAACTGACTTATTGTTTTCCATACTATCGCATCTTTTGACCTACAGCTTCAAATGTTGGTTTTCTTGTACGTTTGACATATTAAAATTCAAACCTACGCAAAATCAAATAAAATAACAACATTCCATCCACGATCTACTTCTTTCTGATAACAAAAAAAACACAAACGCTGCCACACTGACGATTCAGGCTGGAGGGAAGACACGATCCTCGTAAACGGAGCTAGAAAATGAAATCCCAGGAATCCGTACAGGCAGCCGACGGTGACGAAAGATGAGTAAAAGACTTGCTAGAAAGTGCTGACATTATACAGCGTCAAGTAATCAAGTTTCACCGTGAAACTTTCAACGACAACACGGTCTTTCAGTTTCTGTGAGCGATAAGACACTTGCTCACGCAGAGATATCTCTAGCGTTGTCTCCGGTTTAGTCATATATGTTTTGTAAGCAGCTCCAGCTGAGGCTATGGCGGAGACAGCAATTTTTTTGTTTTGCCTGCACATATCTGGTGACGACTCTGTGTATACAGATACGGTGTATACCCTCTGCGGTATACAGATTCATCAGGTCGTCAGGTTTCGACGAGGACTAGTTGAACAAATGAATTACATGCAAACATGCCATCGCCGACCAGGGCGAAGCAAATGAGCGGAGGCTGATTTAGCATGACGGAAGGAGGAGCTCTCGCTAAAAGATCGCTATCGTAGACGGATAGATGGTGTTGTAATTCTTCGGTGCTTCGTTTTGTTGGTTGCATTCGCATCCAACGTCAGGGGGAAATGCAAGAGCAGATCTGATCATTCTTCACGGTGCATTGAGCTAGAAATGCCATATTTCGTTGGATGAATGGTTTATAGTAAATGTCACGTGTACGGGTTTTGGGTAGATTGCTAGGATAGAATGGATGAAAACCAACGGAGAAGGCGTTAGGTTAAGCGAGTTCGTGACGTTGGAATGGAACCGAGCCTCTTGGGTAGCGTGGGTAATTTATTTGGAAGGAAGATGAGAGGATGAATGTACACCACACGGCACCGATCAGGCAACTCCGCTAACAAGTTGTAATTGGACCGAATGGAACGTGGGTTCCTGAGGTTTTTCTTGAAGTTCTAACCATTTCTTTGCATTCTCTTGTAATAAATTCGTCTACAAGGTGCGATTGTGAGTGACGTAAGATATTTTATATCTTAAAAGTGAATAGCAACATATTTATTCTCAATTTATTTTTTTTTCATTGCTCATCATACTCCGCATAACATTATTAGGATTTATGCGTCATACAAACCACGTTGGTACTACGTCCCCATCATCATTGCAAGAAAGTAATATACCATTTCACTGCTACATTCACTTTCATCTCAACTTGTTAATAGATTGCGTACGGTGGTGGCAAACACCAAATAAAAACCGTCCCACTATCAACCATGCGAAATCTATTCCAATTAAATCGAACTTCAATCTTACTACAGGGAAAGAAAAGAGCACTCGGATCTCCTTTCACTGAGTTTGCCTTTTTTTCTAGGAACTCCACCACATTCAGGGTTGTTGACTTCCAGCGGACTAGACGCAATCTGCGATAGGCGGTGACAAGTGGTGGATTGCTTCTAGCGGGCAATTGAAGCAAGAAAAAACCCTCGGCATCCTCCCTAGTTTACAAGGAGAGCAGATCGACAAATCCATATCACCAGTTTCACACTGTCCTCTACCCAGCTGTAGGACACACTTTCACAGTGGGCGATTACTTGGCAATGGGCCCCACTGCAGCATACACCATTATTGAGTAGCTCGATCAAGATGCCAACAGGATTCACATCGTGTTGCAAGGTTGTCGCAGTAGCACTTTTTCCTCCGGTGCTACCAATCATGGTGGCGCGATTATATACTTTTTTGTGTGTGTACTATACTCACTTCAAAATGAAAGAGAGTTTTGCATTACATGATCGTTTCGAAGGTTCACTTTCTGTGATTCAAGGCGATCGGAGACTTGGTTTTTGCTTGGGTAGAAAATCAGTTTATTCCCGCTCAATTCGTTTTCTATCCCCCTACCCCAAAACGTAAAGATAATGAGGGAAAAAGATGAAGAAAACAATCTCGACTGGCGTGAGGGTAAGGTAAGCACCAACTAGAGAGCCGTATGTGTTGCTGCAATCGATCAACTAGCGCCGATAACCAATCATTAATATTACACGGCCATCGGTGGTGACAGTTTTTGAAGTATTAAAGCCCGTTCCTGTTTTCACTCACCATAATGATGCGTTTGATAGTGGTGAACAGAAGCAATAGCGTGTTTAAAAGGGATGCAATTACGACGAACGGAATGCAATTAACTATTTAATAAGTTTCATGACATTCCGCCCCATTCTGCATTACCTGTACTGGTACCACCTAAACACCTAACAACTTTTGCTTTTCTATCATCCATTCGTATAGGATTGCCAATCAAAAATTTTCACTAAACGATCACTTCTTTTCCTTTCTTTACGTGGACGACATATTGTTACTTTATTGGTTCACTTTCGACGTTTGCCACATTCACATCCTGTTTATGCTGAAGGAATGAATTTTCATCCTTACAAACCCTTTGCCTCACCGTGTTGCCTGCCAGTTGATTAATGGTTTTAGCATCGGACAGTGTTAGCTGCTTTATGTTCTGCTTTCCTATCTTGATTTGATTTTACAGTTCCATCCATGTTTTTGCTCATGCATGCAACGAAGAATAAATGTGTGGGTCGCTTTCGAGTTGGAGTCACTGTTCGTGGTTTTGGACAAGACCATTTTATTGATTTCTCGTGCGTTTGTTAACTTTGTTGTGTTGTTAAAAGATTCATCCCAGTTTTGTTGCTACTAGCGGCGAAGTTATTGGGTGTTTTCGTATTTTATTATTTTTTGTTTAAAGTTTACTATTTAACGCGATCGGAATTGAGACTTATTGGACCTTAAAATAAGTTATTAGGAATTTTATTATTTTTGTTGTAATCATCATACGTATTTTGAAGCGAAATTATAATGCTCATTAAAATCTCTTCATTAGGAGGATTATAAAGTTGGTAATGGGTCATCATCTTCACCATTGGCATCCACTTTAATCTACCCATAATAGGGCAATATAAATTCCCAAGGTTTGAGCATCATTTTATTTGTACCTACACACTTTCATTGTTGATAAAAATAAATCGCTCGAGGTGAGATTGTGCGATCAGCAAAGAAAAAAAGGAAAACGAAGATACCAAAACAGAATTACACCCGGCAGGCACGAATTTATCCAACCGTTTGTTTAACTTTGTCGTGTGAAGAGCATCTTCATTCAATTCTACTGGCCGGCGGATGTCGACCAGTGAAAGTGGCGAAAGCGTTTCCGACACCAGTGGAGTAAAAAAAAGAATTGATTAACCACTTCGATCTGCCCAGTGACCGTACGTATATAACAGGGTAACAACATCATCATCAGAGGTGCGCGCCAGCACCGATCCACAATCCACGATGATTGACAGGCAACATCGGAAACATTTCAATCATTTCGAAACGGCGGGAAGGCAGCCAACGATTACCAGGGCAGCCCTGTTGTTTGCTCTCCGTTACGCCATGCGCACGTTTACATCCGATTCTCGTTGTTGTTGACCCGCGTGTGGGGCCAAACCTCGGCTTCACTTTCGTTTTTTCGGGCTCAAGGAAAGATGGTTTCGTACGGAGGACGATTAAAGGGAGTTGGCATTTTCTTCGTTTCCTGGATCGATGTCTCGGATACATGGGTTCGATCCGTTCGATGCGGGCAAACGGTGTTGTTGTTTGTATTGGACCTTAATTAGATTAAATTGATTATTTGAAGCGCCACAGTGTACCGGGCCATAGCCTGACCAGAGTACATGATTTCGGGTTTTTGGCGCGTTTGGCGGTGGCGTTTTTTTTTTGGTCTACGAAGCTGAGATTGAGTAAATAATTGATTGTACGCCTAATGGGTTAATCTTGATCTTAATTTATTCCATCACGGAATGGATGGTGCTGGACCGCAGACTGCTAAACGGAGCGTGTTTGCGTTCGAGTGGTCGATCACGCCGATAGTGAGAAAATGCCCCATGTGTTGGGTACTTGCTGTCGGCTTCATAGCGAGTTACGGCAAATATGTATATGTAAGAGAGGAGGAAAAAAGGGCAGCATCCAGATGCGCTTCCCGTTTTGCTCTTGGCCATGGGATATGGGACGGTAGGTTGAACACGACCGCCATTTTTATGGTAAGTCGAAGTAATAATGATAACTTCGTTTACGGTTTGTGATTACACATTTCAGCCAATCTGTAGAAAGTGGATGCATTGCGATGCACTATAGCTTAAATAAATCTCTTTAAAAAATATGTATCGAGTAGAAATTAAGATTTTTTTAAAGTAAATCTGTTTGTTATTCAAATAATTAAATGACATTTAATTTATTGATTTATATGACATTCAGTGTTGATACGAGGCCCAAAGCACAATGTATCAATTTGCCTTTCAACAACACTGAACGTACGTTTTCAATGTAGTAAGATTAGCAACATTGTTCGTATGTGCATTGTACTAACACTGGAAGGCGAACGAGAACAGCCCCGTACTTCAGGCGATTTATTTTCATTCCCTTGTCCAAGGCTATTTACGGCATGGCGCAGCATTAACGATGGCTTCAGGTTCACCGGATTATCATACCAAGTGCGATGTATGAGCGATGGTGATACTAGGAAGAGACCTTGAGAATTAATTTTATCATCCTCGTCCCATTTGATGTGTTGAATCGTACTGCCAGGAATGATGTGAAAGAGTCGTTTTTTTTCTATTGTGAATTTAATGAAATGAAATGGGAAGGAAGTGAAACGATTAAATGCATTGTTGAAACAGAAAAAAAGGAAAAAAAGGCTGACAGTCGAAAAGGTAGTCGGGTTTTTTACGATTGGCATTAGAGCTCAGCTTCATTAAACGCCCCATCAGATAAGCCAAAGGTGATCAGCGTCTTACTCCGTCAGAGTAGCTTGTTTTCTCCACTTATTGTTCTGTGTTTGTTGTGTTTATGTTGTGTTTATGAGTGTACTAAATGAGTTTTTTTTTCGTATAACAGATACCATATAGCAATAGTGTTTCAAAGATGAGGCAAATGAGCTATTTTTATGCTTTTATAGAGCTTTAAGTACGCTTGTTGTAAAAGTTTACTACTCTGTGAATGCAATGATAAATAACATACATTAGGAAAGAGTTTAAAAAAGTCTTGAGAAAATTCGTTTCTTGAAGAAAAGCCATGTCCATACGCGGTATGTTGCATTACAGCTCATAGGATTTATTGTGTATTTTGAACTACTTTCGTACCAATAACTTTCTTCTGCTGGCAGAGACAACCAACAATGCACGAGCAGTATATTTAACTCGACGCAAAATTTATGTAATGTCCCAATTCTACCCGAACTCATTTTTCGTGAGAAGTTCATCAACTCCCACCTCTCTCGATGCACATGATTGTGATTTGCTAACGGATAAGTGACACTCGGCACCGGAACGGAATTCATCCTTCCAGCCGGGAAACCGGTCCGAAGCCGCCCAACGCCAGGAGTTTCCTGCCCGAAGAATGGCTTTGTCCAGACGGTGCCGGTGAACATGTTAAGCCATTATGCATGCGCCGTTCATCGACGGGATAGGTCATTTGCGATTGATACCATCACGGTCAGGGCACAGGGCACCAGGACGCTTGGCCGGCCCGGAATGGCTCATAATTATAGTGCCCGGGCACGCGGTACACGAAGACGACGATGACGACGACGGTCTACACCGGCCGGACCGGAGTTTCTTTCTCGCCAGCTTACTTCGGTCTGTTGTTTCGCAAACGAGGACAGGAAAATAAATTAAGAAATGCATATCGCTTGCGCCGGACCCGAACGGGTACGGGACGCCTCGGTTCAGGGTGAAAGCATTAAAGCGCGCGAATATTGGAGTGTCGAGGTCTACGGCCAACTGTTGGACCGGAGCTACAAATTGAAATCAAAAGAGACGTGAAATTTGCCACACAGAGGAGGACACAGTTGGAGGAGTCTCAGCAAAATCGGGAAAGATTCATTCGCCAGCACAGATCGAGGATCGAGGTACGGGTATGAAAACACAAGGAGGAGAAAGAATAAATAAAAGCTGAGCATCGAAAGTGCAGGAAAAGCACAAAGCACAAACAAACTCCCGCTTCACAGTGCTGCAGTACACACTCAAAAAATCAAACAGTCCTCGTGTGGGTACCGATTATGTTGAGATCCATGTTTGAAACATGCAGAAATGGAAGCAGCATGCTCGATCGCAAGAGCCTGCCGAGGATCGACGCTGATCGTCTTGAAATATCTCAGCTAAACATGACGACGAAATTTTCAAAATAACACTCCACACGGCCTGAATGGCAAGGAGCACAGACCCTCTTACGCACGGTTTCTTGAAGCGTACAGCACTGGAAGCTGTTGGACGATCGTTTCGGCCAGTATGTTGAGGATCCAGAGGGGTTCTCAGAATCGCTTTCGCCAGCAATTTTGTCTTCTTCTGTTAAAGTTGTTTGCTTGCTTTGTTGGGGCCGAATTTTCAGGGAAATGTGTGCAAGGTTTGAGCGGAAATTGACCGATGCTGGACCAATTTGCTGTCACTAGGGCGAGCGCCGAAGTGGTTTCATTCTTCACTGTTGTGCTTTTGTTTCAAAGGGCTATTCTTTGCATGTCGTTTTTTTGCGCTAGCCCAAAACGGTAAACGCTGGTATGTGTGTCATAGGGTCACACGGATGGACAATAACTGGGATAAGCAATGGAACGGTGATAAGGTGGGTGTTGAATTAAATTTTAATAACATAGCAATTTATTTCATATTTTTTTGTTTAATATTTGTTAATACAGTGTTGTTAAACAATGTTATAAACTTTTTCTTTTGTGCGAGTTTCTATAAAATCAATTTGTAAACTTTATAAAAAAGCACAGCCCAGAGCCACGTATCTCAGATTTATTTTCACTTTTCCGTTGCTTTTACCAAGTATTTTGCACTCTTCGTCAACGTACCGCAGGAAGACGCTTCAAGTGCTTGACTAGGGCACTTTTCTTAAGTGTGTCGAAGATGAAACCTACCTTCACAGCCGATAATAACCGTGTGCGTGTGAAAGTTTAGTGATCTGTTGTTTTTGCTCGCAACAGATTCACAGTTTTGGCAGGAATGGTTTAATGTGCATAAGTTAGGGCTTTTCCTAGAGGCGTGCTGAAACACTTCAGGCGAAGGGTAATCGTGCAACTTTGTCTTGATCGTTTTGCTAAGCAAAAAAAGTGATGATGCTTGAAGGTAGCTGGAAAAGTGTTCAAGTACAAGATATTTGTAATGGGGTAACATTTATGGATAACGAGATTCCAAGATCTCTAGAGTGAGAAAAAAAGAGAGGAAATTAGAGAGTGATTGTTTTCGTTTAATTTTAGCAGTTTATTTTTTGATAATTTCTTTTATTTTTTTTAAATTTAGAAGTATAGTGAAATATATCACTTAAAGAAAAGAAGGTATTAATATATTTATATTCTATAAAAATAATGATACTAGCTTAGTGTACCGTTTAAGTTCAATAGGTTCATTCCTATAATTTATTTGGCTTCAAATCTTTTATACAATATTAAATTATTGATTAATTTATTTTAAGTTCATCAGTATAATTTTTTGGTAGGAATAAAATACATTTTTTAACTGATTCCATCGCATTTGAACATCGTTTTACCGCTATAACAAGTTAACTAGAGTTATCGAGTTAACAACAATTTCTCGGTTTGCTGGTTTTAACCATGTTTCATGATGCCGGCTTATGGCAATCTTTCTCCATTGCGTTATACTGTTTATGATCGTTAATTATACCCATCAGCGCCAGTACAGTGGCTCAGTTGCATCTGTTTTGCGATTTGGATGGCATCAAAGTGCTCTCTTAATGTAAACCCCTTTATGATAGACATCGTCATTGACGATCGCCAACAGCTGTTTTATTGTGTACTACTTATGCTGATGCTTGCAGAATGTTCGATGTTTGGTTGGCTGAGTGTTGGTTCCAGGCACGATCATGTTTGGAGTGTAATGCTGAATGTGAGATCAATTAACATAAACACTGCCTTGCTTATTGGATCCGTTTTTTCTTCCCGTTTATACAAGGGGTTTAAAGTGTTAAGTATTAAAAAATCTGCAAGTTTAAAAAAAGGTGAATGTTGATGGGGTTTAATCAATATGAATGCTGCGGTTGTTAGTGAGTATAATAAATTGTGTTACGTGAAAAAAAAGTTCTCCAATGATGTCCGTTTTGGTGTTTATATTTTTATCGGTTTCATCTTTACATTATCAATAAGCTACACATCTTTCAATGTGTTATCTTTCGATACACAATATCGTTGATGTGTTGTTTCTTATTCGCAACATCAATTGTGCATTTTCGTACACCGCAAGCTGTGCTTGTCTGTTGACTTACACCTGCCCTTGAACTAAATTACCATGTTACAGCAGCACTTCACTGACCAGGTATCGGTTCGGTAGCATTCACAGAGAGCGGTCAGGTGCGAAACGGATTGGTTGATAGTTGATTGGAATTTAGCCTTTGCTGCGTCTCTCGCTACCAATATGTGTTGTCCAACACGATCGGTACCGGTACACTTCGTGTCGTTGTGCAAATGAACGAACATGCAATAGATCAAAGTGCATCAATGTTGGCACATTAGTCCATCGTCCCCGATCGTAGTTTCCCTGCAGATCCATCAAACGAAACGAATCAACATCCATTAGCGTCCCGAGACAAGCGAATTCACCAATGACAAGTGTACGGTTTTGCGGTATTTCATTTCCGTCCAAGCTAGACAGTCACGATTAGAGACCCTGGAACATCGACTCATGGGCATGGGTACGAATTACCGACGTAGCAACGGGAACGACGGGCTCTAAGGGTGAAGCAAATATCTTTTCCGCCTTTTGTCCGACATTTTGCAATCTGGCCAGTTTGATTAATCGATAAAAGTCTAATGAAATGTTTCATTTTATCTTTTCTTTCAGGTGAGTTTTGTGCTCGTTTTCGATGACGCGTTCACCATCGACAAATGGCTGACCGAGGACGTTGTACCTGTTCCCGCCGTGTGGTTCTCCACCGTGTGCCAAACGTACTCCGGAGAACCTTGGTCAGAATGGTTTATGTGCGTGTGCGGTTCTTCGCTGATGTGAGCGATCGGTGAACGGCAAGTGATGATAATTTAATGAGCCTTTATCTACGGGTCTGCTGCTGGCGGTTGGCACCATTGGTAGCTCCTTCTGTACAGCTAGTGTGAGATGGGATAATGTCCCTGCGAGGTGTACCGGTTGGCTAATGAAGACGCTAGTACATTAAACGATCATAATTAATTAACGTTTTACGTGCAAACGCCAACGATTCTAAGGGTGTCAGAAAGATTTTACAGCTTTGCCATCACAGCGACAGGTTGTCTATTATGAGCGCATCACATTAGTCGCACCATCAGCAAAGTATGTTTTAATCGATAAGGATCTTAAAATGGTACTTGGCTTACTTGGTACCGATCGACGTTAGTGTACACTTGCATCTGAAGAATTTTTCAAGCTCGGTAAAGTAACCAGAAAGTGTCACTCCACGCAATGGGACAAGCTGCCTTTGAAGATGTCGTGTATGTGCCCTGGGCTGGAGACGCAACATTACCATCGTCTGACAAAAGCCGACCTGTATCAACCATTATCATCTGCCCGATGGTGGCGCTTCAAATGTGCAAATTCACTTCCACCAATAGCTATGCCGGGTAAATACTTCCCCTGCGAGATGTGCGGGAGGCGGTACGTTCACCTTTTTAGCAGATCCTATCAGACAAGATGCAAATCTATGACGCTGTAACGGCCAAGCGATTCGCAACCATCGCCGTGTAGTGTCGGTGTTCCACGCGATGGTATGCCATCACCCGTGGAGCGCTGTTCCTGTGGTAGAGTTGGACCCAGGTCGTTCAGGATCGGTAAAGGGGGCTAAAATATTAGAATGCAGAAAATTCATCAGCATCCATCTTGACGTACTTTGCACGTACAGCAGTTTTTTTTTTGCTGCTCTTTTTCTTTCCCTTTCAAGTGACGCTTTAACTTCCCGTTTTCTTTCTTGCCCGGTTTTGCTCAGTACGTACGCTTCCATTAAGCGCGCTCGGGACGGCGCCGTCCCAGGGTCCAGAGTCCAGAGCGCATGCAGTGCCGTACATTGGCATCTCGGCATCATCGTCGTCGGGGCCGCGTGGCAGGTAGTTAATTAAAGGGAAATTTATATGCAAATTTTCAATATCTTCACCATTTGAATGAGCACTATCTTGTGGTTGATATCGTGCAATGATGCTCGACCGCACGGTGCTGATGGGTGCCTCTCTTGGTCTGGCTTGTAGCAAAGGCACACAACCCAGCGCAATTGACGCACAAATGGTGTGAATGGGCCCGTTAACCGAGTCGAATTAGAAACGTCAGCTTGAGGTTTTTTTTCTCAATCATATTGCTTCCTTTCCTTTTTCTTTTTTTTGTAGAGAGAGAAAGAGAAAGAGAGAGCGAGAGCGCGTGAAGGTAAGGGTTGAAAGTTAGTGGTGCGTGTTGATGTCGGATATTCCACCTTTGGTCACCTTAGCTTATCTTATCTTTCCCACACGCATGTACCACCATGGTAAATAATAATTTCCAACACCATCATCATGTGCCGTGGACATAGCGCAAAGGCATGAATATTAAATTAAACATGTTACTTAAATATCATCTCAGCCAAAAAATTTGCTTACCAGACGGCTTGTTTCACACACACATTAAACATTAATTAATTTAGCGATAAGACCTTCAGGAGACATCAATATGTTTGCTAGTGTTTTTAAAGATTCATTTAAAGTACTTATCCCATCGGTTTACCTTTGGAATTCCCCTGTTTGCTACTAGTAATGTGTCGTACAATTTCATATCTCTTCATTGTGAGTGCTTTTAATGGTGCCCAATTGATGTAAATTGTATCACTTGATGGTTTACTTTTTTCTTGTTTGTTGAAAAGTATATACATTTAAACGTTCTGACCCACTAACTCGTCAACTAAAGAAAAAAAAACCTGTCCAATTCGATTTGCCAAGTCGCTATCAGCAACGCCGTGTGCCGCCGTGTTGATGCTGACTTTATGATCACTAATAAAACCAAATCGCAACCGAGCCACTGTGTGCGGACGCGAGAAATTAACGCACCAGTGCCCATTATTGCCCAGCAATTTCGCAGAATGCAGAGCCTGCCACGTGACAAGTGGCATTTTAACCGAGTGGGGAAAAAGGTGCTCATTTGATGGCCATTCGGGCACAGCATTTGGCAACTGGATGGCAAAAAAAAAATATGGTCGATGGTTGTGGGTAAGATAAGCTTCGGCTATTAACCTGATCGCATATCAAACGGGTTCGCCAAACCGTTCGGTTGCTTCTTCTTACCACGGGTTTACGGCGTTACGACCGGAGGTAATCAAATACACGCAAAATGTGTACACAGAAAATGTAAAAAAGAAAAAAGAAAATCACGGTTGATGTTCACGTCAAACTTACCGCCGAGCGCTGAACGATCGAGCATTTAATGTGGTGACACAATGTTTTACAATTTAATTTGCCCCGACGCCAGGGCTCGAGCCTGTTTGCCTGTTTGCCGGGACGATAACGGCATGTGACAAGAGGTAGGCAGGCGCTTGGATAAAGATCACCCGGAATGGCAATGCCTTCACCATCTTCGGAACAGCTGATCTGCCCTGAAGGAGCATGTAAAAGCGTTGGATCAAAGATCAACATGAACGATAAGACATTATCGGATCCGTCCGTCTATCGGTGTGGTTTTTGTTCAATCCCGGAAGAAAACTATTCTCCCCGGTTTTGCAGATCCTTTCTGGTATGAAGGGGGGAGCTTATCGTTTCTTTTCTCCTGTTACCTTGGTTCCTTACAACAAGAGATCGCGAAGCGAATCGAACGATAGTGAACGGGATAAAAGTAACAAAAACGGTAGAAAAAGGAAAACACGTTATCCCGTTTGTCATGTTCGCCATTCGCTGGTTTAAATCATTGTGTCACGAAAAGGAAATTGATCCTAATTTTGCGATAGTTTCACCGGTACATTGTTTTTTGGTCGGTTCGGTGTCTCATTAAACTGCAATCGCAGGCGTGGTACGGGATTCGAACGACTGTAAATACTAGAACCTCTTTCGGTGTGAGCACTTCATATTTTTGCCTCCTGATACTGTCAGCTTACTATCGCTCCCCACTATCCATCTAAAAGTCCGGTGGTTTCCTTCTCTCTCGCGGGGTTCCCCTCCCACCCCTCCCCCCCCCCCCCCCCTGCGCCTTCCTTTTTATGAGCAAAAGATCGAGCACGATCAACGATCGTGAAGGGTGTTTCACATAAAAGCGGTGCAGTTAGCGACACTGTCGTGCCGTAATCAGGGCCCAATAATCAACTAATTATCTACAGCAGTAGCTGCGTTAGGGTTCGGTTTTTATTAATCGTTCAATTGGAAAATTTTATGTTCGAATCTGTTGGTGGGCTAATCGTTTAGTGTAGGGCGACGTAGATAATTGGAGGGTTTTTTTGCAGAAGCGAACGTACCGGCAGTTTAAAGCGGTGTGTACTACGGTACTTGCTTGTACCGGTCGTGACAACCTTTCAGCTGTCCGCTGTGTAACTGGAAACAGTGTTGTTGTTTTTATTTTGTTGTAAATTGCAATTAGTGCTTAGTGCGCTAGTTGATCGTGATTTTATTATTTGCTTACATTTGAGGTTCTTTTTTTTGGGAGGTTTTATTACTTTAGCTGTTGTTATAGTTAGGTGTTGTTTTTTTTGTTCCGAAGCCGCTACATACAATAGAAGTGATCCACTGACCTCATTCGGTGTAAATAAATTCTAAAGCAATCGCTGAATGGTTTAGAATGCTAAAATAAAACCATATCGCTTAGTTGGTTTATGCTTCTATGAAAGGTTTTTTTTCTATTTTGCGTACACTATCCAGCTTATTACTTACAACTTGTTTACGTTTTTCATTGCGCAACACTGTTGACAGTGTCGTATGACAGTTGCAAAAGGCCATCTTTGTTTCAGGACTATTTGTTAGTATTTTCACCGAAGTAGCGTTAGCGTTACATAGCTTAGATGGGTTAGTGTTAGCACCGTTATGGTTATTACAAATCGATCCTTATAAAAACACGTCTCGAAAATCTAATCTTTTATTGGGTTAAATTCCTGTTAAATACCCAGATAGTTGCCCGAGATATGCAGACCGCTCAGATTTACGTAATTCGAACTTTTTATGTTTATCAAATCCGAGAACGCAATATCGTTTATACTAGAAAGTTGTAGAGTTTAGTAACTTTATTTACTGACAGCGAATTCAGCTAATTTAAATACTTCGAAAAACATAATCACTAAAGTATATAGGCAATGTTTAGTAACTTATCTAAGTACACAAATGTGCGTGTGAGATATTCTTTCTATTTACTCACGCACAACAGCGTAACGTACGATGAAGCATTTAAATCACCGGTATCAACCAGACTAGTGGCAGCAAAGCCTCATAACGCAAGCAAAATCACTTTCGAATTTGATGACATTTTGTTTGTCCCTTTATCTTCGCCCGCTTGTCACCTCGCTAGGGGTAAAAGATGAACGTAAAGCACGTTCCAGGCGTTCCAGCATTGCGCTGTTGACAGATGGCAAATAGTAAAATTGAGTTATCGCTCAATAAATTTGTTTATGTGCGCCATTTACCCCCCCCCCCCCCCCCGGGGTGGGTGATAGTGAGGCGGTTGCGTTGAAGATCGCGCGGCTTATTTTCGGACCGGTAGTTTCATTGGAAGGCGAATCGGTCACAGGCAGCAGTTTCACTTTTAACCGCTGCTGTTTATATTTTATTTGAACATCCCACGAAATCCCGTCACAGGTTGACTGTGGCTGTTTAACCGAGAGGTGTTTAAATATTTCCCAACATGTCAACGACGGATGAGATAGCACTTGTTGATTCGGTGTTAATTTTTTAGAGCTTCTTCCGGTATGAGGTAGTGTTGTGGACGTTTTCTTTTTTTCCAATATTTCATTCATGAAACCATTACGTTCAAAAGGTGGAAAGCAAAGATTGTTTATAGTTCGTAGCAAATGAAAATACATTTAAATCACTGCTCGAATCACCGAATGTTATTCCTACCAGAGTCGGAAAACACTCAAACTCCCTCCCTATAGCATCCGTTAGTTTAACGTCCGTTCAATTACGACGATTATGACGTTGCCGTAGGACGACAACATCGTGCAGATATTCTTGTTGTGTTGACTGTGTGTGTGTTTTTTTCTGCTTTCATCGAATTTATCCAACTTGGCGCGATGCTTCTAAAGATCAAGCAGGGGACGAAGCAACATCCTTCGCAAAACATTCCGGTTTACTATCTTCCTACAGAGTGTACACACCGTCTTCCCTCACACAGTTAAGTGGGCTCGTTTTGACGGGAGGGGTAGCGATCCAAAAGGGCTTCTCCAGTGTGTCCAGGCAGCGTTCTGAGATTGAGGTTGCCTCACTGAACGGCTGGTGCAAATTCAATTTGCTGCCGCTGCCATGCCGATACAACCACATGCCACACAGCCCGTGGGCGTAGGCATGTTTTTCTCTGTCGCTTCTGCAAGCGTACTACCTCCCCGTGTTGCCTGATCCTTCCATTCCTAGCGGTGCATTTTATGCACTCATGCCAGTGATCTGTTTCGGTGCTGAGCTTATTATGATTCCTGCATCCCACACTCGCTGTACCTCTTTCACCGCTTGGGGAAAAAAAGGAAGGAAAATGTCTCCACGGCGAGATGCGAGAATTGCGGTTCGAAACACGCTATGCCATTTCTAGTACGAGTCTGGTCTTTAAGTTTTACTAGCTTCTTCCTGCCCGCCTTTTCGAACGTATGACGACGACGGCACCATGGTGTGATTTTAACCACAGGGCTAGGGATTTTACGCTAGCGATAGGCGTACGTGCACGCGATTGCGTAGGCGATTCGCGACCATCGTTTCACGATGGTTCGCTTCGTGGACGCTCGTGACAACTTCCTTCCTGCGTTTGATACGATACGCCAGTATCCCCCCCCCCCTCCCCCCGGTTGCTCCGTGTTGGGTCAGATTAAGATGACCCTCTTTAGCCGTGCGAGAAACTGGATTTGCTGGTCAGATTTCCATTGGTAATTGTGCGGCACTTGGTGCAATTATTTGACGTGTCATAAAGTGTTGATTGGGTCGACAACTAGCAGCTTTAACGGTTTTTTTCCATACCAAGTGGTAGCTGCTCTATGTAGGGAAAATGTTAATGAAAAAGGAAAGCCATCGGTGTGGTAATGTAAAAACAGCGATCAATAGTCGTATTTACGATATGATCAATTTTGCGTTTCTGAAACCAGTCACATAATTTGTCAGCATTACGCCTTAGAAGCTTGTTGGTGTTTGTTCAAATATTTTTTTAGAAATTAAATTTATTCTTTTCACAGTAGGAAATTTTATCTTACAGAAAATAAAATCCTTAACAAATTGGTCCCCAATCTCGGGGTAAAAAATGTGATTTAAATTACCACAAACAGATCTTTTTTTGTACGTTAAATGTCGCATAATTTCTTGCTTTTGGGGAATGACACGCTACGGGGACTAAACTGAGCCAATAATGTACTGAACGTACCGACATGTACGGGAGATGCTTGTTCTGTCGGAGGAGGACAAATTTCCCGTCGGACAACCCGACAAACCATTAAATATGTACACCGCCAGTGAGTGGGATGGGCGGGTGAGTTTGAGCGCCCACACTGTGCTTATGTCAATTGCGCAACGTACAATAATAAATTGCAATACTTACTGGTTATTAGCAGGCGTTATCTTCCTTTTCCACCCTTCGGGACTGGACATCGGTCGGGTAATGGGGATCCGAGAGAAGAAGCAAAAACCAAACCCCAACGAAGAAGTAAATATAAAAATTATCATTCAACAACCGGGGCTGTGGATACCTTTTTTTACCTTCCATCCCATTGCATGTGTGCGACACACAGGACAAGTCTTTCAAGGTTTTGCAAAGACTTCGTCATCGTCATCGTAAAAGTCTCTACCCACGCGTTTATCGGTTTTGAACAACACAGCAAACTGTTTTGCGACCCGTGCATGTCTACCGAGCTCGTCTACGCAGTTCATTGACAAATTTAAGTCCATTTTTTACGATCATTTTTTTTTCGCAGGAATGGGTTTCATTCATAAAACTTCTGTACCAACGCACGGATGAAGCCAATAGGGGGTAGTTTTATTACGCGAAAAAGTGTGTAATTGGCTGTGTAGAAAGCAGGAAGTAGGAGCTGACCCCTATTTGAAATATGTTGAACTGGTAGATCTCATTCAACACCTCAGGTTTATGGTAAAATCATTCCCGAAGTTACTTGGACGTGAGCATCCAAATTGCATAACATTTCCCCCGCCCGGGCTGTTATGTATGAAAGGGATGATGCTTTGTTCGACGATCTTAAATTTGCCCCGCTGCTGCTCACTTATCGCTGTCGGTAAGAAATATTTTCAACCCCACCAACATCGGTGAATATGATCACGATCACGATAGAAACCTAATTTTCACACTGCACCCTACAAACCCTCCGCGGGGGAACTGCGCTGGAAATAGCCGTTTTTCTTCGATTTTTGCAATTTAACTGCAGCACGGATCGTTTTGACGGATGCAGTTTCAGCATAGTTGCAGCGTTTATCGCCTGGCACGCCGTCGACGACGACGATCGGCGATTGATCTGGCGTACTGGTTTAACATCGGTCCCGGACTTTTTGTACGTTACATCATTCGCGCTCTTTCGCTGCACTGTTGTGGCGATCACGTTTTCTTGCGAATCAAAAAAAACAAGCGTAACCCTCTCACTTTTCTCCATTCCGTGGCACACGGTTGAGCAAAAGTTTTTGGTGAATGAACAGACGGGTTTTTTCCTTCAGTCGGGCGTTAGTAGTCTATGCCATTAGCGAAGACTATCAATGAATCTCGACTGCATTACGCGCGGTGTTTTGAATTTCTCAAACCGTTTGTTGGACAAAACCAAAGGGATATAAGTTCGTGTCTCAGTGTCGTAGTGAGTTTTGACATGATTAAATGCGTGTTAAATTCGGTTCGAAACCACAAATGATGCATTTCAAACTAGCACGCACTGGTGAATTACAGACGAGAAAAAAAATTACCCGTTTCGACTGACAAGAAAGTTAGTTATTTACGTGACAAGCACACTGAGTACCTTCGCTTTATTGGCTTGTGACGAGCGTTACCAATGACCAATAAATATGTACACATTGGAAAGGTTATACTGGCATGGTCATGTGCACTTCTAGTGCTGCAGCTAGCAAGAAAGATTTGAAATTGCAACGTTTTTTTTGCCAGAGATGATCGATGAGCTCCATGAGGTTGGATACAAAACGGGCAAACAAAATGGGGTAACAGAAGCCACAACCTCTTCCCGCTACAACATACAAGTGACTCGATATCGATTTTTTCCATTCTTCCTTCGGTCACAAATTGGACACGCTGAGTGAACGAAACAAGCTTGCCGCCAGAGCACGATTCTCACCTCGAAACTCTGTACAAGACTCCTCTCTTCCTACCACCCCCTTACAAGCCCTTTCCAGTTCCTAGTTGGGGGTGCATTGTAAAGAAGGTTGAAATCTTCTGGGAGATCATTGTGAACTCTTGTGGTCTTTTAAGCGAGGGCCTAACACTCCTAGCAGGGAGTTACGCTTGGAATCGACCAATCTTACGGAACTCGCCAATGGCCTTCTGTTAGTAGATCAATTGAACGACTCAACTGCCAACATGTCTAGGCCCGTTTTGCGATCGGCAATCGTGGGTACTGTCACTGCGTGATCCTGGCTAGTGATCGCCATACCACGTAGTGGCTGCGGTATGTTCTTGTAACGAGATTTGCAATCTGTTCTGCCAACGGTGGCAACCTTCTAGTTCGGAGGGGGTGATACAACACCACCACCAGCCCAGGTGGCACCTTGACGTCGATGTACGTTAGGTTTGCCGTTGTTGAGAGTTGTGCATGACTTTTGGAGCTAAAAGGCATACCTGACACTCGGCGGGGAGGGTGAATAGCTTGTGTGCACCTTTAGTAAGTCGATTAGCAAATGTTAATGTCTGTTTCATTAGAGATTTGTTTGTCAGTTTGGGTTTTAATTATCACTATTTCTTGAATGTTTCATGAAGTTGGTCAATTCTCATTACAATCCTCACAAAAAACCTGAAGTTTTAGAGATCTCTTTTCTATGAGAGTTTAGTACTTCTCTAAACCTTTTTTATAAACAGATTTCATATTTTGTGTTCTTCATTCTATTGTTCACAAACATATTTGGTTGCGATACACATTAGGTTCGCCTTCATTCATAAACTGCTGCAGGTATATGACGTTTATGCGCTTATGCTGTTGCATGCCATTTACAGTGATTTATAACTGGTGTGTGTAAATTATGGCTGCTGTGAAAAAATATATAGACGACGACGTGTGCAACTTACCCGCAACCACCATTTGAGTTCGTTACAAGGCACCGGTTTATGGCACTCGTTCTCATCAACCTTCGTTGTGGCCCGTCTGAACTAACCTGCGCCACAGCATTAACGGTCAAACACGGTCAGCAAGGTGCGTCGTAAAGCATCGCAAATGAACGAATCATGTTTTTGCCTTCGAATTGCGATCGAATAGACGATCGGTGACGTATCGTATTCAAATCTTCGAAGGCTTATTATTTTGGGCAGGAATGTAGGTCAACCATTTCACGACAAATTCTAAGGGTGAATGCCTTTCCCAGTATCGATTAGGGGTATGGACAATAAAAACAAATCGCTTTTATGCCTTCCCAAAATGTTTTGGTTACGTTGTGCGTGCGGTTTATAAGATTAAAATTAGTTTCGGCGACTTATCCCACCCTCCCATTACGACCGTATAACAGCACCGCACCGGTTGGGTGTGGTGCGTAAGGCGCGGCATAAAATGAGTGCCATTTCGGTAACGATCGGTAGCGTTGTTGGATGACGTTTTGCGGAAACACACTGCAGCTATTGTAGCGGTTAGACAAAGGGCGACAAAAGAAGGGTTCCCAAGATTTGAAGAAAAAATAAAAGACAAATGATAAATAGCGCCGGTCAGTGAATGGACACTTTACAAACTCCCGCAATTTAATAGACATCGTGATCGTATGGTTTGCGTTTCTAAATCTATTACCTAAACCAACCGTTGGGCGCTTGTGGTGAAGAAATCACTTTTCTCTCCACATCCGCGGCCCGTCGTTCGAGACGGATGGATGCATCGGCATTTCCCAGGCCGATCCCAGACACACCGAGGATTGATTTATGACCGAAACTGGCCAGCAATGATGACGGTGGCGGTAGCAGAAGAGCCATCGGCAGCTAGCAAACATATTTCTTACGCTCTAAACGGGCTTCGACGGGCAAGGGAACCACCACGCCGTGGGTTCCGAAAGGGTTGTTTTTTTTTTAGCGACGCCGTCAAAACCCGCACAGGGAAGTTGCAGCAGGGTACGGCAGCAGTAGCAGGGGTTGTGTGCTTTATTTAAATTATGATAAACGGTTCGGATGTTTACAATTTCCATTTTTCTCCTCACCGTTGTACATCGCGCTGTGGTTTGATTTGGTTGTTGCTCGACATTTTTTTTTCTCTCTCTCTCGGGGTCCAAAACCACCCATTTTTGGGTTTGTGGATGTAACACAGAAAATATTTACTTTCAATTTTCTTTATGAAGAATGCTGCGCACATATTTTATGCAGCGCTATGCGCATTTTTCGATGTATCAGATGTAGATGTAGTTTGTTTTAGTTCGTGGTTTTGTGGAATTAGAGATGAAAAATAGATACTGCAGGGTGGAATTATTACTCCATTGTCTTTTTGAGAGACGGGTGGGTGATTGTGTTGCGTTTGATGCGCGGCGTCTCAAGGGTGTAAAACATATTTATGGTGACTTGACACTCGATGTTATGTTGATGTTGGTATGAGATACGACGTGAAAACAGAACGAACGTGTTATGAACATTTTCCGAACGAAAGTGGAATGATTTGGTTTTATGTTCAACTCCTTGTTTTTCAGGTTCCTAGCCGTGGTACGTTAAGTAATCATGCCGATTAAGAAATCTCTCCCAACTCTCTCCACTTTCATTGGTCGATTTCGCACGGTTCGGTCGCAGTTTATTCTTTCGACACTTTCTTTCGGTGCAGCAGTAACGCTTACGCGCGGACAAATTGCTTCGTACGGAACAAACGTTTAACAATTTTCGCCGCGCTTCGGTTTGATCCACATTTCACTTTCTGTTCAGTGTGTGACTTTTGCTACGATACGTGCGGAATGTCGCTGGATAGTCTCGTGAGACATTTCATTCACTTTGGCGGCAAACTGTTTTGTTGTGGTTTTTTTTCTCTCCCCTCAAAGAAGCCTCGCAACTAATCATGAGTAATTATCAGACAGTTGGTACATTGCGGCTAGGAAATGATTTGCGGTGTGCTTTGATATTACTAATAGAACAGTAATTAGGCGCTGAAACAGATGAAGATGACAATAGATGTAATCGGCAAAAATGCAAATTAGTAGCAAAGTTTTAATTGGAAACATTTTTTGTTCCTTTCTTCTATCTCTTTTCGATTAATCTTTCACTGGATTTCTCGTCGCCCGATGCAAATAGAAAATTGAGAGTGAAATTGCACCATCATTTAACGAGCTGATTGCACAAGAAATAATAAAAAGGAGCCCTTTTTTATGACTTCATTTTTTTTTTGCCCCCTCAAACGGAATTTACTAAGGGTAAGTCATCCGTACGATTGCCCTTTCATGATAAGTGCAACAACGGTTCACCATTAGATTGGCCAACGGTGAAGCTTGACCGACCGAAAACGCTTAGTGGAGATAGATGCGCAACCGCCTTTTCAACCCCCTTTTTCAACCCCCCCCCCCCCCCCCCCCCGCCCCTTTTGTGGTTGATCAACCCTTGCGCTTCCCAGCCACTATCAATCGCTGTGGCGATTAATGGTTCCCCCGGCATCTCCACTGAAATGATGTGCCTAATCGAGATCGAAGTTTTTCTCATAACATTTAACCCTTACCCAGACGACCGGTCTGGTTTGGGGAGAGGTCGGTACCGATGATATCGGTGGCTGCTTCAGTTCGCTGCTGGAATCGTATTGCACATAGCTGCTGCTGTCAGTCGCGATGGGATTGCCACCACTCACTCGCGCCTTGAAACATTTTATTCGTACACAGCAAATGCACGCAGCTTGTGAAAGGAAGAGCTATGGGGGAAAAAAGGTACCCATGTATTAAGACAGAAAGGATGACTTCTTTCCATAAAACGTTTGCGTTTGTCTCACTTTGGAGTAGTTGATTAAAGGTAATGCTTACCCGCCGAATGCACCGGGTCGATCGTTTCGGTTGCAATGGTTCCAAATTGGAGGAAAAAAGGGCAAATTCCGCGACCGCAACCGTTCCAGATATTGTAACGGTTTGTAACGGTCTAGCTGCATTGGTGAAACAACCCGGGAAAAAAGGAGTTCCATTCAATTTCTCCGTATCGGGAAGGGTTAATCTCGTGTAAAGAAAAAAAAGCCCTCCGCTTAGGTCCGTGTGGGTTGATTCTGTGTGGCAATAAAGGTAAAATTGGCAACAGCGAAAAGCATCAACCATCGTTACCTACAAATGAATCGATACTCTCCGGGTTATGCTTATGATAAAAATTCATTTTCTTTAACCCATATTGAAATTGCTTCTACCGCTGGTTCGACGTTCGTTGCGCTTTGTGGGTTTCTGTGCTATTCGCAGTGGGTTCTTTCCCGGCATCTTATCGTCAGACGATGGAATTCATTTTCACGCTTCGAAAAACACGAATCATTGTTTTAACCGGTTGACACCGTGTTCGTTACCGTGCGAGAAGGAAGCAAGGGGATTGGTAAAAAAATGTTAGTTTGTAAATCTTATGTAGATTTGCAGCTGGCTCAGACGATGGTTCGGGTTGTTGTTGAAATGCAGCAACATTCCTTCCACACTGCGCCGCAATGTTTGTCGCTGCATCGCTGCAAACAACAATCTAGAGACTGTGCAAAGAAAACAAAAAAAAAAACAAAACGTAAACATGCCGACTGTTAAGGAATGATGCTTTTATGGCAGTAGAAATATGTCCCTGGTTTTCCACACGTTTGTACGTTTGTTTGTAACAGTAGTTGCACGTCGATTGAATGAATTGGTTGCCGGAACATTTTGTTCCCCCTTCGCTTGGGAGAATCCGGGCTTGGGCAATATATGCAACATAATTTAGCACGGATTTAAACCCCCCGAAAAGTTGTGCTGATTTTGCTGTTTGTTGCACTGTTCCAAAAGCAATAATCGTCTGCCTCCATTTGGAGTGTGAATTATGAAACACTTCAACCTTTTCTCATCATTCCACACTTCGGAAACGGAAATCCATTGCGCTCGTAAATGCCACAGGATGGCTAAGTAAAATTAATAACAACGAAAGAGCGGGAGATAGAAGGAAGAAAAAAAAATGAACGACCATTGCACGAAAGCGACAGCAAACGTACAACGAAAAGGGTGGAAAAGCTTTCGTTCGTACCATCGAATCGATTTTCGCCGTAGTACGAGCCGCTCGAGCAGCTGCTTGCAAAGAAGAAGCCCGAATCATAACCAGAACGATGTACAGGAAATGTTGCTTTGTAGCTTCACGATCGACAAGCAGCCTAGCGATCCGTGCCAGGCACGTTGGAAAAGGAAGCTTAAAAAAAGTGAACGTTTTTTTGTCGAAGCATCTCGCAAAAAAAAACGGGTGGAAAAATTGGCCAAAACCCGAAACAAACGAAAGTTTATGCGATACTGTCAAATAAATCTTGGAAATTTATTAGCCAAAGTAACGTACCTTTGGTTCGTACCACGTGTACGATTGGAGTGTGTAGCATTCGTTTAGACGTGAAGTTAGTTTGCCACGGACGTTTTAGAAGGTGTGCAACATGATGCAGTATGTTGCTGCCGTTCATTGATGGTAGTTTGCTGTGCTTTCGTTTGGATATGTTGTCTTTCAATTAAGGTTTTTATAATTAATTTCACTTTCAAAACGGATGATCTTCGGCTTCCATTCCGGCTTAGCTTGTAAAGGATAATAATAATAAAAATCCCTTTTTCCAATAAATATATTTTATGCGTATAATAAGAAACAGAAGCTAAGGTATGTTTCAATTATTTCCCATTTCTGAAATACTTCCAATCGATTTTACAATCACTTTTTTGAATAAAATGGAATACAAAAAATCGCTTCATACGAACAAAATACGAGCGTGGGAATTTTACCATTACTTCCTTTCGCCGTATTTCCTTAACCTTCGTTCGCAAGGGTTTCTCGCTTGCCTTTGCATTCAGCTTAGGCTGTTTCGGGCGAATATTCTACATACCATAATTTAACGCATTTGTGTCTCCCGTGTATCCTTCCGTTCAGCGCAATAAAATTTTATCATCCATCAGCCTATTTATCAATCAACCACCCGATCCGCACGACAAAACGGATGGACTTCCAACAAATCGCCGCTCGTCGCTTTCCTTCACGCGTTACGCTGAAAGGCGAAAGAATGGAATTGGGAGGTCAGTTGTGTGCGCTCGCTTACGTTTGCATACCCGTCGTGTCCTTGCTAATTGATTGTTTTAAATTTGTTTATAGAGCTTGAGATGTTTGTTTGTTTTGTTGGCTGGTCGGTCGAAATTGAAGAAAAAAAAACCGTGGGATCGAGTCGATTACGCGAAGGCATGATAGATGACGGTACGCGGGATATGATAATAATTTCAACTTCTTCACCCAACTCCTACCCCTACAAAAAACACTCGACGGCGCACGACCGAGCCGGTGCCCTTGGGTTGGCTAGCTTTGAGTTTGAACGCGGCTGTGCCTGATCGGTTCGGGATGGTGGTTACTGCTTTTGGAAAGAATGTTTTCGTACCTTCTGCTGCCGCAGGTTAAGTAATATCTTGACATTGACTGCCGTCATCGAATTACAACGCCGCAGCACTTCACGTTCGATCGAACGGGCTACGTGTGAATTGCATCGAAAACTGACCTTTTCCGCTGTGAAACTCGTTCCTGAATGTGGTGCATGGATCGACCGGTATCGTTTGGAGTCAATCGAAGGGCTTTTCATGTCGATCAAAACTTCTCTGGTGGTCATTGGTCAATTTGGTGCCGTGGCCTGCGGGTATTTGTATGATCACTTTTGCTTTATTGTAAATTGTGTCGAAAGGCATGATAAATCTAACATTAAACTTAAATAGTTGCCTGCAATCGAGGAATCGTTTTGTTTGCTTATTTGCCAACATGAATATAATTTATCTGTCAGTAGAAAGCTGTCAATTTCTTTCACCGAAAGAGGCAAAAGAGGAAATGCTTGGTCACACGTGATCGCTTCCGGCGTGTGGAGAAACATTTGCTTTCGTCGATATTTGCAGTCTGCTGCTGCAAAAGCGTTACATTTTTCACACAACATATTCACAGAGACAAGAGCTATTTGTGGGGTGATTTGTTTCGGCATGGGCATAATATCTATTGCTTTACATCCGTCGTTGGCATAACGGTCAGTAAGGCTTATAAAAACTAATGATCATGCGCGCTAACTTTTCACACTATTCCGGAGAAAATTTGATTGATTGCTGTTTGTTAGCCTACGGCGTATATAAATCTTTAAAACCACAGGGAACCGTGCTAAGTTTGCTCACAACGGAAGCGATGAAAGTTTTTGGCCATATAGCTTATTTGGTTTAAACACTTTTCAAGCTTAGGTTATAATATAAAACCGCATGTTTTACGAATGCTTATGTCACACACTTTAATAAGAGCACAGACCCAAAAGGAGCGCCCGTATCAAACATCACCAAACAACGCCAATAAAAATTATCATCAAATTTTCATTTTCCTCTCGCGGATTTTTGGAGCTGCGGGCATCGTTACTATAAATTTGAAACGAATTGCAAGGGAGAAAATGTGTAACAGCTTCCGGCACGACGGCCGAACACCACGTTTCTCCGGCGGTGGTCATGGCGGCCGAAGTGTGCCGCGAAAAAAAAAACTTAAGAAGTATAAATAGCATAAATCTGTCCGCTGGTGTTGGTTTGATGGATGAATTAAGATTAGCGTCAACGGACAGGGGATTTCTTTTCCGCCCTGTCCGGTGAAAATGGAAGCGATTGTTTAGTCATTGCGATTTTGTCGCGACCAAAAAAAATACTAACGCCAAACTGAGCTCGTGACATAGCGAAGTGGGAAAGTGTTGAAAGCAAAGACCAAAATTGTACCAAACAAAAAATGCTTTTAAATTGCTTCGGACCAACAGGTAGATGATCGTTTGTAGATAGCCTACATAACGTAAAAATTAAAGAGGAACTCCACAGCAAAAAAAAAAAAACCATGTGGTGGATAAAAATGGACCCTCTCGTGACCAACATCGTGGTCTAATGCCAATGATGTTGAGGTTCTTAGGTGCGCAGGTTTTTGCTTAATTAAATTAAATACTAGCTAACCGGTAAAGGGGGACATCTCGCACATCTTCCACCCGTCTTCGGAACCATCAGGGAATTCGTTCGGTTTTCGGACACCCATTTTTCCAGGAATTGTTGGATCACAGTTGAAACGACAGACAAGGGGAATGGTTAATCCGGTAATCTTTTCCCATTTACTGTTCGTGAGTGCTATTATAGTGCTAAAAATTGTGACTTAAGATGAATCTCGAAAGGTGATAAAACAATGAATTTCTCAACAAGTGGTAAGCATTTACTGTGCCGAAGGTTGGCTTTAACCATTAACCCCCCTCGGCAAGGGTAGACTAATCTCTTTTTGCAATTTCCTTTTTTTTGCCATTTTCCACTACCAAACCTTTTTTCTTTCGTTTACTTTATGATGGTTAGACTTCGCAGTCATGAATTAAACTAACATTTTTTTCTTGTTTTTTAACAAGAGGATAAACCAGGAAAAAGCAACACCGATACGCGGCACGATTATGCTAAAGGTGAAATGGGTATGAACAAGCGAAGCAATAGAATAGAAATATTTGATCAAATGCCCTTCCTGGAGCAACGTGAAGCACCACCGTTTGGACAATGAATCGCAACATGATGTAAAAACGGGGGCGAATGGATGAAAATGTAACCACGCGACTCGCGATGGTTGAACAAAATATGTGAGAAATTTTAATTGGACAATCGCGCACAGACCGAACATTGCGATGTTCAACGACGATGCTTTACAGCTGAGGATTAGAATTTCAGATTTTTATCTAATGGGCTGATGAGGGCCGGTGCTGCTGCTGCTGCTGATTGAAATGTTAATCGTAGTCGTGCTATGTTATCAATGTAATAAACACAGCGTGTTGGAGAAGTTTGCGGACAATGAATTAGGGAACAATGTTTTTGAATTATTATGATGTAGCAATTGAAGCGTGATGATTTTTATGGTGGAACAAATGTATGAAAAAAGGAACATATTTTTATGTATATTTTTAATTGTTGAATACTATTAATATGTTTTTATATTAAACAACTAGAAAACTGTTTATAAAAGATGTTCTTCTCAATAGTAAGAAAGAATAGAAATTTCTTTTATGAATCGGCCCACAAGTTTTCGAGAAAATTTGGAACGGATTGGAATTAATTTATTGCTTCGACTGTAACTTTGTTTTTAGTTGTCTAAGCATTTATTTGGAAATAAAACTATTTATTTCTGAAATGTTAACTGTATATGTCCGTTTAAATTAAATGTGGAAAAAAGTGTTAAAAATTGAAGCATTTCACAAAAAAAGAAGAATATTTCTAAGAATCATCCATTTAACCGTTAAGTTGCTTTAATCCTAATCCTTCGCCACCGTTATCGATGAATTTCTACAACCATTAAACATCTCTAATGATGCGAAAAACAGCAAACGATAAAGCTCGGATCCGGGGCTAACAGTTGTCTTGTTAAAAGATATCGATCAGAATAAAAATGATAGCTATCATTCACAAAGTTTCACTGAGCCGTAGCCGCGCGTGTGTTTATATGTTTTTTTTTCTTCTCTCAATTCAACGTTCCTCTTCCTGGTGGCATAGAGGATCATAAATTTGGCGTCATTCGTTCCCACACCCCAAACAGACGCGGACGAGACCCCCGGTTTCGGTTAGGTTGGTGGTCCTGTTTTGGGTGAAAGATTGAAGCGAAACATTAAACAAAATGTTCCCCCAACATATCGCAGCATCAATCAATGCCCAAAGAAAAAACCCTTGCAAATATTACCTCAAAAACCCTTCCCTCCTTATCATTTTGTCTGGAATTGGGATGAGTCTTAACACAGGGAGTCTAACGGTCCTTTGGCGATCGGTCCCATGGTAGTGCAGCGGGATTTTTTTTATTTTACAACAAGACCAATCCAATTTTCGCCATCACAGTTTATGCGGTCACTGCCGTTGTGTTTATCTATATTCCGCTTAAGTTCATCCATCCCCAAAACAGCATCCCTGGGGAGGAAAAGCGCTATAATTAATTGGGTGATCGAACGAAAATGATCTATCGTAAAATATCGTCCGGCTATACGGTGCGAGGTACGAAAAGGCGGAAAAAAGAACGTTTGAGGATGCTGCTCGGTTACCTGCAAGCGTTACGCCGTTACACTGGATGGCAATGGGAAACTAATTCATTTTGTTTTATTTTCATTTGACTAATTTTATAGCCGCCTAGTCAAGCCGACTTTCACCACCCTAATCAAATTAGCCAAATCGGCTTTCGGTCAGCCCGATGGTAGACCGCGGCCTTTGCCGAAAGGCTCGTTAAGGTGAAAGGATTGCTCTCCCTCGTGTCCAATCCTTCTGTTGCCGCCTCGATCGCTGCGGTGCCAATTTATTATTTCGATCTTATCTGCGACAATCATAAATTATGTAGAAAGCTCACAAACAAACGGTTCCGAACCGATATTTGTGCGAATGAAAGTTTCGGAATTCTGCTTGTGCGTATGTGGGACAATAAGACAGAATTTCGTTTCGTAAAGTATGTTCTGCTGACAGAGCTGTGTCCATCGTCGAAATTGTGCTAGACGAGCTTACGACCGATGATAACACGGAAATTGTATTCACACGCATTCCATAAACCAAAGCACAAACGTTAGACTTTATGTTCGGCCGACATTTTTGTGTGCGGTACGGATGACAGACCGCAAGTCAATTTCTTTGAACAACTGCTCCGGTCTCCGGCCGATGACAGGCTGAATGTGGAAAAACAAGACGATCAACTCCTCTGGGGCTGGAATTAACTTGCCTCCTTACACCCGCTGCCATAATTCATTCCCCACGGAACACGTTTCACTGTCACGATATTAGCGAAAACTATGTTCAGTATGTTTTGCACGTCCGTCGATCCCGATACTAACAGGTAAGGGTTCCCGCAAAACCCGAAGAATGGAACCGGATTGAAGAAAAGTTCTTTCACCGAACAGACCGAAACGCCGTACTGGCGCAGAATTGCGAATCGCCCCGGTAAAATTGTTTTATTAGATTGCTTGAAAACGATCTAATCCGTTTGAACTATTTCAAGGATCACGAAGTACTGTAATGTGATGGAATATGCGACTCTGCAACGAATGCAATGCCACGCTGGTGCAGCACACCACATGCATTGGCACGTTCACTGTCGGTGTGGGAAGAGTTATGGTACGGTATCTGTCAAGTTGCATACCGTGATCGTGTTAGCGCATAGATATCGTTGCATTATATCGTTATTACCGGGGCGTTGCGGTCCGTATCTTGGCTAAACGTGACCGAAATTAATCTTCCACTAATTGAAATCTAATTCCACCTTACGGACTAATCCGTTTATGCGGTTTAGATTTTGTGAACGGTTTCACCCAGGAGGATCAGAAGAAATAGAAACATTCTCTGGACGTTCAGGTCCGTATGTTTGTGATGGTTACATTAATATCGCTACGAGTGATTGATTTGATTCCAAGAAGATGTTTGTTTGCAAGAACGAACTGTAATCGTTCCCTTTTTCGAAGACTCATAATTGAAGATAGAGAAGCGTTTACGACACATTAATTTCGAAGTACAGCAAACATTAACTCAATCAAAAGGAATATCCTCCTCACTTCAAAGCTAAAAAAAGCTCTTCCCCTTTCCGACCTGTTCAACATTTTCACTAGAAAAGTCAGGTGAGAACCCCGAACAGCCATGCATCGACCAGCCAGAACCTGTCAAGGGAGAAAAACTAATAAAACAAAGTGCCTGGAACGAACGATTCCATGTCGGTTTTGGTTTTTCACCTTATTACGGTCCCGAAAGGTCAACGGCGCGACGATCAATAACCCTCGATGCGGGGCATCAAGACATTCGCCCATTTGCTGGACGCCTCTCCAGATCCTCGCGGCATCCAAAGGTTCACGTCTTTGTTTCTCGTCGTCCTGTGCACCGTCTGCAACAACTTCGCTATACAGCTGTACCCACCGTACTGACCCACTTCTAGCCTTTGGACCGTTATTGTTCAGCTGGTTGAAGCAGGACCGATCGATCTCCGAGGGCAGGAAAGTTGTTTACATTCAAAACTGACAAAATATTCGCGGAAGAAATCGTGCACCCGAGGGTTTTTACCCGGTCCCGGGAGTAAATCTCGACCGTTTAATCTCGCACGTTGCGCGTAGAGAGAGAGGTCACGCTGTTGGAACAGGGGGTTTGTGGGGACGGAACGATGATTTATTGTGTTGCAGGGATGGATCGAAGTTTGGAGAACGCAAATCACCTTCTGCTCTGGTGATGGGCGGGTGTGTATGTGTGTGTGAAAATTTGAGAAATTCTACATACTATTGATCGCGATATGTTGGGTTGATATTTAAAATTTAGCAGCAGGCATTGATCCGATCAGGATCCGGGACATTGACAAACAACCAATGTACCTTCATTTCCGATTGGGATTTGTACTGGTTGGTCTAACATTGTCGCATATGTCGAACATGGCAAACATTGTTGCAAAAATATGTGTACAACGAACAAAAGCAAACCAAACTACTTGCCTCAGGCCCTTTTGCCGTTTGCAAACGTTCAATTCAAAGTTCAATCGATAGGTGAATGTACCGGAGAGTCGTACCTGTCAAATCGTCTTTTCCGGCCATTCTGTTTCCCCCATCATCACTCCCATGCAAGGAAGGGAGGGGGTGGGAGGGAGCGATCGGGACCTCCCGCTGGATCAAACATGGCAACACACACAGCAGGTGCTCCACCCAAAACCGGGTGCCACGAGCGAGCTTTTGCAGCAACGGGGTCCAGAGCATTTGACCGCGGGACATTGGTTATTAATATTTGCAAATTTGAAAAATCGATTGTTCTCGTTTGTTGTGTGCACTAGAGCACCGTTGCAAAAAGAACCGCGATGGTATAAATGTGCTGATCGGTTAGCTGAGTGATGTTTTGCGAACGAACGATTCAATGTGAGCAGTGTGTTGGGAGCTTTCGCCAGCTTCACCAGTTGGGACTCGAAATTTCGTTTCCAATTCAGTTGAAATGCACATAAACAAGACGCTGTTTGTCGAGGAGGTAGTAAAGCTAGTCTAGTTTTAACCAGCATCCTGGGTAGAATTTACGATCAGTGGAACCTGCCAAAGGGCCCTTACAGCAGGGCCCGCAAGAGGTCATGTTTGGTCCGGCCCCCTATTTCAGTTCAACAGTTCCAAACGCCCCAATGTTGTGACTTTCGTTTCCGCCTCTAATGCACCTAGCGGGGCCACTTTGACCGTCCCGTGCTGTTTGGTGGTAAATGAGGCGTCATTAATTTATTGACCTTTTTCGCCTGTCTGCTGTTGTCTTCCAAAAAATATAAAAGGAACGGCCCTTTTAATTGTCTAGCGTCTAGTGTCTGGCTGTCGTTTGAATGAATATTCGTGCCGGTTTCGGTGCAGAACCTTTTTAATGAAGACCCAATGAAACGTTGATTCCTTCGCATCGATAGGGTGCAGTTTTGTGTGAGCCTTGTACAACTTGAGCGGAATAACAACACCCAGTTTGCTTTCGTGTACTTTCAGATTTGGCAGCGATTCGTAAGATACTGGAAAACGAAACCGGAGGCGCTCTCTGTCCGAGCTGTCAGATGCCGTTCGATAAGGGCAAGAAAAGGAAGCTGATCGACGCCTGCGGTCACGAACGGTGCTACTCGTGCATGTTCCGGAACGAAGCTTGCCCGCACTGTCTGGCACAGAAGGAATCCGGCCAACCCCACCCGGTACACCATCCGGCATCCCGTATGCAAGCGGATATGGACAACGGTGAGTGTGCGATAGATAAGGAATTTTTAATGATTTCCTACCATTTTATCCCTGCTGTCGTGTATCTTGTCCGGTAAACGATCGTTTTTGTCGAGTGGTAATTTTAAATTAATTTTCTACCACAATCTCATTCGGCTTCCCTTTTCGGTGGTTTTTTTTTCCGTTGTCCGGGGCGGAAGGCAAACATTGGAAATGGAATGTCGATCATCAACCTTCGGTTGACAGTTGGTGTGGACAGTATGTGGTTTGTCACCTTAAGACATTCAAGGTTTGCACTAAAAACTTAGAATTAAATCCAAGTGAGTAGGTTATAATGATGAGTGATTTATTTAGAACTCTCTTCTCAGAAAACGTGAGAGAAATACTAATCTTCTTGAAGAGTTGAATCTCATTCAAAATTCACTCACTTTTACTTAGCTCATGAATTGTGCTCCTGAGTGATTTAAATAAGTGAAAGTGAATTATTTCACAAGTGAGTTGAAAAAAAATTCTTTGCAGAGACTCAAATGACTCACTATAGAAACTCACTGTAGAAACTCTCTCACTTACGGAGATAAGATGTACTGCAACACTTCGACACTAGTGGTGATGCATCTGATGTACTATCAACGTAACACCTCCTACAGGTGTCCCACAGACCAGTGTCCAAAAACCGCAAAACCCAGCAGTGCTCAGAAATATGAATATATTTCTTTTATGCCTTTTGATTGTGGTTTTTATTGGCACGTGTGAACCAAGTGAATGCTTGCCCATGATTAAAACGAACGATATCTTTATTACTTCACTTCACCGATCCGATTGCTTCGGTTGCTCCTTTTAACACCTCTCGATCAACCTGTCAAAGAACGGGGGGTTGGTCCACATGCTTCCCCGTTAACCTCAGCGAGGCTTTGTAGATTTCGGAAGGATTTCCACCTAGACACCCGTGTGAGTTTGGTTACGAATGGTTGCAAAAATACCCCATTACAGGGGCCTGCACAAATTGGCAACGGAACCGATCCGGTGATGCAGCTTTGCAGCGGCACAATCGCTTTGAACTTCTGCCCGCCAATCAAAAGTGCGTCTCGTTGCTGTCTTCCTCTGTGCTGTCTTCATTGTAATTGGGTCGTCACTGACCTTGTGTCAATTCTGTGGCCATTGCATAAACGGGTCCGACCGTCCATTTCTGGGTGACTGATGAACTTTTAGCGAGCCACCCATTCCTTCGAGTCGGCACAAGATACTTGATCCCCTTTCGACTGGCCACAGGTTTTTGGTGAAGCTGTGGATTAGTATCGGTTAATTACGATCGAAATCGGGACCTGGCTGATGTGATCGTTCGGTGGCAGAAAGGGTGCGAACATTGGGTTGGTTTATGTCTCTTCAGTTTTTTTTTCTGTTTATCCTTCTTCCTGCCAGCACAGCTCCTCCTGCGTATGGGTCCCGTTTTAATCTTCACGATATGCATTTTCAGCGCCTTTTACCATTCCGAAAGCCAAACAAGCGAAGGAAAATTAATTTCGCGTTTTATTTCCTTATGCTCAACGTTGACGAGATTGTATCAGAGCTGAGCCCTGTGTGTGTGATGCACTTTTTTATTACATTTGGTTGCATTTACTTTGCGCAATCATTCACGACCATTAATGTTTGACCTACTCCCAGCTGGTTCGAGGATCCGCATTGTACGCCGGCCGGGAATGTTTACACTGCGGTTAGGCTGTTTGGGGGTTTTTGTCTGAATCAAGCGATCGTGTGTTGGTCAAGTGTCAACGCATGATATCGATACCGCAGCACTACTGTAGGGTTTGCTGTGGGGTCGATTTTGTTTGTGTATCTTCTTGTACGCACAAGGCTTTTGGGGTGGACAAACTCCGGTGGCCTAACCATTGCAGGGTGCGAAACACGGCAGTTATCATGGCAGAACCTCACCTCCAACGATGTTTGTCGTTTTATGATGCATAAAAATTTAATTTGCCCACCATTACGATCTGCTGACATTGGAGGGCGACCAGTTGAGGTGTTGTAGCGCTGGGCACTGGGTAGCAGAAATGACTGTCGGACCATGTTTTTTGCATTGCTCACTTTTTTTATTGGTAAGGTCAGCTAATGTTGAAAATAAACCTAGAATTACTGCGTGCGCTTTTGCGCGAAAGGATGCGAATGCTTTTGCTACAATGATGCTTGAACAGCAGCAATTAGCCTTATTCTTGTTTCGTGTACGGTTTTTTTATGTAACACATTTTAATGCCAAAGAAAAGAAAAAAAGTAAAGGTCTCTTAAATGTCATCTTTTTCTTGGGAAGGGCACAATTTAAAACATTCGCAAAAATTATACTCATCTTTGTATTTTATCACTGCGCTAAAGTGCTTTAAAAGCGAACAAAACGAAACGAAATGTAATATTCATGTTCGGCACATAATAAATTATTTTTTGGTCTAAAGTGTATAAATTTCCTAAATATCATAACTTACGATTGTACAATTGATTGTGAAGCACACAATTTACGATACAGATAAATATACAGATTTGTCGCACGAAATTAATCGTGTGGGAAAGATGTGTATATCGGTTCATCCAACAATGCAAAACCTTGTTAGCCATATTTTACACCCGAGCAAGTTTGTCGTGTCGCGAACGAGCGCGTTGGTGGGTCTTATTTAGCGAATTAACAGCAGCTTTCCGTTTTAATTCAATCTGCAAAAATTTCGTCACGCTATGGCATAAATGCTATCCATGGGAGGAAGGTCCATTCAAACGTTTTCTTTTTTTTCCTCTCTCACTGAGTTTTTCATCCCCATTAGACATCTGCTTCGCGTGTCGGTGACGTGACGGTTAAATGATGAAGCATGGTCACATGGAGAAAGACTTCGATAGGAGGGCAAGCGATGAACCTGACACGATACCGTGGTGGATGGTGGATTAGCGCAAATCTTGGACCGATGTGGTTTTTGTCGTCCAGTTTTTACTTGTTTGCTCGTAAATAGTGGGATTGTGAGAAATTTATTAATCCACATGTCACGTGAGCGTGTAATACCAGGAGCCGGTTTCCTTTTTCTTGCCAAAAAGGAAAAAAAAACTGTCACTGCATCAAAGTGTCGGATCAACGTAAAATGAAATACGTCGGGAAAGATATGCAACAAAATGGCTTCTTATTGCAATCGTACATTTAAGGTTTTTTTTAATTATTTAATTTAATTTAAACCCATACCAACCCCAAACCTCTGTATATAGAATATGAAAGCAAAACAAATACCACTGAAGAAGGATTTGGCTTATGAATTGTAACGAAATATATCACGCCAAAGCCCATTTAAACAGATTTGACCCATTTGCATTACAAAACTACCGTTATAGTGTGCGTTTTGGTTACTGCTGTCTTTCAATTTGACTGTAAAATTGTTCCAATTCGTTCCGGGTTCGTTCCGTTCACCGGGATGTAAAAGCCGCTGCGCTGGAAAACATTTCCATTTGACATTAAGGCTTCAAACAGTCGAATACCATCGGGCCAAAAAGCGCTGTAGTCTGCAGCAGAATGAAAGTAAACGATGCCATTCAGTCGTGAAGAACGATTTTTTCACTGATTTACGCACCGTATGCCGTTGGATCCGTTACGAATGGAAGACAGTTTGGCATTCGCGGTACACGATACGGTAAGTGCTGACATGTTGAATCATTTTGCGGTTGATTTAACATCTCTCTTTCCTTCTCTCTTTTTTTGTTGTTGATTTGTTTTGTTTTGCCGCGGTCCATTACGTTTGCATGGACGATTAAATTGGGTATCATTTGCTCGAAAGCGATGGTGGTTTACAGTATAAATCATTGATTGCAGTGCAGCTATAATCGTAGATTTTGGAGGTTAAAAATGGTTATGTTTGAGTTTTCAATTTTGTGTTATGTGACGCATGAAATGACACGCAATTTAAATGCCTCTTTGGAAATATGCTTGGATTGTGCTTTTTTGTTTTTTACTGCGTAATAGTTTTGCGGGATGATCTTTCATACAAACATATGTTTGCAAGTGTTCCTGTCCACCAGGGTACCACTTTCTTTGAACGTTCGCAAAGGTCTTAAAATCACGAATTAAAAATACACTTCGGATAAAATCGCATTGTACCGCGCCCAACCTCTCGCCTGAACGACACACAAAGGCCCCGAAGGTAATTTGCATACGCAGTGCGATTGTTGCGAACTGTGGTGTAGTGGGTTTGGTGTAGTTATTCTTTCTTATCTGCAAATCTTTCCACTCAGCCGGAAGAATGAATGCTCGTCGAAAGCGGACCTTCACATAGCATAAGCGAACAGTTCAATTTACATTACAATTCCAACCCCGGCTACAAACGATTGTTTCGATCGATTGTGTAGTGTAGAGAAATAAATAAATTGTATTTCATGAGGTTATTCGAAAGTTGGGTGAATTAAAAGGTGTTTATTAATGGTTAAATATTATTTTTGAAGAAGCAGAATTTTTATTTAGAGAGAGAGATAGAGATAAAAGTAAGGCGCTCATTTAAATAACTAATCACGAAATATTAATTTCAAATATTAGCGAGAAGTATTATGCGTTGCCAACAGTTTTATTTCCTTTTATTGTTCGAACCGTTTTCTCTGGAGATGGAGATCACCTTAACTCCAGAATTTCTAAGAGTCCTGAGCGTTTATTTAACTGATACTTTCGAAAATAATTTCAAAGAGCTGTGTCATATGTAAATGTTTCATTTTTTCTATTATTGTTGTAGAAAAGATGACTTTTAACATGCATCAACTTCTGTAGAATTGTATAATTTCAAAAATTAATACGGGTAGAAGGAATCGTACCATTATGCCTTAATCTTATCTTAATCGATTTTATCCTAGATGAGGCCAATCATCACAAACTGATAAGTGGGCTCTAAAGCTCTTTTTATAACTGCTAAATATAACTACAGAAAGATTTTAACGCTCGGTGCGAAACAGGCAACATAAAACAGCTGAAGCCTTGAGGTTAGACACAACATAAACCAAAACGAGCCCCATCAATGACTGTGAATCAATTCCTTTTCGTTCAAGAACATTCGCACCCCAACAATGGAGGATGTCGTGATTTGCAAGAATGTTATGCAAAGTGTTATGTTACTCACCCAAGGACTGAACGCTACCGGAATAGGCACAGGAGGAAACTAAGTGAGAACAAGATCGTGCCTCTTTTTTTTTTGGTCTAACCATACACCGTCTTGGGAAGTTTTATGCTGCGCCTTGCGGCATCATGCAGCAGCGATTTGATGTTATGGTCCACGTTGCAATACACGCAACAAATGGCCATTGTATTATTAGGGTGATGTTTGGAGGGCAAACTGCATACATTCGCACGCTAAGGACACAATCTTCATGGTGTGTGTGTGTCTACTCTTAGCGCTTGGTTCAACATCATTCGAGAGCACTTGTATGCTGAACTATGCTGCTATTATAGGTGGACTCTCGATCGTACGTTCTCCGATCACCATAAATGGCGAAAGGGTTGATATACGTGCTGCGTTTTGTTGCTTTACTTCGCTTCAACCAAAGCTGACCGATCCGATTGATGTTGTTTGCTGCGAGCTGAATGTGATACAGGCCCGTTGTGGTTGTTAAAGTCGAGTGTTGCGACCTTCGTTCACTAATCATATCACCGCTGCCGGTGTTACCCGGCCTATGATTAATCATAGTGTTATTTAACCAGCTCGTTTTTTTCTCTATATGATACGTAACGTAATCTCAAACGTTACATACGAACGAAGAATCATCATCTCCCGTTTTTTTGTGTAGTTCAATCGAACTCACAGCTTCGGCGGGCTTGTGCAACCCTTTGTAAAAGCAAACGCTAAAAACGCTTGTCCGATCCAAGATCAAACACGATCGACAATTCCGCTCACTTTCTTTTCCTGCACAGGAAAGAGGTTTTCTTTGAATATTTGGTAACTTTTTGTTGTGCTTTTTTGGGCCTCTCCGAATGCCTGCTCCGATAGCTGTAACGTTCACGATCATCGCATTGTTAGGAGTGAATTTTCTTTCGGCACTCATTAGGCGTGAAAATTCCCTCCGCCATTTGAAACGTCCGTAAGTACTCGGCGGTAGAGGAAATGTAGGGAATGTTCGGGGAGAGTGTTTTTTTGTCGGTTTACGACAGTCGGTTCGGCAAAGCAATGGCATATAGTGGTAGATGCACCATCTCGGCAATCGCGAGGCTTTCGCGTAAGTAAACCGAATGTTTCAATTTTACGCACGCACTGACGTATGATTGTTCATCTTCCGGTTAGTTCTGTAACGCGCAGCAAATACAAAAACGTTACTTATACTTCATTTTACTTTTTTTTCGGTCGGGGTTTTTCTGCCGGTGTAAGCCCTTCAGGGTGCGTCAATTTGTGACTTTGCGGAAATGAAACCTGTTGCTGCACTTACAAACCTGCATGAAGCATAATGAGTTTGGGGTTGTAAAATTCAGCACCTCAGGCACGTTCGGGTCGATTTTGGTTAATTATGTTCCGTTTGTCAATCGAGACAACGGAGCGTTTTTTAACAAAAAAAATACAGCCGCTACAGCTTTTGCTTCAGAACGGGAAAGTTGAAAGAATGTGTACAGCACACACGCAAGCAAAAACGGTAATATTTACACTGTGCATTGCCGTGTGATGCTGCAACCCACCAAACATGCCCAACATACGTGGTTGATGCGTGTCAATGGCGTCTTTAGCACAAAGGCACAGCGTACCGTCATTTTGTTGGGATGTAAAATTGCTGAAATATCGTTCGTTCTGCCAATTATATGCAAATGCCAGCGCCATTCCATCTCTGGACCGGCAGGTCATTATTATCATTATTATCATTATGACATTTTGTTTGTATTCGGCCGGCCGTGCAGCCACAAAACAGTTGCAATTCCGTGCGGTTGTCTGCCGTCTGCCGAAAATTGCCGTCCTCGAATGTTGCACCACACACCAAAGCCATCGTTCGATTTTACGGTGCGTGGCGATCATGCATCTCTTCAGCATGCACCCGTTGCATGTGTGCCACCTCCCCAGGACTGCAACACCCATTTTCCTCTCGCTACCATCGTCAAACTTCACTCAACCTGACAGGACAACGTGTGCAATTTGACACCTTCTTCTCAGCACGGCGACAGCCAATCGTACGGCGCTCATTCGGTTCATTACGATTGTTATGTTTCGTCTGTTCGATCCATTGCTTTTGCTGCTGGGACACGATTGCGAAACGGAAACCAGTGTGTCTCCGGTCACTTTTAGGGCCAATTGATTGGCCCGATACTTGCGGCGCTTATATTTAATTAGCAACGATCAAAACCGATCGAAGTATTCGGGAAGGTTCAGGTGACGATCAAACACTATTATTCATGGCACCTTTATTCTTTTTCCTTCCAATCCATCCAGATATTCTCTCGTCGAATGGTGCTATCTACCAACCGCTCACCCGCAAGATGCACAGCTACGGCAGCAGCAACCATCTGATGTCACCGTTGGGATCGCCGCAGCCACAAAACCGTTCCCAGATGCGTACGAACGGACACTTTTCCTCGATCTACCAGGTAGGTGTAATGAGACGGAACAATGTTTAACTGTCCCATTATCACACACTTTGCATCCGCGTAATCCGGTTTCGGTAAAAAAGGGATTTTTCGCACATTAAATGAACAAACAACAGTGCGAAACTATTATAGATTATTTGGGGAATTTGTCCATATTTGCATCTTATTATCTTTGGCTGCTAAATTTAATTTCGTGATTAAAAAGCTAATTTCTATAGCTATTTTTATAGTCGGGATTTGTATAGAAGGCTACATTTGTTCAAATATATTATTTTCTACAGGAAAGAGCAAGTATACTTTTCCAATTTTCCAGGAGCTTCTCATGTAGCGTGTATAGGGATTTGATGTTTATTTCTTGTAAGTCCATCCAAAGTTAGATGTTGTAAAAATATGCAATTATTCAATCAGATAATGCAAACATTGACTCAAAATCTTCAACGAAATCTTGCAACATTGAAATGAAAATTAGATTGCTGAGTTGATCTATACTAAGTCTAGAGCAGAAATCGGTAACAAGCAGTTAAGACTTCTTTAAGAGAGACACTTTACAACAACAACATCTAAGACAATTTCCTTGAGGAGTTCAAACTAGCAATCTTGGAGATTTGGGTATAACTCGAGATGTATTTTTTGTAAATATTTTAGTCGAAAGTATGCTTTCGATTTTCTTATCCAACTTAAAAACTTCCAGAGAACCAACCAATTATTAAAACACAGAAAAGAATATGTTTTTCTTCATTCAATTACACATTTTAGATCATTTTCAAGAAACCGAGTTCAGGTCTCCTCAACACAATTTTTGTCTTTCAAATTTTTATTTTCAATTTCACTGGCCAACTATCGAATAGTATGATCATATACCCAGTTAATTAATTATATCGAAAAGGCAGGGCTATAGTAATTGTCTGTCGTGCATTATATTATAAAAATACTTCAATACCATCATTCCACATTGTTGCCTTATCGTGCCAAGCTAATGCAATTCATGGTCGTGCAGAGTTAATGAAATTCATTTAATAAAACGCATAGTTCAAGGCATGATTGACACGAGTCAGTTGTCTCGGACGATGCTTGACATGCGACAATTTTCCGACCCTGTCAATTGGAGACAATTCTTTGCCGCGCCGTTGCGAATTCCATTAACTCCCGCGTCCAGATCGATCTGGAGCAAAACGGTTTGTGTACCGAAAAAAAAGAGCGAGCGATTTCGGTGTCGCGTGACCAATCGAACGGAGAAATCACCACCCGTTCAAGGTGTGCACCCTCCTGTGGGTCACACCGTCGGCCGGCTAATTACGGCTAGAGGTCATCATCGATCGTAGAAGCCCCCGGCCCCCGGTGGGGAAACAACCAACTTCCACGTGACTCCCTTTTAGACGTATCTTGTGCGTGGCGTCTTGATTGATATATTTATTACACGCCAAAAGGTTCGAGTGTGTTTTTTTCCTGCTGTGTGTTTGCCCGTTTTTTTGTCTTTTCATCATTATCCACCGATCTTGCTGCGTGGCACCAGTGATCGACGCAGACCTCCCGCCGATCATAATCGAAGGGCAAGACGGAACGAGAAATGTCAGTGATTGCAAGCAGCGCGTTACACCGATCGTAACGTACGCGTAATGAGCGTTATTGAGTGTAATCTAACCGTTTTCCTTCGGTAATGTTAACTTGGCCTGGTGTAAGGTTTAAGGTTTTTATCAATTAGATGTGGTCCCGTTTGTTGAGAGAGAAAAAAACGGATGCCAAAATCTATGCTACATCCCAGACCTAACGTTACACGCGCTAATAGTATGAATCTTCACAACAGATGAGCTTTTATGTTGCGGTTAAATCATTAGTGTTTTTATTAGGAAGGTTCGTTTGGTTTTGTGGTTATGTGTGTGGAGTAGTTTTTGTTACCAGCGAGGTCAATTAAGTCTCTTTCGGAGGTTCGGTTGTTTTCGATCGTTTCGTGTAAGCGGTACGAATGGGTTTGGAAACACGTTGATTAGCTTAGGTTGTCCAGAGGCTGTGGAAGTGTTGATGCCAAAGACATGACCTAGACACGGTTTTTTGGCGATGGTTCCACGCCACACGACAGAGCGGTTGGGAGATACGGACACGATTTGTAGCTCATTCGGCACAAGGTTACTGTTACGGCAAAAATCTTCCGAATGAGGTTATGTTTTGTGTGGCGCTGTCAAAGATTAGATACAAAAGGATGGGTGAGCTTTCGATCGACAGCTGATCGACACTGGTTTTTTGTGGGGATTTTTGGTTTATTATTTTTATTTCTTATTTATTGAATCCTCTTACTGAAGCATTGTTGAATATTTATAACATTATGTTAAACTAATCGAGGTGTTAATTTCATTATCTATCGCTTGGTTGTATTCTACCAAAAACAATATTATGCATCTCATTGTTGAAGAGAATTATTGATGAAGAGATTGTAAAATTGAATTTTTATCCTACTTCTTTCATGGCATAGAAAGGTACATTCATTCGTTCGCCACCATTCACAAACTACAGCACCCATTAGTGAGTGATTGCGTCGTAAAACACACTTCACAGTGCTTTCCCTGCCAACCAAAAAAAAAAAAACAAGTCACCACTTGTTGCACAATTTTGGCGCTCAATCAGAATACTCGTCACACGCATGCAGTGTATGATTGCGATTTATCGCCGGCATAAAAGCTTCTGCACCCTTCTCTTTACCATCCGCTTCACACAAAAATTGTCATCGATAAATGATTGACTGCCATTGCCAGAGTGGGGAATTGAAATAATTCACCAAACATCACACATACTGTCTGTGAGTGTGTTGCCTTTTTTATATGTTGAACGATCATCAACATCGCGGTTTTTAATTGAGCACGTCAGTACGCGTGGACCATCATAAATGACGATGTGGATGAATTTTCCCCTCCAATAAACTTCCCATCAAGAAGTGTTTTTTTTTATTTCCGTCCCAGGATGATTTCTTCAAGGGTATTGTGTAATAATAAGGTACAAATTGTGAATCCATTCCCTTCGCCCCCAGTGGTATGTGATGCAGAAAATGGCCGAAGAACGACATCGCGTAAACCAATGTCACTCTGGACAGGATAAGGATGGAATGTTATTTATGTGAGCTCTGTAGTTCAAGGTACCACACTCGGTCGTACTTTTCGCACCCAACTACAATCGGTGTTCCATGGTGTCCCCAATCTGTACGACCGTAAGTGTCAATAAAACACTGTTCGACATTCTTCGGTTGACAAAGCATGGAATAAATCCACCACAAGCACAAGCCATTTTGATCTCTGTCCCGCCGTCGTCCGGAAGGGATACGTTTTCCTTCCATTCATCTACCAAAAAGTGTTCAAGCTTACGGTGAAATTACGTACATTAAAACGTGATCTCGAATGAAACATGAAGGGCAGACGGTGGTATGATATTTTATTGATATATTACGCACTGTTGCATGATTGTCCCAATCAACCTTGAAGAACGACGAAATACGTATGATTGCTATTGCTCCAGCGAGTGCTCAATTCTGCTCCATATCGCTGAAACAGAAATAAAACAAATCACAACCCGAAAGCTAATTGAAACGTAAAGCCACCCGTGGGGTTCGTACAACCTTTCGGGTGATGTTGTGGAACGTTGTGGAACAACTTGCATTTGTATGTCCTGCTATGCCAGCTGCACTTCACCTCACCCGATCCGAGGTCATGTTCGATTGCATGCTGGCTGGTCCTTGCTCGGTTTTGCCGCTTAACAGCAGAGAGTGAAATGAAAATTGAAGGGAATTTCAGGTGCTTAATTGATTTTTCGCACGACATTGATAAACGTGAGAGAATATGCAACTATGCAAAACACCGAGATTCGTGTGGCAAAACGTTCTTTAAGCGCACTTTTGCGACACTCATCGGTGTCGGTGAAGGAATTAACAACCAAAAAAAAATCAAACACAAACACATGCAAACGAAGTGCATGCAAAACGTGAACCAATGCATCAAATTGCAGTGTGCACGTTGGGTCGATCGATACGAACCGCGATTGGCGGAGATTTATTATGTTTACCTATGCTTTCGCATGGCTGAGGGCATCGTCTGCCCTCGGATGATAATTTAAAGGTAATAAATTAATTATGAATGGCCGGTTTTTTTTGCCGTTTGCCGCGCTTCGTGCCGGTGATCTATTGGATGACTCTTCTGCAGCCAATTTGTGGCGTTTGGGAATGGGTTTTATATTACTTTGAGCGTGTGAAAAAAGGGTGGCATCTTAATGGTGTGACTGTGGAAGGAATAAAGTATGATTTGAAATTAACATTTATATGCCAATTTGTTTTGCACCATAACCAAACCGTAAAGAGGTGAATTTCACCTTTAAAAACTTAGAGATTTGCACGTGCACTAAGACCGAATAATTCAGGCTATTGATTTGTGACGCTTCCCAGCCCTACAACACAATGCTCTGCTTTACCGACTCCTTCACTGCTTCAATCTCCTTTTTCCTTACATGCGGCATTCACTTTATGCTCGAATGCAAAAATGCGTTCAGGTTTTTTTTTGCGTTCAAACTGCACACGACAAAAGGTGGTAGTGTGTGCCCTTTTTACTGTTTGATCCCTGCCGTCTCAAGAGACACTTTTCGATGGTTGTCTCTGCACACGAATTGACTATTCTATGCACATCCAGAGGCATTGGATAACAATCTTACATACGTTCACACTGGAATCGGTTAGGAAAACGAGCATGAGAGACGATGGAAACATATGTGTGCAACATTGCAGTTTATGAAGTGCATATGTTGTCACAAGCTAATGTTGTGTTATTCAAAACAATGCGAGACACAAAATTTCGATTGCAAGCAAAGGATTGGTTTTTTTCTTGTTTGTTTGTGTGGCGATACTTAGTGATTCAATTCACACCGTGTAAAAGTATTGGTAAGAAGAATCATTTTTATGAGTTTTCGATTAATAGCCATTCGAATTAAGATTTAACTTTTGAAAGATTCATGATGCTTTGAAGATTCTCGAATCTTTGGAAATTCATGAATCTCTGAAGGTTTTTTAATATTTTACGATTGAAAAATCATGAATTACTTAAGATAGAATGTTATAATATTCTTAATAATTATGTAATATTTAAAGAAAATAATTTCATATATTTCTTCACATATTAGGAGGTGTCACAAAACACAATTGCTTATGAATTGTATTGTGAACTGCATCATTCCACTCAACGTTCCAAGCTAAAGAAACGTTTGCAAAGAATGAAGTAATACAAAAAATCAGTTACAAAACCCATCCAACTTTTCTGCAACTAATGATTTAATTTTACCTGCGTCGTTCATTTGAATCCAATTAAGCCAATTTCGGTGTCACTTTCGTTACGACTTCGGAAAGTGAAAGATCAAAGGACCTAATAAAAAAAGTAGCCCAATTCACACACGAGCATATGTTCGTACACACAAATGAACATAACTCTTGTATAAGTTAGTTGTTTTGCTGTTTGATTAAGGTACTACGGTTTGAAGTTGATATTCAATGCATGAACAACCGAGAAGCAATAGAGGGCCGGTGAGCAAGAAGCCGTGGTAAGGACAGGTCATGAAACAGTAGTTTGTTGGTGGGTGGGCACACTAGTTGAACATATTTCCCCTCCACCCCTAGGCCCCCTCTATCCTCCCACACCTTCATGAATTGGAACCCATGTTGTGTGAGTATAATTGAATGAGCTTAATTCCAGTTCAGCGGCATGCAAACCGCGGGGCAGGCAACATACATATGCTGCAAAACGCCTGTTCAACATTGGGTCAGATCGTTCGATCGTTAGCAAGCCAATCGACAGCTCCCGGGTTTTTTTTGCTAAGGCTACCGGCTCAAACGTCGCCCCATCGCGCCATCAATCTGTGACTGGGGCAGGCACAACGAGGGGGAAAAAGGCTCGTTAGTTTGGCTTTGCACTGATCTGCCACGACTACGATCGCGATCTACGGTCAAAATCATCGAACGCGTCACCTGCCGGTTGATGGGACATGAGGGGGGAGAAAGGCTAAAGGGAAGAGATGGATGCAAAGCGAGTTTATGGCTCTGCATGAGCGTCACCGGGTCGCGACGGTGAACCAGCACAAATTGGAGGCCGCATGGTGCACATTAGAGTGCGCTGTTTGTCTCGTAATTATGCTACTACGTACATACGATCGTGTGTGTGTGTGTGCATGCCCGTTTGCACAAAACTCGAAGGCTCGGAAATTATGATCCATTACATCAATCAGCGCATCGCCAATGAAGCCTTTTTTAGTTGAGGTGTTGAAAATAAACGTTCCTTGCACAGTAAAACCGGATCATCCGAAAGCCGAAAAAGGGAGTAAATGCGTCATCTCATTGCTTGTAACCTCGCTAACGTGAGAGGATGTACATCTCCTGTGATGTGGCACATATTATGCAAAGTTTTACCCCCACGCTCGTCGATCGCGTCTCTTTCGTTCTGATCGGAAATGCAATCGATTTTCCAAATGCCCGATTCCAACCCGGTGAACGATCGACACAGCGATATGGAAGTTTTGTAATAAACACACGATTGGCTGATGTGTCCCGGCACGGAACAAATGTTGTTTCGCATGCGTAATGAAGGGGGTCCGGTTTATTTTTATTAATGGTCGCAACGTGCACTGCATTTTTTTCCCCCGTCTCATGACAAGTCTAGCCTGCAACCAGCCATTCCGGACCGTTCCGTGCACCAAAACCGTTCCACGATGGCGCCATTTCACGATTCGAGCAAAATGTAAAAATAAAAATTTAAAAAAAATGCAACCAAAGAGGCATAAACTATCATCGTTTGCCTTCCTGAGGGCCTGCCAATATTGATGGGGATAATGATTGATGAAAGATGATGCAGCTTTTAGGCACGGAATGGCACGGTGCGTACGGTTAAAGTTGGATGCAAACGATGCAAATTGAAAACCGTTCCATCAAACCTTGATGTCACTCGGTGGAGATTGGAGTTGACCACCTTTGGGGGGGTTGGTGGGTAATGTGTTTTGTGTCACAAATTATTACCACAATTTCCCGTTCTCATATGGCGCACGGGATATTCGAAATACTCTTATAGCAAGGGTATGTGTGACTTGGACGTGCTCTAACGTCAAGGTAAATTGTAAACATAAAAACAATATTACACTTTAATTACAGAGCCAATAAAATTTATTCTAATCAATAATTCTAAATGCGAAAAGTGTACCACACACAGAATTGCAAACCATTAATCCAAATCATGCCAAACCATTGCTTAATGCGCGTGATCGTTCAAGATCATTACTCACGGATACATCTTGGGTAGTGATTCCTTCTTTTTCCTAGGGTTTGTGGGATGGGAAAGAGAAGGTAACTCAGATGCAACAGAAATCGATTGCCACGATTGCATAACGATCGTGCCCTGTCCGTACGAACGTAAAAAGGAACAAAGATCGAGCAGATCCTCACAACCTCATCGCATTTGTGTTGAATGGCGAAAAAAGAAGTATATTCTTTCCAGCAAACTTTTACTGTTTTGTAATCGGTTCTTCATGCCTCTCGATGTGTTTGTATGCGCATGTTGAAGATGTTCCCATTTTGTTCCGTTTCCCTCTTGCTGCCGGAAGAGGTTACGATAGGTGGTGAATTTGACAGACTTGCGGACAAGCAATGCTGTTTATGGGGTCCCGATTGCATCTTGTACACTGTCGTCGCCTGATGATTCATCATCATCGATCACTGTACCAGTTGCGAAAGAAAAGCATCCCGAACGTAGACACCGATTGCAGCTGCGAATGGTGGAATCGTCCAGTACCGGGAACGCTGAGGAAGCGACTCTCGATATTAACTTTATTTCACTCTTCTGGACATGGCAGCACAGCACGCTCACAGCAGCTTGTACACAAGACTTGAATGCCCGTTTTTGCCATGCTGGTTGTTGATGTGGAGCGTTTTCCAATTTTTTCTTGCTTCTTTACCCCATCCTTTGATTCCCTTCTTGATGTTGTCTCAATTTCTGGTTCTGCCCTTATCGGAACTTCGTACTCCAACTGGAGGTAGAAGTAAAACGGCCATTTTTGGTAAATGACAAACCGGTAGCCTGGTTCGGTGCAGTGTGGGTTCCGGTTCTGTAAACACACTTCGATGCGAAAGACGCGAATGTGTTTATCTTTCTTCTCCATTTCTGCGTTGAGGATTTTTGACCAAAGTCAGATTTGTTTGGCCCATTTTGTTGTGATTAGTGTGGCCGATTATGGTGTCGGTACACGTGCGATCGCAACCCAAAAGATGCGTTTGTGTTGGTGAAGGGAAGGCTACTAAAAATACATTCCCTATTCCCTTTTCGATCCCAGACGATCGCTATCCAGCAAAGGAACGGAAGATGTTCTTTTTTTGTTTGTGTACGCATGATACGCATGATTGATTCTTTTTGTAACGCACCTTAGCCCTTTCGCTGCAACCTCAATTACCCTTGCCGGCATTTAACTCCATGTCGGGATCTGCAAAAAAAGTAGGTGAACCACAGTCCTCGCCCTTTGCTCAGATGACGATCTGTAATTGGACACAGTCGAGTCGATCGATCGGTTAAGATCGGGTCTTTAATTGTCACTGACCATATCTGGTTTTGAGATGACTAAAAGAGAGCACAAGATACAAAGAGAAAGAAAGAGAGAGAGAGAGAGAGAGAGAGAGAAAGAGAGAGAGAGAGAGAGAGAGAGAGAGAGTTGTTAAGTCGGAAGCACCGGAAGCACTCGTTCAACAACAGATGCAACAGGAACAGTAGTTTTCATGCTGTCATTACGTGACAATGGCGCTGTCAGTGTCGAAAACCTGATAATGAACGGTAAGTTTTGGGGATGCGTCTTTTTTGCCTTAATTTTCCACTTTTGTCACAATTTTATTATAATATCAGGAGAAAACTTTAATTATTTCCTTTAGATCGTACGTAGAGATCGTTTCAACATTTTCCCCCACATGTTTTACAGTAATTTTTCGTAATTGGTGTTACCCGGTGTCCGGAGTAAGATGGGAAAGATAGATCCAATTAGGGAGAAATTTTGTAAAGTTTCAATTCGAAATTTGTTCGGTTTATTTTATTCGTGGTTTTATCGTGTCACCAGCACAACTAGGGCAATGTAGAAAAAGCGTTACTTTAAACTTAAAGGGAGCTTATTGTTGATCGACTTTTTTCTTGAGTTGAGGTTAAAATTACTTTTTCGTTCGTTTGTTGATAATCGCTTTCATCGTGTTGGATTTCTGTAATTTTTATTACTCCGAATATTCAGCCTTGCGAGTATATGTGCTGGGAATGTACAAGCTAATCGACGATATCTTAAAAACCTAGACTGGACGTGTTTTTGAGCGTTACTGACACGCCCTTTTGACTCCTTCAATTTACGAGTTCCTTATCGGTATCTGGTCGAGACAAGCTTTCTCCAAAAACTTCTACGTATTCCTCCAACTACGTGCTAAAGTAGGAAGTCCTATTTATTATTAGGCATGATAAAAAAAACTTTCAAAAATATCAATAGAAATGATTTATCTCCTAAAATTTTCACTTTCTTGTAAGTATTCTTCAAATAAAATAAGGTATAATTCAACCATTTCTCCATGAAGGCGTTAAAGTACTCGATTGAAAATTATTTACCAATATCCTACACTCCTCTGATGAGTCAGCCTTAGATTTGTGGTGTATTATGTTCTCACCATTACCCCCATCTCCCTCTCCCTCTCTTCTCCTCCACCTCCCTCTTCCTGGTTGAAGAATCGGCACAGATCAACACGTGCGTTCCTTCATTCAGCCCTATCGGATCGGTGGGCTTCTTGCATGTCCCACTGTCCCAGACTGTCGAAGATCATTAGATAATTGTGAATGGTCCGCAGTTGAACCGTGGCTCCACTCACCGTTGGCTGCAACCTACGTGTGACTGAGGCTAATACATTCGTGGCAAAGCAAATAAAATTTTTCAACGACGACAAAAAAGAAATCTTTGCAAAAAAAAACCACCCTAAATGACCCACTGCCCAGAGTGGGTACGGGCGTCATTGTGTTCAAAGGTTTTAGATTTCAGTTTCTTTCGGAGCATGTGGAGCAACGGTGGATGAAGGGTTGCAGAATTGTTACGACACTTTTTTTTCTCGTTTGTTTGGCGAACGATGAGATAGAACTGAGTGAATCGAGTGGTCGAATGGTCGAGCTACTATTGGGAGCAAATTATACTCCAGTCGGCTCCAGTTGCGCATTAGTCGGGTATGCGGTACGAACATACTGTTGTGGGTATAATAAAATCCTTGTTGTAGGAACGTTCCATTACTAACAACAAGATGCAACCTGACAGGGGCTTTGTTTTTGGGAATGGAACGAGGAATCGATTGTGTAATCATACCATCATCATAAAGTCTTCCTGTGGAGATGAAGTAAAGATGAGTGAATGAAATAAAACACGGAGCATGAACAGTGACATTAAGAGTAGTAAATTTATAGTTGCCTAATCATGGGAACAGTTCAACGTTCTTAAACCTTTTCTTTTTTTTAAACCTTTTCATAAAATAATCGTTGTATTGAAGTATTATATTTTATTGAACTTCTTTTCCTTTTTATGTCCTTTTTATTGATTATACAAAAGGATCGATTTATCACATGAAATAAATATATTTTACTGAATAAACTGAATATATTCTCTTATGCCGTAGTACAGACATATTTATGCAGTTTGAATGATAAAAATATGCTTGGGATTATCAAGAAAAGTGAAAAATTAAATGAGGTCGTTAAGTCAAGAAGTGACGATCGTTGTAGTATTCGCAATATTAGTATGCATTCCCTTCCGTTATAGACTAGTTTTCTTCTTAGTAAATGTGAGGCTTTGAGCTTACTAACTCGTATTACAGTAAGTACATTGCTCACATTACTCACATACGCCATTAAGCCATTAGCTCACCTTAACCTTTCCACCTTTCTATCTCGCCCTGCCAGAGTCCCTCCGATCTGCTCGGTACGACGGAGCGCTACAAGCTGAAGGATCGTCCACCAAAGTGTCCGCCGGGCAGCAAAGCGGAATCGCACTATGCCAGCATCACCAGCACCACCGGTACGACGCATCAACCGTCCGGCTACGGTGTGATGAAACCCCTCCAGCAGCGTTCGGCACTGAACAGCAGCAGCGAAATCACGTCCAGCACTTGTGCGACACCACCACAGAACCGTCGGCGCCTGTTTAGCCCGAAGAATCTGCGCAGCCCGTTCGGCTATCGGCGCAGCAATGGTAATGCGGACAACTCCACACTGTCGGGTAAGTGTTGGGTTCCTGGGTGTTCCTTACGTGATCGTGATTGAGCAATCTAGTGTCGCAGATAGGTCGATTCTGTCCTACCAAAAGCCGGGTAAAGGTGGTTATAGTGGATCTCGTCAATTCTTGGGGAGCGTTGTTTATAGAAACCGCTTTAGGCGATCAGTTCGTGGATCACCTTTTGCTGTGAATGCATTAATTATAGATCGCGATCATCTAACTGCGGGCAGCAATGTTCCGATTGCTCCGGTCATGTAATTACACACACTCGCACTATTTTTTTGCGGCATTCTCATCACCATCATCATCGTTCTGTATCCATTCTTTCTATTCTGTTTCTCACTCTTAATCTCGATCGTATCCTTTGCAACCAATCATCATCATCATCTTCATCGATCGGTCTTAATCGGTTGTGCATCGTTCATCTCGACACTGCATTACGTTGCGTTTCATTTCCGGGAAAATTCTATCGATGCAACCACATGCATGTACAGGTTTGGCCTCTCTGCTCAACCCGGCAACATTTCATCGGGCAACGACGGCGGCGGCGAGCAAAATTAGTCGATCGATGGCTCGGTCCAGCGGTGCGTCCGGACAGATAGGACGCGATGGGACAACCGGAGGAGGTGGTGGTGGAGCATCTGTTGGTGGTGGTGGTAGTGGGTTCAATCTGCTGGCCTCCCATGGGCCACCGAACGGGATTAGCAAGCGCCAGCGGAACGCTAATGATGGCCATAAATTTCATCGACTCAGTCTCGGTTCGTCCGCGTCGATGGTTTTCGGCAAAATTAAATCTCTCTGGTCGGCCCAGGCGACGACGGTCAACGCGGGATTGAATCAATTAGCAGGCATGGGCACTCTTCTTCTTCCGCAAAAAACCGTCGGATAACTAATGTTGTTAACGTGTTGTTTTTTTACCCTTTTTTTGGTCGTTTTGTTTTGCGCTGTTTTTGGTTTTGTTCTTAAACGTTGCGTTTCCTTTTTTTCAGTTCTGTTTTCGTTTCTGTTGTGGATGTTGTTTTTTTTCGTTGCTTGATCCAAGTTCTACCGTTTTCGGTTCGATTTTCTGTTCGATTTTCTGTTCACATTTATTGTTTATTCAACGTGTTTATGCTTGTATTAAGCTAACATTTTTTAATTTTGTATTTTTTCTTGCATTGTTTTTATACTTTTCATTTCGTTTGCTAATAATATTGAAACATTGTTACATGATTGCTAAAAAAATTGTCTTATTATGACTTAAATTTAATTTGTAGAAAACATAGCACTGTCTCGTACAATAACACTATCGCGATTGATTGGCCAACCAGAATTCGCAAATTGATTTATGTGTTTTTTTGGGATGTTGTTTTGATCTTGTCGCCGTCGAAAGCAAACAAACGAGCGATAGAATTAAGCAATTAGCTTAAGCTTAATTTAAATTATAACGATGGAAGTGAATCACATAAAGAATGGTTTGTGACAGCTAGCCCAAACATACATTTTGCAAGCTTATTTGTGTTCGGAAGACATAAAGCTCATTTAAAAGCTTTATAATCCCGTCTGGAGCCCGTTACGGTTCTGTAGCTTGATGTTTTTTTTTGGCGATATCAATGAAAGAAGAAAACCGAAAACATCCAATCACGAATTTACGATCGATCTTCGCTCTTGGTCACTGAACCGCATTTGGAAGATTAAAAAAAAGAAGTCCAATCCAAACACAAATGGAAGAATTTTGCTACTAATGCTTGCATGGTTTTGTGATGAACGATTTGAGCTACAGTTTAATGCTTAATGCTACAACATTGTCTAAATATCTTTCCAATTTTTTGTTTTGGCCCAAAAAGGATTCTACTCGATCACTTTTAAAAAAAACTGGTTTGGCAAAATATTTGATGCAAACCATAAACACTTCCAATGTCTTAGGTTTTTCTAAAAAAAAATAATTTAAAATTCAAATATGTTGCATTCGAACGACAGGCATCAGCGCTGAAGGGCAAACATTCCCAAGCGTTCGAGATGCAGTTAGAAAATTTTTCCTCAGGGAGTTTCTTAAAATATGTATAGTTGAAATTCTTTATACTGTTAATAAGAGGTTATAATTTACCTTTTTCGCAAGTTGATAGCTGTTTTAGATAAGTGTTAAAAACTGTTCCATTTAATGTGTTTTTCGTGGAAAAAATATTGCTCTTCTTAATCATCGACTTGAGTTAAACAAAAAAAAACCACCAAATTATGAATATATGTGCATGAATTAGATGCTTGACTTTTTCGACATAGACATGGATAATTAACATTCTTTAATCCTCATCTTTTGCTACTTGAACCCGTATGTGTGAGTCGTTTTAGTCTGTTGTTCTATGCATGCGCCGGAAATCTTTCGATATATAGACCTAAAACTAACAATTGTTTTGTTTATTCACTCCCCTCTCTACCCGTAGACGACGAAGGTGGAAACGTGAAACCTTTGGTGATGAATGGCAAATCGAAATCCTCGCAGGATGAGCTACAGGTGCGGCTCGGGTTCTTCCTCGAGAATAACTCACGGCGCAATCTGCGCGCACCGAATCAATCGTGCAGTTCGCTAACGTCGGCCAACACCAGCCCCGTATCGACACTGACCGGATCGTCCGAGGCGGATGTATCGCGTGTATTGCAGCTACAGGAACCGAACCCGTACCACACCGGTTGTGAGTCGATCGGTTCCATGATGTCGATCTCCGAGCAGAGCAATGCATCATCGAGCCCCGTCAGCAGACGTCACTCGGTCACCAGTAAGTGTATTTGCAACTTTCGTTGTTCTTTTGCCCGCCATGTTGAATGTACCGCTTGTAACTCACGGACAATGTTTCATTGCAGCTTCCCAGAGCGGTAGTAACGTGGACGAGCTGTTGGCATTCAAGAGCCGTCGTACGACTGTTCGCCGATCGGCTCGCTCGGGGCAGATCAAGGGACCGATCGATCCGAAGATCCGCTTCGCCCAGTACCGTCAGCAACATCAGCAGCAACAGCAGCAGCATCAACAGCTGACATTGAAGCCACTGTTCTTCGAGGTGCCTACGCACGAACCGAACCCACTGTTCGTTGGACGGCATTGGTTAGTGCGCGAGCTGTCCACCGCCATCCAATCCACCGATACGCCCGGTGTACTGCTGAGCGGAAACCTTGGTACTGGCAAAACCGCTCTACTCCTCCAGCTGGTCGAGTATTCCTGCTTTGGCCGACGCAAAGAGCTACCGATACAGGAGAACGATGGTATCTACTGTCAGATCAATGTCGCACACGACCGTCTGCGCAGTCTCGCTTCGCACGTGGTAGCGTACCACTTCTGCCAGGCGGACAATAACTCCACCTGCCTTATACCGGACTTTGTACATTCGCTGGCGGCACAGCTCTGCCAGGCGCCGCAACTGGCCGCGTATCACGAGTTTCTGCTCGGGGAGCACGCCCTTCAGCATGCGCTCAGCGTGAAGGAATGCATCGCCAATCCGGAGCGTGCGATGACGATGGGCATCCTGGAACCGTTGGCGGCTTTGCGCCGTACGGGAAAGATTCCGGCGAAAAACTGTGTCATCCTGGTTGATGCGCTGTGCGAAGCGGAATACCATCGGCCGGATCATGGCGATACGGTTGCTTCCTTTCTGCAGCGCATGAGTGATCATTTCCCGCCGTGGCTGAAGGTGATCGCTACCATACGGACGCAGATGCTCGAGTTTTGCAAGGGTTTACCGTACACGAAGATGAGTCTGGACAGCTGGACGACGAACGAGCTGCTGCAGAAGGACATTCTCGAGTACATCACGTACCGGATCAACCAGAGCCAGAGCATCCAGCACAATGTGGCGGGCGGGAAGGAGATCGTTAACACCAGTGCACACTTTAAGTTTGCTCAGCATTTGCTCGCCCTGTCGAAAGGGTCGTTTCTGTTCGCGAAGCTTACGCTCGATCTGATCGAGCGCGGTAACCTCGTGATCAAGTCGAGCAGCTTCAAGGTATTGCCCGTATCGTTGGCACAAATATTCCTGCTCAACTTTAATCTACGCTTCCCGACCACAACCGCGTACGATCGCATTTCGAACATTTTGGCGGTCTGTTTGGCAGCTCTCTATCCGCTCACGCTGACCGAGATCTTCTACTCGCTCAACGCGCTTATTGCGAGTGAATCACAGTCGGATCCGGAACCGGGACCGTCGCATTCGGCTGCCTCCGAGCCGGAAGGTATGATCGATTGGGATGAGTTCTTGTGCCGGTTTAAGACGCTAACCGGGTTCCTGGTAAAACGGCTCGACGACACGTACATGTTCTTTCATCCTTCGTTCAGGGAGTGGTTGATAAGGCGCGAAGATGGCGAAAGTACCAAGTTCCTGTGTGATCTACGCAATGGCCATGCAGGTATTGCGCTGCGTTTGTCCCGCCTACAGGCACCGCTCGATCCGGAGCAAGCGCTCGAGCTAGGCCATCACATTCTTAAGGCGCACCTCTATCGGAATGCTCCCTCGCATCAATCGCCCCGTGATCTGCAGGCGTACTGGGTTGCCTCCGTGACGGGATGCGTTTCCTCCGCACTTACCACCCTGCGCAATGTGTACAGTCCGAATGTGAAAGTTTCGCGCCTGCTGCTACTGGCCGGTGCATCACCCGATCATGTAACGCCGTTCCTTGGCAGTGCACCGATCCTGTGCATTGCCGCACACGAAGGCATTTTGCCGATGGTTAACCTGCTACTCGAGTTCGGTGCCAGTGTGGAGCAAACGAACAGCCAGGGATGTACGTCGCTTATCCTAGCATCTGCCCGTGGCCATTGCGATGTTGTACGTCAGCTCGTAGCGGCCGGTTCATTCCTTGGCCAGACAGACACTTCACAGCGGTGCGCTTTGGTACACGCGGCCATTGCCGGTCGGTTGCAGGTGGTGAAGTATTTGGTTGCGTGCGATTGGATACCGCGACCGGCGAGCAACGATGTGACACTCGAACAGGCAGCCCAACAAGCACTTACGGCCGCTGCCGGTCAGGGCAATACGGACATTGTTGAAGATCTGCTCGATATGGGTGAGGTGCAGGTGAACCGGTTGGATGTGATTACTGGCGAAACGGCACTCACCACAGCGTGTACCAACGGGCACACGGAAACGATCGCAACCCTGCTCAACCGGGGTGCATCACCGGAGGTACGCAATCGCAAGGAGATGGCACCGTTGCTGATAGCGGTGAAAGAAGGTCATTGGGCGATTGTCGAACGCTTGCTACAACATCCGGCCGACTGTGAGCAAACGGAAGCGAACAACAAAACGGCACTGATGATCGCGGCCGAGGAAGGTCACGTGGGCGTTATCGAGCTGCTGCTAAGTCGTGGTAAGTGTGCTCTCAGAGTGTTGTGGATCATCAATTTACTAATTTTTTCCCTTTTTTACAGGTGCTTCACTTACGGCACAGGATAAGGATGGACTGACGGCGCTGAGTTGGGCGTGCTTGCGTGGTAAACAGCAGGCGGCCAAATGTTTGCTGGAACGTGGAGCCGACAAACAGCACGCCGACGGTACCGGTCGTACACCGCTCGATCTGGCCGCGTACCAAGGTTCGGCATCGCTCGTACAGATGCTGCTCGATCATGGAGCGCAGATTGAACACGTGGACATTAATGGGATGCGCCCGCTGGATCGTGCCATTGCCTGCCGGAATGTGCAGGTTGTTCAGGTGTTTCTGAAGCGTGGTGCTAAGCTTGGTCCTGCGACATGGGCCATGGCAAACGGGAAGCCAGAGATAATGTACGTTTTATATGGCGGGAAGGAAATTAACTGATCGCTTAGAAATGCTTCAATGCTAATGTTTGCTTACTTTCGTCCCTAATAGGTTAATATTGTTGAACAAGCTGCTGGAGGATGGTAACACACTGTACAGAAAGAACCGGCTACAGGAAGCATCACACCGATATCAGTACGCGCTGAAAAAGATCCCATCCGTACCGGGCCCTTCCGGTGGTGACGTGAATGGTAATGGTGGATGTACGTTGGTTACCGATCCGCTGACCGGTAGTGCCGTTCCCGACAGCAACAACAATAGCAGCCACACGAGCAACAATGTGGCCACCTTCCAGCAGTTGCGGTTTAATTTCTTGCTCAATCTGTCTCGCTGCAAGCGAAAAATGAACGTAAGTGTGTCTGAATCTTTTCAATGTCTGCCATCAGTGTAACTGTTTCCACTTTCCTCCAGGATGTAGCAGATGCGATCGAGCTGGCGCGGCAAGCGATCGAGATTAAACCGAACGCGTACGATGGATACTATGCCCGATCGAAGGCACTGATGGAACAGGGCAGCTACAGCGAAGCACTGCGGGATGCATCTGCAGCGCTAGCACGCGCCCAACCGACGACGGCTGAAATTCGTGAAACTCTGACACGTTTGCACGGTGACTTACAGAAGCGCCAGATGCAGGTAATAGCGGATACGGCCAATACGGCCCTAGCTAGTGTTGGTTTGTCGGCGACAGTGATAACTACGGCAGCAACGATCGAGAGCGCTAGTACACGTTCCAGCTCGGTTCACAGTGGTCGCTCGTTCGCTGAATCCATGGACATTATAACGGATCTGTGAGTTTTTGAGGGCCTCTCTGCCCATCCCATTCCGGATTGTTGGTTTATTTGCACGTGTATCGTTTAGTAGTAACGGTTTATTAATGACGAATGGGCAGCTCGGAGGAGTTAGTGAAGTATACGATCGTTTAGAAAATTATTTCAAAATTATCGGACGAACTGATTGCTGATTCAAATGTTCTTTTAAAGACTTTTGGTAAAGCAATCATTACTATTTTTACCGACAAACTTATAGAAAACTAAACCAAACGAAATTTTAGAGCCACATACTTTGGCAAACGACAATCGAAATTATGCTAGCGCCCAGGAAATCTTGAAACGAATCAGTGCGATGAATCTTACGTTTATTTAATTTATCGAAAACATTTCCATATTACACTTTCCTGCAGATAATGCCCACAACACAAGCAAAATATCCCCCATTATCCATCCTCCCCTTCAGCCTTTGCCAATATGGGTTGGGGCGGGTGTGTCGGAATGGGTGCTGAATTCCTTACGTTGTTGAACCGCACAACAACGCTGTGTAATTGTTCTTGTTTATAATTATTTCCATTTTTTTGTCTCTACATACGTTTATAGTTTACAGTATGTGCAGGATAGGACAGTGCGGCGAATAGTGCCACTGATTATATATAATTGTATTTATACGCATAATTTTAATTCAGCTTTAGATGCCTCGCCTGTTGCGTCCATTGGATGCGAAGGCACGCCAAAAAGGATCTTTTAGCAAACACACAAACACACACTCACAGTGACAATTTAAAGGAGAGTTTGTTACTTACCTATTCACACGATTAAATTATGATTTATTGGTAGGAATTGAGCTGGAAGCTTGAATTAACAAGCAGGATAGAGTGCGTACACCAATCATACTAGCCAACCATAACAGCCTAAGGCATGCTGATGTATTTGCTGTATGTGTATGAGAGTGGTCTGTGCTTTTGTTCTTTTAATTATTAACGAAACGCATCTTAATTATTTATAGTTATGCTAGATTAATTCCACATAGGGTACGTTTGTATACAGGAAGCTCAAAGTGCAGCATACAGGAAAGATAGGAACGATATGAAGATGAAGCTAAATTTGTAGCCCTTAAGACAGCAGTAGTTTTGTAAGAAATATAAAGAATTGAAGCAATAAATGAAATTATGACGATTTAAAATAAAAGCGTGTGAGTTGTAATAAATGTATTCATTTCTTTACAATAATTTACAACGGATTTGCCGACGGTATAATATCGCTTTTGCATTGCCTACATTTAGGCGCATACGTGAGTTCAATAACCGCGTCACTAAACGCTTAGCAATTGTCGCGTTTGCGAACGCGATTAAAAAAAATTGCGAATTGGTTGAAATAAGATTCTTTTTACTCAAATAATGCTTTAAATACAAAAAAAGAATAAAAACTAACCAAAAAATTAAAAAAATTCTAAAAAATTGAAAATTTCCTTAGGCCTTAGCTTTTTTTTGGGAAATTTTGCATAACTTTATAAATTGATTTATTGTAATGCGAATTGTTTAAAATAAGTTTCTTTTCACTCAAATGCTTTAAACAAAAATAGAATAGAAACTACGCAAAAAATTAAAAAAAATCTAAAATTTGAAAATTTCCTATAGCCTTAGCTTTTTTTGAGTAATTAAGCAAAAAAATTAAACCAATTTATTTAAATGCCAATTGGTTGAAAAAAGTTTGCTTTCACTCAAATAATGCTTTAAATAAAAAACAGAATAAAAAATTATAAAAAAATTAAAAAATCAGAAAATTTCATAAAGCTCATTTTTTCATCAAGTTTTGCCTATAACTCGGTCGGTATCCAACGGATCGCCAATCTTTGCCTGTGGTCGATAGATGGCATCAATGGCTACATTTTCTTCTTGCACGGCCATGCCCTTAGATGTATGTGCCAGAAGTTATTCGAAGAACCAAGTTCCTTACCCTGTTTGAGAAAATGTAAAATTTTCCTCATTTTTGCACCAAGTTTTGTCTGTAACTCGGTCCCTATCCAACGGATCACCAATCTTTAACATGTGGTCGATAGATGGCATCAATGGCTACATTTTCTTCTTGGACGGCCATGCCCTCAGATGTCTGTGCCAGAAGTTATTCGAGGAACCAAGATCCATACCCTGTTTGAGAAAATGTAAAATTTTCCTCATTTTTCTGCAATTCAGCAAAATTTTTAAATGTGACATATTTTATTGCGAATTTGTTGCAAAAAGTTTCTTTTCACTCAAATAATGCTTTAAATTAAAAAAAGAATAAAAAATCAGAAAAAAAATTCAAAAAAAATTTTCACTCGAAAATTTCATAAGGCTTACCCCTTACGTTTTTTTTTGAGAAATTTTGCAAAAAAAATGAAATTGATTTATTTTAATGCCAATTGGTTGAAAAAAGTTTGTTTTCACTCAAATAATGCTTTAAATAAAAAACAGAATGAAAAGTTATAAAAAAATTAATAAATTAGAAAAATTAGAAAATTTCATAAAGCTCATTTTTGCACCAAATTTTGCCTATAACTCGGTCGGTATCCAACGTATCGCCAATCTTTAACTTGTGGTCGATAGATGGCACCAATGGCTACATTTTCTTCTTGGACGGCCATGCCCTCAGATGTCTGTGCCAGAAGTTATTCGAGGAACCAAGTTCCTTACCCTGTTTGAGAAAATGTAAAATTTTCCTCATTTTTCTGCAATTCAGCAAAATTTTTAAAAGTGATATATTTTATTGCGAATTTGTTGCAATAAGTTTCTTTTCACTCAAATAATGCTTTAAATTAAAAAAATAATAAAAAATCAGAAAAAAATTTCAAAAAAATTTTCCACTCGAAAATTTCATAAGGCTTACCCCTTACGTTTTTTTTTGAGAAATTTTGCAAAAAAAATGAAATTCATTTATTTTAATGCCAATTGGTTGAAAAACGTTTGTTTTCACTCAAATAATGCTTTAAAGAAAAAACAGAATAAAAAAAATAATAAATTAGAAAAATTAGAAAATTTCATAAAGCTCATTTTTTCACCAAGTTTTGCCTATAACTCGGTCGGAATCCAACGGATCGCCAATCTTTAACTTGTGGTCGATAGATAGCATCAATGGCTACATTTTCTTCTTGGGCGACCATGCCCTTAGATGTATGTGCCAGAAGTTATTCGAGGAAACAAGTTCCTTACCCTGTTTGAGAAACTGTAAAATTTTCCTCATTTTTCTGCAATTTAGCAAAATTTTTAAATGTGATATACTTTATTGCGAATTTGTTGCAATAAGTTTCTTTTCACCCAAATAATGCTTTAAATTAAAAAAAGAATAAAAAATCAGAAAAAAATTTCAAAAAAATTTTCCACTCGAAAATTTCATAAGGCTTACCCCTTACGTTTTTTTTGAGAAATTTTGCAAAAAAAATGAAATTCATTTATTTTAATGCCAATTGGTTGAAAAAAGTTTGTTTTCACTCAAATAATGCTTTAAATAAAAAACAGAATGAAAAGTTATAAAAAAATTAATAAATTAGAAAAATTAGAAAATTTCATAAAGCTCATTTTTTCACCAAGTTTTGCCTATAACTCGTTCGGTATCCAACGGATCGCCAATCTTTAACTTGTGGTCGATAGATGGCATCTACGGCTACATTTTCTTCTTGGGCGGCCATGCCCTCAGATGTCTGTGCCAGAAGTTATTCGAGGAACCAAGTTCCTTACCCTGTTTGAGAAAATGTAAAATTTTCCTCATTTTTGCACCAAATTTTGCCTATAACTCGGTCGGTATCCAACGGATCGCCAATCTTTAACTTGTGGTCGATAGATGGCATCAATGGCTACATTTTCTTCTTGGACGGCCATGCCCTCAGATGTCTGTGCCAGAAGTTATTCGAGGAACCAAGTTCCTTACCCTGTTTGAGAAAATGTAAAATTTTCCTCATTTTTGCACCAAATTTTGCCTATAACTCGGTCGGTATCCAACGGATCGCCAATCTTTAACATGTGGTCGATAGATGGCATCAATGGCTACATTTTCTTCTTGGACGGCCATGCCCTCAGATGTCTGTGCCAGATGTTATTCGAGGAACCAAGTTCCTTACCCTGTTTGAGAAAATGTAAAATTTTCTTCATTTTTCTGCAATTCAGTAAAATTTTTAAATGTGACATATTTTATTGCGAATTTGTTGCAATAAGTTTCTTTTCACTCAAATAATGCTTTAAACTAAAAAAATAATCAAAAATCAGAAAAAAATTTCAAAAAAATTTTCCACTCGAAAATTTCATAAGGCTTACCCCTTACGTTTTTTTTGAGAAATTTTGCAAAAAAATGAAATTCATTTATTTTAATGCCAATTGGTTTAAAAAAGTTTGTTTTCACTCAAATAATGCTTTAAATAAAAAACAGAATAAAAAATTATAAAAAAATTAAAAAATTAGAAAATTTAGAAAATTTCATAAAGCTCATTTTTGCACCAAGTTTTGCCTATAACTCGGTCGGTATCCAACGGATCGCCAATCTTTAACATGTGGTCGATAGATGGCATCAATGGCTACATTTTCTTCTTGGGCGGCCATGCCCTCAGATGTCTGTGCCAGAAGTTATTCGAGGAACCAAGTTCCTTACCCTGTTTAAGAAAATGTAAAATTTTCCTCATTTTTGCACCAAATTTTGCCTATAACTCGGTCGGTATCCAACGGATCGCCAATCTTTAACTTGTGGTCGATAGATGGCATCAATGGCTACATTTTCTTCTTGGGCGGCCATGCCCTCAAATGTCTGTGCCAGAAGTTATTCGAGGAACCAAGTTCCTTACCCTGTTTGAGAAAATGTAAAATTTTCCTCATTTTTCTGCAATTCAGCAAAATTTTTAAATGTGATATATTTTATTGCGAATTTGTTGCAATAAGTTTCTTTTCACTCAAATAATGCTTTAAATTAAAAAAAGAATAAAAGATCAGAAAAAAAATTCAAAAAAATTTTCCACTCGAAAATTTCATAAGGGTTACCCCTTACGTTTTTTTTTGAGAAATTTTGCAAAAAAAATGAAATTGATTTATTTTAATGCCAATTGGTTGAAAAACGTTTGTTTTCACTCAAATAATGCTTTAAAGAAAAAACAGAATAAAAAAATTAAAAAATTAGAAAAATTAGAAAATTTCATAAAGCTCATTTTTTCACCAAGTTTTGCCTATAACTCGGTCGGTATCCAACGGATCGCCAATCTTTAACTTGTGGTCGATAGATGGCATCAATGGCTACATTTTCTTCTTGGACGGCCATGCCCTCAGATGTCTGTGCCAGATGTTATTCGAGGAACCAAGTTCCTTACCCTGTTTGAGAAAATGTAAAATTTTCCTCATTTTTCTGCAATTCAGCAAAATTTTTAAATGTGATATATTTTATTGCGAATTTGTTGCAATAAGTTTCTTTTCACTCAAATAATGCTTTAAATTAAAAAAAGAATAAAAAATCAGAAAAAAATTTCAAAAAAATTTTCCACTCGAAAATTTCATAAGGCTACGTTACGTTTTTTTGAAAAATTTTGCAAAAAAAAATGAAATTCATTTATTTTAATGCCAATTGGTTTAAAATGGTTTGTTTTCACTCAAATAATGCTTTAAATAAAAAACAGAATAAAAAATTATAAAAAAATTAATAAATTAGAAAATTTAGAAAATTTCATAAAGCTCATTTTTGCGCCAAGTTTTGCCTATAACTCGGTCGGTATCCAACGGATCGCCAATCTTTAACATGTGGTCGATAGATGGCACCAATGGCTACATTTTCTTGTTGGACGACCATGCCCTTAGATGTATGTGCCAGAAGTTATTCGAGGAACCAAGTTCCTTACCCTGTTTGAGAAAATGTAAAATTTTCCTCATTTTTGCACCAAATTTTGCCTATAACTCGGTCGGTATCCAACGGATCGCCAATCTTTAACATGTGGTCGATAGATGGCATCAATGGCTACATTTTCTTCTTGGGCGGCCATGCCCTCAGATGTCTGTGTCAGAAGTTATTCGAGGAACCAAGTTCCTTACCCTGTTTGAGAAAATGTAAAATTTTCCTCATTTTTCTGCAATTCAGCAAAATTTTTAAATGTGATATATTTTATTGCGAATTTGTTGCAATAAGTTTCTTTTCACCCAAATAATGCTTTAAATTAAAAAAAGAATCAAAAATCAGAAAAAAATTTCAAAAAAATTTTCCACTCGAAAATTTCATAAGGCTTACCCCTTACGTTTTTTTTGAGAAATTTTGCAAAAAAAATGAAATTCATTTATTTTAATGCCAATTGGTTGAAAATAGTTTGTTTTCACTCAAATAATGCTTTAAATAAAAAACAGAATGAAAAGTGATAAAAAAATTAATAAATTAGAAAAATTAGAAAATTTCATAAAGCTCATTTTTTCACCAAGTTTTGCCTATAACTCGTTCGGTATCCAACGGATCGCCAATCTTTAACATGTGGTCGATAGATGGCACCAATGGCCACATTTTCTTCTTGGACGACCATGCCCTTAGATGTATGTGCCAGAAGTTATTCGAGGAAACAAGTTCCTTACCCTGTTTGAGAAAATGTAAAATTTTCCTCATTTTTGCACCAAATTTTGCCTATAACTCGGTCGGTATCCAACGGATCGCCAATCTTTAACATGTGGTCGATAGATGGCATCAATGGCTACATTTTCTTCTTGGGCGGCCATGCCCTCAGATGTCTGTGTCAGAAGTTATTCGAGGAACCAAGTTCCTTACCCTGTTTGAGAAAATGTAAAATTTTCCTCATTTTTCTGCAATTCAGCAAAATTTTTAAATGTGATATATTTTATTGCGAATTTGTTGCAATAAGTTTCTTTTCACTCAAATAATGCTTTAAATTAAAAAAATAATAAAAAATCAGAAAAAAATTTCAAAAAAATTTTCCACTCGAAAATTTCATAAGGCTTACCCCTTACGTTTTTTTTGAGAAATTTTGCAAAAAAAATGAAATTCATTTATTTTAATGCCAATTGGTTGAAAAAAGTTTGTTTTCACTTAAATAATGCTTTAAATAAAAAACAGAATGAAAAAATTAAAAATTTAGAAAATTTAGAAAATTTCATAAAGCTCATTTTTGCGCCAAGTTTTGCCTATAACTCGGTCGGTATCCAACGGATCGCCAATCTTTAACTTGTGGTCGATAGATGGCACCAATGGCTACATTTTCTTCTTGGGCGGCCATGCCCTCAGATGTCTGTGTCAGAAGTTATTCGAGGAAACAAGTTCCTTACCCTGTTTGAGAAAATGTAAAATTTTCTTCATTTTTCTGCAATTCAGCAAAATTTTTAAATGTGACATATGTTATTGCGAATTTGTTGCAATAAGTTTCTTTTCACTCAAATAATGCTTTAAACTAAAAAAATAATCAAAAATCAGAAAAAAATTTCAAAAAAATTTTCCACTCGAAAATTTCATAAGGCTTACCCCTTACGTTTTTTTTGAGAAATTTTGCAAAAAAATGAAATTCATTTATTTTAATGCCAATTGCTTGAAAAACGTTTGTTTTCACTCAAATAATGCTTTAAATAAAAAACAGAATGAAAAGTGATAAAAAAATTAATAAATTAGAAAAATTAGAAAATTTCATAAAGCTCATTTTTTCACCAATTTTTGCCTATAACTCGGTCGGTATCCAACGGATCGCCAATCTTTAACTTGTGGTCGATAGATGGCATCAATGGCTACATTTTCTTCTTGGGCGGCCATGCCCTCAGATGTCTGTGCCAGAAGTTATTCGAGGAACCAAGTTCCTTACCCTGTTTGAGAAAATGTAAAATTTTCTTCATTTTTCTGCAATTCAGCAAAATTTTTAAATGTGACATATGTTATTGCGAATTTGTTGCAATAAGTTTCTTTTCACTCAAATAATGCTTTAAACTAAAAAAATAATCAAAAATCAGAAAAAAAATTCAAAAAAATTTTCCACTCGAAAATTTCATAAGGCTTACCCCTTACGTTTTTTTTTGAGAAATTTTGCAAAAAAATGAAATTCATTTATTTTAATGCCAATTGGTTTAAAATGGTTTGTTTTCACTCAAATAATGCTTTAAATAAAAAACAGAATGAAAAGTTATAAAAAAATTAATAAATTAGAAAAATTAGAAAATTTCATAAAGCTCATTTTTTCACCAAGTTTTGCCTATAACTCGGTCGGTATCCAACGGATCGCCCATCTTTAACTTGTGGTCGATAGATGGCACCAATGGCTACATTTTCTTTTGGGACGGCCATGCCCTCAGATGTCTGTGTCAGAAGTTATTCGAGGAACCAAATTCCTTACCCTGTTTGAGAAAATGTAAAATTTTCCTCATTTTTGCACCAAATTTTGCCTATAACTCGGTCGGTATCCAACGGATCGCCAATCTTTAACATGTGGTCGATAGATGGCATCAATGGCTACATTTTCTTCTTGGACGGCCATGCCCTCAGATGTCTGTGTCAGAAGTTATTCGAGGAACCAAGTTCCTTACCCTGTTTGAGAAAATGTAAAATTTTCCTCATTTTTCTGCAATTCAGCAAAATTTTTAAATGTGATATATTTTATTGCGAATTTGTTGCAATAAGTTTCTTTTCACCCAAATAATGCTTTAAATTAAAAAAAGAATCAAAAATCAGAAAAAAATTTCAAAAAAATTTTCCACTCGAAAATTTCATAAGGCTTACCCCTTACGTTTTTTTTGAGAAATTTTGCAAAAAAAATGAAATTGATTTATTTTAATGCCAATTGGTTGAAAAAAGTTTGTTTTCACTCAAATAATGCTTTAAATAAAAAACAGAATGAAAAGTGATAAAAAAATTAATAAATTAGAAAAATTAGAAAATTTCATAAAGCTCATTTTTTCACCAAGTTTTGCCTATAACTCGTTCGGTATCCAACGGATCGCCAATCTTTAACTTGTGGTCGATAGATGGCACCAATGGCCACATTTTCTTCTTGGACGACCATGCCCTTAGATGTATGTGCCAGAAGTTATTCGAGGAAACAAGTTCCTTACCCTGTTTGAGAAAATGTAAAATTTTCCTCATTTTTGCACCAAATTTTGCCTATAACTCGGTCGGTATCCAACGGATCGCCAATCTTTAACTTGTGGTCGATAGATGGCATCAATGGCTACATTTTCTTCTTGGGCGGCCATGCCCTCAGATGTCTGTGTCAGAAGTTATTCGAGGAACCAAGTTCCTTACCCTGTTTGAGAAAATGTAAAATTTTCCTCATTTTTCTGCAATTCAGCAAAATTTTTAAATGTGATATATTTTATTGCGAATTTGTTGCAATAAGTTTCTTTTCACTCAAATAATGCTTTAAATTAAAAAAAGAATAAAAAATCAGAAAAAAATTTCAAAAAAATTTTCCACTCGAAAATTTCATAAGGCTTACCCCTTACGTTTTTTTTGAGAAATTTTGCAAAAAAAATGAAATTCATTTATTTTAATGCCAATTGGTTGAAAAAAGTTTGTTTTCACTCAAATAATGCTTTAAATAAAAAACAGAATGAAAAAATTAAAAATTTAGAAAATTTAGAAAATTTCATAAAGCTCATTTTTGCGCCAAGTTTTGCCTATAACTCGGTCGGTATCCAACGGATCGCCAATCTTTAACTTGTGGTCGATAGATGGCATCAATGGCTACATTTTCTTCTTGGGCGGCCATTCCCTCAGATGTCTGTGTCAGAAGTTATTCGAGGAAACAAGTTCCTTACCCTGTTTGAGAACATGTAAAATTTTCTTCATTTTTCTGCAATTCAGCAAAATTTTTAAATGTGACATATGTTATTGCGAATTTGTTGCAATAAGTTTCTTTTCACTCAAATAATGCTTTAAACTAAAAACATAATCAAAAATCAGAAAAAAATTTCAAAAAAATTTTCCACTCGAAAATTTCATAAGGCTTACCCCTTACGTTTTTTTTGAGAAATTTTGCAAAAAAATGAAATTCATTTATTTTAATGCCAATTGGTTTAAAATGGTTTGTTTTCACTCAAATAATGCTTTAAATAAAAAACAGAATTAAAAATTTTAAAAAAATTAAAAAATTAGAAAATTTAGAAAATTTCATAAAGTTCATTTTTTCACCAAGTTTTGCCTATAACTCGTTCGGTATCCAACGGATCGCCAATCTTTAACTTGTGGTCGATAGATGGCATCAATGGCTACATTTTCTTCTTGGACGGCCGTGCCCTCAGATGTATGTGCCAGAAGTTATTCGAGGAACCAAGTTCCTTACCCTGTTTGAGAAAATGTAAATTTTTCCTCATTTTTCTGCAATTCAGCAAAAATTTTAAATGTGACATATTTTATTGCGAATTTGTTGCAATAAGTTTCTTTTCACTCAAATAATGCTTTAAATTAAAAAAAGAATAAAAAATCAGAAAAAAAATTCAAAAAAATTTTTCACTCGAAAATTTCATAAGGCTTACCCCTTACGTTTTTTTTTGAGAAATTTTGCAAAAAAAATGAAATTCATTTATTTTAATGACAATTGGTTTAAAATGGTTTGTTTTCACTCAAATAATGCTTTAAATTAAAAAAAGAATAAAAGATCAGAAAAAAATTAGAAAATTAGAAAATTTAGAAAATTTCATAAAGCTCATTTTTGCGCCAAGTTTTGGCTATAACTCGGTCGGTATCCAACGGATCGCCAATCTTTAACCTGTGGTCGATAGACGGCATCAATGACTACATTTTCTTCTTGGGCGGCCATGCCCTCAGATGTCTGTGCCAGAAGTTATTCGAGGAACCAAGTTCCTTACCCTGTTTGAGAAAATGTAAAATTTTCCTCATTTTTCTGCAATTCAGCAAAATTTTTAAATGTGATATATTTTATTGCGAATTTGTTGTAATAAGTTTCTTTTCACCCAAATAATGCTTTAAATTAAAAAAAAAAATAAAAAATCAGAAAAAAATTTCAAAAAAAATTTCTACTCGAAAATTTCATAAGGCTTACCCCTTACGTTTTTTTTTGAGAAATTTTGCAAAAAAAATGAAATTGATTTATTTTAATGCCAATTGGTTGAAAAACGTTTGTTTTCACTCAAATAATGCTTTAAATAAAAAACAGAATGAAAAGGGATAAAAAAATTAATAAATTAGAAAAATTAGAAAATTTCATAAAGCTCATTTTTGCGCCAAGTTTTGCCTATAACTCGGTCGGTATCCAACGGATCGCCAATATTTAACATGTGGTCGATAGATGGCACCAATGGCTACATTTTCTTCTTGGACGACCATGCCCTTAGATGTATGTGCCAGAAGTTATTCGAGGAAACAAGTTCCTTACCCTGTTTGAGAAAATGTAAAATTTTCCTCATTTTTGCACCAAATTTTACCTATAACTCGGTCGGTATCCAACGGATCGCCAATCTTTAACTTGTGGTCGATAGATGGCATCAATGGCTACATTTTCTTCTTGGACGGCCATGCCCTCAGATGTCTGTGCCAGATGTTATTCGAGGAACCAAGTTCCTTACCCTGTTTGAGAAAATGTAAAATTTTCTTCATTTTTCTGCAATTCAGTAAAATTTTTAAATGTGACATATTTTATTGCGAATTTGTTGCAATAAGTTTCTTTTCACTCAAATAATGCTTTAAACTAAAAAAATAATCAAAAATCAGAAAAAAATTTCAAAAAAATTTTCCACTCGAAAATTTCATAAGGCTTACCCCTTACGTTTTTTTTGAGAAATTTTGCAAAAAAATGAAATTCATTTATTTTAATGCCAATTGGTTTAAAAAAGTTTGTTTTCACTCAAATAATGCTTTAAATAAAAAACAGAATAAAAAATTATAAAAAAATTAAAAAATTAGAAAATTTAGAAAATTTCATAAAGCTCATTTTTGCACCAAGTTTTGCCTATAACTCGGTCGGTATCCAACGGATCGCCAATCTTTAACATGTGGTCGATAGATGGCATCAATGGCTACATTTTCTTCTTGGGCGGCCATGCCCTCAGATGTCTGTGCCAGAAGTTATTCGAGGAACCAAGTTCCTTACCCTGTTTAAGAAAATGTAAAATTTTCCTCATTTTTGCACCAAATTTTGCCTATAACTCGGTCGGTATCCAACGGATCGCCAATCTTTAACTTGTGGTCGATAGATGGCATCAATGGCTACATTTTCTTCTTGGGCGGCCATGCCCTCAAATGTCTGTGCCAGAAGTTATTCGAGGAACCAAGTTCCTTACCCTGTTTGAGAAAATGTAAAATTTTCCTCATTTTTCTGCAATTCAGCAAAATTTTTAAATGTGATATATTTTATTGCGAATTTGTTGCAATAAGTTTCTTTTCACTCAAATAATGCTTTAAATTAAAAAAAGAATAAAAGATCAGAAAAAAAATTCAACAAAATTTTCCACTCGAAAATTTCATAAGGGTTACCCCTTACGTTTTTTTTTGAGAAATTTTGCAAAAAAAATGAAATTGATTTATTTTAATGCCAATTGGTAGAAAAACGTTTGTTTTCACTCAAATAATGCTTTAAAGAAAAAACAGAATAAAAAAATTAAAAAATTAGAAAAATTAGAAAATTTCATAAAGCTCATTTTTTCACCAAGTTTTGCCTATAACTCGGTCGGTATCCAACGGATCGCCAATCTTTAACTTGTGGTCGATAGATGGCATCAATGGCTACATTTTCTTCTTGGACGGCCATGCCCTCAGATGTCTGTGCCAGATGTTATTCGAGGAACCAAGTTCCTTACCCTGTTTGAGAAAATGTAAAATTTTCCTCATTTTTCTGCAATTCAGCAAAATTTTTAAATGTGATATATTTTATTGCGAATTTGTTGCAATAAGTTTCTTTTCACTCAAATAATGCTTTAAATTAAAAAAAGAATAAAAAATCAGAAAAAAATTTCAAAAAAATTTTCCACTCGAAAATTTCATAAGGCTACGTTACGTTTTTTTGAAAAATTTTGCAAAAAAAAAATGAAATTCATTTATTTTAATGCCAATTGGTTTAAAATGGTTTGTTTTCACTCAAATAATGCTTTAAATAAAAAACAGAATAAAAAATTATAAAAAAATTAATAAATTAGAAAATTTAGAAAATTTCATAAAGCTCATTTTTGCGCCAAGTTTTGCCTATAACTCGGTCGGTATCCAACGGATCGCCAATCTTTAACATGTGGTCGATAGATGGCACCAATGGCTACATTTTCTTGTTGGACGACCATGCCCTTAGATGTATGTGCCAGAAGTTATTCGAGGAACCAAGTTCCTTACCCTGTTTGAGAAAATGTAAAATTTTCCTCATTTTTGCACCAAATTTTGCCTATAACTCGGTCGGTATCCAACGGATCGCCAATCTTTAACATGTGGTCGATAGATGGCATCAATGGCTACATTTTCTTCTTGGGCGGCCATGCCCTCAGATGTCTGTGTCAGAAGTTATTCGAGGAACCAAGTTCCTTACCCTGTTTGAGAAAATGTAAAATTTTCCTCATTTTTCTGCAATTCAGCAAAATTTTTAAATGTGATATATTTTATTGCGAATTTGTTGCAATAAGTTTCTTTTCACCCAAATAATGCTTTAAATTAAAAAAAGAATCAAAAATCAGAAAAAAATTTCAAAAAAATTTTCCACTCGAAAATTTCATAAGGCTTACCCCTTACGTTTTTTTTGAGAAATTTTGCAAAAAAAATGAAATTCATTTATTTTAATGCCAATTGGTTGAAAATAGTTTGTTTTCACTCAAATAATGCTTTAAATAAAAAACAGAATGAAAAGTGATAAAAAAATTAATAAATTAGAAAAATTAGAAAATTTCATAAAGCTCATTTTTTCACCAAGTTTTGCCTATAACTCGTTCGGTATCCAACGGATCGCCAATCTTTAACATGTGGTCGATAGATGGCACCAATGGCCACATTTTCTTCTTGGACGACCATGCCCTTAGATGTATGTGCCAGAAGTTATTCGAGGAAACAAGTTCCTTACCCTGTTTGAGAAAATGTAAAATTTTCCTCATTTTTGCACCAAATTTTGCCTATAACTCGGTCGGTATCCAACGGATCGCCAATCTTTAACATGTGGTCGATAGATGGCATCAATGGCTACATTTTCTTCTTGGGCGGCCATGCCCTCAGATGTCTGTGTCAGAAGTTATTCGAGGAACCAAGTTCCTTACCCTGTTTGAGAAAATGTAAAATTTTCCTCATTTTTCTGCAATTCAGCAAAATTTTTAAATGTGATATATTTTATTGCGAATTTGTTGCAATAAGTTTCTTTTCACTCAAATAATGCTTTAAATTAAAAAAATAATAAAAAATCAGAAAAAAATTTCAAAAAAATTTTCCACTCGAAAATTTCATAAGGCTTACCCCTTACGTTTTTTTTGAGAAATTTTGCAAAAAAAATGAAATTCATTTATTTTAATGCCAATTGGTTGAAAAAAGTTTGTTTTCACTTAAATAATGCTTTAAATAAAAAACAGAATGAAAAAATTAAAAATTTAGAAAATTTAGAAAATTTCATAAAGCTCATTTTTGCGCCAAGTTTTGCCTATAACTCGGTCGGTATCCAACGGATCGCCAATCTTTAACTTGTGGTCGATAGATGGCACCAATGGCTACATTTTCTTCTTGGGCGGCCATGCCCTCAGATGTCTGTGTCAGAAGTTATTCGAGGAAACAAGTTCCTTACCCTGTTTGAGAAAATGTAAAATTTTCTTCATTTTTCTGCAATTCAGCAAAATTTTTAAATGTGACATATGTTATTGCGAATTTGTTGCAATAAGTTTCTTTTCACTCAAATAATGCTTTAAACTAAAAAAATAATCAAAAATCAGAAAAAAATTTCAAAAAAATTTTCCACTCGAAAATTTCATAAGGCTTACCCCTTACGTTTTTTTTGAGAAATTTTGCAAAAAAATGAAATTCATTTATTTTAATGCCAATTGCTTGAAAAACGTTTGTTTTCACTCAAATAATGCTTTAAATAAAAAACAGAATGAAAAGTGATAAAAAAATTAATAAATTAGAAAAATTAGAAAATTTCATAAAGCTCATTTTTTCACCAATTTTTGCCTATAACTCGGTCGGTATCCAACGGATCGCCAATCTTTAACTTGTGGTCGATAGATGGCATCAATGGCTACATTTTCTTCTTGGGCGGCCATGCCCTCAGATGTCTGTGCCAGAAGTTATTCGAGGAACCAAGTTCCTTACCCTGTTTGAGAAAATGTAAAATTTTCTTCATTTTTCTGCAATTCAGCAAAATTTTTAAATGTGACATATGTTATTGCGAATTTGTTGCAATAAGTTTCTTTTCACTCAAATAATGCTTTAAACTAAAAAAATAATCAAAAATCAGAAAAAAAATTCAAAAAAATTTTCCACTCGAAAATTTCATAAGGCTTACCCCTTACGTTTTTTTTTGAGAAATTTTGCAAAAAAATGAAATTCATTTATTTTAATGCCAATTGGTTTAAAATGGTTTGTTTTCACTCAAATAATGCTTTAAATAAAAAACAGAATGAAAAGTTATAAAAAAATTAATAAATTAGAAAAATTAGAAAATTTCATAAAGCTCATTTTTTCACCAAGTTTTGCCTATAACTCGGTCGGTATCCAACGGATCGCCCATCTTTAACTTGTGGTCGATAGATGGCACCAATGGCTACATTTTCTTTTGGGACGGCCATGCCCTCAGATGTCTGTGTCAGAAGTTATTCGAGGAACCAAATTCCTTACCCTGTTTGAGAAAATGTAAAATTTTCCTCATTTTTGCACCAAATTTTGCCTATAACTCGGTCGGTATCCAACGGATCGCCAATCTTTAACTTGTGGTCGATAGATGGCATCAATGGCTACATTTTCTTCTTGGGCGGCCATGCCCTCAGATGTCTGTGTCAGAAGTTATTCGAGGAACCAAGTTCCTTACCCTGTTTGAGAAAATGTAAAATTTTCCTCATTTTTCTGCAATTCAGCAAAATTTTTAAATGTGATATATTTTATTGCGAATTTGTTGCAATAAGTTTCTTTTCACTCAAATAATGCTTTAAATTAAAAAAAGAATAAAAAATCAGAAAAAAATTTCAAAAAAATTTTCCACTCGAAAATTTCATAAGGCTTACCCCTTACGTTTTTTTTGAGAAATTTTGCAAAAAAAATGAAATTCATTTATTTTAATGCCAATTGGTTGAAAAAAGTTTGTTTTCACTCAAATAATGCTTTAAATAAAAAACAGAATGAAAAAATTAAAAATTTAGAAAATTTAGAAAATTTCATAAAGCTCATTTTTGCGCCAAGTTTTGCCTATAACTCGGTCGGTATCCAACGGATCGCCAATCTTTAACTTGTGGTCGATAGATGGCATCAATGGCTACATTTTCTTCTTGGGCGGCCATTCCCTCAGATGTCTGTGTCAGAAGTTATTCGAGGAAACAAGTTCCTTACCCTGTTTGAGAACATGTAAAATTTTCTTCATTTTTCTGCAATTCAGCAAAATTTTTAAATGTGACATATGTTATTGCGAATTTGTTGCAATAAGTTTCTTTTCACTCAAATAATGCTTTAAACTAAAAACATAATCAAAAATCAGAAAAAAATTTCAAAAAAATTTTCCACTCGAAAATTTCATAAGGCTTACCCCTTACGTTTTTTTTGAGAAATTTTGCAAAAAAATGAAATTCATTTATTTTAATGCCAATTGGTTTAAAATGGTTTGTTTTCACTCAAATAATGCTTTAAATAAAAAACAGAATTAAAAATTTTAAAAAAATTAAAAAATTAGAAAATTTAGAAAATTTCATAAAGTTCATTTTTTCACCAAGTTTTGCCTATAACTCGTTCGGTATCCAACGGATCGCCAATCTTTAACTTGTGGTCGATAGATGGCATCAATGGCTACATTTTCTTCTTGGACGGCCGTGCCCTCAGATGTATGTGCCAGAAGTTATTCGAGGAACCAAGTTCCTTACCCTGTTTGAGAAAATGTAAATTTTTCCTCATTTTTCTGCAATTCAGCAAAAATTTTAAATGTGACATATTTTATTGCGAATTTGTTGCAATAAGTTTCTTTTCACTCAAATAATGCTTTAAATTAAAAAAAGAATAAAAAATCAGAAAAAAAATTCAAAAAAATTTTTCACTCGAAAATTTCATAAGGCTTACCCCTTACGTTTTTTTTTGAGAAATTTTGCAAAAAAAATGAAATTCATTTATTTTAATGACAATTGGTTTAAAATGGTTTGTTTTCACTCAAATAATGCTTTAAATTAAAAAAAGAATAAAAGATCAGAAAAAAAATTAGAAAATTAGAAAATTTAGAAAATTTCATAAAGCTCATTTTTGCGCCAAGTTTTGGCTATAACTCGGTCGGTATCCAACGGATCGCCAATCTTTAACCTGTGGTCGATAGACGGCATCAATGGCTACATTTTCTTCTTGGGCGGCCATGCCCTCAGATGTCTGTGCCAGAAGTTATTCGAGGAACCAAGTTCCTTACCCTGTTTGAGAAAATGTAAAATTTTCCTCATTTTTCTGCAATTCAGCAAAATTTTTAAATGTGATATATTTTATTGCGAATTTGTTGTAATAAGTTTCTTTTCACCCAAATAATGCTTTAAATTAAAAAAAAAAATAAAAAATCAGAAAAAAATTTCAAAAAAAATTTCTACTCGAAAATTTCATAAGGCTTACCCCTTACGTTTTTTTTTGAGAAATTTTGCAAAAAAAATGAAATTGATTTATTTTAATGCCAATTGGTTGAAAAACGTTTGTTTTCACTCAAATAATGCTTTAAATAAAATACAGAATGAAAAGGGATAAAAAAATTAATAAATTAGAAAAATTAGAAAATTTCATAAAGCTCATTTTTGCGCCAAGTTTTGCCTATAACTCGGTCGGTATCCAACGGATCGCCAATATTTAACATGTGGTCGATAGATGGCACCAATGGCTACATTTTCTTCTTGGACGACCATGCCCTTAGATGTATGTGCCAGAAGTTATTCGAGGAAACAAGTTCCTTACCCTGTTTGAGAAAATGTAAAATTTTCCTCATTTTTGCACCAAATTTTGCCTATAACTCGGTCGGTATCCAACGGATCGCCAATCTTTAACATGTGGTCGATAGATGGCACCAATGGCTACATTTTCTTCTTGGGCGGCCATGCCCTCAGATGTCTGTGTCAGAAGTTATTCGAGGAACCAAGTTCCTTACCCTGTTTGAGAAAATGTAAAATTTTCCTCATTTTTCTGCAATTCAGCAAAATTTTTAAATGTGATATATTTTATTGCGAATTTGTTGCAATAAGTTTCTTTTCACCCAAATAATGCTTTAAATTAAAAAAAGAATAAAAAATCAGAAAAAAATTTCAAAAAAAATTTTCACTCGAAAATTTCATAAGGCTTACCCCTTACGTTTTTTTTTGAGAAATTTTGCAAAAAAAATGAAATTGATTTATTTTAATGCCAATTGGTTGAAAAACGTTTGTTTTCACTCAAATAATGCTTTAAATAAAAAACAGAATAAAAAAATTAAAAAATTAGAAAAATTAGAAAATTTCATAAAGCTCATTTTTTCACCAAGTTTTGCCTATAACTCGTTCGGTATCCAACGGATCGCCAATCTTTAACTTGTGGTCGATAGATGGCATCAATGGCTACATTTTCTTCTTGGGCGGCCATGCCCTCAGATGTCTGTGCCAGAAGTTATTCGAGGAACCAAGTTCCTTACCCTGTTTGAGAAAATGTAAAATTTTCCTCATTTTTCTGCAATTCAGCAAAATTTTTAAATGTGATATATTTTATTGCGAATTTGTTGTAATAAGTTTCTTTTCACCCAAATAATGCTTTAAATTAAAAAAATAATAAAAAATCAGAAAAAAAATTTCAAAAAAAATTTTCACTCGAAAATTTCATAAGGCTTACCCCTTACGTTTTTTTTTGAGAAATTTTGCAAAAAAAATGAAATTGATTTATTTTAATGCCAATTGGTTGAAAAACGTTTGTTTTCACTCAAATAATGCTTTAAATAAAAAACAGAATGAAAAGTGATAAAAAAATTAATAAATTAGAAAAATTAGAAAATTTCATAAAGCTCATTTTTGCGCCAAGTTTTGCCTATAACTCGGTCGGTATCCAACGGATCGCCAATATTTAATATGTGGTCGATAGATGGCACCAATGGCTACATTTTCTTCTTGGACGGCCGTGCCCTCAGATGTATGTGCCAGAAGTTATTCGAGGAACCAAGTTCCTTACCCTGTTTGAGAAAATGTAAATTTTTCCTCATTTTTGCACCAAATTTTGCCTATAACTCGGTCGGTATCCAACGGATCGCCAATCTTTAACTTGTGGTCGATAGATGGCATCAATGGCTACATTTTCTTCTTGGGCGGCCATGCCCTCAGATGTCTGTGTCAGAAGTTATTCGAGGAACCAAGTTCCTTACCCTGTTTGAGAAAATGTAAAATTTTCCTCATTTTTCTGCAATTCAGCAAAATTTTTAAATGTGATATATTTTATTGCGAATTTGTTGTAATAAGTTTCTTTTCACCCAAATAATGCTTTAAATTAAAAAAAGAATAAAAAATCAGAAAAAAATTTCAAAAAAAATTTCCACTCGAAAATTTCATAAGGCTTACCCCTTACGTTTTTTTTTGAGAAATTTTGCAAAAAAAATGAAATTCATTTATTTTAATGCCAATTGGTTGAAAAACGTTTGTTTTCACTCAAATAATGCTTTAAATAAAAAACAGAATGAAAAGGGATAAAAAAATTAATAAATTAGAAAAATTAGAAAATTTCATAAAGCTCATTTTTGCGCCAAGTTTTGCCTATAACTCGGTCGGTATCCAACGGATCGCCAATATTTAACATGTGGTCGATAGATGGCACCAATGGCTACATTTTCTTCTTGGACGACCATGCCCTTAGATGTATGTGCCAGAAGTTATTCGAGGAAACAAGTTCCTTACCCTGTTTGAGAAAATGTAAAATTTTCCTCATTTTTGCACCAAATTTTGCCTATAACTCGGTCGGTATCCAACGGATCGCCAATCTTTAACATGTGGTCGATAGATGGCACCAATGGCTACATTTTCTTCTTGGGCGGCCATGCCCTCAGATGTCTGTGTCAGAAGTTATTCGAGGAACCAAGTTCCTTACCCTGTTTGAGAAAATGTAAAATTTTCCTCATTTTTCTGCAATTCAGCAAAATTTTTAAATGTGATATATTTTATTGCGAATTTGTTGCAATAAGTTTCTTTTCACCCAAATAATGCTTTAAATTAAAAAAAGAATAAAAAATCAGAAAAAAATTTCAAAAAAAATTTTCACTCGAAAATTTCATAAGGCTTACCCCTTACGTTTTTTTTTTGAGAAATTTTGCAAAAAAAATGAAATTGATTTATTTTAATGCCAATTGGTTGAAAAACGTTTGTTTTCACTCAAATAATGCTTTAAATAAAAAACAGAATAAAAAAATTAAAAAATTAGAAAAATTAGAAAATTTCATAAAGCTCATTTTTTCACCAAGTTTTGCCTATAACTCGTTCGGTATCCAACGGATCGCCAATCTTTAACTTGTGGTCGATAGATGGCATCAATGGCTACATTTTCTTCTTGGACGGCCATGCCCTCAGATGTCTGTGCCAGAAGTTATTCGAGGAAACAAGTTCCTTACCCTGTTTGAGAAAATGTAAAATTTTCCTCATTTTTTCACCAAATTTTGCCTATAACTCGGTCGGTATCCAACGGATCGCCAATCTTTAACTTGTGGTCGATAGATGGCATCAATGGCTAGATTTTCTTCTTGGGCGGCCATGCCCTCAGATGTCTGTGCCAGAAGTTATTCGAGGAACCAAGTTCCTTACCCTGTTTGAGAAAATGTAAAATTTTCCTCATTTTTCTGCAATTCAGCAAAATTTTTAAATGTGATATATTTTATTGCGAATTTGTTGTAATAAGTTTCTTTTCACCCAAATAATACTTTAAATTAAAAAAAAATAAAAAATCAGAAAAAAAATTTCAAAAAAAATTTCCACTCGAAAATTTCATAAGGCTTACCCCTTACGTTTTTTTTTGAGAAATTTTGCAAAAAAAATGAAATTGATTTATTTTAATGCCAATTGGTTGAAAAACGTTTGTTTTCACTCAAATAATGCTTTAAATAAAAAACAGAATGAAAAGTGATAAAAAAATTAATAAATTAGAAAAATTAGAAAATTTCATAAAGCTCATTTTTGCGCCAAGTTTTGCCTATAACTCGGTCGGTATCCAACGGATCGCCAATATTTAATATGTGGTCGATAGATGGCACCAATGGCTACATTTTCTTCTTGGACGGCCGTGCCCTCAGATGTATGTGCCAGAAGTTATTCGAGGAACCAAGTTCCTTACCCTGTTTGAGAAAATGTAAATTTTTCCTCATTTTTGCACCAAATTTTGCCTATAACTCGGTCGGTATCCAACGGATCGCCAATCTTTAACTTGTGGTCGATAGATGGCATCAATGGCTACATTTTCTTCTTGGGCGGCCATGCCCTCAAATGTCTGTGCCAGAAGTTATTCGAGGAACCAAGTTCCTTACCCTGTTTGAGAAAATGTAAAATTTTCCTCATTTTTCTGCAATTCAGCAAAATTTTTAAATGTGATATATTTTATTGCGAATTTGTTGCAATAAGTTTCTTTTCACTCAAATAATGCTTTAAATTAAAAAAAGAATAAAAGATCAGAAAAAAAATTCAAAAAAATTTTCCACTCGAAAATTTCATAAGGGTTACCCCTTACTTTTTTTTGAGAAATTTTGCAAAAAAAAATGAAATTCATTTATTTTAATGCCAATTGGTTGGAAAAAGTTTGTTTTCACTCAAATAATGCTTTAAAGAAAAAACAGAATAAAAAAATTAAAAAATTAGAAAAATTAGAAAATTTCATAAAGCTCATTTTTTCACCAAGTTTTGCCTATAACTCGGTCGGTATCCAACGGATCGCCAATCTTTAACTTGTGGTCGATAGATGGCATCAATGGCTACATTTTCTTCTTGGACGGCCATGCCCTCAGATGTCTGTGCCAGATGTTATTCGAGGAACCAAGTTCCTTACCCTGTTTGAGAAAATGTAAAATTTTCCTCATTTTTCTGCAATTCAGCAAAATTTTTAAATGTGATATATTTTATTGCGAATTTGTTGCAATAAGTTTCTTTTCACTCAAATAATGCTTTAAATTAAAAAAAGAATAAAAAATCAGAAAAAAATTTCAAAAAAATTTTCCACTCGAAAATTTCATAAGGCTACGTTACGTTTTTTTGAAAAATTTTGCAAAAAAAAATGAAATTCATTTATTTTAATGCCAATTGGTTTAAAATGGTTTGTTTTCACTCAAATAATGCTTTAAATAAAAAACAGAATAAAAAATTATAAAAAAATTAATAAATTAGAAAATTTAGAAAATTTCATAAAGCTCATTTTTGCGCCAAGTTTTGCCTATAACTCGGTCGGTATCCAACGGATCGCCAATCTTTAACATGTGGTCGATAGATGGCACCAATGGCTACATTTTCTTGTTGGACGACCATGCCCTTAGATGTATGTGCCAGAAGTTATTCGAAGAACCAAGTTCCTTACCCTGTTTGAGAAAATGTAAAATTTTCCTCATTTTTGCACCAAATTTTGCCTATAACTCGGTCGGTATCCAACGGATCGCCAATCTTTAACATGTGGTCGATAGATGGCATCAATGGCTACATTTTCTTCTTGGACGGCCATGCCCTCAGATGTCTGTGTCAGAAGTTATTCGAGGAACCAAGTTCCTTACCCTGTTTGAGAAAATGTAAAATTTTCCTCATTTTTCTGCAATTCAGCAAAATGTTTAAATGTGATATATTTTATTGCGAATTTGTTGCAATAAGTTTCTTTTCACCCAAATAATGCTTTAAATTAAAAAAAGAATCAAAAATCAGAAAAAAATTTCAAAAAAATTTTCCACTCGAAAATTTCATAAGGCTTACCCCTTACGTTTTTTTTGAGAAATTTTGCAAAAAAAATGAAATTCATTTATTTTAATGCCAATTGGTTGAAAATAGTTTGTTTTCACTCAAATAATGCTTTAAATAAAAAACAGAATGAAAAGTGATAAAAAAATTAATAAATTAGAAAAATTAGAAAATTTCATAAAGCTCATTTTTTCACCAAGTTTTGCCTATAACTCGTTCGGTATCCAACGGATCGCCAATCTTTAACATGTGGTCGATAGATGGCACCAATGGCCACATTTTCTTCTTGGACGACCATGCCCTTAGATGTATGTGCCAGAAGTTATTCGAGGAAACAAGTTCCTTACCCTGTTTGAGAAAATGTAAAATTTTCCTCATTTTTGCACCAAATTTTGCCTATAACTCGGTCGGTATCCAACGGATCGCCAATCTTTAACATGTGGTCGATAGATGGCATCAATGGCTACATTTTCTTCTTGGGCGGCCATGCCCTCAGATGTCTGTGTCAGAAGTTATTCGAGGAACCAAGTTCCTTACCCTGTTTGAGAAAATGTAAAATTTTCCTCATTTTTCTGCAATTCAGCAAAATTTTTAAATGTGATATATTTTATTGCGAATTTGTTGCAATAAGTTTCTTTTCACTCAAATAATGCTTTAAATTAAAAAAAGAATAAAAAATCAGAAAAAAATTTCAAAAAAATTTTCCACTCAAAAATTTCATAAGGCTTACCCCTTACGTTTTTTTTGAGAAATTTTGCAAAAAAAATGAAATTCATTTATTTTAATGCCAATTGGTTGAAAAAAGTTTGTTTTCACTTAAATAATGCTTTAAATAAAAAACAGAATGAAAAAATTAAAAATTTAGAAAATTTAGAAAATTTCATAAAGCTCATTTTTGCGCCAAGTTTTGCCTATAACTCGGTCGGTATCCAACGGATCGCCAATCTTTAACTTGTGGTCGATAGATGGCACCAATGGCTACATTTTCTTCTTGGGCGGCCATGCCCTCAGATGTCTGTGTCAGAAGTTATTCGAGGAAACAAGTTCCTTACCCTGTTTGAGAAAATGTAAAATTTTCTTCATTTTTCTGCAATTCAGCAAAATTTTTAAATGTGACATATGTTATTGCGAATTTGTTGCAATAAGTTTCTTTTCACTCAAATAATGCTTTAAACTAAAAAAATAATCAAAAATCAGAAAAAAATTTCAAAAAAATTTTCCACTCGAAAATTTCATAAGGCTTACCCCTTACGTTTTTTTTGAGAAATTTTGCAAAAAAATGAAATTCATTTATTTTAATGCCAATTGCTTGAAAAACGTTTGTTTTCACTCAAATAATGCTTTAAATAAAAAACAGAATGAAAAGTGATAAAAAAATTAATAAATTAGAAAAATTAGAAAATTTCATAAAGCTCATTTTTTCACCAAGTTTTGCCTATAACTCGGTCGGTATCCAACGGATCGCCAATCTTTAACTTGTGGTCGATAGATGGCATCAATGGCTACATTTTCTTCTTGGGCGGCCATGCCCTCAGATGTCTGTGCCAGAAGTTATTCGAGGAACCAAGTTCCTTACCCTGTTTGAGAAAATGTAAAATTTTCTTCATTTTTCTGCAATTCAGCAAAATTTTTAAATGTGACATATGTTATTGCGAATTTGTTGCAATAAGTTTCTTTTCACTCAAATAATGCTTTAAACTAAAAAAATAATCAAAAATCAGAAAAAAAATTCAAAAAAATTTTCCACTCGAAAATTTCATAAGGCTTACCCCTTACGTTTTTTTTTGAGAAATTTTGCAAAAAAATGAAATTCATTTATTTTAATGCCAATTGGTTTAAAATGGTTTGTTTTCACTCAAATAATGCTTTAAATAAAAAACAGAATGAAAAGTTATAAAAAAATTAATAAATTAGAAAAATTAGAAAATTTCATAAAGCTCATTTTTTCACCAAGTTTTGCCTATAACTCGTTCGGTATCCAACGGATCGCCCATCTTTAACTTGTGGTCGATAGATGGCACCAATGGCTACATTTTCTTTTGGGACGGCCATGCCCTCAGATGTCTGTGTCAGAAGTTATTCGAGGAACCAAATTCCTTACCCTGTTTGAGAAAATGTAAAATTTTCCTCATTTTTGCACCAAATTTTGCCTATAACTCGGTCGGTATCCAACGGAACGGATCTTTAACATGTGGTCGATAGATGGCATCAATGGCTACATTTTCTTCTTGGGCGGCCATGCCCTCAGATGTCTGTGTCAGAAGTTATTCGAGGAACCAAGTTCCTTACCCTGTTTGAGAAAATGTAAAATTTTCCTCATTTTTCTGCAATTCAGCAAAATTTTTAAATGTGATATATTTTATTGCGAATTTGTTGCAATAAGTTTCTTTTCACCCAAATAATGCTTTAAATTAAAAAAAGAATAAAAAATCAGAAAAAAATTTCAAAAAAATTTTCCACTCGAAAATTTCATAAGGCTTACCCCTTACGTTTTTTTTGAGAAATTTTGCAAAAAAAAATGAAATTCATTTGTTTTAATGCCAATTGGTTGAAAAAAGTTTGTTTTCACTCAAATAATGCTTTAAATAAAAAACAGAATGAAAAGTGATAAAAAAATTAATAAATTAGAAAAATTAGAAAATTTCATAAAGCTCATTTTTTCACCAAGTTTTGCCTATAACTCGTTCGGTATCCAACGGATCGCCAATCTTTAACATGTGGTCGATAGATGGCACCAATGACCACATTTTCTTCTTGGACGACCATGCCCTTAGATGTATGTGCCAGAAGTTATTCGAGGAAACAAGTTCCTTACCCTGTTTGAGAAAATCTAAAATTTTCCTCATTTTTGCACCAAATTTTGCCTATAACTCGGTCGGTATCCAACGGATCGCCAATCTTTAACTTGTGGTCGATAGATGGCATCAATGGCTACATTTTCTTCTTGGGCGGCCATGCCCTCAGATGTCTGTGTCAGAAGTTATTCGAGGAACCAAGTTCCTTACCCTGTTTGAGAAAATGTAAAATTTTCCTCATTTTTCTGCAATTCAGCAAAATTTTTAAATGTGATATATTTTATTGCGAATTTGTTGCAATAAGTTTCTTTTCACTCAAATAATGCTTTAAATTAAAAAAAGAATAAAAAATCAGAAAAAAATTTCAAAAAAATTTTCCACTCGAAAATTTCATAAGGCTTACCCCTTACGTTTTTTTTGAGAAATTTTGCAAAAAAAATGAAATTCATTTATTTTAATGCCAATTGGTTGAAAAAAGTTTGTTTTCACTCAAATAATGCTTTAAATAAAAAACAGAATGAAAAAATTAAAAATTTAGAAAATTTAGAAAATTTCATAAAGCTCATTTTTGCGCCAAGTTTTGCCTATAACTCGGTCGGTATCCAACGGATCGCCAATCTTTAACTTGTGGTCGATAGATGGCATCAATGGCTACTGTTCCGTTCCCATCCGGAACGGAAGGGTAAAACACAACGCCCATCACTATTGACAGGAGCGGGAATTGAATGTGAATTGTAACAAATAAATAGAGTCTAGTGTCAACCTCCAAACTGAATAGATTGGTCCTTCGAAGAAGAAAAAACCCGAAGCGTTCGACCCACAGCCAGGCTCGAACATTTTGGTCCGATCGAACCGGATAACTAGTAGAATCGCGGCCTGAGACCACCGTCCGTGTGTGTTTGTCAGTGTGCCGTATCCGTTCGAGTAATCGCCAGCGTTACTCGAAGACAAACGAATTTTCAACAACCACCGCCCGCGTGCGTTGTGTGACCGCCCGTGTCACTAGAGACGTTTCCAACAACCACCCCCGTGTGAGTTGTGTGACCGCCCGCGTCACAAGAAAAAGTAGTTCCGGACAACCATCGCCCGCGTGCGTTGTTCAAAAGTGCGTGTGTGACCGCCCGTGTCACAAGAATAGTGTTTTCCAACAACCGCCATCCACGTGCGTTGTGTGACCGCCCGCGTCATTGGAAAGTGTAGTTTTCGAAAACCATTCGTGTGTGTGGTTTAAGAGTGCGTTGTGTAAGCGCACGCCTAATTTGAGGAACATTTCCCGCGAAATCGTGCAAGCGTCTGTGCGCGTTGTGTCCGCAGTCTTGTATGTGCTCGTGTGTGTCGCTACTGTTACGGCGACGTGTGTGCAGAGACAGCTTTTGTTCTTAGAAATCATACAGAAGAAACTCTTGCAATCTGTGTGCTCATGTGCTGTGATTGTTCCTGGGATAGCCGCTAGCTACGTCAGTTTGCATGTGTTGGTGCGCTGTTCGCAGAGGTTACAGGAAAATACAAGTTTGAACAAGTTTGATCCGTGTATTGACCAGCGCTAACCACTTAGACTCGAGGAAACGCTACGAGTTGCTTGTGTTTGTGCACTTTGCTCAGTTTTGTTCACGGAAATTTGGCGCAAAGGACTCGCTTCGCTAACCGCGTTCGGTGTGCATCATACGTCGCAGGTTTCAACGTGTTGGTGTACTGTGCTGCTTTTACTAATCGCTCGTTTTACCGTGTGTGTGGTTGTGTATGGGACCAGAGACGCGATCGCAAAAACGCGCGGAAGTGGACAAAATGGCGACCAAGCAACAGGAATTGGAAAAGGCGATTCGTTTACGATCACATGTAAAGAGTAAACTTCTGCGCTTACAAAACACGCTGTTGCAAGCTAAGGATATTACGCATCCACAATTGCAAGTATTTGAGCAAAACGCTACCTCGATCTATGACGATTATTGCAAATTCCATACGAGCATAATCGGTCTGATTACTGACGATGCGATGGAAGAACATGAGAAAGAATATACTGATTTCGAAGAACTGAACAATACTGCCTTGACCAAGATTTGTGAGCTGAAACTGTCGATGGAAACGGAGGAGGAAAAGATAACCTCACCACCCCAGGTGATCTTCCAGCAAAAGCCGCTAAAAATCCCGATTCCAACCTTCGATGGTACTTATACAGCATGGCCTAAGTTCAAAGCCATATTCCAGGACTTGATGGCCAATTCTGGAGACAGCGAGGCCGTAAAGTTGTACCATCTTGATAAAGCGCTCACCGGAGAAGCTGCAGGAATATTAGATGCGAAAGTGATAAATGAAGGCAACTATGAACACGCATGGCAAATACTAACCGAGAGATACGAAAACAAGCGTATCATTATCGACACCCATATTCGCGGTTTATTCTCCCTGAAGAAAATGACATCAGAAACTCATCATGAATTGCGCACCTTGGTTCAGGAAGCTTCACGTCATGTGGAGAGTTTGAAATATCTAGGACAAGAACTGCTAGGAATTTCAGACCTGATGATAGTTCATCTGTTAGTGGCAGCACTTGACAAATCCACTCGGAAGGCATGGGAGGGTACGCAAAACAAAAGAGAACTGCCAAACTATCATCAAACGATTGAGTTTTTGAAATCTCGGTGCCGAATTTTGGAAAATTGTGAAACAGCCTTTCCAGTTACAACTAATAGTAATCTTAAGCCGCAGCAGACCAGCCAGGTTAAGAATATACCACAGAAAAGCCATGCCGCTTCCTCTATTATTCCGCAGTCATGTGAATTTTGTGGTGGCTCTCATCGAAACCACCAGTGCACTGAGTTGAATACCCTTACTTCCACTCAAAAAATGGAACGGATTCGCGCTGCAGGAGTATGTTTCAATTGCCTACAGAAAGGACATCGTGTTCGAGAATGTCCATCTACAATGAATTGCCGTAAGTGTCAACGACGGCACCGCACAATAATTCACGAAGAAGGCGCTCTCCAGCGAACTACCAGCTTCAATTTGACTCAACCTGCTGAAACCGCAGACAGGTTGCCATTTGTTCCTGCAACGTCAACCCAGAAGACAAATCGTGTTACCAACCCTGTATCCAGCACCTGCTCATCGAATTTGGTCCAGTCATGTAAGACAGTTCTACTTCAAACAGCCTTGGTACAAGTGTTTGACTACAAGAACCAGCCTCATCTTTGTCGAGTCCTTCTAGACAGTGGCTCACAAGTGAATTTTGTGTCAGAAGAACTCAGCAACCGCCTTGGAGTAAGAACTACACCAGCGAATGTACCGATCTCAGGCATCAACGCCTTACGAACCCTTGCTCGCGAGAAGGTACAATTGAGGATTCAGTCGAGAGTGTCCGCTTTCGAAGCCGATTTGGAGTTCCTGATAACCCCGAGAGTCACCGGTATCATTCCGTCATCCACGATCAACGTCAGTCATTGGGAGATTCCACACGGAATCATATTAGCAGATCCCAACTTTAACCAGCCGGATAAAATTGATCTGTTGATTGGTGCGGAATTGTTTTTCGACATTTTCAAGCCAGGCAGGCTTAACGTGATGGACAACATACCACAGCTGCGGGACACTCACTTCGGTTGGATCGTGTCGGGAGTTATCACTGAACCACTGTCCAATCTTTCGTTACAGCAAACCAATCATGCTTCCATCGAAGCCGTGGAAGAAATGATGCAACAGTTCTGGAAAATTGAGGAGGTTCCCGACGTACCTAAGCTGGCCAAGGAAGAGATGGCTTGTGAAGAGCATTTCTTATCAACCTACAACCGTGATGAAACCGGACGTTTCGTGGTCCGACTACCGTTTAAGGATACCCTTCAACAACTGAATTCTTGCCGTGCACTTGCACAAAAGCGATTCCTTATGCTAGAAAGACGTCTTGCCCGTCATCCTGATCTACAGAATCAGTATAAGGAGTTCATCCACGAGTATGAGGAGCTTGGACATTGCCATGAAATCCACGAAGCCCAAGATCCCCCACAACAACGTGCATATTACCTGCCCCACCACGCAGTATTGAGGCCGTCCAGCTCAAGCACGAAGTGTCGAGTAGTGTTTGATGCCAGCGCCAAAGCGGCGCCTTCTGAATTCTCTCTCAACGACGTGCTGCAAGTGGGTCCCGTAGTACAAAACGATCTTCATTTTATTGTGCTGCGGTTCCGTAGAAACAAAATTGCGTTTTCTGGTGATGTTTCCAAGATGTATCGTCAGATACGTCACGCTGAGGAAGATCAACGATTCCTTCGTATCTTTTGGAGAGATCATCCGTCGCAACCATTGCGAGTTTTGGAACTGAGTACTGTCACCTACGGTACTGCCGCTGCACCGTTTTTAGCTACAAGGTGTCTGGTGCAATTGGTAGCAGAGGATGGTAATGCGTTTCCTGTTGCCTCGAGAATCGTCTTGGAAGAAACATACATGGACGATGTACTGTCTGGTGCGGACTCAGTAGACGAAGCGATCGAAGCTCAACGTGAACTAAAGCAGCTCCTAGCGCAAGGAGGTTTTCCTATCCGCAAATGGTGTTCGAATTCGCAAAGGTTTCTCGAGCAGATACCTGAAGAGGACCGTGAGAAAAAGGTGAAGCTGGAAGAAAAAGGAGTTAACGAAACCATCAAGGTGCTCGGAGTATGTTGGGATCCGAACGCTGACATATTTTTCATATCCTACCACCCGGAGCTCTCTTCAACCGAACAGCAACTTACAAAGCGAATAATGTATTCCGAGATAGCTAGATTATTCGATCCACTCGGTCTGGTGTCACCTGTCGTTGTTTTAGCAAAGCTCCTAACACAACGACTGTGGAAGCAGAAGATTGGCTGGGATGATCCAGTCGACGAAGCTACAAGAAAGGAGTGGCAAGATCTGCAGAAATCTTTGTCACAATTGCACCGCATAGCAATTCCAAGATGTGTAACTTTCGATGGAGTAGTTGCATGTGAGATACATGGATTCTCCGATGCCTCATCTTACGCATACGGCGCATGCATCTACCTTAGAAGTTTGTTTCCAGATGGTTCAGCAAAGTTACAACTCCTAACTAGTAAATCGAAGCTTGCTCCACTGCATGACCTCTCCATCCCACGAAAGGAGTTATGCGCAGCCCTCTTGCTTACCAGACTGTTGAAAAGAGTACTACCAGCCCTGAATATGAAGCTCCGAGAAATTGTGTTATGGTGTGATAGCACAATTGTTCTGGCCTGGATTGGTAAACCGCTCAATCAATTGCAGCTGTTTGTTCGTAATCGGATCGCTGTGATTCAGGAAGAGACGAGTGGCTGCAAATGGGAATACGTCCGTTCCCAGTTCAATCCAGCCGACGTTATATCCCGAGGACAACTGCCCGAGGCTCTAGAAGTAAACAGTCTTTGGTGGAACGGTCCCGAAATGCTGCAGCGAGTAGACTACGAAACATCCTCGCTACCTCCGCTCCCAGATGATGAATTGCCTGAATTGAAGGATGTAGTTTCGTCTGTGGTTGTAAGTATCGAGCCACTAACGTTCTTCAACAAATTCAGTCATTTTAGGAAAATTCAACGGATAATGGGATATGTACTCCGATTCATTGAAAACTGCCGTAAGCCTGCTCCACTACGAGAACTTCGCCGTCATTTAACTGTTAAAGAGTTACGTCTTTCGACCGAAGCAGTCATCAGAGTAATCCAACACGTTCATTTGGCGGACGAGATACGACGAGTAATGGAAAACCAACCCTGTAAGAAGCTAGCAAACCTTCGCCCAATCTATGTCGACGGGTTGCTACGTGTAGGAGGTCGCTTAGATAAATCCTTGCTTCCGTTCGAGAATCGCCATCCAATCATTCTACCCAATAAGGATCCAGTTGTACGTTTGCTGATTCGACAGATGCATGCGGAACATCTTCATATTGGGCAAACGGGCCTATTAAACGTACTGAGACAACGATATTGGCTTATCCACGCCCGTTCGACTATTCGGGCTGTTACGAAAAATTGCGTGAGATGTTTCCGACTGAACCCGACAAACACTAACCAGCTGATGGGAGATTTACCCGCTTCCAGGGTTGTACCTTCACCGCCATTCGCTATCACGGGATTGGACTACGCTGGTCCAATCATGATAAAACAAGGGTCACGCCGTCCAGTGATCACCAAGGCCTATGTGTGCGTATTTGTATGCATGACTACCAAAGCTGTGCATTTAGAAGCAGTATCCGACTTAAGCACCGATGCTTTCCTGGCTTCCCTAAAGCGTTTCATCGGTCGTCGTGGAATGGTTCAGCAGCTTAACTCTGATAATGCAACAAATTTCAGAGGAGCCAACCACGAACTCAAGAGTCTTTTTGAGCAGTTCCACAATCAGCAGTCGGTGGATGCCATTCAGGAGTTTTGTCGGTCCAAGGAAATTGAATGGCATTTCATACCACCAGATGCTCCCGAGTTTGGTGGCCTCTGGGAGGCTGCCGTGAAATCTGCAAAGACCCATCTAAAACGCATCGTCGGCAACGTCAAGTTGAATTTTGAAGAGCTGAGCACGGTCTTGACTGAGATAGAAGCAGTTCTCAACTCTCGTCCATTATTCGCTGTGTCCAACGATCCTGCGGACCCGATGGTAATTACCCCCGCCCACTACTTGATAGGACGACCCTTAACCGCCCTGGCTGAGCCGTCTTTGGAAGATGTACGAGCCACCCGGTTGTCTCGTTGGCAGCATCTTCAGCTCATGCGCGAGCATTTTTGGCGCGCATGGAGCCGCGACTATCTCAACACTCTGCAGCCAAGAAAGAAGAACCTGCGAGCCATGCCTAACATCCGGAAGGGTTTGGTTGTTCTTCTTCACGATCGAAATCAGCCACCTCTAAACTGGAAGATGGGTCGAGTTACGTCGGTCTACCCTGGCAAGGATGGTTTGGTTCGCGCTGTTGACGTGTTCACGGGAGGAGCTACTTATCGCCGCGCTGTGAACAAAATCTCGGTACTACCCATCGAAGATAACTGTTCCTGAATTCGTCTTTTGAGTAAACTCAACGGGGGGAGTATGTTCCGTTCCCATCCGGAACGGAAGGGTAAAACACAACGCCCATCACTATTGACAGGAGCGGGAATTGAATGTGAATTGTAACAAATAAATAGAGTCTAGTGTCAACCTCCAAACTGAATAGATTGGTCCTTCGAAGAAGAAAAAACCCGAAGCGTTCGACCCACAGCCAGGCTCGAACAGCTACATTTTCTTCTTGGGCGGCCATTCCCTCAGATGTCTGTGTCAGAAGTTATTCGAGGAAACAAGTTCCTTACCCTGTTTGAGAACATGTAAAATTTTCTTCATTTTTCTGCAATTCAGCAAAATTTTTAAATGTGACATATGTTATTGCGAATTTGTTGCAATAAGTTTCTTTTCACTCAAATAATGCTTTAAACTAAAAAAATAATCAAAAATCAGAAAAAAATTTCAAAAAAATTTTCCACTCGAAAATTTCATAAGGCTTACCCCTTACGTTTTTTTTGAGAAATTTTGCAAAAAAATGAAATTCATTTATTTTAATGCCAATTGGTTTAAAATGGTTTGTTTTCACTCAAATAATGCTTTAAATAAAAAACAGAATGAAAAGTGATAAAAAAATTATTAAATTAGAAAAATTAGAAAATTTCATAAAGCTCATTTTTTCACCAAGTTTTGCCTATAACTCGGTCGGTATCCAACGGATCGCCAATCTTTAACTTGTGGTCGATAGATGGCACCAATGGCTACATTTTCTTCTTGGGCGGCCATGCCCTCAGATGTCTGTGCCAGAAGTTATTCGAGGAACCAAGTTCCTTACCCTGTTTGAGAAAATGTAAAATTTTCTTCATTTTTCTGCAATTCAGCAAAATTTTTAAATGTGACATATGTTATTGCGAATTTGTTGCAATAAGTTTCTTTTCACTCAAATAATGCTTTAAACTAAAAAAATAATCAAAAATCAGAAAAAAATTTCAAAAAAATTTTCCACTCGAAAATTTCATAAGGCTTACCCCTTACGTTTTTTTTTGAGAAATTTTGCAAAAAAATGAAATTTATATATTTTAATGCCAATTGGTTTAAAATGGTTTGTTTTCACTCAAATAATGCTTTAAATAAAAAACAGAATGAAAAGTTATAAAAAAATTAATAAATTAGAAAAATTAGAAAATTTCATAAAGCTCATTTTTTCACCAAGTTTTGCCTATAACTCGGTCGGTATCCAACGAATCGCCAATCTTTAACTTGTGGTCGATAGATGGCATCAATGGCTACATTTTCTTCTTGGGGGGCCATGCCCTCAGATGTCTGTGCCAGAAGTTATTCGAGGAACCAAGTTCCTTACCCTGTTTGAGAAAATGTAAAATTTTCCTCATATTTTCACCAAGTTTTGCCTATAACTCGGTCGGTATCCAACGGATCGCCAATCTTTAACTTGTGGTCGATAGATGGCATCAATGGCTACATTTTCTTCTTGGGCGGCCATGCCCTCAGATGTCTGTGCCAGAAGTTATTCGAGGAACCAAGTTCCTTACCCTGTTTGAGAAAATGTAAAATTTTCCTCATTTTTGCACCAAATTTTGCCTATAACTCGGTCGGTATCCAACGGATCGCCAATCTTTAACTTGTGGTCGATAGATGGCATCAATGGCTACATTTTCTTCTTGGGCGGCCATGCCCTCAGATGTCTGTGTCAGAAGTTATGCGAGGAACCAAGTTCCTTACACTGTTTGAGAAAATGTAAAATTTTCCTCATTTTTCTGCAATTCAGCAAAATTTTTAAATGTGATAAATTTTATTGCGAATTTGTTGCAATAAGTTTCTTTTCACTCAAATAATGCTTTAAACTAAAAAAATAATCAAAAATAACAAAAAAAATTTCAAAAAAATTTTCCACTCGAAAATTTCATAAGGCTTACCCCTTACGTTTTTTTTGAGAAATTTTGCAAAAAAAATGAAAATCATTTATTTTAATGTCAATTGGTTGAAAAAAGTTTGTTTTCACTCAAATAATGCTTTAAATAAAAAAAAATGAAAAGTGATAAAAAAATTAATAAAATATAAAAATTAGAAACTTTCATAAAGCTCATTTTTTCACCAAGTTTTGCCTATAACTCGGTCGGTATCCAACGGATCGCCAATCTTTAACATGTGGTCGATAGATGGCACCAATGGCTACATTTTCTTCTTGGACGACCATGCCCTTAGATGTATGTGCCAGAAGTTATTCGAGGAAACAAGTTCCTTACCCTGTTTGAGAAAATGTAAAATTTTCCTCATTTTTGCACCAAATTTTGCCTATAACTCGTTCGGTATCCAACGGATCGCCAATCTTTAACTTGTGGTCGATAGATGGCATCAATGGCTACATTTTCTTCTTGGACGGCCATGCCCTCAGATGTCTGTGCCAGTGTTATTCGAGGGACCAAGTTCCTTACCCTGTTTGAGAAAATGTAAAATTTTCCTCATTTTTCTGCAATTCAGCAAAATTTTTAAATGTGATATATTTTATTGCGAATTTGTTGCAATAAGTTTCTTTTCACTCAAATAATGCTTTAAATTAAAAAAAGAATAAAAAATCAGAAAAAAATTTCAAAAAAATTTTCCACTCGAAAATTTCATAAGGCTTACCTTTTACGTTTTTTTTTGAGAAATTTTGCAAAAAAAATAAAATTGATTTATTTTAATGCCAATTGGTTGAAAAAAGTTTGTTTTCACTCAAATAATGCTTTAAATAAAAAACAGAATAAAAAAATTAATAAATTAGAAAAATTAGAAAATTTCATAAAGCTCATTTTTTCACCAAGTTTTGCCTATAACTCGGTCGGTATCCAACGGATCGCCAATCTTTAACATGTGGTCGATAGATGGCACCAATGGCCACATTTTCTTCTTGGACGACCATGCCCTTAGATGTATGTGCCAGAAGTTATTCGAGGAAACAAGTTCCTTACCCTGTTTGAGAAAATGTAAAATTTTCCTCATTTTTGCACCAAATTTTGCCTATAACTCGGTCGGTATCCAACGGATCGCCAATCTTTAACTTGTGGTCGATAGATAGCATCAATGGCTACATTTTCTTCTTGGACGACCATGCCCTCAGATGTCTGTGCCAGAAGTTATTCGAGGAACCAAGTTCCTTACCCTGTTTGAGAAAATGTAAAATTTTTCTCATTTTTCTGCAATTCAGCAAAATTTTTAAATGTGACATATTTTATTGCGAATTTGTTGCAATAAGTTTCTTTTCACTCAAATAATGCTTTAAATTAAAAAAGAATAAAAAATCAGAAAAAAATTTCAAAAAATTTTCCACTCGAAAATTTCATAAGGCTTACCCCTTACGTTTTTTTTTGAGAAATTTTGCAAAAAAAATGAAATTGATTTATTTTAATGCCAATTGGTTGAAAATGGTTTGTTTTCACTCAAATAATGCTTTAAATAAAAAACAGAATGAAATGTTATAAAAAAATTAATAAATTAGAAAATTTAGAAAATTTCATAAAGCTCATTTTTGTACCAAGTTTTGCCTATAACTCGGTCGGTATCCAACGGATCGCCAATCTTTAACTTGTGGTCGATAGATGGCATTAATGGCTACATTTTCTTCTTGGACGGCCATGCCCTCAGATGTCTGTGTCAGAAGTTATTCGAGGAACCAAGTTCCTTACCCTGTTTGAGAAAATGTAAAATTTTCCTCATTTTTCTGCAATTCAGCAAAATTTTTAAATGTGATATATTTTATTGCGAATTTGTTGCAATAAGTTTCTTTTCACTCAAATAATGCTTTAAATTAAAAAAAGAATAAAAAATCAGAAAAAAAATTCAAAAAAATTTTTCACTCGAAAATTTCATAAGGCTTACCCCTTTCGTTTTTTTTTTGAGAAATTTTGCAAAAAAAATGAAATTCATTTATTTTAATGCCAATTGGTTAAAAATGGTTTGTTTTCACTCAAATAATGCTTTAAATAAAAAACAGAATAAAAAATTATAAAAAAAATTAAAAAATTAGAAAAATTAGAAAATTTCATAAAGTTCATTTTTTCACCAAGTTTTGCCTATAACTCGTTCGGTATCCAACGGATCGCCAATCTTTAACTTGTGGTCGATAGATGGCATCAATGGCTACATTTTCTTCTTGGACGGCCGTGCCCTCAGATGTATGTGCCAGAAGTTATTCGAGGAACCAAGTTCCTTACCCTGTTTGAGAAAATGTAAATTTTTCCTCATTTTTCTGCAATTCAGCAAAAATTTTAAATGTGACATATTTTATTGCGAATTTGTTGCAATAAGTTTCTTTTCACTCAAATAATGCTTTAAATTAAAAAAAGAATAAAAAATCAGAAAAAAAATTCAAAAAAATTTTTCACTCGAAAATTTCATAAGGCTTACCCCTTACGTTTTTTTTTGAGAAATTTTGCAAAAAAAATGAAATTCATTTATTTTAATGACAATTGGTTGAAAAACGTTTGTTTTCACTCAAATAATGCTTTAAATAAAAAACAGAATAAAAAATTATAAAAAAATTAGAAAATTAGAAAATTTAGAAAATTTCATAAAGCTCATTTTTGCGCCAAGTTTTGGCTATAACTCGGTCGGTATCCAACGGATCGCCAATCTTTAACCTGTGGTCGATAGACGGCATCAATGGCTACATTTTCTTCTTGGGCGGCCATGCCCTCAGATGTCTGTGCCAGAAGTTATTCGAGGAACCAAGTTCCTTACCCTGTTTGAGAAAATGTAAAATTTTCCTCATTTTTCTGCAATTCAGCAAAATTTTTAAATGTGATATATTTTATTGCGAATTTGTTGTAATAAGTTTCTTTTCACCCAAATAATGCTTTAAACTAAAAAAAAAATAAAAAATCAGAAAAAAATTTCAAAAAAAATTTCTACTCGAAAATTTCATAAGGCTTACCCCTTACGTTTTTTTTTTGAGAAATTTTGCAAAAAAAATGAAATTGATTTATTTTAATACCAATTGGTTGAAAAACGTTTGTTTTCACTCAAATAATGCTTTAAATAAAAAACAGAATGAAAAGGGATAAAAAAATTAATAAATTAGAAAAATTAGAAAATTTCATAAAGCTCATTTTTGCGCCAAGTTTTGCCTATAACTCGGTCGGTATCCAACGGATCGCCAATATTTAACATGTGGTCGATAGATGGCACCAATGGCTACATTTTCTTCTTGGACGACCATGCCCTTAGATGTATGTGCCAGAAGTTATTCGAGGAAACAAGTTCCTTACCCTGTTTGAGAAAATGTAAAATTTTCCTCATTTTTGCACCAAATTTTACCTATAACTCGGTCGGTATCCAACGGATCGCCAATCTTTAACATGTGGTCGATAGATGGCACCAATGGCTACATTTTCTTCTTGGGCGGCCATGCCCTCAGATGTCTGTGTCAGAAGTTATTCGAGGAACCAAGTTCCTTACCCTGTTTGAGAAAATGTAAAATTTTCCTCATTTTTCTGCAATTCAGCAAAATTTTTAAATGTGATATATTTTATTGCGAATTTGTTGTAATAAGTTTCTTTTCACCCAAATAATGCTTTAAATTAAAAAAAGAATAAAAAATCAGAAAAAAATTTCAAAAAAAATTTCCACTCGAAAATTTCATAAGGCTTACCCCTTACGTTTTTTTTTGAGAAATTTTGCAAAAAAAATGAAATTGATTTATTTTAATGCCAATTGGTTGAAAAACGTTTGTTTTCACTCAAATAATGCTTTAAATAAAAAACAGAATGAAAAGTGATAAAAAAATTAATAAATTAGAAAAATTAGAAAATTTCATAAAGCTCATTTTTGCGCCAAGTTTTGCCTATAACTCGGTCGGTATCCAACGGATCGCCAATATTTAATATGTGGTCGATAGATGGCACCAATGGCTACATTTTCTTCTTGGACGGCCGTGCCCTCAGATGTATGTGCCAGAAGTTATTCGAGGAACCAAGTTCCTTACCCTGTTTGAGAAAATGTAAATTTTTCCTCATTTTTGCACCAAATTTTGCCTATAACTCGGTCGGTATCCAACGGATCGCCAATCTTTAACTTGTGGTCGATAGATGGCATCAATGGCTAGATTTTCTTCTTGGGCGGCCATGCCCTCAGATGTCTGTGTCAGAAGTTATTCGAGGAACCAAGTTCCTTACCCTGTTTGAGAAAATGTAAAATTTTCCTCATTTTTCTGCAATTCAGCAAAATTTTTAAATGTGATATATTTTATTGCGAATTTGTTGTAATAAGTTTCTTTTCACCCAAATAATGCTTTAAATTAAAAAAAGAATAAAAAATCAGAAAAAAATTTCAAAAAAAATTTCCACTCGAAAATTTCATAAGGCTTACCCCTTACGTTTTTTTTTGAGAAATTTTGCAAAAAAAATGAAATTGATTTATTTTAATGCCAATTGGTTGAAAAACGTTTGTTTTCACTCAAATAATGCTTTAAATAAAAAACAGAATGAAAAGGGATAAAAAAATTAATAAATTAGAAAAATTAGAAAATTTCATAAAGCTCATTTTTGCGCCAAGTTTTGCCTATAACTCGGTCGGTATCCAACGGATCGCCAATATTTAACATGTGGTCGATAGATGGCACCAATGGCTACATTTTCTTCTTGGACGACCATGCCCTTAGATGTATGTGCCAGAAGTTATTCGAGGAAACAAGTTCCTTACCCTGTTTGAGAAAATGTAAAATTTTCCTCATTTTTCTGCAATTCAGCAAAATTTTTAAATGTGATATATTTTATTGCGAATTTGTTGCAATAAGTTTCTTTTCACCCAAATAATGCTTTAAATTAAAAAAAGAATAAAAAATCAGAAAAAAAATTCAAAAAAATTTTCACTCGAAAATTTCATAAGGCTTACCCCTTACGTTTTTTTTTGAGAAATTTTGCAAAAAAAATGAAATTGATTTATTTTAATGCCAATTGGTTGAAAAACGTTTGTTTTCACTCAAATAATGCTTTAAATAAAAAACAGAATAAAAAAATTAAAAAATTAGAAAAATTAGAAAATTTCATAAAGCTCATTTTTTCACCAAGTTTTGCCTATAACTCGTTCGGTATCCAACGGATCGCCAATCTTTAACTTGTGGTCGATAGATGGCATCAATGGCTACATTTTCTTCTTGGACGGCCATGCCCTCAGATGTCTGTGCCAGAAGTTATTCGAGGAAACAAGTTCCTTACCCTGTTTGAGAAAATGTAAAATTTTCCTCATTTTTTCACCAAATTTTGCCTATAACTCGGTCGGTATCCAACGGATCGCCAATCTTTAACTTGTGGTCGATAGATGGCATCAATGGCTAGATTTTCTTCTTGGGCGGCCATGCCCTCAGATGTCTGTGCCAGAAGTTATTCGAGGAACCAAGTTCCTTACCCTGTTTGAGAAAATGTAAAATTTTCCTCATTTTTCTGCAATTCAGCAAAATTTTTAAATGTGATATATTTTATTGCGAATTTGTTGTAATAAGTTTCTTTTCACCCAAATAATACTTTAAATTAAAAAAAAAATAAAAAATCAGAAAAAAAATTTCAAAAAAAATTTCCACTCGAAAATTTCATAAGGCTTACCCCTTACGTTTTTTTTTGAGAAATTTTGCAAAAAAAATGAAATTGATTTATTTTAATGCCAATTGGTTGAAAAACGTTTGTTTTCACTCAAATAATGCTTTAAATAAAAAACAGAATGAAAAGTGATAAAAAAATTAATAAATTAGAAAAATTAGAAAATTTCATAAAGCTCATTTTTGCGCCAAGTTTTGCCTATAACTCGGTCGGTATCCAACGGATCGCCAATATTTAATATGTGGTCGATAGATGGCACCAATGGCTACATTTTCTTCTTGGACGGCCGTGCCCTCAGATGTATGTGCCAGAAGTTATTCGAGGAACCAAGTTCCTTACCCTGTTTGAGAAAATGTAAAATTTTCCTCATTTTTGCACCAAATTTTGCCTATAACTCGGTCGGTATCCAACGGATCGCCAATCTTTAACTTGTGGTCGATGGATGGCATCAATGGCTAGATTTTCTTCTTGGGCGGCCATGCCCTCAGATGTCTGTGTCAGAAGTTATTCGAGGAACCAAGTTCCTTACCCTGTTTGAGAAAATGTAAAATTTTCCTCATTTTTCTGCAATTCAGCAAAATTTTTAAATGTGATATATTTTATTGCGAATTTGTTGTAATAAGTTTCTTTTCACCCAAATAATGCTTTAAATTAAAAAAAGAATAAAAAATCAGAAAAAAATTTCAAAAAAAATTTCCACTCGAAAATTTCATAAGGCTTACCCCTTACGTTTTTTTTTGAGAAATTTTGCAAAAAAAATGAAATTGATTTATTTTAATGCCAATTGGTTGAAAAACGTTTGTTTTCACTCAAATAATGCTTTAAATAAAAAACAGAATGAAAAGGGATAAAAAAATTAATAAATTAGAAAAATTAGAAAATTTCATAAAGCTCATTTTTGCGCCAAGTTTTGCCTATAACTCGGTCGGTATCCAACGGATCGCCAATATTTAACATGTGGTCGATAGATGGCACCAATGGCTACATTTTCTTCTTGGACGACCATGCCCTTAGATGTATGTGCCAGAAGTTATTCGAGGAAACAAGTTCCTTACCCTGTTTGAGAAAATGTAAAATTTTCCTCATTTTTGCACCAAATTTTGCCTATAACTCGGTCGGTATCCAACGGATCGCCAATCTTTAACATGTGGTCGATAGATGGCACCAATGGCTACATTTTCTTCTTGGGCGGCCATGCCCTCAGATGTCTGTGTCAGAAGTTATTCGAGGAACCAAGTTCCTTACCCTGTTTGAGAAAATGTAAAATTTTCCTCATTTTTCTGCAATTCAGCAAAATTTTTAAATGTGATATATTTTATTGCGAATTTGTTGCAATAAGTTTCTTTTCACCCAAATAATGCTTTAAATTAAAAAAAGAATAAAAAATCAGAAAAAAATTTCAAAAAAAATTTTCACTCGAAAATTTCATAAGGCTTACCCCTTACGTTTTTTTTTTGAGAAATTTTGCAAAAAAAATGAAATTGATTTATTTTAATGCCAATTGGTTGAAAAACGTTTGTTTTCACTCAAATAATGCTTTAAATAAAAAACAGAATAAAAAAATTAAAAAATTAGAAAAATTAGAAAATTTCATAAAGCTCATTTTTTCACCAAGTTTTGCCTATAACTCGTTCGGTATCCAACGGATCGCCAATCTTTAACTTGTGGTCGATAGATGGCATCAATGGCTACATTTTCTTCTTGGGCGGCCATGCCCTCAGATGTCTGTGCCAGAAGTTATTCGAGGAACCAAGTTCCTTACCCTGTTTGAGAAAATGTAAAATTTTCCTCATTTTTCTGCAATTCAGCAAAATTTTTAAATGTGATATATTTTATTGCGAATTTGTTGTAATAAGTTTCTTTTCACCCAAATAATGCTTTAAATTAAAAAAAAAATAAAAAATCAGAAAAAAAATTTCAAAAAAAATTTCCACTCGAAAATTTCATAAGGCTTACCCCTTACGTTTTTTTTTGAGAAATTTTGCAAAAAAAATGAAATTGATTTATTTTAATGCCAATTGGTTGAAAAAAGTTTGTTTTCACTCAAATAATGCTTTAAATAAAAAACAGAATGAAAAGTGATAAAAAAATTAATAAATTAGAAAAATTAGAAAATTTCATAAAGCTCATTTTTGCGCCAAGTTTTGCCTATAACTCGGTCGGTATCCAACGGATCGCCAATATTTAACATGTGGTCGATAGATGGCACCAATGGCTACATTTTCTTCTTGGACGACCATGCCCTTAGATGTATGTGCCAGAAGTTATTCGAGGAAACAAGTTCCTTACCCTGTTTGAGAAAATGTAAAATTTTCCTCATTTTTGCACCAAATTTTGCCTATAACTCGGTCGGTATCCAACGGATCGCCAATCTTTAACATGTGGTCGATAGATGGCATCAATGGCTACATTTTCTTCTTGGGCGGCCATGCCCTCAGATATCTGTGTCAGAAGTTATTCGAGGAACCAAGTTCCTTACCCTGTTTGAGAAAATGTAAAATTTTCCTCATTTTTCTGCAATTCAGCAAAATTTTTAAATGTGATATATTTTATTGCGAATTTGTTGTAATAAGTTTCTTTTCACCCAAATAATGCTTTAAATTAAAAAAAGAATAAAAAATCAGAAAAAAATTTCAAAAAAATTTTCACTCGAAAATTTCATAAGGCTTACCCCTTACGTTTTTTTTTGAGAAATTTTGCAAAAAAATGAAATTCATTTATTTTAATGCCAATTGGTTTAAAATGGTTTGTTTTCACTCAAATAATGCTTTAAATAAAAAACAGAATGAAAAGTTATAAAAAAATTAAAAAATTAGAAAAATTAGAAAATTTCATAAAGCTCATTTTTTCACCAAGTTTTGCCTATAACTCGTTCGGTATCCAACGGATCGCCAATCTTTAACATGTGGTCGACAGATGGCATCAATGGCTACATTTTCTTCTTGGACGGCCATGCCCTCAGATGTCTGTGCCAGAAGTTATTCGAGGAACCAAGTTCCTTACCCTGTTTGAGAAAATGTAAAATTTTCCTCATTTTTCTGCAATTCAGCAAAAATTTTAAATGTGACATATTTTATTGCGAATTTGTTGCAATAAGTTTCTTTTCACTCAAATAATGCTTTAAATTAAAAAAAGAATAAAAAATCAGAAAAAAAATTCAAAAAAATTTTCCACTCGAAAATTTCATAAGGCTTACCCCTTACGTTTTTTTTTGAGAAATTTTGCAAAAAAATGAAATTCATTTATTTTAATGCCAATTGGTTTAAAATGGTTTGTTTTCACTCAAATAATGCTTTAAATAAAAAACAGAATGAAAAGTGATAAAAAAATTAATAAATTAGAAAAATTAGAAAATTTCATAAAGCTCATTTTTGCGCCAAGTTTTGCCTATAACTCGGTCGGTATCCAACGGATCGCCAATATTTAACATGTGGTCGATAGATGGCACCAATGGCTACATTTTCTTCTTGGACGACCATGCCCTTAGATGTATGTGCCAGAAGTTATTCGAGGAAACAAGTTCCTTACCCTGTTTGAGAAAATGTAAAATTTTCCTCATTTTTGCACCAAATTTTACCTATAACTCGGTCGGTATCCAACGGATCGCCAATCTTTAACATGTGGTCGATAGATGGCACCAATGGCTACATTTTCTTCTTGGGCGGCCATGCCCTCAGATGTCTGTGTCAGAAGTTATTCGAGGAACCAAGTTCCTTACCCTGTTTGAGAAAATGTAAAATTTTCCTCATTTTTCTGCAATTCAGCAAAATTTTTAAATGTGATAAATTTTATTGCGAATTTGTTGCAATAAGTTTCTTTTCACCCAAATAATGCTTTAAATTAAAAAAAGAATAAAAAATCAGAAAAAAATTTCAAAAAAAATTTTCACTCGAAAATTTCATAAGGCTTACCCCTTACGTTTTTTTTTGAGAAATTTTGCAAAAAAAATGAAATTGATTTATTTTAATGCCAATTGGTTGAAAAACGTTTGTTTTCACTCAAATAATGCTTTAAATAAAAAACAGAATAAAAAAATTAAAAAATTAGAAAAATTAGAAAATTTCATAAAGCTCATTTTTTCACCAAGTTTTGCCTATAACTCGTTCGGTATCCAACGGATCGCCAATCTTTAACATGTGGTCGATAGATGGCATCAATGGCTACATTTTCTTCTTGGGCGGCCATGCCCTCAGATGTCTGTGCCAGAAGTTATTCGAGGAACCAAGTTCCTTACCCTGTTTGAGAAAATGTAAAATTTTCCTCATTTTTCTGCAATTCAGCAAAATTTTTAAATGTGATATATTTTATTGCGAATTTGTTGCAATAAGTTTCTATTCACTCAAATAATGCTTTAAATTAAAAAAAGCATAAAAAATCAGAAAAAAATTTCAAAAAAATTTTCCACTCGAAAATTTCATAAGGCTTACCCCTTACGTTTTTTTTTTGAGAAATTTTGCAAAAAAAATGAAATTGATTTATTTTAATGCCAATTGGTTGAAAAACGTTTGTTTTCACTCAAATAATGCTTTAAATAAAAAACAGAATAAAAAAATTAAAAAATTAGAAAAATTAGAAAATTTCATAAAGCTCATTTTTTCACCAAGTTTTGCCTATAACTCGTTCGGTATCCAACGGATCGCCAATCTTTAACTTGTGGTCGATAGATGGCATCAATGGCTACATTTTCTTCTTGGGCGGCCATGCCCTCAGATGTCTGTGCCAGAAGTTATTCGAGGAACCAAGTTCCTTACCCTGTTTGAGAAAATGTAAAATTTTCCTCATTTTTCTGCAATTCAGCAAAATTTTTAAATGTGATATATTTTATTGCGAATTTGTTGCAATAAGTTTCTTTTCACTCAAATAATGCTTTAAATTAAAATAAGAATAAAAAATCAGAAAAAAATTTCAAAAAAAAATTCCACTCGAAAATTTCATAAGGCTTACCCCTTACGTTTTTTTTGAGAAATTTTGCAAAAAAAATGAAATTCATTTATTTTAATGCCAATTGGTTTAAAATGGTTTGTTTTCACTCAAATAATGCTTTAAATAAAGAACAGAATAAAAAATTATAAAAAAATTAAAAAATTAGAAAATTTAGAAAATTTCATAAAGCTCATTTTTTCACCAAGTTTTTCCTATAACTCGGTCGGTATCCAACGGATCGCCAATCTTACACATGTGGTCGATAGATGGCATCAATGGCTACATTTTCTTCTTGGACGGCCATGCCCTCAAATGTATGTGCCAGAAGTTATTCGAGGAAACAAGTTCCTTACCCTGTTTGAGAAAATGTAAAATTTTCCTCATTTTTGCACCAAGTTTTGCCTATAACTCGGTCGGTATCCAACGGATCGCCAATCTTTAACATGTGGTCGATAGATGGCATCAATGGCTACATTTTCTTTTTGGGCGGCCATGCCCTCAGATGTCTATGTCAGAAGTTATTCGAGGAACCAAGTTCCTTACCCTGTTTGAGAAAATGTAAAATTTTCCTCATTTTTCTGCAATTCAGCAAAATTTTTAAATGTGATATATTTTATTGCGAATTTGTTGCAATAAGTTTCTTTTCACCCAAATAATGCTTTAAATTAAAAAAAGAATAAAAAATCAGAAAAAAATTTCAAAAAAAAAATTCCACTCGAAAATTTCATAAGGCTTACCCCTTACGTTTTTTTTGAGAAATTTTGCAAAAAAAATGAAATTCATTTATTTTAATGCCAATTGGTTTAAAATGGTTTGTTTTCACTCAAAAAATGCTTTAAATAAAAAGCAGAATGAAAAGTGATAAAAAAATTAATAAATTCGAAAAATTAGAAAATTTCATAAAGCTCATTTTTTCACCAAGTTTTTCCTATAACTCGGTCGGTATCCAACGGATCGCCAATCTTACACCTGTGGTCGATAGATGGCATCAATGGCTACATTTTCTTCTTGGGCGGCCATGCCCTCAGATGTCTGTGCTAGAAGTTATTCGAGGAACCAAGTTCCTTACCCTGTTTGAGAAAATGTAAAATTTTCTTCATTTTTCTGCAATTCAGCAAAATTTTTAAATGTGACATATGTTATTGCGAATTTGTTGCAATAAGTTTCTTTTCACTCAAATAATGCTTTAAACTAAAAAATAATCAAAAATCAGAAAAAAATTTCAAAAAAATTTTCCACTCGAAAATTTCATAAGGCTTACCCCTTACGTTTTTTTTGAGAAATTTTGCAAAAAAATGAAATTCATTTATTTTAATGCCAATTGGTTTAAAATGGTTTGTTTTCACTCAAATAATGCTTTAAATAAAAAACAGAATGAAAAAATTAAAAATTTAGAAAATTTAGAAAATTTCATAAAGCTCATTTTTGCGCCAAGTTTTGCCTATAACTCGGTCGGTATCCAACGGATCGCCAATCTTTAACTTGTGGTCGATAGATGGCATCAATGGCTACATTTTCTTCTTGGGCGGCCATGCCCTCAGATGTCTGTGTCAGAAGTTATTCGAGGAAACAAGTTCCTTACCCTGTTTGAGAAAATGTAAAATTTTCTTCATTTTTCTGCAATTCAGCAAAATTTTTAAATGTGACATATGTTATTGCGAATTTGTTGCAATAAGTTTCTTTTCACTCAAATAATGCTTTAAACTAAAAAATAATCAAAAATCAGAAAAAAATTTCAAAAAATTTTCCACTCGAAAATTTCATAAGGCTTACCCCTTACGTTTTTTTTGAGAAATTTTGCAAAAAAAATGAAATTCATTTATTTTAATGCCAATTGGTTTAAAATGGTTTGTTTTCACTCAAATAATGCTTTAAATAAAAAACAGAATGAAAAGTGATAAAAAAATTAATAAATTAGAAAAATTAGAAAATTTCATAAAGCTCATTTTTTCACCAAGTTTTGCCTATAACTCGGTCGGTATCCAACGGATCGCCAATCTTTAACATGTGGTCGATAGATGGCACCAATGGCCACATTTTCTTCTTGGACGACCATGCCTTTAGATGTATGTGCCAGAAGTTATTCGAGGAAACAAGTTCCTTACCCTGTTTGAGAAAATGTAAAATTTTCCTCATTTTTGCACCAAATTTTGCCTATAACTCGGTCGGTATCCAACGGATCGCCAATCTTTAACTTGTGGTCGATAGATGGCATCAATGGCTACATTTTCTTCTTGGGCGGCCATGCCCTCAGATGTCTGTGTCAGAAGTTATTCGAGGAACCAAGTTCCTTACCCTGTTTGAGAAAATGTAAAATTTTCCTCATTTTTCTGCAATTCAGCAAAATTTTTAAATGTGATAAATTTTATTGCGAATTTGTTGCAATAAGTTTCTTTTCACTCAAATAATGCTTTAAACTAAAAAAATAATCAAAAATCAGAAAAAAATTTCAAAAAAATTTTCCACTCGAAAATTTCATAAGGCTTACCCCTTACGTTTTTTTTGAGAAATTTTGCAAAAAAAATGAAATTCATTTATTTTAATGCCAATTGGTTTAAAATGGTTTGTTTTCACTCAAATAATGCTTTAAATAAAAAAAAAATGAAAAGTGATAAAAAAATTAATAAAATAGAAAAATTAGACACTTTCATAAAGCTCATTTTTTCACCAAGTTTTGCCTATAACTCGGTCGGTATCCAACGGATCGCCAATCTTTAACATGTGGTCGATAGATGGCACCAATGGCTACATTTTCTTCTTGGACGACCATGCCCTTAGATGTATGTGCCAGAAGTTATTCGAGGAAACAAGTTCCTTACCCTGTTTGAGAAAATGTAAAATTTTCCTCATTTTTGCACCAAATTTTGCCTATAACTCGGTCGGTATCCAACGGATCGCCAATCTTTAACTTGTGGTCGATAGATGGCATCAATGGCTACATTTTCTTCTTGGGCGGCCATGCCCTCAGATGTCTGTGTCAGAAGTTATTCGAGGAACCAAGTTCCTTACCCTGTTTGAGAAAATGTAAAATTTTCCTCATTTTTCTGCAATTCAGCAAAATTTTTAAATGTGATAAATTTTATTGCGAATTTGTTGCAATAAGTTTCTTTTCACTCAAATAATGCTTTAAACTAAAAAAATAATCAAAAATCAGAAAAAAATTTCAAAAAAATTTTCCACTCGAAAATTTCATAAGGCTTACCCCTTACGTTTTTTTTGAGAAATTTTGCAAAAAAAATGAAATTCATTTATTTTAATGCCAATTGGTTGAAAAAATTTTGTTTTCACTCAAATAATGCTTTAAATAAAAAAAAAATGAAAAATGATAAAAAAATTAATAAAATAGAAAAATTAGACACTTTCATAAAGCTCATTTTTGCACCAAATTTTGCCTATAACTCGGTCGGTATCCAACGGATCGCCAATCTTTAACTTGTGGTCGATAGATGGCATCAATGGCTACATTTTCTTCTTGGACGGCCATGCCCTCAGATGTCTGTGCCAGTGTTATTCGAGGGACCAAGTTCCTTACCCTGTTTGAGAAAATGTAAAATTTTCCTCATTTTTCTGCAATTCAGCAAAATTTTTAAATGTGATATATTTTATTGCGAATTTGTTGCAATAAGTTTCTTTTCACCCAAATAATGCTTTAAATTAAAAAAAGAATCAAAAATCAGAAAAAAATTTCAAAAAAATTTTCCACTCGAAAATTTCATAAGGCTTACCCCTTACGTTTTTTTTGAGAAATTTTGCAAAAAAAATGAAATTCATTTATTTTAATGCCAATTGGTTGAAAAAAGTTTGTTTTCACTCAAATAATGCTTTAAATAAAAAACAGAATAAAAAAATTAATAAATTAGAAAATTTAGAAAATTTCATAAAGCTCATTTTTTCACCAAGTTTTGCCTATAACTCGGTCGGTATCCAACGGATCGCCAATCTTTAACCTGTGGTCGATAGATAGCATCAATGGCTAGATTTTCTTCTTGGACGGCCATGCCCTCAGATGTCTGTGCCAGAAGTTATTCGAGGAACCAAGTTCCTTACCCTGTTAGAGGAAATGTAAAATTTTCCTCATTTTTCTGCAATTCAGCAAAAATTTTAAATGTGACATATTTTATTGCGAATTTGTTGCAATAAGTTTCTTTTCACCCAAATAATGCTTTAAATTAAAAAAAGAATAAAAAATCAGAAAAAAAATTCAAAAAAATTTTCCACTCGAAAATTTCATAAGGCTTACTCCTTACGTTTTTTTTGAGAAATTTTGCAAAAAAAATGAAATTGATTTATTTTAATGCCAATTGGTTGAAAATGGTTTGTTTTCACTCAAATAATGCTTTAAATAAAAAACAGAATGAAAAGTTATAAAAAAATTAATAAATTTAGAAAATTTAGAATATTTCATAAAGCTCATTTTTGTACCAAATTTTGCCTATAACTCGGTCGGTATCCAACGGATCGCCAATCTTTAACTTGTGGTCGATAGATGGCATCAATGGCTACATTTTCTTCTTGGGCGGCCATGCCCTCAGATGTCTGTGTCAGAAGTTATTCGAGGAACCAAGTTCCTTACCCTGTTTGAGAAAATGTAAAATTTTCCTCATTTTTCTGCAATTCAGCAAAATTTTTAAATGTGATATATTTTATTGCGAATTTGTTGCAATAAGTTTCTTTTCACCCAAATAATGCTTTAAATTAAAAAAAGAATAAAAAATCAGAAAAAAATTTCAAAAAAATTTTCCACTCGAAAATTTCATAAGGCTTACCCCTTAGGTTTTTTTTGAGAAATTTTGCAAAAAAAAATGAAATTCATTTATTTTAATGCCAATTGGTTTAAAATGGTTTGTTTTCACTCAAATAATGCTTTAAATAAAAAACAGAATAAAAAATTATAAAAAAATTAAAAAATTAGAAAATTTAGAAAATTTCATAAAGTTCATTTTTTCACCAAGTTTTGCCTATAACTCGTTCGGTATCCAACGGATCGCCAATCTTTAACTTGTGGTCGATAGATGGCATCAATGGCTACATTTTCTTCTTGGGCGGCCATGCCCTCAGATGTCTGTGTCAGAAGTTATTCGAGGAAACAAGTTCCTTACCCTGTTTGAGAAAATGTAAAATTTTCTTCATTTTTCTGCAATTCAGCAAAATTTTTAAATGTGACATATGTTATTGCGAATTTGTTGCAATAAGTTTCTTTTCACTCAAATAATGCTTTAAACTAAAAAATAATCAAAAATCAGAAAAAAATTTCAAAAAAATTTTCCACTCGAAAATTTCATAAGGCTTACCCCTTACGTTTTTTTTGAGAAATTTTGCAAAAAAAATGAAATTCATTTATTTTAATGCCAATTGGTTTAAAATGGTTTGTTTTCACTCAAATAATGCTTTAAATAAAAAACAGAATGAAAAGTGATAAAAAAATTAATAAATTAGAAAATTTAGAAAATTTCATAAAGCTCATTTTTTCACCAAGTTTTGCCTATAACTCGGTCGGTATCCAACGGATCGCCAATCTTTAACATGTGGTCGATAGATGGCACCAATGGCCACATTTTCTTCTTGGACGACCATGCCTTTAGATGTATGTGCCAGAAGTTATTCGAGGAAACAAGTTCCTTACCCTGTTTGAGAAAATGTAAAATTTTCCTCATTTTTGCACCAAATTTTGCCTATAACTCGGTCGGTATCCAACGGATCGCCAATCTTTAACTTGTGGTCGATAGATAGCATCAATGGCTACATTTTCTTCTTGGGCGGCCATGCCCTCAGATGTCTGTGTCAGAAGTTATTCGAGGAACCAAGTTCCTTACCCTGTTTGAGAAAATGTAAAATTTTCCTCATTTTTCTGCAATTCAGCAAAATTTTTAAATGTGATAAATTTTATTGCGAATTTGTTGCAATAAGTTTCTTTTCACTCAAATAATGCTTTAAACTAAAAAAATAATCAAAAATCAGAAAAAAATTTCAAAAAAATTTTCCACTCGAAAATTTCATAAGGCTTACCCCTTACGTTTTTTTTGAGAAATTTTGCAAAAAAAATGAAATTCATTTATTTTAATGCCAATTGGTTTAAAATGGTTTGTTTTCACTCAAATAATGCTTTAAATAAAAAAAAAAAGAAAAGTGATAAAAAAATTAATAAAATAGAAAAATTAGACACTTTCATAAAGCTCATTTTTTCACCAAGTTTTGCCTATAACTCGGTCGGTATCCAACGGATCGCCAATCTTTAACATGTGGTCGATAGATGGCACCAATGGCTACATTTTCTTCTTGGACGACCATGCCCTTAGATGTATGTGCCAGAAGTTATTCGAGGAAACAAGTTCCTTACCCTGTTTGAGAAAATGTAAAATTTTCCTCATTTTTGCACCAAATTTTGCCTATAACTCGGTCGGTATCCAACGGATCGCCAATCTTTAACTTGTGGTCGATAGATGGCATCAATGGCTACATTTTCTTCTTGGACGGCCATGCCCTCAGATGTCTGTGCCAGTGTTATTCGAGGGACCAAGTTCCTTACCCTGTTTGAGAAAATGTAAAATTTTCCTCATTTTTCTGCAATTCAGCAAAATTTTTAAATGTGATATATTTTATTGCGAATTTGTTGCAATAAGTTTCTTTTCACCCAAATAATGCTTTAAATTAAAAAAAGAATCAAAAATCAGAAAAAAATTTCAAAAAAATTTTCCACTCGAAAATTTCATAAGGCTTACCCCTTACGTTTTTTTTGAGAAATTTTGCAAAAAAAATGAAATTCATTTATTTTAATGCCAATTGGTTGAAAAAAGTTTGTTTTCACTCAAATAATGCTTTAAATAAAAAACAGAATGAAAAGTTATAAAAAAATTAATAAATTAGAAAATTTAGAAAATTTCATAAAGCTCATTTTTGTACCAAATTTTGCCTATAACTCGGTCGGTATCCAACGGATCGCCAATCTTTAACTTGTGGTCGATAGATGGCATCAATGGCTACATTTTCTTCTTGGGCGGCCATGCCCTCAGATGTCTGTGTCAGAAGTTATTCGAGGAACCAAGTTCCTTACCCTGTTTGAGAAAATGTAAAATTTTCCTCATTTTTCTGCAATTCAGCAAAATTTTTAAATGTGATATATTTTATTGCGAATTTGTTGCAATAAGTTTCTTTTCACCCAAATAATGCTTTAAATTAAAAAAAGAATAAAAAATCAGAAAAAAATTTCAAAAAAATTTTCCACTCGAAAATTTCATAAGGCTTACCCCTTAGGTTTTTTTGAGAAATTTTGCAAAAAAAAATGAAATTCATTTATTTTAATGCCAATTGGTTTAAAATGGTTTGTTTTCACTCAAATAATGCTTTAAATAAAAAACAGAATAAAAAATTATAAAAAAATTAAAAAATTAGAAAATTTAGAAAATTTCATAAAGTTCATTTTTTCACCAAGTTTTGCCTATAACTCGTTCGGTATCCAACGGATCGCCAATCTTTAACTTGTGGTCGATAGATGGCATCAATGGCTACATTTTCTTCTTGAACGGCCGTGCCCTCAGATGTATGTGCCAGAAGTTATTCGAGGAACCAAGTTCCTTACCCTGTTTGAGAAAATGTAAATTTTTCCTCATTTTTCTGCAATTCAGCAAAATTTTTAAATGTGATATATTTTATTGCGAATTTGTTGCAATAAGTTTCTTTTCACTCAAATAATGCTTTAAATTAAAAAAAGAATAAAAAATCAGAAAAAAAATTCAAAAAAATTTTCCACTCGAAAATTTCATAAGGCTTACCCCTTACGTTTTTTTTGAGAAATTTTGCAAAAAAAATGAAATTGATTTATTTTAATGCCAATTGGTTGAAAATGGTTTGTTTTCACTCAAATAATGCTTTAAATAAAAAACAGAATGAAAAGTTATAAAAAAATTAATAAATTAGAAAATTTAGAAAATTTCATAAAGCTCATTTTTGTACCAAATTTTGCCTATAACTCGGTCGGTATCCAACGGATCGCCAATCTTTAACTTGTGGTCGATAGATGGCATCAATGGCTACATTTTCTTCTTGGGCGGCCATGCCCTCAGATGTCTGTGTCAGAAGTTATTCGAGGAACCAAGTTCCTTACCCTGTTTGAGAAAATGTAAAATTTTCCTCATTTTTCTGCAATTCAGCAAAATTTTTAAATGTGATATATTTTATTGCGAATTTGTTGCAATAACTTTCTTTTCACTCAAATAATGCTTTAAATTTAAAAAAGAATAAAAAATCAGAAAAAAAATTCAAAAAAATGTTCCACTCGAAAATTTCATAAGGCTTACCCCTTACGTTTTTTTTGAGAAATTTTGCAAAAAAAATGAAATTGATTTATTTTAATGCCAATTGGTTGAAAATGGTTTGTTTTCACTCAAATAATGCTTTAAATAAAAAACAGAATGAAAAGTTATAAAAAAATTAATAAATTAGAAAATTTAGAAAATTTCATAAAGCTCATTTTTGTACCAAATTTTGCCTATAACTCGGTCGGTATCCAACGGATCGCCAATCTTTAACTTGTGGTCGATAGATGGCATCAATGGCTACATTTTCTTCTTGGGCGGCCATGCCCTCAGATGTCTGTGTCAGAAGTTATTCGAGGAACCAAGTTCCTTACCCTGTTTGAGAAAATGTAAAATTTTCCTCATTTTTCTGCAATTCAGCAAAATTTTTAAATGTGATATATTTTATTGCGAATTTGTTGCAATAAGTTTCTTTTCACCCAAATAATGCTTTAAATTAAAAAAAGAATAAAAAATCAGAAAAAAATTTCAAAAAAATTTTCCACTCGAAAATTTCATAAGGCTTACCCCTTAGGTTTTTTTGAGAAATTTTGCAAAAAAAAATGAAATTCATTTATTTTAATGCCAATTGGTTTAAAATGGTTTGTTTTCACTCAAATAATGCTTTAAATAAAAAACAGAATAAAAAATTATAAAAAAATTAAAAAATTAGAAAATTTAGAAAATTTCATAAAGTTCATTTTTTCACCAAGTTTTGCCTATAACTCGTTCGGTATCCAACGGATCGCCAATCTTTAACTTGTGGTCGATAGATGGCATCAATGGCTACATTTTCTTCTTGAACGGCCGTGCCCTCAGATGTATGTGCCAGAAGTTATTCGAGGAACCAAGTTCCTTACCCTGTTTGAGAAAATGTAAATTTTTCCTCATTTTTCTGCAATTCAGCAAAATTTTTAAATGTGATATATTTTATTGCGAATTTGTTGCAATAAGTTTCTTTTCACTCAAATAATGCTTTAAATTAAAAAAAGAATAAAAAATCAGAAAAAAAATTCAAAAAAATTTTCCACTCGAAAATTTCATAAGGCTTACCCCTTACGTTTTTTTTGAGAAATTTTGCAAAAAAAATGAAATTGATTTATTTTAATGCCAATTGGTTGAAAATGGTTTGTTTTCACTCAAATAATGCTTTAAATAAAAAACAGAATGAAAAGTTATAAAAAAATTAATAAATTAGAAAATTTAGAAAATTTCATAAAGCTCATTTTTGTACCAAATTTTGCCTATAACTCGGTCGGTATCCAACGGATCGCCAATCTTTAACTTGTGGTCGATAGATGGCATCAATGGCTACATTTTCTTCTTGGGCGGCCATGCCCTCAGATGTCTGTGTCAGAAGTTATTCGAGGAACCAAGTTCCTTACCCTGTTTGAGAAAATGTAAAATTTTCCTCATTTTTCTGCAATTCAGCAAAATTTTTAAATGTGATATATTTTATTGCGAATTTGTTGCAATAAGTTTCTTTTCACCCAAATAATGCTTTAAATTAAAAAAAGAATAAAAAATCAGAAAAAAATTTCAAAAAAATTTTCCACTCGAAAATTTCATAAGGCTTACCCCTTAGGTTTTTTTTGAGAAATTTTGCAAAAAAAATGAAATTCATTTATTTTAATGCCAATTGGTTTAAAATGGTTTGTTTTCACTCAAATAATGCTTTAAATAAAAAACAGAATAAAAAATTATAAAAAAATTAAAAAATTAGAAAATTTAGAAAATTTCATAAAGTTCATTTTTTCACCAAGTTTTGCCTATAACTCGTTCGGTATCCAACGGATCGCCAATCTTTAACTTGTGGTCGATAGATGGCATCAATGGCTACATTTTCTTCTTGAACGGCCGTGCCCTCAGATGTCTGTGTCAGAAGTTATTCGAGGAACCAAGTTCCTTACCCTGTTTGAGAAAATGTAAAATTTTCCTCATTTTTCTGCAATTCAGCAAAATTTTTAAATGTGATATATTTTATTGCGAATTTGTTGCAATAAGTTTCTTTTCACTCAAATAATGCTTTAAATTAAAAAAAGAATAAAAAATCAGAAAAAAAATTCAAAAAAATTTTCCACTCGAAAATTTCATAAGGCTTACCCCTTACGTTTTTTTTTGAGAAATTTTGCAAAAAAAATGAAATTCATTTATTTTAATGCCAATTGGTTTAAAATGGTTTGTTTTCACTCAAATAATGCTTTAAATAAAAAACAGAATAAAAAATTATAAAAAAATTAGAAAATTAGAAAATTTAGAAAATTTCATAAAGCTCATTTTTGCGCCAAGTTTTGCCTATAATTCGGTCGGTATCCAACGGATCGCCAATCTTTAATATGTGGTCGATAGATGGCACCAATGGCTACATTTTCTTCTTGGACGACCATGCCCTTAGATGTATGTGCCAGAAGTTATTCGAGGAAACAATTTCCTTACCCTGTTTGAGAAAATGTAAAATTTTCCTCATTTTTGCACCAAATTTTGCCTATAACTCGGTCGGTATCCAACGGATCGCCAATCTTTAACTTGTGGTCGATAGATGGCATCAATGGCTACATTTTCTTCTTGGGCGGCCATGCCCTCAGATGTCTGTGTCAGAAGTTATTCGAGGAACCAAGTTCCTTACCCTGTTTGAGAAAATGTAAAATTTTCCTCATTTTTCTGCAATTCAGCAAAATTTTTAAATGTGATATATTTTATTGCGAATTTGTTGCAATAAGTTTCTTTTCACCCAAATAATGCTTTAAATTCAAAAAAGAATAAAAAATCAGAAAAAAATTTCAAAAGAAATTTTCCACTCGAAAATTTCATAAGGCTTACCCCTTACGTTTTTTTTTGAGAAATTTTGCAAAAAAAAATGAAATTCATTTATTTTAATGCCAATTGGTTGAAAAAAGTTTGTTTTCACTCAAATAATGCTTTAAATAAAAAACAGAATAAAAAAATTAAAAAATTAGAAAAATTAGAAAATTTCATAAAGCTCATTTTTTCACCAAGTTTTGCCTATAACTCGTTCGGTATCCAACGGATCGCCAATCTTTAACTTGTGGTCGATAGATGGCATCAATGGCTACATTTTCTTCTTGGACGGCCATGCCCTCAGATGTCTGTGCCAGATGTTATTCGAGGGACCAAGTTCCTTACCCTGTTTGAGAAAATGTAAAATTTTATTCATTTTTCTGCAATTCAGCAAAATTTTTAAATGTGACATATGTTATTGCGAATTTGTTGCAATAAGTTTCTTTTCACTCAAATAATGCTATAAATTAAAATAAGAATAAAAAATCAGAAAAAAATTTCAAAAAAAAATTCCACTCGAAAATTTCATAAGGCTTACCCCTTACGTTTTTTTTGAGAAATTTTGCAAAAAAAATGAAATTCATTTATTTTAATGCCAATTGGTTGAAAAAAATTTGTTTTCACTCAAATAATGCTTTAAATAAAAAACACAATGAAAAGTGATAAAAAAATTAATAAATTAGAAAAATTAGAAAATTTCATAAAGCTCATTTTTTCACCAAGTTTTGCCTATAACTCGTTCGGTATCCAACGGATCGCCAATCTTTAACTTGTGGTCGATAGATGGCACCAATGGCTACATTTTCTTCTTGGACGACCATGCCCTTAGATGTATGTGCCAGAAGTTATTCGAGGGACCAAGTTCCTTACCCTGTTTGAGAAAATGTAAAATTTTATTCATTTTTCTGCAATTCAGCAAAATTTTTAAATGTGATATATTTTATTGCGAATTTGTTGCAATAGGTTTCTTTTCACCCAAATAATGCTTTAAATTAAAAAAAGAATAAAAAATCAGAAAAAAAATTCAAAAAAATTTTCCACTCGAAAATTTCATAAGGCTTACCCCGTACGTTTTTTTTGAGAAATTTTGCAAAAAAAATGAAATTCATTTATTTTAATGCCAATTGGTTGAAAATGGTTTGTTTTCACTCAAATAATGCTTTAAATAAAAAACAGAATAAAAAATTATAAAAAAATTAATAAATTAGAAAATTTAGAAAATTTCATAAAGCTCATTTTTGCGCCAAGTTTTGCCTATAACTCGGTCGGTATCCAACGGATCGCCAATATTTAACATGTGGTCGATAGATGGCACCAATGGCTACATTTTCTTCTTGGACGACCATGCCCTTAGATGTATGTGCCAGAAGTTATTCGAGGAAACAAGTTCCTTACCCTGTTTGAGAAAATGTAAAATTTTCCTCATTTTTGCACCAAATTTTGCCTATAACTCGGTCGGTATCCAACGGATCGCCAATCTTTAACATGTGGTCGATAGATGGCACCAATGGCTACATTTTCTTCTTGGGCGGCCATGCCCTCAGATGTCTGTGTCAGAAGTTATTCGAGGAACCAAGTTCCTTACCCTGTTTGAGAAAATGTAAAATTTTCCTCATTTTTCTGCAATTCAGCAAAAATTTTAAATGTGATATATTTTATTGCGAATTTGTTGCAATAAGTTTCTTTTCACCCAAATAATGCTTTAAATTAAAAAAAGAATAAAAAATCAGAAAAAAATTTCAAAAAAATTTTCCACTCGAAAATTTCATAAGGCTTACCCCTTAGGTTTTTTTTGAGAAATTTTGCAAAAAAAAATGAAATTCATTTATTTTAATGCCAATTGGTTTAAAATTGTTTGTTTTCACTCAAATAATGCTTTAAATAAAAAACAGAATAAAAAATTATAAAAAAATTACAAAATTAGAAAATTTAGAAAATTTTATAAAGTTCATTTTTTTACCAAGTTTTGCCTATAACTCGTTCGGTATCCAACGGATCGCCAATCTTTAACTTGTGGTCGATAGATGGCATCAATGGCTACATTTTCTTCTTGGACGGCCGTGCCCTCAGATGTATGTGCCAGAAGTTATTCGAGGAACCAAGTGCCTTACCCTGTTTGAGAAAATGTAAATTTGTCCTCATTTTTCTGCAATTCAGCAAAAATTTTAAATGTGACATATTTTATTGCGAATTTGTTGCAATAAGTTTCTTTTCACTCAAATAATGCTTTAAATTAAAAAAAGAATAAAAAATCAGAAAAAAATTCAAAAAAATTTTCCACTCGAAAATTTCATAAGGCTTACCCCTTACGTTTTTTTTGAGAAATTTTGCAAAAAAAACGAAATTCATTTATTTTAATGCCAATTGGTTTAAAATGGTTTGTTTTCACTCAAATAATGCTTTAAATAAAGAACAGAATAAAAAATTATAAAAAAATTAATAAATTAGAAAATTTTGAAAATTTCATAAAGTTCATTTTTGCACCAAATTTTGCCTATAACTCGGTCGGTATCCAACGGATCGCCAATCTTTAACATGTGGTCGATAGATGGCATCAATGGCTACATTTTCTTCTTGGGCGGCCATGCCCTCAGATGTCTGTGCCAGAAGTTATTCGAGGAACCAAGTTCCTTACCCTGTTTGAGAAAATGTAAATTTTTCTTCATTTTTCTGCAATTCAGCAAAAATTTTAAATGTGACATATTTTATTGCGAATTTGTTGCAATAAGTTTCTTTTCACTCAAATAATGCTTTAAATTAAAAAAAGAATAAAAAATCAGAAAAAAAATTCAAAAAAATTTTCCACTCGAAAATTTCATAAGGCTTACCCCTTACGTTTTTTTTGAGAAATTTTCAAAAAAAACGAAATTCATTTATTTTAATGCCAATTGGTTTAAAATGGTTTGTTTTCACTCAAATAATGCTTTAAATAAAGAACAGAATAAAAAATTATAAAAAAATTAAAAAATTAGAAAATTTAGAAAATTTCATAAAGCTCATTTTTGCACCAAGTTTTTCCTATAACTCGGTCGGTATCCAACGGATCGCCAATCTTACACCTGTGGTCGATAGATGGCATCAATGGCTACATTTTCTTCTTGGACGGCCATGCCCTCAAATGTATGTGCCAGAAGTTATTCGAGGAAACAAGTTCCTTACCCTGTTTGAGAAAATGTAAAATTTTCCTCATTTTTGCACCAAGTTTTGCCTATAACTCGGTCGGTATCCAACGGATCGCCAATCTTTAACATGTGGTCGATAGATGGCATCAATGGCTACATTTTCTTTTTGGGCGGCCATGCCCTCAGATGTCTATGTCAGAAGTTATTCGAGGAACCAAGTTCCTTACCCTGTTTGAGAAAATGTAAAATTTTCCTCATTTTTCTGCAATTCAGCAAAATTTTTAAATGTGATATATTTTATTGCGAATTTGTTGCAATAAGTTTCTCTTCACCCAAATAATGCTTTAAATTAAAAAAAGAATCAAAAATCAGAAAAAAATTTCAAAAAAATTTTCACTCGAAAATTTCATAAGGCTTACCCCTTACGTTTTTTTGAGAAATTTCGCAAAGAAAATTAAATTGATTTATTTTAATGCCAATTGGTTGAAAAAAGCTTGTTTTCACTCAAATAATGCTTTAAATAAAAAATAGAATAAAAAATTATAAAAAAAATTACAAAATTAGAAAAATCAGAAAATTTCCTAAGGCTCATTTTTGCGCAAAATTTTAGCTATAACTCGGTAGTTATCTAACTTCTTCTTCGACGGCCATGCCCTCAGATGTCTATGCCAGAAGTTATTCGAGGAACCAAGTTCCTTACCCTGTTTGAGAAAATGTAAAATTTTCCTCATTTTTTCACCAAGTTCCTTACCCTGTTTGAGAAAATGTAAAATTTTCCTCATTTTTTCACCAAGTTTTGCCTATAACTCGGTCGGTATCCAACGGATCGCCAATCTTTAACTTATGGTCGATAGATGGCATCAATGGCTACATTTTCTTCTTGGACGGCCATGCCCTCAGATGTCTGTGCCAGAAGTTATTCGAGGAACCAAGTTCCTTACCCTGTTTGAGAAAATGTAAAATTTGCCTCATTTTTCTGCAATTCAGCAAAATTTTTAAATGTAGTATATTTTATTGCGAATTTGTTGCAATATGTTTCTTTTCACTCAAAAAATGCTTTAAATTAAAAAAAGAATAAAAGATCAGAAAACAAATTTCAAAAAAATTTTCCACTCGAAAATTTCATAAGGCTTACCCCTTACGATTTTTTTGAGAAATTTTGCAAAAAAAATGAAATTGATTTATTTTAATGCCAATTGGTTGAAAAACGTTTGTTTTCACTCAAATAATGCTTTAAATAAAAAACAGAATAAAAAATTATCAAAAAATTACAAAATTAGAAAAATCAGAAAATTTCCTAAGGCTCATTTTTGCGCAAAATTTTAGCTATAACTCGGTCGGTATCCAACGGATCGCCAATCTTTAACTTGTGGTCGATAGATGGCACTAATGGCTACATTTTCTTCTTGGACGGCCATGCCCTCAGATGTCTGTGCCAGAAGTTATTCGAGGAACCAAGTTCCTTACCCTGTTTGAGAAAATGTAAAATTTTCCTCATTTTTCTACAATTCAGCAAAATTTTAAATGTAGTATATTTTATTGCGAATTTGTTGCAATAAGTTTCTTTTCACCCAAATAATGCTTTAAATTCAAAAAAGAATAAAAAATCAGAAAAAAAATTCAAAAAAATTTTCACTCGAAAATTTCATAAGGCTTACCCCTTACGATTTTTTGAGAAATTTTGCAAAAAAAATGAAATTGATTTATTTTAATGCCAATTGCTTGAAAAACGTTTGTTTTCACTCAAATAATGCATTAAATAAAAAACAGAATAAAAAATTATAAAAAAATTACAAAATTAGAAAAATCAGAAAATTTCCTAAGGCTCATTTTTTCAAAAAATTTTGCCTATAACTCGGTCGGTATCCATCGGATCGCCAATCTTTAACCTGTGGTCGATAGATGGCATCAATGGCTACATTTTCTTCTTGGACGGCCATGCCCTCAGATGTCTGTGCCAGAAGTTATTCGAGGAACCAAGTTCTTTACCCTGTTTGAGAAAATGTAAAATTTTCCTCATTTTTCTACAATTCAGCAAAATTTTAAATGTAGTATATTTTATTGCGAATTTGTTGCAATAAGTTTCTTTTCACCCAAATAATGCTTTAAATTCAAAAAAGAATAAAAAATCAGAAAAAAATTTCAAAAAAATTTTCACTCGAAAATTTCATAAGGCTTACCCCTTACGTTTTTTTGAGAAATTTTGCAAAAAAAATGAAATTGATTTATTTTAATGCCAATTGCTTGAAAAACGTTTGTTTTCACTCAAATAATGCATTTAACAAAAAAACAGAATAAAAAATTATAAAAAATTACAAAATTAGAAAAATCAGAAAATTTCCTAAGGCTCATTTTTTCAAAAAGTTTTAGCAATAACTCGGTCGGTATCCATCGGATCGCCAATCTTTAACATGTGGTCGATAGATGGCATCAATGGCTACATTTTCTTCTTGGACGGCCATGCCCTCAGATGTATGTGCCAGAAGTTATTCGAGGAACCAAGTTCCTTACCCTGTTTGAGAAAATGTAAAATTTTCCTCATTTTTTCACCAAGTTTTGCCTATAACTCGGTCGGTATCCAACGGATTGCCAATCTTTAACTTGTGGTCGATAGATGGCATCAATGGCTACATTTTCTTCTTGGACGGCCATGCCCCCAGATGTCTGTGCCAGAAGTTATTCGAAGAATCAATTTCCTTACCCTGTTTGAGAAAATGTAAAATTTTCCTCATTTTTCTGCATTTCAGCAAAAATTTTAAATGTGACATATTTTATTGCGAATTTGTTGCAATATGTTTCTTTTCACTCAAAAAATGCTTTAAATTAAAAAAAGAATAAAAGATCAGAAAACAAATTTCAAAAAAATTTTCCACTCGAAAATTTCATAAGGCTTACCCCTTACGATTTTTTTGAGAAATTTTGCAAAGAAAATTAAATTGATTTATTTTAATGCCAATTGGTTGAAAAACGTTTATTTTCACTCAAATAATGCTTTAAATAAAAAATAGAATAAAAAATTATCAAAAAATTACAAAATTAGAAAAATCAGAAAATTTCCTAAGGCTCATTTTTTCAAAAAATTTTGCCTATAACTCGGTCGGTATTCATCGGATCGCCAATCTTTAACCTGTGGTCGATAGATGGCATCAATGGCTACATTTTCTTCTTGGACGGCCATGCCCTCAGATGTCTGTGCCAGAAGTTATTCGAGGAACCAAGTTCTTTACCCTGTTTGAGAAAATGTAAAATTTTCCTCATTTTTCTGCAATTCAGCAAAATTTTTAAATGTGATATATTTTATTGCAAATTTGTTGCAATAAGTTTCTTTTCACCCAAATAATGCTTTAAATTAAAAAAAGAATAAAAAATCAGAAAAAAATTTCAAAAAAATTTTCACTCGAAAATTTCATAAGGCTTACCCCTTACGTTTTTTTGAGAAATTTTGCAAAAAAAATGAAATTGATTTATTTTAATGCCAATTGGTTGAAAAACGTTTGTTTTCACCCAAATAATGCTTTAAATAAAAAACAGAATAAAAAATTATCAAAAAATTACAAAATTAGAAAAATCAGAAAATTTCCTAAGGCTCATTTTTGCGCCAAGTTTTAGCTGTAACTCGGTCGGTATCCAACGGATCGCCAATCTTTAACCTGTGGTCGATAGATGGCATATAGGCTACATTTTCTTCTTGGACGGCCATGCCCTCAGATGTCTGTGCCAGAAGTTATTCGAGGAACCAAGTTCCTTACCCTGTTTGAGAAAATGTAAAATTTACCTCATTTTTTCACCAAGTTTTGCCTATAACTCGCTCGGTATCCAACGGATTGCCAATCTTTAACTTGTGGTCGATAGATGGCATCAATGGCTACATTTTCTTCTTGGACGGCCATGCCCCCAGATGTCTGTGCCAGAAGTTATTCGAAGAATCAATTTCCTTACCCTGTTTGAGAAAATGTAAAATTTTCCTCATTTTTCTGCATTTCAGCAAAAATTTTAAATGTGACATATTTTATTGCGAATTTGTTGCAATATGTTTCTTTTCACTCAAAAAATGCTTTAAATTAAAAAAAGAATAAAAGATCAGAAAACAAATTTCAAAAAAAATTTCCACTCGAAAATTTCATAAGGATTACCCCTTACGATTTTTTTGAGAAATTTTGCAAAGAAAATTAAATTGATTTATTTTAATGCCAATTGGTTGAAAAACGTTTGTTTTCACTCAAATAATGCTTTAAATAAAAAATAGAATAAAAAATTATAAAAAAATTGCAAAATTAGAAAAATCAGAAAATTTCCTAAGGCTCATTTTTGCGCAAAATTTTGCCTATAACTCGGTCGGTATCCAACGGATCGCCAATCTTTAACTTGTGGTCGATAGATGGCACTAATGGCTACATTTTCTTCTTGGACGGCCATGCCCTCAGATGTCTGTGCCAGAAGTTATTCGAGGAACCAAGTTCCTTACCCTGTTTGAGAAAATGTAAAATTTTCCTCATTTTTCTGCAATTCAGCAAAATTTTTAAATATGATATATTTTATTGCAAATTTGTTGCAATAAGTTTCTTTTCACCCAAATAATGCTTTAAATTAAAAAAAGAATAAAAAATCAGAAAACAAATTTCAAAAAAATTTTCCACTCGAAAATTTCATAAGGCTTACCCCTTATGTTTTTTTTTTGAGAAATTTTGCAAAAAAATGAAATTCATTTATTTTAATGCCAATTGGTTGAAAAAAGTTTGTTTTCACTCAAATAACGCTTTAAACAAAAACAGAATAAAAACTAACCAAAAAATTAAAAAAAAATCTAAAAATTTGAATATTTCCTTCGGCTATTGTTCGCAAACGCGACAAATGCTAAGCATGTAGTGACGAAATAATGTGTGACGAACCCTGCCCATGTAACAAAACTGTCAAACCGAATTGACGTCGTCGTTCTAAACTGTATTGTCATTATACATCTGCTTTGTTATTATTCTGTCTGCACCGAAATCAGTGTCCTCCTGCATTGTGCTATTTATTTTGCTGAAAAATAGGTGTTTTACATCGAGCTGGTAGCGCAACTGTTTGTTTAAAACTAGCCGAAGTAATGCCGTCCATTTATCTGGGTGTGCATTTGCCGTTCAAACCGTATCACAAGCTAAAGGTGGATAATGTCGATCTGGGCGGTCGAACAGAAACGCTACGTTCGGAGGCAGCCAAACTGATCAAGAACGATGTTGCGGCGGATGATTTTGGTAGGTGTACCTTAAACGCGAAAGGATACTTTCTTTGTGTGTTCACTGCAACATTTTATCTTTCCGTCTTTTGAACGCGTCGTCGCACCAGAATTGGTCTACTGCGGTAGTCTGCTGAAAACCGATGACATACTGCAGAACAAAGGCGTCAGCGATGGTTCGATGATACACGTCATACAGAAAAGTCGCGAAAAGGATCCATCGAGTGAACCGAAGCCGCAAGAGGATCGGGAGCTTTCCGAAGCGGAAGTGCAGGCCGTACTGTCCATCTGGCGCACGGTCGATTCATCCAACTTCCAGAAGGTGCGGCAGCCCGAATTCATGAAGAACGTACTCGACGCGTATCCAGCGATTCGGCGCAATCTGTTCGTGCTGTCGCTGCTGAAAGATCCGATTCTGCTCTCCTCAATGCAGCAACCGGAAACGATTCGGCGGGTCGCACCGAAACACCCGGTGCTGCTCGAAGCATCACGCACGATCGTACAGCTACTCAACTCCAAGATGATCTCCAAGGTGGCCAACTGTCATCTGACGGCACCGCTCGACAGTGCTCTGGACGATCCGCTGTCCGACTCGTCATCGAGCGACGATAACACTGTCTCACCGACTACCTCGGCAGCACCAACCAACACAATCCGCCGCATTACGGCCGACAATCTTGCGTCCGCGCTCGCATTTGCTGGTTCGCGTGGCTCGTACAATTCACTCTCAAACATCTCGCAACGCGATGCGGACAATCGTGCCAGTCAGCCGGAAATAGCAACCGATGGGTCAACCATTGCCGCTACCGGTACTTCCGACTCGAACCTACCGTCTACTTCAACGGCCAGCGGTGGCCAACCTACCACCTCGAACAATGCTGCCACCGGTCGGATCACATCCAGCATGCTGTTGGATGCAATTTCGCTAATGTTTGAACAGCAGCGGGGTGAACAGGCTTCCGGGTCTGGGGGCAATAATGGGTCTGCAGGTGCGAATACTAATAACCAACGTGTTTCCGCTGGTTCCACTCCGACGGTTGAACCGATGGACACGAGCCCCGCAACAGCAAGCACCGTTCCGGCACCGGCACCAATGGGGCACGATCTGGGGGCACAAACACTGTCCCAGCACTCGACCCTGGCGGCCAGCATCGGACAGTACCGGCGAGAGTTAGATACGATGCGCGAAATGGGCCTTACGGACACGGAAACGAACCTGCAGGCTTTGATCGTGTGCAACGGGAATGTCGAATCCGCCGTGAATCTCGTTTTCGGCGGCATGAGCAATTGAATCGGTGACTGTAGGCAATATGCATAGATTAGGTACGGTGTGTATTTAAAATTGTAACAAATGCGAGAGATTAATGGCGAAACACAAAACACCAGCATCAAAGTGGTGGCGTGCTTTATGCTTGCTGATATGGCTTGTACAATAAACGAACGAGAATGATGAATAAAGTATAATAATTTTGAAATAAAAAATTAACTCCCTGTAACTAACCGTGTTATTTGAATGTTTGTGTGAAAACAAAAATTTAATCAATGCTATCTACCTTTACATTTACTCCAAAACATTTGCTTAACTAATCGTTCAAAATCGTTGTTCCGGAAGAACGCGAATTTCGTCGTCGTTTTCGATACCGAAGTCAAAAGAAAAATTCGATTCTTAGTAACAGGAGAGCATCCAACGCAGGAGGTGACATTTGTCTGTAGAAAATTTAAAAACATCTACTAGCGACATCTATACGGTACTAAAACGCACTACGTCAAAATATAATTTAACACTTGAGCGCCATCTATAAGTCAGAATTTGAAACATTTATCGGTGTAACTGCTAGCGCCATCTATTGTTAAGTAGCATTTTTTATGGCTCTGCTCGTTTCGCCCCTAGAAGGGTATGCAATTCGCAGTGCAGAAAATTTTACTTAATCAGCCGAAAGGTATGCAAACGGATTGCGCACCAGGATTAGTGTTACCTCTTTTGCAGTATGTTCTCCTAGTACCAAAATTCAGAAAAGCGTTCGTTTTCGTGAAGATCGTTTGCGACAATCGACGTGGAGGAATGAAACGATGTTAGAGAATGTTGTTTAGCTACAAAGTTTTTAACATAATTTTGGATTAAAGAACACAAAAAAAGAACGCAGTCGGATGAAATATAGTAGAAATTTACCTACTAAAAAATAAATATAAACTGAAATTAAAATGTTTCGTGTACACGGGACTTTTTGTCCTAAAATTAACACTCAAAATTTCAACGGATGAATTGGGGAATTTTGTTTCTCTTTTATCACAGTACTTTTCTGTAAACTATATTTTGCAGTTATGGAGTTATTATAATTTTTCGGAAAATAAATAAACACACACCTTTGGTTTGATTGGTTCATGTTCGTGTTTTTTTTTTCTTTACTTCGTCTTCCTTGTCTTTTTCTTGGATTAATTGATATGACGGTTTCTGCTGCTGTTGTCTTTTCATCGTTGCCGCTGATACTTTTTTTTAAACTGTAAAACGTACAAGAGGAAGCATCGATAATAATGTCGGGTTGTATTTTATATTATTGCCTGATTATCGGTGTTCGTATGCATGCGCAATGCATTTATTAATATCTCGGTAGGTTGAATTACGCTTCTACAATATGCTTTTCTCGATTCTTACCGTGTGTCTGAAGGGGGCGTTTGTGTATAAGTATTGTATTGTATCTTTTTTTTTTTTGTTCTAAAACCCTGCCACCTTCAACTAACATCCTAACGGGGAGAGAGAGGTTTGCATTTTATTAACGTGGGCAACTGTGTTTAAAAACTGATTTTTGTCTGTCGCTGGCAAGGCCTTCAAAAAAAGGCAGTGTTTGTATCAAAAATAAAACGGATCAGCAAAAAACCGTGTGTTGGTTGGTGGTGGTCCTCGGTGCCATTCACTAGCAAATTCTTTTACTTTTTAAACTTTTGTTCAGATGTGTGTTTGTCGGTGTGTGTTTAACTGTATCGATGAGGGAGGAGGGGGCGGACAGTAATGATTGTGCGGAAAGGAACCAAATTATTAATATGGCCCATTGTCGTTGCATTCCGAACACGTAATTCAACCCGTAATGTCCGATCGGTTGTACACAGTGAAATGTGATGTGTGGCCTATCACACCAGTTCAAACAATTCTTGGTTTTGTTTTGCGCTTTCTCGATTCTATTGCGTCCCGGAACACACGCCTGTGTTTACCCATTTAATTTAACCATACGCTAGAACCTAATTTCACATAATAAAAATGATTGCGATGAGTGTTTTGATCTACCGTGATCCTACAAATATGTACAACGGGAATTGATTAAAATTCTGGAAACAAATATGTTGGGGGGAAAGAAAAGAAAACACATAAAAATGAAACAATACCTTAACCCCGCGTACGCGCGTTACGTTCTATGCTCTTCTGCTAGAGCGTTCTTTACACGTAAATTAAGTGCCGTTTGCTCCTATTTTTGTAACGTTCCATTCCAGATTGTGTGTTGCTTCTCCCTACACGCGGTCACTGCTATTATTGGTTCGTCGTCACGTTTCGTTACACACTACATTAAATACTTTCAACCCGTTGGCCATTGTTTTGCTGCTTCCTACACGGTTATCATAATATACTACACAACTGTTTGACACGGGTTTGTTCTTGTTTAAATGGATTTCAGCATCGCTTTTCCGCTTTGCAAATACGGGTACATATACATTCACATACATTATATAGCGAGTTTCTTGGCTTTTGTGAAATGAAAACTTGCAAACTTTCTTACAATAGGATCCACAGCTTTCTTATTACTGCTAATTCCTTTTTCCCTTCCCAACTGCACACTGTCTATGTGACGCGCCTGCTAAGTATAATTTTGTCTGGTTTTGATTATGAAGTAAGATTTTATCGCTTTATCGTTAAGCACTGCCTGTGTGTTAGCGGGAGCTTTTTTTTTACTCTTTCGCTCATCTAATGTTTTAACCTTGCTAGCTTTGCTTTTTTTATGCAACGAATGCATTGCTTTTAATAAGTTTTTTCTTTTTTAAATTTCGATCCTTTGGAACATAAATGTATGCCGATTGTACGATATGATGCCGCGTGCTTGTGAACATTGCCACATTGTCCACTGGGTCCCCAGATGGGAATAACTAACTACAAGATGTAATCCCGATGTCGGATGTACTTTGCGCTGCGCCCAAAAATTGCTACACGAATATACGAGCTAGTACGTGGTAGATGGTATAAGTATTCGATTGGAAATGGATATTCGGAACGTTTTTTTTTTGATTATACAATTTTACGATTTACTATGCGTTTTTGTGTGATTTTACATTAACGGCTGCTAAATGAACGCCAAAACTAGCAGATCCTTCCCGAACAAGAACTCGGTTGATGATGGTGTACGAACCGTGGGTTGTGATTTTCTTTTAAAATTGCCAATTACTATACAGTTTACAACAGCGTTAGCACACTAGCACCGGATGAGATGGTGGTCTACGGACACCATTTTGTTTATCTGTTGTATATACTTCGAAGCGTTACGCGCGGTTTTGTTTGGCTACAACCCGATACACCAAAGAAACATTGAGATTTGCGCTGCCCCCTGTGCCCGTGCAAGCGAATGCACACATTTACACCGTAACGGAACCTACCTCCATTACGATTAGGCTCTTATTCGCCGACGTGAAGCTGCCATTAAGACATTAAACTAGATTTAAGCTATCGCGCAAAACGTATTAACGTTTTCTTCTACTTTTTTTTTTCTTCTTCCTCCGTTCACAGCTAGTGACGGGTTTTACGGGAGGGAGAAGGTTAAGTAATAATTACACATTTGTTTAACCCGCGAAACGCTTCGCTTAGCTGCGCTGCCGTTTGATGGCCATTGGATTGCGTTGGGTCGAGAGGAAATAAATGGCGGCTGGTTGGTGGAAACTATCGATCCCAGGCTTACATACCGGACTCAGCGATTCCTTCGTCGTCTGTATGGGTGTGTGTGTGTGAAGGACGAGAATAATGTTCCAATAGCAGCGTTACGATCCATACGTGATTCCACATTCGTTGAGTAAAATGATTCAGGAAAAATAAAAAAAAAACAAATCAATTAGCGTCTGTTAGGTACAATTCATTTCTAAAACATTAATATTGACAAAAAAAGAAAACATTACACGACGGTACGTTGCATGCAGCCGCATTCAACGTGACCAAAAACCGAACGGGAACAAAAAATAATAGGTAACATTTCACAAAGAACAAACTTTCATGCTCGATCTTTTTAATTTGCACGAAAAAGTTAAAAAAAGGTTTTTATATTTTTTGTTTGTTTTACTTAATTTTTGCTTAATGAAAATATAAGCATAATATTGGCCAATTTGTAATTGAACATGAATGTAATGAAAAGGAGTGCATAGATATCATGTGAATAGTTTAATACAGAAACAATATTGCCGAAAGTTTGAAAAGCTAATAGTAAGGTACAAAACACTGTATTAGTAGCGTAAAACAAAAAGCATTAAAGGTATACTAACAGTAGTTTTTAGTGAAAAGATAAGCCAAAAAGAACAAAAACACAACGACAACAAATAAACATTCGCTTGGGTGCTTTAAATAAGGGAAGAAGAAACATTAAAGTGCTACCAACCCATTTCTCTCAGTTTTAGATACAGCTCATCGCTAATGCCATTACTACCACCAACAACACCACCGCCAACTATACCAATGTTGCCAGTACCACCACCTTGACAACTGCCGCCGCCATCCGTGACGCCGGTGCTGTCCTCGTCGACGATCACGATAATATCATCGTCCTGTTCGTCCTCTTCCACCTCGACGTAGCTGTGATGTTTGTAGCGACCAACGCCACAACCGGCACCAACGGTAACGCCTACAACGGCCGCACCGTTACCGGTTACGGCACCAGCAACCATGGCGGCCGCAACGGCTCGCACGTTACGCTCGTTTCGACGATGTAGCAGCAGTTCGCGCTGCTCGTGCGTCTGTTCATCGTCCTCATCCTCGTCCTCATCGTCATCGTCTCTGGTCAGATTCCTTACACCCTTCTCATCCCGACCACCGTCCTCTACCGCGTTCAGATCATCATCCCCTTCGTCCGATCCGTCGATACCGTCGTCGATTTCCGTTTCGTCGTCTTTCGTTGCCATCGTACGATCATCGTCGTCACCGTCCGCGCGCAATATAACGACATTCGAGGCGTTACTATTTACATGGCTGTCGTTGTCGTTGATAGCGATCACGATGCTGCTCCGGCCGCTGCTTCGATTGTCGCTATCGTTCTCCAACTGTCATCTTTCTTCCTTCCACAGCTTCCCACCACCGACCGTTGGCTGATGGGCGTGTTGTTGCTGCTGCTGCTGCTGTGCCGGTGGAAGGATTTGTTGCTGCTGCAGTTGTCCTCCTCCTGGGTGGGTTTGCTGCTGTTGCAGAGAATCTACATTCGATGGGTCCACTTTGGTAATGATTTCTCCTCCACCGGTGGAGAAGCTTAGCGATCGTCGATCATGCACCCGCTCTTGGCTGGTTGCCGGCATTGAACGACGTTTGTGTGGGCTGGATTCATACCCACTGTTGGCACTGTTATTGCTATTTGTTCCATTGCTACTAATAGAACGTTCATCATGCCCGGATGAGGGCTGATCACGATCATTATTGCTGCTAGAGTGCAGCTGTTGCTGCTGTTGCTGCTGATGTGATCCATCAACGGTGGGTGCCACGGTGGAACCAGCATGTGACTGTATTCTCGACACAACCATCAACCCATCAACTGTTACCTCAACTTCTTCCTCATCATCTAGCAGCTCCTCTTCAGTCGTTTCTCCCGTAGTAAAATTGGGCTGTTCTATCATGGCCAATTCATTGTCGATTATCTCAACAGTTCCACTTCTTCGCCGATCTAGTTCATGAGTTTCTAGACCACCCGAAGAAGTGCCATTCTCTTGATGCTGCGCACGTTCCGCCATCTCATCCAGATCATCGTCTGAACGATTTTCTATTAGTAGCTGCTCTTCCGACTGTTGATCATCGTCATCTCGGGGCTCTGCGAGCCGTGTTGTTTTTTAAATGTCGTACAGGAATGCAGGAATGCAGTGGCAAATGTCCATTATAAGCAGCAATGTGTTTACGCACAAAAGTGTGTGAATGTGTATATTTATGTTTCACAGTTAATACATCCATTCCAAGCACCAGTATCGAAAGCCCATGATTAAATAGAGTGTATCCGCACGTGTGAGTATAAAAAAACAATTTCGTTGCAGTGCACGACGCGAAGATTACAGGTGTTTGTGTGCGACGTTTGATTATAGTTTTTTTTATACAACAAGCACAATTTACACAGTTGGAATATATTTGGAGATGAAGAAAAAGGGAGGGATAGAGAAAGAGAAACATATCAATAGCAAACAACAATATCCTAGCACAGCTCGTGTTTGGTATTTTTGTTTATTGCACCGTACCATCAGCGCAGTTAAGGAACAAAAACGTCTTCTTTCGTCAAATCATACAATCCATACGGTACAGTAAGTATACACCATAAAATCTTCCACCCTACAATATTCCCAGGCAGCACACTAATGCGCCCCGGGGGCAGATCAGTAGTTTGCCTCATCTGCCGGCTGCTGTAAATAACACTCAGCTGTAGGTTGACCGCTTCAAACACTGGTTAACCGGACTTGCGAATCGCTTAGGTGACCGTAAATCGTTTGGTTTAATATACTTTCATCTGTTGTTTCTTTGATTTTGTGTTTGATCGATACGGAGGATCGATACGGAAGTCGATTCGAGGACGAGAAATGAAAATAGAAATAATAAAAGCATTTTAAATCATTCATAATCTATCTCCCGTGAATGCAAATAATACTAGACTAGAATGAATGCTGGGCATGGATAAGAAAATGTAATATTTAAAATTTAGAACAAATAACATAAACGACAGGAACGTAACAAACCCACAAAATAAGATTCATTCAGTTTTCGTGCAATAACTTTTTTTGTTTTACTTTGTCAAAAAAAAATTGACCAACAAAAAGAAGGGTGTTGTTAGGAATTAAAATCGAAACTCAACTAATAAAATCATACAGTGAGAGATGTTGAATAGATATTTAACAATTCTTTTGGATTTGTTTACAGTAATTTATGGGTGTGCTTTTTTCGTAAATAAAAAATAGATTTATTTTGTTAAGATGAAAAAAGATTGTACCCAGAAAGTGTTCTATTAGATTGAAGGGAGATATTCATTCAACATGTTCAACAATTTCGAAAAAAAATGTATTTTCTCGAAGCTTAAGGATCCATGAATATCTGATATTTAGATTTTGTTCAAAATATTTTTTTCAACAGATATCCTTTTCACAATCGTGTAATACTTCTTTGTTCTATACAGAAAATACTGAACATTTTTCGCTCACCTGGATCATGGATATGCTTGTCTTTAAAAATATCTTTAAAATTACAATAATGCTGTCGAGTGTATATCTCCTCTTAAAAGAAGTAGTGGTAGTAGTAGTAGTAGCAGTAGTAGTAGTAAAAACCAACCAAAGAAATTTAAAATACGTTTGCAATGAAATCATTATTCATGCAAGCTCATTGCGCGGGTTAGTAAATTCGTGTTAATCAATTAGTTATTTAGTAGAGCTGGACCACCAAGTCAACACACGGGATAGAAAACAACCGATGAAAATCTACTAAACCAAACCATCCGGGAAGCAAAAGTTGATATTCATGTTTTAGTAACTAGAGTGGCGAATAAAAGAGTAATTAATCCTTTTAAAAAGTATTAGCCGAAAGAAAGCGGCACTAGCTGATGAATTTGATTGAACGATCTGCATAATAATGTGAAAGGTAATAGGTACACGAAGCTGGCATCAATATTATATGAAGTTCATCTTTAGTAAGGCGACGATATTAACAATGAGTGCTAGAGAGGAATCATGTACGCGCGTATGAAGGCGAATCCTGTCGCTTGGTTTTTGGGAAAGGTAAAAACTTGCGTCACGTGCAAACCACAGTGGAATCGTTTGGGTTTTACAGCACAACAAATGTTTTTGCAAGCTTTGCTGCTCAACAATGGATAATCTTAACGTCCCTTGATCGCGTGATTTTTATGAAACAAATACGTACCTTCGTAGCCCTGATTGTCGTGAATTTCACGCTCCGTGCCCTCCTTACCCTCGAGCACGACCAGCAAACACTGATGAATACATATATATTGCTGCTCCGTTTGTACCATCCAGACACGTTCTACAAAGCACAGGAAATAGGAAATATATTATCACAACCGATTTCAGCGTAACATTCCATAACATCAGTTACCTTTTCGCATTGCCCAGACGATGCCAAAGATGTCAACGTAATCGGACACCTGTATTTGCTGCAATATTCTGTCCAGTGTGATGAAGGTGCCCGATCGACCGACACCGGCACTACAGTGCACCACGATCGGTCGCTGGTCGGGCCCAACACGTTCGCGGAAGGCTCGCACGAATCGTGCGAGCGTTTGAGGAGGATTTGGCACACCAAAGTCGGGCCACGTCGTGAAGTGGAAATGGCGTATGATACGCTGTTGCTCACCCTTAAGAAGAAGACAAAAATTAATTTTATGATTGTATAAGTGCGTTTAAAGCTATTAAAAATATCTTTCTTACTCTTGTCATCATAAACTCGGTGATGACCCAATCAGGGTAATGGCTATCGTTAAGTAGTGTCACTTTAATATCACCGTAATATACTGGTACGGTATCGTGCGGCCAGTAGTGATCGCACTTCTCGCGACCTTTCTCAAAGGTGCGCGTCAGCATCACAATTGCACGCGAATTGCTTTCCCAGCACATTCGCCAGAAATCGTCCCGCGTCGAATGTAACGGACCTTGCGTCACAATAAATTCTCTCGGAGAGTTATGACCCTACAGAGATACGCACGCGAAAAGAAAAGAAAAATTAAACGGTATTGTGGAATACATAATGGGCACGTTCTACTGTTGCCATAACCATACCGGCACATAGTTAGCGTTGATATAGTCCGAGCCTTCCTCATCGTCTACGGGTTGTAGTTTAAATCGGGAATGGTCATATGGTAAAATGTTGGTAAATCGATTCTTAGGCCTATTGCACGGTAGATCCGCGAATGTGCATGGTTGGTCGCGGCCGACATGTTTAAGTTCTTCAAACTCTTCACTAAATCTGTAACCATAGACATAAACATGTAAAGGTGGTTCCCTCAATTTGCTTTACCTTTAATGTACCTAAAATCGGAATCAGCTGACATCATGCGATAGTGTTCGGCAAAATTCTTTACCAACACTGGACGACTCGTTTCGATGGTACTGTCCGGAAGGGACATATTGTCATTGGTCCGTTGTTCGGTGGTTTTTCGACCGGTGTGTCGTCGTCGACGGAGGAACAGTACCAAGACAACCAGCATTGCAATGATCAATAATGGCACTGTGATGGAGACGATGAGCGACGTATTGTCCTGAGCTGCTTGTGCAGGAAATAAATGAAACATGGCATTAACTTATTTTGTAAGAAGAAATAACTTCACTACACAGCTTTAACACAGTATCAAGCAATATAAATACAAACCGCTTTACAACAATAATTAACAAAAGGAAACGAAAAATGGTTGAATGGGAATAAATTAACTATAAAGAATTTAACGACAAATTAACATGGAAGTGAATAATTGGAAGAACATGCAATTTTATAATTTAAGGAATTTAATTGTTTAAAAGTTAATAGAATATAAAATAGTGTAAATACGAAAAGTTTTCGCTATTAACTTCTGTTTGTTTAAAAAATGAATGTAAATATAAAGGATTTAAACGATGGTTATACATCAAAAACTGATTCGCGAGTTAAAATACACAAAAAACTTAAACTTCTGAACATTCAAATTCATGCATCAAATTCAAACGGAATACAATAAAGCTCACATGATCACATACAAACATGCATCTACAAAACGGACCATGGAATGCAAAATATAGTGAGATAAATCTTACCATCCACCGAAAGAAGAGCTGTTTTAGTTTCCAGCACAGGAGTGAAAAAAGATACATTGATAAGTGTCCCTTGATACGAATGCTCAAATAACCCGTACAATAACCAGAGATCTTTTGAAGCAACTAATCATATTTCGATAACTTACCTGTACGGATGGGATAACTGTAAGCCGTATCGGTGAACTTATCCGGTGCAGTGAATGCTCGCACCTTCACCTTGTACGTGGTGCCTGATTTCAGCGGACCATTGCAGTAACCCGTCTTCTTCGCATCACAGTTCTCCGTGCCGATAGTGAAATCTTCCACCGAGCTGTTCTTGAACGGATAGTACGGTTCGATAACCTGATACGGTGGCCACACACTGTACGATTGCACATCGCGCCAGCTAGGCATCTCCAACCCGGATGCATTCTTCGAATCATCTTCGGCAATTATTATCGTGTACGTGGTCACGACTCCATTCTGATCGCTGAAATAATGCTTGCGGAAGCGTATTTCAATCGTTGTAGCGCTACTGCCGACTTCCGTCGGAACCACTTGCGTTTCGGGTTTCGGTGGTGCTAGAATTGGCATCTTCTGCTTCCAGATGTGTTCCGGCCCATAGCCAATAGCCGTTTTGGCCTGGATGCGGAACACGTACGATTTGCCGGGCTGCAGTCCTTTGATCGAACCGCGCAGCTCATTCGGTCGGAAGTCCTTAACCTGCGTGTGCTGCGAACCATCCAACCCGTACGTGATGGTAAACTGGCGTATTATGCCATTTTGTTCGTTAGGTGGCAATGACCACTCGAAGGTAATTTCACTCGGTTGAATGTCAACCGGAGCAAACTTATCCATCCTGCCCGGTAGTGCTTCCTTGGTTTGGAAGTTCGCCGAAATCGGCAGACTAACCCGTAGCACACTCGATTCTGTTCCGGAACGGACTACCACCGTAATGGTATAGTTACGGTGCGGTTTTAGATCGGTAATGGTAATGTGATTGTTAACCGTGTAGTTCTGCACGTAGTGCGAATCGTTCATCAGATACTGAACCTCGAACGATGTGTACTCTCCTTTCGGAATGTCCCATTTCAGCGCAATCCAGGTATCATTGATGCTAGTTGCCTCTAGCATAGTAATCGGATCGGGGAACATACGATCCTGTCGCTGGATCGGTTGACTCGACACCTTTCCACTCACGGTCCAGACAGTGATGTTATACAGCCGACCTGGAGTGAGTCCGGTGAACGTTACCTTCCGGTCCGTGTCGTTCGCTAACTTTTCCTTATCTGGAATGCTGGGATCTCCCAGCGAGAATCGATACAGATCAAACTTTGACGATTGCTGCGGTGTGGGCGTGTAGCTAAGTGTAACCGTGTCACGGGTGTGCATATTGTTTACGATCACCACTTCCGATTGGATCAGTGGCATCGTTCGCGTCTGCAGCTTAGTAAGATCGCTCGTCAAACCGTACGATATGGTTTGGATTTTAAAGTTGTACATCACCCCGGACATCAAATCTCCAATCAGAAGTCGTACAAGAGGAGGTTCCTCCACCACCTTTTCATCGTCACTCAGTGTTCCAGGATATGGTAATACTGAAACAGGAAGTAATGATACATTAAATCAAGGAAATAGAATTGATCTCAACAAAATCTCAAACCCATTCGAATGCTTACTTGTGCTAGTTTCGGTGAAATTCTTCATCGACACTTGCTCCGGTTGTTCCGTTGGCCACCAATGTATGATGTACGTTTCAACGCGGCCCTCCGGTCGTGGGAACTCCAGTGTAATATTGTTGGAGTCTACCAGCGGAGCAATATTGGACACCGGGTTCGGTCGTACCGTTTGATTAACCTGCTGCGGATTGGGACTTTCCACACCGTAGCTTACGGTATTCACCTGTATGGTGTACTTTTCACCCGGCGTCATATCAGTAACGTCCGCCTCGGTAGCTTTCACAGATGGTAACCGAATCCATTGCTTCTCACTTTCCGTTCGGTACCGTATTGAGTATTCGGTGAATTCCGAACGCTCCGGTGGTTTCCAATGTACGAGCACCGAATTGCTCGTTACCTTCTCGATCGTCATATTTCTCGGTGGGTTTGGATCTAGTAATTAATTAAAAGATTTCGATTCGTTAGAATTATGAGACCTTAATTAGCGGTGGACTCAGTCTACTTACAAACAGCCTGGAAGTAGGAATGTGGTTCACTGCGCAGTCCATGACTCACAGCAAATACCTTCACCTCATAACCGGCGCCGGGATAGAGATTCGTAAATACCAGCCGACTCTCCGTCGTCAGTACCGTCTTCCCATCGTTGGTATCGTTCCGTGTGTAGGTTACCTCGTATTTGTCCTGCTTCGAGTTCACATCACTCTTCCAGCTAATGTTCAACCCCTCGCGGATAGATTTCAGATCCTCAATGATGGGTGACGAGGGTCGCGTGACAACGAAGATCACCGTTTCGTTGGATTCCATCTTACGCGACAGTGCCTGCACGGTGACGGAATAGTTCCGCCCCGGAAGTAGCGTTTCCAGCGCAAACAAGGTTTGATTGGTGCTCATCGTGCTCGAATCGCCATTATTCGTTTCCAGCTCGTGATAGCTAATGCGGTACTCGTCCTGTGTGCTCAGCTCGTCCGGCTTCCAGGAGATGGTAATAACGCCCGTTTTGCTATCGGTGGACGATTGCAATTGCTTCACGGGGAGCGGTTTCAGCGTAACGTCACCGCTGGCGGGCCAGGACGTTACCTTCCCCGAAACGGTCTTCACCACCACCTGGTACGTTTTGCCCGGGTCGAGATTTTCCTTGAACTCTAGCCATGCCATATTTTCATTGTCATTTCGCAGAACGGCTTGCTGCCGCCGGGACGTGGACAGTGAGACCTGATATTTGTCGAACTCGCTTGTGCCCTTTGGCGCTTCCCACATCACTTTGAACGAGTTTTCTGTGATGGACTTTTTGTCGAACGTTACATTCATCGGGCGTAACGGGACGGTACGGTACTGTGCGGTGGTCGGTAGCGATATCTCATCTTCAGACATTGTTTGCACGGATATGTTGTAGGCTCTGCCCGGTACGAGTCCTTTGAAGGCTGCTTGCGCCGGACCGGGCGGTTCACCTTCCTTCTGCACGTACAGCACACTGCCGAGTGCATCCGGTGGTTCGATCGATACCTTGTAGTGGGTGTATATCCCGGCCGGATAGGGCGGTTGCCACAGTACCAGCAGCGTTGTTTCATTACGGAACCACACGATAAACTTTCCCGGCGTATTAGGCTCTGCATTGGGCCAGGGCGCGAAGAAAGGGAGAACGGAGAGTACGTGTTAATAAAAGTTTCAAATGAATAACAATGTCTTGCAGTATTAATGCCATGCCAAGTGTCTACATCCGCAACTCCCCTTGCACCTTTAGTACTACATGCTTATTTAGGGCAGCTTATATTATAATCTTTTGTACTCGCAGGAATATTTTCAATTGATAGTGATGATTATCTTGTGGAAAATGAAACTTTGATATTTAACTGTAGATTTATGAGCAGTTTGATCAAATAATTATTTCTAATATGTTTTTATTTAAATTACTACCTCCACCTTAATGTCTGACATTCCCGAACCGGACATAATTAAATGAAAATTACTGTCTGTTCCCTGTCTTTGCTCCAAGCTAATTTGCATAATAATTTATTACAGATTTACTTTTATTCTCAAAATCCTATCCAACGACCAACGTATACTCATGGACCGCCGGGAATGCTCCATGCCCATGCTTAAATCTTCGTGGAATGCATAACAAAAAAGGTTGAACTTATAAAACAGAACCAAAAAGAAAACAAAAATCCGCCCAAAGAAACATGAAGCTCAAAATGGGCCACCATGCAAGACAAAGACGGGGGGGGGCGTTAGAATTACCTCGCAGAATCTTAATGTCCAGCAGATCTTTGTGCCGATAGCGCTCTGTGCGTGTATATACCACCCAGCACCATTATTGTCATCGTCGTTAGAATGTTAGTTGGTTAGCGAGAGAGGGAAGTGTGTGAAGGGAGTTAATGTTGATTTTTTAAATGTTTTTCCACGTTCGTTCGTTCATTCGTTGTCCAGAGGTTTTGTCCAGAACGGCGCATTCGGTACGGATGGGTTAGTGACATTCAGGTGAACCACGATCATCGTACAGGTGTGTTGGTTGGTTGTGGCAGGCACCATACCGGAATGCGTTTCAGTACCGAGTGTTCGATGGCGTTATTTCAAGCCCACCAGGAAATTCGTTTAACCGAGGACGGTAGCCGGCAGCGGGTTGTTTGTTGGACGCAGTTTTCGCAAACATTTACCAACCGATTTGTATTTACACCGAGATGGTGTTTTTGCGTGTGCGTTGTTTGGAAGTTAACGTTAGCGTGTACGTGCGTAGTTTGACAAATTGCAACCCGACAAAAGACAACATGTCGCGAAAGCGCGGGGGCCATCACCAACACCACAACAGCAGCATCATCATCATCGTCGTCGTCGACGTCATTCGCCGTCGTTGTCCATCATCCATGGAAAAGGGTTAGTTTTGTTAGGGACAGCCGTGGTTCGGCACAGAGAGAAAATGAAACAAAGTCCCCCAGCGGGCGGCGGTGGAAGGAGAAGGAAACAAAACATAGAAAGATTATGGTGAGCAAAGTGAATTTGTTAAGCGTTATCCAGTTAATGCGGTGTAGCAGTATTGTAGCGGTAGGAAACAAAAGCATATAAGCCCATGGTATGCTATTCAATTGAAACATCCGTTTAGCTATCGGAGCGATCATGGCCGGTTTTGGTTGGTTCAAGCTCCGAAACTCCCTGCTTGAAACTCCCTGCTTGAAACTCCCCGACTGGTGAGTGTTTGATCGGTGTCGACCCTGGATCACAATGTTGTCACCTCTCTGTCTCGTTCGGCTGCGGACCTGACTATGAATGTGACGGACGAAAACAGCTACACCGATACCGGTTCACCTTGAAAGTCATACGCAAAAAAACTACGGACATCCCCCCAATAGTTCCAATTCCTTTACCAATAGCGACCGATCATTTTTAGCTGGTTGTTAGTAACTTTTGTGTATGAATCATTGCGACATAGTTCTTCAGTAGTGTTGTCGGCTATAGAAGCTAACTGCAATGAAATGGTAGTGGGTTTTATGAGCTGACAGCTAAACTAGCAGTTTGTTACATTCCTTCCTAGGAAGAACAAATGGAAGCTATGACGTTAGTACTTCAAACCGGAACCACGAAACTAAAACACAAAACTAGTTAGTACCATGTCTCCAGAAAACAATCACTTACTCGTAGTGAAGTTGCGGCTCGTGTACGCCACCGACTCTTTGCCATCGTAAAGCGTATATGCCTGAACCTGGTACGTGGCACCGGGCGTTAGATCCCGCACCATATACTGGAATTGATTGTCCTCGATCGCGACCGTCTGGTTGGTGGCGAAGTTGTCCGAAAGTCCCAGAATCTTCAGCTTAAATGACGAATAGTTGCCCTGCGCCGGTGGACTCCAGTTTATGATGACATTTTTGCCACTGCGCGGTATCACGGTTAGGTTGGCCGGTGGATCAGGTGCCGTCGTGATCGATACCGTCCACGTCAGCCAGTCCTTGTGGGTGGAGTTTGTGTAGTACAGCCAGAAGTTGTAACGCGTGCCGGGCAGCCCGTTCGTGAACTGTATCTCATCACCGACGTCTCGCGATGGTATCGTTGCATTCGATGCCGGATTGCCGATCGGTGGGTAGTAGTCAAGCCGGTAAAATGAATCATCTAAACCTTGGTTGCCCGGTATTTCTATAACAAGATCCGCACCGTTACATTGCTGTGGAAGAGAAAAAAGAAAGGGGGAAAAAGCCATGAGTCGCTTCGTCACATTGTACGCGGTGCTGGAGAACGATCGGGGTTGGCGGTTGGTGATATGATCACGCTATATGATCGATAATAACCACAAAGAGGAAGAGATAAATGGTGAAGAAATGTGAACACAGATAAGTGATTCTACACCGGAAGCGGAAGCGACAATTTTCCTGTTGCTGTTGAGAGTGGAAGTTAAGAAGGCAGGGCAAATCGAGCGATCATATAATTAAAGTAATTTGTTTTGTTATTGATACACCACTGCAACATGGTGAATAACTGGATTCGTTGAATCTTTGATTACGAATGAAGAACGACAAAGATAAACATTTTTCATTTATTATGGCTAAGGTTGTTTATAAGAAAAAAAATTGTAAACACAGAAAACGGTTCCACAAATATTGCCAAATCATGTAATATTTAAACCTTCCTAATTAGTCACGGCCATTGCCTTAACTTGCAGAGCAGTGAATTTCGCTACGCTTTGCCAGATTTAAAACCGTAACAAATAAAACCCGCTAGAACCATGTCACGTTTCGACCGGAACACCAGTCAGAAGGTGTTGGAAGATTGAAATGTTTAGAGAAGCTAATCACGCCACCCGTACCGGAACAAGTGGAACAAATGATTTCAGAACCATAACATCGCATCAAGCAAATGGTTGATTTACGGGGAAACAAATGTAATGCCGCCCACTTGCCTGTTTGCGGTACGTTTTCTTCCCGTGGAGCATGAGCAGCCAAGGGAGAAAAAAACCCCTCCCGGTGCTGCTCGGACCGCTTATGGGACACAGATCGCGTGCGTTGTGATAAACCATAAGGAAAAAAACAACGAACCGAACTACAATTACGCACAACAAATCATACGTTCGGATGCGCTGGAAGTGCTGGAAGAGTTGGAAGTTGGAAAAATCGAAACAAAAACACAGTAAAAAGCAGAAAACATGGAAACTGCTATGCGGCCACGAAAGTGGCGCACGAGAGGAAAAGTGGCGCATCTAGTAAAAGTGAACCGAACATGAGTGAAAATCTAAAACACACCGACATCAGGGGGAGGAGGAGGAGAAAGAAAAAAAAAGATCAAGTGCAACACTTGTTGGGGGAAAAAAAGCCAAACAGAAGTGAAGCAAAAAAAGAAGATAGCGTTTACGGGACCAAAGCATCAAAAACACTATTCGTGCGAGTGGGTGGAAAAATAGTTTGAAAAAAAAAAATGTACACAAAAACTGCATGCCGCACGTTATGTATACCACCCAAAAGGGGGGGATGGGGAAAACACAATCGAAGCGAAATGCAAAACTTTCACTTCAATCGATTGAACACATCATTTTGGATCGATTTTCAAAGATTTTTTTTGCGTTTGCGTTTTTCATGTGCAACGATGTGATGCTGTGAAGGTCGAGTGAAAGAAAGAGAGAGAGAGGGATAAAAGCATGTTTTTAATAAAAAAAAGGAAAAGCAAAATTGCATCCCCCCACACATTCAGACAGTTCCATTCGGCGGACATTGCAACAGCGCTCAAGAACACTTAGTCACTAAGCCCAACAATTACCGGTCGATATTTTGGGCCGAACTGGAAAAAGGGGAACATTTTCCAAATCGATCATCCATTTATTTGGACTTCCTTTTTCGGGGGTTGAACCGTCCAGTCCTAGGTGTGGTTACTACGCGCCTGGTGATATGGTAGACAATTTGACTGCAACACTTATCCGCAGCTTATCCGCCACCACCCCAAGGGGGAGAAGGAACCCTTTCACTCCTTTTTCACCCCTCGAAAGGGGGGTTGGTTTCTATTTTGAATTTACTATCGCAACCACGCTTCACTGTATTCGTCCATGCGGTTGTGTCCAAGTGTGGTGCATGCACACACATTGAATCGCTTTCAATGAAACGCAGGCACCGGATCCGATGATTGCTTTGCGGGCAAATTTCGAGCTAAACCAAAAAGCATAAAAGGAAAGAAAAAAAAAACCCAATCTCAAAAGAAGGATCAACGGCCAGTGCAAATGTTTGCATAAATAAATTCCATTCAGCGAGAAATTGATTCCGATTTAGAAACAAATTGCACATAAAATCCCCAAAGATACTGAAGGTGAACGAATGAAGAAAGGAAGTGCAATATGCCAGTGCAGTGGTGGGAAGTTGAGCCTTTACCAGTAATCAGAAGTGACCGGGGCTCAAAATTCATCGAAAACCAAAAAAATCAATCATTTACACGCGGGAAATGGTATTTGATGGATGATTCGATGAGAAAATATGCAAAATAAAAACACGAATTTCCCATAGCTGCGGCGTCAAGATTGACCAATTTGCGATTTTCTCAATAATTCATTGAAATCATCACTTGGGGGTTTTTTTTGTCAATTTGAAGCCGGATATTGTCCAGACCGTTCCGCACACATGGATATAGTTCCGCATAGTGTGCTGGTGGTCGTTTGCATGATAAAGAGAACTTCAGTTCGAGCGGATCGATACGAATCGACTGGAGTACCACAGCGATTTCCATCTGCCGCACATAATTGGGTAGAGTTTTCTTCACTATTTACTGTAGTTTAGCGTGTGCTGCTCTTAAACCAATTATTATTCAAATCCAAAATATGAAAATTCTACATTTTGTGAGAATAATCCGTTGTTTCGTTTATTCTTAAATTATTTAGTGGACAACAGTGACTCAAAGTAACAATTGTAAATGCATTCAGAATTTGTAAAAAAAACTTCGTTTTGCAACCATCTATACTTACAAAACAAAAGCATTACCAAAAAACGTGACTCGAAGCAAAACGTGTTAATTGACGGTTGGCATTAAAACTCTTTCACCGGTGTGGCCATGCATGCCACTTTGCCGCCAAACACAAAATCAACAGCAACCGATTAGCACGTGCCCTTAAAGGGGGTAGTTGTTTGGGAATTGTTTGTCAATTTGCTGATAAGCGTAGAAAAATTATTTACTGTTCCTGTTTCATTTTAACGCCACCGCGAAAGGGTGGAAAATCTTTTTCCTGCTTTGATGTCCTGCGTCTCCTTTCCATGTCTGTTTCCACTTTTTCAGACTAAATGGATAAATATCTTATGCTTTTACTTGTCTATCGATGAGTAATGGATATTGCATTTTGCTAGCATTCTTATAATTATGGCAGAAAAATTCTAAAGGTTTTCTTACAAATTCTAATACAAATAGCTTTCAAAACATTTTTTTTACTTAAAACAACTTGCTATCAGTAATTATGATATTACATAATTTCAAGATTAAAATACAATTGCCAATTTTCTTATCATTCAACAAATGTTTGAGAATTTAAAAAATATATTTTCATCAATCATGCTAGAACACTAGAACGACCTCGCAGTACTTTTGACTGGTTCATAATTTTAAAATTAAAACAAACTTCTCGGTTTAACAATGTTTAGATCTGACAATTACAAAACTATAAAAAATGTACTAAATGAAATTAAAATAACGTGAAAAGTCATTTTTATTGGTCCGGAGGTGTCAAAGTGTCCCTTGCCTTAAATTAGTCGCTCTAGTGTGAAGCTATATTGATATTGCTCGTCTAAACCTATTTTTGTTTCACTAATGGTAACATATTTATTTTGTTTAAATATCCCTTTTCTGCCAGGCTGTTCTACACGAATAAAAAAATCTCTTTTTTAGGAACGAGCATTTTCTTTGGCATTTATCAAGTACCATTTCCCGATTACCATTTATCATTAACCATTTCCCGATAGTAACGACAAAATTACTAAGAGACGTTGGTCTTAATTTAAGATGTTTTTCTGTAAGATAAATCAATTTATTTAATTAATAATGAAGTAAGGGAATCGTTTTATAACACTATTTAAACAGCTCACATCTGATCAGCTGTTGAACAATCACTTCAACCTTGCCAATGATTCTCCATTCGGTTTGTGATTCGCATTTTCTACCATTTCTCGATTTTTCACACATCGCACAATTATTTACCCGCGTGTGTGTGCGTGTTTCTGTCGCAAGCTGAACACCTTTCGCCGAGGTCGGACGCAAAATTCACCAAATGCAACGCAACGTGTCTGGCAAAACCCGTCCGGGCTTTGGTGCTTTCTTGCGTCGAGTCAACGGCACGCGGTACAATCGAAAGTGCTGATCAGGCAGCCAAATCCATTCCCATACAGAGTGTGCCCACAGCCCGCACAACGAAAAACACACCCAACAAGCCGGATCACCTAATGGTCTCCAATCAATGCTGTTGTGCCGGTGGTTTATTTTTTCCCTCCTCTCTAAGTGAACTCTCGGACTTGTGATCGGACTTGGCAAATGTCCAACACCCAGCACATTACCAAGGGTGCGGTGTGTTACGGTCGAGTTAAGAAATATCATTGCGTAAAGTCCAACTCGTTAGCTCGGGCGGGGTTTGGAACTACACCGTGGCAGAGTGATGCAGCCGGAAAATTGCTGGTGGAAAATGAAAAACCGGGAGGGGGAGGAAAAAAGCTGCTCTTTATGCCGAGCGGTCACAGCAAAATCGCGGATTTTACTGTGTGACCCAGTGTGGATTTAGTTGAGGTTAATTTCTGCCTGAATTGCGATCGACTGATTGAGATAGACACGGACGTTAATTGCAGCTGCTACTGCTTGCCACCAGTGACCGACGAATGCAACTGCAACCGACGCAAACACATTGCCGCTGCTGCTGCTGCCTCATACCTTACGAACTGAACTCGTTTCGGACCGACTAATCGTCCCTTCCTCTGTGTGTGAAGGCAGCCGAGAAGTTCCTACGGTGTGTCGCCACATGCGCTGCCATTTCAAATAATGACTACGTCAAGTTTGTTAGTTCGTGCGGTAGAGTTCACACAACGCACAATGTAGCAAACGTCGAGCTGGCTTTAGTTTTAGCCAATCGAGTATGGTGTTTTTTTTTTAATAAGGAAAGAACAAATTTCACCAGAGCTTCTCTCAAGGCCATTTGGCGATTATGGGGTACTTATTATTTAAAATATTTTTGATCATTAAGGCAAACATTTCAACACAAGAGTCTAATTATATCAAATTCGACGATGAGCGAGCAAGATATTTCGAAAGACATTTCAATTAGAAAGACGTTCTTTTTCGTTGGTTTAACACTAGAACTATCAAGCGTTTTAAGCGTTTTTCATTTGTGGTTAATTTTCAAACAAATTCAAAGAATTGGAGTATATTTTATTGTTTATTGGGGATCGTACTATAGAATATATATGTAAAATTTTTGTTTCAAATACCTTAGAATTGTTTAACCATAAAAAATAGTATAATTAAAATGAAGCGTTCTAGTCTAAATAACTGGTCCGGTAGTTCTCGTGTTCTAATCAGTAATCAAACAAAATAAAAATTATGAGAAATACCATTCGGTGGATATTAATTTGATATTATTATCAACAATATGAAAATTTAGATTGGAACACTTTACACCAACCACGCTGTATATGGAGCCACAAAACTCACTGGCACGGGTTAATTATTCTTCCTGCCATTAAACTAGACAGCACTCAACTTTTTGTATTTGACATACGGTAATCATTACCAAACTGTTGCGCTGATAAGGTTTCTTATGTCAATTATTAAAAAAATAAATAAACAACAAAACAAACCACAGAAGCTGATAAAGTTTGCTGATACTGCTGTACGGACAAACATATCACAGTGAGAAGATTGAAAAAGGTTTTACAAGATTTGTAACTTCGTTTTCAGCAAATTTTGCTTTAATAATACAAAAATGTGTTAAAACTTTTTAATATTTATTCACAAAACTAAGTGTTTTTTCTCTATTTTTTTTTACTATAACTCCTATTTGTCACGCAAACACAATTGTTGTGACGGTACAGTATCGATTTCGTATTAAATTATACGATCGGTATCGATTGATATACAAATGGGGAGCACTGGGGCATCATTGAAATTTAAATGTTTGTAACACAGTGAGATGTAGTTTAGCACCTGCACAAACACATCGTGTCAGGAATGTGAACGATGCCAATGGCGACGCAGTAACATACGAAGCGTTCCCATCGACGGATTAAATATAAGCAATCAATTTACAGGTGTCTGCCAAATGTGCAAAAATTGTTGACATGAAATGGTTTTTTTATGCGCTGCGGTATGAAATTAATATCATGGTTATAAAAGTAAACGTTTTATACGTTTAAGAGAAGTTGAGATATAAACAAACTTATCGTAGAAGAAGAAGAGTAATGAGAAAATGTGAGCTGATATTGAAGTAAACAATTTTTTGTCTATTACTAAAGAAAAAAGGATAGATAAAAACGACACAAACTTGCACGTTTGCACGCTGTAGCAAAGTGTTGGAATGAAAAGTGTCCTAAAGACGGAGTCAGCAGTGAGAGGAAAGCGCAACAAAAAGTTTATTTCGTTCTGTAACTGACAGCAAACTGACGCTGTGAATTGTATATCAACGAGAAAACAAGTTGTTTGTCTGTCCGGAATTTTGCTCTAGACGTAACTTCGGTAAATCCTGGTAGAGCTCGGATCAGTTTCCATGAAACTCTTCCGATGTGATTAAACATCCACAAGTTGCATGCTTTTTTAGTTTTTGCAGACATTTATTCAATATTACAAGCAGCCAAAACTTAACTAATAATATGAAATAAAACGGTACCATTTTTCACAACTCTAGCACAATGGTTGGAAAATTCCATTTCCCTGAAAACACCATAAAATAATTGTGAGAGATTAGCGCGCCGGCTCTTTTATATATCATCACCAAAACCGAACACAACTGCTGATGCTCGATGAGATGCTTGATGAGATCATAATTCATCGTCATTTTCATTTGCCCTCCTCTGCACAACGCAGCAGCATCCGACCTTATCTTTTCAGCTCATCACTGACTCATAACGTTACGTCGTGAATGATGTTCTACTAATAGCAAAGCGGGGGGGCATGCAGTAAGAATAAAGAAGAAAACACAGTTCAAAACACAGCACGTGGGATGTAAAATCATTGTTTTCCTTCGATTCCCAGCCACAAAACCTTCATCTCGCTGGGCCTCACTTCTCTGCCCTGTGTTTGCCTCTGCCTCTTCCCAAAAGCGATCGGTTCACCCTGGTTTTGTGGATGTAAAGCAGACGTAAAGTACCCCACTCGGTACAGCAAAGCAGACGAGTCGGTTGGTTATCTTTGTGCAAGTGAAGGGAGAAAAAAGAATTAATAAGCACATGGGGCGTAGAGGATAAGATTTTTACCAGGCAAAAGATAAAAACAAAAACCCCTTCAACGAACGGCTTCCATTGCTCCGTTATCTAACTCCGTCGAGACAAACCGTCTGGAACCGTTTATGTTCACATAATTAAGTAATTCTTACGGCACAAAAAGTGCCTCCAAATGCTTTGGCGGGAGTGCATAAACCAGCTTTTTCTATCGTTTTGCTTCCATTTCTTTCATCCCGGTTCTTAGATCTCTTCTGCATGTTACCAGCGGCGTTAGGAAAATTCTTCACCTAAAGAACAAAGTGCAATGATGTTCACCTTCCATCAGTCTACGAGGCTCCTCATCAGGAACTCATAGCAAAAACGGCAAAGTTGTACCAAGTCACGTGCAGTCTCCAGCCCAGCTCGCTTATATTACGACCTCCCGCAAACGGTACAACAGTGGTGTTCCGGGGACCCGGCCGTACACTTGTGGCGTCCCATTGTCTCATGTGCGCATAAATACCATTCCATAGCAGGGGAGGCGCGTTTGTGTCGATTGTTACCTTGGGCTGTATGCATGGGAATGCAAGTGAACGGCATATGAGACATTGCGCCGGATATGATTATAATGATGAGCTCAGACAGTCGGCGACAGCATGCTTCCCTCCTGGCACTATAAAACAGCACCACCGTTGTCGGTTTGATCATGACAAATTTCGTTCCATCTCGAGTGCCAACACTGTCCTCGGGAACGGGATGAAACAAAGTGTCGTTGCACCACTCCGTGCGGCTCCTCCATATGACTTCCAGTTTTTTGCAGATACTACGAATTTGTCTCACCAGGCACGGTCTGTAAACTGTTCCGTGTTCCGTTCCGGACATCTTCAAAGTTCAAGGACCCACCAACCCGGATCCCGGATCGCGGCATATTCAGGAGCAATTTTACTTCCAACCATTCCACGTGGTTATGTGCAAATGTCGCTACCGACTGACGTTCTGTGTGTGATGGATGAATGCTATCGTTCTGCAGATCGATGTGCTGCCCTTGAGTGTTGACATCGTTACGTTTAGAACTACTACGGCGAATGGTATAAAAGTGGCTGTGGTACTCCCTCGACATTCGCCAACCAAACGGAGCCCTCGGGTTCCGGATGTTTGAGAGGAAACGTCCCGAAAGGCTTCACATTTTCAAAAACCCACAAGCGTTCACGAGAGACCGAAAGGAATCCTTCCGGCAAATGTAGAACGGTGGAATTGTATTCGCCTGGTGGAAGGTTGATACTCGTTAAAGCTTTACATAGTAGCAAAAGCACATCAGCTTCTGCCTTTTTGGGCAGAAATAACAGAAACCTTCCCTTTTTTGGGGTCAATGTTGCACAATTCTCGTTGTGGCTTATGGACATAAAATTCGTAATGACACATCAAACCATCACCCTATTCCATCCAAAAACCGAAATGATACATTTCGATACATTCTCGACTATCTTTGGTACATACCCCCTGGAGACAAAATTAAATTGGACGCTAGTTATAGACGTCCAATAGATGACAAAATATGATCCTTCCATTTCAGAGTAGATTGGCTATTTTGTCAGCTTATTAAAACTCATTCCACACCAGTGAACTGGAAAGTATGTAGCATTGAGATAAAAACAATACAAATCTATCAAAGATCGCAAACTGATGTCAAGCAAAAGGCTAAACAGAGAACTGACAAGAATAATTACTTGTGCATGGAGAACATCTTAATGATTTGCACAATATTGCGGATGACATTGTAATTGACTGTGGAAAATTGTAATCATTATTCGAAGAATTTAACAAATACTTCAAACGCCAATCCGAACAACTTACTTCTACATTAATATTCATAATCCAACGCGCTGGTCTACACGGATGTTAGAATTACAGCACTAACTCGTTAACAAATTGGATATTACACGACTTGCATTTTTATGTTCAACTAGCGAAAAAAAAAACCGAATATCATGCAACAATCTCATTCTCGTACCAGAAACGAGTGTAATTATTTTACACATGCACATGCAAATGAGTACGATTACAACCATTTGTGATTTGCAGACCTCAGACGGGGAACATCTAATGCCACCAGCTCCACCGACTATAAATCAAAGATTATAGTGCCTTATCGCAATGAGGAAGGCTCACGGGACCGGATCGACCTTTACCCAAACCGACCGAAAGACGATTTGTGCCAGCGAACGTTTAGAACAGTCGACCTTCGAACGATGGGGAAGCATATGGGTGCTGTAACTGGAAAAACCGCCCGTGCTGTACCTCGAAACGGTTCGAAACGAAGGCGGAACTTCATCGGGTCAGCTAATTGATATTCTGCCACTGCAAAATGGCAACCCGATAGTCGCTTCACCGTGCAACTACTGCAAAAGGTAGACGTCGATGAAACAAGGATGATTTATCATCCTTTCAACAGTACATGACCGTTCACAGTTCCGAGCCCGTACCGGGAATTGTACCATCGACCCCATTTGAAAACGGAGGGGAAAAGGTTGCGTTGAAAAGTTATGATAATCCTGGTATGTGGCGAAAGGCATCAATTTGTGCACAATCTTGCACTGTTTCCACTACTTGTCCATGACAAGGGAGTCTAACCTGTACACACCACTTACAAGCTATTCCGGGTGGAAAATTACGATCGGGGAGCTCATCAGAAATATTTTGGAACAGATTTTGTACGGAGGCATGTTTAGCAAAGGGAAAATAAAAGCAAACCAATGAGACATTATCACCACTGGTCAGTTCCTTCTGCAGGTGGTTTTGCTATCGTTCCCGATGCCAGCCATGGTCTAACCTTTGTTTCCACGAAATTGGCTTGTCTACACTAGTGGTGGGAAGTCCGGAGTGGATTCATGAATCTACTCCGACTCTGATGTATAAAAACCGGGTTGAACTCCAGGGAAAATCCGGAGTTGATACCGGCTAACTCCGGTGCGGCGTCAAGAGTTAACTCCGGAGCAATCTCCGATTTATTTAGTAGACTCCGGAATGTCTCGGAGTCTGGTTACTCCGACTCCGGGAAAATTGAGAATTTACCCATCACTAGTCTACAGCGGGTGTATTATTACCATTTTGTACGAAACAAATGCTTCACAAGGATTTATACTTGGAGGGGAAAATTTAGACAAGGAAAAGTGGTAGGATTCGTTACCTTGGCAGTGATTCAACTTTTCTCGGTGATTCTTTATACCACAGCCACATATATATCATGTATCAGCCCTTTGAAAGAGAAGTCCCGACAGATACGGTTGCTGGAATTGTTGAAAGCTGAATGCCCGGAAAACGTACGTATTGTGCTATTGAGGAAAAACTGGAACCGAACAGTACATGAACAGTTGTGAACAGAAGTCTCTACATCCCAAAAAACCAAAAACAAAACAAAAATCCCGTCCTCATCATACATTGGCAGACAACGTGCAAGCCCCTACGTACGTACGTAGCATCATCAGCAAAAGTGTCCTCTTCATCGTTGTCTAGAGTGGTGCCGGAAACGCCTGTGAGAAGGCGTACGAGTAAAAGTCCTTCCTATCCTTGATTCTCGGAGCTTATACTTTCCTGCCCACACACGTCTAGCGAAGGGATAGCCACGGATCGTTGCCAAAACGAAACTGAAAGTATATCTCTAGCTCGCTGCCCCACACGTCTAGCAAAAAAAACGGGGGGATAATTCTATTTGCGGTACTGCTGGTTACCGGTGTTGGACAGCAGCCCAAAAAAAACCAGGATGGCACAAAGCGTTGTATTTTTGTTTTTTGGTTTTCGAATTATTGCATTTTTTTTTCTTCGTGTGCAGTACGCCACTCATCCGGCACACTGCAGTTCAATAAAACATGTTGTATAATGTGTTATGTATGTGCGTTTGGAGATGATTTTAGAGTGCACATAGAGCGCAAAAAAAAAACACAGATTTAACCGTCTCAAGCAACTCTCTCCTTTCCTCCCGTCATCATTGTTTTATGCATTTGAGTATGAAAGCGTTTTCGCGCCTTTCTGCATCATGTATATCAGTGTGGCGGAAGTTTTACGTAATTTACTTAAGCCAGTCACTTAGAGTCGTGTGAAGCTCACGCGCTACGCCATTCAATCATCGGAGAAATACTCCCACCTGTTTATACGTGATTTCTGGTGGAATGCAACCAGAGCAGTAATTATAACGAACATCTCAAAAGTATGATGAACAAATTTGCCCCCTTTCAATGCAGCGCAGCATCAAAAAGGCCCGGAATGAACGGAAATTCATCAATTGCACAATAAATTTAGCTTCGAAGGGAAATCGTTCAAACTTCGGTTGCATTTTGTGTTACGTTTCGGGGAAGTTTTCGTTTATTATCTATATCTTTTTATTTAAAATGTTTGTATTATTGCTCACCCTCAATCTTAGAAAAGAAAAACTTTATGTAAAAAAACCCTCCAATCTCGAAATCTCGCACCTTGATTCCACATCATTCGCACTAGGCAAAAAAAAGCTGGGTAACATAAAAACTGGCCGGACTGGTTTCGTTGTACTTTCCAACACATGGAAACGAACGGGCATGGGATCACCCCGAGCCTGACAACACGGTAAAGCTCTGAAGGTGCTCTGAGTGCCTAACTGCGATCGAAGGCGTTGTTGAAGCAATAGCCTTATAGTAGTGGTGACGGCGGACTTTAAATTCTCGAGTCATTCATTCGTGCGTTTTTCGCCATAGCGAACGCAGAGCGTGCCTAGGGCGACGGGTGTTTGTCTCCCCCCAAAAAAAGAAGGTGCCGCGAAGCTGCACACACATATTGACGTAGATTTGGACGCTGGTGGGATTCCCAAGACGATGGCAAACAGCGGCTAAAAGCATAGTTTGACAGAGTGATGGAGAATATTTAAATGCAAATTGGTTCTGAAAAAGCGTTCTAAAGATGGAGGATAGTGGTGGCCATCTTTTTGTTCCATCAACGTGCCACAACTGGGTAAGGACGAAGGAAGCGAAAATATAAATGGCACTAGCACTAAAGAAAAAAGTCTAAAACCGCTTGCTCAAATTTGTGTCACCTAGGTTGGAGCTTCAAATTATGCTATGAAAATTACTACCTCATAAGCTTGTTCTGGCGGACAAAGAAAATTTCGCAATCAATAGAAAGGATCTGAACCGTGACATTTACATTTTTTTTTAATGGTTAAAAAAAAAATAGTTTCTACATTTTACTGCTGCTATGTGAGACTGCAGAAGTTTTAAAAAGTTCATGAATTAAATGTGGCTTTGGTGTATCAAAATGTTGCAAAGGCATTTGTTTTTCCAAATTGTGCGACAGAACTGTCAAATTTTGTTCGTCGAACAAAGGTTGCAGTGATGCAATCAGGGAAACATATTGAATATGGAGTACTTTTTGAGAGTACCTTTGAGAAAATGACAAGATGCAATCCCAAAAAGACAAAAAATATAAATGCGACACAAAATATATTCATTCCGAAAATTTTACAGTTCTCGCATATGCTTTGACGACGAATGTTCCCGCAACATCTTCATAGAACAAGGTCTTATCCTAATTTTATTTTAACACTAGAACTACCGGACCAGTCATTTTGACTGGAACGCTTCACTTTCTTCACATTATTTTTTTTTGGATTAAACAGTCCTAAGGTAGTTGAAACATGAATTTTACGTATCTATTCTACAGTACGATCCCGAATAAACAATAAAATATACTCCAATTCTTCGAAATTGTTTAAAAATTAACCACAAATGAAAAACGCTTAAAACGCTTGGTAGTTCTAGTGTTAATTTTGTTTGTTCGCTGCAACGCACGAAGATATAACTAACATTGTGTATATAGAAATGATGCAGCAAAACAATATTTCATTCCCCATACGACCATCAACTCTCGGTGCGTTTCGTTTTTTAAATCGATCAGACTTGCAAATTCACTGAATCGGTCTGAAAAGCACCGATTCGTTGATCATGGAACACCATCATATCACGATGCACCGCACGACTACGCACCGTGTGCATGTCCCCGAATGCATCGTTTGCCTTGCACTTTGCAAACACACACAAACAGAGGACGTCAGGCCTTCCCACTGGCGGCGATGGTCGTTGCAATGTGGTGCGATAGATCGCGAACCGACCTTCACCACGGTTCACCGGATTCGTGTGGCATTGCCGGATCGTACAATAGATCGGGACCAGGAGTAGCAAAAAACCCTTCTTCTGAAGTTTCCAATATGCACACCTATTACACACATGTCCACCTAATGCAGCCATTTTTCGCATGGGTTTAACCACACGGTCAAACACGGCCCAACGCCAGTAACGAACACTTTTACGGGCTCTATACATTGCAGCAGGAGGAGAGAAGAAAAAACCACCCCAACCAGGAACTAAAAAGTGTCGCGTTTCCATCACCGGCAGGCATCAGGTTTTATGCATACGAATCAGAAATTAAAAATGTGTACAATGTGTACACACTTGGAGTGGAATCCATCAGCAAACGAAGAAAGTGATACTGGCACTCGCTTTTGTTTCAACACACCCGGAACAAGGTTTTTTTTTGTTTTGATATCAAAAATCGACAAAAAAAATTGAATTTTATTTGTGTTTTTCTTATGGTTTTCTAAACTGAAGAGAAATTGGTTTTATTTTCAAACCGATCGAAAGTGATCGACTCAATTCACCCATACATCTATCTTTGTGTGTATATAAACAAACACCGCTACAACGGAGTGGGTTATGTTGCGTGCGACATCGTAGCTCGCACTCAACACTTCCGGGCAATGGTATCGAACAAAAGCATTCCATCCCTCCATTCGACGGATATTTTCTGTTTTTCTTCCAGCATCGAATTGTTGATGAAAAGCACAATTACCGTGGACGTTAGAATGGCAGGTTAGGTAAACAACAGCAAAAAAACCCCCAGAACTAGAATGCCTCCACTATGTCTACGGACAGGTAACGTAACAAACGACCGGAAATCATCGGTGGTGATGGTGGTAATGTTGGTGGTGGATTATATCAACATGTATCAATTAATTACAGTTCCACGCCTTTGATTTGTTTGAACGTGAATCCTCAGACAGACTTAATGTGTCTCGCTGGTGAGGCAAAAAAGTAATCTAAACTTTTTCTGACCAAAAACCTGAAGTCACTCTCGATAAACACACACACAAAAATCTAAGCAAAAGTAAACAACTCACGGAAAAAAAAACAAAAAAAAAACCCAAACCAGTTGATTCGCGGATACAGGTGTATTAAAGGGAGAATACGTGCGCGCCGTTTTGATTCGTGTATCAATCACCACAGTAAATCAACCTGAAAACATGAAAGAAACACGAAATGGCTATCACACAACAACAACAACAACAAAAACCGAAAGTCATGTGATGCGAATAACTTACAGAAAATTCGAAGCGAATTTTCTCAAATCAGCGCCATTGACTCGGCCTCCACAGGGGAAGGATTATTTTCCGCAGGCTTTTCCATTTCCAAGAAAACCGTTTTTCTTTCTTACTACTCCTTTTTTCGCACTGGTGATGGTGATTTTTTTTCTAAGCTTCGCAACCCAGAGCTTAGACCACAGCTTTCCACGGAAGGTACGGGAAAATGAATGAAATGAGCCAACTTTGTGCTTCCGTTACCGTGCCACCGTTCTTCGTACAACCAGAGAAAAGTCCACACACACACACACTTTTCGCTTGATTTTCTCACTCTCGCTTGAAGGACTCCCACTCCCACTGGTGAAGCATCCACCCCCACACACACACACACACACAACACCATGCCGGAATGCGTCGTTCGGAAGCTTCGTCTTTTGCGGTGCCGCTTTGTGCGGTAGACACAGCACACACAGATGGAAAGCGGCGGCCCAACTTTACCGGCGGTTGGTTGCGCGCACATGCGTAGAATGCGCACGTGCTTCGGGGGTGAGTTTTCCCGTGCAAACAACAGTCGCCGCCACCGCCACCGTGAAGCTTCTTCCGGCAATGACTATCGTTTCCATGGCAGCCACACCACCGGTGAAAACAGATAAACCAAACGCTCGTGGTGCTAAGGTGTGACGAATCAAGATGTGTGTGGGTGTGGGTGTGGGTGTGTGTGTGTGTGTGTGTGGGTGAGCTTGAAAGGAAAATACCAAAATACATCGACCACTCATCGACGGGACCGAAGTGATCGGAAAAATGGATGTGGACATGTGCCGGTGTCCCTGGGGTAGCATCAGAAGTGGTTCGAGTGCCTTCGTCACTGGAAACCCTCTCGGGGGATATTTGGACCAAATGCAACGCAAGAACCGATTACATCTCGATGGATTTGTGTGTGTATTTTGTTATATTTCACAGATGTGGTTCTTCTCTTTTAGTACGGGGAAAATCGGGAAGGAAATGAACCTCTTTGTAGAATGCTCCTGCTGCTGCACCCACGTTGACCATGTAATCGGTAAGGTTCAGAAGCATTAACCAGATTAAGGACTGTGAGCTTGATACTCCATTAGTGATAATGTAACGCCACCCGGTCAGTTGGTCAACGGTGTGCCTTTTGCCCTTAATTTCTTCTAGGAGGAAAATCTATCCGCTTACACGTCTAGGATCCAGGCTAATATTGTCCAATATGTATCCAATTTATATGCGCATATATGTTTTGTATTATTCACAAAAACAGAAGTATATTTTTAGCGCATTTCCTGAAAAGATCATTTTGTACGGCACAATAGGGAATAGAAATTTCATTAACTTTAGGCTTCGAATTCGAAGAAAATTCGTGGCTATTTAATAACTCTTACAGCATTCCTATGGGTAATGGAAACGACAACTCAACAAAGGTGAATTGACTCCGAGTGAGTGAGTGACATTAATGAGTTAACTCTTAAACTGACTCTTGACTCTTACCAAAGAGTTATTTATTGATATAAAAATTGAGGAGGAATGAGTAACTTATTCGTGAATGAGTCAATATTCGCCATAAAGAGTCATGAGTGAAATTATTCTTTTATGAGTTATGTTACTCATCCGTGATTTAAGTCTCTGTGGCTGAGTTACATTTCAAATGAGTTATGTATAGCAACTCATCTGGAGCAGATTTGAATCAAGTCACTCATACTTAAGATTTGATTCATACAATTATTCTCAATCAGTATGAACATCTTATTGCTAAGTAATCTATTTCATTTAACCAAAGAAGAATAATCAAATGATTCTTGCTTTATCTAAAAAATATGAAAACAGAATTTTTCTTATCTTAATTATCAGACAGATTATTCTCTAATTCCCCAAAAACGCTCAAATCTGGTGGAGATTTGTAAAGCCCAAAAAAGGTACTAAAAAAACTGTAGCAAAAAAAATCTCCATCAAAGCTGGAGCGAATAATTAATCAAGCTGTCACAAATGGTGAAATGATTTATTTATGAGAAGCCAACGCCAAGCGATACGACACGATGGAATAATAACTGCCACGCTCTAGTCCGTCGTCGTCTTGTCGGTAGAAGTGCATTATTTCATCATTTCGAAGCAATTGAGTTCGTTGTTGTAACAGTTACACAATTGTCGCAAACCCCACGTTACTAAGAAGATTTTAATGTCCAGAAAACTACCCTTAACTTAGCTTCATTCGTGTCTGGGTAAAGGAAAAATTCAGGACGAAATTGAAGCAAGATCTGGGCAAGAAAATATTTCCCCTTTTTGGTATTGTAGGTACTTTAGGGGCACCTGCAACACTTCCCACACGCCATTGTTATGCGTTCTGTAAACATTTACGCTTGTTTTCGAGAGGGAAACATTGATCAAAACAAAACCCCGTCGTGACGCAACACTAAGCAAGTGCTGTCTATCTGTTCTCCATCTAAGGGGAGATGAAACAATATTTTTTCAAGGATAATAAACATAGCACAACATGTACAAGGCAAATCACTTTGATCCCAAACAAATGATTAGACTGAAAAGTTCGAGTGCATGTTTCGAACACCATTAAACTCTTCCAAGTGTTAATTGATTTATTACCCCTCTTAAAGTTCTATATTTGAGATCACATCAATTATGATTGGAAAAACAAAACGAGACAAGTAACAAGTATTCGTTAGCCCAAAAAAATCTATTTTAACCAACGATAGCTTCACATAAAGATCGTTGCTGCTACTCATTTCAATCATTGCCAAGAGCTGCCAAAGCTTTTAGCGATCGCGTAGTATTTGTGTGAGCCAGTTATGCGTAACCAGATGCAGAGAGCATAACTGTCTCTACATAATAGCGCATAATATGGCCCACACAATGATTTGAGCTGCGAAGTAATCGATCGTAAATCGTATTCGGTTTTTCTGTTTACGCTCTCAATGGTTAAAAGCATAATTTAACCATCACACCACATTTGTATTGTTTTTGCTGGGCAAAAGGGTATTTAATTATTTGCAGCTTTTTGAGGAAAAATTGCATTATGCCACATATACATTCAACTAGGCGAAAAGCCACAACTTTACTACTACCAATAATTGATCCCTGCCGAGAGATCAACATTGGAACGTGCAGCAAAACGTGGGGCCTCTGCAGCACAGATTTATCTCGCTGCCTGATCGTAAACGCTGCTCGATCGATGAATTCGTAACACCGACAAACACATCGCGTGGGGCGGTTGCAACCATTTTTCTACCGATGCTAATGTTTTTTTTTGTTATTCGAAATTTCTCACGCAGCTTGGACCTAAAGGTAACGTCATCGACCATCAACTTTCGCCAACTGGGAACGTGCAGCAAGGCGTTAAAATCGATACGGGGAGAAGCTTTCGCAGCTTGGTAAACAAATCGCAAGCAGATTTGAATCAAGCCCGTTTAAGTATTTTGTTTATAGAAAAAAATCGATTAAATTAATAAGCACAACATTATGCTATTGAAGGTTCAATTTATAATTCATCCCATCTGTCTGACATACATGAAATTTACGAAATAACATCATGTGCCACAACAGTCATCAAGTGTGTTTGTCCCATGGAATTGTTGTTCAGTGTGGGAATTAAACAGTCAGAAGTAGAGAGACGAAAAAAAAGACATGTAAACCAACAACGGATAAACCGGTCCCTCGCGGCACTATTCGGCGATGTGGCTGTGGTTGACCTTCGCAAAGAGAAAACAGTGTCGACCAACGCTTACACGGCGTATTTGTCTGTATGTATGCTCGGCTGTATAGTATGTGTGCGTGTGTGTGTGTCAGCACAACACATCACCATAGGGATGATAATTCCTACATTAAGCCGTATGGCTTTGGGTTGATTAAAAAAAAACACCCCCCAACGAGCGTAGGAAAGAGAAAGCGGCAAGACGAAAAAGGAAGAGCTACTTTTATGCTTCGTGAGGGCTCTCTAGCCCCCGCACCTGTGGTGCTGTGCGTGTGTGTGTGTGTGTGTGTGTGTGTGTGTGTGTGTGTGTGTGTGTGTGTGTGTGGAAAAGTTTACAATCCCGCGTTATGAAGGAGTAAAGTAGTAGCAAACAAAAAAAACACAACAACGAACAACAATGCAACATACATTCCATTAAGTTGCGATGTAAAATGTACCGCACAAAACTTAAGGCATTTTTTGAGGGGGTAAGCCAAAATGTTCCAATATTTTAGCAAACACGAAAAGGTTACAGTAACTTGTTGCAACTATAATGCACTAGCGCTTGTAATGTGCAGGCACTAGGAACTGGGCCGAAAGTGCCGAAAATAAATCGTACGGACACAGTGGTTGCGTGGCAAATTGAGCGCAATGTAGCTCCGTCTTGACCATGCAATTGCTCGGAGGGTTGTTGTATGCTTTTTTATGACATTTCTACCACAAAGCGGTGAACGTGGTGGACTAGTTTTGATTTATTTTTGGGGTATGAACAATGTGCTAACACTATTGAATGCATCTTTTCAAACACAGCAGAGTAGACACACCTGTTTATTCCAGCACACCCTTGTGCTGGAGGTTCTTTAGGGCACACCCTTCACGTGCAAGTTCATGGTAATGTGATGCCATCATGTTTTGCAAGGATGGTTCGATTTTGTGTTGTGTGACCAAAAACGTTCCATGTTGAAAATTAGAGATAATCACGAATAGCACGGTTTGAACGAGTGATGACTTTACTGTAAATTGTTCTGAGAGGTTAATTGAAGCGAATTAACAAAATTGTTCCATGAATATGAAATTACCAGCTTAACACTGACCAAAAACGAAGTCCAATTTAATAAAATATTTAATAAATCGTTACTGAAGTCTATAATGGCTTTAAGTAAAAAGCTTATCATTCAGGACGAAAAAATGAAACGTAAAACAAAATAAAATAAATGTTCAAAAATCGTACATCTTTTTCTTGAAATTTTGTTTTATTTAACACTAGAACTACTAAGCGTTTTAAGCGTTTTTCGTTTGTGGTTAATTTTTAAACAATTTCGAAGAGTTGGAGTATATTTTATTGTTTATTGCAGATCGTACTATAGAATATATATGTGAAACTCTTGTTTGAACTACCTTAGAATTGTTTAACCTTAAAAAATTATGTGATGAAAATGAAGCGTTCCAGTCAAAATGACTGGTCCGGTAGTTCTAGTGTTAACACTGACCAAAATCGAAGTCCAATTTAATAAAACATTTAATAAATCGTTACTGAAGTCTATAATGGCTTTAAGTTAAAAGCTTATCATTTAAGACGAAAAAATGAAACGTAAAACAAAATAAAATAAATGTTTAAAAATCGTACATCTTTTTCTTGAAATTTTGTTTTATTTAACACTAGAACTACCAAGCGTTTTAAGCGTTTTTCGTTCGTGGTCATTTTTTAAAGAATTTCGAAGAGTTGGAGTACGATTTTATTGTTTAATGCAGATCGTACTATAGAATAAATATGTAAAATGCATGTTTCAACTACCTTAGGAATGTTTAACCCCTAAAAATAATGTTATTAAAATGAAGCGTTTCAATCAAAATGACTGGTCCGGTAGTTCTAGTGTTAACAATGCTTTTTAAAATTATGTTAGATGGAACTTTTCCGAGACTCTTGAACCTGATTGACCCGAAATTTGTATCAGATGTTACAGATTATAATTATTAAACTTATTAATTTTAATTATTAAACGCTTTTAACAAAGCGATTTATTCATAAAATCAAAATAAAAGATCATTTAGAATAAACATTAATTCAAAGTTTGTTAACATTTATAGAAAATGTCAAACAGGTTAGTAGAAAGCTTTGTTTTTGACATTTTTCTAGCAGTGTTTGGAAGAGAAAAAAAACTTCAAGAAAAACTAGCAGCGTTTATACGTCAAAACGTATATAAAAAATGCATCAATTGGGTATGATTTTTTTTTAAATTCAAAACAACAATGCAACAATCAACTACAAGTCCCGAATGGTACGCATATTTGGAGTATTGTAAACCCTCATGTCTGAAAATTTTATCAGGTTTTGTGAGCATTTTTAAAATTTATCACAAAAATTTGAGGAATCAAACTAAAACCACGTGATTGAACTGCTCGAAAGGGAAGCCGTAAAATGTCGTTGGTTACTACCAATTCTAACCCGCTGGAATGGAACTTGGAAGCAAACCAAACAAACATATCACTCACACGCGTGCACAGCTCGTTAAACGAAGCAAGGCCACACCGGTGTACGGTCAATTCCACGAGGTGCTAAACCATCCGCACGTTTAGAAAGGGGCAGAGCCTGTGTGTTCGATGGCTCGGACTATTTCAACCCAACCCGTGCCGTGGTGCTCGACAAACATCGCGAGCCGAAAAGCCCCTAGAGGCCGCGTACGCAGACAACTCTCCACAAATGGTTAATGGCCAATTGTTGCACAGTGGCCGCTGCTGCTGCTGCTGCTGCTGCTGCTGCTGCTGCTACTAACAGCTACTACTACTGCTGTTGCTACACGAACACGAACGTGGACTTGTATATGATGCCTTCGTTACGATCAAAGGGAACGAGCGGTTTGAAGGGAGATTTGTTTGATACGAACAATCAGCACTGTGGTGGGCCATCACCCACCTTTACATGGAGGGAACACCTAGTCACATTGACGTAGTTTTTGTGTTGTTTTGTTCAACCCAACGCTGTGGACAACAATGCGAATCAAAGCACAACGGCGCACGGTTCGTCCTGTCTGGCGTTGGTGTGGAATGTTTTCAATTTGTTTGTTTTATGTGTGCTGTTACATTCCGGCCGTTACATTTGCACTAACTCTGGGAAGCGTTAGGGTAGTACAAAAAAGAAGAGTTAGTTACAGGTCCAGTTTTGTAGATACAAAGGTTTGACGCCAATCGTCAAAACCGGCTGCGAGGGAAATTTCATCATCAAATATTCACCAACATTTTCTCCAATGGCCGTAACTTACGTGCCGTTGGTTTACATTTAGTTTTGTTGGTAACGATTTTTTTTTCAGCTACAGAAGGTATAAAACCCAATTTTACGATTCAAAGGAATGACAAAATGATCAATTGATACAACATTAAAAATGTATGAAATTGTTATTTATGTGTTACCAACAAAATCAAATTCCATACAAGAAATTTTAACAAAATTTAAAGATGAATAGAAATTTAAACACATTCAGTATAAATATCAATTTTTTTTAATAAAATAGTTGATAAATCACAAAAAATATCTTCCGTTATTACAACAACCAACAATGTCTCGCGCAGTATAAGTTTAACCTTAAAAGGTTAGTAACATGCAAGTTGTTGCTTTTGTGCAAAATGGAATAATATTTCAAAATGTTAAATATTTAGCAAACCGGAACGCTGCAACACATCGGTTTTTGTGCCATTCACTTTTCTTTATTCAAAAGCACATGTAACGTATTTTTTTTAATTTTAGCAGGGTTTTATATGAATAAAAAATAAGCTCACGATAAATTATGATTATTTTTAACAATGATTAAGGCGAACGATGTTTTTTCTAGAAGCGGGTTTACAATTTAATGAGACTCATAACAGCATTAAATTAAAACAAAATTACTATGTTGTTGAATTTGAACATACTGAATAATTGGTCATAAACTATTTTTTGTCATTTGTCATTTTTAAAATCATCATTGAAAAAAATTAAACCAAAATCCAACATAACAAGCAGTACGGAAAATATTAAAGCATCAATTGACACTGAATTGGTACTGAAACGAACCACTAAAACCGACACACGCAAAAAAAATCGACAAATTCAATGGGGTTTAGTGTTTTGATCACTCCCTCTGTCTCTCCCACAGAAGCAAGTTGATTGAATTTCAATTTATGTGGTTTGACAACAATATCGATGCACGATGCCGTACACCCGGCCTTTGGATTGGAAAGCTATAACAGCGATAACAGTATGTTGGAATTGGACCAAGTCCAGCATCATCCGTTGGGCTGGGTCGCAATGTATAGAGTTGCCAACAGTTGGTCGCTCGATTGGAGACGTTTCTCGCCTTATCAACTGGAACAGAGGAGTTTAGTATAATCTCTCCGATGCCAGAAGTTCACACGAAACGTATGCAAAAGGAAAAGGAAGAAAAAATCTAATGAAGTTGGGTGTCGTGTGCCTCCGTTTTGGATTTGCTAAAGAAGCCGTTTATCTAACCGGCCCGGCCAACCATCTGTAGCGATTAAATCAGGTCTGAAATGAAGCCACGGTCATCATTTATCAGTTTGTATTATCAATATCAATATCAATATCATATCAATAGAAAATGATAAGCTTCAACATTGATTATGATTGGTTATGAACAGATGATTGACGGGCAATCGTTGCTGTCAATTGTTGTTCCAATTGTTTGCTTCCGAACGTTTCTAACTGAAAGAAAAATTGAGATACTGGACAATAGGTTTAAATACCTTTTATCGCTAAATACCTTTTATATCTAAATACAGTGGAATGCCGATAATCCGGGTACCTTTTATCCGGCTGTCCCATTATCCGTGCAGGTCGCAAATGACAGTTCTAAAGGCGAAATGTCATATTAACTACCAAACCAATGACAGCGAGAAATAAAAGCCTCAAAAGGCAATGATACAATTTGCTCAAGTCCGACCAAATAGAACAAATTTATTTTGCAAAGTGCAACTAAGAAAATTAACAACTTGCTTTAGAATAAAATTTCACCCTAAACACGAATATTTATCAATAAAAAGAGTTGTTCCTATTATCCGTGATATTCACTTATCCGGCAAGGGCTGAGTCCCGATGAGCACGGATAATCGGCGTTCCACTGTGGGGAGAATCTGATTCAGATTCATGAATCTGAACGAATCTTTGAGCTGAAATGAATTACTCTGAATCTTAATTCTGCAGATTCATGGATCCTCATTGAATTATGAATCCTTAGATTTTCGGGATAGTTCACCCTCTTAATCCCCCACGGCCCTGCCTCTCCCGGTTAGCCCATTTAATTCAAGTTTGTTGGCAGCGAATCATCAAGGATTCATGAATCTTTGAGGATTCATTTCAACTTATGAAAATTGATTAATATTTTGGAAGACGGCTCATGATATGAATGACTCTTCACTGAAGATTCTTTTTGATGAATGACTCTTTTCAAAAGATTCAATAAGCACAACACTACTAAATACCTGTAAAACCCGTATTATAATAACCAACTAATTTTAGCAAATTATCTAACTTCGTACAAAGTAGTAAAGCATGTTCGAGGATTCTTTTCCAGAAAAGTACATAAATAAAGTGGAGTATAAATAGCCTGTTGAAGAAGGAAAAATAATCAAGGAAAACATCTGGTAACTGGCGCAACTGTGAGATAATATTGTTGTATGTGTGTCTTTCTACTCTATCAAACAAATAACACTACTTTCCCGAGATTTATGATCACTTTCGGTATCTTTGGCGTCGTGTCTCGGGCATGATGTGGCACGCGCCAGCACTAGCTTCGAACCACGGAGCGTCGTCATATATCAAAAACTCGATACAATTTATGATACCAATGTCACGCAAAGATAAGCGTCGAGGGAGAGAAACTGAAGTGAATCGCACTTTTACTTGCTTAATACGAAACTGTTGGCTGGTGAAATAAATCCCGTCCGGTTCTGGTAATTGTACACGAGCATAATATTTTATACATTATTTTTGGTTTGTTATTTTGATGCTCTAACGTTTTCCATCAGTCCTCGGCACCGGGAAATCAGATAAACACAGACATGAATGAGTGAATTAGGAAAATCTCTAACCCCTGGACTGCTGGTAAATGCACTCACTACCGGTACGGTTCTTACCTGTGCTAGCACCAGCACGACAAGAAAAGTCGAAAGGAACAGCTCGCGCACCCCGAGGGCGGAAGTCAATCTCATGTTGCTACCCGTCGGTGCCACTATTTTCCGCCTTCCCGTGCCGCGCTGTTCTACGCTTTTCCGTGCCGGTCCGGATCGTTCCCGTTGTTTATGGTTATGCTGCGTCGGCGGTTGCATCTTTTTTCTCCTTTCCAGCGCTGCTGATTGCATCGTGTTTACATAGAAAACCACACTAACCCACACATACGTACACAGGCGCACATAAACACGCGACGGGGGGTAATTTTTTTTCTTGTAGGCTGGTGACTAGTGGTGGTGGTGGACGATGCGGTAAAGATGTTGTCTAATATTCCGTCGTGTGCGCGAGATTTTTTCCCCACCCCACCGGGGGAGGTGCACGCACCCGCGGTTGGAAAATGGAGAGGAATGGAAAATTAATTCGTGTGTGGTTGACGTTTTGTTTCCTTCGGTTGAAATTTATTTTTAGCACTTCCGCACCGAAAACACAGCAGCTTCACTTGGGCCGCGCACTATATTGCAGCAGGCAATGATTTTCGTTGTCGAGAAATGCTCATACATAAAACGCACATATGTAAAAAAAACACGCACCAGATGTGAAACACTGAGCGCAATTTTTGCTGGGCAGGACGACCGAAGGGGTCTTCAGATTACACGGGAACAACAAATCACATTTGCACTTGACGGACGGTCCCTTCGGGGGGTGAAGATGCAAAAAGAAAATGCATTCACACGCGTTTCAGCATATTACGACAAAGCTGGCTTTGATCGCAAATCGAACCGGCAGAGGGTTGAAACGGAAAAACGACAAAACAAACAAAACATTACACCAGAAACGAATTGCACAAATTTAATATAATTTTTTTGGCAGATTTTTTTTTCTTTTACACCACCACTATTTTCCACAGCTTCACAATCACGCCGGAAAACACTCGTCACTTTTCGGTTAAAGAACTTTTGCACCTAATTTTCCACTAGCAAACACACGTTGTTGTTAAACACTGATTCAGAAACATTATTAGCTCGGTACGCATTAAAGCAGCATTTTACGCATTTTCACTTTACAGCCTTCCGCCCGAGGTAACACGCACACACAAACAATAGGGCACACGGTCTGGAAAACTAAACTCATTCACTCGCAGGCATGCAGGGAATGTGTGAATGTGTGTCCCGCAACCAGCCAGATCAGGCTGGGTGTTTTTTTGTTGTTGTGTGCCTTCGACCAAAGACCCGATTTCCTATGCTAACCTCTAATGTGGGTCATTTCGGCATTGTGTGTGTTGCTAAGAGTGCGGCGCCATCTGAGCACCAAAGGAGAGAACCCTGCAAACATAAAAGCGCACCATAAGTAATAGGCAAAAACCTAGCAAAGGGTCGAGAGAATACACACATAGGAAGGGGAAAACCAGGCTAGAAGAAGGCAAGAGGTTTAATGAATGAAATGTAAAGAAAATTTACTCCTCAAAGCAAAGATGAGGATACGAAAAAAAACAAACAAAACACCAAAAAACAATTTAATATTGGTCTAAAAGAAAATTCAACCCCTGCACAGAGCAATATTCAAAATCGTTCTTTGTTTTCCCAAAAGCCCAAAACCAAAGAGCGAATGTGCACTTCCGGGTTTGTACGGCGTACCACCAATTTTCCCGAGCATGCTACGGAGGATTTTCAGGATTCAATGCGTTCTCTTTTCCACTTCACTGAACCCCCATTGCCATGTGACGGTAGGAGGCACACACGCTCTCTCTGTGTGTGCGCTCACTGCTTGATTCTTTTCCTTTTTTGTATTTCTTCTTCGCGTACACTTTCACACCCCTTCACTCTTCTTCTTCACTAGGCGTTTTGCAGACTCTCTTGCACCCTCTTCGACAGTGTTTTATTTTCCTTTCGCTTTCCTTTGCTTCAAAATGCCACTGCCAGTACGCACACGGGCCAGATTTTTCTTTTCCTTTCTCGCCCTTCCACACGCGCGCGCCACTAAATACATTTCGTCTAATGACACATTGGCGAGCGCCTAAACTGGCCTGTGGCTGTCTCTGCGTTGCTACTGGCAACAACAATGGAATGCTGTTTCACGATTTGGCTGGAGCGGAAACAAGATTGCGCTCCGTGGCCCGGGCACAGCTTCTCACGATTTATCACGCTGACTGGTGGAATTTAGCACGACGCGAAATCCGCCAACAATCATTCACGACGATAATGATTCTCGTTATTATGGTAATGGCTACCCGATGTGATGCACAAAAAAATGTAGAAACGCACCGTCGGATGTTAGCAGCACCAGCGACACGAAATTCACCTCTCTCGTTTGGAAGGGAATCGAAAAGTGCTGATGTTGACGCGAACGCGAGCGACTCCTCCGCTGTCACCTGCAACAATAACAAACAAAAGCACCAACTCGGGTATGTAGAAGCGTGGTACGTACATGGTGCGTTTTCTCCCCTGCACTTTGACACATCATTTTGACAGTTGGGAGCAACGGAAAACCATTTGTCTGCAGCTATGTGAAGCACAATCAAGCATCTAAATTCGGTTTTTGATCGATTTAAAACCTAAACTTAACCATTTGTTGAAAGATGTTTAAAAACTTTGTGTTCCCCTACTTCAATCTTCCAAAATTAGCATTTTACATACAAATGAAATCCTGCAATTTCGATTACATCTGCGATTCATCATCCATTAATTTTCGTTTAAGTTTATGTTCATATGTACTACAAAAGAAAGTTGAAATGTGGACATTAAATTTATCTCTTTTATAAAATAATTTCGTCAATTGTATTATTCCTAAAAGTGGCAAAGATCTTTGCCTTGATCTCTACCTTCATCAAGGGCAGATTACACTTGTTGTCAAATCAAGTGAAGCGCACCTGTGCTATGAATGAACTATGGTCGAGCTCGCGGACATATAGCTGACATTCAAACAGAAAAATCGTTGGTGCAATTCCGTGAGTAGTATAACAATTTAATTTTATTGTTTTACAATATATTTTGATAAAGATTTATTTTGATTTGTTCATAAATAAATCATAATCATAAAATATTTTGAAGAATTGCACACATTACAATAAACAACATGAAAGATGAACAAATCCCCAAGCTATGTAAATCTCAAGGCTCATTTACACGACAGCAATAGGACTTGAGATTATGCTGAGACACCGGATGCTGCACGTGATTGTTGAGTAAATTATTTAAATTTGTGATTTACAGTCTGTTAAACAATAAAACACAAAATACAGAACGTTAGTGCGATCAGTCCGTCACCAAGCGTATACCTTGTAAGATAAATTGCAAATTGAATAATAGAACAGAGATCTCGTCTTTGTTACGGCTCTGGCATTATCCGATTAAAGGAACAAAAAAATGTTCTGAGCTAAAGTGAACCTTGGATTATTCAGATCTATTTGCTAACAAAGTATTTTCCTTCATTGATCTTTTAATAAACAACTTCATACAAATTAAATATCATCGATCATCTACTGTTCAATATATGCGAGTTCTTAAACTTAAGTACAATTTCATTAAACTGTTATGAGTGCTATCGGTAAATAACAGAAACTTCTATCACACCTAACATTTCTTAATATCTTTTTAAACATGGATATTTTCGTCGGATAAGTACATCAATTGTGTACTTTGCAATTTAGAAATGGAAAGTGTTTTTGCAACAACCTGCTCCAATGGCTTCATGCTCCGTAGCCTTTGCTTCACCATTAGCATTTCCCGACATGTCATCTGCCAATGATCTCCGGGTACGAGTATAATATGTCCCGGGCGTTGGAACTTCAATTCAACCCATCGGCGTACGAAGACAGGATACCGACAGTGCACTTCAATTTCACACTCGTACAGCGCCGTTTATCATTGTTTGCTTCATCATAGTACCGGAAGTAGGCATTCAATGTGTGGCCACCCTGGTACAATTACACCCTGGGCAAGGGCGTTCGAATTTCTTTGCATTATATAGCTTCCATTTCGTAGTAGTGGTCATTGATTTGGCGAACAAACAAATCTCTCCACTGCCATTGTGTGTATGACGATTGGTTTGACCGATCATAAGCGGATGGTGGCAATGCAAGGTACCGCAAATGGATCGATGGTCGACCGCTGGGTCGATGGTAATTGCTGTAAGGAAATGAATTATAGCTCGGCACCAATAAGCATGTCCCGTGGCGATCGCTTTAAGATGTTTCATGTTCGAAAAAGGTGAAAGAATTGAATGATATTGTTCTTGCCAGCGATCATAAGCAAGTATGTTTCAGTGGGCATTGTTTTAAAACACATTAGAGCAGTACCTTTTTACCGGAAATTGTTTTCGTTTTCCGATACTGCCATCTATTCGAGGCATTGTTTGGTAAGAGGAAAACCAGCGTAACGATATTTATTTCTGCAATGATTAAGCTGCTTTTGCTCAACACGGTACAACCATGTCATTCGGACGCAAAACGGTAATCATACGATGCAATCTTTATTGAGCTGGCGATCGTGATGCATCCATATGCAACGTACGTTTGTTTGAAGAAATACTCCACTAAACGGTCAGCTTCTTGCCCATTGCTCATTGGCTCTCTGACGCATTGGACTGGCGATGCATAAAACTGTCGTTAACACTGTAACCTGATCGAAACGCAATAATGTAACGCTTCCTTCACAGGGTTGAAACTGAACGCAACGCAAAACGTTTTAAGGGATCATTCAACTATTACGTTACACTGGAAGGGAGAACGGGGAGAGGGGAAGGGGTTGTCTGGGAGCGTTACGATTTGTTACAGAGAGGGATTTATTCGGAATTCTTAAAGAATGCTTGAAAAATACTAGCTATAACACATGATCGATAGTGTGAGAAAACAGGATGAAAATTAAAAAAATTGTTCGATTCTTTCCTTTCGTAAATTTCCCCATAATCGTCCGGAAAAAAACCGCCAGAAAGGATTCTTCGACACTTCCAAGAGAACATCCATCCCATATAGCAAAACAATAGCTCATTTTGTAAGCATATACGTAGGTCCAACAAGACACCCAAAGGACATGGTGTTGAATCTTTCAAAAAAAGATTTAGCGTTACGTTTTGTTATAATATGAGGGGGTTAAAAATTAATAATTTTTGCGTTACGTAGTAGTTCAATCATCCCTCAAGTTACGATTTCCAAATTGCTTAAACTTGTGCAAATCAAACCAACCCAGAAAGGGTGGACATCCCCGTGGTTGTGATCGTTCGTGCGTCCATCGATCGTCGATGGGTGGAAAACAAAATCAATAACATGATGTAAGTAAACATTGCCGATTGGGCGAATCGCGCAAAGCGGGATGGCTTAAAAAATTGCACTAATTTTTCGTTTGACAGATTTATCGATCGTTTTTCTTTGGATCGATCCAACTTGTGGTAATCGTTTTGGTGGGCTGTTTGTTGGTCAAACGCTCCCAGAATGCGTAAAGTGTGATCGCAACGATGATCATCCGTACGATAATTGGCGCAAAAAGTTGATTTACATAAAAGTGTGATAAGTGATCGACAAAATGAAAAGGAAATATACAATCTGGGAAGACATTATGAGCAGTTTTCTGAACAGTGTCTATTTTTATCACTAATAGATTATGAAAATTTTAATGATCAAATTTATAATTAGAGTAAATTAAACTGATGTTTATTTAACAGATCAAGATCAATCATTTATTATTACAATTTTCATGGGAAAACAAATCACATTTTACGACCAGCAGTTCACCAATCATCCAAAAATTGTCTTTAACCTTCAACGTAAACAAAACACCCCTTCGAACAAGGGTGTTGGGAAATGAAGATACAAAGATGGGAGATGTTAAGTGTGATGACAGAAAAGCAAATAAATAGTATTACTATTTGCTTCATTTGTCTCTATCACAGTCAAAACAAAAGAAACCCACAATTGAACGTTGAAATGGAGGTTTTGATGTCGCGCCACTGGTCCCGATCTTTAGTTCGAAACTGTTATTGAAACCATCAATAGGTTTATTAGTTTATGGAAAATCTCACAGTTGTTACAGACCGCGCAATGAATTATCAACAACACCGCTCTGCCCACCAGTGGGAAGTATAGTTGTGGATGATTTCATCCCCTTAACCAGTGCAAATAAAACTAATTCCTCGCATCCCATTCCACCGAACTTCTTCGGTCTTTCGGACCGGCTGCTTGACACGTAATTATATCGCCCCAAATTTCGGCATTTTATTATGACTATCGTGTTATGCACTGCACTGCAACCATTGATGCCATTTTTCTTCCCGACCCATACGTTACCGCACACATTGGTGCCGTTTAGTGCTGCCCTGTATAGAAAAAAGGCTGCTATTAGAAAAAATAACGCACCAGGTGCGGGCAGATTCCACGCGAAAATTTTCTGTGTGTGAACATCTTGATCATACACGGACACACACACACACACACACACACACGTCCCATATACACCCCTGCAAGCCAGGGTGCTTTCGATTGCAAAACTGGACGGTTTTTGCACCCGGTTGGCACATCCATCTGATTTGCCACCGATTTAAACCAAGCGAGTGAGCACGTGAGGACGCACGTGTGTGTGTTTGTGGGTTTGAGTGTGTGTATGTGTCTACTTTTTTCGTGGTAATGCCGATGCCGTAGTGATGCTCTCCACCAGACAAAACATTGAAACGATTTACCAAACGGTTGCGCCGGTAACGATCCACACGACAGAAGACTACAACGCAACGACAAGCAACGAACGCAACACGGTGTAACATTAGCTCCCGTTTTGCGTCTTATGTGTTTTATTTTTGTTTCGTTTTGTCTCGCTTTTTTAACCTCCTTTCTTTCTTCATCCTGATCCTGTTCTTAGGTGGTAAAGGCACACTGCTTGCAGCAGGTGAAAGACGGGGCACAGACGAAACCGTGTGCGACCGAAACACTGTGGCGCCCTGTGAAAGAAAGTAAACTTTCGATTTCATTCGTATCGGTTGGCTTGCGAGTGGAAGACGAAATTAGTGCAAAAGGAATGCTAATAAAATACAAACCAAACGGTAGATGTCCAGGCGGGTGACTCGGAATGGGAAAATGGTCGGATTATTTGTACTGTCAAGCGATCGTTACATTTCCACCACGTGAATGGTCGCTGCTACTTGTCTTGCGGTGATCGTAAAATGTTTGCTAAAGACAACAAAATGAAGATAAGTTCCGGGGGAACATAGATACACTTACTGCACACTATCATAAGAATGTGTGTGAAACACAATGTTTCTTTCCCTTAATATCTCTTACTATTGCATTGGCATCCTAACGGCGATGGTAGCTGGAAGGCACCGACAGACCGGGCGCAATAGGTGTAATTGAAGCCAAAAATCGAAAGCTTACCAACGGGCAATTGTATCCGTCCGGCATTGAGCACCCGGGTAAGTAACGTGACGTGGAAGTGACGGCATCCCTTTGGCTCACGCTCTTTGCCTGTTTGGTGGTAAGCATTAAAATGTCACGCCGAAGGTCGATCTAGTTTTTTCTCTTCTTCTCTCCTTCTCTCTGCCGTGTAGTGTATCGGCAATCCCGTGCCAGTTTCCATATCGATGTGTCCGTCCGTCCTGTGTTTTTGCGCGTTAATTTGTTCGCTTTTCTTGCGCAGCGCAAGCGGAACAGAAGCGGAAACGTAATGAGCTAGGTCCGGTTTTGCGATCGTGTAGTAATTGGATGAAATTTCCACAAGAACACTACCGTGCACGACACTGTGTACGGTGTGTGGGCCATGGTCGGGTCAAGAGCAATCTTATGAATGAGAGGGTGTGTGTGTTTTTTTTTTCGGGAAACGTTCTTAGCCTTTTGGTTTATGGATTTATTGGATGAGAGATTGTGTTGGGTATGATTTAGAATTATATAGGCTAGTCTTCTGTGAAAATAATGTTTCTCCCATAGGGTTTTGTTTAATATTTTGCAAATTGTTACTCAAAATTTCGAAGAAGCCTGACAAACCGAAGCACCGGAAGTTTTCGTGAGATATTCTTTACATAATATGCTATTTTATTTTTGTCTATTTTTTTCTAATAAAAATTACGCATTTTGCAAATTTGGCTTTTAAAAACCACTCCAAGAACAACCTGTAAAATGTATCTACCTCTGTGGGGGTTTCCTTTCTATTTTCATGCTTTATTATGTGTCTATAATTTCTCATAAGAATACTGTCAATCCAATAACTGAGGTTGTTTGCTTTAAAAAACACGAAGTTTATCTTGTATTTCCAATTTCTGATTTTTAACATTTGATTTTAACAAATGTTAAACATTTAACAAATGTTAAACATTTTGTTTAACATTTTTCGCCCATCACTTTTCTCTTTTTACACTTCTTATATCAAAGTGCAAAGATAATCAATTATTGCTTCAGAAAAGGTGTAAGGTTGTCATCAACCCCTCCGCTAGTCGTGTTTTACCACAATTTATTGTAATTTTGCACCGCATTTTATCGCTCTTTATGTCATTTTCTTGTTTGTTTTTATTGTTTCGTTGTCGTAAAAAAGTCGTTCTGTTTTGAATTTATTCTGTTTTGTTTTGATAAACTTTTAGATTCTTTTTTCTTCTTTTCCGCTACATTTTCCCTTTTCTTCTTTACTTCTTTTCTTCTTTACTTTTTACAAATCTTTAGGGTAAAAAAAATTAATCACAAAATGATCAATTATCTACATCTTTCTTCCCCATCCATGATTCACTTTAACAACGGTTACGTCTGGTAGTATCAAACCCATCCATCGAGTAGTTTTCCTGTTTTTTCGCCTTTTAGCACGCACATACCCAATGACACACGAAAGCCCACCACTTCATTCTCACTCATGGGTGACAAAACACATTTTTCTATACCATAGACAACGCATCAGTTCAAAAATCATCCCATTTCATCAAGAGCATTGCAGATAAAGTGGAAACTAGCTGTGCCGTGTTACAGCTGTTCGGAGTGGGTTTGGTGTCCCCAAAAAAACAAAGAGCAAGATACAAAATACTAAAGCCAAACAAAACATCTCATCTCACTACCCTAACTCCTTCTCTCTTTCCCTGAAAATCAACACCCCAGCAGAGCATAGTGAGCAAATGCACTCAATTCACGGTGGGCCACACGATCGCGCCCCGTTGGGAGTGTGCACCATTTGAATTGAACAATGGAAGTGTGCGCTTGTTTGTTGCAAAATTAATGCATATCACAGCCCGCACGGAGGTCATGTGAACGAATTGCAAGCTACCGGTGGTGCAGCGACCAGGAATGGTGACTTAATTCGACAGCGGCTGAGTGTTTCCAGCACGGAAAACATCGCTTCGTTGTGCCATATCAGCTGAAGGGAGGAGGTTGTACCCACCGGGTATTGGGGCTTATGATTTCTATGCTCGGCGCCAAAAACCCTCAACTCAGCGCACACTAAATGTTACAATCATTTTTTGTTTCTTCTGGTAACGTACACCTTCGCGCCGCTGTCACAAGATGCCACTGTGTGAGGACCAGTTTGACCCTTTATTTGGAGCACTTTGGTGGATTAATGGCCAGCGAGGCGGCGGACGTAGTTGCACAATGTTTGCCCTTCACTGGTACTGATTTACTGACGGTGATAGTAGCGATCCGGTGTGCGGTTGTTGTGCCTTGTAAAGCACCTTTTCGTGAACTTCCAAAAAATGGAAACTTTGCCAACCCACCCGCCCCGCCAAAAAGGGCAGTGCGAATCTTAACTGGTGCACTTTAAAAATTATCAATTCATCGCTATTTTATTTGAATGCTGTTTAGCCGTCCTCCGGGGCGTTACATTTGCATGTTGGCGTTATGGTTTGGGGTTTTTTCTTACTTTTCGCTCCAAAACGCTTAGCAAAGTCGTACGGAAAGTAAGCTAAATTCTTAACCGACAGCACTTAGGCTGTGTAAGTGTGGATGAGGCAATCGATGAAGTTGGAGGATGGATTGCGTTATACCGTTTAATGCATTTGAGCTGCATGTTTTGCCGTTCGTTCTAAACAATGGGTCAAATGGTGTTTTTGGGGGGCAAAACACAAGAAACCACAGAAAACATGCCCAGTCACATGATGATTGGGGTGATTGTGCAGCGTGCAATTTTTCTTTCATTCAAAAAAGTGGTCGGTAAAATATGGCTCTTTGGCCCTCTCGGGGTGGCTCTAAGAAATTAATTCAACCAACGAAAGGCTTGAAAATATTTTATCTTTAATTGTGAATTAAATTTAAATTAATTTTTATCAAAATAGCAGTATCCTACGATTGGACTATACTAAAAAGTTGATGATTATAATCACTAAATAAGACTACTTAACATATTACTATAACAAAGAAAGTCTGTTCCTAGTATATTAGAAACTAGCGATGGGTAACGTATAAATTTTGCTGCCTGCTGGAGTTGGAGTCGGAATGACTCCGGAAGAAGTTAACGGGGGCGGAGTGTATTGTGGACTATTGCGAAATTTATAATTTACTCATCACTATCTGGACCCGATTCCTCATCCGGAATTGATCGGACCGATTCGGACTCGATCGAACTCGGAGTGTGCCGGACTCGACCGGACTTGCCGGAGTGAATTTTGATTTTTAGACGGAGTCGGAATCAATTTTTCATACGTGGAGTCCACGATTCCACTCCGGATTACACATCACTACTAGAAACTAAGGCAATTTTTAGTTAAAAAGATAATTTAATTTTGTCTTTTTCTCTTTCTCTCTCTCTCTCTCTCTCTCTCTCTCTCTCTCTATCTCCTTATCTCTTTCTCTCTCTCTCTCTTTCTCTCTTCTCGGTTTAACGGCCTTATAGGTCCTGCTGGCCATTTCTTTCTTATTAGACTTTTCTTTACATCGTAGCCGGATAATCAGTCCTTGCTACGGGGAGACGGTCCGGATGGGATTTGATACTCGGTCCTGCCGCGTGGAACCGGCGCCGTTTATCACATACACCACCGGACCACGACGGGGGCTACGTCAAAGATTTGGCATTGCCTACGTCAAAGATTGACAATTATATAGGTGAATTTAATCAATAAATAAACAAATATTGCTAAGGAATAGTACATATCGGCTTCAGATAACTTATTCATTTTTTATTTTTGTACATTTATAATTATTGTCTTTTAACTCCGCAATGTTTACAGATCACCGATCTAGAGCACAGCTAAGGAAGGATGATCCACCCATAGTGAAAAACTGCAACCATCACCACACATATACAGTTCCGGTATTGGGTTTTTGGTAGATTAAATCGTGCAAAATTTTCCTTCCCGCATCGAAAAACGGGGAAAATGCCGCTTGCATACGGTGAAGCGCTCGTCCGTAAGGCGATGGAAGCATCGTTTTAATATTATTATTAGTTAATTAAAAAAAGACACGATATTCAACCACTCCATTTTCCTTTGATGGGAAGGCCCCCAAAAGACGGGGAAAGCAATAAACACCGTCACCCGTGCATCGGTGAAGGCGTCGTAATAGAAACTAAAATCATTACCCGTTAAGCAAATAGCACCGAATAATGAAGGCAACAGTTTTCGAGCCGTTCGACCAGTTTGGACAGTTTTCCCTCTTTTTTTTGTAGGAAGAAAGTAATGAAAAACCTCGTACCTCGTCGGTTTCATCGAAACGGAGCAGATTTCTTCATTAGTGGTATGCAAAATACGAACGATCGTCACTGCTCTAAGGAAGCATTCAAACGCATAAGTTGAGATGTACAACAAAAAAGAACCTTTATTTTATTTACCTTCATCCAACTTTGGCAGCTTTTTATTGCATCCTTTTTTTGGGGTCTAGCTATCAGTCCAATGAGTCCAGATTACTTAACATTGCACCAAATGTGCATCCCATGACTAACGAAAATGGGAAGAAGGTAGTTTTCACGCATTCTGCCCATGGTTTAATTAATTTTGGGCCACCATTTGGAGCCTCCTTACGTCATCCGTCAGCCTTTCATAATTTCTCCCCATTTGGGTGAAATCCGACCGGATCTGACGAACGGTAAAGAAAGTCGGTTTTCAGTAACACAGCAAAAATAAATCGGCCTGGCATAAATGTATGTGCTGTGTTTTGATGATGTCTAATGCTGAAAGTGCTGCGTGTGATACAATGAGATTTCTCGTACCTTATGTTTAGTACCGACTGGCCGCGTCGTACGGGGTGGCTGCTCCCGGGTGAGGGGACTAGAAACACTAATGTGGCCAAAAAGGCAGGTCCGCGAATAGTGCTAATGAAGGCGCTTATGCAAAGTTATGAGGCTTTTATTGTTACACTTACCCACATCACTTGCCGGATTGAGTGGAATGGCTGCAATGCGCCGTTTTGAAAGTCGCCAAACGATTACACTATTTTACGTGTGATTTAGTAGATGCAATCGAATCAGAGAATGCTTGAAAAATTTCTTGAATTCTCTCTGACTTATTAGATTTTTAAAAAAATAATTTTATACATATAAAACACATATAAACTAGAAAAGAAAATTTACTCAAGGTTGGATTAATGTTTCTATAGAAAGTTAAATGTGAAAGTATATACTTAACTAAAACAGCAATGCTTTTCGGTTCTTCTTTGCTACTTTAAGACCTATTTTTTAAGGGAAATCTCCTGCAAAATCGACAACCACTGTACTGTTCCAGGCACAAACAAGTGCCCAAAATAAAATTCGAAACATGATCCAAACGAATCTACAAAACCAGTGTTCGGCGATTCATGACTACTTCTTGGCACTTTCATTGTGGTTCTTAGTAACAAATTATTATAGTTTATAGTATGAATTTTTTATTTCTACCACACATTGTAGATGTATTTGAATACTATTACAGTATCATAAAATAAATCAATTTGCTTCTAAGATAATTTCTAGTTCTTCGAAATTTGAATTACCAAAACTTTCTTTTTTCTCTGAGAAGTTTTGCCGACCACTGCTCCAAAGAAGAAAAAATATTTTTAATTTAATAAAAAAAAACGATGAAACATTCGCATTACTATTTTCCGTACCAAATGGTCGTGTCGTGAAAAATAGCAATATTCCCCGATAGACGATTTAATCATCGTTGGCGTTAGACCGGTGACAACGGTAATTAACACTCAAGCAAAACTATCACCAATCCATTTTCCTATCGTCTCTGTTTCCGATCTTCTCTGTCCTGATCAGTGGTGAGATATGAACGATACCACACTGCATCAGCAAAGCAGGTGCCATTTATCAGCATGTTCCTTGTGTCCATGTTTCCATGTTTCGAAGTCGCGGCCACAACATGTATTTGCTTCAATCCTGCTTTTGAGTTGATATGCGCCCACTTCATCCCTCCTCCCCCGGAGACGAATAAAAACCAACAAATCAACCACATCTGATTAATTAGCCAATTTGAACGCTTTTGAGGTTCCATTTGTTTATCTCGCTAAGGAGTTGGTTGGGGAGAAATGAAATTAACACGCTTTTCATAAGATGCCGGTGACAGATTGTAACGTTGTGTGATGGTACAACACTCAGGAAATGGAATCGACGTTTGGCTTGTAGATGAAGCGTTATTTCGCTTTAATTATAATGCTAATAATGTAAATGATGTCGGCATTCAGTTCAATAGTACGAACTAGAGTTATAAGACAAATTTCTCAGTTACTGGTTTATAAATTCAAAAATATTGCTTTTAAAAATGAAAACGGATGTAAAACTTCAGAATGAAAACTTGTTTTATTCAAACAAAAAATGAAAAATTAAAAAAAAATCGGAAGCGAAAAACTTTGGATCACAATGGTTCGTTCAGACCAAGAAAATGAAGTGATAAATAAAAGGAATCTGAACAATTTTGAATGTATTACTTTCAATGAATAATCTTCTACTCACTAAAATTCACGTAAATTCTCACTTTATTTTACTTTTAACATATTTTAATCCGACACAACAGACTCTTTTATCCGAATTTTTCCTCTATCTCTAGCTACTGTTTATAGCTTTACACTCGTTCAACCATAGTGACATTCTTCCTGCCTTGCCGTAACTCAAATTGACACCCGTTTCGTCGCCACTGCTCGATGCATCGCAACTCAACCATAAACCAACCCACCATCCACTTATAGACGACTTTTCCTTTCGCTCGGCCCAATAGTCGGTGACTTCGGTGTGCCAAAAAGGTACTTCGCATGGTTCGGCGGCAGCACCCAACCGAAGTCATCCGGAACCTGGACGACGAAGCCGATTCCGAACGTTCCGAATCTCCCACCACGATACGCCATCATCACGACTTCGGCCGTTACGTTTGCCAATGTCGGTGGTTGGGTGTTTTGTTTCGGTTTTTATAAATGCCTAGTGCAGATGCAATATTTGCCTAATCTGTGCATCGGTTCGAACCAGCACGGATCCAAAGCAGTAGCGGTGTGAAACGGCTCCAGGCAACAAAAAAAACGGTAAAGAGTGGAGCGAGTGTTCAGTGCGTCGTGAATTCAGTGATCGCTGTTGTCGGAGAGTTTAGAGCACCGAGTCCATTCAAACCGTGTCCAACCGTCGAGTTGGACTGACGCATTTGGAGGCGTTCACGTTCCCGGATCAGTGAAGAAACAGTGTGGATTAAAGTGTTTTTTGTAGTTGCAAGTTTGTGTACGATCCCGACTAGTGAACACTGTCCTCGGTTGAAGACGATCGCGATCACCCCAAAAATCGCGACCAGTCCTTTTGAAGAACGTGAACACTTGGAGAAAAAAGGCCGCCAGAACAAAAAGGGATTTGCAACATGTGGTCCAAAATATTCCTAGGTGAGTGTGAGTGGAGGTGAATTTGGTTTTTACCCTTCTTCCCAACTAATGTTCAATACCGTAGAACGTGCAAAATGTCAACACACGTCGGGGGAAAAGATGAAACTTTAAAAAGCAACCGAACAACGGTTTGTAATGGTTAAGGGCAGACAACAAAAAAACGTGTCCGCACGCTTGAAGTGACCTTTTCCCTGATGATCATCTTGCGCCACACGAACATGCGACATCATGACGATGATGTCGCTACCGGAACACGTACATACACGGATGAATGTTTCCAATGTTCTAGCCGTTTTACGAAGTTTCCGTTGCGCGTTCCGTTCGGGTTCGGATAATTACCAGGGTAATCTTGTGGCAAGCACCAGCGGCAAGAACATTTGCACCCAATCTTGTGCAAACTAATTATGTAGTGCAATGCTAAAGCAGCAAAAGCGTTTCTGGCGGCTTGATGGAAAATTGGCACGATTGGGTGTGTTTTATCTGTTTGGTGGTTGCGGCACCATTTTGCGAGGTGCCAACAACTGTTTGACGAGTTTCTGAGCTGATGACTGAGAAAGGGGCGGCATTTTGCATATAGACAGTTACACACCGGATCGGGTGTGTTGTTGCACAGCCATCAGAATTCTATGTCAAGGTTTGCATAACGTTTGTTGCGATTCATTTGAATAGGATCGATGGGAACTTGGAATATCCGCTTTCATGGATTTTTTTCCTTAGAATTCTAAAATAAAAACTTCAAAAAGCAGAATATCTCTTAGTTTTACAAAACTCCTTATTGATTAAAAATAATTTTAACACTAGAACTACCGGACAAGTCATTTTGACTGAAACGCTTCAGTTTCATCATATTATTTTTTTCGGTTAAACAATCCATATCTAGTTGAACCATGACTTTTACATATATATTCTTTAGTAAAATCTTCAATAAACTAAAAAATATTGTCTAATTCTGCAAAATTGTTTAGAAAATTAATCACGAACAAAAAACGCTTAAAACGCTTGGTAGTTCTAGTGTTAAATAGCATAACATTGCAGTTATGCTGTCGTAAAGGTTTTTGTATGTGCAATAAATTTCCACTTGAACAACACCCCTAATTGAGATGAAGTAACAATTCCCATAAAACTTGACATTTATGAGACAATGCTAAAGAATCTCTTTCTTTCCCGCTTCTTCTCCTCTCTCGATCTTCGATTTGATCTTCCCTTGAAAAAAAAATGGCGAAAATGAACGTGTTGCACCGTTTGCTAATATGACAGCATTTTCATACCATCATATTTCAATCACACTCTTCCTGCCACATACTTCCGTGCAAGCATTCGCAAAAACGGCCGGAGAGATGACACGGGTCCACACCGCCAGTGCAAAAACATGCTCAGGAAATGTGCGCGCGCTGAAGAGAAAAACAAGAAACCTTGGCAACAACACGTTGTTGGCTGCCAGTACGATCATACACTGCGGTGCTCCAAATTGAGGCTTATTGCGCTTGGGAAAATTGCGCCACCTGTTCCCGGTATGAGCCCACAGAAAAAGGTGACCGTTTCGGGCCTCCTGACACGTTGAGGCTGGTAACGGATGGTCAAGGGGGAAAAAACAAACTTTAGCATCCGGTTTTTTGCAATTTTTAGAAAGCAACTAAACCATGCTCCCCCTCGCTGTGTCTTGTACCATCCATTAGTTTGTCCATTATTCCCCCAAAAACCTCGGGTGGGAGGTGAACGCCAAACACCGAGTGGGATGCATCTGTCTCACAGTCACATTGGCTTCACGTTTATGCTATGGAAAACTACTTCATAATAATAACATGTCATCAGCCGATCGTGTGGCATCTTCTGTGGTACTTGTTTCACTTCTGTATCGGATGTTATTTCTCGCTCTTCCGTGGTGACGGGTTTCGGTTACGTAATTGAAACGTCTCGCCGGCAATGATGTGGCCGCGACGTGGAAGAGAATGGTCCCCCCGGGAGGGGGAGGCAAACATAGACAAAGAAGCCTTTCTTTTTTCCCCACCCTTTTTGATCCATCCTCTAGTCCCTGTCGGACAGTTTGGGACATCGAATGGATCAGGTGCATTGGAGAGCATTTTGCATTTGCATTTCTATGTGCATCGTTTTCTCCTGCAGGTTTCCTTCGCTCCTCAGCCCCCGGGGGCTGAACCGGGGATGCATTGTGATGCTAATTATCGAATTACACTGTTTTTCCTTCTATCGAATGAAATGGAAAGTGAATGCCTATTGGTCATTTTTCAATATGCTTAAGCTGGTCAGTTTTTATTTTTCACTTTCCAACTTCATAACTTAGGGATTTTTTCTTGCTGTTTGGTCGTGTAGCTTTCATTCTTTTGATACAGTCCACGGTCATCTTGATGTGGAGTTTACATAGAAACGGGCGTAAGAAAAACAACATTAACCCTCTCTCTTTCTCTCTCTCTCACCCCCTTGAGCGTGAGAGTTCATCTTCTTGAAGGGCAAACGTGGAAACAAAGACACGTTTCGAGCTGCTAAAGTCATTTCCCAGCCACGATTGGGGTTGTATCAATATGGAACAACCCCTTGGGCAAAAGGTTGACAAGGCGGGCGTTGTAGCAAAAGGTGATGTGAAATGGGTCATCTGCTCAGGTGGGCAGTGAACGAGTCCGACGGTTAGGCTGACCGATGCTGTAACCGTAATGTAATCGAAATGTGCCCGATTGTTGAAAGTAGTGCGAATGGTAGAACGAAATGAGATATTACATCCAAACACTAAAAGGTAACTAAAAAGGGGTAGATCTCAAAGAGGAGAAGAGGGAAAACTCAAATATTTCTTGGAGTTTGAAGACCACCAATTGTCCACCAATTTTTTTTATCAATAAACCACCAAAATTAAGCGTTTTTTTTAAAAAAAAAGATTTTTAAATTAGAGTACCGAATTTTTAATAAAAATGTGAATAAATTTAAATGAAATTTTCGTCAGGCATTCTTCACATAAGAATTACTACTTTGCGAGAGGTAATATTGTTAGATTGATTCAAAAAAGCTTGTAAAAAAGACTTTTTCATATTTGCTAATATTTTTTAAGGTATTCTTGATTGTGTAAACTTTTTCGGGAAAGTCCTACAATTTAGAAAGATGCATTTTTAATTTTTTTATTTCTTTATTGAAATTTTTAAATGTATTTTATTTTAACACTAGAACTACCAAGAGTTTTAAGTATTTTTTTATATTGTTGAATAATTTATAAACAATTTCGAAAAGCTGAATTTTGGACCTGCTTTTACCGTGTAGGTATGTAAAAGCCATGCATCAACTAATGTAGAATTGTTTGATAGAACAGTAAAAATAACTAATTAGGTCGCTTTAGTGTATATATTAAAAATATCTAGAAACAATATAGCAATAAAACTTATTTCAGATTTTATTGCTGATTCCTTTTCATTTCATTATTTCAATTACAACCTATCATCAATCCAAAAGAGGTGGTTGAATTAAAAGCAACGCTGAAGTGTCTAAATTAAATTGTATTTCTTTGTTGCGCCTGCAACGTATCGATCAAACCCTGATAGTTCACACTATTCCGACTTTTACTATTACTTTACATTTTCCGACCTCATCGCTTCCTCTTTCGATATCCCGTCCCGGGCCCACGTTTGTGGAAATGTTAAGTGAAAAACAGCAAAGATGCCCGGGGGCGCCCGAATAAGTTGTCGGTGCATGTGCAACATTTAGCGCGCATGTACCGACGATCGTTCCAGCGGGCAAACAAAAGCGTCGCCGGAAAAGCGATACCTAGCAGCGTATGTTTTCCCTTTTGGCATGTGTTTTCTTTTTCTTCTTTTCGTATGTAAACATTTTCCTTCTTATTCCCAACCATCGTACCCATACCCTGGAAAGGAAGATCACGATACGAGTTTGCACCAAAAACGCTTGTTTTGCTTTCGTTTTCGCGTACCGTGTGCCGTAACGTACAGTGCGCACATCCCATTTCCTTTCTGGAAAGGGTTTGTCTACAACAATTGCGCAATAGCGCTTCGAGTTTTTGGAGAACTCAATCGAACGAGAAAACCTGCAACACCTGCTGAGGGAAGCATTAGAAAAGAGTGCTGGAATTAACTGAACGGGTTTTTTCTTTTGTGGTTCGGTTCAGTTACGGGCCTTTGGAGACGATCATTTTCGCTAGATAAAACCTCGCTACGATGATGATGATGAGCGGTTTCGGTGGATACATTTGATTCTTACAAATATATGTATATGGAGCATGTAATTAGCATTGTTTTGCTATTTGTGTAGTTATACCATCGAACTTAAACCGCAACGGTTTAATTTAATACCCTACCAAAAGGGAAGAAAGAGAAGAAATATTGTATAAAGGAAAAAACGCTCCACAGTCACACCTAACAAGCATCTTCAGTACTGTCAAAATACAGCGTAAAAGATATCGTTTCTTCACTTTCCCACGCAAAAAAGGAAAAATAAACCTTCGCAGCAAACCACCACTTGATTTCCATTTTCAATCATACCTTACACATAATTATGACATAATTTTCCCAAAAAAAAACAACCCAACCCAGCTAGCAAGCGTAAAATTGGCTCCCAATAACAAATCTTTTCGATCTTTGCGTGTTTGGGCTAAAAAAGAAAAAAAATAAAACTTCCCTCCAGTAAACACTTCTTATCGCATCACGTTATGAACTAATTTCCACGCAGCAAACAAATTTCCCATAATGAGGAAACGAACTCGAACGGCACGCGGCATCACCCGTCTGAACCTGGGGAGAGACTTTCTCACACTTTCTAACGTACGACATTCATGTTTTTTTTGTTGGAGTGGTGATCGCGTAATAGCAAAATCAATTTTTCTCATATTAAATTAAATTTTGTTAATGTACACTTCCTGCCACCACTTTCCGGTGACTCTCTGCCCGTTTGTTTCCTGCGCCCGATCATTTTACTGTCATCAGCCGGAAAACTGTTTGGCAGCTGAGTTTCTTCCTTTGAACCCTTCCTTTAAACAGAGGTACCAATCACTTCCGGGGCTAGATGTATGTGTGTGTGATGCAATTTGCATTGTACACAATTCACATCACAAGGCAAGACGATCAATGCAATGTTTGCCGGTCAATTAATGGTTTCAGTATCAGATTATCCCCAACAACTTGTTGCATCATCAATGCAACCTGCTCATTTCCACTCATTGTGCAGGAAGGTTTCAAGATTGTCGCCTGCATCGTTCAGTGATTTGAGAAGAGTCAGGCTAGCAACATTAGAAAGTGAAAATTTGATGCACTTTGTTCCGGTATGTGATACAAGTGCAAGCTTGGAAGGGAAAATGAAGGGGCTGAAGATATCTCTCATCCCGTGGAGAGGGTGTACTGGAGCCAACTATAGCCACTAAACAAAATTTCTTGAAGATTTGTTTGTATCCACTGGCCTAGAAGATCGTCGAATTCATGATAATACGTTCGGCGCAGGATTTTGTCGCGATAGTGTCGGCGGAAGGAAATCTCCACATTCCACGCACTTCTGGACGGTCGCTTTTCTCCATCGGCTCCATCGGATGATTGACAGCTGATGGATTAATGGTGTCCAATCGTCAACGTGCACTTTCGCCGCTACACGGTGACACAAAGCAGAGAGTGACCGTAAGCGACGAACCCACTTCACAAAACACAATTTCTCGTGTGGAGGCCTACAAGCACACCCCCTTTCGGAAGACTAGAAGCTGTGTTTTTTTTTCACTCCCTATTAATACGTAATCTAGTCGACATAATAATTAAACAACTAATGAGCCCACCTTTTTCTTCGGAAGCATTCATTTTTTGGAGTGTTTCTCACGTTCATCATCACAAACGAGAAGTTATGAAGCTTCATGATAGATATGCGGCAAAGAAGGCAACCAAATTGGAGGAATATTTTTATCTATCACTTTTTTTTTGGGACAACTTTTTCTGAGAGCTATTTTGAACCGCACATGCTTGAAATTGACCCTCTTCAGAGTTTGGGAGTTTTGATGAGATCACTTTGTGCGTAATGGCGCTTCGCATCCGTAACTGGACGATCGCAAGCTCAAGCGTTTGCTGCATTGAACTGATCATAAGCTGAAAGCAAGGTGATTTAATGCTTAATTATAGTGTGAAAATATTTATTAGCTGCGTGTCATAATGCACCGGAATGATGAATTATGCGGGAAATTTAAGCACCTTTGCTAGTCGTTTATAACAGAAGATTTTATTTACAATTTAAAACGTGGCGTAAGCATTCAGGATTACCATTAAAATGTTTGGATTTTTGAAAATTTCATTATTAATTTTTTTATTTGTTAATTCTAAAGCTACTCGAATAAACTATCGCCCACTAACGCGATTTTTTAAAATGGACAATTTCTTCAATAATTTAATGGACAATATTTTTACAAAGAGATTAAAGATTCAAGAACATTTTTAAATTAATATTGAAAATTAACACAAAAATTTACATTTCTGTAGTCCGTTAACAACCATTTCGGAATCCAAACATTTAACACTAGAACTACCGGACCAGTCACTTTGATTGGAACGCTTCATTTTCATAACATTTTTTTTTGCGTGAAACAATCCTACGGTAGTTGAACCATGAATTTTACATATATATTTTATAGCGCTATCTGCAATAAACAATTAAAATATACTACAATTCTTCGAAATTGCTTAAAAATTAGCCTCGAACTAAAAACGCCTTAAACGCTTGGTAGTTCTAGTGTTAAAAAAGGAATCCAAACTTGAATGTAATATTACCAGTATATATAAAATAGTAGAAAAACTAGAATACACTAGATTTTTGCCTAAAAGTTATTTATTTCGTCAAAAAATTAAGAAAGAAGAATTTAGAAATAAAATCTCAAATCAAACCGGGTTACAAGCTTCTGGGAAATTCTGGATAACGATTAGCAAAATGTTATGTTGAGATAAACGCATGAAAACGAGTTCATTCTTTTCCCTTTATCTTCGTTATCTAGCTTAAGGAAATTAATGAAATGCTGACTATATATCACCCCTAAATCAACGTTAAATCTATACTCCAGTTCGTATATCTCACACCGATTTCTCCGCTGCGTTTAAAATCAATCCAAAGCCACTTAATTTCGTGACAAATTCCCTAACGAAGCATAAACATGGCACGCGGCATTTCTCCACCGGATCGCACCACATTGGCACGTGCGTAAAGAAAAAAACCAACACGCAAACTTGAACTTGATTTTATCTCGCACCAAACTTCGCATCGACAAGATCATGCAAAGGCTTTTGCAAAACTTTCACGCATTCGATTATGATCGCGGACGCGTGTTCCGGATCGTACCGATCGGCGTCGATTCGTCGCTGCACCTTTATAAAAGCATAAAAGTATATGGTGGAGACAAAAAAAAAGCAACCTGTAAAAAAAACACATAAAAACCTGCCCCGTCCATTTTCCGCTCGTAACATTTTAAGCCTTTTTTTGGAGAAGCAGGAAAAAGCATCCAAAGGCGCCAAAATGTATACAGGGAGAGGGATATCGACATTGGCAAACTGAACGCCCCAAGAGTAATGTACGGAAGGTTTGCATCCCGTTCGAGCATTTTACTCGGTTGGTGTTTGTTGGATCATAATATTAAAACAAAAATCGAAAGTTTCATCCACTTTTTCGGTAGCAAAATCATTGTGAAATGGTAAATTTTCACTTTGCAGCTGAGCTTAACGCGGCACAGGTTACGATACCGGTTAAACCACCAATCGAGCAGGATAGAAATAAACGAAACCATCTTGAAGACACCGTAGCGACGCGTTTGTCAAGATCGCCACGGGATAAGGGGAAAAACCCACAACTTTACATATGGAACTGTGTTTTATAGAGTTCACGGGTACGAGAAACAGGAAAACCTACAAGCAAACGGTGCATTTATCCTACCTCGTTGATCGCATGCTTAACGCCAACGTAAGTGACTATGGGTGAATACAAATTAATTTACTGCACCCTCTGCACCCAGACCCGGGGATCGGAGAGTTAATTCCAATTCCACTCCGGAACTGGAGCTGACGCCGTCGTCTCACTGCAATGGTACACTTTTTTCCTGTCCAAAACTGCACTACAAAAGTGATCGCAGAAAGGGCAACTGATTACATAGAAAGAAAGTTTCTGTTTTATTACTTTGCATCGTTAATGGTTCGTTTTGTGTGCAGTGGCTTGATGTGCGGTGGTGATTGAACTGCCATTTTGTGAAGATTAATGGTGATCATCATCTGCCCCGTGCGCTACGTACCGGTACCGATCGTATCTCGTGTGTGTGTTGAGTTGCTATTTTTTTTTTGCACCATCATTATGCTCTCTAACTGTTAAAGTGTGCAGATTTGACGAAGCGTATAATGGTTGGGTTTAATTTTTTTTTTTTTGGGAAAAAAGCATCAACCTCACATCAAGCAGAGACCAGAGTTCCGGGCAAAGAAAGAAAGAAGGATCACGATCAACCCGACAAACTAACTAAGCGATGGTTGATGACGTTTGGAAGATCGGAACCCCTTTGGCGGTATATCCATGATAAGCGACCCCGAGACTCTAGTGAGAAGTGGTGGTGATCGTTAAAGAAAAAAAAACCGGCTGATTTCAATGATGCCTTTGAGTGTTAGTTTTGCCTAAATTGTACAAGAATACCATCCCTTTTTGGCACACGGTATCGAAGAGAGGCTTAGATTCACGACATCATCGTACCCGTAATTTGCACGTTTTAAATGCTTCGACAGCAGCATACAATTATCGCCTTCCGTGCACGATTATGTTTCACTTGTGTGCAATGAATGGTAACTATATTCGCAGACACTTTCTTATCCTCCATTGCTACTCAACGTGGGGAGGTTTTTTTCTGTTTCTATCGCTCACTCCATTCACTATCATTTCAATCGTGCTGTCGTGGCCGGCATCATCCCGTGTACTAGTTGAAAACTCTTTCCGCACACATTGTGACCCCTTAATCTTGCTTACGTGACCTAAGCAGTAGCTGTGGTGTTTAGTGAAGGTTGAAACTCCCCCAAAAAAAAGGTGCCCTATCATGCTTTCCGACAGTTTTCCGACCTAATTTCAAAACCACTTCACCACGGGGAGAATGTGACCGTTTGCCGATTATAAAGTGGTAACTGCAATCATTTGTAAATAACGGAGATAATGGAATTCCGATTTGTGTTTGCGTAAGCGCTCCGAAACTGAGAAGGGAACAATTAAAAATCCCCAAAAAAACCCACCAAGAATAGCTTTGAAAATGCTTCAACCAAGGTTGGGAAAAAAGGTAGCTTTTACGGAGATATAAAGAATGCCCCAGATACCCCAGATAGATCTCTTACAACAGATTTTCGTTTCAAAGTTACCCAAGTTGCCATTTGCTTCTAATTAATTAATGAATGATCGCAATCGCCGGGTACATAGCAGCGTGACCAGTGCATTACCAGTGTTGACGATTTACCGTGGGACTAAATTGTATCTTCGCATATTAATTGTTAACCAAAAACAACGGTCTCAAGACTTTTACTATGAGCCACTCAATCAATGGAGTTTTGGGAAGTTCTACTTCGATAAGTGTTGGGTAATTTTTCTCACCTTTAAAACATTACGTGAGTTGGGGCAATTGGTTGTACATTGGTTTGATGTCTTTTGATGGGAAGATAACTAATTAACAACTATTTGGATGTCATTGCTTGACCGAAGGTATTTTATCTCTGGGAAAGCAAAAGCATTTCGATGGGAATTCGCGTGCATGATGAAGGTAACTGTTATTGAATTGAAGAACTCGCACAACTCGCGAGGGTGGAAATTATGTTTACATACCTTCAGGAACAAAACTCAACCAAATCGTTTCCTCACACTTCATAGCAAAACGATCGTGTACGTATCTGTACATTATCATACACATTAATCCACTCGTTTCTCACGTTTAACGTTTAGTAAGTTACTACCAAGGAGAAACATGCGTGTACTAATATGCTCGTGAGATGCATGCAAAAAAACAAGCTTCTGGGACGCATTTTTTTAAGCTTGTCGTACGAAATCGGTAGAACAATGGATGACAAAAGGTTCGTCTGCGTTAGACGGTAACTTCTTGCTAGTGGTTTTTACGCTCAAAATGGTAAAGGCGTACGATTGCATAATGCACATCTCGTTTATGGTGGATTAGTCAATGTGTTAGTAGGTAGTAAAAAGAAGAAAAAAAACGATGGGTGTGATGAACACACATCGCTTTATTGTCATGTAATAGAATTACATAAAGTGCGCCTGGTGCTTTATTGGGTGGAATTTAATTAGGGATCCAGTTGAAAGCAATTATCAAGCTTGCGTATTGGTTGTGCAAAATGCTCATTAACAGCTGATTTTGATAATTGTGTCCCAATAGGGGTGTGCGAATTTTATTATATTTTTTTTTATTTTATAAATTCTTATAAAACCAAAATTTATTTAATTCTTTTCATTTTCCTACTTTTTTATCTCTAATTTTTTCTGTAGCAACATTCCTGCTAGGGTTGACGTTGGCAGAGAAAAAGAACGTTACCGAACAGTCGGTGGAAACACCAACCGCTGCAAAGGAAAAGCGTCAGACGGAGCATGAAACGCGTTCGGTACCGTTGTCACTAATTGCTGGCCGTCGCCAGCATGCACTACATCACCAGCAGCAGCAGCAGCAGCAGGAGTACTATCAGAGCGAGGAAGGTTCGTTCTATGCCGCTCAACCGAGCGCTGGTCAACCGTCGATCGCTTACAAATCGTCCGGTGCCGCACACAAAACGGCCAACTCGCAGGAACAGCCACCATACCAGGAGGTAGGTAACCTTTAACGTAGTGGAAGAAATAAATAAAAAAAAATCCCCTAACACCCGAGAAGGCACTTGGTTAACATTCACGTTTCATGGTGCTCTATCGAGCATCTTCAATGTTTGTATAATCGTACCGTCCCGTCCCCTTCCATTCCTGTGCCTGAGTGCCCAAGAACCCGACCGCTGTTTTGCTACTTGTTTCATTGCATTTCGTACAAAATTTTTCGAAACCTAACGGAACGAAGCGTCGTGATGCACGTTTACCATTTGCCACCAGACAAACGAAAGGGAGGCGAGTTATGTAACTGAAAGATCCCGACCTACGACCGCACTCTGCGTCGTAGAATCTACGACAGTCTACTACAGGGTACCGGGTGGACGAATTCCCTCTTTTGCTTTGTCTGGCAATTGGATCTTCTTCGTCTGACCATATTGAAAATGATGTGTACCGGTCCAGTGTCCATTGCTTCGATCGTAAAACAAAAGCAGATCGCAGCAGGCTCGTAAACGTTCATTTTAGTGTCGATCGAAATGAAAATTAAAGATGCAACCACACATCAAGCAAGTGGCGCTTTCGAAAGAACAGCTGCCCAATTCCATCCGTTTCGGGTGCGATGCGCATCACAAACAAAAACGATCGGTCGTGATCGTGCTTTCTGCCGTGGTGTGTACACTAACGGTGGCCCCCGGTGCATTGAAATGATTTAGATTGATCCGTACTGCGAGAGTGGTGTGTTTGTGTTTTATGTTTGCTGCTATTTACAACATTTCCTACACTACAGCTTCAGTTCGACCTGCAGTATGACCTCTAATTATAGTTGCTAAAGAAAATGAGCATGATGATGATGATGATGATGATGATATTCTATTGGCATTAAGCATAACATTTTTCGAACTGTAGAAAAAAAAGGAAAAAAATAAATCATAAACTCCCAGGCAACGTGCACGATCAGTGCACGTCACGATTCAACCATCCGGATCGCGGATGATCATTTTAAGCTTTTGTGTAAATTTAACCTCTTAAGCAAAATTTTAGTTTTATAAGTGTTTTAAGTACTTATTTCTTGAATAAATATTTTTTCCAATCCATTGTTGCACACGTACAAGCAAAAGAATTGACAATCATTTACGGTAAACTATATCCTGGTGCAAAATTACTCATGTGACCTTAACAAGATCGTGTGCCTTAGGTTATCAATGGTCATCATATTCAATTGCCTGCCTAAGGCAACGGATAACGGCAATAGCACAACGATCGTGAAATGTTTGTTATAAAGATTGCTTCAAGGAGTGGTACTAGCATCTCACACAGCTCTGTTAACGATAAGCTTCGAAGTGATCTTATCCACAATCGCTTCAAAAAAAAAGTTATAAAAAGATCACGTCTAATATGCATTTCCTCCAACCATTTACAACCCATCTCCAGCTTCCTCCCGAGTATATCAGTCTGTTGCATCAACTGGCCGAACATCAGCCAAAGGCATCGGCATTGAAGCAAGGCAAGGCCGTCAACCAGCAATATGAGCCCCAGAGTCACGCTCAGCACACGAAGCCTAACCAGGTACAGTACATTACCGAGGAGGAGTATGCCCAGCTGTTAAAGCAGGCCCAACAGCAAGGTCCCGCTGCAGCTCATCATCAACATCACCCTCATCAGCACCAGCAACCACCGCAGGGCCTTCAGGCGTACGGAAGACCGTCCGCTCACGGTGCCCCTACAGGTATGTTAGCCGAGACCTGGACGGCAAATTTCAAACGGTAAATGTTAATTGAATTCTTGTCCATCCCCCAACAAACAGCGGCACACAAGTATCGCCCCTCAATTCAGCTGCTAGAAACGGCCGAAGAGCAACAGGGATCGTACGGCCAGCAGGATAGTGAGCAGTACCGTATCCAGTACAAGAGCATCCAACAGGCCGGCACAGTGACACCCGTCCCGAAGCCAGTTAGCTCTTTTTCCTTCGAAAACGAACTCGCTAAATTGGTGGAGTCGAACCGTCCGCTAGCGTACCATCAAGTGCCACATCATCCCGGACGTCAGCACGACAGTCAACACGATGCCCAGCGGTACAGTCCGACACCAAGTCCCCAATCGCATGAGTACACCTATGTCCCGGCCGGTCCCACGCACGGTCGTGAACATGGTGCACCACAGCCGCCAAAGCAATCGATCAAAGCACAGTACATTGCACCATTCGCCCAGGGTTTGCAGCTGTCTGGTCCGAAGATAAGCCCCGCACATCTGCAGGTTGGACCGCAAAAGTTCGTCGACAGTGCATCACCTGCCCAGAAGTATCAGTTCATTGCCCAACCAGAGTCGGCGAAGGCACACCATCATCTTCAGCAGCAGCAACAGCAACAGCAGCATCATCACCATCATCATCAGGCACCGGCTCACCAAGGCCAGCAGTACTTTGCCGAGGTATCGCCGAAACAGCAGGCAGGAACACCTTCGCCCAAAATTCAGTACTATATCCCGAAGGAGAAGAACGTGCAGATCTATTACCAGCAGGCGCAACAGCAACAGCAGCATCAACTACAACAACAGCAGCAGGCGATCGAGCAACATTCGCCACAGCATCCAATGAAGATCGTCGAAGCACCTCAGCTACAAAACGAAAAACCCCAGAAAACTGTACAATCACTCCACCGTCCGAAGCCGGCGGAACAGCAGCAAGTACACCAGCATCGTTATGCACCTCGTGAAAAGCAGCCCGAATCGAACGATCCTCATGCACCATCTCGTTCGGCCATTTTCGTTTCGCAAGCCACCGGTGTTAATCAGGCAACGGCGGCAGCCACTCCTGCTCCATCGGCCCACGCTCACAAGATTCCACCGAAAATTGATCGGCCTCTGACGCAGGAAGAATTCCAAGCACTAGTAGATGCTGGATATTCTGTAGTGCCTGTCCCGGTGCCCGTTCCCGTGCCAATCTCTCAATATCAACAACAGGCAGCACATCATGCCGCCCATGGTGGAGCACCACATCCGGGACCACGAGGTGGACCACATCCGACACCGGCCGCCGTTGCCCGACAGGCTGCGCAAGCATCTCGCTATCATCTTCACCAGCTAGCGACGGCAGAAAACAACCAGAATCAGGTTGTCACGTACCTACGCCCATTACATCTGGATCCTTTCTCGGCTGGTGTTCGAGGACCGCATAAAGCTGCTCCCTGAACAAGCACAAACTGAGCATTCGTATTGTAACACTAGACGTTAGGACGGAACGGTCCACTGCTTGACCGTAAAGCCGATGTTAGCCTACAATGGCAAACGGTGCGTCAAGTGTACCTAACACGTTAAGACGAACGTACAGCCGAACGATAGCGTAGCAGAACCAAATAGTACTTAGCCTGGATTAATTTATCGACAGTACAGTAGATATTTGCAAGAGAGTGGCCAATGTGGCGCGAAGATGTCAGTACCGGAGTGCAGCAGTATTTTATCATTATTTTATGTCATTTAGCGACACAAAAAAATCACATTCCAGACATACTCAAGTGCATTAGGGAGGTTGATTTTGGCGCAATATCTAGGGGCGTTCCACAAGAAGCAAAAATGTTCTTGTGCCACGACGAAACGTAAGGTTGGTCAGTTTTGAAGAGTATCAGTTCGTTCATTGCGCTATATGTTACTAGCATACTGATTCTCTGTATGTATGGAATTTGTAAAATATTTTGTATGTTTCATGAAATAAATACAGACAAATTTTTACTCAAATAACTATAAAGAGTTGTTTTTTGTGTTAAAATGTCTTTTCAGGTTTAATTTTTTAAAACGATTACCTTAATTGTGTTGTTACTACAAAATCACACACGTGGGGTGCATTTTCTTTCAATGCATTTAACGGTATTTTCAAATTTTGTAAGTGGTGAATATAATACACCACGCATATTAACCATTATCACCACAAGAACAGTGTTCGATCCTCACGTCAAAAAGAAAATTATTTTTAAAAATATCAAGCTATTTAACTCTATGAATCAATACGAGGATGTTTCACATTCAAATTGAGTGAATTAATTAAACTTTGCATAATTATACACTCGATTTATTAGCTATCAGCGACACAAAACCCAAATTCACCACTTTTGTTTTGTTTTTTCTTCTTCCCGAAACCCACACGCAAAACACCCAAAATGTGACGAAATCAGAAGAAAGGCAAAAGATAAATATTACGAAACATTTTTTTTTTCATTTGTGCACTTGAAAGGCGCAGAAACGTTCAGTAAAGCTCGTAAAAATATACAAACTGCAATTTGCACCGCATCCGCAGGACTGGAGAGACCGGCCTTTCAAGTAAACAGTGAAAACTCTCGATTCTTGTGCAGCCGCACATAAACAATCCATTTTGTTTTCAATGTCGAATTTCACAACTTTCCGTACGCTAGCAGCATTCGGACGAAATATTCTCGGTCGTTCTCAATATTGTGCGTTTTCAAAACAAGTAAGTAATCTTGACCAGCGCTAACGTTGTTACGAATGTTTTCGACGAAAAGTGTCCTTCTATTCGTAGTTGGTGTAATAATAGCCGTAAGTACATGGACTTTGCGCTAAAGTTTTTCCGGTCTAGGGTTTCTGTTTTGGTGATTGTCGGTGGGAAGAGGTGGGAAATTGGGTGTGCTGAAGTACGGTCAGAAGATACGCTTGAATCATTTTCATGCCTTCGTTCGGACATGCGATAACTGCAAGTCACCATGCGATACGATTTGTTTGTGGCATGATAGTTGCCGGTGCGCGTGAGAAGCTTGGCCAATTGTACACGTTTTCTCATCATTTAATATTTACAGATAAGAACATATCGTCGATAGATGGTCCGATTACTAAAACGGTACATATCTCTTCGTCCCCTTTTATAGTACGGAGTAAATCGGTTCTACAGTCAGTCAACGGCAACGCATAACGACGGCACGATGGAAGACTACAAGAACGCTAAATCGGTGTATGACTTCACGGTAAAGGATTCGCAAGGTGCCGACGTCAGCCTAGAGAAATATCGTGGCAAGGTGCTGCTAATCGTCAACATTGCCTCGCAGTGCGGTCTAACGAAGGGCAATTATGCCGAGTTGACGGAGCTATCGCAAAAGTACGCGGACAAGGGTAAGAGCAACGGACAGGGGCGGATGGGCGGCAAATCCAGAACGTTCCCGTATGGTGCAATGACGTTATGACGCAATGTTTAATGTGCGATAATTTGCTTTCAGAGTTCAAAATTCTGTCCTTCCCTTGCAATCAGTTCGGTGGCCAAATGCCGGAGGGTGATGGTGAGGAAATGGTGTGCCATTTACGTTCGGCCAAGGCAGAAGTTGGGGATGTTTTCGCTAAGGTATGTAAATTTGGAATGCATGTTAGTAAACACACGTTACGTTACGCGCGTTAGTTAGTGTCCTTGAAGTGTGATTGATAAAATCATTATCGACACACAGCTAGAGGTAGTTACGGCGCGTTACACTACTGAGTAATACACATTAATTTCAGTGTGTGTGTGCGTGATAAATAATGAATTATTCCGCAAACATCTAGCATAACACTAGGCCACATACTGTGCTGGTTTACCATAATGTATTATACACTTAAATGTAATGCATGCCGCGTGTTTCCTGCCCGTTTTAATGCTTGTTCTTTATTAGCAATAGGATACGCAAATAGTTAACCCATTAAAATTTAATATAGCGCTGATCAATGGTCCATCTCCTCCTGCGTATGCATTTTATTCCAATTAGATCGATGTAAACGGTGACGGCGCACATCCGCTCTACAAGTATCTGAAGCACAAACAGGGTGGCACTTTGGGTGATTCGATCAAGTGGAACTTTGCTAAATTTTTGGTCAACAAGGACGGTCAACCGGTGGATCGTTATGCACCAACCACGTCGCCCAGTAGCATTGTTAAGGATATTGAAAAATTGTTAGGCTAGACAAGAATCACAAATTGGAACAATATCGCAATTTTGCTGGGAGCGGGCACGGGTACTAGTCAGGGGGTTATAATGAAAGCTAATAAGGCATACAAGCGCCTGCAAAGTAATCTGATTATCTGTTACTGATTTATGAATAGAAAAAAATCAATAAAATTGCTTTTATATTATTATTAGAACTATCATTCTAAATTATTTTGGTTGTGGGAAGAATAACTAGTTGGGAGCGGAATAAACATTTTTTAACGGGCATATAAAGCACGTCGTATTTTTGCACAAAAATACTCCATTTCCTATCCATTCAGAATCGTTAAACCGATGGTACATTTTAAATCTGTATGAAAATACTTTCACACTATATTACGTATACTTCATTTGTACACTTTCAGATCAAAGTGAATGGTGACGATGCGGAACCGTTGTACAAATATCTGAAGCACAAGCAGGGAGGTATTTTGGGTGATTCAATTAAATGGAATTTCTCCAAATTTCTGGTAAGCAAGGACGGACAGCCGGTGGATCGCTATGCACCGACCACATCGCCCAAGAGCATTATTAAGGATATCGACAAGCAGTTGGAAGCATAAAGAAACGTTACCAGTATAGCCGGGAGGCCCTATCTGCAGTAGAGCAGCAGTCGTTCACATCACGCTACGAACATTTGCATTTGTTTTTTTCTGTTTTCATGTCCACACGCGCTACGCACGTGTGCGCTTTGTCTTTGCTACATCATTACGAGCACTTCTTTCCACCGTGTTGTCGAACAGTAATTTAAGAAATAAAAACATTTGTTTGGTTGTTGTGTGTGGTTCACCGTATTTGGCTTCTGTATTCTTCGTGTGTTGGTAGACTTTTGCTGGCCTGCCTGCCGCAAACCGCATGGTGGTCACAAGAAAGAAAACAGGAACATACCCAAATGTGTATATGGTGTACGATCATCATGACGTTAAACTGGCCGATTTACATTATTCATTAATCTAAACCCCGATAAATGTATAAGCTTGTATAGGAAGAACACCGAACGAAATAGCACCCGGTTTGGTTCGGTTTCTATTTAATCCACCAATGTGGCCCAATCCATTTTCAGTACAGCACGAATACTTCGGACGTGTGGATGAGTTTGTTGAAGGAGTTAAATCAAATTGTTTAAATTAAAGTTTAAAAACAGGTAAAACTTTGAATAACAAATTTTTGCACGTTTTTTATGCTCGGTTTTGTGGCGGAAAATAGAATCAGTGGTAATGTTTTCGTACAGCTTGCAAACATTCCTTCCGCGTGTCGTGCTGCTAGCCTTTGACCTCTTAACCGGTTAGGTTAGCGAAACAGTGGTCTACAGTGTAGTTTGACGTAATAGTTCTAATGTAATGCTATCTTTCCTGAGGTCAATTAGCACGTGCTGCAAGAAAACATTTAACGTTATCAAAATGGTGTTTTTGGTTTAGTTAATAGAGTTATAGATGAAACTGTCATCTATGGCATCACTGTGAATTGATTGTCGTTGTGTTAAAATATTTTTAAATTGTTTTAATTTTAATAATTACAGCTGCAGGAGAAAACCGATTCTGCCATGCAATCGGCACCGGGAAAGGCAAAATCAATTTTTGAATTTACCGTCACCGATCTGAACGGTAACGAGGTTTCGCTCGATCGCTACCAGGGATCAGTCTGCCTGATCGTGAACTTCTCCACCAAGGATGCTGCCTTTGAGAAGGTGTTGGGGCTTCTCACGCCGCTGGTCCGAAAGTATCACACCGAAACCCGAAAAGGTACGGAACATTTAGTTCACCACGCCGGTTAGATCCTTCCAGGCCAATGTCAGCACCTTCCTAGGGCGGTGCTATACACTTATAGCTAATATCATTCTCCTTTTTTTTCGTTTTTACTTCCATCCAAAAACGTGCTCGTCCAACAAACAACACTATCATTGGACAGATATGAACGTCCTCTTCTTCCCATGCTTCCAATTCGGTGCCAAAGAAACACCGGACGAAATCGTGAAGCGCTTCGAGTGCAGCACCAGCGGAATGATTGGTGAGATTTTCACCGAGATTGAGGTAAGAACCGTGCGCAACAACTGAACCATCGGTTACATCCGTACTTGGCATCCGTGCGGACTAGTGGACGCGGATCAAATAAGGAAGAGCAAACCGAATGAATGCACCGATCGCATCAAAGATCGGTCTACACGTCGATCGTTCTTGGGGTGGAGAGATTTTCTCACAGCGCTCGTTTGAACGCATCCGTCTGGGCGTACTTTTTGCCATATTATCTTCAAGCATGCAACCGAACGTCAACGATTATCGTCGCACGCGCTTTTCATCTTAATTGATCTGGGTCACATAGCATCATTTAAGGGTCGCCGGTGTCGCCATGCCCAGTGCGCAAGTGCCAGATGATTAATTGCTGACCTTCGGGAGGGTTTTTTCTCTCACTGTTATCTATCAAGTTCGGCATCATCCGCTAGAGGTGGAGATTTATTTGGACTATGTGTGTTAGCATTTTTTGTTTCATACTTGTTTCCACTAAGCATTCGTCTCTAGCGATGCAATAAATCGGGGGCTTCTGCTAAACAACCCTTCTAGGCGTTGCGGTGCTTGTATTAAATACATAATAAATCGATTGGTTACATTTGGTCATGGAGACCAAATCGAACATTAGCACTGTTATGCTAGAATAAGCGAAGAATTTAATCACTTTCCTTATGCAAACGTAACTCCCTAACTTTAGCTGTAACGCATGTTTAACTTTGTTTTTGTATCAACAGGTGAATGGCTCAAAAGCCCCCGGACTGTACAAGTATCTGAAGGCGAAAAAGCCAGGCAACTGTGGAGGATTTATCAACAGCAACTTTACCATCTTTCTTACCGACCGTCATGGCGTACCGGTGGAACGGTTGAACGCAGGAATTCATCCTTACACGCTCGAGGACATGGTCGAGAATTTGTTACGCTAAGCTGTACTATCATGGTTGCTACAAATAAAGTTGAGAAAACAACTGGAAGTTGTTTTTACTTTGAAACTTATTTTTAAAGGTTTTATCGCATTAATTCAAGTGATTTTTTTCCGGAAAAATTACTTCCAATTAAAAAATTGAAGGTCATGAGTTTACAATTACAATACATGTTTTAGTATTAGGATAACATTTTTTAATAACTAAGCATAATAAGCATCAATTATAGCTATTATACAAAATGTATGTAACGTGTGCTAGGCATTTCATTTTTCATGCCAATTAACAGATTACGCGTAACAAAAACACCGTTATCATAAATTTTTTAATACCTTATGCAAGCAGAAGAAACATACTTCCTTGAAACTTACATTCCAGCATGATGCATAAATGTCGAGGTTATGCCTTGATTCTTGATCTAGCTATTGGCGGTACCGAAAGATTAACAACTACCATCGCCATCATTGCAAAACTGGTTCATTGTACCTAATTTGTTTTGCTACACTCCGAATTACGTACTGAAGGGATTTAAATTTTTGTTTTTTTGTATAGAATTTTTAGCAAAAATTGTGTTTGAAATACGTTAAGAAAGATGGCCATACGATTACCTAATGATGTTTTTTACATATATTCTGAGTCTTTTTTATTTAATTTTGTTTAATAAATATATGCCCTTTAGTAATAATTTTATAACAAAAAACTATAAACAGTAATATTGTGTAGTACTTAGACATACGGCCAATATGAATAGTACTAAATTATATAGTTTTGAGAAGAATATGATTTTTTCGAACTACTCAATGAACAAATCTATATTAATATGAAAAATTAACAAAAAAAAAATGTTTAGATAGTTTATATATAAAAATGTTTACAAACCAGTTTTAAGCCGTAACTTCTTTTACCATATGATAAGTATTTTAATTTAAATGTGGTTAATAATGGTTTAAATATTCTTAAACAACAAAACCAATCCTAAATTGCAAGCTGTCAAGCGGCGCCCAGCATCCGGACACAGGAAGCATGGATGCGATAATCACAAGACGTTTTAAAACCAGAAACTTAATTGGTGCACTGGACCACTGTGTCCAAGTGCACGACCTTGAAATGTCCCTAAACGGTTGATGGTATCTATCGTCCCAGCTGTGGCGAAAAGTCAACCAAAGCCTTCCCGTTGAGATTCCTTTCGGAATGGTGGATTATGACACTATCCTCGCCTAGAAGGTGAGGAGGCATGCGGCAGGTTTGTGCGATTGACCACCCGATGCGTTACGTCCAAGTGCAAGTCCAAGTACAATGGTGAAGCAAAGCGTGGGTAAAAAAAAATCATCCCTCACGCATACACAAAACACGTCACCAGTAATCGCTCGTCCACGGCGACAAGTTGCACCGTGTTGTGCCTTCCTTACAAGTCCGGTCTGAGGGCAGCCACCGTTTTGAGCGTCTTCCCTTGCCGCCGCGCGCGAAGCCTCGGTAAGGATCGATGGCCGCGCGAAAGCGCTCGGAAAAAGGAAGGAAGTCTATAAAAAGCAGATCACTCGATCGAGTCACTCAGTTCGGTTCGGGACAGCGCGTGGAGTAGGACACACACACTGGTGGTTGGTTGGATTTGTATTTGGACTCTAGCAATTTGTAAGGCAGTCCAGCAGTGCAAGCCTTGTTGGTTATAAGTTGATGTAAGTTTGAGCTAACGCAGCTAAGGATCGTAAGGAGCAAACAGTGCATAAGTGAGTTTCAGTATAAGTAAAAGTTTATTAGAAATGTGGTGTTATTTTTGATGGAAATTTATCTAAAATTTAAAAAAAGATTAAAAAATAATGTCGAGAAAAGTGCGATTTTCAAAACAAGTGAAAAATGATCATTAACTTTCTAAAGTTCGCTAACGATTTTTTTTATTTCAAAAGATTAAAAAAAATAAAATTATTGTAAATTATTTTTTTAAATCAGTTCAACATTCGACATGCTTAAAGGAAGTAATATTAAATTATGGAATTTTACCTATTACTAAACATTCAAACAACCTACTTTTGAGTCTAAAATAAAAAGTGTTAAAAAATTAGAGATAACGTGTTAGTCCTTAATCACGAAGCACGATTTGTAGCTGGTTTCAAAACCAGCTAGAACCAAATAACAACTTGCGGTAAATATCACGGCAACGCGTGGCCAGAAGTTTTGTTTATAGTTTCCCATGTTAAAAACCAGTTCCTGATACCATTTGGGAGATTGTTAATCTTCCTTAAATGCCACTGCTACGTTACCAAAAAAATCGGCTAATGATCAAACAGAATGCCTAGACTGCCCAATTTAAATGTCATCTGCATTTGGGCCAGATAGTACACAGAGTGTGGGAATAAAATGACAGAAAAAAAATCTAATTTCAAACGAGTAGCTAAAATTTGCTTTCATTACTGGTTTTAGTCTGTGTTTATATTTAGATTCTTTGTCTGTACTTCCTCAAGAACTTAAAAAAAAACACATTGACACACATTGTTAGTTGTCTTAATTCCTTTTTTTTACTGTCTTTTGATATTTCGCAATAAGAGGCGTTTTGGGAATTCGAAAATAAAAAAACCCTCCCCTCTACTTTCCAAGGTTTTTTTTTTTTTAAATTCCATTCTGAGGATTGCAACTATTGTCAATTCGAAACGTGCGTTCGTGAGTCGTGCCACACCACGTGGTTGCGTGGAGCTTGATCATCCAATGCTTATTGTCAACTATTGTTTTAAAACACATTTCATATGCGTCAATCGTGACCAATGGAGGGATTTACATAATGTACCCAGTTTCGATTTCATTCGACAGATACAATTGCCACACTGTACGCCCCAAATTTCTTCCCAGAATGCTCTTACAGGTGCTCGTGCCATGTTTGGCACTACTGAGGCTAACTGCCGCAGGTTACGTGACAGTTCCGCTGCATAGTCCGGCCAGTGTGACGTATGTGAACCCGCAACAGCACGCCGGCTTATTGGCCGGTCCGGTACGATATACTTCTGGCACACAGGCAGCTCTCGTTCCGGCCACCGTTGTTGAGGGACGTTCGGGTGCAGTGTCGGTAACATCAGCACCGGCACCTACCTACTATACCTACAACTTACAACCTCAGCCCGTGTTCGGCAAGGCAAGCTACACTCCGGCCGTCCAGTATCACACCACGTACGGAAGTCCGTCGGTGCGTGTCTTCGAACCGAAAACCTTCGTGTACGGCGTGCAGGGTGGCTCCAATGTCCCAACGACACACACTGTACAATCGGTCCCTGTTTCGGTATCAACTACCGAGTATCATCACACATCGGCTCCCATTCCCGTACCGGTGACTCCTGTTCCACATCATCACGATCATTCGGTGGCTGTGCCCGTACCGACACCCGTTCCCGTGCATGTGCCCGTTCACGTACCGGTTCCGGTACCGGTAACACCAACGTACACCAAAACTGTGACCACCGGTCCGTCCTACATTCCTCCCCAGGAGAAACAAATCCCGGTGGTGCGTTCGCGTAAGTTCAAGGTGCGACGTCCAGCCATACAGAACCAGTTCTACGATATTGAGGAACGTGTCATTATTCGCCCGGTTGGCTCTGCGCTGGTCGAGCTAGAGCAACCAGTCTCGCAAACGGAAACACAGTCAAAGACGACCAAAACAACCACCACGTTCGTGGAGAAGCGTCCAGTTTACAGTCCACCAGCTCCGGCTCCAGAAGTCCATATCACGGACGAAGGCTATGGAACACGTACCATTGCCAGACCTCAGGTCGTCACACAGACTACCACGGTGTACACGGAACGACCTCCACTAAAGGGTGGATACGATCGCATTGAAGAAGCCTCCCAGTCCAGAAAGTCTGCTGCTTCCACCAGCAAAGCGTCAGATGCTGAGTATATCGATACGGAACACGCCAACACCCCGTCCGAGAGACCCTTCTACACGCAGGGACATGCCATCTACCATCCGCAAACAGCCTTCGTCAATCCGTATGCGACCCATTTAGCGCCCCATCCCCTCGTGTACTATCCATCCAATGCTGGACATCTGCTGCACCATGTAGCGCACGGTGACCAACACTCCCCGGCGCTTGTAGCAACGCATCCGAGTACGGCACATCCTGGCACGGTCTTTCACATACCCTCGTCAACTCCACTCTACCCTGTAACACCCGCCGCAGGCTCGTCAACTCCACTCTACCCTGTAACTCCCGCCACAGGTGGAGATTGTGATGGTGGAAAAACCCCGGAATATCTGCCACCTTCTGTTCATACACCGTCACCAACTACACCGGCACAACCACCGGTAGCTACTACGACACCAAAACCTCCGATCACTGTGACTCCTGGATCTTACCCAGCTGATGACATTGCGGATGACGAGTACGATGATTCGATCGTGATCGACGCACGCAGTGGTGTGAACAACTACTCCGACTACACGCCGACGGAATCGGATTATGGTGATGTTACGGTGACGGCAGCCACAACGACTTCCAGCACTCCACTCGTCTATCATCACGACAAGTACCGAGGAGCCGAACAGACGGAGACCCGACTCGGAGGTACTTCTTCGATCGAGGTAAGCTACGCCTCCCGTGCTACTCCAGCCAGTGACATCGTTGCGTTCGATCCCTCGACCACGTCTGGTGGATTTGATTTTGGAACAACCTTCCGTGGATCGTTCCCCACGACAACTATCGCACCAAACCCTACCACCATCCGCCAGACGATCGGTTCCTCCAGCTCAACGGCTAGCAACACACCTCAGCGCTCCAGCGTAACGATTATTGCCTCTACCACGCCAAGAACCGTAGCGGCACGGTTCAGCGAAACGGATGCTTCTTCCTCTCTGACCACATCCGAACATAGGGAATATACGTCACACAGTGCCGCCACCTCTGGGATTACCTCACAATCAGTCGTTGTCGGACAGGGATTGACTCAGGAACAGATCCACGCGAATCAGGAACAATTCATTAAGCTTCTCTCCGAACGCGACTCAATCGCGGAGGTTGGTTTTGGACCGAAAACCGACACATCCGGTACGCTGATCGATGCGTACGTACGTAGCCGTGTGCTCTCGGCTACCCCAGCACCGCGTGATGCAAAGGAAACGTCACGCACCGTCAACATCCGGCGTATCGTCGTATCACGTCCAGTCGAAACGGAACAGGAGGTTGAGGTGAGGGAACAATCGTACGCGACCACTATTGGGCCGCCACTGTATGATCATGAGCACAAGCGGGATGTAAGCGACGTTGCCGGGCCAGAAGGTGTTGATCGTCAGCCACAGCAGCCACCGATGTACGTTAACGCTAAACCACCAGCGTTTGCCAATGATCGAGATCAGTAAGTTTAGGGAAATTCGTTTAATCCGTTCATCACGAGAGGCAATACCATTTAATGCACGTAACGAAACGGACGGCCCTTTGCTTTGCTATATGCCGTTTTTGTTATAATTGTTCAGTATGTTTTAAATAAATATTTATTTTTATTAAAAATGTAAAAAAATATGCACGTGTCTTGCTTTTTCAATATTTGAATGTTCCAAAATGGCTTCACACAATTTCGTCCCATAAAAAAATGTTCCTTATCTAATCGAGAGTAGAACCCAGGCCGGAGCTGTGTGTTGAATTTGTACTAAATGATCTGGCTTCGAAAAAAATGTTTCGATAACATTTTTAATGTTATATGTTTTATAAAAGCGACGCGCAAGATATCACAATTTTTATTGGAATTAATAAAAAAACTACACTCAAGAGATAAAAAATTACTTTGTTTAAATAAAAAATAAAACACAATTAAATGAATGAAATATTTTACAGATTATATTACTGTCTTTCTGGTGCAAAATTTAGATAAACTTTTAAGCCACACCCTGTTGAGTCTAGAATTTTTATTAAAAACTTCTTGGTAAAATCCTAGCGCACTTTTTGTTACTTTACATTTGCACTTTATTAAAAAGTTTCGTTAACAAAACTCAATTCGTTACAAATATTTGCTCCAGAACATTCTACGCATTACATCGCGAACAATTTCACGCTTCAAATGGAACGATCGAAACGAATGCGAAAGAATCAGGTCAAATGAATACTTCCGAAGATGCAGACGAAATGTCAAGACGGACCAGTTTGGCGGGCAAGATGTGACCGATTGTTAAACTAGATCGTTAAATGCGATCCACTCCTGGGATACTATGCACGGGATGAAGGGTACAAAAAAAAATTAAATAAACCAGAGCGAAAACATAACAAAATCAAGCTGGAAGCGGATTCAGCGTCCTAGACCTTTTCGGAGCGCGTGGCCCTTCCAGAGACGCGCGTCTGCAATGCTTCAACACCGTTGCAAGTGCTCATTACACCATGTACAACGCCTCAAAGAGCGGGATGGTGCACATCATAAATGGCAACACGGGGGGGATTTTGCAGTTATGCCAACTGCTCTCCAATAAGTATAATTTGACTATTCTTTAAAATTATCAATTCTCACTACTAACTTTCATATTCCAAAAACATTCGCCCCATACGCCGGAACTTACATTTTAAGCAGTCCATGTAATCCTGTGAACTTTACAACCCACAAGTAACGTGCGCCGGGGCTAGGTTTGTTCCACAATTCAAGGATGCGCATTGGATTTAAAGTTCACCCGTCCCATTTTGGCAATGTATAAGGATGGGATCAGGGCATACACATGCCACGCCACACTGCCTCGATAATCGATAAAAGCGATCGCTTGGCGTTTCTGCTGACTCTGTAGTGCTCCATATAAAATGTCTCCTCTCTTCCCACCGAGCAAACGCGACCAAACGTCTCTGCCCCCCAGTGTCGGTCCAAAGTCACCCAGACAACCCACACTGGGAAAACACACTGGGTTGTGGATGACTCTAAGCTTGAAGAGCAAGTAACCTTTCGGGATTCTTCATCCGAAGGTCGTTTTGGGGCAGTTCCATGAGGTAAAACCTTAGCGGAACTGAGCGGTGTCGTGTATTTGAATGGGTTCTTGAGAGTACAGAAGAGAGTACGCATGCAACCTGCATTGAAGATGCACGAGCAGCACAGATCTTCCGTGCCGTGTGAAGTGAAAGGACGCCCAAGGACGTCCGTAGAAACGCGATTCCTCTTCCGGTTTTGTGTTGGCGCTTCTTGCTCTAGTTAATGTGGGTCCAACAGGTTTTCCCTGCCCAACAGTGCCACCCGAAAGTGAAAGCTCTCGGCGTTATGAATGCCAGATGTGACATCAAAAACTTCCTGACATTGACCTTCAGTTCGAGCGATACTCTTTCTTATTGGTTTGATAATACAAGATTTTGTTGTGGATTATCCCGGATTCTGGTGAACATAAAACAGCAAATATGCACCATTTTGTCACATTTCAAGCACCAAAAGGTTCTTGGGTCAAACCTTATGAATTAAATTAAAAATTCCAGAATAATCCAATACAAAACAGATAAGGCTTTACTTAGCACTTGACTCAAATATCTTTAATAATATACATATCTGCTCATTTATTATGCATTTGTTTAGTACAATTTAGGATTTTCTTTGCTTTTTAAGGACAGCCATGCCGTATCCAGATTTATTTTACCACGTAGCCGGATAGTCAGGCCTTGCTACGGGTCCGAATGGGATTTGATCCCCGGTCCTGTCGTGTGGACCGGCGCCGTTTATCATATACATCACCGCCTTAATTTAGAAAATTTGTTTCTTTGGCAATTTTATTAGGCAATTGTTTATTTATTTTTATTTATAATTCATGATGATTAGGCAATTGTCTTAGGCAAAAATTTAGGAAATTTGTTTCTTAGGCAAATTATTTCAAACCATACATAGTTAGGGGACGCCCGGGCAGCCTCTGCTCCGGGGCAACAAGTTATAGCAGGCTTAATTCAAACAATCATTTTTGATTATATGTTGAAATGTAGGTATAGAATTTATTTTTAAAATATATATTTTTAGGTAATAATAAAACTGAATAATCAGTACTGCCAGGCCGTTCTATATGAATAAAAAAAAATAACTAAACAGCTTTGGTAATGTGCTTAAAATTGTTGCAAATACATTTTATCAACGTGACGTTTGTATCCGTTCTACATTTATACACTAAATCGTACTTCTTAGTTAATAATTATTAAATACAAAAGTACAAACGAATTTCGAATTGTCCTAGATTACAACATGGAACGGTGTTTCTTTTTTGTGCATATCACTGTTGATGAATTTTAAAAATCGAATGCACACCGTGTCCGTTGGACTTCCCGCTGTGGTGACGAATCGTTGCATGGTGGGTATGGTTTTGTGCAAATGGATAAAATTTCATATAAAGTTTGGTTACTGCGGAGTGTGAAAAATGGTTAAGTATACTTTATAGCACAAAAATATGTCAGTTGTAGTTATGATATTAACTTTGGCGGTTAATTCCACACATAATGGTCAATTAGTTTATTTTGTGTTTAAAGATAAAGATGTTGTAAATGCAGATAAGATATCTGAATCATTACCTTAAAAATTAATAAAAAAAAATCATTTAACAATTCAAGCTAAACATTCAAATGTTGTAAATTTGTTTCATGATAACATCAACATATTTCCAGGCCGTTCGTTATGAATAAAAAAACAAACATCAACATATTTTAATTATGATGTGGGTTCATAATTATAGAATAACACATTCCACGACTAATGCACTATAACGCCCCAAATCATAGTGAAGTAGTAATGAATCTCGTTACCGATGTGTAAACAAATTAGACTGTTTTGAACCATTTCATTCTACATATTTACATGCAATTAGTTGAATAGTAACGAAAACACACATCATATAAAGCTATACAAGGTTGCAACATTGATTAAACTAGAACGAGGCTATCACATTTCCTAATAGAGATATGATATGTTTTGCTTCAAATACGGATTGCGATAGTAAACAACTACTTATCGAGACAGTAATCAAATCAGATTATGCTTGTTTACCACAAACTTCATTGCAAAAGGGAAAAAATAAACATTTTAAACTGTTTTTATATGATTTAAATGATAAGATGCCAGATTTATGAATTTGTATCAGAATCAGAAATTAAACACTTATAAAACACTCATAAAATGATCCAAATATCAGAATGTTCGAAATAAAATAATATTCAAATTATTCTTCTCCCAGCAGAAGGTGACATGTCAACGCTCACGCACTTTAACGCACGTGACGAAGTGAGTAATAATGATTTTAACGGTAAATTTCGTGCAAAACCGTACGGCACTTCGTGTGGATTTCCTTCATTTCGTTAAGTCCCCTCCCCAATTTAAGCACCGAGGGGTAATTGACATGTAAAACCTCAGAAGCAATCCAAAACAAAAAAGTGAAAGGAACCGACTAGGAAGTAACCTGCTACCAGTTTGCTTCACTTGATAAGAGTATTGTGAGGCAGGGGAGAAAAATATAATATTCCAACCCCACGATCGGTCACCGTTTTCGTGAGGGGGTTTTGCAACCGAACGCGAACGCGCTCGTACACGATCTCGAGATCGTTCACGAATGACTGCGACCTGAACTCAACACAATTCCGTCTGACCTCGGTAATGATCTTTAGGTTGCACGTGTACTACGGCCGAGAGGTATTGGTGACCGGCACTGGTTTGACGTAGGGAGGAAATCGCAGCATGATTAAGGGGGTTCACTTTCAATTCTCTTGGTGCTCGTGGATGCTGAGCTGAGCGCGGGCAAGTTGGTCGACCGACCCTGGTTTTTTGATGCGACGGAATTGCCCGAAGGCTTCCGAAGCCCTGCAAAAGGGTGACAGTCTGGTTAAGAGAGCGGAACTGAAGCCGGTAACCGTACGGTACAGCCATAAATACTGTTCTTCGGACGCACGGCTAAAGCACGTTGGTTGGCCGTTGTGCAAAGAAGCTGCCCTTGGATGATGGCTATTGATCGGTTGCGGTTGGCTATTGGTATTGGTTAGTTGGCTTGTCTGCTCTTGTTTTCGGTTCACAATTCAATTCGCAGTTTAGGTCATTGATCTCAATTTATTTCCCACCTTCAGTTTGGGGTAGTTTCGTATCGTCATGCATGGAGCTTAATAAATGCTTCCTAATATAATTTCAGGGTAATTTTTGGGGAAATAAATTTCTTTAAAAAGCATACAAATTTATATATCATAACATGAAATATTGATGATCTCATTGGATTTGCTTTTTCTTAGAATTATGATTTAGTTCTAATTGTTCTGAACTTTAAATTGTGTTGTTGAAATATTTGTTTCACAAATTATATTTTAAATTATCTGATTTTTTTATTTTTCTAGACATCCTTCACGCTGTTTTTATGTTCCAATAAAACATTTCGTGCGTGAATTTTCAAAAATGTTAAACGTGCTCTGCATAGAAACGATAAATATTGCCTAACACTCCTCTTCAATGTTGAATAGATATTTGCTCGTTACCATGTACTTATTGCTTGCATCCTTGCCGTGATAAATGACGCAAACTCCCAACCGTGTGACTCTGCTGCGCTTTAATTGAAACCAATAAATTGATCACCCCAAGTACCCTAACCCCCCCCCCCCCCCACCGCCCAAAACATGGCCTAATCTACACTTCCCACAACCGATACAAAATGCGCAAATAAAGTAACATCTGTTTTGCCTACCACAGTGACATCCATCTGCCATGGCAATCAAAGCCACATAATAATTACAGTCACGTTTATCGCGTCGATCGCGAGTTAAACTTCACAGCAGCACGGGCTTGCACGAAACAGTGTCGACGATCGACAACGTTCCGTTCGATTAAACTTTCTTGCAAAGCTAACCGTAACCTTGATCTTCAAATTGTGCCGCTGTCGGTAAACAACCTGTGGCTTCACAAACGCTTCCGGAACACAAACGATTAAACTATTAGAAGTGGGAACTCACTCACTTCGACGGCCCACCCGACATCGGGTCAGATTGTTTAACGAAAAAAAAAAAAAACTTCAACTCCCCGGATAGGTGACCCTTTCCACGACCTGGAGCATGATCGTAGCAGACAAATTTTTATCGATTGTTCCTTGACTGGAAAAGGAAGTTTACGCGCCGCAGTTGCGAACATGACCGAAACCTACCCCACACGATCCGGCGCACCTTAGCCTTCGTCTCTCGCGTCCATCGGTGGCTGTTGATCGGGATCACGAGAGTCACGTGCTAGCATGGCGCTCTATATCCCTTCCACACGGAGGATCGCAGGAGTGACGATCGTTAGCGAATGCGGTACACACACAAAAAACAACTACCATCGCCACCATATCGAGGGCCCTCCTATCGGTCCTACAAACACTATCGACTCGCTGCGCTTGCTCCCGCCTACAGCCAATGTTCGTGCGATAGCCTTCTCTCCTTTTAGCTGCGCGCATGCCACTTCGTTACGATAGCGAGATAGTACCGATCACAAGCAACGGCTAGAGGAAGGACCACTTGCCACCGCAACGGTCCACTGTTTACCCGGTGGGTTCAGCTATACATATATAAGAACCCGACCCGTTTCTAGTCGACAGTTTAGTGTGAGCTTCCAGTTACATTCATCCGAACGTTGACAGCGCGTTTGTCTTTTGTGCTAAGAGCAAAACAACACAAGGTAAGTAAAGTGTCAGTTGTGGATGAGATTTAGTGTGCAAAAGAAAAAACCACCAAAACAAAAAAAACCGGACAATGATTACACCAATGCCGCACATGATCGGTGAAACAGAACGAACGATTTCAACGATGCGTCAAGCGACGAACCGGGATGCGAATGGTTTTGTTTTTTTTTTTGTTTCTTAAGTGATTATCAATTCACTATTCATTGCGTGCGATTGGTGGTGCTGTGTGTACGTTTTTTTTGTTGTTGTTGTGTGGCTGCGAAGAACTTATTAAAGGTGTCAGAACATGACGAAATTGAAAGTTCCGTTTGGTGGGCGCTATGGGCGCTACGGTACGATGCACTTTATCGTAAGGTTGTAATATTCTCACCATTGTTAAAGGTGACTCTTTACGCGAAAGTAACAGAAGTGGATCAGTGATGTGAAGTGTTTGGAATTCCATCCACCTTGCACGGGCGGCCTTGACCACAGATGTAATTACAATTCGCCATTGGAAAGGGCACACAGTACGGCCCCCGCGGAAGGTGATCTACCAAGAATGCGTTCAACCAGTGCATCTAGAAGGTTTGGGAGTTTGTCATACATAACTTGCTACGATAGCAATGAAATACTCCTTTTGGTCACTACGATAATTCCAGCTTGTTTGTAAACGTTGACAACAAGTGATTGGGGTTGGGTTTTTTTGTTGTTGGATTGCGCAACATCGTTCGTTGCATCGTCGTGCGCACACTGTCTAACTAAGGTTAAATGCTCGCTGAGTGTGTGTATGTTACATAAAGCAAAGTTTTTCTACAAACTGCAATTTCTACACCTGGACTTCTGCTAGCACTGGCTGGCCACGGCTGGCTGGCATGCAGTTGCGTTTTCAAATCCCGATACATTGCAGGTTGCAGTCGCGTAGATATGTGGGGTGGGATATTACGTCACGGCCTGTTTCGAGACGGATCACGATAAGTTCGACCCCGCACGCACTGGGAGATGGTCAATAAATTTCGACGAAAGTGAAACTAATCTCAGCCGGTCTTGGTAGCACCGGTTTTTGGTGCGTTTCGTTTAATGTTCTTTCGTTAACGTCTCTCTCTCTCTCTCTCTCCCTTCTCGCTTTTTTTTCTCCCTCCCTCTCTTCCTACCACATCTCGTTCAATAGCTAATTTTCAACATGAACCGCATCATCATCGCCCTGACTGCCGTCTTTGCGTGTGCCTCGGCCCAAGTCTTCCTGAACCAACCGATCCCGCTCGCGCTTCACCAACCGGCTCGCGAGGTAAGTACACGCCGGTTAGCCCGGTTACATCATCTGCAAAGCATACCAACCGGGAGCATGCATATCAATAAGGGCTTTTTTCTTGGCTTATTTGTTTTTTCCCCACTCTCTCTCTCTCTCTCTTTCTGTACACCATTACATACTGTATTTTCTTCTGCTGAACAGGCTTCTCTGGCCCATCCGGCAGTGGTGGAAAATGCACTGCACGAAGCCCAGTATCCGGATCAGTTCCGCAACAACTTCTACAAAAACCCCCACATTGCCGATGCACTTGCCAAGCAGTCGTGGTTCGGCGACAAGGAGATGCCCGTCTTTGAGCGTGAAGCAGACAAAATCCCGCGCGATCGTATCGTGAAGATCTTCAAGAATGCCGGATTTGTGCGACGGCGCTAAACCGTGCGCGCAATGTGATCCATTGTGACGCAACGACCCGTGATCAGTTCAATGATCAACGTGTACCGGATTGCAATGCCAACGATGGTCGATAAATGCTCAACTTGCCACCTGTAACAATTGCTTAGTTTCTGTGCATTCTAGGGGAAACATTTCTACCTTCCGCGGGAATGCTTGTGATGATCGTGTCTATTTTTCATGTGTAAATAGTCGTTAATTTATTGTGCCAATAAATTATTTATTATGAGTTCAATCGGGTGTTATCGCCTATCTTCTGAGAATTTATATGTGTCATACAGTGTTAGAATTCCGCTTCTTCTTATGTGGCACTACACAACCTCAAGAGAGATGTTTCTCACCTCACATTTCTGGTTTTCTTTGACTATTCTTCTCCTTGGCTTAACGACCTTACAGGTCACGCCGGCCATTTCTGGCTTACTAGACTTATTTTACCACGTAGCCGGATAGTCAGTCCTTGCTACGGGGGGACGGTCCGGATGGGATATGAACCCGGTCCGGCCGTGTGGACTGGCGCCGTTTATCACATGCACCACCGAGCCGCCCCGAACTTCTTTGACTATTATTGATACGATAAATAGTGAACAAATCAATTGGGATGAAATTAAATATTTGTGAATTATGTTTTGAAATTAAAAAATTCTATCGACACAGTTTTCGACCAGAAAAGGTTGCTGTCTCACAAAGAATAAATTACAAGACGAAGAGTAATGCAGTTTCTTATTCCGAACTGCACTTTAAAACATTTTCATTAAAATTTCAATCCTATTTAATATTTAATATGAATATTGCTAATGTGGATTGGTCCATAAAAGATATTTTGATTTGATTTTTGAATAGTAAGTTCATAATCAAGTAATGATTTAAAGACATACCTTGTGTCGGCAATAAGTAGACGGGCTCGACAGTCCTGTATGAGGAGTAGGGCCCACAAGAGAGAGAGAGAGAGAGAAAGAGAGAGAGAGAGAGATGCTAAAGTGGATTGGTCCATAAAAGATATTTTGATTTGATTTTTGAATAGTAAGTTCATATTCAAGTAATGATTTAAAGATATACCTTGTGTCGGCAATAAGTAGACGGGTGCGACAGTCCTGTATGAGGAGGTAGGGCCCACAAGAGAGAGAGAGAGAGAGAGAGAGAGAGAGATCGCAGCTAGCAGCCACCAGAGGGCGCAATAGTTTGTGTAACGATCCTCTCTTAGGAAGGAAAAACAGTGCGTGGAGGCAAAAGGATCGATCGTAGGACCAATCGCAGATAGGGGATTGAATGTAAATTTCTGACCATATATGGACAGGATTCGGGACCGTGCCGACCATGCATGCGTGCCGAAGAATAAGGTCGGCGGGCTAGGAGATGGCATTAATGGACCGTTGGGAATTATTTTAAGTATAATAGTATTTTAACGTCATTGAAATAAAAACTCGATAGTTCAAAGTTAGTATTCGCGGCATCCGAAAACAAAAAGGAGAAGAATTACTCGCACTGCGAGTACATTACATACCTGGAAGGGCCGTTTTTCTGCGATTAAAATAGGGTAATTATTTCACAGGATTATAAAGCAAACAATGTTCTTCTGGGATAAAATCAGTAAAATTTCATTCAAGAAAAAAAAACCAAAAAGCTACTAAAAAATATCAATCTAGTATTTACGCTTGAAAATTCCACAAAAAGCCCAACCGTTCCATGTTTCCATGTCATGTGATGCCTGTACACGATACGGGAGCGAAAATCTGTCACCTGGTCTCAATCTTCCGGGGGAGGATAAAAACAACAAATTCTAGCGAAGGAAAAGTTTCCACTCCCAGAACGATGTAAACAATCTTCACCGGCATCTGCTGTTGAGTGTGTCGCGTCTATGCATACCAATGGCGCTTACAGACACGAACAATGCCACAAACCACCGTGGTATAGCCGAGCGAAGCTAATACCGCATTGAGCCAAAGTTTGAATATGTGTAACCGTTCCTCACGCCTTGACTTTTCTCCTGGAAAAATAGTTTCCACTCACTACTCCCCACCCACCACCCCTCCCCGGTCGCGCGACAGTGTACGAAACCGATACCCAGAGCCCAATACCAACTGCGCCATTTTCGATGACGTAAATCGAGCCCTCGGTTCGTGTGCTGCCCACGCAAACTACAGGGGCGAGGGCCGCCCTGTGGGCCGAATGTGGTGGTTAGATGTTTTGTTGTTTCGTCTTACCACAATGATATCCGACCCCATCGTCATTCACCAAATTTTTGTACCTCTCTCTCTCTTTGTCTCTCTCTCTCTCTCTGTGTTGGTGAGCCGTCTGCTGCAAACGAGTGTCACCCGTGAAAGTCTCCATTCTTCGAGACGGCTACCGACAAGGTCCCGGACTGGTCGGTCTTTGCTGGTGTGAGCGTTTACACGATTGACCGGGTTTTTCCGGTCACTACCCTTCTTTGCGTACCGTCGCACCCCAACCACTCAAAAAGGGAACGCGTAGTATTACGTACAAAGACAGGGAAATACCTATGCGCAGCTCATTCAAGTTCATGGCTGCAAAACCGTAGCGGATATACTACACCCCATCGGAGGGTTGGTGTATTCGGTGTCAGGATTCGACCTGCTCTCGGTACGCTCTTTTAGTACCGCCCGCCAGTGTATCTTCCATTGCAACTTAGCTCACGGTACGACAATGACGCATGGTGCATGGGCGCCTAGGATGCACTGTGTGTGGCCACAAGCTCGACGGTCTCGCAAACAGTCCGATGCATTGTGCTGTAGTGTGTGGGTGTTTTATCCTGTGAGTCCTGTGTTTTTTGCAAGGATTTGTTTTTTCTCCCAATCGTAATAGTAACACCGTTGCAGCAGTTAATAGTGTAAATCTTTAGGTATATATAAGATTTTACAAAAGAAAAGTTACATTTTTTGCATTTGTTTTGGTTGAGGAACGAGAGTCAAAGACACCTTTCATGTGGTTCGTTTTAACGACTGTGTACAAAGTTTAAAAGAATTCTTCATATTAAGTGACCGGTGGAGAAGAATCAGTAATATTTATTGTCTTTTTGTAATTTAAAAATATTACCAAACTTAAGCTAAGAAGCAAAGTTCCATGAAATTTAGTTGATTGTTCGATGAAAACCGATACGATACAAACGATGTGCCGTTTATTTGCATCATCCACATGCTGGTGAGGTGATAACATGAAACGGTGGAACAGGGAACGCGGACTAATTTAACTACGATAAGGACTTCAACTTCGGGAGCGGTACAACTGCTCAGGCCGTAAGCGCGCATGTGCGCCACCTCTACGAACTGACATCAATTGCACAAAAACACACGCACACATACAGTACCATTTGCAAGGCGAATAAGGGTGGAAAAGTCCCATTCTCCGATGGCTCCAATCCCTCCTTCCCGTAGCGAAGGATGAAGCTTCCGGACGTGTCTTTATCTTCCTCGTCTTCTTCTTCGGCGTGTCACCCAAAAACGCACCACCATTCTGCTGACCCGGGGTACGTCCAAAGTGACGCAGTTGTAATACGAAGTCAACCGCATCATTGCCAGTGGCCGGAAAGTGGCCGGCAAAAACGCCCGTATGGCGTTGTATCGGTAGGGCGCGGTAGCATGGTCGTTCGTCAGCGCAGAGTTTACCGGAAGGAAGAGCGCATCGATAGTACGGCGGGCGAAAATGGGTTTATCGTGACGATAAGACACACTGTTATCTAACCGTTTTTGGGGCTTACCGGGCTTCGGTTGGTGTCTAGCACCGTACGGTTGATGCTGGTGTGCGTTAATGTTAATGTGTAATTAAGGGCCCGGGGGTGTAGAACCTTTGGTTTGGACGACCACAACATTTCGTAAATTGTGTTTATAAATAAAAAAGAACTCACTATTCTGGAGGATTAGAAGTGTTTCTTAAAAATAAAATCCTTTTTCGGGTGATATTAATTTTATGCACGGAAATTGTGAAACCAATGGAGACGCCTGGTGTTTGGATGGATGGCAATGGAGACGCCTGGTGTTTCATGCAAAATAGAGGAACGATCTTCAGGGGCGCGGGAGGGCAGGGTGAAAACTATTCTTAAAAACTACAAAACAACGAGTAAACAAACTTCTAATCGTATAGCATAAACAATTTCATAGCATCTGCTTCAATCAATCAACACTCCAAACCGTCGCGGCTGCTCGTAAGCGACCGTGAAGCGTGCGTTTTACATCATGTTCATTTCATTCATCGTTTCACCGTTAAAGCTTGAACAGCTAATGAGCATCTGTTTCTGCGCTTTAGCCAAAAAATGTAAACCTGCCAAAAAAAAACAACAACAAAACACCCTACTAAGCCCTTGTCCTAAGCACTTCACGAATAGAATGAATGTCTTGAACGGGGAAAACTCCCTTCGAATATCAAAATGTGTGTGTGAGAGAGAGAGAAAGTCAGGTGTGTGTAATAAATCGCATCCAAATGCCCGTACATACCAGCCGCGATATCCAATAATTCGTACGAACGCGATTCATTCACAAAAACGACCGTATCACCCCTCCGTACTGGGCACCGGCGCAATTCCAACGCATGCGAACGCTGCTGGAAGTAAAACGGTCGGTTCCTGTTCGGATGAACCCCCTTTTCTTTACCGGACGACGATGGCGTACGGCTGGACCGAGTGCCGTTCGGTCAGAAGGTTTTTCGCATCCGATAGCGACGGCCACCGATTCAGCTGCAGGAAAAACCCTTGGCCTGACGGGGTTGGCGTTTTATGTTTCTTTTTTGCTTTCTAAGCACCATCAGTGCACCATCACCAACACCAGTGTACCGGGGTGGCATTACGGATCGTTGTGTTAGTGAACGGCCCAGTGCAACGGGAAGCAGAGTAAAGCCACCGAATGTTTAACAATTTTATTTTACATCGATAAGTTGTTACTGTGTAGCAGCAGTTGTTTCCAGCGAGGGGGAAAAAACAGTGTGAGTGTGGAACGAAAATGTGCGTTTACGGAAACAAAAAAAAAGCTCTCCACACGGGCAGGTGTGATTGCGTTCCCGCCCGACAACAGTGTGCGTGAAAGGATGCGCGCGTTCAAGCATCCCTACTAAGGGAATGGTGTTTTTCACATGTATGTGTGCAGTGGTCCCTTACTGTATATAGACGAAACAGAAGGCAAATAAGTGAGCTTAACCACAGACAAACACATCTAACCTAACGAGTTCTCTGCAAAACGTTTCTTCACTTCTTGTGCAAGCGTTTAAACTGAGCTGTAAAATGTTCCATCTTTAACCGTTCGAGTGATATGAAACAAAAAAAAAGAAGTAATATCCCGCACGAAACAGGCCAAATTTCATCTCCAACCCGTACAAGCTTCTCTTTCGCGCTTCTGGATCATCGTCCGTATCTGGAGCTATTTTCTACCTCGACCTACTTCCAGGAAACCAATTCCATCATACAAACATCACAAGACGGATGCGAATGTGGTACCCCAGGATTGGGTTGTGTCTGTGTTTGTAAGCACTCCCTCCCTCCAGTTTATCAGTAGGATAAATAAGTGAAATTGTGCTGCAAGAAATGTTTAAAGCGCATTGCAATGATGAAACCAAAAAAATACTTTTCTGTCGTTAATTTCTTTGTTAGCTGAAGCATTTACGGTACGGTTCGCAATCGTCACCAATTTTAAGTGTCTGTGACTCTTCCTACAGTGTATCCTATTTTAATGCTTTTTAATAAATTTTCCTACAATAGATTACAATCATTTATCATCTTCGTTACCATCACTCAGTAATGGTTTTGCTCACCCCTGAAATGTTGCGCTCAAAATAGACAAGGGCATGTCCTGATTTCTGAAACAAGTTTCTTCACTACATTGAGTGATGCTTTTTCCCATTTACTTTGCTGCTGCTGCTGTGTGTGTGTGTGTGTGTGAGCGTGTATTTGACCGACGAGCCTTGGGAAAACATGAACGTTTGTGTATGGGTTGCGCGAATAGGAGCTCAGTTGCGTCTCGCAATGAGAAAGCGGAGCAATGTTTTAAACTCGTAACAAAAGGATTCCTTTTTTTGCAATTTCAATTTGCTTTATTTATAATGGCGACCGTCACCGTTTGTAAAGAAAAGCTGTCCCCTCGCCCCCTCACACGAAACATCCAATTTATTTATATTATTTTCTTCTGAGGTGGAAATAATGATGATTGATGCTACGAACAACATTTAGTCGCTGTTTGGAGAGCTTGCGCCCGCAATTACATTAGTGTTTTTCGAACATCTGTGTGTTAGTGGTTCGGTGGTTAGTTCGACCAGTGTGTATGTATGGGTTTTTCTTCGAAACCAGTAGTGTTCGGTAATAAAGGCACAGCAGCTGCCACCGTTTTGGTTGAGCTGATAGGTGAAGGAGTTTGTGTTTTGTTGAGTATTTTTCAGTGGTTTAAAAATTTTCTTTTTTTTTAATGCTGATATTTGCACACTCCATCTGCGAATGATAAGTTTTAAGATAAGGTGCATAATATACTTTAAATTGAGCAAGAAACAAACAAAAAACGGTGGTCAAGCATAAATTTTAAACAAAATTAAGGAAGTTCAGTGTTTATAAAGAATATAAAAAAAATATTTAAGAAAAAACGTCTTCACAGTTAATGTGCTTCCTCTTGTAATTCCTAAAAACAAATTTACCATTAGAATACTACTTTCTAGCAAAAGAGTTTAATATCAAGCAGAAAACAAAAAACTAAACCAAAAACAAAAAAAAACTTCATCCTGTACGTCGGACCCTGCCCAAAAGCGCGCGGGCATGCCCCATTTTATGCGAATTTTCCTTTATCTTGCCGCATTTTTCACAATCGCAGCCGGTTAACGACGTCCGAATGCGGACTCATTTTTGTTGATACGCGGAATGGGTGCTGGAAGCAAAACTTTGCTTTACCACATTTTTTTTTGGTGTATGTTTCGCGCACGAACGTCGAAAAGAGAACAGTGCTAAGGGAGCTAAAACGGTGCACGTGGGTAACGGTGATGGTTCTATGTACTAGAACTGTATGGTAGCAGAAACGCTGACAGCTGAGGTTTGGTAGCAGTTTCCGTAACAGAGGACAAGATAAAAGGGGGAGTAAAGCAAACAAAAAAACACGTCTCAACATTGGAATGATTTTCCTTCACCTACTGACACGTGGGAACTACGTGATTTTTCCTGCTGTGCACTCCCGTGTGTGATTGTATGAGTGTACGATAACATAGCTTAACATAAGAGCGGACATTAAGGGGTAAAAAAAGTGTTTCTGGGGTCTTTTTGAAAAAAAAACACCGACCCCAAAAAAACGACATCGGAAGCGTAATGAAACTGTCGCAAAATTGATTTGCCTCCGTAGAAGCATCCAGTTTCCGAGCTGCTCCGTGCAAATATTGAACGTTCGTGATCGAGAGACGGAAACCGCGAAACGGAACGATTCCCGGTACGCGTTGGCCTAGCTGTGGCGCACAAATGCAGTGGTGCGTGAAGATGAAATTGAAATATCTTGGGACACGAGGCAACGCCACAAGGGGGGGATGATGTCCCAAAAACCCTGACGAACGATGCTCCGGTGCAAGAAAAATGTTTTGCTGCAACTTAATGCTTTGCGCTTTAGTTAGTTAAACGGTATGTCCTTCCGCTTGTTTCAGGATTCGGTATTTGCACCAAAGCGGTGGAGTTTGTGAAGTTGTGTAAATATGTTTGTGCGTGAATAGTTCGACTTCGGTGTGAGGTGTGTGTGTGTACAGCGCCAAGCGCCAAGAATCAATGTTCAGAGATCTACCCCGGAGCAGCCGGAAATGAAGGCTTTACCGTGCTGCAGGCTGTCTTGGTTGAAACGCGAGTGAATGAGGAACGAGTGAAAGCTAGGAAGAAGAAATACGCCAGCAACAAACGAAAGGATAACAACGACCGTCTACATCTACACGTTGAAGGAGACGCCTTGTATTGATGTGTTTTCCCCAGTGTGTGTGTGTGTTTGGGTGGAATATCCTTTTGTGAAAAGAACCTCAAAAACCTGTGCCGTAGTGCAATGGCAAGCGAGCAACGGCACTAGCGGGTGGTGGCTATAAGTGGTGATTTACATATTATGATTTACCGCTCCCAGCAACGATCATGGAGGGCTCGATGGTAATATCGAAGGAAGCGCACAACCAACCAACCCATCGTACGTGATCGATTCGGGTGATTTAACTTAGGGGCGAAAAGAAAAAACAACAAATTGTGAACCAGCCAAAAGGTTCAGTTCACCCCCCAATTCTCCTTCGACGCCTCACGTCCCGCTTTCTCCAGACCAACCGGAGCCGGAATAGGAAATTTGGTGCTCGTACCCAGTTTCGTAACTCCACACGCTAGCGCCTATAAAACGAACGTATGACGCGTGAATGTGCAAACATACTGGCAAGGTGCAGCAGCTAGTGGGGCACACGGTATACTGCTGCAGCGCAAGGAAACGTACGGCGTCCGCGCGCGTACGAACAGTCGCCAGCAAGTGTCCGCAGGGAGAGCACGAACGAGGAACGAGCACGATCGACAGTGTAGCAAACGGTTTGCTACAAATCCAAGGCGGGCTTACTGCAGAAGCTGTGAAGACGATCGAGCGGTGATCGACCGGCTTCAGAGCCATCGGAAAGCGCATGGGAACCTTAACGACCTCGTCAACGACATCAAGCTTTCCGTTAGTGAAATCCAAAATTGGAAGCACCAACTATGAGGGTGAGTGTGATGGTTGGAAATTAATTGTAATGCAATTAATCAGTTTCAACTCCCAACACATACTTTGCATAAACACAACGCTATATTGAACAGGTTACACTCGGAATAATGCCCTTTTAATGGTGAGGAGAAAGAAATATCTCCCAATCAATGCGATTTTGTATTCTAGATGAAGTGACTAAGTGATAGTACTAAGTAAAAAAAAATCAGCCCGGTTACAGGGTTACTCTACAGAACTAAGGGGTGCACACAAACTCCTGCATGTATGCAAAAAGATGTTTTTAATGTTCCTATTGCGATCCTATTGCGATCGATTTATATGTACGTTACGATATATATTTTTGCAAAAAAATGAATTTACAGATATAAGTTTTAAATTTTGCTTAAAAGTTGTTTAAAATAATATTTTTGGGTAATTTTTGTTCCGCCTTGCGGGATTCACCAAAAACACAAACCGAAGTAGCGTTACAGTGCGTTACACTAATTTATATTTACAGTGGTACCTCAGGTACGGCCCGATATACCGACCAGGTTAACAGGGGTATGTGATAAATGCCGCCGGTTCCACACGACATGACCGGGTTCAAATCCCATCCGGATATTCCTTCCGTAGCATGGATTGATTATTCAGCTACATGGTAAAATAAGTCTAGGAAGAAAGAAATGGCCGGCTCTACGGTCCTTAAGTCAAGAATCGAGAGAGAGAAAGAGAAAGAGAAAGAGAGAGAGAGAGAGAGAGAGAGAGAGAGAGAGAGGCCAAAAATGACCGGCATGACCTATAAGGTCCTTAACCCAAGAATAGAGAGAGAAAGAGAAAGAGAGAGAGAGAGAAGCCAGAAATGGCCCGCATGACCTATAAGGTCCCTAAGCCAAGAAGATAGAGAGAGAAGTACCTCAAGATGCGATTGTCATTCATTCCATAGTATTGATTGTATTTTAAGTTATTGGTATCTTAAAGCTATTTTCTAAATTGATTTTATTTTTCTTTATTAATTTCCAATATTTATCATGCATCGCAAGTGTCAAAGTGGCGAAATAGCGTTACTGTTTCCATTTTGCTCGTAATGAACTATAAGTAGTTCATACATCAAACTATTCGTATATTGAATTGCTGCTAAGTCCAGGAACCACTGTATCATAAACTCTGTTATACACATTTTTTGATGACATCCAAGATGTGTCAAGATAAAACAAAAAAACATCTCACCACCAATGGTCGAATCTTTTCATTGAACCATAAAAAAAGGGGAACGAGACACAAAAACCCAGTCCTTGTCGATGCCATCAATTGCTGCCAAAAGACCGACTGGGTAATGTCTATACGCTTCGTAGTATAATAAATAAGTGGATTCCGCAGCAATTATGCCTTTTTTCTCGGGGTATCTGTCCAAGCGAATCAACCGTTCAATGCGACACTCCACATTTCGTATAATACCAATAATGCCGGCCCGGGGGGTTTTTTGCGTACGCACTTCGGCCCCCTTCGGTTAATGCAATCAAACCGCAATAAAAGTGTTCCAGCATTTCGGGGAAAAAACAGCCATACAGCCTATTACGGAGCGCGTTAATTTTTTGGGGAAAATTTTTCAATCCCAGCCTACCATTCGTTCGTGCAGATGGTCGAACTTAGTCGGCGGTGGCCGACGGTGCAATATGGTTAACGTACGACCGATTGGTGTCATTTATTAGGCGATCATTTGATGGCTCACTCGTTTCGAAGATCACTCGGAGCACTTATCGGATTGACGCCCACGGATGACGCAAAACCCATTATCCCTCCAGGGGGGGAGGGGGTAGAGTGGGGGAGACCCACGTGAAAATGGTTGAACACGCTGCAAATTACAGTGACCCTAGGAAAAGGATATGGCGAATAAAAGCGTTTTTCCTTCAGTCCATTTCCCGGGGCATCGTTGCCCATACAAGACGAAGAATACGGACATCATCGTCTAGCCAGTCGGGCCAGATGGTCATTGCCGGTTTTTTGAGGGTAGCACTTTGGTAGGCGCGTAAATCAGGCGCCAGCCAATCCACCCCAACAACTCTTCCACCGTGCGGTTTCTTCACGCATTCGGTGCCGAAGTATCGATGTGGTTGGCTCCGGCGAGACCAGAAGCAACTTCAAACATATTCTGCCACTTCGAAAGGGTCAATTTGTTTTATTATGTTCTCGTTCCTTTTTGCGTCATGTATCGTTTAGTGAGGAGAAGCGACGGGTTTGGTTGGAGTTCTTTTTTCCTATTGCTGAGATTGTTCTTTTGCGGCAAGCGTTGGACGCGACAGCTCTGGATCGGAATCTCGAAGTGATTAGTAATTGCTCAGTTACGCTCGACAATGCGCCAATGGGTAGCAGCATGTCGTTGATATCATCGTCTGAAAAAGGATACCATTGTGGGTGGGTTGTGTATTTGTTTAAAAGCATTTAACGTCGTGGGTGCATCGCATAAATATTCCCACACCCATATCATATTGAAACCGCTGCTTCGCTGTGGGTTGAAATAGGATGTCACCCGGACAATGTCGTACCAGCTTTCATCGCTTCTGATCCTAAACAATTGAGATGGAAATGGCAAAATAACGCATTGGTTGGAATATTACCAGCCCTATGTACATGAGACGAGTCGCAGCTCGGTAACGAACCAATGTCTTGCGCGGAGGATCATCATCGGTGGCGTTATGATTGTAGTGTCGTGTGGGAAGCTCATCCTGATAGCGTTTTGCCAAAGCTACGTCCACGAAAGGCGACATAGCGGAGGCGTCAACGACCGCCTTATGACACTTTGCCCACTCGGACCACACACACACAATTTTCCATCACTGGTTTGGTTGACCTTTCGAGAAAAGCGTCGGTGAAAAATCTCTGCACTATTATATTGATTTTGTTTATTGCTCTCTTACTATTACTATTAAACTTTTGCATCCATATCCAGTGCTTAGTGAGTACTTGGTGGGATATTTTCTAAAATTCACTAACAAAAGCTCATATCAGCTACGATCACTTAGCGCCAGCAAGTCACGTTATCGAATGCTAACTCTTGGAATTCGGTTCAAACTTTTGAAAAGGCTCCACGTGTCTCATTACGGGTAGGACAAAACCAACGCATCGACCACATCAACTGCAGAAGCAACCCACAAATGCTGCAGAAGATAATTGCTACGCAAAGTTGGGCCAAAGTTTGCTAAATACCAGCCAACGGGTGCTGCCTACCTACGCAAACTGTGTAGCATATTTCTTTGATGCTTGCAAACAAAATGCACGTTTGTTTGTTGAAGTGTTTTACAAGTACAAACGAAAGTTGTTTCTCTTTTTTTGTTGTTGTTTCGTTGCTCGTCAAATCAAACAAATTATCACCGAGGGCGTTGTGAATATTCCATTTTTCCAGGTATAGTACATCAAAGTTTTATTAATTTCTTTGGGTTACGAATAAAATTAACGCTCTTAGCTGCTAGTTTTTTACACTTCTATATGTTAAAATTAAATGGAAACTTTTGAATTTTGTATCGCAATAGCTCACATCTAATTCTTGTTAACATGTCAATTCTTTCAGAAGAATTCCTAAGATCTGAATTAATCGCTCAGTCTTATACTTCTGCTTAAAGATGACTTTAACATATAGTACACCATGGCCAGTCACTATTTATAGCGAGTGGAGCATAATGAGTCGGTTTTTAACCTGAAGGATATCACAACCACTACAGGCTAGCTGCCACACCAAGGCGCGACTAAAGCATAATTAATGGATCATTAAAGAGCTGAAGTTTGTTTTAACAGTAGCAATGGTTTCCTTGCCTTACTGGTACCCAAGACTTTCTGCTACTTTATCGACACATTGAGATGATATGAATCATCGATAAGAAAGCTTTGAACCTAATGGTGCTAAATATATCATTCAAAGCACTGATGAAAACGCATCGACATGCTACGGAAGTAAAACTAACCCGAAAACCCCACGGTGAAAGTATATTTATACGGTAGCACTTTTAATGGCATTCAAATCAGGACAGCAGCAGTAGCAAAAGGCAGTCAGTGAACTAGTGCCGTGCTTTCTACCCTTACGCTCCAAGGACGAATTGTGTTACATCCTTACCAAGGCGGTCTCTGCACCACTGTTTGGAGCCTAATTAAACTGCAGCAAAACATTGTTTTCTATCCGCAAAATTACAAATCCTCGATTCACCAGGGAAGAGGGGAGGCAAACTACGGCCTTCCACACACAAATCGCACCAGTTTACGGCACGGGATCGTTGCGGTAAATTTGTTTCTTTCGCCCAAGCAAGATGCTTGTTGTAACGATAAATAAAAGCACACACACACACACATGCACGCTCCGATTCCGAGCCATATTGACCAACACGAAGCAAAAAAAGGCAATAGGCACGATGTACACAGGAGAGATATATCGACCAAATGCACCAGAATTGGGGCTAAATTTGACCATCGTTAGGGTAAGTAAACGTGAACGCCAAGTTTCCTGTTATCGTGTAGCCTGTCCACGTTGGTCGGCTAACGTCCTCGGTCGGCAGGATAATGATCGCTAGATTAGTTGGCGAGGTCAGGGTAGCAGAAGTCATTTCAATTCATGTTCCCTTTCTGTTGTGTGTGTGTGTGTTTGTACCTCTTTTTCATCCTGGTCTTATTAACATCACCACGAAACATGGGGATGGCATGCAACGGAAGCGTTTGCGTGCATAAAGCTCCAACGATTTTTTTTTTCTTCTGATGCAGTCGAATTTCTTAGCCGTTTTTCCTCCCTCTTTCTTGGCAATCCGGTTGTTTTCGTCTAAACGGGTAAACGAGCTCTTAGTACGCCAGCTAAACATTATCGATAGTGTTTTGGGACAGCTTTCGAACAGGATCAACCAAGCAAAGGATATAGAAAGACATTGGTTATTGACGCGGCAAGTTACCACCGTCGGGAATTAAGCATTCTCCACGAACAAAAAGTAACTTAAGTAGTTTTTCTTTTTTGCCTTGACCCACACGTAATGGGTTCAAGTACGACAGCGATACAACATTAATCATAGCAATGGGTGGAAGAATTATCAACAGCAATGGCAGTAGTAGTAAAGTAGTGAAACTTTCTCCGAGTTATTTATTAATACTTCAAAGAGTCCTCAATTTTGAACACTATTCTCTTCATCTTCATTTGAGCTTGCCCTTGTGATTACTCCCTTCACATTTTGTGTAACAAATAATATTTTTTAGCCGTCTTAAAAAGCTAAAAATAAGAAATATGAATGAGATCTGATGAAAATAGATTCAAACATAACAAACCAAAAAATGTCTCGCCTTTTCGCCACAGCTGGACGACATTACGTGCGACTTATTTAGTGTGACTTATCGCGGCTTGCCGTTATATCTGCCACCGGGTCTAGATCATCGCATATGGAATGAAGCCTTCATTGGTTAAAATATGTTTTTACGCTCCTATCCCCGTATCCTACCTTCGGCGGACTGGAACTCCATTTTTGCCATTTGCTGGTGACACGTCGTGGTCGCTATTTCTGTGAATGAATTCCATTTCACAGTACGAACTGATGAAATCGGCTTGAAGCAAATGAAAATCGTGCGAAGTGATCAAATTATTCTAAATTAAATTTCTGCTGATTATTTATGTTATTTCGCAGCAAAAAAAGGCGCAAAAACCAGGATGCAGATAGATGAACTGTGGGTAAATTGTGTTGGGTTTCTTGTTTCGAACAGGAACGGTGTATTTTTAGTACGAAATTGTAACGCTATTGTAATTGTTTGGTAAATGGATTTGCTAAATGTAGAGTGTGTAAAGAACAACATCATAATTTGCAATAAATGAAGCTTCCATATTGTTGTAAAGCTACATCTTTTGGAAAATATTTGATCACAATTTTGTTTTCGTTGAATTTTCCTTCATAAAGAGATACTAATTTCTTCCCTGTATTCTATCTTTTCATGTATCATGACACAGAGGAAACGACTGAAACCCGCTCGATGACGGAGCGAAGTGGCCGAACGGACTCAAGCGGACGTTCGGCTGCCCTCGAACGAGCGTACGTGCATGACGTTTACGAAAACTGTGAAGAACCGAATGGGCAAATCCGACCGAAGGTGGCACAATTCCTGGGTGGGCTCGAACCAGGTTCACTTGTGTGCGATGTCGGTTGCGGCAATGGCCGTTATCTGTCCGGCTTCAATCCACTCATCTACACGATCGGTGTCGATCGATGCTATCGTCTGACACAGGTTGCCCATGGGAAAGGGGGTGAAGTAAGTGATAAAGCAGTTGATCTGAAGTTGATCGATAGAATAATGAACGAATGCTACATTACAGGTAGCGATATGTGATAATCTCGAACTACCATTCCGTGATGAATCGTTCGATGCGGTTCTGTCACTAGCGGTAGTTCACCATTTCGCCACGACGGAACGACGGGTTGGGGCTATTCGTGAACTGGCACGTATACTACGCATTGGAGGACGTGTCATCATCACCGTGTGGGCATTGGAGCAACGACACCGACGATTTGAATCGCAGGATGTACTCGTCCCTTGGCAACCGCCGCGCACCAAAACTGGAGGCATTTCGGACGATGAAGATGACGACGATTTCTTGCCGCCGTACCACGCATATACGGAGGACTCGACCAACTCCAGCCGTTCGGCCGGTGATGGCGATAGTTCCAGCCTGTCCTCATCATCGCCTGGTGAAACCTGCTACAGCTTCGTACGTCGTGCAATACAGGTATCGTATCCACTAGGCCAATTAGTATCTACAGCGGTTCCAACTTCACGAGAATTCCCAATGGCTGACTCACCGCTTCTTCTTGGGGGTTTCCATTTTCTTCACCCAACAGAAACTCGCCGGTAGTAAGCGCAGTCCTTGGTTCCTGGAGTCGTGGAGCTCGCGGGAAACCAAGCACGATAGCAGCCTCGACTACGAGGACGCGAAGGATTTGCCCATTGAGCTCAGGCGCCTGGAGGACTTCGACGACCTGCCGGAGCCACCGCTGTCTGCTGGGCTCAAGAGCCGGAGTCTAGGTAGTATACTAAATCCACCACCAAAAACCATAGTTAGATCACGTTCAAGTGTACCAAGTTTAGGTGCTCAAATACCTGAATCGAAAGCGACCCCCGCCGCGGAACCGACGCCAGTGTCCCGCCGACCAAAGCTTGTGAAACAGAAACAGTCACTGTGCGACGATGTAGACTATAAGTTTTCCGATTCCTCCGCACAAGCCTACCGGGAGCATGCGCTGCGCAATGAGTCGCGCGTGCAGCTACTGCGCAAGCAAAGCTCACTGAACGAGGAGCTAATGGCGGAAAGCCGGTTGCGCGAGAAGGAGCGCATCCGGAAGCGCATCCAGAAGCAAATTTCACTGAACGAAAGCTTCCTGTGCCGGTCACTCTTTACCAAGCGGTTGCAGGTGATCAAGGAGGGATTCGCGACCAAACTTAAAACATCGACCGGCAGTCTCGAACGCGTCACGAAGAATGGGTTCGTTAAGATTATACAAAACATTAAGGCGGCAACCCCGGCCGCGTATCACGGTGGACCGGCCGGCAGTAGTGGTGCCGGTGGTGGTCATCCACATCACCATCATCATTCACACTACCATCACCATCATCACCATGCAAACCATCATCATGCACACCACCTTCATCATAGTCCGCACGGGCCGCCTAGTGGCCGGTCACCGTACTGTTACGATCCGGGCGATTGTGGAACCTGTCCGAGCGGATGCTGCCTGGCAGGAGTACACCCGGAACACGGTGGAACGGGTCGGTTTGGGGGGTCGGGTGGACACCACCGATTGTCGCGCAATAACTCTGCCAGTGGCAGCGGCACCAGCAGCAACGGTAGCAATGGCAATGGTTTAGGCAGCAATGGTAACGGCTCCATCGGTCACGATAAGCTCCTGGCGTCGATGGGCACCAGCCAGGATGAGGCGTCCAAACCGAGGCGACACTCGCGGGAAAGTGGTTCCGGTAAGTTGACCCCGTTCCTTTGTCTCACTTGCTGTCCCCGTGGCTTACGGTCACGTTCAACCATTTCCATCCCCTTTCCGTCTCTTTGTCTCTCTCTCTCTCTATCTGACTTTTCTATCCGTACGTACATATCTTCTTTGTGTTTTTTGTCACATTCTTTAACTTCTATTTCTCTCCGTTGCCCATTTGGTGGTCTTTCACACCGATAAGAAAATACACAAACCGGTAGTAGCTTCCTTATCCGTGCTCGAACGATCAACCATTGGTGTGGGTACAAAAAATAATCACAGACCACCTTGGTTTTATTACTAAACTACTACTTCACCATCACACTTTCACTACTTACTATCACTGTTGCTAGTGTTACTATTACCTTCTTCTCGCAACATCACACTGTTAGTTACTTATACTCACTCCCGCAACCACCTTGATGGAGTCACGTTGTGTATGTGATTTCTATCCGCCACAACTACTAACCTAACATGTACGATCCTCGCTCCTGCATTCTGCATACACTGTCTGTGTTTAACGTCTGCCGTTTGACTATGTTTTAACTGTTGCGAGTTCTCGTTTTGCAATGCAGATAATGCTTGAAAGTCATCATCTGTTTGATGGCTTTGCAACGAATTTTTATACCAGAGTGTTGTCTACGAATGATTCTATCCTAGTACAAAAAAAAAAACATGTCACATTTGTTCACAAGCTCACTCCTCAGCACACACCACCGTTTCACATCACGATTACGTTAGGAAACATTTAAAAAAAACTGTTGTTCCTTTATTCACCCCGCCCCCTCACACATATCTTTCCATCGCATATTTAGAAGATAAGGAAAAAAAAACTAATCAACTCAATCAACATCCTTTCAATATGGCGCCCGTGTTTATTCTTTTAGTAATTTGTCCTTACTGTTTTCTCGTTCTCTCGATCTTCTTTTTTCTCTTCTCTATACCTTTCTCTCTTGTTCTCTCTTTCTTTTTCTCTTTTTCTCTCTCTCTCTCTCTCTCTATCAACCTCTTGATCTCAACCATGACATTCCATTACTTCTGCTATTGGTAATGCTCATCTGTTTCTTTCCTACAGACAGTTTTCGTTCTACTTTCATTAAACGGCAACGTTTTGCGGGTACCTACAAAACCGTACTGTTTTCTTTTTAGCTCGTAGTAATCGTTTAAACGTACTAGTTTGGTTCTCTTAGTCAACCCGGTAGCGTTGGGTCGATCTAGTATCAAAATGTGAACCGATGTGATAATGGTTTCCGCCAGGCAGCGGTTGCATGAGCTCAGATCGAAAGCTTCCACGAAACGTGCGGAAGCTATCAGTAGATGAGCATGTAAAAACTAGAAACTATAGCTAACCATAGATATGCCGTGTAGTTCGTTTCGGTGTGCATTAGTTACGTGTTTAGCAAGCTTCCGTAATCATGAGCTGATTAATAAGTGGATTAGCAAAGTATTTTCTTTTTGTTTTAAGCGCGCTTTCTGCAAAATAAAAAAAAATCATCACCATTCGGAATGAAAAGCGATAGCGACAGGTGCACCATATGAAGAAGTTGATACAATTCGGTCTAATCAGTTAAAGTCATCTTCCTATTCCATTCATTTCAACTTTCCTTCGTGCTAAAGATTGTATATGAACTGTTTTTTGATAAACGTTTGCAAAAGAAAAATGTTCTAGCGATTGCTTCCGTGCACAACATCATTCATGCATCGAAGATGCGAATAGATCAGTTATCCATTTATCCATTCATATCCATCACGCACTGCATAAGGACGAGTTTACCAAAAAAAAAAATAGTCCTGATCGTTCCATTTCCTTTTCCTGCGCTATTTGTGAGTCTTCCAGTTTTGCACCTTCCCTCAATCAGCACTAAAACGAACTCCAAGTGTCACGCTTCTGACTATTTACGCTCTATAATAATTAAACCTAATGCACTATAGCCTACCTATTGGCATACTATTTTGTTTTGGTTTTTTTTTATTTTCACAATTATTATTGAGAACCACTCTTCCGCTTGCCTCTATTAGATTTGTGGCACGTAGTGTAACACTTACTGGCAAGAGTATTCTAATATGCAAACCTGTTTTGTTCTTTCCCCCTCTAATCGCGCTCGCGATGCAGATTCGTCCAAGGATAGTAGTCTTCAAAGTGATACCAGCATCGAGTCGGAGGATAGTTTTGCATCTGTGATTTACATTCCGAAACCAGACCAACAGCAGCAGCAGCCACAACAGCAGCAGCAGCAGCAACAGCAGCAAGTCCAATCGAACGGTAGCTGTGGAGTTGCCGGTGGTGCTAATGGTAATAGTACGTGTGGTAGCGTTAATGGTGCTAACGCTGGTACGAACAGTGTAACCGATTTCTTCAGCCCCGGAGCAGCAATAAACTGCATGCCTTCCTCATCAGTGCCAACATCTCCATTGGTGATGCCTTGTCCTACACCGGCCCACTCTCCAGCACCGCCACGAACCAAATCCGGTTGTGTGGCTGCTGCTTCCGATTCCGCAGACGGGCACGTATGTTTCAATCCGACGTCAAACGAAAGTAGCAATCAATTTACGTTCGAAGAAACTGTCATACTACCCTGGCAACTCGAGCAACAGGAAACGACAGTTAAGGACCCTGCGACGACCAGCATAGGAGGCGTAACTTCAACCTCCAGTGCCACCACGATGCACGAGTCGGTGGCTTGCTCAATATCTACCAGTAACACGATCACCACCAGCATGACCATCACACCACCACCCAGTACCTGCTCAGGCAAATCTGCTGCTCCACCAGAGACTACGAGCAGAAGAAACTCCAACACGGAGCCAACATCACACAGTTCACCGCAAAAGCCAAGCTCACAAAAGATCACACGCCAGCAGATTAAAGATTTGCCTCCGATACCCAAATTCCGGCGCAGCGGCAACTATCCCATCCTGCGCCGGCAAGCTTCGGCAGCCGCTGGCAGTAGTACAGCTGCTCCCGTACCAGTGCCAAAGCTTCTTTCGCTCGAACTGTTTAACCCCGAGACGGATGATCTGGACAGTGACTCGAGCGAACCGTCTTCACCGGACTCGATAGATAGCGTGATCAGTGCACTCAGACCGTCCCTATCACCGTTGCCCGTTACCAACCCTGCCGGCACTGGGCAGCATAAAGTACATCCCAGTGGGTCGGGTGTATCGGATCCTTCTGCTGCTGCTGGTGTTGGAGTTCCTGCTATACCGCCACTGGTTGAAGCAGCCGCTGTTGTAGCGCACAAGCTGGAAGACGTAGTAGACATGGCTATACCCGAACGAATTGGTGCCGATGGCAAACCGTTACGATTCAATGGTCTGCTGAACGCAACCGCTAGCTCAACCACACTTCACAATGCCGATGTGGACGAGCACAACTCGCGCCAACATCTGGTGGAGTTCGCCGAAAAACTTAGTGCTCAGCTCTTGAAGGAGCTCGAAAACGAGAAGAAGCGCAACGAAAGCTTCGACGAAGACGACGACGTATTCGGCGTCGATAGCAGAGTACGTCCCAGTTCTGCACTCGGTTCACCCCCGATTGTTGACCCATATCTTAAGAAGCTCAACGGGGATCTGCGAGATCTAAATCAGCTACGGGCGGAACTTCGAGAACGAAGACTTATGTTAGCGAACCTTTCCAATTTGGGCTCGGGCGTCGGTTTGAGTGGTCAGTTTGGTGGCAGCAATGATTCACTCGGCCCAAGCTACGGATCTTCGATGGCACCGATCATTCAGGAAGAAACGGATGACGATGAAGAGTTCAACGAGCTGGAGGATCGCCGTTGTAATGGAATGGAGAGTTTATCCGGCGGTGGACAACCGTTGGCAGGCCCGAGCGTACTGAAGGTAACGTCCAGCATAAAGTGTAAGAATCTCGGTGGCAAAACTGTGGACGACTTTGTCATCATACCGGAGCTGGATGAAGACGATCCAGAACAGTCCAACGATACGACTTTGCTAATACAGGAAGAGGATAACTCCGAGGAGCATCCTCACACGTCCGAACCCGAGCGTTCTTTGGGAGCGGTTGGGACAGGCGCGACTCACAGTACAATCGACAGCTACAGACGACGTTGCAAGGTGCCTAGTTTTAACAATCCGAAACCGCTGGTAGGCGGTGACATCCAGCACGGTAGCAGCAGTAGCAGTAACAGTAGCAGCAGTAAAGATACCACTGACCAATGCGGACGGTGGAATTTTGCTCCGGTGTCGATCACTCCACTCACAACGTTAACAACGACGACGACGACGACAACGACGACAACGATGCAAGCATCAACGAGCTCACTGACAGGTCACAGCACTGGAGGATGCACATCCTCCGCGGCGCATATTTCGGGGCCGCCAAACAGCTCGGGTCTATCGATTTGTGGCGCTGAACGCAAACCTCTCTCAGCAACAAAAAAATCCTCAATGCCCTCCTTTGAATCTCATGCCAGTGTGGACTCGTGGGCCCATTCGACCAGTACCGCGTCCCTGGATAGTCCTTCGATTGGAGGTTCTGCGACGCACCATCGATATTATCACGTGTTCCGGGAAGGTGAGCTTGATGCGCTGATCAATCACCACGTTACGAGTCTGCACATCGTTTCCTCTTACTACGAGCGAGCGTCCTGGTGTGTGGTAGCGGAAAAAGTACACGTATGGACAATTTAGAAGCTGCAGGAGTTGAAGTTCTCTTTTTTCGTGCAACAGGCGCTGCTGACGGAAAGGTTTCGTTCGAAAGCACAAATTTTTGCAGTCAACCATAGCTTGAAGATCATTTATTGCATATTTTCACTGAAGTACAGTCGATACAGAAAAAGGCCTTTTCAACTGTCGAGTTCAAACTTTTAGTTAAAACACGAGGACATTTGTAGGTACAGTTCAACACAAAACTCTACAATGACTTTACAATAGCGTCTTTCTGCTTTAAGTAATTGGCTAACGTGACATGGCAACGAAAAAGTGAATCGAAAACATAAAACACTTACCTAAATGTAACCTAAAACTAAGCAGCGAATATCGCAGAAGAAAAAAACCAGAAGAAGAAGAAAACCGAACAACAAAACAACATCAGATCAGCATTTTCCTAACCCGACCACGCAACCAATATCAGTAATGGACGAAAGCAAAGTGAGAGATGATCCCGCCGGGCTTCATCAAAAAAACGAACCGCAAATCGCACACTGATGCGTTGACAGGTAACTGTGTATTACATTAAAAATAATCTCTGTGATTGATCTATATTGACTTGAAAACATTAGTATTAGAACAGAAAAGAGAAAGAGAGGGAGAGGTAATTACAAGCCATACTAATAATATTACTAATACACGTATCGTATACTACGAGGTATGTTGATGAATGATGTTAAAAAATCTAATGATTCCAAGGAGAAAACCACAGGAAGGTAGATATTCAAATAGCTCCCATTGGTTTCCTCCTTTTCTCAGTTCAAATTCGTTTCGAAATTCGATCATAAAAAATATATGTGAATACGAAACAGAATGCGGAAAGCTGTAAAATTACATCAAACACTTTTCTTCACAATCTTTTCAATTTACGTTTCGATAGAATCTGGTACAATTTAAAAAAAAAAAACAAAAAACTTCTTATAAATGTTTAATCTGTAAAAACGAATATACCTTTACCATTTGTTTCAACTGCTACTAACTTTATTATTTGAAAGACATGATATCAGACGTTGTGATTTTGCAAATTCTTTATTGCTCTTAACAAAACTTCATGACTTCATCCACTACCTAGCTTATATCTCATCGGGCAAAGCTGTGAAAGATTTATATTGAAAGAGAGAGATAATTACTCAACACGATTGCAAATTAAAGAAATTGTCGTTGGTTTCATTTAATACTTTAAACTTTTATGTTTGCTGTTCTTTAGGTTCAATCGAAATATAAAAACAAAACACTTGCACTTACCGATATCAATGCTAAGAAACATTTTTTCATCTTTCATGACTAAAACTTTCTTATGTCTTTTAAACAGCCAACATGTTTTCCCAAGAAACATTTGTTGTAGAACTTCACATTACAGAACATATGCTAACTTAAACTCTGAAGAACCAATTTGTAAAAAGCCGTTAAAGTCTATGCAACGAATGTTATCTTTAACACAATTTTCCAACATTGTTATCTGTTATACTATTGCTTAGGAAGGCTTTTATTTTCAATAACAAAAAAAAAACCATACATCCAGCACTATTAGCAAACAAACTCATCAGACAATGAACGTGATAACGCAATCAAACACATTCCTTTCGCAGTAGCATATCTTTTCCTATTTCTTGCTCCGCACAAGGAATACATTTTGTGTTTGAAATTATTGTTTTATGAAATTTAGTTGCTTAACAAATCTAATGCTATGGTGTTTAATTTGCAAATCCTCAAACGAAGCTACCTGCTAGCAAAGAAACAGTATGGCCTACCATTCTCTTTTAAGTGTAAAGCTCCGTAGAAATAGAATTAGTAAAATCCCCGTTCTCCACAATGATGCACAAAAATCAGTGAAGCTGTGGAAAATTTTGATGGTGTACAGTTGGGCGAAGAAAACAAAAATAAATATATTCACTGAAACTAGGGGCCTCGTGTGCAGCCTAGAGAACTATGCGCTCAAACATGGGAAAGACTTTTCTTTCTTTCCTTGTTTCATTAACGTTTTTTCTGTGCGAAACACAAGCCAAGTCATATATAACTATCCGTTACACAACGAAACAATGAAAACGCTAAATAAAAAAAAATATGAATAACAATCATATCAATCAATTTCCATAACATTTAGGAAAAGGGGGGGAAAGTTATAATCTCAAAATGATACAGATCAACAAAACACTCGCAAAGCCAAAGAACCGAGCGAAACGAAACGAAACAAAAGATGTCACAAAGAAAAGAAAAAAAAAGCGCACAGAAACAAAATGGTAAATGTATTGATTGCTGGTAAAAGAGAGAAGAAGAGAGAGAGAGAAAAATACATAGCCCTAATACAATCTATCCAAAATATACACAACATACGAGAAACACATCAGTTGTCTAAGAAACAAAGAAACAAATTCATTTCAGTGCGAGCATAATCACTACAAACCGCAAGTATTACAAGCCACAATCAAAAACATAAGAATGTGTTGCAATTTTATTATTCTTTTTTTTCTCTCTCTTTTTGGAGCATTTGAAAAAATAAACAAAACAGTTTCAATTCTGGCCTATGTAAAAGCAGAGCGATCGATAGCACGCATTATTGTGTAATTTAAAAGAAATAAAAAAAAAACTGTATAAATTCCATCATTGACAATTGATAATTAACATGTACATGTTGAACTGTCTCGAAATTGCGAACAATAATTATTAGCATTTTTACTCTTGCAATTTATTACGTGCTTATTATCGGTAAGATCATAGACGATCAAGTAAAATAAAACCAGGGTACGCTTGTTCTTTCTCTTCCTCGTTGAAGTAATCGATAATATTCGTTACAGCGGTAAGAAAAAGAAAAAAGTACATCAAAATCATTATTCTTTAAAAAAAATGGCGCATTATCAGTGGCTTTAGATAAAAACCATTTCAAATATTTTCCATAAAATGTTACGCATAATAAAAACTTTTTTTTATGTTTACAGCAAACTATACAGTCATTTACAGACACAAGTGTAGGCTACATTTCACACGAACATTCTGTTTTTAATTCTGTGCCGAGTGCGCAACCATGGGAATTACATGTTTTTGGTCAATAAAATAAAAAAAAAATACTCGAGTATAACGAGTTTCCGATATAGTGAATGTATAAAAAAAGTGAGTAGAAACGTAAATCCCGAAAACCCTGTACATTTTAGCTAAATGAAACGAATTATAAAAAAAAGATAAAGCGCGTATCAGAAATGATGAATAAGCGAAAAGCGAATCTAAAGACCATGGAAACCCTAGCTTGGATATAAGGTACCGTAGATGTAATTGAAATGTATGTTTTTTTATACCTACAGGAGATACAGACAACAGCAACAAAGCAAAAACTATTCAACTGAGTATGAATTATTGAATCTAATCTTGAATAGCAAAGCTTTCCATTCGAGCGTCGAGACTAAATTGAGATTCATTACATTCTTTCGAGTACCATTGTACTCTATGTGCTGTGTTGAGGGAGGAAATGGCAAACAATATAAAACATACAGGAAAGAAACAAAAAAAAACAATAGAAACTAACAAAACCAACAAACAAAGTGAAACATGATCACTAACAAATGGTAATAACAAAAAGAAAAAAAAACCTACCCCAACAAACTCCCAACAAAAAAAGAGATGAAAACCACACACATATATTGCTCTAAACAAGTTATGCACATGCCGCTCTATACACGCTGCTACTACAATAACGCCTTTAGACGTAGACGGCGGTTGCAGATCATTTTTCGTACTCGAAACACAGATATGATCCATTTCGTTCCTTGCCAGCAAAACGTTTATTCTCACGGCACGCGCTGTGCAGGCCCTTTTTGCCTTCCATCCCCCCCCCCCCCGGGGGAAGGGCAAACTTCTATTTGCGTGCGCGCGTAATTAGTTTAAGAAACGCAAAGAAACTATAACCCCAAAAACCTAGGATTCTCGATAATAAACAAAATAAAACATCGTCTATCATTTGTTTTCTCGAGCAAGCGAGAGAAAAGAAAAAAGAAACACACAACAGAAAACCCAAAACCCATTGTAGCGAAACTCCTAAAGCTATAAGTAATGTTAAATAATTAAAAAAACTAACGAATGAACTAGCTAAAATTAATGCATTAACGCGAAAGCGGCACGAACAAAGCGTGACCATTGTTGCAAAAAAAAGTGGGGGAAAATATGTTGCGGAATGTAAACAAGAAACATTAGAACAAGAAGGAACAAACAAAATAAACATTACTACGAAAAATGTCGCCTGTATATTCCAACTATATTGAAGTGTTATTTGGGTCGGATTAAAATTAGCTTTCTCTTGATGATGACCTACCATAAATGTCCTTGTTTTTGCTGAAACTTTTCGTATGTATTTATAGTAGATGATCATGTCAGTGATTCCGTTTAACCTTGAACATATGGGCCAACCGTATTTAGACCAGTATGACACACGTTCTTAACACTAGAACTACCGGACAAGTCATTTTGATTGGAACGCTTCATTTTCATCACATTATTTTTTTTAGGTTAAACAATCAAAACGTTTTTAAACCATGAGTTTTAAATATATATACTCTAGTAGTTTGGCGGTGCAGATATCCTGACGGTGGTCAAAGCCGGAAGGATACGATGGCTGGGGCACGTGATGAGGATGCCGGACTCATGCCCCACCAGGAAGGTGCTCGTCAACGATCCGTTCGGCACGAGGCGGAGAGGAGCACAGCGAGCCCGTTGGCTGGATCAGGTGGAGTCAAACCTGTCGGAGATCGGATGCAGCCGTGGATGGAGGACTGCAGCACTGGACCGAGTTTCCTGGAAACGGATTGGCGACCAGGCCATTTCTACGCGACGTGCTCGACCATGAGCAGGCCAGAAAAGAAGAAGAAGACTCTAGTACGATTTCCAATAAACAATAAAATATACTTACACTCTTCGAAATGGTTTAAAAATTAATCACGAACAAAAAACGCTTAAAACGCTTCGTAGTTCTAGTGTAACGTAAGCAACAAAAAAAAAGAATCTTACGCTAGCCTACAATAGCTTCATTGCTGAATCTGCGAACCACATCCAGCTGTCTGTAATTAAGTTTACTTATTGATCAATGACCAAACCTTTGCATTGAAAGGAGAACAACTGTTCTGAAGGTTAACCGTACCAAAAACCCGGTTGGCTGCTCAGCTGGCAGAACGAAAGGACTCTCACAATAACGAAAAAAAAAGAAGCCTTATTCGGCTTGTAGTGCCATCAAGTAAAGCAATCAATCCATCCAACTATCGATTGATGCACGTTGAAGTTTGCTGAACATTAGCCTCTTTTAAACCAGGGACAATCAGGGACGCTCGTCCTGGTGGTTTTGCCCGCCGGCACATTTATGGGAAAGTAATTAGCTGAAACTGAAACTGAACAAAGGTTCACATGCAGATTATTGTGCTGCGTGTGACAAATCATACAGCAAGCCTGACAACGAGTCCATCCAGCAATGGATTAACAATGATTTTGTGCTAGCAAAACCTCCCCAACCAAAACGGATCTAATATGTGACCATTACATAGGACATTATGAGACTCTTACGTAGGTATACAAAAAAGAATGTTCTCTATTGGCCTTTAAACACTTGTAACAGTGTGATCCATCATAGGACTAGAAAGACATCGAACAAATAGACAGTTCTAGCACACGGATCACTCAGTGTGTCACAGCGTCGGAAGTAATTGAGCCGTTTTTAGTATGAGTTCCATTTAGACCGCTATCCATTTTTTATGTCCAACATTACATTTGAGGTTAGGAACGCTGACGGAGACGTTCCAGGGGGTAACAGACGGCAAAGGCTGGAAAGCATATGACCAGACAATGACTATTGACTACCTCGCATTAGCGCCATGCTGCTTGGTTGTTTACTCACACAAGCAAAGAAAGGAGTGAAAGTACACCAAGTTTTACCGCTGGGAGATGAGATTACCCTTAAAGGACCTCATTATACAGGTGCAGTAATGGCGCTTACACCGTGTGTATGATTACCCGGTGCCTAGGTCTCATTACAAACACGTGAAGAGGTGTACGTACTTGGTGTTCCGAGACGTTGGAGGACGATGCGGTAAGCTAATCACCTGCCGGGTACGGTTCGATAAAAATCAATCACCAGGTAATACCGGCAAGAGACGCGACAGGTGCCACCGGCAATATGGATAACGTCAGACCAGATACATCGGCCAGCCGGCATGCAGGATTCAGTTGTTAACTGCCGGTGGCTGCGCCCACAGACATTGGTGTGTTGGGTAAAGTGTGTCATAAATTTTGCTGCAAACCCCCGTCATATTACATCGGATTAGTCAGCAGTGAGCAAATTGAGTCATTTCGTCAAAACGCCATCTCGCTAATTTGGCGGAACGATAGATAGGCGTCTTAGTGATGTGCGTGAAATGTGAATCCGCTACATCCTTCCATCTCAACCGAAGATAAAACATCATAAAAACGGGTCACAATCACGGAAGTTTGTTCATTTGTGAGGTGAAGTGCAACAGAAACGTAAAGCTCAATGCAAGAAACGCTTTGTTCAGCAACAGCAATAAGTATGTTGCCAAAAACCACTTGCTAAATCTGTGTTCATCATTACATTGATTTGTGTTAAAACTTGTGATATTTGTGTATTTGTAACAAAAAAAAACAGAAATAGTCATGGAGCGTGCTATACTTTCGGTAATTTGTATTACCTTTGCGTTAGGCTTAACAACTGGAAGTCCTTTATTTTACGAAAGGTGAGATATTCTAGTGATAGTTTGAGTTTTCAATTTTAGCCGTTAGTGATCCTCAAGTTATTAAACGCAATGGTTTTGAAACTTTTCCCTCCATACAGCGCAAGGGTGTTGAATAAGGTGGAATTTTCGGATCTCGGAATCGATGGTGATCGGATCGATCCTTTGATTGAGGAATCGGAGGAAGAGCAACAGTTGCGCAACATCACTGTAAGCAGCCATACGGATATTAGTGAAGTGCGAAACACCGAATCAACGGGAAGCCCTGATACAGTCGAGCAGACGACGCAAACGGTACAAAAAGTTACGATTATTTCAACTAATAGTTTGCCGGATGAGGAAGTTACTGCTGTACAAGACATTTCAACGACAAAAAAGTTGGAAGAAGTGCTTATTACTACTGAGATTGCTACTACTACTACTTCAGAGCAAACAACGGAGCACATCAGTACAATCGTAGTCGATGGTTTACATGTTTCTTCACCAAACGATCATGTTATGCGAAATCACCCAACATCAACAATGGAAGTCGATACAGCTGTAGTTGATTTAACTACACAACTAATGCCAAAGATGTCAACGAAAGATATCCAACCTAAAGAAGAGACTGCTACTGTGTATGGTGAAAAATCGATAACAACAAATAATTTGGATGATAATGATGAGACAACCGGTGTTACAACAATTTCATCACCCCAGGATGGTCAAAATCTAATGGGAAATGAAACATCATCAACCATATACAATGATAAAAATGATAAATCTGATGTTACACCAACATCATCAGCAGAGAATGTTCAAAATCTAATTGGAAATGAAGTAACAAAAACCATTTTAAGTGATAAAAATGATAAATCTGATGTTATAACAACATCATCAGCAGAGAACGGTCAAAATCTAATTGGAAATGAAGTAACATCAACCATTTTCAGTGATAAAAATGAGACATCTGATGTTGCAACAATTTCATCAACCCAGGATGGTCAAATTCTGCTTGAAACAGAAACAACAACCACCATTTTGCCTATTACTATACAACCAAATACTGATGAGTATGCTAGTACAGCAGTCGATTTAAATGAGACTACTTACAAAGAGTTTTCAACAACCTCTGTAACTACGGCTGGTTCTGAGCAAGCTGCAACAACGGAAATGCTAACGGAAAGTGCAACGGAAACGACAGAAACCATTGTTTCTAGCTCGGCACAAACAACAGAAATCATAACTGATACTACAACTTTGAGCCAACATTTTGAAAGTGATACGTTATTTACTGATATTACAGTACCAACCACCGTAACAACAGTAACAGAAAGTGAAGAATTTTTGACAACAGAAATTGGTGCTTCTACGTCCACTACAGTGTCGTCAGTAGAAGCGTTATCAGTAGTAACGGAAGAAATGGTCGATTCAACAATTTTTACAACTACACAAACAATCCCCATAACTGAACCGATCGTGATAGATCACACAGAGATCACACCCACCGATGCGTTATTGTTCACAGAAACGACAGAAAGTGCAACCGAAACCACCTTCACAACTACGGTGAATATCACGGAGAGTGTAACAACAGCAGCCGAAACAACCACAATTTATTACAGCTCACAGATGGTAGATCGAGAAACAACTATGGCCGCTGTTTTAACTACAATTTCTTCTACAAAAGATTTAAACGCTGCAGAAGATACTACGACAGAGAGTGATATTGTAACTGAGATTAGCACAACTACGTTACATTCAAAAATTTCTACAGAAAATGACCTCACTACAATCACTGTTACGTCAGACACAAGTAATACCGTCGATCGCGAAGAATTAGGTACAACTCAGTCTTATTCTACCTCCGAGTTTATAACTGTTACGGAAACTAGCGAAACGACCACAAACTTTGCAGAAATTATAACAGCCACCAGCATTGCTTTCTCCGAAGAACCTACGGTGATGGTAACAAGTACCTCAACAGAAGTTACAGAAGCGATCAGATTACAAAGTAATGAAACAACTGAAGCAGAAACAGTAGTTTATGATACAACGACAACAGAAAGAGTTTCGGAGGTATCTTTTGAACCAAGAACGACTACCGGACGTGATCTGTTTAGTACGACAGGTGAACCAGCAGCAAGTATTAGTGTTATTTCCGAAAGCAGTAATGAACAAATATTAAACACGGATGAACCGGCAGCTCAAACGGATCCAGAGTTCACAACAACAACAGTTGAAATGCGAACCACAACATTAACAGAACAAGAAGCTTACACTACCACCGAAGAATCGGTAAGAATAACAACCGTAACTGTGATCTTTACAGAGGTTGGCGAAGAAATCGCAGTTGAATTATCGTCCAACAGGAGTGTTAATACAGTAAAAGAAGAGGAAATAACGCAGCTTTCTCAAACTGTTACAACAACAAGCGCAAATATGGATGTTTCAGTTGAAGAAATTTCGACAAATGTTATGGCAACAAGTACAAATAGCGAGAATTCACTACAGTCTACTGAAACAACCGCGATGTCTACTGAAACAGAACAGATCGAAACGACGGAGGCGATCACCACCGTAAGGCTTACTACTGATGAAGAAGCTTCTTCTGAAGCGTTTACAACGGAGGAGACATATGTATCGCCCAGTGCAAGCGATGCATCTGTCATTATATCCCATTTCCTAACGAACCATACGACGGAAGAGGGATTGGAGATGTCATCGAGTGCAGCGATCACGATCCTAGCATTGGTTACCGCTTCACCAACATTTTCTACAACAGACAGCCCAAGTGGCTTGGCGGAAAGTGAACATAATCCAACAGATATACTTTCAACAGATTCAAGTCTTACACAATCGGTTACGATAGAAGAAACGGTGAGAGTAAATAATGAAACGATTAACAACTTACCTGATTTCTCGGAGGATTCAATGTCAAACACACTGGCAACTAGTTCGCCTCAACTTAAGCAAGAATCGATACCAAATGCACTAACAACACCGAACACTGATAGTAGCTCGAACAGGCCACACATTTGTTTTCCTTTAACATCTTTCGCATTGGTAACATTGCTGTTCTATCATCCTTTACGGCTTAGTAGAAAAACTTGGCTTTAACGTATAGCCCCTGGGGAAGAAACAGTCAACAATGGTAAATGGATATTTCGTTAAATGTTAAGTGATTTTAAAAGTTTAGCTCTCACCTGGAAGTACAGATTTATCGCCGATAATGTTCTTTAATAAACTATTCATTCTTTCACAAGACCGTGCTTTACTATTTGGAACCGAACCTAGCGATGCGTATCAATATAGTTTAAGGATCAGAAAGAACTTCACATCAGACGGTAACACTTATCTTCAAAGGACAATACTGTACTTCGCATTTTTCTTTAACTAGTTTCACTTACACACACATTTAAAAGACCACACACGGTATCAATGGCAACATTTTCCAATACACGGTATAAGCAATAAGCTCATTAAAAAATTGACATAACCTTCTGGCACCAAAAAAACAACCAACACTTGCAAGGAGAGCCGCTTCTCACCCACATGTACCGAAAGATTTTTTTTTATTTTTTCCAAATTTTTCGAACTAGCCGAAGCTAACACGGAGGTTACGAAAGAACAAAAAGAACAAACACCAATGGCATGGTCTTATGACAAAAAAACCCGTTGTCAAAAGGCACAACACAAACACAAGTGCAAATAATGTGCTAGCCTAGTGCACGCATAGTTACACTTGCTAACAACACAAACCCACGCCAACGCCGGCAACAATTTGAACACGTGCAAAACAAAAACCTTTTACTTTTAAGCATCATATGAATACAAGAATTAATATACTAATCATTCTTTGTATCCCCAACGAAAGGATTTCACTTTTTGGTACCAAAAAAAGCAACACTTCAATGTACAGCAGTTCAATGTACCGCGAGATTTTTTTTCACAACTCTAATGTGACGCTGTCCGATCGCTACTGATCACAATTACTCCTTATCTCATGATCATTATCTCTTCTGCTTCGTTATCGCACCACACAAACACAACTATAATTACCGAAGCGAGCGCCTCTACTTCGGTTGGGCGACGAATGAAAAAAAGTTTCGTAAAAAAACAATTCAACGACAAGAACTTTTTGCTCCTCTCGTTTAAATCCGTTCTTACATTTATGGCATGTAAAATGTAGGCATATAAAGCACAACATTCTTTGGGGAAATGCACTGCACAACAAATATATCTCATTTACAAATTTCATTAGTCCAACACGTTCTTCGAGGCTGCCTTGACCGGCTGGGATCCCTAGAAGGCCCAAAAACAAAACAAAAACCTTTACCTTCACTTGTGGTTTAACCACAAGTCGAACGAATGTTTATTCACCTTTTTTTCTCATGTGTAAATAAATCAGCTCCTCAGCAGCATCTTCCGTTTGTGTAGTGTTTCAGACTTAATTTATTGATTTTGAGAGCTCTTTCATTCTTGTACTGGTTTTTTTCCGCTCTTTTACATTGGTTTCACGCAGCTTACACATACCGATTAGAAACTGTATGTCGATTGTTTCTATTGGAATCTCTTTCACACGTACTCAATCTTTCCTCTAAGACCGCGTTTCCTGTGTCTAGCCTGGAACAGCTGTTGGTCGCACGTTTTTGGGAAGAAAATGTATTTTCTTCCCCCACCTTTTTCCTGCCTTCCGCCGTTCGTTGCTTACTTATTATCTTGCTATCAGGTAATTGTGTGTCCCTTAAACGCCACGTGCCAACCAAGCTTTCACGCACTTCGCTATTACTGTTTGGTATAACAATCCGTATCCTTCAACATGTTTACAATCTGCTTTTCTCAATTGCATTTTTCATCGCATGTCACAATTTTTTTGCGTTTCTTTTTAGTTTCACTTTCACTTTGATGTATCACTTTTCCTATTTTGAAAGATGTTTTGGGTTCAATTTCTCCTTTACGCAGCGGGTTTTGTTATGTATTATGCTTCAAATAGTCATGACCCCTGTTTTTCTTTCTACTGTATTGTTGTTGGGTTTTCTGGTTTGTGTATTTTTTTTTTGCACGTCGAAAATAACGCTCTTATCGTATTTGTTGTTTAGCACATTTACATTTCTGGTTACTCCTAGTGAGCCTTTTGGGAGTCTTCGTTTTAATGAAGCTTTGTTATCGCACTCCCGAAGGATGTTTGAATATTTGGAACTTAACAATCCAAAACTGAATGAAAGAAGAAAAAAAACATATTTGCACGATGAAAGATGTATCAAAGTATTGGACACACAAGAACTGTTATAAGCGTTAAATAATTCATTTTAGACAACACAGCATGTGATCAAATCCTGCACGGAAAACCAAACTACGTACAATCAAACGTAAACCATCGCCATGTGGTGGCGAGTCGCCATCAAGTGGTGACGATGGTTAAAAGCGGACAGCGTATGTTTTAACGGTTTGCTACACATAACACCGTATACTAAACACATTCTAGCATTAAGGTTGTTGATGTGATAGGATTTTATGAGTGGCTGTGAAGGAGCTGCACATCTACAGTGTAAATTGCGCAATTAGGAGTGCCTTTCGCTAGACTTCATGCTTATGCAACATTATCGAAAAATTGATACGGCTGACTTCGGAAAATCGAAGAAGTTAAACAAATGTACTTCTTGTGATAAATTTTCACTAATTTAAAATAATAATAATTGTCCCAAAAAAGAGTTTCTCTAGCGCAGAATGAATATTTTGTGTACATGATCGACATTTGTAGCCCACACAATTCGTGGCAAGCACTAAAATTCGATACGAGAAGTAAATGTACTAGTATCTAAAAAAAATCTTTTACTTTTCCGATTCATTGTTCAGTTAATTGTTTGAGTTCTCGACAAATTTACGGTACAGTCTCATGGTGAAGGTTTCCCTACAATTTTTCTCTTATTAAAATATAATCGAAAACACATAAACGCACCCCAAGCAATAGTGAACGTTAGTGTACAAAAAAAATGTATAAAAATTAATGTAAAATATTACATAAAAAAGAATATTTCTTCTGTTAAACCAAAGCTTTGCTGTCAGGTAAGCTGAAGAAGAAAAAACTATAGAAGATTCAATTCCTACCATAGTCAATGGTAAAGTAAGGGAAAAACAAAATACTACACGATCAAATTGTCACATCGAAAACGTTAGTTAGCAACACCTTTTTAACTTCTTAACCTTTAATCGAGTTCATCGCTAGGTTTCACCTTTTCTACAACATCCAGAACTTTACTGTAATGTTTATGTGTTTTGTCTTCTATTTTCATTTGCTTGAGTTTTTTCCTTTGTTTAGTTTTTTTTCTTCTCTTCTTAATGACGGGTGTTTGGTTTTCCTTGCTTTCTCTTTCATTCATATCTTCAACTAACACTGCATTTGGATGGAATCTGCATAGCAGCTATCCGGGAAATTGCATTCTCAATTCAACATGTAATATGCTTAACAACGGTCAAATGACGAGGTGACGATAGGGAACATTTTGTTTTAGCACCATCACTCGGCACTCTTCACTTTACATAGTAACAATACACATCGATACACACGGGGGGTTGCAGAGTAGGAAAGAGACTCTTACCCTAAAGAGATCCCCGCGTTAACTATTACGGTGAGTTTTTTTTTGTATAATCACATTGGCTAATTTTCATTTTAAACTGTCTTTCCTTTTCTGTTTGCTGGTTTTTTTTGTTTTTTTGACATTGTTTTTTGCCTCGCTTCATCGCTTCACACAAGTTATATGCTGCTCGATAAGTACATCTGCAGATGATACCGAGTTGTTCTTCGCTGAGCTTTGCTTTATCCTTCGCTAGTTTGTGTTGTTATTTTCATTTTCTTCTTACTTGGACCAGTACTACAATGCTATCGGTATTATCAGTAGGCTGACGGTTTGTAAACAGAACTTGTCGCGCCAACTATGCAGCTATGACTACGCGCCTGTTTACACACGGATTCCACAAGGACGGAATCTACGGAACATGTATTGCCTAGGATGGATTGGCTGCGGAAGCGATCGGATTTTACAACCTAGATAGTACACAAAACTACTTCCCTATGGAGATCTTCATATTGGTAGCTGTGTTTGTTTACAACAAATCGGGATTTTCTATTTCGTTACGGCACACAGCATTAGGAGCTCTGTAGCTAAACTCGAAGCATTCGATCGCTTTTTGCACCGTGTGACAAATGGACATTTGCAGAAATATTCGATTACAGATATAATTTGGCGTTCGAGTAAAGTTGAGCGTAAGTTGTGTATTGCATCAGGAAAATGAAAAGCAACAATTTGGCAGCATTAGCATTGTCAATGGTTGATGATGAGAGCACAGGGTGGCATTCACCGTAATTTGATAATTCCAACAGACACTGTTTGCCACATTTAATTGTTTTCCATACTAACTGACCGACCGTGGAACAATGAACAGTGTTAGCAATTGACACATTTTCATCAATATGTTATGTGCGACCTTGTGTTCGGGATACCGAATGAATGTAAAACGGGGGAACAAAATCTACGGTGCACGTACATTTTCTTTGCAGTAAAAAAAAACCGGAAAAATTGAGAAAACATCACACCTACAAGTTGTTTTGCTCGTACGCACACACACACACGCGCGGAAGAGAAAATAAAAGGCTTCATATTTTTTTCTTGTGTTTTTAATGGTTTCCCGCCATATTTGTACGGCATTTAGGTTGCTTGAGCTGGCAGATTTTGTGTGTGTGTTTTTTTTGTTTTAATGTTTATGCTGATATTTTTATCTGCACGACTCATAACGCTACATAGAATCTCACTCTACACTAGCTTTTACTGCTGGTTCACTATCTGCTAACGATCAGTAAATTAGAATATCTCTACGATCTGTGTTAATGGGTTTGTTGTGTTTTTCGCTAATTGTTATCGATGTATGCTACACTCATCAATACCACGATTTTCTGATATTTTTTTCCTTACTGCTGCTTATCGATGTAACTATTCATGTACGTTTCATGTTTACCGTGCTATGTAGAGTCTGATCAACATCACTCAATGCGAATGTGCTTTAGTTGACCGTAACTGCCGCATTGCACAATCCGAACACTGTGTTATCTGTTCGTCCCGCAACAGATGCCCGTCTGCCTTATCCACGCACTTAAAGTTTTACTTTGCTAAGCAAAGGGCCCGTAACAGCTCTTGTACTGTCTGCATAGTGCAAATACCGTAGCATTGAACTGTTTTTTTGTTTTGCTATACCTAGTGAGAGAAATGATAAAATTACAACTTACTTCAGGAAAATTGGAACTAGCCTGACGAATGATGGCGATACTGCTAGTGCTCCGCAAAGATAAAACCATGCTTCGAACTTGAAAAAGGAAGGATAGAAAGAACGCTACTCTCTGCATCCTATCAAAAACGACTAAAGCTTTCTCCTCGTGTATAATCCAGTTAAAAAAAACCCTGTAACCTTCCTCTTGGAGACTAGTGGTGTACGAAAATCATGTTCTGAGATGAGAATGAACTAACACTATTGCAGTACAAAAATTATTTCTATCTTAAAGATGTTGCTTAAGTAACTAAAGTTCTGGAGATAAGATTAAGTGACCTTCGATGTTCTCTAAACAGCATTCCATTTCGTCCGCGTCTGTTGCATTCGCTGAGTATGACAGTGCATGTTTGTTTGAATTCATTTGCGCCGGGCATATGACGCAATACTGACGCTGTCCGTTTTGCAATTTCCTAACGTACCGCTGGTGCATTTTGCTTTTCTGTCACTTTATTATTGCTGTTCTTCTACTAACGGTTGGAATTTATGCTGTCCGCTCTTGCTTAGGGTAACACTATAGCGCGTAGGGCCATCATGAAACCAGCACTTAATAGGGCCGCTACCGGAACAGTAACTACCCAAGCGTACACGATGTTACGGAACAATCCCCAATCAACGGCTTTCTGTTGCGCTGTGACGGCATGATGCGAATGTTTACTGCTTCCGCCCGACATTGGCCGTGAGTTCGCTTGGCCAACAAATACGACCGAACCCACCTTGCAATGGGTCGTGGAAATGGGTAAACCGATCTTGGACGCGATTAACACGGTTAGGGCGGCACCGATTTCGATGGTAAAACCACTAAAATAAGAAAAAAAAAACAAACATAGCCAGTTATTTATCTGCAACTTGGTACAAAAAAGGTAGTAACTTTCCGACTTGCTAAGATACTTACGTAGATGGAGTAATTTTTGTGAGATCATTACCGATCGTTTCGATCACACGTCGACCCCACAGCCATAGACCAACAGAAATGCCCAATCCGCCGTATAACAGTATCAATAAAGGAGTTTCCGACTGTTGCAGTACCGAACCTTCGCGATAAATCATAAACAAAGCGATCAGTGGCCCAATAGCATTGCTGTAAGAGATAATAAAGTGTTAACAAACCGAAATTAGTAACCATTACGAACGTATATGCGTTTGTTCACGCAGGTACCTACCTCACATCATTACCACCGTGCGCAAAGCTTCCAAACGTAGCAGTAAGTACTTGCAGGAAGGAAAATAGTTTCGATACGTCTTCGCTCTCTTCAACTGTTTTTTGCCGTCGGTTGTCTTCCTCTGAGCCTTCCTTTGCACCAATCAATGGTACTTTGCTCGAGTTTGGCGAAAGCGTTGCGCTGATGAGCGGATGTTCCAAACCTGCGGCTGCCTCAATCTTGCACATATCTGTCTTTTTGATCTCCTGGTCAGTACCGCTCAGCAGCACATTCTGTGGCATTAGAGTGTAGTCAGTTATCGGCAGGGTACTATCACTCTTCGGACTGGTGGGCGATTTTCCATTCTGTAGCGCGATCACGGTTGGTTGTTCTCTGCAAAAACGATAACATACAAGGTAAGATAAGATGCGCAATGATTATGAATATGTATTAGAATGTACAATCATTATGAATACATTATGAATACAACATTTGATGGTAAGAAATATGAAACCTGATAAGTTATATGGCGACAGTTTGTTACTTTAGCGCATACTTACTTCAATCCTCCATTGATGAGATGTCCTGAGTCGGGGGATTTCGGCGAAACATTCGAACTGTTACGACGGTCAAAATATGTGCCGAGATGGAAACGTCCATTGCCGTTGTACGATTGAAGTTCATCGATGTAGTTCAAGCTCGTCACCGTAAGGTCTGTGTTGTCAAGGCTGGTCTTGTCCTGAGCAGCAAGCAAGCTACTAGCCTTCTTCACAATTTCCGGATTGAAGCTGTACGGCCCACCAATACCACCGCCGGATGTAAGATCGTTGGACAGTTTCTTGACCAAACCATTTTGTGGGCCCTGCTGTTGATGCGAGGACAGCGACACTAGCTCGGTCGTCTCGGTAATGGCCGGCAGAGGTTTACCGTCACTCGCCACCAAGGAAAGGGGCCGCTTCGCCCGACGCGGACTACCGTTCGACGACGAGTCTCCGTCCGAGTCACCGAGCATGAACTCCGTCTTGTTTGCTCCATCCGAACCGTTGATAATCTTGCGTCTTTGCCATGGCACAATTATCAACCGTACCAATATTGCCACGGTGACACCAAGCAACACGCTGACCACGAGCGCCACCCACAGCGGGATGTTATCCATATACAGCACTGGAATCGATATAATTATCGTGGTGAGTGTCAAGTGGCACCACCCACACTATCTAGCGAATAGCGCTAGCTTGCTACTTTCACTCTACCATCTAATGGTTGCTTACATTTTGGTCCATCGTGCACGATACTAAAAACATTCACAGCCAATGTCGCACCATAGAAAAGCGGCAATGAGAACAGTCCAGCTTCCAGGGGGTTCTTCGCGTGCAGGATAAACTTGCGGATCATCCAGAACAGTACCACGCTCACTAAACCGCTGAGTACGGGCGAGATGAACCAGGAACCGATAATCGTAAGCAGTGTGTTCCACTTCAGCCCTTGGGTACCGCGGGCGACCAGGCTGAACCCGATCGTCGAACCAACGATGCTGTGCGTGCCGGAGATGGGCATTTTTAGGAACGTTGCTACCAGCAGCCACAACGCGGAACTTGCCAAAGCCGACAGGCAGCCGAGCATTAGTTCGATTTCGCTGCCCTTGTACATCACTACTTCCAGGATACCTTTACGCATCGTATCGGACACTTTGTAGCCTGTAAAAGCGGATGAAATAGAAACATTTAGGTAAATAAACATGTGAAATAGTGCTCCATCAATGTACATACCTATCAAAACAGCACCAGACACCTCGCATACGGTAGCTAACCAACAGGCTTGACGTATTGTCAGCACACCAGAGCCGACGCTAGTACCGAACGAGTTTGCCACATCATTGGCACCGATGCCAAATGCCAGAATGAACGCTATCACGAAGCCCAAGATCACCAGCCACAGTATATCCGATGAAAACGGTTCCATTCTGCTCGGTTTCAAGCAATTGGGTGGGGTGGATTTAAACTTTAATTTCCAGTGACAAACTTAAACGATTGCCTTTGAGAGGGCGTTCCCAAACAGGATGGAAGAATTAAGGATCAAGCTTTTATTAACCGACCAGCGTTTGAATAGAAATGCTCCGATCAGCCAAAAGTGGAGTGTGTGTGTTTTTTGAGATAAACTAAACTTTACGAGACAGACAGAAATTGTCGTACTAAAAAAATACTTCCTCCTGCCCGGAAAGACAATGAGACAAGCAATATAATATTACAATCTGAGATAATATGGTTTTAACAAAAAAAAAAACAAGGAAAAGCTTTGCTTTTTTTTACTTAATTAAAATCGATCGAGAGGGGATGCGCGGTTGTGGTGTATCAAGTCTTGTTCAATCACGTTCAAAAGGAAGATGTCTTCTTTAGGATGCTGTCGCTTTTTTACGCTAAATACTAAACTCTAACACGAGTTTGTTTGTAGCTTGCGGTTTCTTCTCTTCACCCCAAAACTGAGCTCCTTTTAACCTGTGCTGCTTTACAGAAGCAATAAAAAGTTTAAGAATTGCCTTCTTCTTGTGGTTCATACACCGGAAAACGCTATGTGCTTAACGATTAGCGGGTGCGAAAATTAAACAAAATGCTGCCTCACGATCCGTTCAAATGTTGGTGCTAACAATGAAGATGATTTTACTTTCTTCTTTCTCCAGTAATGATCACTACACACCGCGCTACAAACAGTGTGCTTCTGTTCTAAGCGTTAGTATTAAAACTATTAAGTATTTATAGTAATGCCTAATACGATTGTGTACTTTAAAGTATGAGCTACACTTAAAAAAATGGTTAGGTAAGTAACGGAATCCGAATGAAATTGACTTTCAATGAACAGAAACTAACAACAATCGTAGAATGGAAGCAATCAAATCGAAATTGCTGCACTTTATCTTCCAACCAGTGGATGATGATGGGAACAAAATGAGAAAGAACAAGAGAAACAGTATCACAAAAAATGGATGCAAATATGCAGGGGGGTGCCTGCGTGAAGTAACTCTGAAATGGCAAAAACTATCCGGGAAAAGGAAGTGAAAACTAATAATCGAAGTACCAAGTAATGTTGGTGAGTGAACGGAAAAAAGAATGGAAAAAAAACCAAGAATGCAGATATTGTACCTTAAAAACGTTAAGTTAGTAAATTCTTGTAATGACCACCGACAAACACGAAGATGGACACAACAGCGGTTACTAACTAGCGTTTTAATTTGACAATATCTGGTAGGCAGAGTTTTGTAAAAACAGCCATCGTTTTAAGAAGCGGGTTTTGGAGGCGGGTTGTTGTCGGTGGTGCTTGCGCGCCAGAGACAAACGTATCGCTCGTACGATGTTACGGAACCTTCCGGTAACGGAAAGCCACTACTTTAGAAGACTTTGCTCCGTCCTGAACGGATTAAGACTATTTCGCGTTCTACACCCTACGCAGACACTCCTGACTGCGGTGGATCAAACCGCTTTTTTTAAAAGAATGTTAAACCGATTTACAAAAACTTGATTGTTTGTTTTTTTCTCCTGTAGGAAATCTCCGCCAGGTATCTCGTAAAGTGTCGTCAAACGTTGAGCTCAATTTTCCCGAGATCCAATTGCGTCGACGGTCAAAATGGAAGGCGATATTTTTACTGGATTTAAACAGCCACTTGGTTCCGGATGTGTATAATCATTTCTGGAAAGATAAACAGAATGGAAACGAAAATTATTAGACTGGGTTTCAATAGCTAACGCGTTGATTGCTGCAATGCCATACAAGTGTTGATGATAAATTGGAATAAAATAACAAAATTCTTCATCCAAGAAAAAAATCTGCAAAAGATTAATTACCAATCTAAATCTCATGACAACCTACACCCAACAGCCTAAGAGCACTTGTCTGCTCCCATCATCAGCCATACACATCTCTACCAGAGTACACATCCGGTTGTTGATTGCACTTGGCCGCGAAACGTTCTGACAGCTGCTGCACACACAGCCAAAGCAGGAAAGGACAGGACATCGCCATTTCGAAGGTCAAGTGCAGGTGAAATATAAAGTTATCTACACAGTTTGATGTTGATTTCTCGTGGCAGAACACAACCACTTTTCCTTACATAGATGATTCATTCTCACATGCTGTAAAGCATCCCTTTATTTACCACTCTTTGATGGTTGCACAAACTACAAAAACCCAATAGTAGCAATACTCGTATCGTGATCATGAGAGATTGTGCAACAGCTTCGGTGATTAAACATACAATCAATAATTACTTTGTAACAACTGGTTTACACTTTTAAAGATCCTGATTAGCCGCAAGCAAACCGTTTAGCCGGTTTGTTTTGCAAACTTCTTTTGCCCATTGGGTACACCACCATACGAATACATTTCTACTTGGAGGTTCCCGTACACGGGTCGCACTAAATAAACCAGTTCATTCTAGGTTATTTGCGTCATCATATTTGTGCGACGCCTTTTTACACTTCCTTCTAATATAAAGTACAACTAATTGCACAATATATTACTCGAGCAAAGCTAAACAGTTTGCTACAGCAAATGGGCAATCACTTTCCGCTTATGAGACGGCTCCAGATACGTCAAAAGTGAGGTCAAGGTTTCGCATAATGCATTCCACGCCAGGAGACACGTTGTTGATCAAGAATGAAAAATAAAATAACGACGACTTCCGTCCCTTTCACGGTTGGGTCAGCAATGTTTTTTTGAACAAAATAATCGAATTTATTTGCCTCGCTGGTGGTAGAATCATTGGTGAGCTGAACTTGACACATGCTGGTGGTGCACATCATACAATATCCCTATCGGTGTCGGCCCAAGGGAAAGGAACTTTCCTCCGCTAACCCCTCCCGCAAGGGCTGTGAATGAGCGGCTCGCCGATGTGCGTGAAATCATTTCACCCTTGCATGTGGTGTTGGTGAGAGAGGCAAACATTTCTTTAAATACCACACACGTCTCTTTTTGCGCGCAGTTGACCTTTTTCTACACGCGACCACAGCCGATGATCTACGGCAAAACGAAGATGAACTGCTTGGGTGCTGATAGAAATGCATGGTGGCGTGGAAAAAAATAAATAACGTGCTCAATTCGCGTGATCCGCTCCGAGGCGTTGAACGACAAGCGCGGGATCATTCGGCCGTAAAGCCCTGCTCTTCGGGTTTTGCGGTTGTGGCACTTTTTGGTTGTTACTTTTAATTTCTGCACTTCGGAACATTGCTTTATACGTTGTTGTGTTCCTATTTTGATTGTCTAGACACAAATCTCAATGCCAGTGCCGGTGAATCGAGCGAATGATACGCGGCACAACAGCACCAGGCGTAGAGCTCATTAAAATGCTTTAATTTTGTTTCACTAGATTCGTTGCTTTCTTTACACAGTTGAGCAAAACAAAAAAAAATAGGCGCACTTATTTCATTTCGTATTGTCATTTCACCTTCAGTTTCACCACAATGACATTGAATGTGTCGATCATATGCATATGGAAGCAGCTGGTACCACTTGCGTTGTTGAAAAGGGACGTTAATTATGCAAAGGAGTTGATGGTATCAACTCAGCATGAGGAGTTTTTATGACTCTGTTACTTACTCCTTAACGTTTTTACTCATTCAACCTCTGTGCCGATGACTGACTCTTTTGCGGTTTTACCCACTCACTCTCAGTGCCGGCTAATGACTAACAATTTAAATCCAAAAGGAGTTACAACCCAAAAATCCAAAAAGAGTACCAAAACATTTGAAATGCAAAAGAATGAGTCATTAGTCGGCAGAGAGAGTGAGTGAGTCAAAACCCCCAAAGAATGAGTCATTAGTTGGCAGAGCTAGTGAGTGAGTCAAAACCCCAAGGAGTGAGTTATTAGTCGGCAGAGAGCACTTGGCAGACGCCAAGGAGTAATTAAAGTATTAGAGTTAGAGTAATATTTTTATGACTCGCAAAAGAGTGAGTAAAATATTCAAATCCTTATAAGCTCTGTTATAACCTCCCTCAAATCTGTTCCAACTCTCCGAGAAGAGTAAATATTCTCATCTCTAATGCGTAGCATACATAGTCAAAATATGGAACGTTATTACAAAGCATAGAATATATTGCAATCGCTTATGTATTTGTAGATGGCTATTGCATCACGCCATAAATAAAAGGAACTTCAGAAGAAACAAACATCATTAAATAAAGACAATTTAATCTGACTAAATAATTCTTTCCCTGCTGGCTGGCTGGTTGGCGGTAGATAACCTAGCCTGACTTATGCTATTATCATCCTAGCGTGTTTCAGGATCGTTTATTTTGGCTACTAAAATAGCCTATTAATGTTTTTTTTTGTTGGTTGATAATGCAGAAACAATGTTGTGTTTGCGGTTTAAAATTAACATTTCCTCCATTTCACTCGTCACTCAATTCTTATCACCTAACGTAAGTGTTCTTCCTGGGGAAGACGAAATGCAGGTAATTCTGGCACATGTCAAAGTCATAACACGCACGACAGTTTATAAATATGTGACCTGATTTCAAATAATTTGCCATATGATTTCTAAGCACTGATCAAACCAACCTCTAACCAGACGCAGGTGCCTAACGTGCACAACAACAAGAAAATATTCCTATTCGGCTATACACCGGCTTCATCGACTTCGGCTTCAAGCTACACTCTCATAGCGTCTCAATGATCTTCCGCTACATTTGCTAATTCTGTTTGCACGGTTAAATCACATGCTGCGTTGGCTTGTTTGCTGTTTTCATCTACCTCTTTCATTTAAAACTGCGTTGTTGGTTGAGTCTTATATATGTGTTCTGTTTTGTTTTTGTCCAATTTTTGTACCTTTTTTTCTATATATCTTCTTGTTCATTCAAACCACACCAACACACCAAACAGCGACGCCAACGGGTTATATTTAAAGACGACACGCGATCTTCGCGACCTACGCTTCCTACTTTTATCCCAGAATCCGTTTCTTCCGTCGGGGCGGATGTGAATCTACTTTTGGCTAACCAAACAGGACCATCATTTAGATGATTGCCACTAGCATCCTCGTCTGTAATTGGCTTTCTTCTACCTTCTACCGTCCTCATCCGATCATCGCTCCTTTCTATTATAGCAGGTTTGTGCTTTGATCATCGATAATCTTGCGCTACACTTCCCACCACCGCCCGAGTGGTCATTCAGTCCCGTACTCTTCATCACGCGAACGTTCATTGCCGACTGTGACGGCCTTGTCGTCCGCACATGATTCTACGCCGCCCCTGTAGTTGTAGGGTTTTAGCAGAGGGTGTGTATTTAATGGTTTGTTTTCTCTTTCTTCAAATCTTGTTTCTTCGACGCGAAGTATCATTGAATAAATTTGCAAAGGGAAAGAGAAGCACAGGCCCAGTACCTTAAAAATCCTGAGAGGCTTTTTTTATTTGTAACGCCTTATATCAACATTCAATTATTGTTATAGCTGTTGACATCAGGAATTGTTTAATTATCGTCTGTAAAACCTCAGTTACATCAACACTTTATGGCAAACCGAAGGAGTAAGTTTCACAAGCATTATTGGAACCGTCCTTCCGTTCCGTTGCCACTGTTTGCTGTGCTAAAAATTTCGATGGCCTCCCTTGGATTTCCCTACTGGAGGAACAGTAAGGAAGCGAAGTAAAGAAACTTGATCATGACACAATTCGCAACCGTGTATCGTCATACCGGCGAACGTTGGAAGATTGAGCCACACACGACTGTCGGTCAAGTTTCTACGGATCTCTTCTTATGACTGCAGCTGTCGCATCGTAACCGATACAGTATCGGGAAGGGCGGAGATACTAAATATATAGCTGCAGTTTATTTTTTTTTTCGTTTATAAGTAACTGGATCCATAGTTTCTGCTACTATCCGCTCTATTTGTTTATTATGATTTTTCCACTTTTGATGACGTCAAACCTTTGCCCTTTGGGGGATGATCAATTGTAGTTGTGAGATGTCATCACAATTCACTCGGTTCATCTACACCAACAATGCTCCTCTAGATGATCAATTTCATTACATTCATAAAGCTTCTTCACGCGATCTTTTCATTACCCTGCTATTACCGAAACGATTTCGAGTAATTCTTCTACTTAAACCTCAAATACTTAAGAGATTTATTTCACAAAAAAATGCTCACAGCTTGGTTCCTAATATCGTTGTTTATGTAAATATTCTGTTTTTTTTTATTTTCCTTTTGAATTGCAAGATCTCTCTCTGATCGGACCTCCCACAAGTACCGGGCATGATGTCATTCTGCAAAAATACTACCAATAAAAACTTGTCCATGCTTTTGAGCACTCTGCTGCAGATATACCCCACCTTGATCACAAATCCATTTTACACGCTTCAATTGAAATCGGACAATCCCAGCGTAAATTGAATGGTTGATGGAAATTACTGCAATTTTGTCCAAATCATGGATCAACTAGGGAAATATATTTTCAGTCCATTCAATTGTTTCGATTTAAAAAACAAGATGTATATCAAGGCTATTAATAGAAACCAAACTAACTTTACCTATTTATAACAGCACGTAATCGCTCTCCCTGTTTGCAGGTGTAATTAATGATAGTGCATATTTGTTTATCGTAATACCACCTTCATCATGCTGTCGCAATACTGTCATGCTGATGTCAAATCCAAGTAAAGACCAGACACGAGACATAAGTTTCAGTAACAAGCGTGACACCAGCTTCCGTCTTCGAGCAGAGTCCATTTGACAGTGAGTGTGTGATAAAACAAGCGTGTGATTTTAATTTACAAAACGGTTCACATGTAGCAACAAACGATTCCCTAACAAGCTGGCGAATAAATAAAATAAATCGAAAGAAACAATCAAAATTTCCTGCACCTATGTATATCAACATTTGCCAGCGTTATCTAAAAAAAAGAGATATCAATCAGTGATATTTCTTGTTGCACCCCAAAAAAAGAAACACTCACACATACTGAAACATACAAACACGAGCGAGACATAAACGTGATAATTAAAGGAAAACGTCATATCGAAGTTTTGTACCTAAAAGTCATTGCGGAATTGCAGGTAAATGATGTTTGGTGATACCATATCGCGGTGGTCAAGAATTGCGCTTGTTTGAACATTGATTCAACGGCAATACGAAACCACTAGAAGCGAGGCCGTTCTTTTTCCTCTTCCTTGGCGTACTCACAGTTCCAAGGTTTCAGCTCCACAAAAAAACACATCATCAATAGACCGTTTTGGGGTGTGGCAAACATTGGTGATGGTGATAAGCAGTGGTTTACTCCAGCACTGTCACGCCTCATGCGACAACATGATCATGGGGTGATCAAACGCCTATGCATTTCCTGTATTTCCTGAATCGAGCAGCAACGGTGGCAAGGTCTCTATGGGTTACCCCGCGGGACTAGAATTACTCCCACGGCGCTAAAGAATTCTGTTATAGACTCAGCGAGGCGAACACGCGACTGTTTTGGTGCTGACTGACCAAGAGTGCTCGAGACCATACCATTAAGGGCGGAGGGAAAACGGGAAAAGATGACGAAGGGTGGCATAAACTATGAGCATGCCAAGATACGGTCTTCTGATATGCCGTGGCGTGGTAGTTCTAATGCAAATCGGGGCAAGATCAAGACCAGATTCCAACCTACCCCAGCAAAAAAAAAAAAACAGAACAAGCTGGATTCCTATTCCCACCGTCGGTGCACTGGTGCTGGCGAACTGGTTTAATGGTAAGTGAGTCCGCCCTTTTAGACCGCCAGTGGCAAATTGATTAAAACTCACCACTTTGAACGGGCGGGTCAGTTCCATATCGTGTGTAGGTTTTTGTCTTGCCACTAGATCACTTTCTACGTCGAGATTTCAAGGTTAAGCACCAGTACTCATCGATGGCTCGGGGCAGGGGGCAAGGATATAGGCCAATATGTGCCCGAGAGCTAGGAATTTGTGTACACACTAACCTGATCATAAATACGAACCAGAAACGTGCATATACTTTCGTTGCATGATCACTCAGGAACTAGCAACAAGCTGTACGCTATCGGAATCGGGTTGTTCAAACCTCACGCAGAGAATGAATGAAGAAGGTGGTTGGAAATATGGTTGTACTTCACTCCGTCTTTTGGGCTAAAGGTTAGCTTTGATAGAGTAGTGCGTATACCAACGTCTATAAGCGTGCTTCTGCGTGCTGCGTCAGAAAATGGCAATCCTTATCTCAGCGAACGTAGCGGTGCAAAATACTGATTTTGATTAGCTGGCGACAGATTTATGGCTGAAGGAATCGTGGAATAGAAATTCATCGTCTGGAAACACAGTACGAGAAGGAAGCGTGTACGTCTTTACGACAGGTACTTGATGTTGCTTAATAGCTTTACAATCGCAAATAATTTCCTACTCCAGTGGAAGAATTGGAAGGTTTCAGTAGTCTACAGCAAAAGACACTCAAACTCATTTTTATACGGCGCTACTTGGGGAGGTATCCTTCCGACACCTAATTAAGTTTATAAATATGTGTTAATCACCCGGTCTTTTTGATAATATACAAAATAAATTAACCCAATCTCACCAGAAGATGGATTTGAAGCGTTTTTTTTTTCATATTACAAGTTGTACCATAAAAATCGCGTGCACCACACAATCAGCGGCACACAATTTGTTGCGACAGAATTACAAACACCGCAAGAAAGGAAACGAAAAGCAAATCTCAGCCAACTGCACACGATTCGGCAGATTGTAGGGCCATAAAGTTAAGCAGGTAAAATAAATCAGTATCAAACAGTCGATGTATCAACGTGACAGCAAGCAACGTTTAATATCCTTAAAGCCAGACCACCAAACAGTTGTGCCAATTGCTCAACGTATAAGAGTGATAAAACTGATTTTCTTTTTTAAAAAAGCGTGATACGCCTTGCTGTGGCACAGAATATGTGCAGAAAACCGTTGATCTACATTCTTTTCGCTTAAACAATGTGCAGAAAGAAAAGTCTTCTTGTACAGACAGACAACTCGGGGGTTGCCGGATCACACGACTCAGGTTTTTTTTGGTTATTATTTTTACTCTCCCATTTAGTCCACTCCAAGCGTTAACCGTGGTTGCCTTCACGCGACATACGCGTGATTGATTGACGCACAATTTCAACGAAAACTCATTCAAAAATTTTGCACCAAAACACCAAACAGACACAGTCGAGATGCGGAAACACAAATCTACGTAAGTAGACCACACATGGAAACTGCTGCTCAGTAAATGAGTGAAAAATACACAATTTCTTGGGGATTTTTTTGTTGCTACTACTAGATTTAATTACACGCAAGTGAAATCAGAGTGTTCTTTACGTCACCTAAGGTAAACTGAAGTGTGGTTTCATGCAGAAGAACAGCTTGAAAATGTCGATATAAACCAAGCTAACCCATTTTTCACGCCGCTCTATACAAACAATACAACCTTGCGAGACGACTTCCAGACCAGCATGAACTGGAAAATAAAAATATCTGTCCCGAATTTAACCCTTTTACACATCAACCGAGAAATCGATTTCAGCTCTTGAAAAGCCATGTTTTTCGAACAATACTAATCGAAAGTAAAGAATCCACCAGACGGTACACGTCATTGAAATGGCGAATCAGACCACATGCACACACAATAATTCATTATTGATGTAATCGGCTTTATAAAACACCAAAGCCATCTCCATTCGATCGCTTATCACTTTTGCCCCACGTTCAACGCTATTGCCCTGCTAGGGGTGATAATGCGAGCCAAAAACTGCTTGCAACATGATCGTGTCACTAACGTTACCTGCTCCGACTGGTGTCAATGAACAGTAGTTATGTGAAATTTTTAATTTTAAAAGCTGCTTTCAATAAACACATGCTTTCGAATTCTGTGCACCAAATCATCGTGGAAAATACGCACAAAAATCCCCTCACTTTTTTTTTCATAAATTCCTGATTCCGATACAGGATTACCAAACTTGTTTGGTTCAACGAACCGTAGCAATGTTTTGAAGCTTTCCGTTCAATCTGGATCCCAACACTGGGAATAGAACGATTTGCATGCGCAGAGAAAAGAGTTAACGTTTCGCGCGCGCACACACTCCACGTTTCCAGGCTGCCACGTGCGTTTCGACGTTGATTGCGCGCCATTTGCGCTTGGTGCTGTTGTGTTGGGCGGATGTGGTTTTTTGTGCTTCTTCCTCTCCTACTAGTCAAAAGGCAGTCTTCTCCATTGTGAGGTAACGAACCGAACTCAAATTCATGTCATTCTATGCATTGTCATTTTCTAACATGGTGGAAATTTGCAACAGTTTGCAATTGTTTGTTGTCGTCCGCGGCATGGTAATTTATATCCACCAGATCTACGCTATTATGTCGGTCATTGTTGGCGGATGGGATTTTGGGGTTAGATTAAAAAAAATCGAACAAAAGATTTTTAATCTTGTACTATAGCAATTTCCACTAATTAACAGTTTCCTCTTTGCTGCATAATCAAGCACCATCAAGCTGCATAACCATAATCTACATGGAAGTCGTGAAATTTGTTTCAACATATTAACACTGGGGCCAGTATCCAGAAGAATTTTGTCCTTTTATTAGAACACACCGAAGCACACCTTGGTAAAATATTTTCTCCCAATATTAGCTCAGCATAGACATGAGCAGCATTAGGTATGACGCATGAACCATAACTTACGTTTATACGCGCTTTAGCCACGTGCTAGGAAAAACGGTAGTCATCGAAGTATTTCTGCATCAGCGTAACAACGTTTAAACCAACAGCAGCACTTTCCGCACGATCCGTTTGCCGGTCTTTTTCTGGGGTGATGGCAAATCTGTGGATTTCCTCTTCGACTTGTCACACTTCGGGGTGGACGGCACTGTTACACAACACCTTTTCGACTTTGGCAAATTTAAAGCACGCTTTTCGCGGTACGAAATATCCGACTCGATCGATATTCCGCGTTCCGTTGCGTTTTAAGCGGGCTCGTTGCGAATTTCCTTACTTCGGGAGTGTTTTTAGGAAACTTTGGTTCACTTTCCCAAAACTCAGCAAACTCAGGCTCGATTTTTGTTTCCGGAAGAAAGAGCGTACCCCGATGCAAAACCACACGGTAGATACACACGAGCGCACGCGGACTCGCGGGTAGTTTTCCTGTGCACTTTCCACTGCACGAAAACAAAACGGCAAAACGTGCGTACGTTTCTAGCGCCTTTTCGGCCCGGAAAATGATCTAACGGGAAGCGGGTTAAGAGAGTTTAGCGCACGCGCACCAATATAGGACCGCCGGCTCGTAATCAATCAGCACCACTGTCTGAAGACTGAATCATTCGAGCAGTATATATTTGGTTTTATTCAAGATTCTGCTCGAATGCTCCCGCAACCCCGATCACCGCGTGCTCCGCTTCTGATCCCCGCGGCCATTTTGATGGGGGGGTTGCGCGCGTTGGCACCATAAACCCCACGGCGGCACGACACGGGGGTGATGAGACCCGCGAACGGAGGAACCACCACGACGACAGGCCACGAACACGGTGTGAGATTGTGTTGTGGTGGTAAATAAACCGCTCGTACCGCTCTGATACGTGCGATCAAGTCCGCTTGGCAGACCGCGAACTTCGTTACCCATATGTGTGTTTGTCGCGCTGGTCGCGCACATTGCCATGCGGATCTGTGTGTTGGCCGCTCGAATTGCGTTGAAATTCACACGAAGCAATAAGTGTCGGTGTGTGCGTAGTTATGCTTTTTTGTTGTTTTTTTTTTGTTGTTGTATGGTCCACCATCATGCCGACGTAAGCGGTTTGCGCAGCCGCAACCGAGGGGTTGACACGCGGGTAGAATCCGCGCGACCGTGCGCTTCTTCCCCCTTTCGGCCTTTCCACCTTTCGCACACATATATTGCGTACACCACCATCGTCTCAGATCGCTTCGCGCGTATTTCGCGCATTCACCAACACCCCAAAAAAAAAACTCGTCACTACGTGTGGAGGGAAAGGGTTGCACGATATCGGGGGTGGGAGCTTCCCGCCATTTGCCCGCCATGGCCGCCAACCGCATTTTTATCAACCCCTGTTTTTTTTGGCGAACGATCTTCCTCTCCTTTCCAAACAACCGGGCCGGTATGCGTAATTTCGCCTCTGCAAGATTCCTACGTAAGCACGTTTTTCGACGACGTTTCATTTCGCGCGGCAAGCAGAGGATGTTTGATAGCACCAGCAAGACAGGTATACACATATATACCTGTGTATGAGAACCTGTAGCCCGGGTTTTTGCTGGGGGTGGGTTGAGGAGACGAGGTGTGAGGAGGCTGGGGAGGACCTTTGGGGGAGGGGAAAAAAGGGAAGACGAAGCAAAAATTTCGGGGAAAACCGAGCGCGAAGTAGCTATACGGCATTCTTTTCGCGTGCAGGCTTAGGATTGCGTTTCGCTTCGGTCAAATGGAAGGCCCAAAGTTCAGCCTCGTGGCACACTTCTACCTTCCTCGCAGCGCTTCGCTTCGCCCACGTTAGCGGGACGTTTTTCCCTTCGATTCAATTCCGCCCCAAAAAAAACTCGTAACACAGAGCCACACCAACCTTCATCGCGGAACCACGGAACTAGTGGCGCAAGTGACGGTAACTCTCTAGTCGCTCAGCGCTTGATAGTTAGGGGGGTTGATGGGGCCAAAAGGGGTTAAGAGGACACGCGGTATACCACCATGCGCAAATATTTGCCAACAGTGAGAGAGTCTCAGTAGCGCCGGACAGCACTATCCTGCACGATACCGATACAATTGGTAGATTCGCGAGTTCTTGCAGTTTTGGTGTGCTCGAAAGAGAACCACCCTACCACCTTCATGAGGGACGAACCAAGCGAAACAAAACTGTCCGCTATTCGGCATCGTTCGTCGCGATGTTGCGTGGGGCCTTTGTGGCATCCGTATGCAAAAAAAAAAACATTTTCCCCCCGCATTCGGCTGTGGCAGAAGAAATCCGAAGTAGATGAAAATACACCAACAGTATAGGATGGACACACGAAATGACATCGATCCCCGAAACGACGGAAAGAAGTGACAGCGCGCGTTCGGCAAACATTACGCCGTGGGTTGTGTGTACGTGAGGCAGATTAGACTAAGTGCGTACATGAAAGCGAATCCGGCAGCACATCCTCACGTGCTGCTCACATGTAGCGCGCGACGCTAAGACGTGAATGTTTGCAACTTTTTAGTGCTGCGCCGGGAAGTGGTTATCGCAGTGAAATAACACTACCGGTCGTTATAATTTAAAGCTGTCGCATTTGCTATTAGCAGTACTTGGGTAATAATGGGAAGCTAATCAAAACCATGCAGACATAAAATAAATAACATACACAAATGAAAAAAAGACATCCCAGACATTGGGAAAAGAACACTTCAAAGTAGAACAGTTAAAAGAAAAAATCTAATTTTTAATTTATTTTTTAACATTAATTTAGCATATTTTCGTATATTTAAGAATCCTTTTGGGAGTGTAAAAATCATTTCATTTTTAGCTGGGGAAGGCATCTCAATTGAGATGACTACAGTGGAACGCCGATTATCCGTGCTCTTCGAAACTCGGAGCCTGCCGGATAAGCCAATATCACGGATAATAGGTACAACCCATTTTATGTGTGTAATGGATGAACTTTTTTTCTAAAGCTAAATATTAATATTCTTAGGTGCACTTTGCAAAATAAATCTGTTTTATTTGGTCGAACTTAAGCCAATTGTATCATTTCCTATTGAAGCTTTTATTTCTTGCCATCACCGGTTTGTAGTTAATATGTCAATTCGCCTTTGGAACTGTCATTTCCGAGCTGCACGGATAATGAGCGAGCCGGATAAAAGGAATCCGGATAATCGGCGCTCCACTGCAATTCTCTAAGTGATCCCATGCAGGAGTACTAGCGATACATTAGTATCTAAGTACGTAAATTACCTTGTGAAACAGGAAGAGGGGAGAAGGATTTTTTTAACATAAAAAAATAAACCACTTTTTTAGCAATACCTTTCGTACCGATCGTTTCGGTACAAAAAGAAACTTTATTAATTTTGATGAAATGACATTTAACTTTTTTTAAATAGTATTCTGACATACTTATTATAATGCAAAAATGTATTTAAAAAATATTTTAATTAATGTTTGTGATGTTTTATATATTTAAAAAATGATCCAAATTTCTATTTTTTTATAATATTTGTCATCATGTTTAATATTGTATGTCCTTATGTTTACTAGCATGCATTAAGGGAAAATTATTTCATATTTTACAATCGTGTTCGTGAGATGTTACTCCTTTTCAAACACTTTAAATTTAAACAAGATGACCCCTTAAAGCAACATGTTAAATTGTTTAATGAATTCTATACAAGTGTACCCCTCGTGAATAATACACAGATGCAGCTTTTCTAATTAAGTGTATGAGCTGTTTGTGCCGCCAACATCCAGTAAACGAATGACACAGCACTATTGTTGAAACAATCACATTCTAATCATCGTGTGCGCGCACAATCATAGACCACAACAATGCCAACAATTAGCAACAATAGGCAAAGCTGGGCAACGAGCGGACAAACAGTTGCTCATCACGCGAAACCAATCATATGTTTCATCAGCAAGCGAAACGTGCCTATTATACGCCGTTGTACACTGTTGTGTACTGAACGGAATTTATTTGTATCAACACATCACTCATACTATCCAATGGAAAGAAAATTTTAAATCAAATATTGAGCATTGCAAATTTATTGCTGACGTAAATTACAATAAAAAACGAAATACCATCACTTCCTGATCCTCGTGATCTACCCGACTCAGGGATGGACTCCAGTGTAGTGGACCAAAATGTGATGCCTTGCTCAAAATCGCACTACATCAGGGAGGGGGTGCACTTGGTTCTAATTTTTTTTACTTTACCTCTTCACCTTCTACTTATAAAATCTAAAAAAAAAAATACCACACGCCATACCGTGACATATCCAACCAATTTCAATTGACATCGATTATCATCCATTTACGCGGGGTGCAAAAAACGGGCCGCAAATAAATTGTATCAATAAAGAGCGTGATCGGGCCAGACAATGGTTGGACGGTGCCAGACGCGCCTTAAATTTAGAACACAACCGGGCAAGCAAAAACCAAAGACAAACGTTGGTGGTAGCGTACCGTACGATCGTTGCCAACTTCGAATCTGCGACACTTTAGCAAAACCGGAGATCCGTTCAAGGGCTAACACCCTATTAGCAACTGTCAGCCGGGAATGGTAGAAATAGCAACGGCACCCGCGGCTCGTACTAACGTTTCGTTTGATCAATATCGAGAAACCGTGACCGTACTAAAAACCCACAGCCAAAGCAAATCGACTTGGGAAGTTTCTTCTATTAAAAGCTGTACACACATACACTTCTGCTAACGAACGAAATGAAATCAATTTGAATGGGAAACATTTGAGTTTAGGCACAGAATTAAGCTGCTACATATGCTCGGCATGCTACCATTGATTAGCGATCAGAAAAAAAGCTTTCATACGATCACTACATACTTTGCTTTATTTAAACAACCAATCACCAATCGTGTCCACCAAACGTTTCCTCATCACGTTTTGCTCGCGTTCGTTGAAACGTGTGCAGGAGCTAAAAATATGTGCTGTATCTTCACCACTGCCTTATCAACCCACCTCCAACCCTTGATGAATCGATCTTCATTGTCGGTCCCATCCACGGCTTGCCCTCCTCACCAAAAACCATCCAATCGTACGTTAATTAGACGAATTAAATGACAAGTAGAATCGACTTCAATGAATCGAACGCGTCAGGCGTGATAAGTGATGAAACTACCAGCGGAGCGACGGGGCATGATGCCACTTAGAATACCAAGAAAAATGTGACAGATTGTGCTTGTGCCTTCCCCGAGGTGTGGTACGGGGGGTTTTGTGCACGTGAACTGCGTGAACGTACGAAGTCCAGTGCGGCAACGTTTTGGCATCGTCGGCAACTGATTATCAGGCGGCAAGTAAGGAACGGCAAAACAACTTCTTGCATGACAAACTCGTTGGACGTGCGGCAAAAAAAGCGAGTGACATCGTTGATACTACATGAGTCATCAAAATTTCACCACGATGATCGGTTTTTGCGGTGTTCGTTGATAAATAAATATACAACTGCGTCTGGGCAGGGAACATGTACACCCACACCAACTGGTCCTGCTGCTACTGTTGCTCGACAGGTGACAACATTATTTATCTTCAACAAATCACCTAGCGCTGAATCACTCGGATGCACTTGCGATTAGTAGTACGTGCAAGACGGAAATCAAAAATCATGATGAGAGTATGGAACCTTTCGATTCGATGAGGAGGGCACTAAAAATGAATAATAAAAAAAATATTTTAAGTTAAAGTAAATCAAATTTTATTTTAACACAAAACAAAAACAAATATATTTTTTTTTTTTTTTTTTTGCTCGGTTAGAACGGCCTGGCCGTATCAAGACTTATTTTACCACGTAGCAGGATAGTCAGTCCATGCTACGGGGGGACGGTCCGGATGGGATTTGAACCCGGTCCCTGCCGTGTGGACGGGCGCCGTTTTTCACATGCACCACCGGACCGCCCCAACAAATATATTTTTGATTATTAAAAATGAAAATAATAATAAACAAAACTCAAATTAATTTAAAATTATTATAAATTCAGTTCAGTTCAGAAAGAAGGCCATTCTGACAGAATATCAATGAGATCTCTAGTAAAAAAAACCAGTCCAGTAAGTTGATTCCGTTAAAGGAAATTCCACAGTATCATCACAAGGCATTATAAAAACCTGCCCCTCGTCCCCTCCCCAACAAATATCACCTTTCGTCATCCTAATTCCAAACACAACTTCCATTTTTTTTTTCTCTCTCTCTCTCTCGCACGGATGCCCTTTATTGGTTTTTGGTAGGAAAAATTTCACAACCGCGCTAAAAACTACACCAGCTCTAACGAGCCTCCACCGTCGTCTTTACGAGACATTCAACTTTGCATCTAGGCGGCACCCCCTATACCGTACATTCTCCTCACCGTCCTAAGATTCGCCTAGTAACGGTGGCCGTTTATCTCGCGACAAACGTGCACGAAAGACCACCCCGCATGTGCTTCGGTGCGGTGTGGGATGTTACAACTACCAACTGTTGAATTTCCTCTTATCACCAAATGCCTGCGAATGGTCGGCATGAACGAAACTCCCCCCTCCTCTCTCCAACTTACCGGTTATAAGGGTGACTCCATCACTACTACAACTGGAGCGAATAAAACGTTTAATCGCGTGCACACCACCCCATCGAAGAGAGGCTTATGCGATACGTCAAGGTCTTCTGGAGGAAGGAAATAATATACATAGAACCGGCAAACACACACATTGGGGAGTATTTTCGTGTTTTAAAATGGGTGTTTTCTGGGAGGCTAGTGATGGCACGAGACCTGTTTCATTCAGACCCGGGAAGGGGTTAGTGTGATGTACAAGTTCTACGATCAGTATCAACCACATCACAAGAACTGATGACAGCGCTTAGAGCTTAGACGACTCGATAGGATCTTTCCTCACATGAACTTAATATGACGTCAGCGATGACGGTAATCTTCGATTCTCAGCAAGAGTTATCATGTATGGGTGAAACATCGATAGATTCATGTACTCTTTAGTTGCAACTTACAGTAGCGTTACTTTGCAGGAATGCGCGTCTTCATTGTGTACTTCAGCTTTACTGTAAGCAATCCCGCACAAACAGTCACGATCACGTGCTGCTTGCGTGCGTCACATGCACACATTTAAAAACCCGCATGGAAATAGCATCTTATTAACACAACACCATCCAATCAGGTTACTCGATCGATTCGTACGATCATCCGAGCTTCACTACACGTTTCGATCGGTTTGCCCTGAAGTTGTCAAACTGAAGAGTGAGAATTGACAACGATGTCAGTGATCGACGAACGGATGCATGAATGAAACGCGAACGACTAGAGACAACCACAACGACGAACCGTTTTTCACAAAGGAAGGAAATTACTGAGGTTCCATTGATCCGCAGCTCTGTGCATCAGCGATATCGCTTGAACGATCACAGCAAAAAGATCTCACGAATATCTGTCAACATTGTCGCTCATTAGCACTAGTTTAGTAGTAATGCACTTAGCTACAGAATGACACAATTTAAGAAAGATGCTAACGTTGGAATTGCTTGCAGTTGAAGTTACTGTATAAAAGAGAATAATGTTTCTGGACATTTTCTGATAGACTGATAATCAATAATATCTGATCAATAACGGGAACTTCAAACTTTTCTTTGGACTGATTTACGCTGCTTATCTTATATCTTTAACTTACTTTTAACTTACTTACTCTAACTTACGGATATTGAAATACTCTAATGAAACTAATTCAATAACCATGAAAAATCAGAACATATTTCTCTAGGTACCCCAGATACCCCAGAATTTAGTGAAGTTTGGCTAATTTCTAAAGCTATTATATCAATATTCAAAAAGCTATCAAGATAACAAAGCTTTTTTTAAATCGTCTTTTTTTTGGGTGAAAAATCAGATATATCACAATTATTTGTGATACAAACTAACGATAAAAAATTATTCCTACTTGTACAAATGCTAAATCACGACAATCAACTCACATTAATCATCATATCACCGTACGGAAAATCACCGCAGCTTACGAAAACGTGACTAAAATGCGACTAAAAACATTGTGTCTCAATCATCCAAACGTTTTGCCTTAGCTGACAAATGCTACCTAATTTATTCACATCCGCAATTGAGCCGTTTTTTGACAGATGTGACCGACAGAACGCATATCTAATCGCACCCGTTATGGAACGGGTGAACATTGCCAAACCTTCAACAGCAATCAAATACCGATCCGTCATCGACAGATTTGAGGTTTGTAGATCGGTGTCGGTTGGGTGTGAGGGGGTAGCGTTTCAGTTTCTGGCTCAATTGGAATGAATGAGTTTTCGATTGGTGAGGTGTGCTTATCGAGGCACATTTTGTCAACTGTGCGATAATAAGCCTTTTACGACAACGCGTCACAAACTGCACCGCCAGACGGTTTTTGGTCTAGAATTTTTCGGAGTTTCGCAGGAGGTTCGGTAAAATTTATGCGCTGTAAGGGTATAAAAGATAAGTATAATTAAATACGCCTTCACGAATGCAGGCAAAGTAACGTTTAATGTAACGGTTAGCTCTACAAAAAAACAGAATGAGATGAATAAATAACGTAAGCAAGAAGCACATTCCGCACAATCGCATTAATTAATGAAACGTTAGGTACGGCCTTTCGTCGTGTGCCATTGTGTACACACGCCGCGGTTTGGCCGTGATGAGTGCAACATTTGCCTATCACGTTGAAATTGCATTAGGTCGCATTGCGCTCACCGTACATTGTAATAATTTTGTTGTTAAATTTATCATTTTTTTTCTATGCGCCATTGGAGTACCCGTACCAAACTGGAAGTACACAAACGGAAGCTTCCTCTAGCGCAAATCAGCTCAGGTTGAGGTGAATAAACCGCTCACTAGCTAGGCATACGGATATGCGATGACTACCAAGCATTTAGTTACATTTCAGTAGCACACAAACAGTAAAATGAGCTTTTATCTTTGTGCGAGATAAAACCTTTTTTTATACAAAAAAAAAACCGTCCGTCACCATTGCTGACCTTAATTATGCACGACATAACACAAGCATTATGCATTAAAAATACCTCCATTTGTAGCACATTCTATTGGTGCATATCTTCATACGGGGTCTACACATTTCCACAACAGAATGATAGGGGAAGAAGTTAAAAAAGGGATCTTTTCCATATAAATTACATTTAGAGATAAAATACAAATACTTAAACACTTGTTTCTATTGGAACTTTCCACCAAACAGCGTCATTTGTTTGATAATTTCTTCCCTCATATTTTCCTTCCTTTCATTTTCCTACAGTTGCTATTTGCGCAAAAGCAATATGAAAGCACAATGTAGGTCACATGTAGTCCGCACATACCGCATCGCAATTGTCGCAATCTGCTTCACCTGATATGCAGGGAAGGTGTCTGCTGCGTACCATGTTTTTGGGCTATTGTATGATCAAATGTCTATCCCGCAGGATGTGACTAAATAACGGTCGATTGCCTGCAATCAATGGACAGTTGCGTACAGTTGCACAAAAAGCGATAAGCAACCACAATTGTTCCATTGCAAAATCTCTAACATAAATTGGCTGTAAATCTTTCCTCACCAATTGCATGACAAGTTTTAAGTGTTATCTTACTTCGGTCAAGTGTTTTACGTCATAATTTAAAAGCGATTTTGTTTACGTTTTTATGTTTGGAAAAATTAAATTAAAGACAAGAGCTACACAATTTAATTTTAAAACAAAAAACACACGAGCACAACTGTCAAGCCGAATGCAAAATTAATTCCTGGAACAAATAAATATTCACCTACCCTGGCCAGAAATGCGCTTTAGCGATCAACCCCCAAACGAAAGGGTTTCAAAGAAGTCCGTTGAATCATCGTAAAACATTTCACTCACACGAGCCGCAGTATTTTTGCGCTATTTTTTCCATCCGACATATGTTGTTGAACCCCACGGAGCGGATCTGTGGTGCGGAATAAATATAATTAATTGCTTACCCGAAAAATTTTCACTCACCGTAATGCAAAAATTTTCCACCCGAGCTTGTCAAACAGCTGGCAACTCTTAATCAGCACCAGCTTAAAGTCTGGTTTTTTTTACTCTAGTGTACAGCAACAGCAACAAAGCTGATCAGATGTCTTGCAAAGAAAGAAACATTCGATCACATACCACCAACGAGAAATAGAATGCCATTCTCAAAACAGCTGACCGGATAGGATGTATTTCCGGTACACCCGGGATTGATATACGAGCACACGTAGAAATCGTGCGAGGAAGCTGTTTCGTACACTTTCCACCAGAAACGGCTAGCGAAGCCGCACACCCTTGAGAACTTCCTTGTGAAGAAGTGGGACAAAGGAGTGGTTTTTTTCTCATCCTCATTTTCATCGTTCGATGAAATATGACTTTTCACTGTGGAAAAAAAAGATAAAATGAGAAAAACCATCCATCGCTTCGAAGAAAACTCGAAAAGAAATCCACTCGGCACACACTTCTAGGAATTTTCAATTTATTTCATTTTACTTCCCCCAACAAACCACCGGCACACCGATAGCCTTGACCGTAAAATCTAAATTTAAAAGGACGCACACCAACGTCAACGGCACCGCACTGTATGCTGGCCTCCACGGTGGGGTAGACACCCCAACGCTGCTCCTCCATGCGGATGCTTCTCTGCAAAAAAAAACTCGCGCAACGGTCACGGTGCTGATGACCGTTCAATTTTTCTTAATGGAGAAGAGTCACCGAACTGGGGATGAGACTAGTGAGAAGAAAGCGGAAACTGCAGAACAAATTCGCACCAAGTCACCGCATTGAGTGAAATGAACGCTAGAAGCTAGCGGGATGAATATAAATCGAATGCAAATGTACACCCCCCCCCCCTCCCACCCCCCCCCCCCCCCCCCCGCCTCCCGGCCAAGCAGTAAGGGGGGCGGCGGCCTGCACTTTTGACTAACGTGGATGAAAAGATGTGCACATGTCAGATATTTGCGGGACACCATAATAAACATTTGGCTTTATAGTAGGAAGGCAATGTTTTTGGGTTCCACTAGTCAGGGATGAAAACCCAGGAGTAGAGCGATTTTCTCTCTACACTCTAAGCTATTTTCAAGTTCATAACCTAGTTTTGTGTTTTGCTTTTCTATTGGCTTTGTTTCTTGATCCTTAACTAGCAAACCTTAACATACTCCCTCCCTACTGTGTGTCTAGTCAGATGCTCGGGATAGTCGCAAACGTATTTCCGGACCTCGAAATGACCCACAAATGGACTAAAGGAAACAAACACGCGACTGTTGCGAGATTCAAAAACACACGTGGTAAATATTATTGTTTGGCTTGTGCAAATATTCCTATTCTAAGCTTGGCGCGAATTATAAGATCACAACAGGGTCGTTAATTACAACGGTGTGTTCGGCTACTATCCAAGATTTACTCACTTCACCGTGAGTTGTAGGAATGAATGCGTGTGAATCATGCCATTCTGAATGTTAATCTTCAACTCCAGCGAACTTAGCTGTGATAAGCATTATGATGAGATATAAAGCAGTTGTAAGGACACTTTTAAAAAAAAGTTTTAAGTGTTTACATTAAGCAAGAAATAAAGCTACACCTTTCAGACAACTTTCATTCAACATAGAAACAATATCATTGCATGTTACACTGGTCGCATACGGCGCCAGAATGCAGCCGGATCAATGAGAACAGCCCGGGACAGCTGGGCTGCCGGAACATTAATCATGCAGGCACCTTTCAGCAAGTTAATTTCCAACTAGTGGTGAACTAATAAATTTTTCCATCCATCCAGTGCTGGACACACTATTAGCCGTTTCGACCACACCCGGAATTTGCCGCAAGGTGGGTGTTAGATACGCTCAAAGCGCGGAGATTGGAGGCAAGAGAGGCCGGCTAAACGATCGTTACCCCACAGATCCATTTGCAATTTATTAGCAGTTAATGTATCTCCTCTTTTAATCTACATCTATCCGCTGACAGACAGCTACAGCAAGTCACGAATAATGCCTGGAAATACAAAAATGCATAAGAAATCAGCGCACGAAAAACCGGACAAAATATGTCCGAAGGTCAACACCTAATGATAACAGATAGTGTTTATGCATGTTTTTATATTTAAAAAATAATATATAAGAAATGACAAATTCAAATAAATGTATTTTTAACTGTTTTTTTATTACAAAGATGCTGAAAATGGTTTAGCCGTTATTAGACTGAATAAAGGTTTTTGAGTGGATGGAGTATCAACTTTAATAATAGGGACGACCCCCGAGGTGTATGTGATAAACGGCGTCGGTCCACACGACCCGACCGGAGATCAAATCCCATCTGGACCGACGCCCCGTAGCAAGGACTGACTATCCTGGAGTGATGGGTAAATTATATATTTTGCCGGAGCCGGAGCCGGAGCTGGAGTCGGAATCGGAATGACTCCGGAGTGACCGGAGGGGAAGGAGGGGGTGGATCGACTCCTGCTAAATTTATAATTTACCCATCATCAATCGGACTTGATTAGACACATTTAGACACATCCGGACTCATCCAGAATCGATCGGACTCATTCGGACTCGATCGAACTCGGAGTGGCTCGGACTCGACTGGACTCGATGGAGTCAATTTTGGTTTTTAGTCGGAGTCGGAATTAGTTTTTCATATGCGGAGTCGGAGTGGATCCACGATTCCACTCCGTATCACCAATATACTGCTACGTGGTAAAATAAGTCTTGATACGATAAAACTTTAATATTAACAAAAAAAAGCATCAACCTTTCAACCATCTGGGGATTTTAGAATTCTAGAAACTTCCAATTAAAATACAAAAATGCCAATTAATTTGATTGCAATAAAAAAAACTTATAAGCCTCTTTCTCGGTGTAGTTTACCTGTGTGATTTGATATTTGCCAACCTGTTGTTCGGTTTGATTTATAAGGTTAAAACCACTGCAAAACAAGCGCGTAAAATTCTTATCGCAGCAGGACACATAATAATAAACGAGTAGGAAATTATTCACAAACCCCATTACCATCGTTATCTCCAGCCAACTTCTTCGCCATACATATTTTAAGACGATGAGGCATTTTTTGTTGTTGTTGTTACTGAACACAATCAACACGTTTGGTTAAGAATATTTCATACACTAATCCTGAAGTAAAATCGGTTTCCGAACAGGGGGCACAATACAATTTTTGGAGCGGCCTATAACTCAACCAGACCGGTACGAGGATTCTGCAGATTTGTGGCCAATCTCTCTCTCTCTCTCTCTGTTTGGTGCGCTCAAACCAATTTTTAGTTATTTATAAGCAACCAAAAAAAAACGAGTTGCTTCATTATTTAATTTCCTTCTTCTCCTACACATAATACGGCAGAGAGATTCCGCATTTGGTCAAAACCTGTAAATAAATTGAGCTCATCAGCTCAATTCTTGGAAGTTAACAGCCCGAACAGGCCCCGTCACGTGAACTCGAGCCAGTATGGGCCCGAAACATAAAAGTGATCCTCCAACACAAACCCCACCAAGTATCGAAACGGATGGTTTTGAAAATAAATAACAAACCCAGCGCAATTTCCAACAAAAAACCAAACGAGGGTAAGAAAACGTCGCAACGGGGTCTTAGCAACTCAAGTTGCTTGAGTCAGGAACAAACTGACGGAACTGCAAGGGGTGCAGGGTGAGCTTCACGCCAAAGTGAAGGTGTACCGGGGGTAACATTTCAAAATGTGCGGTTTCGTAACGCTCAATTTTTGGAGGCTCTTTTTTGATGTTGCACATTTAAGCAAATTGAAGCAAAAAAAAAAACGAACCCCAATCCAACGAAGGTCAGCACTGGTGAAGCACGTGCGCTTCTGCCGTGCGTTTAAGAGATGCCTTTCTTCTCTTATTTCAGACCGGTCATCCAGTACCTCTTTAACAAAAAAAAACTCCTACGCAACAAGGCTCAAGAGAAAAGCACAAAGTTAAGTAGGAGAAGGTTTGAATCACACTCGAAGAAAGAAGAATTTCATCCGAAACAGGAGATTTTTATCAACTTAATTAATGTAAAGGTTATAATTTTAAAACTTTTAAACTGGTCGTTTTAAATCAGGACTACAAGAATACCATTTACTTTAGGGTTGGAAGATCTTCACACAACAATTTAGTTCCAACCTTTTAATTTTTATTTTATTTATGTATTGTATTATATTATTTGGAATAAAATTAATGTTATATTCCATTGCTAAACACATCTTTAAATGTTTACACATTTCACGGCACACTTTCTCTTACACGAACAGTAAATTTTACTGACGAAGGTCGGACATTACAGTGCAACAATTTGCTCCTGCTATAAATTACCTGTAGGCCATGGTTCGACTCTTCGATTAACATGACACCCTTCCGTACGAAGGACACTGGACAAGAAGCTGGACAAACACAGAATGTATGTCCACACATAACAGCTGGCCGTGTGCCTGGCCGGACGTTAGACAGAACCGGATTCTCATTAATTTCTAGCAACTACGGCAACCACCGTCCCACACCAGCAAACATTTCTGCCTCAACTTCACGCAGAAAAACGCCTGTTCCGGACCAGGAATTATGTCAAGTTCGCGTATATTGACAGTGAAAAGATTTACACTGCATGATCTACGCGCGGTAGGAACGTCACTCAAGCGGCAAAACAAAAACAAACATTCTCCGCTAGACGCAACTTAGCAGAGTTGTACGAGAAAGATCGCTTTTGTAGATTCAAGAAGCAAACGATTTAAATTCAGAATAAATAAAAAAATATGCACAGAAAACACTTTTCTTTCAGCAACATAACAATAAAGTGAAGTCGAATGACACATGACTTTAAAGCACTAAGAAAAGCTGAGACTGCGATTGTTGATGAGCCTTTCAAACAAAAAATAAATTTCATTAATATCTTACACACAGTTGAACGATCATCCATGAAACTTTTCGTGTCCTGTGGCGTCAAAACGCTACGGTTAGCACTATTTTAATGATGTGCTAATACATAAATCATACTCAGTGGAAGAACTTTCAATTTCAGTACGTACAACAAGAACAGAACAGGATGTTTAAACAAAGCAAATATGACAGAACGGAACCCGGATGGGCATCAGTTATCAGGTAGGATTGTGAGGTACAATGCAAGAAAAACAATTCCACCAAATGCAAACAATGATGAGATATTATCATGTTCAGAGTAATGACAAGGCCGGAGGAACTAATCATCATCATGCGGAAAATGTTTGTTGGTTTTTGTAGATAAAAATTATACAAACAGTAAACATATGATTGTACGCTATGCTATCATCAATTCAATGTAAGGAAAACCTTGGCAATAAGTGAACAACATTCACAAATAAAATAACATTCGAAGGTTTTTGTTTTTCGAAATCGGCACTACCAACGCAACAAACGTTCAAAAGTTACGCTTCATTTCATATGAAAAGGGTACGGTAGAAAAGAAAATTTGAGAGCCTTATACAAGGCCAAAATGCGGTATATGATTTAAGACGATGTACGACGCATTATAACGTTACTCGAAATCAAATTTCAAGCGACATCCCTCAGTAGCGCCAACAGTCTCTTTACAAAGCCGGTAGATATTCCGCCGACTAATGAAATACGATCGTAAGCGAATAACCACTCTAATGGAGGAAGAAGGTCGCCTATCGTCTTTACAAAAACAAGAGTTTTTCGCCCTATTGAAGGCAGGTGGAGGCGTTGTTGGAGAAGACCCTTCCTCTTATTTGAAGGACAACGATCGTATTAATTGATCTAGTTACAACCATTATACCCTTTTTTGTTAGAAACATAGAACTTTTTTATGTACATATAATAGTTATGTGATTAATAAATCTTTTTCAGACGAATCATACCTTTTAATCTAGAGTAAAGACTCATTCGAATAATGAATCAACTCTCAAAAGATCTTGGAAACATTAATTCATCTTCTTCGATTTTTTTTTACTTTTATTTAGTATACATATTTACATAACTTGAGGAAACATTGAAATAATGAGGAAAAAAAAAGAAAAGTTTACTGAACAAATAATGTGGACACATACATCCACAAACATACATTTACGTGTTGGACAAAACTACATCAAGGACGTTTCATTTAAAGCAAAGTTCAAAATTTCAAAAGATTTTGAGTCGTTCATCATGATCTCCATTTTAATGTTCATTCGCTGGTTCCTTGCACGATTCGAATGGTACCAAACTTAATAAGGGTTGTTTACCCAGTAACAAAGATGTCGTCATATGGTGATAAAATTAAGTCTAATAAACCAAAGGTAGCAATCATGACGAAGTGGGTTTTTACAAAATTCATTCATTCGGCTTAAGAATAAATTCGAATTCATTCACGGAACATATAGCCTAAGTTGCCAGACTCGTAAACAAATTGAGACTTTGGAGCTTAAGTCCAATACGGTGGAGTAATAGGGAAAAGCCCAGGAAGCTGAATTCCTCTATCGTACAACATATGCGTCTCGAGAGAGAAGAACGAGAGAAGAAGAAAAAGAAAAATTCACCTCCAGTGTAGATGAAAATGGGCTAAAGCTTTGGGATAGAAATAATCCAATATTCAAATCGAACCAAATAAATTTAAAAAAACCGAAAGTTCTTACAATTAATAATGATGTCTTTCACTTGTGATACATCATTTGTCATGGGCATGGAGTCGGCCAAGTAGAACCATTTATCATGTATTATTCAAACAACAATCCTTTTTATCGTACAAGAACAATTCATTAATCGCTTAAAGCACTTTAACGAGATGTTTCTTTGCATTCTTATCCCAGGCTCCCAGGGTCCAGAGCGAGTAGTAGTAAGAAATACGAGAACGCCACAATTAGTTTTGCCAAAAAACATTCCTCAGTTTTCCTAGTTTCCCAGCTTCCACTTGTGTCCTATTGATAGATTCGTCTACAGTTACCGCGTCTACGAACCATGCAGGGCCGAAGTAAAATGTATCCCCCCATCAAAGATGATACAACACGTCAAGGACACACCAACATCCTTTTCAGTTCGTAATTTTTTCGTATCTCACTGCGAAGAGAAACTACTCCACTCTCAACATCCCTTCTATTGCAGCGCATGACATTGAAATAGAACACTACTTAAGAGGAATTCACACTTCACATCGCACTGGGAAAGGACAAATGAGAATTTGTCGCAGATCTTACTACCGTTCTAGATTGCTCTTAGGCAAGCATGGTAGAAAACGCAAAAAAAAGCTGAACTACCGCATCATTATGGTCACTATTTATTCATTCCATTCTGACATACTTTTGGAGTCTGTGAAGACTATAATTTATGCTGTTTGGTGTTGCATGAAAACTTTCGACATTGAAACAAGGATAGAAAATTTACACCACTACAACCGACTGGAAGGTGTTGAATAAATATAGTGATTTTAATGATTAATATTTTCTTAGTAATATTTAACACTAACCAGGTGAGTTGGACGAATTAAATTCACCACAAAAATGTAATAATGTAGAAATCAGGATACATTTTCACAACCCTAACTTACATTTCCTTACACAAACGAAATGAATCTTTTCAACCATAGACACATCGTAAAAACTGAACCAGGGTTTTGCTTTTTCCCATCCATTAACGGTTGACTGAGCGATGGAGAAAAGCGACAAGGCTGGCATCGTTGCTAACGCCCGTGTCCTTGAGGAGCGAAATTATTGGCCAAAGCCAATGGACGCTAATTGCTGACGAAGGTAAGTCGCTTCAGCAATAAAGCAAGACAAGCGAACAGAAGCCACTTGAAGTGGCGGCAGGGAGACAAACATCTCGATCGTAGTACAAGCGGTAAGCGAAGGCATCCACGCTTCATCTTGAACAACCCCACTTCTAGCCCGTCGCTATTGAGCCACCTCGAAAGCACGGGAAGAATCTTGTTCTACCTTTGCCGGTGGTACGGTTAGTACACAACGCGCATTCACGTACACGTACATTAGCTGTTAACCGTTGCTTCTTTCACCTGTTCGGATCTTATACATATGTATGTTGCCACACGAAGCTACCAGAAACCACCCAGGGTAGCTGACAGTATGTATATGGGCACTATCTGGGGTTCGCACTTATGCTACTCCAATGCCCATTATGTTGTCCATTTGCGTCACAATCTGCTGTCACACAAGGTCATGACACACGACAACGGTGCGGAACGGTGCAGAAAGGATTGAAACCATCACCGAGATCTTCTGATCTAAGCTACGTTACACACGTTTTCGCACCCTTTTTTGGGAAGCACTTTGCAAGCTTAAAGCACGAAAGCTGGTTACGATTTAAGTGTAGCAAACAATTTCTATTTATTTAATGCACTAAACTACGCTTCAAAACAACAAAATGGGGGCGCTTCAAACAATCTTTACTTTCAAAAAAGCTTTCAAAAAAACCCGCTAACCAACCATTCACGGTTGGAACAATAAATGCCATAAATTTTCCCACATACTAGTTCGCCATCCCCCTTTCCTGGTCATGAGAAATGCCATGAGTGAAATCCATAGCTCACGTGGGACACTGTACGATATGTACACCACAATACCGGTTCGGCACCGGTGCCAGGAAACGCCTGGCACGCCGGAAACTGTGTGACAGACATCATTCACCGGGCACATACCATAGAAGAAGCTGCCATCAATGCCAATGCGTACTGCAAACTGGGGCAACCTGGGGCTGTGCAGAATTGCAAATGATCAGCCACAAATGCTGCCTACGGCAAACATGCACACCCGTAAGGGGGCTGCGATACAATGCAATGAAAGATGAAATAAAAACAGATCTCGATCCATGAGTTTGTCTACGAATTCATCGAACAATGGCGATGGTAAACAGCAACTTAACGGTGAGGAATATATTACGAAAATTATAGTAATTACATTTTGGTTTAATTATTTTTCACCTGTTATGAGGTTATGCAAAAAGTGATTAAGAAGAATTTTAAGCGTTTTAAGCGTTTTTCATTCGTTGATTTTATGCTGATGTTGATGATTTTATGTTGATTTTTAAACATTTTCGAAGAGTTGGAGTATATTTTATTGTTTATTGTTGATCGTACTTTAAAATATATATGTAAAATTCATGGTTCAACTACCATGGGATTATTTAACCCCAAGAAAAAAAATGTGACGAAAATAAAGCGTTTCAGTCAAAATGACTTGTCCGGGAGTTCTAGTGTTAAATCCACAATAACACATCCTGTAGAACAACGTATCAGCAAAACCCTAAATCATGATGAAGTCACAATTATTGGGAAATTGAAAAGTATTAAATCTTAACTATTGTTGAACTAAGCTTTTCGATTGTCGCAACTATTTAAATTTGCCAAACTCACAAGCAATAAATAATGCAGACAATAAAGATGCGGACATTGGTCGATGATGCTTTAACCCTGTTTTGGGGGTTATCTTATGTCTAAAGGATGTGGGAACTTTTTTTAATTATCTTCCATGACCCTATAATCGTTCAGTAAGCACTGCATGAGTCATTGCAGTCAAATACCAGTTAATTTATGATCCATAAAGTACCAACCAATGGCATGGCATTACTAAACGATCACTGATACACGAAGGTTCAATGTTTAGTTAGAGCCATAACGCTACGATCCGTTTGTCGTTAGGAAGCAAAGTTGTTGAAGTAATAAGGAATGGAATGTTTTGGAATTATTTTATTCGAACGTACTTGATAATTGCTCATCAAAAGCGGAAAAAGCAAACGGATAGGCAATTTACAACTCAATGGCCATGTATTATTTCAAATTAGCGTCAATCAATGCTAGCGTTTAGATTTCATTGGCTGAGGTCAAGAGACTTCCATTGAATAGCTTGAACTGCACGCCGCGTCACGGTGGTTTTAATAAATTTACAACACCGCAAAACAAAAAGGGTTTCGAATGCTTCTTTATGCTTGCTGCACAATGTGTGTTATGTTGTATGTCAGAACATAATGCTAATTAGCTAAATTTAATTAGAATATAGGGTTTTTTTGCGATGCGATGGTGAAGAACCATTTCTGGATTATTTTCAAGTTGAAGTGGAAATTGCAAAAGTTGATGTGAAATGTTTCCACCTTTTTGTGAATAATTTCGAATGACCAAAAATATCGCCACATTGTTCTTACATAGCAGATAAATATCAGTACAAGAATTTGTCAAAAGTCAAAAAATTTTCAAATTTCTTTGATGTCTTCACCCTACAAATTTTGCTCATTGCCGTCATTTAGGCTGTAACGAACAATGTTACGCTTGGCGCAACAGCATGTAATCTAATCAGTAAGCACTATGGGGTGCAAAATAATCAGTTTATGGTAAAAATGAACAAAATTCAGTGGTCGGCAAAGTATGGCTCTCGAGCCTCATGTGACTCCTTTGGCACTATCTTCATGGCTTTTAGTCGATCCCATACTAATCTTGTTGAAATTTTGAAACAAATTGTAGCTGCATTTGAAGGATTTTTAAGGTTTATGAGAATATTTGAAAGAATTCTACACAGATTTAAAATTTTCCTTAAGAACATTGAGTAACCAAAGAATCCAAAGAACATTGGGATGTAATTAATTTTTTTGCGATCACCGAAACAACGATAACTTTGAGTTATATTCAAAAATGATGACACACTACACAAACTAAAGCGATTTTATTCAATTCATCGTTGGTCGCATTAAACTAATTAATTCAAAACTTCTCTAAGAACTCTCTAATTTACTCTGAATTTTGATACAACATTTGAACAGTGAATCCTTTCGGCTATTTAGAACTAATTTCCTGTACATTTATATGATGTTCGGCTTTATGCTACGAATTTTCCTAGAGTTTTTCATCCGAACTCACAGAACTAGACACATAATCCATAACTTGGAATTAAAATTATTTCAAAAAATAGAATGATTCGCTGTAAATCGCCTGACAAAGTATGGTGAGTTGTGGTTTTCCATCAATGCACAGAAAAAACAAAATGTCAAATGCACCCATTTTATTCAACTGCAGGTCAAAAAAAGCTGCTCTATACATGCACATGCAACTCACAGCCCGGAAAAGCTCGAATCGGTACTGTAATTGGAAAATTTGATCCATAATCCTAAAAACACAACACACAAATGCATTTAATGAGCCCACCGACAAGCGTTTCACTAATTGCATGCAACCGGTGCAGTATGTGGCGCCATGGGGGCTGTAGGAAGTACACAGATATTTTCATGCTTCTGGTTTAGTCCTTGAACTTGCAGGCGTTCAATATCTCCCGTTGCTCGGCAACAAAATCGATACCTGGGTCCTGCTGGTAGCATTGGAGCATTGGGGTGGAAACCGTATCCCTGCTTGCAAGAGCTCAGGTGATTTGAAACGGTATACACATAATAACAATGAAATTTCATGTTTGTTCGAGAGTTCATACCAGGAACAGAAAGAAAGAAAAACACAAGATTTATCCAATGCTTTTTCTTTCCACAAAATCGTTAAATTGATTGGAAATATTTAAACAAGAATTACGACCAAAGATGATGGAGCAATGAAATGTTTTTTTTTTTGTAATTTTGATAAGTGTATACCGTTGTCGAGTCAGTTTTTCTTTCTTCTTCCTTTACAACTGACAAATTGAAAAATGAAAAGAAATTGGTCCTTCTTTTTCGCAGGAAACACTTACACAGACATCACCATGACAAATGGTAGCGAAGTTTTCCAGAGCAACAGGTTGTACTTTATTATGGATTTACAAGAAAGAAGAAACTCAAGCTCAATATCTTAGTGTACAGACGTAAGCTTTAACCATGTTTCAACGACATCCAATAATCCAACAGAAGTTTAATGAATTTAACGTTCATTTGCCATACAAAATGTATGTTGCGTAATGTTTTATACCCCCTTCGTTTAAGGTCGGTGCTATTTAGCCACTCTGTGTGAAACATGGCGTGAAGCCCAAAACCCCCACAGCAATAATAAAACAAAAACCCACCCTAGAGTTGGAGGAGAAATTGTTTACAACCTTACGGCACACGTGCCGTGTTGTTGCTTCGCCCTACGTCGCCATTATTTTTTACCGTTACGTCCCGAGAGCGCCACCAGGCGTCTCCATTTTGTGAATACAAGTAGAAGCTGAGTGTGAATAGTACGTGGCTGGTGGTGGAACTTTAATCGAATACTGCCTGCCTGCTGTCGATTCAGATTTCACACACCATTTGGTCAAATATTTGCAACGATCTGCAAGTTAATTATGATCTGAAAGGAACGTAATTTTAAATGCGAAATAAAAAAATATTGTCCTGCCACGAATATATGTTCCTGGCACGAGTTCTCACTTTTTGTACTGTTGTTGTCATATCTTGGAGGGTATTTCATGCCAAACACCATTACCAGTTACCATTGCTGAGAGATTTTGAATTTTTGTTGATGTTTTTTTTTTTTTTTGTAGGGAAAATTGCCTGTATGGTGTCAGCGTAAGCCACCGAGCCAACAAACCTCTATCGCACACTGTTAATCCTATTTTCATATACTACCGATTAGAATAGCAATCTTGGTGCATGGCCAACCGATTAATTTAGAAGTGTTTTGACAGACGCCATACAAATATCGATAGGCGGAGCGTTTCCAAGATGACACTTGGCTAATTTGTGCTAGCGTATCTCAAGAAGACACGAGCATAGCAGAAATTGCCAACAGAATTGAGAGAAATGAAGCGGATCATTTCACAACCGACCGTGTGTTGATCAAGACGTCGTGGTACATTGGTAAATTGCAGACAGAAACACGACTGTGCTAAAAATAAGAGAAAGTCATCAAATATTAAGCGTGCAACTGTTACAAGAGCCGTAAAATGTGATGATATGACTGTTACTGTGTCTGGAGAAGATAAAGGTAAATGTTGAGGATTGCAACATACATTTAAAATACATTACTCCATCAAATGGGAAACCTTTTAGCAAATTTATTTTTTGTTGAGGGAAAACTTTAATGGCCTTAATAGGCTATATAGAAGAGGAGAAAATTGATTTGCTTCAGCTAAACTTTTTGTTGGGAGTTTGTGAAATCTGTTTTCTTATTTTTAATCTGTAATCTTATTTTTACAAACTTGTGTAAGTACTTAACAGCAACTAAAAGCTTCTGAATAAAGATAAGTATCAAATCTTAGTAAAAAAAAATCAATAAATTGTTATCATTTATTAATTTAAGTCTTCAAACCACCGTAACTCTGGCAACATGAAAAGTCTCGCCGTTATAATGCAATAAATTACATATTAGGATCGTCATACTAATTTACATGAAAGGAGTTGTTTAGTGTTTGTTTCTCTGTAATGAGTTGCTAACATTTATAATTTTAAGACTTAAAAGTCAATAGAAAGGCGATAGAAAGCTCAGTTTTTGAACTTTTTAAACCGCGAGTAAGCTTTGTAAAAATAAACAGAGAAAATTTCCACTGCAAATAATAATAAAAAATCTCATTTTTAAAATGATTTATACGGACGGAATATTGGATATATTGCGTTCAACATTTAGACAAAAAATGCATAAACATGGCGGATAAAATGTTTTGATTTTTTTATATACTATTTTGACTTGGTAATCGATCAACATGTCAATAATCAATGTATACTAGATACTGTAGAACGTCGATTATCCGGAGGCGGATTAACGGGAGGGTGGATTAACTGTGAGACGAAAATTGACAGCTGTTCAACCGTGGTGAACATTTGTTCTGATATATTTTAACGATATTTTATTTAACGTTCGTTGAACGATAGATTTTATTTAACATTCAAAATTTTAATTGATATTTGATAATTTTTACAGAACCAGAACCATTACAGACAGAACCATTTTTAGCATCAAAAGGACTATCATAGTATAGTACACATAAACTATATACGCTTTATCTAGATATATCAATGACCTTGATAATTAAGGGATTATTATCCGTGGAAATCGTTTAACCGGCATCAGTCCGGTCCCGAGCACCCCGGATAATCGACGTTCTACTGTACTTTTATACTGTCAAAAATTTGATAGCTCTATCAGTACATTAGACATCTCTTCGTAGTACATTATGAACAAAGAATGCAAATAATGAAATACATAAAAAATGACGCAACAATTTTTTTTAAACCGCTCTTCCTCTCACAGTGCTTTCATACTACACACTCCACCGATTGGCAACACGAACCTACATAATCATCTCACCGAAAGAACAACGAAAGCATTTGCATTGGCCCAGGTGAATCGTGAGCTTTGACATTTGCAAAAACGGTAACCCATTACCCAGCTAACGTTTGGGTAATGATGGCGGCATACAGGATGTATAGTCAACGGCGGAAGTTGCCTTTTTAGTGGTTTGCTTGCTGAAATAATGGCCACTGCGAATGCTTTTCGTCTCGAAAAGGGAAAACAACAGCCGTGATTTGCTGAAGCGTAACTAACAATGATTTATTCACCTATGTATAATACATTTTTCTTTCCCGAATCTATTACTGTCTCATGCGTATGACTCACCATCCCGTGTGCTAATAATACTAGTAGCGTGTTGTGAAATATTAGATGTGTATAGCTTGTGTAAATGTAAAACCAACGAATCCTTTCATGTTTGTAGCCTCGTAATGTGTAAAATCCAATTGTGGGGCAGCAGATTTTTCATAAAAAAACCGCGTTGAAAAAGTACACCAAAGTTGAAACTACATCATCTAAAAACATTTGGAAGAAGTTAATATAAATAATAAAGCTAATTAAGCACAATAAGTATAACAAACCAAAACCATTCTCAAATCGTTAAAAACCAAACGACTACGACATCTTTCCATCACCTTCAGGAGTATCATGTTAAGCCATCTAAAATCTCTGTCCCGTGACCAGCATTCTTTTGCAAGCAATCAACACACTGCAAACATGCCCAGGAATTGTAGAACTAGTAATCCTTAGGGGTGATGACGCAAATGCCCATTACGTCATCCATCCTGGGGCCGACCATTCAGCCGACAATCACCGACATTAATCGAACGCAGGATGATACGGTTAGAACAAGTTCCAATTTCCCGGTTAGTCCCGAACAAAAGCGAGACTGGGAAAACACAAAAATGCAAATAATAGTTCCTGCATGGTAAGGAAGAATTGCGGTAATTGATATTTCCAATATCCATTTGTCCAATTTCCAATTGTCCAATTTATTTCCAATTGTCCAATCTGCTATTCTAATGCTGAACTAATGGAAACAATGGGTGAAAACTCGAAAGTTTCACAATTTCGTTCATCATGAATGTGTCCCGTAGCATAATCCTTATGAACGATACTAGGAACGTTAAGTTCGATGTAATGGAAGGAGCTAAAAAAAGAAGATTAATAATATGATAGTGAACAAATCTTGTGTGATGAATTTACGATACTTTATGGGAGATAGTAAATATAACAATGACAAATGCTATGTTAATTTTTAGCAGCATTTGTCCACAAGTTCGACACATTTTTCCTGTAACTACATGCAGAAACTTTCCATCGTCAAGTATGCCATGATATTGTTTGCAAAAGAGCAACTGTTGTCAAACAATTGCTTCTTTTTTTACAGTGATGAAATAGAAAGTTCTGTACCAAACGTATGTGCATATACCGCACAAAAAAAGCATGTTGCACAAGCATGAGCAGCAGCAGCAGGCTACAAGTAGGCGACGAACAGAACGGGACAGGCGCAAACAAACGAGGGAAAATCGGTATGTGGTACGTGCGCTTGCTGTGGAATCAGCAGCAACAGCAGAACGTGTGCGAACTATGTTACGACAGCTGTTGTCCAAATTTCAAGGTTTCTATCGCGCTTTCGTAGGCTCTTCGGCACGGCAGCACATAGCTTGGCTTAATTCTTTCAACCGTACATGAACGACGGCACCCCATCTGTGATTATCCAAAGGGAAATTTGTTCAAAAACGTGAACCGGACCGGCATATCAGTAGCATAAATAATATGCTCCCTCTGTAGAGCATTGGTGCTATCATGCTGTTTAATATTAGAACAATTTCACCCATTCGCAGCCCTAATGTTGGCCTTGCAGTTTGTTTTATTTATACATTTGTTCTGACCTTTTTTAACTCAACATTGTTTCGCAGCTAGATGCAGTCTTGGATTATCGATTGAAAATCGGTGTACGGTGTGAGTATACCACCGGCAGATGCTATCATGTTGGAAACATTGATGTACTTCCGAAATTCGGTTGAATGTAAAGAGTTTTGCTATCAGTCGATAGAATGCTCCTAACATTTATTATCCACATGGAATAATCCGAAGAGGAACAAGCGATATGAAACGTCATTTTTATCCATGCTTGATTTCTCGAAGCTAACCTATACGTCAAATCGGATACTGTCTCGGATATAAACACGAGACACAGGCGGCCATGAATGGATGCATTTTTTTATGCAAACCGCTATGATTACTGCTTATTGATGCGTGCAATTAAATCCGGTACTACATACCTGAATACGTGTGGTCACTTGGTTGCACATCTCCGTTCCTACCCGTCAAGGTTCGGATTCGGGCACCAGGGAAACACGGGATTGTGCCGGGAACCGATTTTTGCACCACTTGCAACCAGTTCTGTCGGATGTCTCGTTCACCCTTACAAGCGGTAAGGCGCGCACACGCGGAACATACAGACGGGAAAAACAGCACAGCACGAAAGATACACGCGGTCCGCTATGTGATGTACACTTTTCGTACGACGGATACACGGGGTTTTGTCCTGGTAAAGGGTACCGGGTGTGGAAAATGACCCCCCGGGAAATGGAGCGAATCGGTAAAAAGGTTGGTAAGTGGTTGGTTTACTCTGTCTCCGTCTTCCGACCCGGTCACAGATTTCACTGTCACCGAAGGATGGTAGAAGCAGCACGGTACAGCAGAAGAAGGCAGGAAGGTGATTCCGGGATTATAGAGCGTATCGATCGACCTTTGGCTTTTCGATCTACCGGAAGGATCGCGCACGACGCTTCAAACCACAATATGTTGAAGCGAAACGAAAACACACCCGTCACACCACGAGCCAATCAACACAAAAACGATGAAATTGGAAAAATGGGACCAAAGCGATGATTATTCGTCGTCGGCAGGGAACTCACGCGTCCATGCTGTTTGACAGCCACTCACGCAGTCAACGCAATCCAAGGACGATATGATTTTCCCGCTACCCGTGCCGGGGAAAATGGTTGTTGACAGACCAGTAGGTTTCGAACGTAGCATAATTCGAATGAGTTGTGACAAGCGAATCGAAACAAACGATCTGCTACAGTGCTAATGTTTCAATTATTAAACGCTAATGTTTCATTATGGATGTGTTTTTTGCAATATTTAATGAGAAAAAGTTCCACAAGCGAGCCTACAACCTATTTTACTATTGATTTATCGAATTCGGAGCAATTTCTTTGTCACGCACTGTAGTGCCTATTGAGTGCTTATTTGACAGTCTTGTCAAGCCGGTTGCCCAACAAGCATAATTAAACATCATGTGAAGCATAATTAAATAGAAATTGAATAACTCGTTAAATAACTCCCGGGCAAATTTTCACGATTTATTATACAACACAGTAGAATGCCAATTATTTTCGGTGTTTTTTTTTCATTTTACTTTGTGGTTTATTGAGGTTTTGCTATGCTTATGTCTAATCGCCTTTGAAACTACCTAAACTTTATCATTTCATAGGGAGCATAAATGAAAACACTTTTTGAAAAAATCAACTTTATGTTCTGAGGTTATGATAGAGATAACGAAAAAAAAAGAGAAAAGGGCAAAATTTTCATGTTTTTTTCTTCGCAGCCCCGGATAGGCTCCAAACAAACATGCGAATAGAGCAGCTGTCAAACAGATCTATCAAAGTGCAGTTTGTTATTTGGGTGCAAATATGCTATGCTCTGTCGCATAAAAAAACAAGCAGTATTTTCCGAAGTGCTGGAAAGAGTGTTCCCTCTGTTTCTGTTGTTTGTTTTGTTTGAATTAATGTGAAATCAAACCCAATCGGATTGAAAGAAAATGGGCGATCGCGATAAAACTATGTACGGTTCCACACTTTCCCTCGAATCGATGAAGGTTATTGCAGAAAGCATCGGCGTCGGTAGCCTTCCGGATGACGCGGCGAAAGAATTGGCGGACGATGTATCGTTTAAGCTGAAACAGATCGTACAAGATGCGGTCAAGTTTATGCATCACTCGAAGCGCATGAAACTGTCCATCGCCGATATTGACCACTCGCTGAAGGTGCGAAACATTGAACCACAGTACGGGTTCGTGGCACGTGATTTTATACCCTTCCGCTTTGCATCCGGCGGAGGGCGCGAGTTACATTTCATCGAAGAGAAGGAAGTCGACCTAACGGAGGTGGTACAGGGCCAGTCGCCCAAGATTCCTCTCGAAGCGTCGCTACGTGCTCACTGGCTGGCGGTGGAAGGCGTACAACCGACCGTACCCGAAAATCCACCTCCATTGTCGAAGGATGTGCAAGCGCTTGATTCGGTCAATCCTGCCCATAAGCTGGACAAAACAAACCAAAAGGATACGACTGGTAAACCGACCATTAACAAGCACAAGTTGAAGAACTCGGAAACGGTACAGGTGAAACAGTTGGCCCAACATGAGCTTTCCGTTGAGCAGCAGCTGTACTACAAGGAAATCACTGAGGCCTGTGTCGGATCGGATGAGGCTAGACGGGCGGAAGCTCTCACATCGCTGTCCAGTGATCCGGGTCTGCACGAAATGCTACCAAGGATGTGTACATTCATCGCCGAGGGTGTAAAGGTGAATGTGGTCCAAAACAATCTGGCCCTGCTGATCTACCTTATGCGAATGGTTCGCGCCCTGCTAGACAATCCTGCCCTTTACCTCGAGAAATATGTAGGTAGTACAATTATCTGCTTGTCCAAGCGAAAATGAGAACGGTTTTTGTTTGTTTCACTTTTCCAGCTTCACGAACTCATTCCCTGCGTTTCAACGTGCATCGTGTCCCGGCAGCTGTGTATGCGTCCCGAGCTGGACAATCACTGGGCGTTGCGTGATTTTGCCGCTCGGCTAATGGCACAGATTTGTAAAACGTTCAACACATCCACGAACAATCTACAAACGCGTGTAACGCGACTGTTCAGTGCCGCACTGCAAAACGACAAAACACCTCTGTCGTCGATGTATGGCGCGCTGCAAGGTTTGTCCGAACTCGGCACAGAGGTTACCAAAGTGTTCATCATACCGCGCCTAAAGTTTATCTCCGAGCGTGTTGAACCGTTGCTTCAGGGAATTACTAGTAACATTAGCAACACGGACAAGATCGCTGCTGGCCATATTCGCACAATGCTGCTAAAGGGCGTTCCACCCATACTGAAAACGCTCCGTAATCCACCCGATTTGGTAGAGGACTACAAGCGCGATTACGGTTGCTTAGGACAAACGTTACATCAGGCGGTGGTGAAAGCTCGTTCTGCGTCTCCTTCATCGGGAGCTACCGGATCAGGTGGTCCATCTGCCGCAAGTTCCACACCGTCCGTTACCACCTCCATTACCGTCAGCACTAGCAGTAACAGTAGCAATACGATAGTCCTAACGGCGGCGGCACCCTCCCGACCGCAGACGCCACAATCGTCCACGATTGCAAAAACGATGGCAGCAACGGCTTCCATACAGCGACCGGCAACAGCAACGGGCGGATCGGGTATGGCGCAAGTGCCATCACAGCAAAAGTTTGTGATAGTACCGCAACGTGCCCAAACACCTTCTCCTTCGCAAGGTAAATTTTTTTCACATTCCTTTCGGTTGTTAATTCCTTTTTTTAGCTTCAATCGAAATGTCCTTCTTTTCCGTTCAGTTTGTTTATTGGTTTTTTTGTTTTTATCACGCCAAATTACCACGTTTACTGAGATGTAGACGATTTTGTAGGTCCCATTATACAGCGGCAGAGTAGCGTACCCGGTGGTACGGCCCTCGCAGCGACCGGTTCCGCCGTGCAGTTACAATCGAGCATGATCAAGCTGGAACCGGGATCGATCGCGACAACATCGAATGTGCCATCGTCAAGTGCTGGCGGTGGTACAGCGATCGGTCAGAAGGTGGTCATTATCAATCAATCCCAAGCTGGACCGGCTGCCAACATAATTGCCAAACCGTCGGCTTACATACCCGCTGCTGGTAGTGTGCAGGAAGTGCAGGACGATATGATACAAATTCCTCCCGAGCTCGATGATCTTTCGCATTTAGAATAAGCAACAGATGTCCTTTCGGTTGGTTTTCTTTTTTCTTCTGCTACGATAACATTAATAAATTCTAAAAGCACGATTAGAAAAAACATTTCCGGGATTGAGTGCACACTGCGATTATGGATCGTGCCCGCAATACTTCCGATCAAGACCGACAAAGACAGTGGTCAGAGACAAACAGAAAGCAAAGAAGAATAAATTCTTTACAGTGGTACACAGATTGCACTAATGTTGTATGTATATATTTAGCATTATTTAACTAGCACATGATTCTGGGTTCTAAACATTGGACGTTATTAAAAACAGGTTACCGCGTTAACTTGTGTCCATTTCCGTGGTATGGTTGGTATTGTTGGTGTGTACTTTAAGGTATGTCTTTTTTTTTGTTTCTTGTTTGTCGCGTTCAAAAGCTTTACAGTACTTTCATTCTTGCATTTTGCAGTAACGCTATCATATGTGTTTTTGTGTGATTCCATCTGGTGGTCCCTCTGGCGTCGATAATATTGGAAAAAAGTGTTTGTTTGTTTTTTTGTTATCTTTTGCGGTGGTCAATAGCAAATAGTTTTTAGACAAATGTGATAAGAATACAATATAGGTTTAGATACATTTTGTTTGAGAGAAAAGCGTTTAGCATTTTGAGTGGTTGGTTTTTGGGGTGGTTAAAGTTTTCCTCCTCGAGATAGAAAAAGAGATCACCGAAAAAGACGTTTTTTTGGGAAAATAGTGGATGTGTGTGTGCATCTTATGAGAAGGCTCTCGTTATGGTGAAGATACGTATGTTGGACGCGCTGCTATCCCAGTGAAAGTGGCGCGAAGGTGAAACCGTCTCTTCGTTAATGCGAAACTTTGCGGTGACTGTTGCCCGCAGGTGGAGGGAGAGAAAAAAAACAAGGAAACAAAACGACATTAAATAGGACCGAACTTTTTTTAAGATCGTATGGATTGTGCCACTTACTCAACAACTGCAGAAACTCATTCAACGTGTCCTGATTCCGTTCGGTACAAGCAAGCACAAACTTGCAGCGATTGTTCGACAGACAGAAGATATAGTTCAACGTTGAGAGAAGTGCTGGAAAGAGTGTGTGATCGTACACGATGTCGGCCGCCACGATCACGTCCGGTTCGATCAGTTGGCTAAGGTTCGATGCACTGATATACTGCCAGTCGAGATCCATCACGCCCATCAGTGTGTTACCACTGTCCAGCAGCAGACTGACCAACGGATTGTCACACTCAACCGGTGCTGCATTGGGGAAATTTAGCCGAACGTTCTCCTTCAGCGCTGTCAGTACGGACGAGTGGCAATCCGACATTACGATGATCGAAGGTTCGTAGCATTTGGCTAGATAGATACCGGATAAACCGACCCCGGAACCAAGCTCCAGTATGTTCCGTCCGTGGAAATCATCCCGATTGTTCGATATGTGTTCACAGAGTGCTTTGGCCGCCTGCCAGCTACACAGCCCGGTCGTTCCATCCGATACGAACGCGCTGGACTCTTTCAGCGATATAACGCCCTGTCCGTGAGGAAGTTCGTAATGTTTGTAGCTAAGTCCGATCGACGGATCGTCCAAGGGTAGCTCGGTACCGGGTGAAAGCATCGCGCAATAATTCTCGTACATCCGATCGTGCTGCTCAACGTTCATGCTGGACAGCTTGGTGATGATATATTTTAGAAACGCTGCCTGATACTCGGCACTGAGCGGATAGCGTCGCACTAGCGGATGATCTACCGTCACGTCCAGTAAAGCAGCCTGCTCGTCCCAGCTTAGTTCGCGTTCAAACAGATCCTACAAATTGTGTCCCCCACCCCCAAAAAGGCACGGAAGAAAACAATCAAACAAAAAAACTAAAAAGAAACTCAAAATAATGGCCCTACTGCTGGACGAAAGGATTGCACGTTCTTCACACACTGCACGTAACGCGAACGTGGCCACTACTCACATGCCACCGGATCGATCGAACCGGAGTGCCACAGAGGAATTGTTTGCTCACGATCTTTAGCGCACTGCTGTTGTCCGTATGGTCGGCTGGCACTGGTTGCGATATGTTCTCGTCGGTCGTTTCGAGACAGTTGTTCGGTTTCATTATTCGCTTTGGCTCATTCAGTAAACGGCAGCAGTTTCTCCTTCCGGCAACACTTCCTCACACAGTCGTGCGCACGAGCCAGGCGTTTGTTTTTGAGTCCTTTGAGATATTATTAAATTCATACTGCACGTACAAACAACGGCTACATGCACATGAGGGAGGGTGTTGAAGGTGGGGATTATCGATCAGACCGCCGCCGACGTCCAACGTTGTTGTGAATTTTCCTGCGACAGAAAATGGCAAATATCAGACGGTTATTTTTACTTTCCTTCACCTTCATAAATAGCCAAATAATAAACCATCATTCCCGGTACGGTACGACGTATCTGCTACCGATGGTATTTTGCACGGTGTCAAAATTAATTTTAATTAACGTACTCCCACAAATTATCTATCCCTGCCTTCGAGTTTATGGTCCGTTTTTTCAGCAGCCTTTGTTTTTTTGTTGGATGATGTTAATGCTAAACAACTGCGACACGCAACGTCCTCACACGATAGTTTATGACCACTCGCGAAGGAGGGTGGTACCAATTTGTCTTCCTTGCCATTTGTTTGGTACACTATTGACCCGTGCTCTTTGTCCGAGTGGTTAGGCGTGTACGGATTCGGCACCGTTCGCGCTGCACTTGTGCGCGCGCCCAAACTTTTTTGGATTGATTTTTCATTTGTTTGTGCCTTTGTTCCCGGTGATAAGGATAATCGATGCTATTCACACACTCAGCTATGGAAGATGGATATAATGCGGTGCAGGCGATACAATAGTATGATGATTTAAAAGATTAAATTACCTACGATAGTGCGACCACAGAAAAATGGTTAGTTTTACTTTAATTTTATCAAAATAAACAAATTCGCATGCGGAGATTTGTTTTGGTTTGAGTTTTGTTAACTGGGTTGTTTGCTGAATGTCAAACACATTCAGCACATACCACGCATAGTGGTAACATACTGTTGGAAAATGCTGAAAATGTACTGAAAAAAGAAATGTAAATATACTAATATAAACCAAAACAACATGTATCTAATATAATTTTAAAGCTTTAAAAATTGTCACTCACATGACAGTGTTCTAAAATGTTTTGAAAAGTATTTTAACGCATAAACGAGCGGCCGCGTGTCTGTAATAAACGTGTTGAAATTTTGTATTTTTCATGTGTTTGTAATTGCTTTATTATTTCAGTAATCTTTATTACTCTTTATTACGAATTGTAATCTATTCATTTTTATTTTCTTTTATCAAATAAAATTTGCTAAATGTACCAACTGTATGCCAATCTACTGTAAACGACTGTTGCTTCAAACACTACAGCGCCGTTATGTCAAAACGCCATTCCAAATTGAATCGTCGTGGTGTGAGGTCGCACTGTATGTTTTCTCTGCTCAAAACAAACAAATCGTGATCGAATGTGAGTTTTTTTTCTAGTGATAAACTTTGTGTTTCTTAATTATGCTTCACCCAGCGCATGTGTTTCTCTGTGTGTATAGTTTGTCTATCTGTGTCACGTGATAATTATGTTGCGTTTGCTAACATTTAAACACTTTGACATGCACTGAAGGCCTCTTTCGTCCATCGATCGATCGATCCGGACACCGCTGCGAAGCGCCAGAGCGGTGGACGATTTTCTCCATATGCGTTTCTTTACTGTTTTGGATATTTTCCGTTTTTCTTGTTCCGTGACGTGTAGAGCAGTGTAGCGGCACTTTCTTATGTTCATCCATATCCGTTTCTTTTTCTCTTCCAATCTTTGCTGTGCATTCATGGTTTAGAGCGTGATTATGTTGTTGGCATATGTGGCAAGTGAAATGTTGTACTAGTGCAGTGTTATCTTGATTTCGTACATATTGAAAGCCAGCTGAGTAGAAACAACAACAAGCATCGTACCGCTTTTGGGATAGCAAACGCAGGGGTAAGTTTATATCAAATCCTATGCTTCGGATGACTCATCATACCAGAACGGGTTTTATTCTGTGAACTTTTTACAAGTCTCTCGTAGTGTTCCTTCTCGTCACGGTCTGCACGGACGACCGAAAGTTGATCAACTTGTCAACATCAACCGTCCGGGTTCCGTGAGTAGGTGGGTTCAATCGCGCTTAATTGACGATAAGTCAGGTTAAATGGTCCACTGTCGTCGTCACATCAAAGGAAATCGTGCAAATTTCGACCCATTTCCCCACCACTGGCGAAGGTCACATCGAATCAATTAAGATCAAGCACGCCTTCGTTGCGAGGAAAACGGCATATATTGCGGCAGATGAATGCAATTCCGACCGACTTGATGGGTTGATTTTGGTTCAGTTAGTAGAAAGTGTTTCTTGACTAGCCACTGAATCTTTTGATCAGTAAAAATGGTAAAAATCAGGAGGATTTCATTATTTCATTTACTATAAATACTGTATTACTTGCGCACAATAATGATCATGAAAGCTGTTGTACTATTTCCCATCACACTGCTCGTTTGCTTATGGAAAAACGTCTACTTTGATGAAGTCTCGTTTATCACTCATTGTTTTTAATATTTCTAAAGCTCCAAATTAATCTAAATTATATGTTAAAGTAATATTTCCTATCTTTTCTAGATCTAATATGCATTTTTAATTTCGTTTTAGTAGCTTTCAATACTTCAAACAGATTAGAAACTTTATGGTGAATAAGTCAACTCAAACCACCGAACGTTGCGGTGTCATACCCGATCGTGCCCTTCTGTTGGATTGGTGTGGCTTTCGATCGTACGCATCACCGGTCACGCACATTTCACTCCGTTTGCTTCCGAATGTTTTTTGGGGATGATGTGCCAGTTGCTTCCCAACCATCATCCATCCCTGCTAGAAACAGGTTCCTACCGAGTGGAGTTTTTCTGTATCTAGATGTTTTCTTACATCTCTTCGCTTCCAGTCCAACGACTGACCTTCGCGCAGTGGTCATTTATAATTGTGATTAAACTACCCACGCACATTGCGTTCTCATGGTAATGGTCACATCTCGGCTACGCGTAACGTCCCGTGTTGACGAACTAAGAATTAGCAAGGCCTCGACAAACCGTGGTCGAGAGATAGATTCTAATCTGGCCTTTTCCCCTTAACCCTTAGAAATAACCATGCAGTATGGAATTGGAAGAGGAATTTTATTTCTTCTTTTTTATATTCTACAGTCAATAAAAAAATCAAAATAAATTTCAAAATTCACTTCTTAATCATTTAAAACAGATTAAGTTGGGACTTACATAAAAATAGTTATACAAAAACAAAAAACGAATAAAGTAAGTAAACAAAAAAGAGAACGATTCAAAAAGGTCTGTTCCATTCGAAAGGTTATTTGTTTCTCGTTCTAATCAAAAACCCCGTCTGACCGGTCTTGAGAAGTGGGAAGAGAAATCTCATTTCCTTTTTGGACATTCCCTTTCCAGAACACCGGTTAAACAGGCCATGTGTGAGAAATAGGATACGAATACAATCCTACGAACCTGGGGGGAAAAGAATCACAGGAAGTAACACTAGCATAAGCCATCCACAAGAGCGTACCAATGTGGCGGCTCATTCATTGTACGAAACCAGCAAACGTAACAAAATGAATGAAACGAGCATCGACTTAAACCCTTTCTGGTAGGCAAAACATTCGATGCGGCCACAGACCACAGACCTGACGTTAGGCAGCACCGATAAAGCCAGGTCAGGGAAGACAGGATCATCAAACTTTTCACCCGGTCAGCAGGTGTATCTACTGTGACTTTCTACCAACAACGGCATCGTGACAGCGATCGTGAACCGATCCACAACTTCCTATGTTTGGAAGTCTTTTTTTCTCTCTCTCTATCTCTCTCTCCTTTCCATCGTAAAGATAGATCTGGAATAAATTTTACGACTGTTGGCGTTGTGTTTTTGATCCAGTTTGGAGGTTTTTGTTTTTTTTTTTCGTTTCATTTTGTTTTGTCTGTTTTGCTTTTTAGTGGCGATCTTTTTTTTTTCTCGTCTCTTACCACGTGTCCACACACACCAGGATACTCTTCACAACCACTTTCACCACTAACTGCGCATTTTTAAAACAGCGCACACAATCAGAAAAGTGAATAGAAATAGGAGGGATTTTTTTTTTCGATAAGCTTTTCTTTCTTTTCTTGTCTTTTCCAGAGTAATAGATTGTGCTTGATTCATTATTAATTGCATGTGTTAAAAATGGTTACGCATCGTAAAGATGGAAGAGGATAGAGAAACACAGAGAGAGGGCTGCTTAAACAGTACATCATAATAAACGGCACTTGAAATTATCGTACGTATTTAGCACAACAAGCGGCGGAACAGAGCATGAGTGTGAGCCTCTTGAAGTTGGTTCATATCATGCCTTTAATGGTTCACATTCGGTTGCTGTCGGAGGGAAGAGATCAAGGGAATAGTTGTGCTGGACTTTTCTTCATAACTTCATATCAGCACGTTAATTTTTGTTTGCCAGATAAACACTGAGACAGAGCCCTTTTCAAACTGAGCAGAACTCTGGACCGCTTGTTGGTAAAGTAGGTTATCTCGTGCCATCGCCAATGCCATCGCTGGTGGAGATGTTGTCGAGTCTAAGGGATTTTTTCTATTTTTAACTAATACATACCCAACGCAAATCATTTTGTATGCATTATTAAAGCATTCGTTTTTAAAACCATTTAATATTTGACCATTTTTATACATGATCGTTTCACCCTGTTGCTTCAAAGCAAAATCAGGAAATGATCACAAAACAACAGCAGCAGCAGCAGCAAAATGCTCATCTGACCGTGAAACAAATTTTCCATTTTTTAACGATTGTGACTTTAATTCCGCTTTTGGCCTGCCACACTGTTGTTGTTTGCGTGTGTGAAGGTTGTTTTTCCACCCTTGATGATGGAACCGGCAGCCGCCTCTCAATGAGCACACGGCGCGGTAACCCAATTTACTCTTTCCGTTCTACCGCGCCAAAAAGGTCGGCGCACATTGCCTAGTTCTAGCGGTGAACGCCCGTTTCCTCGTGGTGATTATCGAAGTTTTTCCATTGATTCTTCGTTCTTCGATTTTGGGTCCGATTTCCCACACCGCTTTAACCGGTGCAGTTGGCCGGTAATGAGTTGGCGGGTTTTCGTTTTGTTTGCTTGTGTTCTAGCACGGAGCCTTAAGTTAATGATTGGACCATTTCGGTGTTCCAACGTGTGTTGGCTTATTGGTTTTTGATTTCTAAACGGAACGAACATTTATTACAAGTTTGTGTTGAATTAGTTTAATAACTTGGGTCCGTACCAATTAATACCGTTTACTCATCAATTATGGACGATGATAATTTAAGAAATTAAAGCAGTTATAAGTACACACTTCATGAAACACACGCGCGCACGTAATGATTGCTTATCGTTTTGTTTGAAGCATTCAGCACTCGGCACAAGCTGCTTATCGGTCGCGATTTGGATGATGTATGTTTAATGGACAACGTATTTTTTTCATGTCAATTGACAGTTTGAAGTTGTCTAGTGTCGTTTAATTTACTGTTTTAACTGAGGTGAATAGTACTGGGCGCAGATAAGGCAATTTGGTGACTGAAGTAGAAGTATTATTTTGAGTTCTTCCGTAGTTAGTACATTAATTTTACATGTTTATTCTATAGTAAAAATTCTTAAAAAAAACTAATTCTTAATTAATTCGATTGAAAATTCTAAACGATTTAACTCCATCCTTTTTTGGTAGAAACATTATGTCAAACCTTGGAGTAAAATGTACTTGACAAAATTGACCAAAAGATCCGATCATGCAATGCAAAAATTATCGCTTGATCGCTTGCTCTCGAGCAGCTACCATCTCGATGTTACCGCACAAGCATTCATTGCACTTTTACCACAATTGCTCCGTTTACCCAACCGTTCGTGATCATGCAATTTGGAGCAAAAGTTTCACATTCGTTCGATAGTTTTGTTTTTGTTTCTTACTTTCCCGCTGACCTAACCAACGAAATGATTACAGTTTCGTACCATCGCAATTGCCCAATCTACTACCGTACGATCGACGCGCAGTGAAATGACCTGATACGGATGCCTTTGTGTATTGGGGAATGATGGGTCCGTCTCATAGTTTGGCCCTAGGTCCTGTTGGGGCACTTCCATGGACATGGAGTTGCACAAGGAAATCCAAAGATTTTTGCATGATTGCATACTTTTGGCGCTCATCGCCCCCATCGGAATGGAATTCGCGGTTTCGCTCTGGCATCTGGCATTCCGAGCTACGCGTGGAATGACCGCCGGTACGGGTAAGGCACGGTCCGTCAAAGACCTTTCGCTACTTTCACATCACCGTTACGCAAGGTTCAACGAAAGGTGGCATTAGTTACTCCTAAACTGGGCGCTGGGTGTGTAATCGGATCAATGGCGGTGAGATCAGAATGTTTTATTATTACAGAATGTTGTATAAGACATATTTCGATTAAGGTTACTCCATCATTTATATGTATCTGTAAAATACTTTCGGAATTACCTTTTTTATATTTAAACCTTATTTTAAATAAGCAATTCAATTTGTAGGGATCCCATTTTATTTCCCATTTAAGGCTACCACACGTCCCCAGAAGTGAAAATCTGCTACTGGGTAAAGGTCCACTAAGGTATGCCCCTTGCTCAAGCTATCTTATTGGACGAAATGCATGATTAGATTAAGCGCAAAGGAAACACCATGCTCGGTGAACTTGTTGGCCAAGCTATTGGCAAAACCGCGAAACATTCACTCGTAGAAAGTTATGCTCTTGATATGGTGGGATCAGATCAGGGGTCATATATTAGGAGCAATGGTCGAGGTGTCATTGCATTGCAAGAACTGGGAAATCAAAATATGAAATTAGACATGAATCAGTAATTTCCCAATTCGATAAAGTTCGGACACTTGTCATTGCTTCAGTTCTACCATTCGACTACCGCATAGTTTGATCACTGCAGAACACTCTCACTGAAATATACTTCTTTTTAGTCGAATGAAGCATAAATCGGGGATCTTGTGTAGCTCTTCACATGTTAATGTAAATGATTTTCAAATTATTGTAAACATTCTGTAAGAATCCTTAATGGACAAATTTTAGAGCAAATCACTGGAAACTTACTCGCGCACCCAAGTTCTTGCAAAAGCTACGTCAGAAAACTAATTCCCGAAATGAAGAAAGGTTTCATCAAACACTGCCTGTATTAGTTTTTCAGCAAACTTTCATTGAACATCGGTACAACTTCACAACAAGGAAGTTTCAACGTCTACAAGGTTGTTGCGAATTTCCAGTTTATCGAACGTTTTGTCCTCGTCCTCGTGTCTAGGCAAGATCTGTACCGCGAAGGTTCGCCAAACACTTTCACAACCGTGCAAAGTTAGTTCTCCGGATCGGCCGGGATTGCCCGGAGGCAAAGCCCCTTAGGGCACGATGTTATGTGTAGGATCCACTACATCGTACGTTGTTAATGTTTTACGACTCGTGACGTTGTTGATCGATAGGGTAAAAAATAAAACTACACACACCGTGTAAGCGTGAGGTCGCACGCTACTTGTGTCTTTCCGTGGTTTGCTAAAGTGTACCCAAAGGCATTGAAATCGATAAATGTTTTAGTTTGGGAAAACCGTACACTAGCGCTCCGAGCCACTCCGATGTGGTTTGAAGAATTTTTTGCTGAATCCATGCCAATCCCCTGTTATGTAACATGCGTTTTCCATATTTATATAGTAATCACTAAAACAATGTTTCCTTTCTACTTTTCATTTCAGATTCTAACACACGCGGTATTTGGAATTGCAAAACTAAAGCTGTGCGACAATAGTATTTTGGGAACGCGTTTGCTAGAAAGTACGCACGAACATTATACGTTTGACCGTGTCCGGTGTCCTTGTTTGTTGAAAAATAAAGTTGATGTTGACTAATCTCATATTTGGTAAGTGTTTCGTACGCCACCCAGATTGTTCATTTTTATTTTAGGTGTGTCGCTTCCGAAAGGTTCCTATTCCTATGCAAAGCTCTCAACATTCGCCGTGCCTGGTAGGGATCACCGGTTGTTATTAAACTCATTAGGGGTTCGATTTGATTGATTCGATCCCGAATTCTCACCCACACACACACGCGGGCGCCTGGGTGGGAAACGTGCGTTTGGTTGCGTCATAGCATTTGGGGACCGTTTTATTACCCTCTTTTTTTTACTTAATTTGTTCGAGCTTTTTTGTGGTAGAGATTTGACCTGGTTTCCGACACGATGGTGTTTTTTTTGCTAATAGATTTCGTGGCGGTTACGGTGGTTTTAAAATTTATTACTTTTAATTTTATCACCTCACAACAATCAATGAACCCCGTAGCTGTTTGAATAAAGATTTATTCTGGTTTTTATTTATTTGCCTAAGGATTATTTACCAGCAAAGCGATTGAGTTTAGTTGCAAGGGTAAATTTACATTTTAATAAAATAATTTCCGCCTCGAACCTCATGCGAACGACATCACAGTGTAAGTGTGCCAAAATGTACACTTTCACATTGTCGAAAGTTATCTCGAATGAGGCGTATCGGTATCCAATTAAACTTGGCTGGTAGTTTAATTTAGTCAAGGAATCTGTTGCGAATTCAAGCAGCCCGGTGCATCGGCGGACGGTTTTTTTGTTGCTCACTTCCATTGTGGCACATTATCATCATTAAAAAGCTCATCTGTCACGGCGTATGTACTTTTCGCACTGTTACATGCGTACAAGACGTTGTTGTGGCTAAGAGCTGTGCGACGAAGATGCACAAACTTGTTTCGGAACAGAAAAAGTACAATGATTCGTTTCACTTCACGCACCGGATCGATGCCGGACCGTGCCACTCCCTCGAATTTGGCGGGAAATTTAAAGCAAAACCATGACATGTATTATACGGTTTTAACGGTTGTGCTATATGAAAGACTAGCGCTGGAACTAATGTAAACAGTGAAATGCCGTGTCTGTTTTAATATTGAACCGAAAGAAAGTGCAAACCTTGTTCACTGCAATGGGACGATGTGGATTTGCAACAAACGTCGACATCTGGTTTCGTTTGACCTGCCTTCATTTTCGTTGTTTAAATCCAATAAAATGGTATGGCATGACTTTTCATGAATAGAGATTAAGCTGCAATGAATTATTCACATCAGGCAAATAAAATCTCATGAAGCAATAATAACTTAAATTGATTATTAGTTTTTTAAATGTAAATTAGACGCATTTTACATGAAACAAACGCGCAAGATACTTTAATTGTTTTTGTGCGTGAGTAGAACTGCTTCCAAAACTTGATTATAAGCACTCTTGTAATGCTATGCATACCTGTAGTGTCCAAAATAAACTAGAGAAAGCATGAAACGAATCGTTTTTCGATTAAACAATGATAAAATTGCATCGCAATCGAATCGTACGTCGATACACATTCACTTCCAGCAAATACTTTCATCTCATCTCTCTTCTCTCTGACCCTGTAGATCGTTTCTTCCGTACGGCATTCGCATCCGGAGACATTACGTACGCTCGTGCGCACCCCACAGCTTATTAGTCGCGCACAGTCTTTACTGCCACGGGCGCATGAATCAACCCTTGCGAGCTTTCTGTGCGGCTAGTCAAATGGTTGCGTTTAGTGAACCTTTTTCGCTCCATCTTCCGGCCCAGCTTCGACCGACCAGGACCGGTTGCAAACGCAAGCTAATGTTTCCTTTTTCCTAAACGATTGCACCGCCAGTATGATCGCAACAGGGTACGCCGCGGTGCATAAACGATGACGACAAAACGGCCGGTGTACGGATGGTGCCGGCATTTGATGACGACGACCCCGGCATGTGCCGTGGAGTTTTCGCGTTGCGTTAGACAGGAAATGACCGGGCGACCGTCGGAAAGCACACGACCGATCGGGTCGGTTTTAGAAAGTTGTTGTTACCAGTCACAGACCAAGCGGGCTGAACGCAAGACTTTCGTTCGCTTTTGCTTGCACGACGCTCCTAAGACGTCCGTATTAGTGATGGTTCACTATATTTGAAGCAAAAACCAAATCTGCTTCATCACTTGCTAGAGCTGATGGATAAGTTGCTGTAAGATTATGGTTGTTTCGTAAATGTTAAGGAAGTTTTAATACTAAAATTTTAAATATTTTTTTTAATGGCTTCTCAATCTATTTCTTAATGTAAAGAAAATATTTCTTAGAGAGCTTTTTTTTACAAAAATTTCCTAAATTAATCATAATTTATTTACACCATATACATCTAATTGATCACATTTTTTTGCATTTTTAGGCAATTTTATAAGGCAATTGAGTGTCTGAAAAAAAAACAAAAGCAAATGTTCATGAAACAACACATTGTGGTACATTGTTGCACCGCGGGTCTTATAAACCAGGCGAAAAGGGAACGTTCTCCCCTTCTAAGGGCAAAAGCTCAATCCATAAAATATTGATGGGAATGGTAAAGGTAAAGAATCGAACATCGGCAAGAGTGAAAAAAAGAGGTGATTTGTGCAAAAGAAGGTGCAGCCAAATGAAAATGCACACAGCATACAATCAGTGTTGTGTATTTTTTTTTTCTTTTGTCTGTCTAATGCTATGATCGTTTTCGTTTTGTTTCGCTTTGTTTTTAACTCCTCTATGTTTCCCCGTGTTGTTTATAGGACACAGCCCATTCACTCTCGATCGATGGCTCGAAAGGTGCGGCTTTCGGGTTTTTTTGCTTCTTTTCTGTTTCCTTCTTCATCTAACTGATGAGACTTCAACTTGGTGAATGGAAGATTTTATCGCACGAGAAGACAGATTGCGGGCTCATTTTGTATCGTGAGCTGGTGAACAAACTGGCGAAAAGTAGCAACCAGAAAATTCACTCCGTTCTGTATGATTACTGCGGAAAATGACCAAAGCTGTAACGATCCTGATAATTAGATTTGTAAATAGAAAAACAGATACACAGCTGCATGACCGTTACTGGGTGCTTTTACTGTACATTAAATCAACGAAAACTGCATTCGACACTTTACTTCCACATTACTTTCGACGTAACTGGGATATAATTAACTAGCAACACGCACACTTAAATACAGCGACTAAGCCGGAAGGGCAAAAAAAGTTATGTTATCACGTAATCGATTACGGGACAATTAATCAAGTTAATTAATTAATTTAGCAATCTTCAACGAGGCAAGCTGGGAGAAAGGAGTATTAAAATGTGATCTGCTCCCCTATCCATGGTGGCGGTGGGTGCAACTAACTAAGCAACTAAACTTCTCGCATTTAACGCTTGGTGTTGGAAAGTGAGAGTGACTAATCGAGGAAATGAAGCTTTAGAAAATAAAGATTGCAAGTTTCCAGACTTCCAACCCCTGTTGATGAATGGTGTTAGGTTGAAATTTCCATTTCTAACGAACTCGCCGGTGGCTGTATAAATCAAATTATCGATTGATAGTGAATATTATGAAATCAAAAGTGAATTAGAGAGTTCGGTTATAGTTTCCACGCGCTCCACGCTAATGATGGACGGCGGGTTAGCATGGTACGGCCCTAATGATCAGCTCATAACCAGATGTGATAGTGAGAATTTAAATAATGTTAGTGCGGGTTCGTTTTATGAACCTTTAATTGGGTTTAGATATCGTAAAAAAAGATAATGAAACGCTTTTTTGTAGGATTCAAATACAATACCTTATTTATATGATGCGCTTTCAGATGCTTTTTGCTGTTTTATTTTGACATGAATAACGTTGGCTGCCACATATTGGGAATTTATTTCGATGTAAATATCTCATTATAAACATAAATACATTTAATAGCAATATTTATAAAATTCTATGCAAAAGTAAGACAGTTCTCGAACTGCACGGTTGATAGCTCAGTGTCTTCAAAAAATTGAAATTTGAAAATTAGGTCTTCTCCATCAAATAATCTTTTATAATCTTTGTTTATGTTCTCCTTAAAAATACCCTAAAAATGGAGTACATTACGAAAAAAAACAAGGAAGTTGATTCTATAGCTGTCAGCGAAATTAAAGAAAAAAACGCCGGCTGCAGTACACCGTACTAAATAAACCTTGGTAATTTTAGAACTTATGTATTTATAGTCGGTTTTGCATACGTTTTTTAAAGCTTCATTCAAAACAAGACACGGATAAAATGCACCCTCTCAACGTCACAAATCGGATAAACCACGTTCAGCAACGATACCGTGACGATCGGTGAAGCATGCAAACCAAGGCCCCGACTGTTTTGTACATGTTTGGTTTGCATCAAATGCACGTGTCTATGTGTGAATAAGTGGAGCCACCTATCTGGATTATGTTGCACAAGGTGGCAGAATTGCTGCATTTGCTGTTTTTTTTTTGTAGCAAATGACTCCCTGCTCCACCAAGGCTAAGACGATTTACTGCACAGCTCAGCAAACCCAACGCTCTCGGCGCAATAACACTCGTCCAGAATGGGACAAATGTGCTGAGATCATATTTCTTGGTACGATCACACAGTTCGCGGTGCTTTAATGTTGCCTGATGCGCTTAGGACTTGTAGACCGAGATGTGGCAGAATGTCCCACAGATTCTGTGCAATTCAGCTGCACTTTTTGGGTTTAGACGATGGAGCACTGTTCACATTGATGCTTTTATTTCATGAAATACGTAGCTTCACAACTGTAGAAGAATTGCCAACTCGTGGTAAAATGTTTTTTTTCTATTCAGTTGTAGGTTTTCCCCCAGCTTGTGTGTGTAAAATGGTGGAAAGATATAGCACGTAGCCCGAAACCGGTCCCAGAAACCGTACAACCGTCTTTATTTATTACGACCGCTGCAAGAAGTTTACAAGCTGATCCTTGAGATATTGCTAGACTAAGCAAAACATAGCCAAACAGCTTATTCGCTAGTTCAGTAAATCAATCTGGTCAACGGCGCAGTGTTTGTGTGTGTTTTTGCTGTACCCTTGGACATTCCCTCTGCGATCGTACGCATGGATGTTTTATTTTTAAAAGAAACCATCTCCTGTGGTAAACGGTTTTGTCCAACGTGCGCTGTACGCAAGCAAGTGTGCCTTTAGGATGCATTTTTCCTATTTTTGGTGTAGCACTGCAAGTAAATTCTATTTCTTCCTTTCTTGCATGGCGTACTAAATATACGTACGCCATAGCTGCACGACTTGGGAGTTATTTTAGTTCGTATTTAAATAGAAACGTCTAGCAAAAGAACCATGAGGCATTTTGTGTGTGAATGTCGAATTGAAATATGCGATTTTTGCTATGAAAAATGGAATCCAAATAAAAATCTAAGTTCGTCCAAATGTCCGGAATTGCTTATTAAAATTGTGATATTTGTAACCCACATAAAATGATCAATTAATCACATGTAACTGTAACGTAAATGCCTCGTTGTTGAAATTTAAATGACTAACCCAGATTCACTGGAAATTTCATCAAGATTCATAATTTAAACGAAACTAGCTATTCCCCAACATTGGCGGCATCCTTGTGATATGTTTATGGGCAATCCATATCTTTCCTGAGTGTTCAGTGGAATGAAGAAATCAATACCTGAAAAGCCCCGTGAAAGGTACGAAGTACATCGTTTCTGAGAGGTAAACAAAAAAAAAAATTTGCGAAGCACGAATGAAGAAGGATCGTTCAATTAGGCAAGATTCAGGACTACAATCAGATCGGCTTCCTTTATATCGCAGCATTTATTTTTCACATCATCTTTTAGCTTCATCTTGCTGTGTACTTGCAAAACAGAACACACACACACAAAAAGAGTCAAGCCAGTCTTTAGCGCTGCAACATTGCAGTCCCGGCCCCGGGGATCCAACGTATCCGTGTCACCGAAGTCACTTTGCCTGGCAGTGGTCAAGACGGCCTACCCCCAGCTATAGAAAAACCGGTTCTCGAGTCTGGTCGATTTCCAAGAATCATGCTTCACCTCGAACCAAAAACCACGAACAGAAAACTGATGCCAAACGGTGTTGACCACCGAGGGCGATCCGTGGCTGTGAGTGTCTCATTTCTTATGCGTTGCTTTCGTTCGCAAACCAGAACCAGAATACTGATTCTTTCACGGACCCTCGGTGCATGGAAGCAATCATCAGGCGTCGTCTTGGTGGCCACCTCGAACCAAAAAAAAAACCTATTCCGCTGCTGTCGACTGTCTCAAGCGCCCTGTGTGCTTTTGGGTGAGGCGATCTTCACTTGTTTCTTCCCGAATGCCCCCCAAAAGTCAGACTTCTCTTCGAAATCTCGTTAGTCGTGAAGGCGAAAACCAGTTTGCTGACCTGATTCTTGTTAAGAGAGCACATCGATTCGGTCAGAAGGGCTACTATCATCGATGCTCTTACTTCAGTTCAGGCAATGTATCGATCGTGGATGCGTTTTGCAGTACTTCCGCCAGTAAACGATCGTTCGACTCGATTGGGATAACGCTCTTCATGAAACGTTTTTTATGAAAATTTGGTTTGCGCTCAAAAAAAACTAAAAATACAGTTCACTTTTAACACTAGAACTACCAACCGTTTTAAGCGTTTTTCGTTCGTGGTTAATTTTTAAGCAATTTTGAAGAGTTGGAGTATATTTTATCGTTTATTGGAGATCGTATTAAAGAATATAATGGGTATAATTCATGTTTTAAGAAACGTTAGAATTGTTTAACCCCAAAAAATAATGTGATGAAAATGAAGCGTTTCAGGCAAAATTACTGATCCGGTAGTTCTAGTGTTAAAAAAGTGATCTTGTCATTATAAAGGCATCGGGCATTAAGCTTCAAAAACTATGCATGATTAATACCATCCAATGTATAATGTAGCAGTAAATCTCCTTGAAACACTCATCCTTCCACTGCATATCGTGCATCTGTGATTTTCCCTGCTGCGTTTCGATTGCGTTAACGATAGCATTTTAAAGTTACTGACAGATGACAGTTTCATTTTCGTTTTCACTTTAATGTTCAATCCATTCGGTTGGCTCTCTGGGGCTACACGCATAAGTCACGCATGCTGCCGCCGACAAGGTAAATGCGTGAACGTGCGCCAGTTGCACAACCCTTTCTCTTTCTCTTTAAAGCAGATATGTTTTCTCCCCTTTTTTTTACATAAACACACACAGACAATCTGGTCATCTGGATGCTGTGGTTTGGGAAGTTGGTGGAAACTATATTGCGCCAACAACGGCACAGTACGTAATGGCGCATTTTCCATTGCAAGTTCGTCGTATGTTTTTCTAACCGCGTGTTAGTTTGTTTGGTTTTTTGGTTTGGTCTTCTATTTCCCCTTTGGCGGTCCCTTTCAATCTAACGCGCCACCTTAGAGGAGACCCACCCAGTTTGGTTGTTCGTACACTCAATTTGGAATAGTAATTGCACGTGGTACGTAAAGCAATTCTCCAAGACAAACACACTCACACATACTGTGTGGTCATGTTTGAAGTTGATTTGAGAAACGAGAAAACATAAAATGAACAAAGAGCAATGACCAGCCTGCGCCGTCAGACGTCGGTGACTGTTTTTTTTCGTGTGTGCCTCTTATGCACCTATGGACCATTAGAGGTGTTTAGTGTCGTGGGAATACCGTGTATGCCAGTTATCAGCCGTGTCGGCTGTTGTTTTAGAGCTAATGTCATTTGTCTTTATGACCCCTTAATGGTATTTAAAGTATTCAACGAAGGTTCACAAACTGTCCGCCGCCGGGGGTTGGTGATGCAGTCACGATTAAGTAAATGCAGTTTATGTCTCAATCGCATTTAGTAATGTAATAAAATAATAACATACATTAGACGACGGATTTGAAAGGTTTGCATTTTTTGCATGTAAGTAGGAAATATATTTTTGTTTATTAACACTAGAACTACCGGACCAGTCATTTTGATTGGAACGCTTCATTTTCATCACATTGTTTGGGCTTAAACAATTCTAAGGTAGTTGAAACATGTGTTTTAAATATGAAACATATAATAATAAAATGTGCTCAAACTTTTCGAAATTGTTTAAAAATTATTTATTTATTTATTTATTCATAAAGAACGGCCTGGCATTGTTTAAAAATTAATTACGAACGAAAAATTAATGCTCGCCTTAGCTATTTTTTTGGGAAAATTAGCAAAATTTAAAAAAAAAGATGTATTTTAATGCGAATTTGTTGAAATAAGTTTCTTTTCACTCAAATAATGTTTTACATAAAAAAAGAATAAAAAATAATAAAAAAAATATCTAAATTTGAAAATGTTCTAAGGCTATTACCTAAGCTTTTTTTTGGAAATTTAGCAAAATTTATTAATTGATGTACTTTAATGCGAATTTGTCTAAAATAAAAATAAGAAATAAGTTTCTTTTTACTCAAGTAATGCTTTAAATAAAAAAAAAGAATAAAAACAAAAAAATCTAAAAATTTGAAAATTTCCTAAGGCCTTAGCTTTTTTATGAGTAATTTACCAAAATTTATAAATTGATGTGTTTTAATGCGAATTTGTTGAAATAAGTTTCTTCTCACTCAAATAATGCTTTAAATAAAAAAGAATAAAAAAAATTAAAAAAGTTTTGTTCTAGTGTTAAATAAAATGTTTCGGTGAAATTCTTTTTTAGTAATATTTTGACTCAATTTTTCCTTCACGAGCTCAAGAGATGTACAGCTTGGTAGTTAAATTAAAAGAACGATCCACTTGCCATTGATGTCACACCCATCTGTGTCACGGACAAAATAACGGATGAAGTAAGAGAGGCATCATCATTTCTAATATGATGCCACAGCCTCATTGCATGCTTCACCAGGTCATCGATCAACGGGTGGCCCGGTACGTGAATTATTACAGCCGTGTCATTCGTCGATCGAATCCTACTACATCCACTTTCCCATCGCTTCATGACATGGTGCCGTCTGATCCGATCCACTGCAGCACCAACCCTCCCCGACTCCGAGGGAGTTTCACGCCAAATTCAATTATGGAACTGTCGATTCCATAATTTCTGCTCGGAGGTTTGCCGAAGGCGTTTCTTGCCATAATAGTCATCTCTTTCGCGAAACGGTTTTGATGGGAAAGGCGGTATTCAAAAGGCCGTGTGGAGAGAACAAAACTGGTTGCTCTCTAATTTGCATGCAGCCGGCAGCAGAAGTGTGTGTTCTGTGAATGAGTTCATGGCAACATGTTCAAACCGTTTTTGTACATTCACATCTCTTGCGCACCACCTTCTTTCGCAAATAGCTTGGAAGAAAGAAAAAAAACCACGCTGCAAGTAACCTTCAGTCAGGTGATGATGTCCGATTGGGTAAATTTGGGATCCATCAAATTGAGAGAAGTAAGCACATACGACGCTGGGGAGGTTGTGTTGTTTTTTTTCTCAGGTCGTTGTGGTGCACTTTACCAGTAGAAACGTTCTGAGTGTAGTGTCCCCTCGTAGGTAATGGTTTTTGTGTGTGCTTAATCTGACGTCAAACGCGACGAAGCGTAGTTGGATGCGGGCGGTATGCCGGGTTCGTCGCCTAACCGGGTTTTGGAGGCCATTGAAGTTCTTTGTTTTGTGAGTGTTGTAAACCGAAACGATCGTAAGGCAAAAAAAAGCAAAGGCACACTCATTTCTTCACCAAAAATCTTCAACCGATCACTTTCGGACGAGGTCGATGGTCGCCGTTCAGAGGTGCATGAAGGAGTTGTTGTGGGGGGGTTTTTCCTTCTTTTGGCTTCTCCTATTCTGTGTTCTCATTTCAACGGTTTTTCGTTATGCGAGCTGTGGTGCGGGCGTCCCCAAAGGTATGAATGTTTCTTTTCAGCACCATTTTTCTCCACAGTTTTGGTAAACTGTGATTTCTTCGCCACCACTACGGCTCTATGACTCACCGGCATATAGCGACACTGCGTGAAGTGCAGATAAAATGCCCACCCCCCTTCCGAATGTCCAACTCTTTGAGAGTAGCTCAATACTTTAGCAAAACCACAAAGCTTTCGGAGACTAAGACACGTTATGTTTCAAGTGAAAATGTTACTGTAAAACAACAACCGCAAACGCCGCACTCTTACCGCACGGTATTTGTTTGTGATGGCGTTTACGAAGCAATTTTTGTTTTTGTTTTTTTGGGTCTCAGTAGAAGAATAGAAGGTTGGGGTTTTTCTTGTGTAGCGTATATTTATATGTTTATTTATGCTTTCTTTGATTGAAGATGCGAATTGAACCCCGTTTTTCTTCTTCTTTGTGTTTCTCTTTATTCGTCACACTTACATTTCTCTTCACTCGTCCGAAAAAAGGGGGGTTTTGTTTGTATTCTGTGAATGTGTTTTGTTGTTGTCTTCCTTCCATTCTCACAGTCATTTTATGCTTCATTATTTTGTACTTTGGTACCGTGTCTTTTTTTTATGGTATTATGACTTACCCGATTTCACGCGAATGTCTCTGTGTTAGTACTTTTCTTCCGTCACAAAACGGTTGGTTCGGTGGTTTGGTACTGGTCCGTTGTATCTTAACAATTGTGGAATCTTTTGGTGATATTTTGGACGGTGCACATTTAGAGTTTCTGTGAATATTGAGCTTTTGTTATGTCCGGCGTACGGCTTTTTTGGGAAGCGTGTCCTTCCCAAAAGCTGTCGGTAGATACACCGAAACGTCTATTCAGTGAAAAGTGATAATTTTAATATTCGTTCGTAATATGTGCGTCAAATTATGCTGCTGCCATCTTGTCTTTTGTTACGCTGTTACCCCTTAATCTCGTCTTCTTGTCTAGTGTACGATACGCGACCTCACCGGGCCATAACTCAGAGGGCGGCTGACATCTTCTTCCACGTTTTGTGACGTTTTGCGGTAGATAAACCACGGTTCCCCTTATTTTTCAGTACAGTGTTAGGAAAGATGGCAATCAAAAAAAAAAAAGAAAAGGATGAACATTTCGTTTCCATTTACTTTCACATATACGACACGGTTTATGGTTTTGGAAACTTGCGGTACGGCGACAGTGCACTATTATTTACGGCGTGTACTATTACCACAATTAACGTAGGTGTGGAAAATGATTGACGAATGGTGTTTAGCGTCCGTAAAAGCCAGCAATGAGTCATGCACCGTATAGAGGGATTGATGCATCAAAAAAAGTTTGGTAAGAAATGTTAGGACATCGATTTTGTTCAACTGTTCTATTGTTCACAAAACAAGCAATTCAATTGTAAAACAACAGCATGTACTTCATTGGAACTGTTTACAATGCTGGCGTCACAAGAATTGGCGCCTGTACCCTTTCAATTGTGGGCTTCTAAATTGAAAACTTATGTGCTTGTCTTGATGGCTATTTATTCCAGCCACTTGTCCGTACGAAAAGCCACTTCAAATGTTGGGATACTTTTTATTTCTTAACGATTCCTTCATTACTCAGCTCCAAAAAAAAAAACGAGCGTTCTCCCGTGTTCTTGAAGACAACACACTTCGCGTACACCGGCACTTCGTAACAGTTCTTAACGCCATCGGGTGCTTTTTTGGAAGATTCGTTCAGAAACGTTGAGGAAAACGAGAGACGCTGAATGTTTAAATTACGGCTGGTGGTAGCGCGAGAACTTCTGGACGTTTATTGCCCTACCCTCCCCGCCTCTGCACCATAAATCATATCATTAACCTGAATTGCAAGGTTTCACGTTACAACCCTGCTGGAATAAATCATGCACAGACGGACCCTTGACCATAATGTTGAAGAATAACAGCGTTCCTTGAGCTTTGAAGTTCTCGTGAATAGTTCAAATTAGGCCTTTCTGGGAGAGTTCTGTGTAACGGTGCTTTCTATTTTTGTGGATAAACGATCGGAAGCTCTTTTATTTTTATTTTTTTAAACGAAGCAAGTAAAACTAGTACTTTAAAAGTTTATGAAGTTTTGAAGTAATTTATAAACAAACTAGCTGGGCCCTGTATGATGTACTGCCGCTATTGAAGACATATTTTTTTCGCGTAATATTTTATTTGTCACATAACCGAACACATTGTACACCGATGTCCAGTAGCGATCCAAACCCTGTGATAACGGTTCCTGTACCCCGAAACAAGAAGCTGCTATTGTTCTAGCCGGGACCAGATGGTTGAGTAGCGAGACCATCCATGGTACCGTATATGTTAATCATTTTTCCTTTACTTTCTTTTCTTCACGCACCGTACGGTGTACGTAAAGGCGCCATCTGGCAGAAATAAAAAAAAGACCTTACGCGAGAGACGAGGGCCAAAAGGTACACAAGAAACGAACCGCACCCCGCATGGTCATTGAGCTTATATGGTGGCGCGATTGCGCTTTGCGCTCATCGGGATGCTAATGGAGCTTTCTCCATTAAAGCAAGTAGTGCGTTTTGATAACATTATCCAGTTCCAGCTGCGGCAAGTGGCTGTTACACGGCGATATAGTCAAGCGGTGAAAAGTTGTTCCGCTCCGGCTGGTGGTTGTTTGCAACACCGAACACCGAGTGTTTGGCTCGGTCGATCAAAACACTATTTGCAAGAGGGTGCCGCCCGACTGCAGCCCGATACAGCCACTTGTGTGTGATTCTTGTTTTAGTGAAGATTGGTCGCGTTTTTATTTGCTGTCCATCGCGACACCGTACACACGACCCTATGTGTTTATTAAGTTTTATTGAGCAGGATCCGCGTTTGAAGCCGGTATATCCGGAACGATCGCCGGTGCAACCGAATGGAGATGGACACACTGTCAGCAACGCGATGACATATCTTGTATGGTAATAAAGTAATTAAAATAATGATTATTTCCGCCCTGTGCTCCGTTGTAGCTCGTTGTTTACGCTGACATTGCACGATAAATCCCGGACTCGCCGTGTCATCGACGCCTTTCACGGTGGCACGGTAATGTCCGTTGTTATTCGCTTGCTTGTAACTTGGCATCGTTTGCAGCGATGATGATGATTTCACCTGAGAGTGTCCCTTTAAGATGTCCCTTGCACTCATAGTTATTCAATGTAGCAACTTCTCGCGCGGTTAAACTTTAATTGTGTGAGATGTAATATTACTATCGTTTTATTTATTACAAAACACTAAAGTATTATTAGTGGTGTTGTAAAAAAGGACTTCCTTTGATGCAAAAATTTCTCCACTAGACATTTAGCATAAGAAGTAACATACTCCAAAACACACAGATTTATTTTTTGCGGATAATTTTTCTATTGCAACTGTATGGAGCTTAGGAATTGTAAAAAATTGAGATATGTACCATAACGCATCCAAACTTTAAAGTCCTTCTTCTTATGTGACACTACAACCTCAGATATTGAGTAATTTTGGCCAGCCATTCCTGGGTTTCTTAGCTTTATTTAGCTGTCAATAGGATAGTCAGTTCTGTGTACGAGTCCGGATGGGATTTTATACCCGTTCCTCCCGTGTAAAGAGCGGCTTCGATACCACCAGTCTGCCCAAAGAATGAAGTTAGGAACTAAAAGAAATGAGATACACCGGAGAATCTCTTATAAATGCTCTTAAATTTGAAGTACAAACTGTTCTTACAGTACGCGATTCTTCTTGGCGTAACGACCTCTGAGGTCATGCCGGCCATTTCTGGCTAACTAGACTTATTTTTATCACGTCAGATCATCGCCAGATATTCAGTCCTTGCTTTGCGGTCTGGATGGAATTTGATACCAGGTCCTGTCTTGTGAAACCGGCGCCGTTTATACTATACAAACGACAAACAGTTCTTTTAGTACCCGATTACAAGACGTTAATAAGATGGTATGATACGGTGATAACTAAATTAGCGTTCCATGTTAGAACACGCAGCAAATATGGGCAGCAAAAGAAAAACACATTTTCCAAGCTTTATCAATTATCTCAATACTTCACACCATCATACTTCGATGGCAAAATGTGGGCCATTTCTTATCGGACAACCATCATCCAGCAAGTGGTCTCCGTTGTGTGCCAATCTCTAATCTGCATGTTGTGCTCATCCAGAGAACAAGATATACCAGAATAACCGTTTAACCGGGTAGTTGGATGCTGCAGTGTGGCTACATGTACATCCCAACCGTAAGAGTGGCTTGTAATTAATTTTTACCGTTTGAAATTGTGAATCGATCGTAATCTGGCACGACATGTTTGTGAACAGTGTTTGCCGGTGGGGGGAGGGAGTATTTTGTTTGATTTCGCCTAACGTACGTAAAGTAACATTGATTTATTTGCATTAAAAGAAGCTACAACGTTCGAAGTTGATTTTATTTAATGAACTTACAATATTCATGTGATAAAAAAATGCATCACTGATCATTTGAATTATATTTGAGTACAAATATTTTTTTTACAGTTTTAGACTATTTGTTTTTTATTTATAAGTAACTAAAAAACAACAGTAAAGTTGGCTGTCACGTTGATTTCAGCCTTTAGTACATGTGCTTCTCCCATAGCTAGTACACAAGATTATCCTTATTTGGTAAAAATACATTACTCAATCACATCAATCGCTGTCAGGTCTGCCACAAACACGGTAAACGGTCCGGTTCGGCACTGAAGAACTTGTTTCAGTGCTTGATTTCCGGTCACTCAGGGTTCACGATGGTGGTGCTCGAGGTCCATATCCATAAATGGGGTTTTGCTGATTGGTGGTGGTGGTCGTTGTGCTGATTGGAAACTAGCAATATAATACGGAAGAGTGTACCCGGTGATTCGGTCTGTTGTAAAAGGGAAGAAGGTTAAATTCGTACTTCCGACTCACCAGGAAAACCGTATATTGCCCGTAGCTTGTTTCTTTTAATGTTTTTGGAAAGCTGGCAATCTTCCATCTCCGTTCGCCGTTTTGTCTGTAGATAGTCCAAAAAAGGAAAGAACGCTACCCTCGCTACGGTCGGGTATAATAATATTCCCATATCATTCGCGGATAGTACATACGGTAGTGGTATTGTATGAATTATCGTAAACACCACGTTCCGACGACTTCATCTCGAAAGCGCCTTAAAGAGAGAAAAAGAAACAACATAAACAATCTTTTATGCTTGGTGGACTTCTTCATTCATGGGTTTTTGGGTATTGTGGTATTGTGTCGACCTTTCCTATCCTTGACGGGGAAAGGGAACTGTTTGGTGTTTGTATAAATCACCATTTACCAAGGCTATGATAAGGGGAGTGGTGAAAAAAAAAAATGCTGGCTGAGTCCGAAGGTGAAGTGGCACATGGAGACAGTGCACTCCCTCCCTCAACCACTCTTAGTGACTGCTGTTGCCGTGGTAGTAGGGGCTGTCAGCAAGTGACTTAATGATTTGAAAGAAGCAAAACACTGCACCTTAATGTTGGGAAGAAGCAAAAGAAATAAAAAAAAGGTTATATCCAACGCTGCTGTATCACAATCTCTAACCTGTGGAGACGAAAACGGTTGGGTAAGTGGTAAGCGGTCACGCACGCCCTAGTGCTTTGCCACCGACTAACACAGCGGCGACGTACCTGCCGAACGATAACGACTGTGACGTCGTGCAAGTGACGAACCCTCCAAGCTCCAAGCCAAGGGTCACTTTAAGGTGGGGAGGGGGACGGAGGACATGGAGGACCGTGGTGGAGACGTGTTTTGTTGTTGCGCGTTGTTGTTGACCAAACGGGCGTACGGAGCGTGCGCCGGGTGGAGATCGGTCTGGCACGCATCGGTGCGTCCATGGTGGCCCCCGCATCATCGTGTGCGCTCGGCGCTTTCGTGCCGTCCGCTTAAGTTCAGTGTTTAACGAGAGCCCTACCAGACCGGACGTCGTAACCCGTCGACGACTTTCCGAAAGCGAAGTTTCGCGCTTTTTTTAAACTGATTCAGTTTAACATTAAGTAATGAAAGGCTGCCTCTACCATTCCGCGTTTTATAATTTTTCTAATCAAAATTTTCTTTTTTTTCTCTCTCTTTTTTCATGTTCGTTGGTGACTGTTTGTGGTGGTGTTGCTGGGTGGTTCTGTAATCTGCAGAAAATTTAGCATGTCCGAACGTCGTGGAACGAAGGCACTAGAGTTATGGTGCCGCCGAATAGCCGAGGGCTACAAGGATGTTAAAATCACGAACATGAGCACCTCGTGGCGGGACGGTCTAGCTTTCTGCGCCATTATTCACAACTTCCGGCCGGATTTGATGTAAGTATAGCATATACCCAGTGTGTCTGTGACAGTGGCCGTGCGTGTATATATACATGTCTTAGGTTTTATCTGATTCCTTCGCTTTCTTTACACAAAAAACACTGAGAAAGCTCCTGCTAAACACGCTAAACCCAGCCACAACATTGATGTTGAACTAACCTGGTACCAAACAATATTACCCCTCATACACACACTCGACACAACATAAACAATCAATAACTCTCATTGTTGCAGTTACAACCGCCACACACGCTCTCTTACTAACGCTTTCTAATCGAATAATTTTGTTTTTCGGCTTCTTGCTTTCCCAAACCCAAAACCAAACCAAAAAAAAAACCAACAAACCATCCACTTCCACACGTGATAGATACTAAACTAATCGTCTTTACACACACAGTAAGTATATGTTTCATGTTTTTCGGTGTGTTGTTAAGCGGAGAACCACCTTCACGGCCAGTTTGAAACGAAAAAAAAAACAACAAACCAAGTTTTCCTGCGTGTATTTTGTTGTGGTTTTTCATTTCATTTTCTTGTGTGCGAGTGTGTGTTTTTTTTGTAGAAGAAATGTGAGAGGACCTTTTCGAAACTACCTGTGTGTGTGTGTGAGAGGTTTGCTCCAATTTTTATGCGATTTAATGATAGTGTTTTAATGCTACCCATCCCTATTTGTGAAGAGAGAAAAACAAAATCCAGTTTCTCAGTGCGGTGTCGGTTTGATGTTTAATTTTTACATTATAAGCGGTGAATAGATATGCCGATTGAAGTGGCTGAATGTGACTATACAGAAAAAAGGGACGTTTTATAAACCTACAATCGTAACCTGCCTCGGGTGAAGAATAACGTCAGCGAAGCCCAAGAGAGAACAGGAGGGAAATGTCTGGCGGTTGTATGCTTCCGAATGATTAATATTAATATTGCGGAGTGTTGTGATTGTGAGAAGCAACCGTGATGGGTATAAAGACGTACCCGCCGTAGGGTACGGATGTGGTCACATTGGTGCACGTATTACGTCCCGTTTTGAATATTTATTAGTCACCGTGAAACCGAAAACCGTTCCGTTTTATTTTCAAATAGACCGTTAACGTAACGTTAAAGTTTTGCTTCAGTATGCCAGTTTTGGTTTGTTAGACTGTGTGACCAATGAGAAGCTTAAATGCATTAATGAAATTAAATATAGGTTTTAGGAAAGAATTTCTCATTAGTTGTTCCTAGCCTTACTTAACTTTGAAGCGTTTGTGTGTGAATGGATGTGTTTTTTTAAATTATTAAATCATTATCTTTAAGGGTAGTTTCTAGCCAGTGAATAATCTGATATTTTGTCTAAAATATTTTCATCCTTATTTTGACATAATTACTTCGGTTTTTCCCACAAATCATACTAATTTCATTATACTAATTCTATTTAAAAGCAAATGTTTTAAAACTTTACACTAACGGTGATATTTTCTTGTTCTATTTCATCCCTAAAAACAAACGCACGTTGCTTGATGTATTTGTGTTTCTGTGTGTTTGTTGCATATTGTGTGTGTGTGTGCGTGTGTTTATTGTTTTCATACCCGCATCCGGCCGTTTGCCACCCCTATTGCAGCGATTTTGCAAGCCTCAACAAGGACAACGTGTACTACAACAATGAACTAGCGTTCACCATCGCGGAGCAACATCTCGGCATACCGTCGCTACTGGATCCGGCTGATATGGTCAAATACGAGGTGCCGGATCGATTCTCAATTCTCACCTACCTGTCCCAGTACTACCGAGTGTTTAGCAATCAAGGTAGGTCCACCGAATGCAAAAACTCACAAACAGTTCATTTCTTTTTTTTTTTAGTTTTTTTTGTTGCTTATGTGCACAGTCAACGATTCGAAGCTAGCGGACAGGAACTGCACATGGGTTAGCTTCTAATCATAACCATCTTGAAGTGTTGGTAGCTGACTAACAGTTCTCCCCTCAAACTAGAACCCTGGGCACGCTTTTTTTGTGTACACCACTCTGGGAGCATGTCATGTGCGAAAGCCGTATGCTGGTGTGTTGTTTACAATGCAGCAACAGAAGAAAAAAACACTTCAGCTTAAGCATAGCGGTGAATGGAATGGATTATAAGTCGCACGATTCCACACTACACACAACCCCCCGTGTGTCAAGGTGGTGGTAATTCTACTTTATGATCGAAAACCAGTGTTTGACCGGTATTGCAGCTGGTTAATGGTATGCGAAAGCAATACCAAATGAAGGAAAAAAAATCATACACACAGGAGTGTCTAACAATTAATGGTCCAATCGGTTGACAGTGATCCGTAATGGTAAATGATTCTGCGATCATGGTAAAATGATAACTTCAATTGCCAAGCCTATGGTTTTGTTTTTGTTGTTTTTTTTTTGTTTAACCGATTGCGATTCAACACCTGTGTCCCTTCATAAATGATGAAATTGCAATTGAAATTAAATGTTCATGCAAATTGAATTTGCCAGTCGAGAAGGATTGTTTCCTCCCCTTAGGCTAATGTATGCTTGACTTGTGATTTTGTTTTATCCAAAAACTTTTTTTTTTGCTTTAAGGTTTTTTAATAATATTTCCAATACATATTTTGTACTCCTGTTTTAGTATTAAACCCATCCATAAAAAATCAATAATATTAATTAAAATTTATCTATCTTTTTCTTTCTTTTTTCTCTTTTGTGTGGAATAAACTCTATTATAAATGAACGCGTCTGCCTGCTCGTAACTTGAAGAACCAGCGTCTAATAAAAAGGTCGTCGATAAGGACACCAAAACCGATGACCTAACCTCGAAGGTAAGCAACGTGCCAGAATGAATGGACAATAAATCGCTCGTGAATCCGTACGATCCGTTCGATCGATCCGTTGAATAAAGCTACGGTAGAAGTGTGAAATAAGTGCTTTTACCAATGCGATAGTGGTTACAATGGTGATGGTGTTGCAATGTCCTTATCCGTGTGAACTGTGTCGTATATCAGGATGATGGGTTTTCGTTTCGTTTACGATCGCCTGCTCATCGGTAAATTGGCTTTCTGGTTTCTGTTTGCTTGCGTGCTTATTACAACTCATAGAACGTAGAAGTTGATTATATTAATTTGCTTATTTAATTTATCAAAGATGATTTTTTTATTCAGATAGAACGGCCTGGCCTTATTGATAAATTTTTATCAAAGATGTTAGTTAAGGGGAAATATACAGTCAGTTTGATCGAAAACATCTAAACTTTTATTATTGCTTTCACTTCACGGTTTCAACGTGTATTTGATCAAAATAATGAAGTTATTTTTTTTAACTAAATTTTTCAAATGGAAACATTTCCCATCCAATATATGGGGTAGTTTTTCTTTTTAAAAATTCTTTTTTTTCTAACTTCTGAGTGTATATCTATGCCCTTAACAAAAAAAAAGATCAAATCCCCTTAATGGTTTCTTTAGGACAAGTTTGAACTGACTTCAAATTTTTAAATTAGTTTATGTCATCAGTATGTAAAGCAATATTATTTTCTATTTAAAATATGGTCGCTTCAAAAATCAATATTCCTCTATATTCTCTCCCCACACATCGGATAAATTAAGTCAATTTTCCGAGTCAAGTCGCATATTCCCACTGGAGCTAAGAAACTAAACAGCACCGTTACAGCACTCCGTAGGCTCCCCCGTAGACCATTCCCATCGTGTCTGCGCATCTATGCGCCATCAATCCGTGTGCATGTTGGTTGTATCAACCCGTAATATCATCATTACCATAATCACATCTTATGGTGCAGATGGGAAGGGAATGGGGTGAGGGATTGTGTTGTCCAGGTACATGGCGGTGGCGGTGAATTTCTAGGTTAACCGTCCGAATGCAGAGTAATTGGATTGCGAAAAAAAAAGGCGATCAAAGAAAAACCTAAAGCTGATAGACAACAGCATCACCGGGCCAGATAGAGGGAAATGCTAACGCTATCTGGAGCCGTGATAGAATATTACATCTCAGTGGGAAATGATTTTGAGCAAAGGAAATGTACAATAATGATGGCAAATTATACGTAGTTCCCGTGGCCCGCTTGCGTGTCGAAGAGCTAGACCCAGTTCATGTATGGCATTTTGCACACTGCCAACCACCGCACGTATATCGTTTACCGGTGCTCTGCTCCTATTTCTGTAGTTTTTTTTTGTATTCTTCATACTGACCACCGGAGGCCATGAATAGGTTAGTTCGATATCAATTTCACTCACCCGTGAACTGTGATTTAACTCGTGCCTGTGGGGTGGAGGGAATATTTTCCTACCCCACCCGGGAGTGTCTATACAGTGGTGTGAAATTTGGAGAAGTTGGTCTAAACTGTAGTTAAATCTTGTGCAGATTTAGATGAAATTAACTGAAAAATTGTAAATGATAGTATCAAGTACTAATTGTATGTTAATATACGAATTATTTTATATTAATTTCTTTATGTAGTTTGATATATGCTATTTTTATTCAATACACAATTAGTATAAGAGTTCCATTTAGACATAATATACAATTCATACCGTATGTTGTACAGAACGCTCCTAAAAAGGTTGTTACTGATGGATGGTACGTCTAGTAATTTGAATTTCTTTTATGAAAGTTCCCCCACAAAAGCGATATTACAATACATCAGTTTATTTTTTTCTATAAATCAACTTTTTCAAACAATCTATAGAAAAGTGCAACACGCATGTATAATTACGTGCTATTCAAAAGTATACTTTTGTCAATTTAACCGAACGGGAAGGTACAACCCGACGGAAATGCAACCAAACGTTGCACCGGAAATCCATTCATCGTTGTTTCACCTTCAGTACGTATTTAGCCCGTTTTTGGCGTAGCCGGAAGTGTGCTGCAGAAACTGGGATCGGTCCATTTCTTCTGTCGTGTGGTAGATAATAGCATCTTTTTATTCCGTACCATCGAACCAAAATCGAACTCTGCTATTGTTTGTCCGACGCGCTTCTATCACGCGTTTTGTCGTGTCTGATGTTCAGTGAATCATTATGTAGTTTTTTTTTTCTAAATGCTTGGGTTTTTCTGTGCGCTTGAGTGGTTTTTAATTCGAACGACAGTTTTATACATCAGCTTGATGTTGCATCCACCGTATCCTCCCTTGTTTGTAGGGGTAAAAACTAGAAGGCGAGCCAAATGGATTTGTGTGGTATGTTTCGTTTCGAAAATGGGTTGGGGTGTACCGTTCACCTCCATCCACCAGACGCGGTCAGTTGTTTAGAAGAATGTGTTAATTTTCACACGTTGGTCATATAAAAGTAGATCTTTCAAAAAGCTCATTTTATGCATGCAACAGAAACACGCCTTTTTTGTAAAAAATATATCGTAAAGAATTTGAATACATTTTTCTTATGTTAAGCAACTACAAATTACACAACTGTTGTGTGCTATTTCCGGTGCAGCATCTGATGCTCGAGATTTTACAAATGTAAAGTTCGTCGACAGACAACACGCTTCAGACAAACATTCACGCACGTGTATACAAACGCACCCAAGCTGAACGCGACGAGATCAAGGTGTTGTAAATGGCCATTCCCCAATGCATTACGTTTTGAAAGCTGTGATGGTATAGCGTACATCACGCGTACACCGGCTACAGTTTAAGTAAATATGTGTTCCACAAGCAGCCGGCATTTCACTGCTGGGTGTTGTGTGCTGATCATCACAGCTGAGTCATCACTAGCACGGGAGATAAGGCTTTATTTCTAATGAAGTGAGAAAAAGATGACTAACTCTGATGTTCGGCTTACTCGAAAGCAGAAAAGAGAGCAACAATTGTGCAGCATCAAACACATTGCTGACTGTTTCATATTTAGTTGGCCATCGTGCATCATGCCGATGACACGAGCTTTATTCGTTTGCTATTAAGAAGTAGTGTATCGCAAGTGATAAAACGTTGTAAACTAACTAAACACACCGTAAATATTGCACCTCTTTAGTTCTTGTTACTAATCAAACTAATCCTAACAAAAGGCTCCGGAAAATAGTGCATTCGTAGTGTAGAACTAGGTACAGATTTCACCGTTTGTGAAGTGTTGTGTGGTTTTTGCGATAATATGATAAGCATATGCTCACCGTGTGTTTTCTATTTTTTTCTCTTCCTCTCTATCTTTTCTTTTTTTTTCTTACAACTGCCATCTGCCGTCTTTTATCCGTATGCTGTACACAACCATTTTGTTCCCTTCTCATCGATTACGTGCGCTATTTCATCAAAACTGATCACCGCATCGCAGGAGGATAACAACAGTTTGGACATAGTGGGCCAATATAAGCCGGAAATTTTCTGTTAAAAGAAAGTGGCATTAAGACTTGCGTCGACAGCAAACTAGTAGCAATAGTAGTCGCGGGTCTAAGAAAGAAAGAACAAACAAAAAAAAACACAGGAGGAAAAAACCAAATACAGCCTAAGAAGAACTACCGTACATTAAACAACAACAACAAAAAAAAAACATTGTAGAACAACGAGAAACTTCCCAAACGCTACACAACATCAAACGATAAAGCTGGTTTGGTTGTGTGGAGATACAGCAAAAGTGTGAAAAGGCAGAATCTTCTGAAATTTGAGTGGAAATCGGATCTGTGTTTAAATTGAAGAATCTCTAAGTATAAATTAAATACCCAATTAAGCAAAAAAGTACGTGCAGACTACTATAATATTGGTGATAAACCAGTTGCAAATAGTGAAGAGCAGATCGAACAAATCGACACACAAATCAATACCAAAACTGAGCATAAATCTCCACGAACGTTTATGATAGTTATTTGTTCGTTTGTATGTTTTGTCTTCGATTAGTATCGTTCCGTAAACCGTTAAGCATAAGCAGTGTTTTTAGTAAACTGTAAACTGTTCATCATTACCATCATTCATCGACGTCACCACAAACTCAACCGTACCAATAGTTGTTTATCGTCTAGCGTCACCTTAGCACGTAAACGGGATATTTATAGAGGTTGCGGATAAAAAGGAAAATCCCTTAATCGCAAAGAAAGCGTCCGTTACCACTGTAATTGTGTAGATAACGAAAAACAGAAATCGTATCGATGAAAAGAAAAGCTCATTGCAACAAGAGTTAACCAACGCACGCAGTTACAGAACAACTAGTGAATTTCTCCATCAAACATATTGTTCACCCAGCCGGGACGACAGATCTATACCTTCTTCTCCAATACCGGATAGCTTTGGAATCTGGTGTAACAGTACGGAAAATAGCTATACCAGGTAACGTTCGACATTTCCAACAGAGATGATCAGCATATGAAACATGGCAGACATGGCTTAGAAACCGCACACAAACACACAACTCACACATGCATTGTAGTGATACATTTTTAGATCTTTGCTTCAAAGCTTACGAAGCTAAACACAAGCTGCGGATAATGCGATTAATGCGTAACATTAACATACAAAATCGTCGCTTTTCCAGTTGATTGAGCTAATTCGATCACTTCCTTTTGTGAGCAAAATTTAACACACGATATGACGGTAACAATTAATCAATTAAAGGGTCAATTTTTATTCGCATTAATGCTTTCAATTTTCTGATCTCTCTCCAACTTCGTCACGTTAGTACTTTATTTGAATTGTTGCTTCCATGTGTTTTGTCTTTGTTTTCTTTTTTGTTTTATTTATGAATTTATACGTTTTAATGTTTAGCTTATTTTCTTTTCTCTGTTGTGATTGTATTGTCCTATATGTTGTGTGGTAGCTATTCTGCCTGTAGGAAAGCTATAATATTTTCAAACTGGAAGCATACATTTCTACTGACCTTGGCGGTTTTTTAACTTTCAACGCTTTACATTTTGATCTACTGACATTCGCAATAACGCATTTGCTTTTTACTAATCCGCAGATGGCAAACATACCGGCATTTGTGGGCGTTCCCAAACGTGCTTCCTGCAACCGTTGTAGTAATCCCATCTTTCTGGCAGAACGCATCAGCTTCGGGGAAAAGAGCTACCATCGCTCGTGTCTCAAATGTGCCCGTTGCGGTACGCAGTTGACCGTGGGTAGTTTTTACGAAACGGAAATCGACGGTGAATATTGCTGTGAAACCTGTCCAGATGAAGAGATACAGCTGGAGCAGCGACGCGAATCATCCCCTTCGTCCGAAGGAAGCGGCCGTTCGTCAATTATCACCGGTGGTGTCACACCGGTTGCTGGAACTGTAGGGCTACCGAAGAACGTTCGCAGCAGCAAGCTGCTTGATCGGATTTCATTTTTCGAATCCGCACCGCTAAGCGATGAAGAGAAAACGTCCAATTTAGAACGCAAGACGCGGATGAGCAACTTCCTGAAAGAAACGCTCAATGAAGTAGAAAAACACAAAGATGAACCGCCCGAATTACCATCGAACGGACCACCAAGTTTGTTGGCAAACAGTTTAGAAGCGAAAGAGACGAATGATGCGGTCGATTCGGATAATGTGGATGATGAGTTTGAAAAGTTGGTAGAAGATCTAAATGAAGATGATTTGGGCAGTGGAACGAATACATCTCTGGACGTCATTCCTGACAGTGTTCCACATGAAGATAAATTTGAATTGCAAACTGAATCGACAGTTCCTGTACATACCGAGCCGACAAAAGATCAAGTACTTCCTGCTGTTGAAGGATCGGAGATGAAAGAGAAAGACTCTTTGAAAATAAATTCATCGATCGTAAAGCTTGAATCTTCCGAAGATATAGAAGAAGCTGTGCCTCTGACGATACAACAAGAGTCAGATGCATTGAAAAATTCAAGCACTTCAAATGAAGCTCGGAACGAAAAGGAAAGTGTTCTGAAGGAATTAGATGTTGCTGCCAAGGCAACAGAAACTATCGAATCCAGTGATTTGAAGATCTTAAATCAGCAGGATGATATTGATGATAAGCAAACTGAAATAAAACAGCCATCAATAGAGATCTCAAAGGAAGATGAGCAGGAAGTTTCTGCCGTCGGCGTTGAAATTATCATAGGCTCCGAAACTCCGCCATCTGTTGCAGAATCGGAACCACCTACACAGGAAATAGATGTGCCTGAAGAAAACGACAGTACTGAGTTGGAAATAGAACCCACGAAACTTAAGGAAGCGACAGAAAACATTGAATGTAAAACATTGCCTAATGAAACTGTAGAAAATACGGTTCGTGATTCTGAAGTGCCTGTGAATGAAGACAAGAAAATACCATCTGAAAGTACGGAAGTAAGCAGCGGTGCTGAGAACGTGCCACTTAGCACGGAGCAAGATACAAACGATGAAGAACAATATCCATCCGATCTTAATCCATTCGGAGATGAAGATGATAATGGAGAAGGTGATGAAAAAATAGTAGATTTACGAAAGGTTCCAGCTAGCGGAAAGCCTGTCCCTACTTTGCGACGCGTTAGCACAAATCCTTTCGGTAGCGATGACGAAGAGGAAGACAATCAGCAGTCTCCGTCGTCGAAACCGCCGAGACCACCACCACCAAAGGTGAAACCGGTCGTTGGCATTGCATCGTCAAAACCCGTCCCGGCGAATCCTTTCGATGAAGACGATGATGATGGTGCGACCGACGAGCCGGAAATAGTGCCAGTATCGAAACCTTCGCCTCGTCGAACACCGGTTCCGACGCCAAGAAAAGCGCATGCCTATAACGATTCCATCAGTTCTTTGGACAATTCCTTAATGTCAAGCAGCCGGTTGAGTAGCTCGAATGTATCACTAGCGTCCAGTCTGGAGAGTGGACCTTCTTCAATGATTGTTTCGAAACGTAAGAAAGGAAAGGCGCCCGATATTCCAGTGGCACCAGTGGGTTCTTCGACACCGATCCTATCCCAGCAGCTTCAGGCAGCATCGTCTAGTGCAGAGAAAGTGTCAATTGAGAACTTATCTACCAGCAGTGGAAGTGGCACCCTGACAACACCGCGCAAGAAACGTCTAGCTCCGGCACCACCTCCGATACCTCACACTACATCCACTCCAAAACAATCTTTGCATCAGGAGGATAGCTTACCGAGAGTACCTAGCCAACGATTGCTTACTGTCGATGCGAGTCTCCTGAGCAATCCCGATCGTGAACCATCCGAAACAATGAGCCGCGGAACAAGCAACGAATCTGTGGTATACCGCAGAATTATCGTTCCGCTAGTTTTGGATGAAGATGGACCAGAGTCTCCGGTGCACGAAGGCTCAAATGCCAGTGGGCGACAATGGGAAAAAATGAAAGACAACAAGGAGGCACAAAACCGGAACCGTCAATCGCAAAGTTCCCCTACTAGCGAAGGAAATGGGCATAGTTTTAGTAGTCCTGGAGGGGGTTTCTCTATTCTTGCGAATAAATCGTCCCAAGGCAAATGGAAACGTCGCAAAGGTCCTGCACCAGCCTTACCGTTGATCGCTGCTCCGCTGCCGGAACGGAAACCTATCAAAATGTTACCGCTCAAGGAAATTCATCAGGAGTTGCAGATCATCGAGACGCAACAGCAGGGTCTTGAAAAGCAGGGTATCGTACTGGAAAAGATGATAAGGGAACGGTGTGAGGGTGTAGAAGCGGACATCGATCTCGATATCAGGTTGCAGGCTAACTCGAAGGAGGTTGAAGATTTGATAATGCAACTCTTCGAGCTGGTGAATGAAAAGAATGAATTGTTTCGACGGCAAGCCGAACTGATGTACTTGTAAGTATTATTAGCTTGGTGATACAGGTTAGACCATAACATTATTTATCATTATTCTGTTCATTCTTTGGTAGACGGCGAATGCATCGGCTGGAACAGGAACAAGCCGATTTGGAATACGAAATTCGATTGCTGATGGCACAACCGGAAAGGAACAAAACTGACTCGGATAAGGAAAAAGAGGAAGCTTTAATTACCCGCTTAGTCGAGGTATAGGAATAGTCGTATTGTCTTTCAACGAAAATAGTAATTAACGTTTTTATGACGAACATTTTTAGATTGTCCAGCTACGTAATGAAGTTGTCGAGTGCCTGGAGATGGATCGTATACGCGAGGCAGAAGAAGATTTGGTAGGATATTTATTTCCTCGAATTTTGAAGCTTCCCAAACAATTAATGAGCTTATTATGGGTTTCTGCTTTCATCAACATGTTTTAGTCAATTAAGCAAAGCATTGAAGAGCGAGCAGCAAGCCAACAGTCGAAGCATGGAAGCAGCAAAAAAGATCCACCTACCAGCTCTACGGCACTTTCGCTGACCGATGCCGAAAAGCGCGATTCGTCAACGAAGCTTTCGAAGAAAGAGAAAAAGAAACTGAAGGAAGCAAAAAAGTTAGTGAAATCGAAAAAGATTGACTCGGAAAAGGTAAGCTAATAATGAGAATTTTAGTCATAATACTATGTGCGCGTGCCTGTTCTAACAATGATTTACTCCTGTCCATGCTCAGGATGCTGATGAAACAGAAAGCAGTGCGGTAAAGGAGAAGAAAAAGAAACGAAAGTTTCTTTTCTAAACGCCATGATGCTGTATGTGCAGTGGGAGATCTACTTTACCGTGCGGCTCTCTCTCTCTCTACGTACGCCTGTAGAAGGCTTAAAGCCATATTCCAATGAAGTCAATATTCCGTTCGAGACGGTTTTGAATACATTCCTGCAGTGCTGATCAATACACGGATCCGTCCAACCGTTTATGTTATGCGAAAGCTATTCAAGTAATCATCTGAGTAATCATTCGTGAGGACGTCACGCCTTACTCTGTAACGCGTCCAGTTTCAATTATGGTCAGATGAATTAGAGGTGCCTGTTCGAATATTAGATTTGAGAATCATTAGAATTGTTGTACACCAGTCGGATGTTTCTTCGATGGGGTCGATTCCAATACGTTAACGTTACATGTTATATACCACAACGTTTGCTACATGTCCTGGACATATTTCAATCATCGCATTTAATTCAATCGTGAATCGGAGATATACACACACGAATACTGTAAGCTGGTTAGCATACTGCTTCGATACTCCGTACCATTTTTGTCCATTTCATTTTGCGCACATAATAGTTTTTAAACGATGTTTTGCTGATAATATTACTCAATTTTTACCACTATTTACATACAACAATTATAATCAGAAGAGTGTCCTTTCTTGCGAAGGTTATGTGCATAGTGATAGATGGTATGAACTATATTTGCCTAATAGTGTAAGAAATAAAATTATGATTGAGCTTACCGTTGGAGCTACACATACAGAATAAAATGAAAAACATTTTTTCTAAACTTCTCAAACGATGACGTTCGAAAATCCGGTGCAGATAAACTTGTAGCAAAAGAACCGTTTTCTCACATGCACACAGAAACACAGTTAATCATCAATAAACAAATTCTAACAAATATACACATCAGGATTTATTAAGAACGGTACGAACTTTAGTAAGATTTTCTTTTCTCGCTTCCGAACTGCAGTTCGTTCATACAGATAATTTGCTGCTTTAATTCGCGTACAATCATCTATTAGCTAACGCCCGCAAGTACTAGGAACAAATTTTGTATCGTTCTTTGTTCTACTAACAGTATCAATTACCTGCTGCTGTTTTAATTCCTGTTTGCTATCACGGTTTCTTGGGAAATTCCGCACAGTACATCGAATAACTTCTAAGTCAATCTACATATGCTTAGTCATCTGTAACGGTGTAACGCACTAAACAAAACAACAAAACGAAACGTTGTCACAACTCAACCATTTTGTTTTTGGGCAGATCGCTAACATCTTGCTGCAGTAACTATTACAACTTAATCCATGAATCTGGCAAAAGATTTGCATTAGATTGGTCATCTGTCCATGTCTTATTCTCAACCGCAACAAACTTAAACTTAAGATTAAGAACTTAAAAGCATATAAAAATATATAAATCGATGGTACAAATAATTAAGCTTGAAACGGATTTTACGAACAGCGTTGCTAGACATTAGGTACTAAATAATCGATTTTATCCTAATTCATGTTTCTCACACAAAAACATTGCACGCTGTGAGATAGAACTGGCATGGTTGTATCGTTTTGATTATGTATTCAACTGTAACGGTTTTGTTATAGTTTCGAGCTATATCCATTTAAGAAACTGTCTTCGACTACTACACTCGCTGTCACTACACGCTTACAAATTATACATCTAGATCAACAATTAGACACTATGATATCGTTGCTTGTTTTGCTAAGGGGTTTTGAACCCACCCATTCAAACCGCTATGCTTCGTTTTTTCTTCAGAGTTTTGTTTTGCTTTTCATGTAGAATATAGAGTTATACATATATTTGCGTTATAAATGGTTCATCTTGTTCGATAGGAGTTATATTCGTTTGTCTCTCTTCTTTTCTCTCTCTCGCTAACCAGTAACACGATTCGAATAGATATTAACACTTAGAACTCGCGGGTACGCACGTTCGGCTTACACAATGACTAGTTATAGCTCTATGTGACACTTTGTCAGAAAAATACGACTCTCCTATACTGTATCAACATTATTAGAGGGATGCGATTTTTGTGTTTTTTGCTTCATTAACGTATCATTTTAACTATGTTTTTTTTTTGGGTTGGTTTTTGTTTTATACTTGTGTTTGCATGTTGCTGATTTTGCTTGAAATGTTACGAGAGACGCTTACGGTAACAATAAACACGGATTTAAGGGAATAATTATAATCGTTAACGTCGACTGCGCTCTTTATGCCTTTTTTGTTTCCAAATTTGTGTTGCTTTCTTGTATAACTGATTCAAGGATGTTTAGCAATTAGCCAGTGTTGCCTTTTGCAACATTGATAATGAAACAGGAGGGATAAAATAAATAAATTCCCATTCATTCTTGCTCAATTGCTTGTGATACATTATTATGGTACTTTGTCACATTGCTCCATTACCGTAAGGGGGAAATGTAACAAAAAGTTGCATTGCACAAATGATACCGTATAATTTTAACGATTTGTCGTTCGAAACAATAACCGTTAGGCAAAATCTGTTTTTACGACACATCAACATTTACTAACAGGTTGCTTTCCAACAACACACTATTAACGATGGTGTTTATTGTGGTTTTTCTTTTCTCTCGTTTGCATTTCGCGGTAGTGTATTTATATTCCATCATGTTTACTGATAAGTTTGCTTGTTTTCATAACAGTGTTTCGATTAACTAGTAAGCGGTATGGTTAGTTTTGTTTATTTGATTGGTTTGAGTCCCTCGAGATGATGCGTTATAAGTGTTTGTTTAGTATGTATGAAATCTTTCTTTTCTCCTGTTTTTTGGGGGTTGCTTCTGCACGTTTTACTCCCTGTGACAAATGTTGTGTGTGTGATTTTTGGTGTAAAATTATTTGTATCTACTAACAACAATTTCGCAGATTTCAGCAATTTAGTTTTTGTCTTCGTAATAGGATACTAAAAATCTGTTGTGGGATTGTGTGTTTCGGGAGATATGATACAATCAAAGTGCTAGATCGAACTTTGGATTAGCGAACAGAACGTTCTTCTGCTGGAAAAGTCACACTCTGCAAAAAAGTGAACCCGGAGTTCCAGGCGTCCTTCTCAAGCAAGATCAGTAGATCGTTTCCCACCGGCATACATGTGTCAGGATTATAACGATGGGTTTGTGTGTGTATCGTTTATCGTAGACTTTATCGGAACCGATCGAGTTAAATCTACACTTAGGAGTCAAAATTAGGAAGGCACATAAGTGGACTTGTGGGAACTTTAACACCTTCGCATTTGCTCTTCATCCGCTATGACATGTCACCGTTCAGTTTAGAATATTTGTTACTCTTTCCTTTCCATCTAATTTTTACTCACCTTGTCTGAGGAACTAACCGATTGGAAAATGGAAGAAAGTGTTATGAATTAATTCGATAAATGTTCTATAAAAAGGAAGTTTGGTTTTTCATTACTCGACCTCGCGCTTGCTAGGAAAGGATAGGAGAATAATTCTTTGTGTTGAAAAGTCTTCGAAATAGTATCCCATTCGTACGAAACGATCGTATGGGAAGTTCGTTACAATTTTTTTTCCTCGCATCACTTTGTTTTTTACACTTTGCTAAGATCGTAATGAATCTAACCTAGTACGTATGATCATAGGGTAAGAGTTTTACAAAAAAAAACGACCACTACTGCTCGATAACGACCAATCGGAAGCGCTGTGCCGTATGCCGATTCGCCTCAATAGGTTAGGCCCTGCTTAGTGACCGTATACCAAGCCTTCACCTTGACCAGTGTCGGTGTAGGAACGTCGGACTGTGGTGCCGCGCGTAGCTGCTGTGATGGATCTACCGCAATCGGACAACAATTCAGTTCGTTCGGTCGGGTTACGGTACCACCACCACAGCAGGAACCGGGCGGTGACATTGGAGATGAAATCGTAGCAATACGGCCCGATGGTTGCAGATGGTGATGGTAGTGATGGTGATGATGGTGCTGATGCGAGGACGAGTTCGAGGAGGAAGCGGACAGCTGCCCCAGGTAGGATCCATTGCACGGTGGCAATGCCAGCGACAGTGTTTGGGGCGGTGCCAGCTTGGATGTGGGCAGTGGCGGGGGTGGCGGTGGAGCATAGCAGGACCCTTGACCGAGCCTTAGCGTGGACAGATGGAGCGGTTGCAACGGCTGCTGCGAGTGATACGTATCCTGCAGCGGAATGTGATAGTGCTTGAGCAGCGGTTGTTGGCTTTGCTGTTGCTGCTGCTGCTGCTGTTGAGCTGTAGAACAGGGCTGATGCGGATGATGATGATGAAGGTGACTCGATGGATGACTGTGTTGATGGTGGAAGTGATTCTGATGCCGCGCTGTAGCGTTCGTCTTGGTTCGTCCGTTGATCAGTATCGATTGTTTGCTTGTCCGGGACGTCCGGTGTCCTTTGGACGTACCATTGCTGATGCTGTTCGTGGTGCCTTGCTGCTGCTGCTGCAGGCACGACGTTGGTGCACCCGATGTCGGTGGTGGTATTTGTGTTTTTGCGCTTCCGGTGCTAGTAGTAGTAGTAGTAGTAGTAGCAGTTACAGCCGGTTCCATTCTGTTCACTATGCTTCCTGCGGTTGTCGTTGTTGGTCCGTTCGATGTGTCGGATTTCAGTACTGCACGAGAGAAGCAGAATGGTTAGCAAAGCGTTCGCGTTAGCAAAATGGGGAAAGAAGCGGTTAAAAGAAAAACCATAAAGTTTCTGTGTTATTTACATCCAACGTTCTCAGGTTGGGTTGGAGATGAAGATGATCTTTAAAGTCGATTTTGTGGGTGAAAGATGAGAATAATGATGATTTTAGCTGCTGCTATAGATAAATTTGATCTTTTCTCACTCGGTTGGTTTTACAGTTGAATGTAAATAAGAGATAACATTGCATGGAGGTTTGAAAGATGCAATAAATATTGTTGTAAACTTCATAAAATGTTCTTTAAATTGCCAAAGCAATATTGAATATGATAAAAGAGCACAAAAATCTCACAAATCTTGACGAGAGCTTGTTTTTGAATTGACTATTAGAATAATAAAACAAAACTAATTTAAAATATTATTTACAAAAAAGTTCCTACACAACAGAACCTGTTTTTATTTATTACCATTAAAACACTACACGCTGTATTATAAATGTACAATCAAAAACCATTTCTTCTTCCAAACAGTCATTTTAAGTGGTTTCTCTTGCTATTCAACTGTCCAATATGCAACTCTTCACAAGTGCTACTTACTTGCCGTTTGCAAACTACTCTCGTTTGAGTTTTCGTTGCTTTCGTCACCCTTCGGTTCTTGGTCCGAATCGTCCTCATACCCCGCCCCGTTGCTACCCCGCTCGAGCACATAATCTGGCAGCGTGTGAAGTTTTTCCAGCGGTCATATGGTCGAATCGAACACACCCATCGAGCTTGAGATAAGCTGATCCTTCCGGCAACAGTCGAGAAACTCTTCGATCGTGATCACACCGTCCTGATTGGTATCCATCTTCTGTTGGTGTGCGGTTTGGTAAAGCATTGAAGGATGGATTTGCATTGCTAACATAAGCACTTTCACCGAATCTTACCTGGAAAATTGTGTCCACCTTGCTTTTAATGTTAACCTCATCGGTACCACCATCATCCCGGGCACCCATCAGCTCGTAGATGGCCGTCACGATGTCCGTCATTTCTTCGCGCGTTATCTTTCCGTCGTGGTTAATGTCGTACAGCGAGAAGGTCCAGCAGAGTTTCTCCTCTAGCGTGCCTCGCGATAGTATCGATAGCCCTTGGACAAAGTTCTGGAACAGAAGATAATTTGTTTAGTGACAATTGCATGGATGTAATGCGATGAGAATGAAGTTTACCTCGAAGCTAAGTATGCCTGTATGCTCCTTGTCTAAAGTGTTGAACACGTAGTGTGCATATAAACCTGTATTGGCTGGAAAGGAAGAGAAATTGGAGCTTTTATTGAATGACATACGGGTCTAATTTTTGAAATGATATGTGTCCATAGTAGAGATGTGCAAAGTGAGTAAGAGTGAGATATTGAGTTGAAACGTTGTATTGATCGAGTTTCGTTCACTCACCACGAGGAATTTTAGCGACTCTTTTTTCACTTACTCGCTCATGAGTGTAAGCGTGTAGCCGTGGTGAGTGGAGTTGCAAAAAGAGTAAATACATGTGTACATACCCAAACTAACCAAATGAATATACTGCTCGCTCTGCCTAACTATCAAACCTGCATAAGCGAACATGTGGGCTAGGCTGAAGGACATGAAACGGGATAGTTTTAGGAAATTTATTATCATACTCAGAGGCGGATCATCCACTACGCAAACTAAGCGGCCACGGGGGGCCCCAAAATTTTTGGGGGTCCTTCCTCCGATCGGTCCTAGTGGATCTTTGCAAAATAAACCTCATTGATTTAAGATTATCGACAGTGCGACTCTCTTTAGTTTTGGGGCCCAATTACCATTACGCTTAGGGCCGAGAAGCTTGATCCAACACTGTTCCTAAGGCTTAGCCTTAGCTTTTTTTTGGGAAATTTAGCAAAATTTATAAATTGGTTTATGTTAATGCCAATTGGTTGAAATACGTTTCTTTTCACTCAAATAATGTTTTTAATCAAAAAAAAGATTAAAAAAAATGATAAAAAAAAAATAAAAAAATTCTAAGAATTTGAAAATTTCCTAAGGCTATAACCTTAGCTTTTTTTTGGGGATATTTAGCAAAATTTATAAATTGATGGATTTTAATGAAAATTTGTTGAAATAAGTTTCTTTTCACTCAAATAATGCTTTAAATTAAAAAAAAAAGAATAAAAAATCAGAAAAAAATTCAAAAAAATTTTTTACTCGAAAATTTCATAAGGCTTACCCCTTACGTTTTTTTTTGAGAAATTTTGCAAAAAAAAATTAAATTGATTTATTTTAATGCCAATTGGTTCAAAAAGTTTGTTTTCACTCAAATAATGCTTCAAAATAAAAAAAGAATAAAAAATCAGAAAAAATAAAAAAAATTAGAAAAATTAGAAAATTTCATAAGGCTCATTTTTGCGCCAAGTTTTGGCTATAAGTCGGTCGGTATCCAACAGATCGCCAATCTTTAACCTGTGGTCGATAGAATGCACCAATAGCTACATTTTCTTCTTGGACGGCTATGCCCCCAGATGTATGTGCCAGAAGTTATGCGAAGAACCGAGTTCCTTACCCTGTTTGAGAAAATGTAAAATTTTCCTCATTTTTCTACAATTCAGCAAAATTTTTAAATGTGATATATTTTATTGCGAATTTGTTGAAATAAGTTTCTTTTCACTCAAATAATGCTTTAAATTAAAAAAAAAGAATAAAAAATCAGAAAAAAATTCAAAAAAAATTTTCACTCGAAAATTTCATAAGGCTTACCCCTTACGTTTTTTTGAGAAATTTTGCAAAAAAAACGAAATTGATTTATTTTAATGCCAATTGGTTCAAAAAAGTTTATTTTCGCTCAAATAATGCTTTAAATAAAAAAACAGAATAAAAAATTATAAAAAAAATAAAAAAATACAAAAATTAGAAAATTGCTCATTTTTGCGCCAAGTTTTGGCTAAAAGTCGGTCGGTATCCAACGGATCGCCAACCTTTAACCTGTGGTCGATAGATGGCACCAATGGCTACATTTTCTTCCTGGACGGCCATGGCCTCAGATGTATGTGCCAGAAGTTATTCGAGAAACCAAGTTCCTTACCCTGTTTGATAAAATTTAAAGTTTTCCTCATTTTTGCACCAAATTTTGCTTATAAGTCGGTCGGTATTCAACGGATCGCCAATCTTTAACCTGTGGTCGATAGATGGTACCAATGGCTACATTTTCTTTTTGGACGGCTATGCCCCCAGATGTATGTGCCAGAAGATATTCGAGAAACCATGTTCCTTACCCTGTTTGATAAAATGTAAAATTTGCCTCTTTTTTGAGCAATTTAGCAAAATTTATAAATTTGGTATATTTTAATACCAATTGGTTGAAATAGGTCTCGTTTCATTCAAATAATGCTTTAAATAAAAAACAGTAAAAAATCAGAAAAAAATTATAAAAATTTGAAAATTTCCTAAGCAGAGACGGATCCCGTTTAATATCCCTGCCGATCACACTATCCCGCTTGTTCGCAGATGCAGGTTTGATAGTTAGACAGAGCGAGCAGTATATTCATTTGGTTAGTTTGGGTATTGTACACATGTATTCCGTTTCAACTCATGTGTTTCAAACGTTTCGTTTCAACTCATTTTTGTTGCAACTCACTCGCACATTTTCGTTTCAACTCACGTATTTACTCTTTTTACAACTCGACTCACCACTCACACTCATGAGTGAGTAAAATGAGCGAACTTTAAGTTATACGCTTATGCCGGGTTTTTTTATGACTCCGAAATGAGTCGTTAAACGAGCTGTCTCCTAATAAAGACTCATTCACTCTGAGTTGACTCACTAAAAAGAGTTGATATTCTCATCTCTGGTCCATAGTTGTCTTGTGTCCTGCTGTTGCCATTATTGAGTTGACATTCGTAATTAAAAGTTGGAATCGTTTCTGGATTCTATTTTAGTTTTTCTTTTGAAAGTTTGAAAATAAAGTTTGAAAACTTTGAAAATAATCACTGCCAGTCTGTAAAAGTTCCATAAATTAAGAAATTTATCAGACAAACTAGCTTAAGCTTGAAAAGAATTTCAAGTGAAAAAGTAAGACTTTTTTTCTCAAACTTCACTGGAATGTGGTGACATCGTTGTGGAATCCTTTCCTTTTTCTAGAGTTTGTTCAATATGTGTCATGTCAGGGAAAACTTTATAAGTGTGTGAGTTGGAAAAGCTTTTCACAGAACCCCTTCACCTTTACATATTTCAGTTCACCTTGAAAAGAATCCTGAAATGATTGCAACACATCCACTTGAACTTCCGAACTAAATAGTGTAAACCCAAGAGTATTAGTGTATCGTACAGTGATACTTTAAACGGTAATAAATCTGTTTGATCTGCAATCTTTAAAAAAAACTCAACAAAAGCTTTGTATAAAATTTCCTCCTTTTTTTGCTCAAACATAATCAAGTATCAGTGAAAGAGAATGTTTCACGGTTGGTTGCATTTCAAGCACTTTTATAATGCTATATCTTTTGATCAATAGCGCGGGGTTTTTGATTCGAATAAGTACATACACACGGGGATGTTCATTCCAATGGAAATACTTTACATTCACCTCAAAGAATGATGAAAAGAGGCGTAAAATCAATTACACGCTTTTGCAATAAGTGCAGTTTCATCGCTACTGCAAGAATCGTTAACATATAAATGTGAGGGGAAAAAATAACAAAATATCTATCATAATAAAATTTTTCCCTAGTTACATTAATAAAAGCGAAAAAGGAGAAAACTAATCCTTCATGACGCAATCAACCACCCCCGGGCTTTCCTAGCTTCATTCATGTTTATTTACAATTTAAATTTCCTCTTCCTCAAAAAGCACACAAAACTTTTTATACTCCCACCACCAAGAACCGCGGATGCTTCCGATTTTGGCGTAGATCCAACGTTCGTTTATTATTTACTTGCACACAAACTGCAATTTGGATGCTGCATTTCCGCAATTTGCCATTTGCCGCTCACACTATTTGCCAGTTCTTTGTGTGGTGGTGGTGGTGGTGACACTGTTAAGCTAAAGGATATCCGAACTCATTTCCTCTGCAGCTCGCGAGGGGTCCAAAGAAAAAAGAAACCCTGTGATGCCTGGTACGCAATCTTAGCGTTCTCACAACCAAGCGGCATGGCATGGTGGATCATTCTTTATACCCATTTGCTGTTCCGAATCTCGTTTTGCTAAGTTTTTCTCTTCCTTAATAGTGTCCTGTGTATGTGTGTTGGTGTGTGTGGTGTGAAAGTAATTTTGCAACGTTTCAGTTTTGTTGTTGTGGTACGGTATATTAGGGAAGGGAAGTAATGAAGAAGGAAACATCAAATCCTTACACCCTTCTTCCCCATTTGCCTCCCCCAACCTGGCTTTGAAGTTTAAATTGATATTTCATGTAGCGTTGGGCATGGGCATTCACTTTCAAGGACCTGCCATGAGACCTCATCAATCACGGTGGACTTCCTTTTTTCTTTTAGCAAACGTTAACTATCGAACACGAGGATCACATCAGCTTGCCGCTGCGATCGATAATCATTTACAGTGTTGCAATTTTGTTTCCAAAGCATCATTCAGTAGTTTTCCTATACTGCTGTAACCTTTATTTAAGAGTTGTGTTTAAAAAAAACTTGTTTGATTCCGTCACTCGTACTAGTGCCCTTTGGGACATTCTCGTTGTTAGCAAATGCGAACAAATTGGTTAGCGACTTTTCACGACAACATGATAAAACTTGTTCAAATGCTTTACGAAATTGTTGTTTCAGTTTTTGGGTGTTCTTTATTTGCTTACCCCCCCCAAACCAAACCAGGCCACGTGGAAGGGCTGTTGCGAAAAGTTAGCCGAAACAAGCGATACTTTGCAGTGGCCGTAAACGAAAGAAGCGCCAAACTTTCACCGAAGGTATATCTGTCACTACTTAACTTCTTGTGCCCTTGTACTCTTACAGTGCTACTGACAAATGTTGCCGTTCATGTTTTCTTAACTGACTCGTCGTTCGATCCGGTCCGAAGTCAAATCGGGTTGGGCCATTTTGCACCCGAAATGGTAAAATAACGAGTAGCAACAACAGAGTCGCAAGCTTGGGGCTTTGGGGGTGTGTGTGTTGAAAGGGCCAACACACACCCATAATGGTTCTCCCTGGTTTCCCTTGGCTGATGCTGAAGTTTGTGTAGCATTATTCCCTTTGCCGAGGTTTCTTTTTCGGTTGTATGTACTTGAAATGTTGTTGATTTTCATGTAAATTGACTATTTCATTGCGAATCACTCGCCAACGACACACAGAAACCTTTGGTCTATTTGGGGGAGGGCTGCCCCCAATTGCAGCTGTTACGGGGTTGCTGCTGCCAGTGATGATGATGATGATGATGATTGTAATATAATTCAGAAACACAGTAGTTGCCTTACATTAGCATACAGCAACAGACGTTGTTAGGTGGAGAGTTCATTTTTTGTATGGTAAAATTTAAATTTTAAATTTACCCCTGAATCTGCCTTTTATTTAGCTTAACGTCTCTATTATTTAGTACACTTATAAGTGTACTAACAGAAGGCACCATGTTGAGCTTTTCGTTACTTCAGATATTTTGTTTCTGATTTAAATGCATTTGGATCTTTTTTTAAGTGAATTAATTTACTGGTAAAAAGAAAATTAACTGACAAAGTCTATAAATGTCAGACAACTAGTAGTACACATCCATTTCCGTTCAAACTTTATTGTTTAGGTACACCTTTAATGGTTTACGAGAACGTTTTGAGAAGGGTTGATGTTCCCTATCCCAGTGGGATTATATTTTGACAACGCATATTTGATGAATTAAAGTTTTCAACACTTAACAGCCCTACATGATCCTGGCAAAAATTCCCGCTATGAAGATGAAAAAAGTAAATGATATTTAAATAATCGAATATTTTGAAGCTTTTCGATTAGCCAATAACATACAATAAAACGTTATACCCGATGATGTTCTAAAGAGAATAACGCCCCTGTCAAAGTATACTAATAAGTGTACTAAAAATACTATTTATGGTCGATTCTGTACTAAAAATTGTTGATCAGTAATGTGTCTTTAAAAAGGATGAAGCTTTGACGATAAGGAACATTAACTGCTCTGAAGTGACCGAAACAATTTAAATTTATTATAAATTCTAATTGTAAAAAAATATAATACAAAAGTTGTCTGGCTATGTGCGCATTCTCTGCAACCGACTGTCTGAAATACCCGAAAATGTCCCACCCCAAAAGAATTGTACTCGCACGAGAGGACTGTGCACTGCCACGGCCACGGGGCGTACCATGACCTCTTGACACGATGACTTTGAGGGGCTTCACTGCACATGGCCCCGCGGCGTAGACTCATTTGTTTGACTCTCGAGCAGGTTGTTTTACCCCATTCGGCTTCGTTTGCCATATGTTACCGGATTTCGCTGACACTGGTGAACACTGCTTTTACATTAGTACACGAGTTCGAAGTACGCGAAAAGCGTTTCTTTTTCGTTTTTGATTGCACAGGAAGAATTTTGTTACCGTGTACCAACGTACAAAAGACATTCAAAATTTGGCGATGTGCTCTTTTTAAATCGTGATAAGTGGTACATCGTCAATGATTTCCGACAAGTGTACTGTCCATAGGACGTGTTAGAAAAATTTCATACAGAATAGGAACAGAATTGATTTTTAAGCTTCAACCTCATCAACATCGCAGTACATCTCTTCTTGCAGCACGGTTCGGGAAAACAGTGGCCGAGAAGTGAATTTATTATCATACAAATTGGGATGGACAGTGCACCATAAACAATGCAACTGAACCGTAGTTTTTAATTGCTTTCCTTTAAGAGCTCTCTCCCGTGTGTCCCTGGCGCACATGAATGTGGTTCAAATTTATGGCTTAATTATTGTGAGATTTGCGAGTGTGCCTGAGTGTATCAATTATGGTTGTGAATTATTTTGGTTTCCGATTTTTCCATCGCTTATTTATGACATTGTTTTCCTGCGTTTCGTTGCAAATAGTCATTGACCATGAGTTGGGAATTTTTAAGGAAACATTTATAATGCCACGTCTCTTCAATTTGAGGCGAGATATGGTTTCATTAATTGAATTGAAAGCGGTACAAAGAACTAAGTTTTTCATTTATCTTTTTAGTGTTAAATGATCTTTTTTTAGTTCTTCAGATATTACAGTTATTTGGTTTAATTTAGAACAAGTAACCCCAATGATTGAACCACAATGAATTTGTAAGCACTAAACGATCATTTCATGAAAATTGATTTAAATTAACGTTTTTAACGTTCTTCCTGTGCTGTTAGCAAAATCCTGCCCATATTGGCTAGTGAAACATGTATTTTAATTTATCATAACTAATCCTTAACCATTCTCCTGCCGCCATATAATGGAAAGCAAACGCTAGCATGGAAGAAAAAAGAAATAAACTAACGAATGGCCCATGTTTAGGGAACTGAAACAACATTCTACTGTTCGAATCTGTCTACAGTTGTGGTTGATTGGAAATTCTTCGAAACATTTCCTCTCATTTCTGTTTCCACTTTTTCACTTTTCCGTTCGACTCACGTCTGGCTGATGTCAATTATACGTCAGCTAAGTTATTTTGTTCACTTTAGAACGACATCTTTTGTCCCATTCCCAAGGGAATGCATGTGGATGAGGGTTGCATTTTTCAGTCCGTATCGGTACATTCACACGGACTGGTCGTACAGTACATTATTGGACATCCTATCATACTACCGAGTTATGTCAAATAAGTGTCAAACTATTGTTTCGGAAACGGTTCTCACACAAATGTCTTCACAGTGACACTGCAGCAAGTCAGAAGTTTCATTTAATTCACGTTTGCACCAAACTTCATCAAGTGTTTGGAAGGGGGAAATAATGATTAGAAATTGTTCGACTAGCTTACCTCCTTGTGGGAAGAACTGTGAATAGATGAACTTGAACGTTTCCTCCCGTATGATGCCGGCCGGACATTCTGCCTTGAAGCCACGGTAGATCCGCTTGATTTCTGCTTCGGTAAAACGGGTCGCCTCGCACAGTGCAGCTATCGATTCCGGTCGGTACTTCGGCGGGGACACGATCTCCTCCAGCTCACAGTCTAGATATGTAGGGGTAAAAAACATGGAACCACATTAATACAATCCGGCGGTGGTTTTTTTTAAATAAACATTTAAAACGTCTGTAAACCATTGCTAAGTCTTGTCCTGTTGCCTTGTGGTGTTTTTGGTGTGACGCATTTTTTTATCGCTTTAGCTTATCATCTTCGTTCCGTGTGTAATTCCATTAGCAAAACTTTAAATCAAACTTCGTTTACAACTAATGAAGCACTTGAGGCGCGAAGAGTTGTGCAAAAGTGAGTTTTATATTTCGCAATCGTGTTTTTCGTGTTTGTTAAAGTTACCACACGGGCTGATAATGTCAGCTCGATGTCCCTCGGGTATAACTCGAGCAGTGGGACAGACAAGAGCTGATTTTGTTGTTTTTTAGATTGTTTTTTTTACTTAAAGAAAATAAGAGCGCACTGACACTGACCACCCGCAGCGTTTTGAATTACAAAATTCCCGTAGAAGAATTGTTTGCACGGTGATTGGGTCGTGACCGACAGGAGAAAATGTACAACCGATGGCGTTGAATGGACAGACACAAAAAACAAGTAAACAGACAAAACGGAGTGTATTACCTCCACTCGCCCCATGCCAGTGACACTAAGTTTTGTAGCGAAGTTTCTATTTTCTTGTTTATTCTCATCTTTCTGTAACTTGAACAACCTCTGACCGATGAGCATAAAGTTAGGAACCATGCAACAGTGTGGTTGATTATGGTTTTTGATGCAGCTCCAAGTTGGAAATTAATTAACGCTTTTTTGCTTTTATTTCGCTTGGAAACATTAAATGACGCTTTAGTAAAGAAAATCGTGAGTTTTCTTTGGAAATTAATTTCGGGTTTCGTTTTGCTCATGCAAATTACTTCTCTAGAAAAATAAAGCAAAAATAAAATATTAGTTTTCCCTAATTTAACTTCCAAAAGTTTCTCCAATAAGTTCCCTAGACCGTTGTGCGCATTAAGATCGTCCATCTTCAGGAGTTCTTCTTTCAGGACTGCAAAAGGGTTTACGCAATGGAACATTATACCATCATCGTTTCACGATTCGCGGCCATTCCCCGTTTCACGGAATTGCACAATGAGAGACACAATGCACATTGCCCCGACCTTAAAGGCGCATTTAGCCCGAAGCAAAGCGAAAGATGCTTATCTCTGATGATAAATGTTTTCGTAGCGACGGAAAGACACAGACGCCCGCAGTCCACGTTACGACACAATGCACCACGCTGTCGGAGAATCCAACCCAACCTCCAACGTGTACTACATGCCAACCTCTCCCCCTCTTTGTCATCGTTGCCAGCGCACCCTCTTTGTCATCGTTCTTTCTTCGTACTAATTTTTCACCCACGATGACATTGTCGGAACGCACCGTTGGCTTCACTGTATGCAAAAGCTCACGTGCGGGACTTGTGGGAGAAAAGGAACGATCCGCCCTCGTGAACCATAATCACGACACCAACAATGCATCGGTACACGAAACTAGCCGCTTGATTCCTTCTAGCAGCTTTTGTCCTTTCATTACATCCCTTATTGTCCACCGCGTGACCACCATCGTGTCGAACTTGTGGTCTAAATGGTTCTTGTTAATGTTTTTAATGGTGTCCCTTCCGTTTGTAAATCCTATCACAGGGCTGTGGAACGAAAGTAACTACAAAAGAAGAAAAAGTTTCATACAAACATCTACATCACTAATAACAATTGCCTGAACCGCGAGATCCACGGACCGAAAACGAAGCGAACCATTTGCTATCCATTTTGGGCCAGAAGTTATGCTCAAACAAGGATGTTGTTCTCTGAAGTCTCTTCTACTGTCGGTACTGGAGCCCGTCTACTAACCGCTGGTTTACCGCTGAAAAATGAATAAATTTAATTCCTCTTGAAGTATGGCTTTTGACACGCGGTCACACGAACCCGCGGCCGTTCCGGTTTTACCAGCGTTCTTTATCGCAGATGAAAGATTCGCCCGTCCAGTCGGGTTCGTGTTACTCGTGACCGAAAAATTTGATACACCATCAACCCAAAAACCGAATGTGGCCGCGTGATTCTTGTGTGTCTTTTTTCCCTTTTTGCCTTTTCATTTTGTACATCCTTGCTTTACGAGCAGCTGGGTTTGGTTTGGAAAATCTGGAAAACTTTACGATGGTTCGCATGCCTTTTTCCCCTCTCGGAGTGGTACGAATCGGAACGAAAAAGATCCCAAAATAAAGTGTCACAATAATTCTAATCAACGTAATTAGAGAGTCGCTTTCGGTGTCGGTTGGATATGCGGTTTGGAAGTATTTATTTTTCAAGCTACAAAACATTACTTCGATGAGACAGCGGGGGTGCGTTTCAATGTGAAAATGAGAAGGAAAAAAGGTTCTTAACGTCCAGTCCGGCACCGATCCAAACAGGCTTCATTTAATGAGCAAAATTGATCAAACATATAAGGAACACTGTGATTATGATAACAAAGTTTTACCCTGAGAAAAAAAAACATGCAGAAAAAAGTGAAACATTGTAACTAAAGGAAAAAAAAACTTATCAAAGAAAGCTTTCTCTCTTTCTCTCTCTCTTTCTGTAATCCATACTTCTACGAAATGCTTTACCGATATTATTTTGTTCGGATCCTTTTTTTTTGGCTTTATTCCCTCCATTGCAGTCTGTTCACTTGTACGTGTGTGTGTATGTATGATCACAAAACAGTGAAAAACAACACGACGATGGTCACAAAACGGGGGCAAGTGTTTGATGAAATTAAATTTCGGATCCGGCGCCACGGCTGGCCATCCAATTTGTGGATTCCTGGTAAAAAGGGGGGATGGGCGGACTGGACGACTACTACTATTAGCCCTTGAGTTTTTTCCCGGTAACGAGGATTTTTACCCACCTCAACACAAGAGCTTATTCAAAACCCGAATAAAAGTGCGGGTTGGCCGCTCTTCCTTTATTCGGCTAGACATTCGATCCGAGGACAATTTTTGGGGTAGGAGAATGTGCTTGAATGGAGATGGAGAAAAAGCAATACATTAAACAATTTCGAAATAAAGAAAAAACAAAATCTTCTTATCTTTTACTACGTGACGCCATATGTTGGAGATCTTCATTTGACGTTATTACCATCAGAAGATGCTGTGATTTGCTGTGACACTCCAAAAAAGCTTCCAACATCTTCAAGTCGTAGCGTTTTGTTTTCGCTCCATGTAGAGCTGTTGTACTATGGTACGGAGCATTACGAGTTTTGCTTTTAATTAGTCTAATCAAGTTTCATGCTGGGTACCTTAGATGTTTTAATGCTGGTAGCGCAACAAATGGTACAGCGTGGTGCAGTACCACCTTTTGAAAAAGATGTCTTTTTTTAACGATTTGCGGGGTGGTACGTAAAGGTAATGTGTACTTGCCATTTAGCTAGCGTCGAAGAACGTCAAAGTTTTAATTCAATCTTTAAAAATCGGGCACTAGAATCCTTTTATGCACCCAGCACGGAAATAATTTTTACCGTTCATTACAAATGTGAATATCGTACTTTGTGGTCTCAATAAAAAAAGCATTTAAGATTTTTTTTCTATTTTTTCTCACAAAAGGGAATTGCAAATTTGGGAGAAAAAAATTAAACCAAATCCCACACTGTAAATATTTTATTATTTCCCTTTCCTGCCAGGAATGTGTGTGAGTGTGTTTTTTTTTTATTTTTGCAATTTAAATTAACAATCCTCAAATTACCTTGGAAGTTTGAGACGCCTGAACGCTTACAGTTGGGAACGAACGTACGGCACTGGTTGTTGTAAAAAAAATAATTTCATTCTACACCTACCAGAAGAATGCTGGCAAATGGTCAGAAAAAGTAACTCAGTTGTTCAGGTTTTCATTTTTCGTTTTCTTTGCATCTTCAATGCCGTTTTATTCAACAATCATTCCCCTTGTGCATATGTCGTTAGTAAACCACCAGGCGTCTCCATGCGCTCGGCATGGTGACTTAAAGCACCAGGCGTCTCCATGTGTTCGGCATGGTGACATAAAGCACCAGGCGTCTCCATACGTTCGACAAAAAGACATACGCACACACTTGCCCTGGGTGTGTAAGTGTGCGTGCGTCCACCCGAAGAAAACATGTGTCTTCTACAAAGCAATGGTGCTTGCATCTCAATTCAGGATCCCTTTTAGTTATTTGCATTTCCAGCTTCATCCGTCCCGGTTTCCGGGCATCCGGGCCCTCCAGAGACCCAATCCGGTCCTATCGGATGAAGTGAAATGGGTCGTCCTTTTTTTTCAAAGGGAAAAACGCCCTGTCCAATCTAACGGCAGGTGAGGGTGAAATCTAATTTTACCCATCCTATCCCATTATACTCATGTGACATTTCCCGATGGGGATGATCGCTGCTATACTGCTGTCCGTTTCGTCCTGGTAGCATCGGTTTACGTTTTACGTAGGATAGGGCGGCGATATGAGTGAAGGAACTGCGACAAAAGCGGGCGACGGTTGGTGATGAAATATTGCCCAAGGATCATCGGCATTTACTTTACTGCTTCACTAAATAAATGTTATTGCTCACAACCAGGGACAAATGGGGAGCAATATTTTCGTAACGCTAATTGAAGTATTTGTACACTGTCTGCTTGGCAAAATCTTGCTAACTGATGTTGACCATGCAATGCTTTAGTCAGTTTTACAATGGAAAATTGATAAACGGGTTTGATTGAAAAGGTTTTTATTTTGCAGAAACTAGTTTCAGCGTGACGTATGTTTTATTAATTTACATTTAGCATACCATAGCAAAATTCACAATAATCAACATCAAGCGAAATAAATGTTCACACCCTTTTCGAACAACTTTCCCCTTCAGGAACAGGGACGAATCCGGGCTACAGAAATTACGCTTAACCTTCATCAGAATCATCATCAAAAGGCGGTAAAACAAGACCCATTTGCAACCACACCCTTTGGTGATGTGTCGATATTACACCCGGTCTGTACTTACATACGAATAACACAAACTAACTAACCACCATTGTAGTACTTCCTGGAGGGAAGACAGCAAAGATACTCACTCACACACACCCCTCATTCAATCCAGCTTAAATAATAAATTAACACCCCATTCATCGAGGCCCGGGGGCAAAAGTTTGGCTTCGTTCGCTTTGAAATTTGCAACCCCTTTTTCGGAAAACGTCAATCCCACATGAGAACGGTCCAGTGTGATGGAACGCTCCCGCCGGAAAGGATTATCAACTTAAGTTGCTTTTAATCCAGCTGTCGATACAATCAATAAAGCTGTGTGTGTGTGTGTTTGCGTGTTTATTATTGTGTCGTCTTGCACAACAAGGACACGTAATGTGCGCTGTTTCTATCATCTTTCATATCTTCCAATCAGAACTTACACAACACACACAGCAGTTGTATGGATATCGCGGAAAGTATACATGATCTTAGGGATCACCCATTTAAGACGTAACGCATGCTGGTAGCTATTAAATAATGCCAAAAATTAATAAATGAAAAGTTGTAGCAAAATGTTTGCTTTTTACCGTGATCTTCATGATCGGAAGCACTATTTTTTTAGCCACAATTTTGGATTTGAACATTTTGGTGAATTTCTAGCATGACTAAGGTTTTCAGTAAAACGTTTATTTTTAGTTAGTTCAACACTCTTTAAGTTCCTCGGCATTATTGACATAAATGGCCCAAGGATATGTCAAACCAAATGATCATAAACTTCTTCGCGTATTTCTTCTTGCTACTTCTTGTGCATCTATCTAATCATCAACGAACGAAGAAAGAACATTTTCTTTTCGCATAATCGTCAATGACAGAAAATGCTTCTTCGGCAATTGGTTTGGAGCACTCAAGTCCTCAGCCCGATCGATTAAACCCGCGACATAGTGTCGTAAATAAATGATTTCACGGCAATTCTTTTGATAATTGCCAGCGATTCAGATGTGGTTATTTTCCACTGACTTTTGGTCATAACAATGTCCATTTTGTACAGGCGTTTCTTCATAGTTTGGACAGTTACTCCATCCTTTCGGTGGAAAATTGAGATTTCTTTGCACTTTGCATTCATTCTTAGTTTCTGTTGTACTTAACACTCACTTTTGCTGCAAAGAGATCAGCAATTCGTTTCATTTCGAGGCTCTGGTCTTTTTCTACAGAATGCAGGCAATATTCATCTAAAAAAGTTATAAGTCATGAACTGGACAATAGTTTGTCTCTATACAAGCTTTACTAAAAACATTATTTAAAATCCAAAACCATTTCCAAAACAGTAGCGCTTAGAATAACTCTTTATTAAGCGTGACGTAGTAAATGGATAAGGCCTTACTTTCGCTTAGCTGCCGTTTTTGTTCTTCTAGCTCTCGCCACACATTGAATATTTATACAGAAAAAAAATACTGCCATTCCAACCGTTATCCAGCATCATTCACTTTCATTTTTTTGTTCAACCTTTGCATTATGAACTTCGGATCATCATATTCGTGTGTTTTTTTGTTGTTATTGCATCCCCACGCAATAAACGAATCGGACAGAAGTGAGAGTTGCTTATGAAAATATACATTTCACTTCATTTTATTGACGGCACCCCCTCCCATTCCCATGAACCGAAATCCGGTGCCCGGTGAAAGTCGATCGGTGAAAACTAAATGTTTAACCCACCTTTGCTCAACCACCGCGCGTGTGCCTGTTAGTGAGGTCACCGCTCCCAGTGAGAGCATCGCAGAGGCCTCTGCAGGTCTCTGGCTGTTTGTTTTGTTTTCCAGTTACCATCCTTCCATCACCCACCCCGTAAAAACGTGCAAAACCCGGTATACCTTGGACTTTTTTTTTGCACCACCATCGAAATCAACATCACCACGTTGGCCTCCAACCCTCCAAAAAAAAACTCCCATCATGACCATCCCAACACGAAACGGTCGCTGTAATCTTGTACAAACAAGCGATGCCAAAATTTTACGGTCAAAAGCTGGGAGGAAATGCACGCAGTGCGCACCCGGTTTTATTCGGCCCGCGTCTGGAACACTTACTCCTGGGCGTTGGAGGTAAAACTTCGTACATACAGAACGGGTGGGGACCAGAATTCAGAATAATAATACGAAGCGAGAGAGAAAAAAAAGCAACCTTCACAACGTACTCTACCTTTCGTACAGGCGGCACTGTACACGTGCAAACTCATCGTTCGACACGGCCCATCAGGGGCGTTAAAACCCCACTAACCTTCGCTACACGCTCCGTTTGCAAAAATGTGTGCTTAGTGGACAAGGGTGAGTAAGGAATGGAACATACAGGACACGCCGTTGTTGGTGGAATGTGTGTGTTTTTTTTGGTTGGTTGGTTGCCGCCTGTTTTCTTCTCTTTTCGTTTTTTTGTTGGACACATTTCATACAACGCAGGACACGAGCGAAGCGAATATGGCTCACGTACTTTCATTTTATGGCCACCGTGGATGTGTTTGTGTGTGAGTCAGCTTGTTTGTCCGCTTCTGGTGGTTGTCCACGCGCCTGGCAGAAAAGTGGAAAGCTCAGCTCATCTTTCACTCTGGCTTTCTTGCCATTCATGCATTCATTCATTCGCTACCATAAGCGAGACGTGGTGGCGTTTTATTCGATTTTGGTGTTATCAAACGAATTATTTCTCCATTTGGCCAAAAACCCGCTCTATGTGTGTGTTTGGATATGTGAGTTCTATGGTTATAAGTTTTTTCTGTTTTCGTATGTAAAACTAGTGTTATTTTAACCCCGGCCGTCGAATAATATTCAATTAACATTGCTCAATATTTTTGTAACAAAAAATAGCGTAAATATTTCGCAATTTCTGCTTCACAATAAATTGCGTTTCATGGTTCCACAAAGCAAAGCAATAAGATAGCAACGGCACCAGACCAGCATTGTCTGACCCCAGGAACTTTATTGTGTTTTCATTCTTTGTTTTCTTTTCAATATCCGAAAACAATAATCGTCATCACGTAGCATCGATGGTCGTAAATTGTAAATTATATCGACTGGTCTGGCGTTACACTGGGGCCTTTACCAAATGCGGGAATTTGAAAACAGAAACAAAAACTTCAGTTAATATGGCAACAGTTTTTTTTTACTGCCTGCAGTACATCAATAGGCCAATACTAGCCCTAAAGGGAAAAATGCTTCCCGGCCGCTGGGTACTTGCAATATTGGAAACATAAAATTGCCCAACCGGATGGAAAAGTAGTTTCCGGCCAGTTTAAAAAATAACGTATGGTTTGGATGGTGGTGCACCAATACAGGCCTGGGACTGTGGGTGTGTGTTTTAAGGATCTTTCGAAGCTTTGAAAAATATGACCCTAAACGAAACCCAGATGGATTATAGGTTTTACTAGGGCAGAATGGAGATCATATCACTCATAGGAATGATAAAGAGTAAAGATGATAAAATATTATCGATTTATCATTGACATATCATACGAAACTCATGCTGATGCCCCTTGCAGCCAGGGTTGAATGATTTAAAGGGGGGTTTTATAAACAAAGACTAACTCCCTCGACAGTAACAAAGAGTTTTAGTTCACAATAAATTTCAATTAAAGAAATAGTTCAGCTAAGAGTTTACAAGAATTTTTCAAATTCTATTTCAGACAGATTAGCTTCTAGCTAATGCATTCGTCACTAGAGATTCTTGAAATTAATATCATTTTAAAAACCAAGAAAAAGACTTTTTCGTTAGGCACTGCAACTTCAGGAGGTGGTTTTAGTTTTTTTTCTGGGTTATTTTGCCTGTGACTCTTATACTTCATGCTACAAAGGGGAAAGGACGATAGTCGAATTATTAATTATCAGACTTCCAAAGGGGAAGGAATTCATTTAGACACATTCGGTAAAATTGCGATAAAAAAATTAATAAAATAATTGTCGACGACTGTCGATAGTTATTTGTTGGTAAACAACATGATTGTACACGAACGATCAATTGCCGAGAATGGCTCGATCGTCTTCGCCTTTTTCAGTATGCGTCGAAGTCTATCTCTCTTCTTGGATTAACGACCTCTAAGGTCACGTCGGCCATTTCTGGCTTACTAGACTTACTTTTACTACGTAGTCGGATAGAAAGTACTTGATCCGGTAACACCGCCACTGCAACATTTAATTAAATTTCACGAAATTAAATTTAAAAAAATCATAGATAAACCCGTAAACAGATGTTGCGTGATAAGGCGCACAAGCTTAAATTAAAATCCTTATTCTCATTAAGCTCAAGCTTGATGCAGCTTCATAAAAGCTTGCCAAACGATTTAATAAATGCACAAAATTATATCCAAAAAACACCATCAAAAACATTTGTTTCATGCGACCAACTGTTGGCTGCAAATGAAATCGGTTGCCCTCTTTCCCTCTCTCGTCTGCTACATCTAATGTTTGCTACACAATGCCAGTAAGGATAAATACCACTCTTCGAGGTGAACTTGGCGCCCATCCAGGCCGTCCGCAGGTAGGCAAGGACCCGCCGGCACAGTGGCCGCTGCTTGTGGGACAGATACTTCGACACATCATTTTCCAGCTCCTTGTGCTTGAAGTGTGCGAGAAAATCGTCGATGGTGCAGATCGAGCTTTCGAGGTTGGTCGGACGGGAGAGGCTGAGGGAGGCAGTGTTCACCATGACACCGGCCGTGATCGACGGTGTCGTAACGGTCGACTCTTCCAGATGAGGTCCCGCCATTTTGTATTATTATTTGCTTGCTCCTGGGTTGATCGCACCGCCGACAAATGGAAACACTTCACGGATTCACGGATTTTGGATTTGCCGGATATTGTATCAAACGGTCACACAGTCGCGCACATTAACACACACATATATGTAAATAGAACAGAAGCATAAATAAACACACACACACACACGTGCGCGCGCCTAGAAACACTGAAAGCACATTTAAAGCAGGATTAGTTTCACTTTTCACACGGAAAGCACAAAGCCAATGTGTTATGTTTTCGTTTTCATTAATTCGGCACACGCGTCTTGGGGGTGGTGCATGTTTCCTAGATATGACACAAGCATGTTTAACAAACTCAACAAAAACACATACACACACGAAGTGTTGGAAAAACTGTTCCGCACGATTTGCATCCTGTTGTAACGCCTCTATTGAAGTGTTTACAAAGGCCAGACGCCTATTGTCTTTGCTGCTTAAAGGGTACGACGCTCGTCGGTTGTATTGTTTTAAAACCTTTTGTATTGTTTTAAATACACGTACACAGTAACAACAAAAAAAAACTTACACCTATTTACACAATTGTTAACAAAAAACCCACACCAAAAACAAGTCACCTTTTGCCAGCAAGGGTTGGCACCGTTCTGCAAATGGTGTTGCTTTCATCAGGTTTATTTTATATTTTAAGACTAGACATACGGTCGGATCTTTCCTTTTCTGTTCTTCACCTTAGATGGTTCCATTTTGCAATGGTCGTACAATATCGATAGATCTCTCTAACGATCGAGAGTTTACTTAAAACGTTTCCTCAACGCAATCCCTTCTAATAATCAAAGTAAACCGGGTCGGTTAAAGTGCATTCAGTAGAATAAATACTCTTCATTCACAATTTCTCAACTCCGAAGTAAATCTGGCCACGGTTAAGTACCCTTGAACACATATTAGCTAGGCCCTATTCATTACTGTTTCACTTAATAAAAGGTGAAAGCAAGAAGGCACAAAAAAACGACCATGCTTTCACGTACCGAAGTCAACCACAATGGGGGGAAAAGCGTTCGTTCTTGTGTAATCTACTAGGCAATGAGTAACTTTTCCAACAAGCGCAATCTCGCTTAACGAAGAGATTTTTTTCTTTCTTCTGTATTACTCTTGAGAAGCAAGAATAGCCTGGAGGGCTGATGAAACCCAAGCTCAGGTAAGTGTGATTATGATAGTGTGCCTGTGTGTCTGGATGAGTTTTGCAAGAAAAAGCAGCACGGAAGTGCTCAAACCATCTTCCCCACAGCATTAATAACGAGGTGTGGAATAGCTTGCCTCCCCGGTGGTGGTTGGCCATCTTTCGACAGGTTAATAGATATTTATGACACACGGTTTTAGCCGCTTCGAAGCGAGATTAAGCAGCAAACTTGGTTTCGGGGGGGCTTTTACACAACATCATGATCGGTGTTGATCGGTGCTGAATGTGCGATCTCTCTCACGCGCGAGCTGAGTGTTTTGGTTCCATTTATCCAGTGCTACATGATATGCAACAGGAGTACCATTTCATTATCCTTTTAAAACTGTGGTTCCACATAATTAATTTAACAAAAAATCTTCCCACCACCAGAACCATAAATAGTGATGAAAAAACCAAAAAAAAGTTCTATCTCGTTTAATCCGCGTGAGTAACACTGGAGCTTAAATTTTGAAATTTTAACACGACTTGGTTTAAAATTGTCTTCCCTCGCTCATGCGAAAAAACCTATTTAAAGTCACCCAATAGTAAATGGAAACAGAGGTGGTTAATGGAATTGCATAAAGCGTATATTTTAGCTTGTACGCGCAGAATGTTTTTTGTTGTTGCATTAGGCTATCCAGAAAGTTATTTCGTATTTTTTTTTAAATTGATTTGAATTGCTGTTCCTTAGGTGGACGAAATTTTGGAGCTAGTTGAGCAAGTTCCACTGGGAACATATCATGGTTTTATAAATTTGTTGGGAATCTCCAATACAACCATTCATAATCGTTTGAAAAAGGGACATCTTTAGGAAGTCTTATGTTTTGGTGTCACCTTAATAGTCCCTCAAATTTACTGGATCTAACACCAAAATGCAAGAAACGTAACAAACTTTAACTATTTTTGAGACACCATTTAAAGGATGATTTCAAAGGCACCGTTTAAAGGATCAAACTCGAGAAGCCGATCCGAAAACGTTCGTGGATGCAGGCCGAAAAATCTTCGAAGATTATCCCGAAACTAGGTATAATCGCTAACAAGGAAATGTTGAGTGTTTGGTGGCCAATAGGATTTCTACTTCAACTGGACCGCATGGACGTGACCATCAAACAGAAAGGACCGGAATTAATCAACAGAAAAGCTGTTGTGTTCCACGAGGAAAATGTCTCCCTACATGCATCCTTCATGTCTCATGACAAATTCTTTGGACTTAGTTGAAAATTTTTAAACGCACCCACTTTACTGCCCGGTTTAATCCGATTATTATTTAGAGAATTAAATCAGCAGCATTAAGGCCAATCAACATTATGTTAGTAAAGCATACTTAATAATTTTTTGAAGAAAAAGCTTCCAAATTCGATTTAAATCGATTAGATTTATATTATCAAGTTATCAGAAAAATGGCAAATAATCTTAAATTTTTAATTCCACGAAACAAAAGAAACTCTGTGGAACACCTATTACCTACAGGTAGATTGGCAAACATCCCAACTCCCTGCCGAGTAAAGATATAATGTGCTAAAGTAAAAGCAATGCCGGAAAAATGCGATGCAAAATATCAGATAATGGCATCAGCCACTGGGTATCCCGGCAGTGAGGAATAGGATTTAAGGTTTTAATCCGATTTAAAATTCGCATTTTCTCACAGCAAAACAGCACTTGGATTGCATTGATTATGGGTATGGGCATTGGTTGGAAAACGGGGAACACAACGTACCATCCAAAACAGTTTATGTCGGATACCGGTAGCTTTGGTGTTAGTCCACAAACACTTCCAACCCAACCCAAAAGACATTCCGTACCGCGTCCCATCGAACGGTATGATGATGTATGAAACTGTTGAGGAAATCGCGTAAAACGAAGCATTAAATCAAACAAAATTAAAATTACCCTCGCAAAACCGTTCTGTTCGTTTGCGAATTATTCATTGCGTTGTTGCATTCGTCCATTTCCTAAACATTGGCCCCACATCGGTTAGGCCAACGGTGGTCTGGTTAGCTTTACCTTTCACATGCCCATTTGATTGCCTTTTTCAGTATCGTTTTGATGTCTATTTCTCGATCGCTGGTAGATTGGAATGAATTCCCGTGGTCACGCAATACGAAAACCGATCGGCCAGCGAAAAAAGGTCAAGAGAGAGAGAAGCAACAGCTAAACCAGCCACAGTGTTGAGCTTCGGAACACCCGATGATGGATGGTCAATTTTTCTCGTACCGAATACCTTTAAATTTCTTACCAATTTATTGTCCGACGGTAAATCCGAACAATCTTTATCCCATTCTCCTTTACCGACCAGGATTGAAAGGTTGAAAAAAAAAACAGGAACCACCACCAACGGGGGGTGGCCTTTACAAAAAAAAATCCCCCAGCACGATGATGGAAACGATAAGGATCGGTTACTGAAAATAAACGCGAACGTGCCGCTAGCATCAAAATGGGTTTTTGCAATCACCCTGTTTCGGGGTTAGTTTCGTGAAGTCGCGCGCTACACCACCATCAACGACGTCAGCAAACGGGACGAAGGGATGGCACCGGCATTGAGGTGTACGCGCGTGTGTGTGACTGTGTTGCGAAAATTTTGCCTTTCCTGGTCGTTATTTTATGGTTTGCCCCCGTGTTCCTTTATTGGCATTGCCTGACAAAATAGCGTCGTTTGGAAAAATTATCACGAAAATGAAAACGACTTCCAATGACTTAATCGAAGCAATAAAACAAGGCCTCCCACCAAAAAAAAATGGATCGTAAACTCGGTGGCCGGGATCGTGCTATGAAAATTGAACCTGTACATCAATACGAAGCTTTTACTCGCTTCGAAGGGTCTTGAAAAGCTTAACACATTTTTTGCTCGTAGCTGTGTATGTTGAAAGTCAGATAATATCGCTTAAAATGTTATGCTTTTGCGTGGTCGTATATGTATCAGGAACCGCAATAGTTAGTTTATTTGTTGTTAGGGGGGAAGAAATAACAAACCAGAACATTTTGTGTATTTTATATCCCACACCTTACATGTAATAGATTGTGCAACTGCATGGTATAATAAAAATAATATTTATTTGCACTATTTTTTATGATTTTATTAACACCGAACCAGTGATTTTGACTGAAACGCTTCAATTTCATCATATTATTTTTTGGCGTTAAACATTCTTAACGTTGTTAAAATATGAATTTTACATATATACTCTGTAGTACGATCCGCAATAAATACTTCAATTCTTAAACAAATTTGAAAAATTAACAATAAACGAAAAACGCTTAAAACGCTTGGCAGTTCTAGTGTTAAAGCAAGTTTTTGCTGTTGATGCAAGCAGGAAATGTTCGCTTCATCTATTTGTAATTTGATATTGCAAATTGATAAGGCACAAAATTACATACTTTTCACAATGTAATTCCCTCTCCAGAAAAAAACACACACATTTGTCTCAAAATTCAATATCAGCTTACAAGAACATGTAACGCACGCTTACAATGCCATTTTGTTTCACATTAGCGTCCCAATGCGAGCGATCACAATTGTGTTTGCTCTAACGGGAACCCCTTGGCACAAGACGACTCTTGCACTTTTCACTTCTTGGTTTCATTGTTTTTCTGCCTCCCCCAACCGCTCGCAGCAATTCATTTTCCATATTTGGATTGTTGAATTATTCCATATTTTTATCGTTTTTATTTCTTTGTACGCGCTCCATAGCTATCCCTACGTTACGAAAAGGGCAAATCTACATTTACGTCCTGTCCCAACCCGTTTCTTGTCCCGTTTCGATCGATTTGCGCCCACCCCACTAGTTTGCTTGCCCCCAAAAGTCGATAGAATTTCCATTAAAATTCAAAACTCTCTGCCACGTGCACACACATACGATTGGGCCCTATGGATCCATTTTGGGGTTTATTTTCGGCATACGGTAATATGCTGGGTATGGTAGGCCTTTGCCCTACTGCTGCTGCTGCTGCTGCTGGAGCACTTCATGAAAGTCAATCAAAGAATGGAGCTACGGATGAAACTCAACCCCGCGCTCGTCACCGTCCCCCCCCCCCCCCCCGAATCAGGCGGCGACGAAGAAAATGAAGAAAATTTGCTTATCCGGCCACTGCAAGCAAGTTGGGCTCAATGTTGCAAAATCCCCCTTGCGGTTGGTTTTGCGCTGTGCGGAAGTATTTTACCATTTTGATGTTTGATTATATTTAAGTGTGGGTAAAACGAAAACCCCAAAAAAAAATTGGAGGCAGTGATCGGTATAAGAGGAAAATTCCTAATGTTACTGTAATTGAAATTTCCCACTTAATTCCTGGAAAAGCACTTGTACTTAACACATTTGTTTTAGTATACCAAAATACTAAATGCAAATGTCCTTATGCAAATCTTATAAGTTTTTCACAACGGTTTTCATCTTTCACAACAAAGGTTTACAGTTCGGAACTCAATATTTTACTACATTCTGTACAACGATTAGGTTGAAATTTACCAAACTTTTTTCTAAATAGATTTCCTTTTGTTTTACTCCCAAAAAGCTGAAAATGTTTAGTCAGTTAAAAAAACTTCTTTCACAATATTTTTTTTTCTTTTTTTATTCAGATAGAACGGCCATACATTTTTTTTATTTCAACAAATTTTTGACAAAACTTCAGTGAGTGCTGTACACTCAGAATCTTTGAAAGCATTGCAAAAAGAGAGACATAAAACTGTCAAAAATGTTTGTGTTTTTTATTTATCATTATTTTTTCACATACTCTTAAAAATACTGTCAATGCCAAATAATGTAATGTCAATGCAATAATGAATGTTTTTTTAGCTTTTTTTGGGCTTCTGAGCGTACATCTTAATGTACGACAAATCATCTTCAAAGGAGAAACAACATTAGCAAAGCTTTCGAGGTTTTTTTTCGGATTTCAACCTTTCCGCTTATCAGATGTAAAAAGCTAAAAGTAAACGAAAAAGACCATTCAAATGCTTTCCAAAACCCAAACGGTGTTTGCAGTACCGCAATGAAGAAATGTAAAATGGGAACAAAATATCTCCACACACACACACGCCGACCGATCGTACACTGCACCAGAGTACGCCTTGCATTGAAAACGGCGGCTTTACGGAACCCCGAAAGTCTGTTGACATTTTATCCAGCAGTCAGCACATTACCTATGCCTTTTGCGAAACGAATTCAATCCACCAGTTTTCGGTTTCTGTTTTCTGACGCACCGTAACCACCCTTTGACCCATACAAGACCGCGATACACGGCGCGACCCTTTCTTTCGCGGTTGCTCGCTTGTGGATTCGCGCAATGGGAAGACACAAACGAAACGGCTGCGACTTTTAGCTTTCCGGTTTGTTTGTTTCGAACGGTTGGCAGTTCCATCGAACCGGAGCGACATTTGCACGACCTATCGCGGAGAGGTTCCCGCCTGACCTTACCGAAGAAGGGTTGAATGGCAAGTTGCCAAAAAGCATCAGCAACAGGCTGGCTGCGTAACGAACGCATTTGATGGTTAAAGCTTTTTTTTGTTGTTCTGTTCAGCTTCCCAATCAACGAAGGACGGTTTGCCCGAAGGTGGACGTATGTGTGTTTGATTACGGAAAATCCGTTCGAACGGTGGAACATTTATTTACCCAAGTCTTTGCTGTTTGCAGTTTTCAGTTCATGTGTACATTCGGTTCAACTTTATTAACTGAGCAACGTGAACATAAATGCTTCTGCTAGGCGCGAATTTTAGGTTGATTGAACGAAAAACGATCCTATGAGATTATGGTGAAATTAAATGGTTTTTATAACACCATCAAAAGCCGCTTGTAAACAAAAGTGTGTCAAACATTAGATCTTCCAACGGGTATTGGAAGCTTACCAGAAAAACGTAATACTTCATTATGCCAGCTGAAACTCCTGGGAACATTCTACGCTCCATATAACTCGCTTTAGATTTCATCCAACGGTAGGCATGCAAACAAACTCATTTTTGTGTGTAATCCGATTACAGGACAGGCAACAGAGGATACAAATGCGATCAGAGAGCACACGTCCCATACCAAAGGAGTAGTAACACTCTATTCATTATAGCTGTATCCATTATCAGCCACTCGAAACCATGAGTTGTGCCTCTTATTCACCCTTCCAAAAAACCGGGGAGGACTGTTGTAGTGTATTTAATGAGTACCATGGCCACACAACCGTTTCCACTGCTGAGCTATTTTGGTCGCAAGAACACCAAGAAAAAGCTCACCCGAAAGCTACTACTCGCTCGATGATAGTTAATCTTCATGAAATAACATTTATTGCCTTGGGTTAGAATTTCAACTCTATTTTTGGTGGTGGTGAAAAGGGATCCTGGTGCTTTAACGGCTTTTGCGTTTGGTACTTTGCTTGGTACGGAGATCGGACAAACCATCTCCAAAGATTCGGTTTGTAATTGAAAACGATGAATTGACTGTTGAAATTAAACTAAGCTATTAAAATGTCATTTTATAATTTACCCTAGCCGTTTGTAGATAAGAGAAACTGATTTTAAAGCAAATTTATATCAAAATGCTATTGCCAGGTATTTTTTAACTTTTTAATTTTTAATTTTTTTAATTGCCAGGTATATTTAATAGGAGAAATTTTTTAACAACTAAGATGCCAGTCAAAAAATGTTCGCTCCAATATTTCATTTTACCCACATTTCGAGGAGAAATATATAAAATCATTTTTTTAATGATAGCTTATTCAAATATTGATTTAGTAGTAAATCATCCCTTTGAGAGTTGATGAAAAACAAAATATAAAGAGATACGGAAAAACACGTTTTTATAGCTCTTTTCTATCTTTTTATAGCACTATCTATCTTAAAAAAAACGTACATGCGATTTAATGAATTAACAAAATAAAAATAAATGAAAATATGTTTAAGATATTTTAATTCAATACTTTGCAAACAGAATTTAAAATGCATTAAATTTGAAAAGATATAATAAACTGAAAATTTGTCAACATTCTGACAATAAAACGACAATCAACCTATTCATAAAATTGGCATCAAATGCTGATAAATTCTGAACATCTAACGATCGGTTCTAATGATCGATAATATCAGAATAGCACACCGAAACATTAAACGATACACGTTTTTGTTCGTTATTTATCGATATTTAAATTTTAAATTCTTAACAACCTTTTGTTTATTTGTAAATAATAGACAAGCAGCTTACTTATAATACCTTAATCTACAAAGAGCAAAAAAAACTAACTTTTTCTTTGCATGCTCTCTTCATCAATTGTTACGAAAGTATTCCAAAGTATTCCAAGTATCCAAAGAAGTATTCCACGCATTACATTCAGTTAATGGCCCTGTTTTTTTTAACCTACTTCTTTCTATTTACACTTATTACCATAAAGCATATGAATATCATTAGTAAATTCGTGCCTCTTTATTTCAGTACACCCTCTCTACCCTTTACAACCTAACCCGAATCTTGCCCCGCCTGTTGTACGTGAGGAATTATTTTATTACATTTTCACGTCAAAAGAATCTAGCACAGTCCAGCGGCTAATCAGCCCTAAGACCACCAGGTTGAAACGTGAGTAATGGGCAACGGGGTATGGGGTGGAAAATAAAAAATAATCAATAAAATTTAATTAGATTAAATAGCACCAAAGCAAAAGGTTCTCCATTTTTACGGCTTTACGGTTCGCATGCTGACGGTGTGGCTGGACGGTGCCTCGAGCGTCATTTACCGATTGGACGCCGTTTTTTTGTTGTTGTTCTGTTGGTTACTACCACCCTTTTGCTTCCAAAAAAAACGGCACCAGAAAGTGGTACACAAAGGTGATTAGAAGTATAATTTCGACGTATCGAAGAGCAGATCAATAAATAACAATTTTATTACACTTCCCTTTTCAGGTTAGGCAAGCGTAGGCATTCGGCATAAATTGGGGTAAAGTAACTGTGTAAACTCTATATAACTGGTTTCGTGTTGAATTAAATTCTAATTTAGAACAAATTGTACCACTAAACTCCTACCGGTCCTTTCCATCCCTTCCTATGTAACGCCATAGCATTCGTGCAAAATAGTGCAAAAATTAGGAGCTGAAAACACTAAATTACGCACGCTAGCACTCGGCGTTCCATTTACCTGATACTTGTCATTTTTGTGCATATTGGATAACGCTAAATGAAAGTAATTTTTCCCCGTGCCAAAAAGCAAGGTGCGGCCGGGCACGATTAAAGCCTACCACACCGTCGCACACCCATTAGCGCCAGGTTAATGGAACTCTGACCTCCCAACCCCTAGCTTCAGCCACAATTTCGCCGTAAAGCCGTAAGTAAGGCGGCTACGTTTGGTGGATTATTTATTTTTTTTTTACGAGTAAAACATTAGTTTATCCATCTAGAGCCGCTTCCATTACACGCCGGTGACGCGCCGGTAGGGAACGGTTTTGCGAATGGGAAACTACATAGCGTGCTCCGGTTTCGTGCCTTCATTGAGAAATGAAAGGATGGTAAAATATGAGAGGGAAAGAAAAAAGAAAGAAAATTAAGACCCACGAACCCACGTTTGGATGGTAAGCAGCAGTCAACCACCGAGCAGGCCGTCCGTTCGTTGTAGTTTGTGCCACTAATTTGAGGTTTGCCTGCATGTTTGTAATATTATGATTGATTAGCCTTTCGAGCTCAATAAAAAAAGCTCTCGGCACGGGCAAGATCGTGGCCAAAGTACTTTCGATGTGAAAAATGTTAGTTCCCCCTTTCCATCTAATCTGATGTGCGGCGGGTTGGGCTTTACGAAATAGAGTTACCATTTTCAGTGATAAAGAAGGAAGGAACGAACAAAAAATGTTGTTTATTTCGTTCGGTAGATTGAAACCTTTTGCATTACACTAAACGACTCCATTTGCTTTTTTGGTGGGTGATGGGAGATTGGTTTAGTATTTTTTTTCCTTTTTTTTGGTTGTTGCTTAGTATCGTGTCAAGACATCATTTGTATTTAGTGTAAGGAAATGAAGCGATGGCCGCTTATTATGTGCTAGTCAAAGAGGGGGAAAATGTAGTGCCGCTCTTTTGAAGCATAAATATGCCTATTTAAACAGTGTGTGCTGATTGACTAGAATAAAAGGAAAAAGGCGTTTGGGGAAAAAATATTGCAAAATATGATGTATAATTTTTTGAACAATTTTTTAAAAATATTTCAATGTTTAAACGAAAGAACAAACTCAACGAATAACGAAGTGAGAGTCTCAAGTTAAATCCTCGTACTAAAAATACTTTCAACAATAATACCGATTTTGCTCAAAACTTCCATTGGGAATAGAGTTCCCCGTATTCTTCAACAAAGTGCGAAACTTCATCAATTAGAAAATAAGCTTAAGCAAAAACAAGACAAGAACCTTTTTTAAATGTCTATTTTTTGTCTTTCTGGCACTTGAAGCATTTTCCGCCATTTTCTGATAAATATCGAAAATACGCTTCGTCAAGTATTAGATCCACATTTATTTTAAAAATTAATTTTTTACTTATATTTTAAACATTACTTTGTACTCGGATGGTGATAGAAGAAATAATTCAAAGTATTTCAAATTAAAAGTCATGCAAATGTCCTATTAACGAGGTTGTAAGTCTTCCCTATTGGAAATAAAAATTAAAACTATTAAAATGAAGAAAAAATTATTGAAATTAAATAATTAAAAATGCAAATAAAACAAACAAACACCAATTGAACAAAAAGCTCTCTCAGACTGCATTGTTTAGCAGAGTCAGCCATTGCACAACACTGTTACGTGCATTCTCAAGCTCTCTCCCCTTTACGGATTATGTGCCATGTGTTGCAGCAACTTTGTACATTCTTTGCTTTTCACCACAAAACCATCATCATCATCACGCCGTATCATCTCATCGAAAAATGTATGCCAAAAAAAGGTACGTCCATGTGTCTCGTTTCATATCAAGATAAGGGAACGAATGGGACACACCACACTGGTGTAACGTGGTGTGAAAAGGTTATCAAACAAATAAAGAAAACAATTGAAACACTTTTCGTTCCCTTTGTTTTTTTTTTTGCTCTACAAAGCAGAAACTGAAACCATCCTGCCGTAGCAGGTTGCTTGGGAAAGATCTAATAGCATTTAGCAGAAAGGTGTCCGAACGTTGATCATGACTGAAAGCTTCAGCTTGAAGTACAATTTACCACCGAGTCGAACCAGCACTCGGTAAAGCAGACACCATGGACAACAAATCATTCTTTTCTGAGCTCGTTTTTTTGTGCAGTTCTGTGTTTCTATTCTGGCTTTGTGAGTAGAGCGTGGCTGCAGACGGAGCATTAGTGATTCAAAAGCCATCTTGATAAGTTACGTCTGTTTAGAATGTGTTCTTTTTTCTGACTTTTGAGTAAGAAAAATAATTATTTTAATGTAAAGCTCAACTAATTTTTTCCTAATTTCCTTACAGTATAACAAATAGATTTCTATGTAGCAGTTGAATGATAAATTTATTTAACTGCAATTATTTTCAACCGGTTCCCCTTCCTATTTGCACCAACAATGAAAACTTTCGCACCGCAACTTTTCGTTTCACCAAACCCTTACCTATTACCATTTCAAAACCTTTAAGCGCATTCTCCGCGCACCAAATCCTTGACACCCCACACCTCATCCAACAGATAACAAAAGTGTGGCCCGTAGGCGATTAAAAGAAGATGCCGGTGGTTTGCCATTTGTGCTTGGAAAGCTGTGCAAGGGCAGATGGTGTGTGTGTGTGTGCGGCCCTTTGGGGAAAACAGCAAGCTGGCTTGAATTGGCTTTCGGTCGACCGGTTTGCATTGCTCTTGCGTGGTCTTTTAACTATCCTTACCGATAGTGCGCCGGATTGTTGGGGAAAAAGTTATTCCCAAACCAGCAAGACACCGAACCCGGCCGGAAGGATAAGTGCCATACACACACAGACAGAAATCCGTGAATTGCTATGAAAGGCACACTACCACCCTTAGGCACCTTAGCGTGCTTACGAACAAAAAGGTGTGTAGAGTACGGTGGATGAGCCACACACGAAGGAACGGAACCCAACTGCTGGGAATTCAAGAATCAGCACCAGCAGCAGCAAAATACGCCATATCCCATTCTGGGCGCAAACGAATCGGTTATAGAGTCGTTTTTGGTTGAGAAATTCTTGTCATTCATGGTGATGGGATTCTGGAATTGGGGGGGAATCATGCTACAATTGGGCGGCAGCAGCACTCAATCCTTGTAGCCTTCCGCCGTGGAATGTGCACCATTTCAAGCTGCTTTATTGTGGCAATACAAAGTTCGCATTCGTTCATGCCATTCAAATTCACCACATAACTTATCTTTAAATTTTCGGTGAGCGGGGAAGCATTTTATTTTTGTTTCAATTTTTGATGTTGAAATAAATAATTTTTATTTTACTCACCATAATATTTTAAATAGAATGGGTAGGTTTTTTTTAAATAATGGGCTTTATTTTGCCTCGGAAGAAATGTGTTTTTGTTTGCAAAACATTTTTATTATAAAATATAAAAATTATTTCACTTTTGTGAACGACCACGTGGGTTGTGATACACATTTACATTTAATTGAATATTTGCGTTAAAGTTCGTAGACAATCAATAAACATAATAATAACTTTTTATGGCGGAAGGAAAGTTGCCATACTGGCGAGATTTTTATCCTAATATTATGTTTATTATCCTATTTTTTATTTTTATTCTATAATGACATAAAATTTTTCAGTAATTATCGTCAACCGTCACTAAATTACAAAATATTTAAAAATATTTAATATTTCATAAATTAAAAGAGCAAAAGATCAATTTTACATTAAGTCTCCCATAGTGTTAAGTTTTCTTAGTGGTTAAGTCTTTCTATATCGTCATGGGTTTTTTTTGTTCTTTTCCCATAAAATCACAAAATTCAATTCTTAAATTTTCAAAACTCAGCAATATGCTAAAAAATCACAACTAATGAGGAAAACATAAAATGTGAACCCATTATACACAATTGCGAATAATCAATGTAACATTATAATATCTCACTGTCCAAATAAATCCTACTACTACTACTACTACTACATTAAGTCTCCACTCAAAAAAAAATAATTTAATTTAATTTAATAATTTAATGTAAATATTCAAACGAAAATGATTTTATTCAATTCAACAGTTAAAACGACACGCCCTTAACAGACACAATTTAATTAAACGCACAATGTTTAGCTTTAAGCAGATAGCAGATTAACATGCAAACCCCGGACATCCGACAACTGCGACATCTGTAGTAATATAGCCGAGATTGATTGATGGTTCCCACCTTTGCACGGAACCGTACCATCAAACTTTTCATTATTGGCATTCGAAACATTCGGCCATGGTTTGCAAATGATTTATGATGCGCGGTTAATATGTTATCGGTCGGGCAATCGGGCCACGAAAGAGAGTGAGATAGAAGGAGAGAGAGAGAATTATGCAGTGAAACAGGGATGGACAGCAAGTTGTACGGACATGGTGAGTTATTATCATCCGTCGAGCTAATTATTCAATTAACCACGTCCCATCCACCCATTTCCGACTTTTCTGCAGGTTGCCATGAATGTGCCAGGGGTTTTTTTTGTTGCTTCTTTAGTTCGATATCATCCTATACCATCGAGATAAGCACAGTCCCAACAGGGAGGAAACATATTTCAACACTTTTTTTTATACCAAATCTGGCCTCCGTTTTGGTGCGAATGATGTGAGAAAAATCACGAACAGAACAACAAAAATAATCCCAAAAAAAACGACCACCCCCACCTATTGTGTGGGATGAAGATTGGCAAACAACCCAGCTTTAGTGTGTCCTTACGCTTTTCACTGGATCAGAAAGGTCGATTTTTTACTTTTCCTTGATCAAAGTTCTTATCGTTCCGGGGGTTGAGAGAGGAGGAGAGAGGAGGAGGGGGAAGTTTTTTTTCTGTCGCCTATTTTATGTCTTTCCCAGTGACACTTTTTTCTATCTTCCCCATTTGCTACAACTACAGGCTTCGTCATAATTTTGTCAACGCATAAAATCTAGCGCCTGCAGGGACAAACTGTTACAAAACCCGGAGACCATCCGTGCGGTTCGGTATTGGGCGGCAGTGTAGGCGACACTGGTGATGGGCAATTTGAATTATTCATGCCACCGGGTATGAGCCATACGTTTTTTTTGTTTCCCCCCTTTTTTGCCTTACCCATCCCGTAGGTTAGGTGTTCCGTGTCAGTGGCTGACATTATAAGGAGCTAAACGCTATGTCAACGTGAGGGTCGTCCCAAGCGATCGTTGATCCTCAGTTCGCTTTCCACTTCACCGAATGTTTCCACCTTCCAACGCGTAAGAGCCACAAAGAAGGTAATGAAACAACTAAAAAAAAGCAGATATCCCACTTTTAAACCCTTTAAGGCATTTTTTTGGCGCCATGCCCTAATGTTTTTGCCGCTACTCAATCGTGTCACAGCTCGTGAGCCGTGGTAAAACAGTTTTGCAAAATTATTACCCACTCAAAACGTGCTACCGAGGGAATAGAGGGCGAGTAGCACATTTTTGATGTGAGAAAAATTCCTCCATCCAATCCATCCAATGGGGAAAAGGGGTTAATGAAACAAAGCAAAAAAAAAACCGGAATGTACTTAAAACGTAAGAGCAAACCAAAAACCAAGAAAAAAAAAAGGTTGGTGATTGATAAGGGTACTTTGAGCCATTTCGTTCGACACCCGCTTTGGGCAGTGGGAAACATTGTTTGTGAACGAGGCGACATAAATGTTTCGTTGAAAATTGCATGCCATAACTTTCGTCTTCGTGATTGAGGAAGCTGAAGCTGCAAGAAATATTGCTTCGGATGTTTTTTTTCGTGGCGAATTGCAACACTAGTCTATGCTGGACATGGGAATGTAGAAAGCAGATCGGAGAATTCACATTTCCAGAGTACATTGATGCTTCGATCATTGATGAAGCTACTTTTCATTGGTAGAAGGACTCGACGCTAGAAGGGAGTGGAGCACACATGATAAGTACGAGACGAATGTGCGTTTACATGCTCCAATGCTATGCGAACATGGAATTAACACATACAAGCGCAAACACACACACACACGTATCGGGTCTGACTGATGGTGTTCCCGCAGCTGTCCCTTGTCGTGTTTTATGTATCTTCATCCCAACTCCCCCAAGGGGGCGTGGAGAATCTCAACCGTACAACCAATTCCAGGATGCTCTGCTACACGTGACTACGATGCCGAGAAACCGATATCGGTGGGCGCCGCTTTTTAGGATGTGTCGACCAGCAACAGAAAGCGCAAGGATGGTAGACAATGGTAAGTGCGATCGCGTGCAACTACAAGCCATCCGCCGTACACTGATGCTGATGCTATTCTTGGTAGTCGTACGGCCATTTGGACGACCATTCGGAAGACGAGAAGGAAAAGGAATAATTTATTACCCACCAACTTAAACGTGCTATTCCCGTCGTCTATGCTGACGTGCCATTCCAAATCACCGAGCATCGACCGAGATTCAATGCCAAGACATTGGGCCTTTCCGGCATGTACAGCATATAGGTGGCAGCAGCATAAGTGTCTTTGGGGGGGGTACAAATTCTTAGCAAAGCGAGATAATGACTTCGATACCGTGGTTTGGTCTAACAGTTTGGTGTGGCGTTAGCACACATCCCAGTAGTTGGATTGAGATGAATTGAGGCAATAAAACGGTACCGAGCTTGATTGGATGTGTGTTGCTTTTGGGGGCATGGAAAGGTTTTTTTGGAACGGGAGCCTCGAAAGAGGCAAAAGTTTTCTCTTTAATTAACATACTAGGAATCATTTTAGCACAACAACGCTTTGGGCAGTGTGGACGAGTTGTGTGCTTTATGGTGTTATCTCAAATTTTTATTGTTTCATATTTTTTAGTAAAATATTATGTTATACGATTTTTTTTTTGGGTAAAAAAAAATCGCTTTAACATTTTATTCAAAACGCCATAAATACCCGATATTGACAACTGCTTGAAAAAAACATTGAGTCTTCAAGTTTAGCTGTCTGCCGACTATAAGCTACATTAATTGCAGATTTTAAGCTTCTTTTATCCTCACTCAAACAAAACACAAAACCGAGCATCCAATCGGCTTTTCGCTGTCGACTTTTCGTAGAACATTCGATACAGTTTCATCCTTTGGTATTTTATTTTATTTCTCCCCTCAGCTGGTGTGCTAAGCACTCACACACACACAAAAAAAACAAACAAACAAACGCAAACATAGGCGTCAAACGGCAAAAGTATGTTTGAAAACCATTCCTAACAAGCCATTTGTTGCCGATATAGGAGCAGCCGCTAGTATCGCTTTACTGCGAATTTTTCGCCTCGTTTCTGCGCATCGTATCGACAGCCGAATGAATAATCGTTCGTAGAATTATAACAAAATGACGCCCGGCCTCCCCACCCGTCCCCCCCCGGAAGGAGCAATGGTCGATCTACCATTCTCGACAAATGCCAGAAGCCAATAAGTGGGCATCAGGTGATGTGGGACTACTAGCAACAAAAAAGAGAAAGACATTTTGTGAAATAAAAAAACCCACACAACGATAAGTTACTTTTTGATGTTGGGGATGGCACTCTGTTGAATGATAATAAACAAAAACAGAAGAAAAAAATCGTACTCGTGTTTCATCGTATATGGTATGTTGCTCCAACGCATCACCACACAACACTCGATCCAACCGCCATTACCCTGGAGAACTGGTTGTTATTGCTTGTGACATATGGGAGAGCGAAGAAGACGAATTAACTTCCATGACAACATTTATCATGTTCGGCGAAAAACAAAATATGTTATGTGAAAACATAACAACAGGCGCTCAGACACACACACACACACAATTGATTTACATTTTTTAAGCTCTTGTGATTGGTTTTACTATTGCCATGCTGGGTCCAGAAAGGGTATCGGAATCAATATGTCACGAGAGATTTCAAGGGATGTTTGAACTCACATTTGGCACATTTTTTCGAATGTTTTTCTATTTCCTTATCGATTGTCCAGACATTGGAATGTTAAATGGACATACAAATAAGTTATTGGAAAGCCCAGATGGATTCAATAATCCACTTAAATTCCGCTGCTAAAAAAATTATTCCGGAATTAAATCCAGAGTTGAGTTCGGAGTCTAACCGGGAGTCAAATTCAGAAATATTTTTTTGTCTGGAAACAAATATTTACGTCACTACAGGTACTATTGTGAACCGATATATATAAGTTCATAAGAAATTGAAGCAGTTCCGGAGTCGAGTCCGGATTGTCATGGAGTTGGATATTGCTGGCAATTATTATGTAAAACTTAATACACTAATACACTGATTTCTAAATATGTATTATTCGTTTAGAACTACTCTTTTCGTGTATAAAAACTGGAATAATTGAACAAATCAAAATGAACTTAAAAATCTAATATCAAACTTTAAGGACAAAACGAACAAAGTGCTCTTGTAAGAGCTTGAAGTTATACGACCGGAAATACTTTAAGCTAATTATTATACGAAATAATATAATAAAGAAATCCCTCATTATTACGTTACATTTCGGCAGGAAACTCCTTCAAGGTTATCCAACATTTCCTTAGGAAAACGGTAGATTAAGAGCATGCGATACAACACCAAAAGAAAAAAAACGGTTATGTATTCTCACCGTTCCCTACCTGGGAATAGATTCATTCATTCATTCATTCATTACATTTCCAGTCACGAACTACCGAAACATAAATTTGTGTTTATTCCTATGCAAATGAGCGCTATCAGATTCCATTAATAGCACTCACTCAAACTACCACCCCACGACGGTGGTAAGTTTATTTCCTTTTACAGTGCTGAAAATGGTTCCAAAAAATATTCTCCGCATACAACAGGAAGGAGGGAGAGGTTGAAGGACCCCGCCATTTCTTTCTCGCTTGATAAAGTACATTCTACAGCCAGTCGCGTCCAAAGTTACGTTTGCCGCGCAGAAGATCTATTCCTCCGGGGTGATAAGCTGAGCCACATGAAGTTCATGTTTCACAAACCCCGCGTCGTAGCATTCGTAGCAGTGCCAACCATATTTATGGGATGCTCACGGCAGGCGCTTCGTTCTTTGCTTCGTTATCTAATGCAATTTAGGGTAACGATACAATCACTTTGGGGAACGGTAACCCTTGTTCGGTTCGCTCAACGGCATGATTTGTCAGTTGGTGTACGCGCTTGTACACTTGCCGGTCCGGGTTTGGGTCGCAATTTAAATTTATAATATTTTCTTCTAGTTTTGTTTCATAAAAGAAATATACAATTATTAGGATTTGTTTTTATTTGTGTTTTGTCTCTTGTAAAACGTAATATTAAGATGAATTCATCAACAATCAAAGTATTTTATTTTATAAAATTTTCATTCGACCATTAGGACTCTTCAACCAACAAATTGTTTTCAAACCCATCATTCCTTCGTACGTACGCATGGAATGAAATATTTACGAAAATCTTGTATTCCATGTTCGACTTTCTTGCGAAAGGGAAATAAATTATTGTGAATAATATGCAGGCCTATTGCCCGATTAACACAACTGCCTGGATGCCAATCATTCAAATGTGGCACAATATGGGTTTCCACTCACTTACGACGATAGCCGTTAAGACGCTGATCTGAATCACACAAAAAGCAATCAAACAAACGTTTGAATGGTTATCATTCCATTGAGATCCACTTCAGTTCCATGGCAATCAATTTGTTCTCTCATAGTTGGCCGTATGTTGGCTAGCAACACATCTTTCCCCCATCCGGTGTTGCCGTAGTTTTCACATACCAAACCTTAAAGCTACCAGGCGTCTCCATCGTTGTACAGCACTTATGGCTAATAAGAAGCAAAAGCCATACCAGTCGCTTCGTTATCATTTCAACCCGACGGGTAGCCACCCGGGTGTAGATCTTACTCCTAAAAGTGCGAACGTATCGCCACGAAAAAAGAAACCCCTTTTTTCCTTTTTGTCCCGTTGTGCTAAATCGAGCGGAAAACTATCGACAGATTGTTGGGACGCGAAGCGAAACATGCTGCGATCAAGTTGAGGAGGTGAAATTTTCGATAACGCAAGTAAAATGTATCCGTTGTGGGGGAATCGATGCAAGAAACATATCTCAAGCTGACACGAATTTTTACTCCACCCTTATCTCGGGGACTCGTATCTGGGGTTTTTTTTTTTTTTGTGTAACAGAAGAAGAGTCACTCTAGTAGACACAAGCTGTCCTTTCGTAAGGATGTAATATTGGTTTCGAATTGTGCTTACTAAAGTGATGTCGTTGTACAATCGCACCAAATCGCTTCTATGTGAATGTGAGCCACTATGAACAACATTTAGACAACCGAACGAAGGATACAAATCCGGAAGCACCGTCATCGTTGTCAATTTCTTCGAAACGTGTCGAAAGCTAAACACCTTCTTGCATTGCCAGTAAGATTGCTAGCAATGAAGAGGCGGCACGCTGATGGATGGCAGAGGGATGATGTTGTTGGCAAAGCTTCTTCAAAACCATAATCGTTTGATTTTTTTTTCTCCGCCGGTAGTGTAAATATGGTACGAGCTTCCTTCCGGGTACGGGGTTGTTTTTGGAAAATTTCAGTGCTTTGTTCGACGAACAATTTTTTAGGGGTTTGTTATAAAGGAGTTCAAATGGATGCTGAAATGGCGTGCTTTAATGGCAGTCAATATTTCTTTTCCTGTTTTTATCTTTCTTAAATTCTTTCTTTTTTTAATAATCCAATTATCTCTTTTGTTGTTTATATGTTTCTTTTTTCTGGCAAACAAATCTTATCATTCCATTATAAATTGCAGAATCTTCCAAATCCAACGAAGCACGGAGCGGATAACACCATACGGTGGCGCTTATCATAGACGATTAATATAGACTCCCATGCTTCCGGAGTTTATTAATAAGCTTTTCCTTTTACGTAGCAAAACAGAGCACCTTTTTAGCCCGGTGGTCGCATCCATCCATCATCGCATTTCCGGCCCAGTAACGCCCGGACGTCACTTCCAGCTAATAAACACAAACAAACATACGGTCGCGGCACATCCAGCTTTCACATCTGTAGAAACACACACAAACAATCGATTTTGTTTCCCGATCGCATGCAGCAGCAAACCATGGCCGGAAGACGTGCCCCAGCACTGTGACACGGACTCATCAGAATTGATGATGATGATTTAGGATGGAGCACACACCCCCCCGACGTGTTCCCCTAAACGGTGTGTTTCGTCAACCGATCCTGCAAGTGCGTTCCTATGTTGTACTTCTGCTGGATTGTTTGATTATAAGCCCTACTTTGAATCGTTACGGGATGTATGCGGATAGTGGCTTTAATTTTTCCTCTTTTACGACACTAAAATCACGCTCCCCCAAAAACGCCGGTAACAGCATCGAGGGAAGCTAGACGGTAAGACAAAACACAGTGTTGACATTGGGTTAGCCCGTGCAAAAAACCCACCCTGCTGGGCTGGGTGTTTGGGGTTCATTCGAGCGTTACATAATGTGTCTTTAAGCGAGAAAACGTATCAAGCGTGATCAGCACGAATTCTGTGAAATTCGTCACTTACACCACCACTCAAGAATGCGAGTGCCGGCGTAGTCATTCTCACACGAGCGAAAGGTTGAAAAAGAACAAACAAAACAAAGAAAGAACGAAAAAAAAACCTGCTCAGAAGTGCCCACATCGAGGACGTAGTTGCGGCCATTCAATGATACGTCTTTGAGCAAAAGGGAGATTTCTTTTCGGGGACCGCATCGCTCTAAAGAGCACTAAAAAAAGGAACAAGAGCTGTCAGCAGCTTTGCCTGGATGGAAAGCAAATTATGGCACAAAGTGAGCCGATGCTGAAGGATCTGCTGATACACACCCACACACTGATGCGTTTACTAACGCCACTGGTGCTGGTGTTGAAGCACGATAAGAAATATGCACATTTGCGCTTTTCTTCTACTATGCCGTACGAGAAGTGCACGGATAGAAAGCACGGCAAACGAAAGCAAAGATTGTCAGCAGTGAGAATAATCAATGAAGGAAATGAAGTGAACGTCGTACGGTGGCAGAAAATGAACATCCTCCTCGTGTGCACAATTGCAGCAGGAAACTGTGTACACAAGCGAATGAATGCTAACGTACAGCGAATGCCAGCTGCGTTCCACAAAGCAGCGTATACGAAGAAGTGAAACATAAAAGAACAAAACATACAAGAGCGGTACATGACAGCACACAAAAAAAGACACACAACAATGAAGAACATCCGTACAGAAGTATCGAGCATTGGTATTCTGGTCTAATTCCAAGAAGGATGGTATTGTTTGAGATAAATGTACCACATTTACTTTACAGAGTATATTGCATTTCACACTTTATAAACGAATCGGCAGTACGCCCGCAACATTCCCAAAGCAAAAAAAAAAATCGCATCAACCTCAGCTGGCCGGTTGCTATGGCGAAGAAAATGAAGCAGGTTCAGCGGAGCCAATAAGCTTCCACAATAAGATACACGCACACCACCGTCACTGCACGTGACACCGAAACCTACACGATGCACAGGGAAGGGGGAACGCGAAAGTGTTAAACTAATTTGGCACCACTTGAAACGGAAATCTTTTCCTTCCCCCTTTTTTTGCTACATTCATTGCGGCAAGCATCGATTCGACAGTTTGTCTCCTTGCCGTGGTGCGGATGTACGCGCTTCACCAAGAATCAATCGAAACTACCACCCCTGCACACACACACACCCACACACACACTCACGTAAACGCTGTTGACGCGGCGACACGTAAAAGGACCTGCGGTGCGATCTACAGTCCTCGAAACACTGAACACTTTTGCTCGATGGTTGATAAAAATACACCGTCTGACAATAAACATATGATCCCGAACGCGTAAGCTCAACCGAAGAAGCTTTCAGCTTCGGGTGGCGAGTACTCACGAACTACACAACTCACTGTGGAATCTCTCACTAGCGGAGAAATGCGTGTTGAAATAGCATTACGTGAGATAGATTGCTCACCTTTCTCTGCGGAAAGGATACTGCGTGAGATGAGATGTGTTTCACTTCACGGTTAGATTTGATTTCACTCACGTACGTGAGGTACTCACTGCCTTTCCCAATGAGTGCTGGCGTCGGCGCAAACACGATTTTTGTTGCGAGTGGCCATCGCTAAAACATGTGTCTTTTGTTTTTTTTTCTTTCTTTTCGAAGCTAAATTCGAAGCTAACGCATCGTGCGATGCGTGGGTGTGCGACAGTTTAAATCGGCTTAAATCGGTTTTGAGCAGTTCATTCTCACGTGGTGCGCACAAGGTTCGTGCCATAAAACAACGAAGACTAGGAAATGGAAACGGAACGATCCGATATAAACATATATTCGATTAACTTCAAAAGTAATGGGTGCCTCCATGGTTGTTCGAAGTTACTTAAAGCTGTCAAACGTCAAGCAACATTTTCTTTTGAACAATTATGAGATTTTCTGCGACTTTACATAAAATGTAATATTGGACAACTCAAAACATTATTATTTTATAATTTTGTTAAAATGTATCGTCGTAGTTGCAATATTTTGTATTGCCAAAGTAAAAAGTACTGGGCGACTCCATCGTTTTCTGAAGTCACTTAAAGCTGCTAAACGTGAATAATATTTTCTTTCGAACAACTATGTGACTATGTATGGCTAAACGTAAAATGTAATGTTGCACTACTCAAAACTTGATTATATTATAATTTCGTTAAATGTATCCTCGTACATGAAATGTTTTGTTTGCCAAAGTAAAAAGTACTGGGCGACTCCATCGTTTTCTGAAGTCACTTAAAGCTGCTAAACGTGAATAATATTTTCTTTCGAACAACTATGTGACTTTGTATGGCTAAACGTAAAATGTAATGTTGAACTACTCAAAACTTGATTATATTATAATTTCGTTAAATATATCCTCGTACATGAAATGTTTTGTTTGCCAAAGTAAAAAGTACTAGGCGCCTCCATCGTTTTCTGAAGTCACTTAAAGCTGCTAAACGTGAATAATATTCTCTTTCGAACAACTATGTGACTTTGTATGGCTAAACGTAAAATGTAATGTTGAACTACTCAAAACTTGATTATATTATAATTTCGTTAAATGTATCCTCGTACTTGAAATGTTTTGTATTGCTAAAATAAAAAGTACTGGGCGACTCCATCGTAACTTGAAATGATTTTTTTGTATCTCAAGTAGCTATATTTGGCCCAATTACTTCCGGAATTAAAGTTGTGAGAAGGAATTATCTCCTAACGAATGTGTTTTTGTATCCTTTCTTCGGGATCTTAATGCGGGATTTTCGAGATTTTGATACAACTTTTGGAGATTGAAAAACTTTCGAAAATAAACTTCTTGTGAAGCCTTTTTTTGTTAATCGATTAATAGATCATATCAAAATGTTAAATGTGAGTTTACGTATAGAAGAATCTTACTAAAACCGTTTCCCACTCGTAACGTTCCGTGAGTACGTCAGTACATAAATTCGAGAGTGCATGAGTACGTGAGTAACAGTACAATCAGAGCCCAACAAAAAAGCATATGTGAATCAACAACATTATGAGAAACATCTCATCAATAAACGCATGTTTTCCGTAATTTTCGCCAATACAGTTGCTTATTGAAATTTCCATTTCCAAATTTCCAATTTTCCGATTCACTTACCATTTAAGAATTATATAGACTTCTATTTATTCGAGCAGGATAAACTGCTTACATAAATTTACAAAAATAATGCTAACAATAAAGCGTTTGATTTAAACTCTAACACCCAACTACCGTTAATAATGCACATAAAATTTATGAATAAAAATATGCAACACAAACTAAACCATCTGATGCTCTCCAACATGCAACTCTGGAACACATGTTGTGTATTAAAATTTCTACCCATTTTGGGCGAATGGTTGATTTATTGAAGTGAATAAAACATACACCAATAGGATTAGCATCGTTGGGGCTGTAGAAAGTATAAAGCAGAAGAAAGAAAAAAATCGAACAAATGCCTGCAAAGACTTATCATCACACCATTGCAGTGAAGGCTTGTGAAAGGATAGCAAAATCGGTTACTACACAAAAATAACACATGACTGTACACATTCGTACCAATGGCTACGGAGAAAGGGGTATGAAAATAAAACCATACCTAACGATTGCAGTGGCTCATATTTCAAAACCATCAATGCATCTAAACACAAGATGCAAGTGTGCATTCAGTGCAAAACTACATCTGATGGATCGTATACAACATGATCGATGGTCCGTTCTAGTTTAAATGTAGATATTTTCGAGGTTCTACATTGAAAAATAACTGAACATGTAACTGTACATATAATCTAACTTTCCTACATCAATCGATGAGTTACAACACTCTCGACAAACACTTCAAAGTCGCTCGCAAAGCGTCTTTTATGTGGTACCTGCTGCATACGGTTGCAGCTCAATCCGTAACAACAATCTGGGTATGTTCACTAAAGCAAAGCATAAACAAACAAATAACTCGCGCAAAATCCAGTCCGGCACAACACGCTGATTGAACTGTATGGTTGAATTGGAAAAGCGGAACATAAGAGAACCGTCCAAAACTGTAAATGATCCGCTTATCCGAACAAAAGCACGTCTCGATTGTTGGCACAATATTCATAGCGACGGATTCGGGTGTGCCAAACCAAAGTCAACATAAACCCGAGCAGCTACACTAAAAACGTTAAACCCTCAAACGCAGTCAAACGGTCAAGTGAACTCAACGGGCAAAGTGTAACAACAACCAAAAAAAAAAAAACAACTCCCTCGTACAAAGAAGGGAAAACGATGTAGCACAAGGCAGAAGTGAAAATACGTTAGTATTAGCCATTCATAAACACAACACGGAAGCCTCTTCCCCTCTTCCTCCATTTTACTTCATCCTTCGTGTTTGGCCGGGAACACCGTTAAGCTGTGAGTAAATAGTAAATATGAAAATTCCACTCATCGACACGCCAGCACACGTTCCAGTGTAGCGATGGTGATGGTTGGTGAGCAGCGAAACCGAAATGGCAAACAACAATAAACATAAAACACTGCCGGTATGGAAGTTGTAAAAAGGTAGCAGATGATAATAGAGATACCCCCCCTTGAAAGGCAATCGAACATCAGTAAAGGGTAGAAATATTATGAAAGCAATCGGAAAGTTCGGAACAACTTTTCTAATTGGTACACTTTTGTTATGGAAATTAAAAAAAAACAGCTAGGAACTACCAAAGCATACGAGTTAGTGTTGCTAAAAATAAAGCCACAAAATCCTCCATGCCATAAGGTGAATTCGGTACGGAGAGTGATGGTGGAACGCGGTTGGGAGAAAACATAATCTCTTCATGCTGCTGCTGCTCACCACTGTTTTCTCACTTCGATTTTGTTTAGATGTATAGATGAAGTGGCGCACGTCGGTGGACGGTGGCCATGTTTTCGACACACTCATAACTATTAACGGTGATGAGGGGGTACGAGTATCCAAACCATTAGCGCAGCATTGCTATACGGTTATTTTATTATCTTTAAATGGCTCTATCGAGATAGCGATCTACGATTGAGAAAGCGTTTATTCTCACGTACACGTATCATCATACCGGGTTTTTTTTTCGCTTTTTGTTTTGTTGGTCGGGACCACCATTCTCGGGGTGGTCAATAGTTAATTTGCATAGAATAAACATTTGGCCTACATGCAGCATCGATACTAACGCCAATGGTGCTAATAATCCTTTTGGGAAGTGGCAAAGTATAAATAAACCATTAGACATGGTTAAGTTGTGTTAAAGCTGTAGCTAAGTAGGATGGAAAACAGATTAAATGTTTCTGTATGATGAATGCTAGTGTTATTGATAGAAAATATTATTAAATGAGCTTTCATTTATTGTAGTTATATTTTTATAGTTTCGTTTGTTTTTGTTTTTTAACTTAACTTATAAAAGTTAATCTCAATGCAAGAGGAAAACTCTTTCGTATCGCTTCTCTGGAAATATTACTTTTAAATCGTGTTTGAGAGAGTTTTATATGGAAAAATATTGTGTCAAAAAAATGTCAATTAATGTTTCAATGGTTTACCGATATCAACATCAAACATCAAACATCACACACACACTAGTACAAACTGTGTATGTAAAATGAATAATAAACCTTTAAGCGTTCACATAGCGTATCTTTTGGCCTCAAAACAGAAGCAAAATGTTAAACAAGTAGAATACCAGGTAAAAGATTAGAAGCAAGATTTCTTGTATCTACCAACACTGGATAATCTTTCCCGTTCAAAACAGTTTGCCCAACGATCCTCAAACAAACCTTCGAACATACTTCGAGAAAAGATTCGAGAGAGACAAGGTAAAAACAGTCGGGCACAGTTCGTTTAAACAGACTTATTAGTATACACTTAACTATTTTGATAAGTACAATGAAAATCAAAGAAAATTAATAGTAAAAAAAATGAACAAAAATAATGAACGCTTTAATAAAATATGCAAATAACATCTACCCATTAAAAATTTCATTACTGTAATGTGCATGCGATTATTTATAATAAATTTTTTTACTACAGCACGCAACACGACTGACGCCATGGACACCTCATTAAGCATTCAAATTGTAAAAATAACCATGTTCCAAGCACTGGAATCGAAATAGGCACTTAAATAAAACACATTATTATTCATATTATTCATTACGGGGGAAAAATCGACATTCATACGAACATCTAATAGATATTATCGCTCACATGAACGAAAAGTACCAGGCGCCTCCATCGAACGAATGACATTTTTCTTCACGTGTTTTTTTTAAACACTCTTTATAAAACATTAAAAATTTGTCAGTAAATGTATGTTTTTTTTTACAATCGACTACCACATACTAACAGCCACGTATTTGAGAAACAATTGAAATCGAAGCAGGGGTCAGACTATAGACGACCAAAAACAAAACAAAAAAACAAACATATCGACAGCATCAACCTGTGCCCTTAGTCGCACTCAATATGATGATAGCAAAATAAATATTTATCCAACAACCAACATTTCCGCGGCAACCGACAAAATTGCTTCTGTCGCGCAGACAAAACAAAACAAAAAACACACGTGAGAATGTGCACTGTGGTGGTACAGTGGTTTGTGGTACTGTATGGGTCAATGTATTACACCCATTTACGACGTTTGTAAAAGCACACACACACACGCAGACACACACACAGAGAGAGTACATCAACGGCAAGATCAAAGGTTGGTGTGAGTGCGTCGTACCATAAAGCATGGTCGCCTTGTGCGTTTTTTTTTAAGCTGAGCTCAATGGGAAACTCGATAGAGCGGAACGGAAAATCAAATCAAAATTGAATCATCCCGTACAACATTAGGCGAAAGCAAACGCAACGGTTTCACGTTATAGTGAGCTATTCGGATAAAATGACCCAACGGGATCGTCTATAAATGGTGGTCGTTAGATCGGTTTTTGGTTTTCCGGTACTGTGAAGATAAATAAAGTGGCTATAAATTTGTTTTACTTCTGTTTTTTTTTTTGCTGTTATTTTTGCGAGACAATTTTTCCTTTTTGTTCACACAATACAGATAATAAGATCGGTACTAGGAAAACCATAAACGAGCGATCTGTGTCGTGTAAAAGAAAACGGAAATGTTTCATAAATTTTCGCCATATATGAATGGTTCTTCGTGCACTAAAACGAGATAGAATTCTTATGGAAATTGTTTTAAAAAATGACTAGATATTTAACAAAAAAGCCAATTAATTTGCTTTTTAATAAATAATTTAATAAACAAACCATTTGCTTAATTTTCTTATTAACGCGTTTCACAACTGGAAACATCATTCCCAAATAAGCTTTTTTTTAATTACAAAAATGGGAAAAAATACATTAAATGAAATATTATCATTGACTTTAAGAACCTGGTGGAAAAACAAATCTAGCATTAGAAATAGATCGATGATTGGATGGATTTATTTGCCCGGTGTCTAATGAAAAACCTGATCGACATCAGTGATAAAAAGAGAGAGAAGAAAGAAACATTGTCGAGTACAGTGCCAAACGACTAGGAAATCGACGAAAATTCATCATTGAGTGTTTCTCGAGAACGTTGAAAAAAAGCAACAGAAAAACACACACACTCACATACCAATCATCTCCCGTATAAGGGCAATGTGCAAAATGTGCTTTTTCGCCTGGTTGCTGCATTGATTCATCTGGCCGTTTTTTCTTACATCTTCTTGCCTTTAATCCTGGTGTGAAAGAATAGTGGCCTTGTGTGATAAATTGAACCGCCATACCCGCAGCTGTTTGGCCGATCATACTAAGGAAGAATGAAAAAAAAAATCCACATACATTTGGCTTCAGTTGAACGGAATGCTACGGAACAGAAACACGTTCAGCGAGGTGGCGTGTTAAAAATTTAAAGCCAGTCCTCGAAAGTATTGCGATGCGAGCGTGACCGAAATTTTTGAAATAAAAAAAAAAACCTGAAACACTCTTCTTGCACGTTACGGGTCCCGTCGTGTCATCATGGGCCTTACACTTTGAGCAACGATCAATTTCGGAAAGCGAATGAAAAATTCGTCTCTTTCATGCGCAAACATTTCGCCCTCCTCCGGCAGTTGCAAAGGAGTTAAAAGGGAACAGAAAAAAAAACAAAACGGCGGTCAGTTTTTACTGGACATTTAAACTGTAACCCTACGAAGCGTACGATCAAGCGTAACGAAATGGTTGACAAGGTGAAAAAATGAATGATCACCCATTTTTTATGGGTGCCATGGTTATGCTCTTTTGTCGAAGAGATTAAGAGATAAATATTCTTCAATCAAGATAAATATTTAAAATACGCACGTTTAATTCGTTGCCACTAATTTTGCTATTTTACGGTTGTTGTGAACGCAACGATCAATCGTTCTGATTCACGTTTTTTGAACACATTTTCAAATCTATTAAACGGTAAAGTAGGTCACTACGCGATACGTATAAACAACGACAAACCAGAACGCGTTCAGACCCTTAAGCGTTAAACGACAATCGAAACATAATACGGTCACAGCGCGACGCGCGAAAACATAAACAATCAGCACGCGTTCTGATCTTAAGCGTTAGGTCGTACGTTCAGGCGATCATGTTCGGGCACCGGATATCGCAAATTGAGAATCAAAAGAAATACTGATAATGCATTATGGGTGCTGTTGACATGAATGCGAAATCGCATCTTAAAACATCCAGTAAATTGGGTCATGGCGCGCTACGCATAAGCGTAAACAAGCTCGGAAGTGTGTTGGGATAAACGTATGAATTTCGGACCTTAAGCGTAAATTGATCATGCTCATCATAACAATCAATATAAAACACAGAGGAAGCATTACGAATGCTATGGGATCAAACTCAAATGCTATCGTATGGAAATGATTTCATCTCGTTTTAATCCCTTCATCTCACTTTTACCTTTAAGACTCAAGATCCATAAGTTAGTATATAAGCCGAAAGAAATTATGAATAAAGCACTTACAATCTTACAACGAACGAGAACAGTCGCGTCCGCGTTTCATTTCCACGAACTTAAGTAAAATTCGCGTCTTCGCGTAAATTCCACTCCAGTGGACTATAAGTTGTATGTTTTATGAAACTAATCAGACGCGGTGAAAAAACTTCAAATGAATCTTAAAAGATTTTTAATTTATTTTAATATAAGAATCCATAAAGTTTATATCAGTACAATTTTAACTAATAATTGTACTTAAAGTGTTAATTTGTTTCAAGCATAGTCAAATGTATTCCTTTGCTAAAAATACAAAATATGTTGAACACGACAGTTCACATTTATTTCCGCTTCTCATACCGAATTAACATAAATCACACTCGGTGAAATCAATTTTAGCTGAAATCATATGAATTTTTTATGAAATTATTCCATTTTCAATCATATCGAAATGAAGACAACGCAGCAACGAGAACATGTCTGTGCCGAAGCATTTTTGTTCGGTACACGCTTGCTGGTGTCCGGGAATGTCTTATGAATACCGAATCAACTCCATCGTTTAACTGAAGGAGAAATCCTCGGTGGTGGTTGTGCTGCTGTTGGTACCATAACGCGGGACACCATCTTTTCTTTGCTACTTCTTTCCGCTGCCCTGTTGGTTTTGCCGGTAAACAAATCAAAATGAATTTGTGAAGAAAAAAAAAATGGTTTTTTGGTATGAATCTTTGCCAGCTCGTTAAGCCGCGAAACCGAACGCAGGCCGAAAACCCACGTTGGTCGGTTGATTTATGAGTGGTGAGTGTGTTTATCGCTTGTGAATTCATAACCGTGAATATTAAATCGGTAGCAATATCGCGAGAGGCAGCATAGTCACTGCCCATTTTTGGCAACAAGTGGTAGTGGTTCGCTACCGTTATAGTCCACTGGAGTGGAATTTACGCGAAGACGCGAATTTTACTTAAGTTCGTGGAAATGAAACGCGGACGCGACTGTTCTCGTTCGTTGTAAGATTGTAAGTGCTTTATTCATAATTTCTTTCGGCTTATATACTAACTTATGGATCTTGAGTCTTAAAGGTAAAAGTGAGATGAAGGGATTAAAACGAGATGAAATCATTTCCATACGATAGCATTTGAGTTTGATCCCATAGCATTCGTAATGCTTCCTCTGTGTTTTATATTGATTGTTATGATGAGCATGATCAATTTACGCTTAAGGTCCGAAATTCATACGTTTATCCCAACACACTTCCGAGCTTGTTTACGCTTATGCGTAGCGCGCCATGACCCAATTTACTGGATGTTTTAAGATGCGATTTCGCATTCATGTCAACAGCACCCATAATGCATTATCAGTATTTCTTTTGATTCTCAATTTGCGATATCCGGTGCCCGAACATGATCGCCTGAACGTACGACCTAACGCTTAAGATCAGAACGCGTGCTGATTGTTTATGTTTTCGCGCGTCGCGCTGTGACCGTATTATGTTTCGATTGTCGTTTAACGCTTAAGGGTCTGAACGCGTTCTGGTTTGTCGTTGTTTATACGTATCGCGTAGTGACCTACTTTACCGTTTAATAGATTTGAAAATGTGTTCAAAAAACGTGAATCAGAACGATTGATCGTTGCGTTCACAACATTCCGGCCCTCGTAAAACTATAAGTTTTACCAAAATACGCAACGTCTTAGCTATGAAGAAAATGAGAATGAAAGGTGTAATCTAACTTTTCGTTATTTACCTAATAAAATGCGTGCAATCATTGACGTTCGCAATTGTTGTTACGCGAAGAGCACTGCGGTTGAGGATGTGAAGCTGTAGGAGTCGTCATCTCGTTGTTTGCTGGAGGCGCGACGGTTTTAAGCGATGGAAGCAGAAACCTCGGTTTTCCGTGGCACGGAATTACCTCAATTGTGTGCGGTTCTTCATTTCGTTGTTCTTCTAGCGGAGTGTTGACGTAGTCTTGCGTGCTTGCTTTGTTGGCTGCTTGCTGTCTATGGCCGCGATGAGATAGCAGATTGGTCAAGGAGTCCCAAAAGGATGCTAACAATTGCCACCCTACTCCGTAGATTTCGAATAGAATTCTGCCATGTATTATTGTATCTATTATGAATTTAATAGTTCTTCCACATACATAGATACCGATAGCTGTTGACGTAATGTTTCCGAGCCAAGTTGACCAAGAGACTAGTTTAGACCAGTATTTTTTGAAAGCGTTGTGAATTACCTTTTCTGACACGAGTCCATCGAAGGTAAATCCTTGCAGATTCGGATGTTCACCGTTGATCATCTTATGTAGTACTGATGTCGCTATTCTTTTATCTCCTTGTTCATACACCATATTTTTCATTTTTTGTAGGCTTTCGGCGTCGTAGACACCGCTCTCCATTAGATTCGGCAATGGTGTGTATGTCCAGCTCGTTACGATATCGGTTGTTAGTTGTTGTGGTGCTGTTGTTTCACGCAAGCGTTGGTCGGTCGTATACCATCTTCCACCGATGGTAAATTTCGCAGGCAAGAGCGGAGTGCAATCCATTTGCGTGCCTCTTAGTTGTAACATTCTGGTTACTGGAGCTATGAACATTGACCGGTTATTGTATTTTACCGGAATCTCCTGATAGCAGTCTTCTTTGCTTTCGTATGTAACGTAGACTGGCTTACATTGAAGGATGTATAATACTTCTGCTGCTACGACGGCCGTATATCCGGGACGTTTCACCAGGTTTGTGACGAATTCACTAGGATTTAGTCGAGCCAGAGTCAGCTTGGTTTCCAGAAGTGCCTTATCGATTTTGCACATCTCGGTCATTACTGTGAAGTATACGTCGTTTAGCTTTTGGCCGAGATAGTTTTCTACCAGAGTGATTTTTGAATTGAAGTACGTGAATAAGTCGAGGTTTCTTCCGTCGACCGCTTTTCGTTGGAATGGCGATTGATAACCACTTAGCTCGAGGATGAATATCTTAGGATGGTCGGTGACGTAGCTATTGAAGCCGCATATCTGTGTAGCGTCTCGAGCTCTTATCGAAAACATATGCTCTTTCGAGATTAAGGTGTAGACTGTATTCGCTGCATTTACCTTTGCATTATCGATGGTTTTGTTTACAATACCTTCATAAATGATTTCGAAGTCGTTTCGCTCGCATTGCCGCCGCAGGTCCACTTCCCAGGTGAGGTAGCCGTAATCTGGATCTAAACACCAACCCGTCGTATGTGCGCACACAAGACCGCTTCGCAGCGTGATTTGATCGTTCTCGAGGTCTGCCGTAGCCACGTAGTCGTATAACCCGATTTCGTACTCGTAGTATACCAACGCGTTTTCCCACGTGTAGCTCGATGTCCGATACGTTCCTCCGCTGCAAGCTGTTCCCTGGATGCTGCCAACGATGAGTGCTTCCCCCCTTGTGGTGTGATTGCGACGCAATTCCCTAACCTTCGTATTGATTGATAAAGCAATTTCTCCTAACGTTTGAGCTAGTTTACACTCCTGTGGTGTAAATTCCTTAACGATATATTCATAGCTTCGTTCATAATCTGATATGTGTGAAAAGGCGCCACAATGTTTAATTGACCGTTTAATGATTACTTTACATTGATGAACGTGAACAATAGTTTTTGGGCTTCTTTGTAATACTTGGATACGTATTTCTTCAGTCGAAACGTTTTTGGATGGCGGAACGCAAGATGCTACGTCCATAAGGGAGTAGCTGGTGATATTTATATCGTTGTTAGCGCAGTCATACGCTATTAAACCCCTTGCTGATTCCCCAATTGCTTGTGCTGAAAGAAACAAAAGTATTAGTATGGCCATGGTAATGGTATTTAATTTAATGAATTTAGCTTGTAACGGCATCTCTTTTATTTGTACCGCCTCCTGCCCTCGTTTGAAAGCCGACACTTTTGTAGTGTTTGCTATTAATGTGTTTCTATACCAATTGCAGGGTTTGATTTTATTCTTTTTTCCTTTTATACCTGCTCGGCCACGATCCTGATTGCAGGGCGTTTTCGGTTTTTCAAATATCGCACCTACAAACTCAGGATTTTCGTTTTCTACCGTTTCGACGGTTACGTCTTTAGGCCACTCTTTTCGATCGAGTGTCAAGAACCTTGGCCCTGTTAGCCATATTGAAGGTTTCGTTATAACCTTTGTAGCTTCGTCTGCTGGATTCAATTCTGATGGTACCCATCTCCATTGATTCATTGTTGTTGTATCGAGAATTTCTCCGATACGATGGGCAACAAACGGTTTGTATTTACGATGAGAGGATTTTATCCATGCCAACACCGTTTTAGAATCGCTCCAAAATGTTGTTTCGGATGCTTTGATTCTCATTTCACTTTTTACCGTGTCCAGCAGCCTAACCCCTAATAATGCAGCTTGTAATTCTAAACGAGGTATTGATAACATCTTTATTGGTGCCACTCGAGCCTTGGCTGCGAGAATTTGAACGTGCGGTTTACCATTGTCCACGCTTCTGGCGTAGATAACGGCCGCAAACGCCTTATCGGAAGCGTCTACAAAGGTGTGTAGCTCTATTTCCGCTGTGGGCGATTTCATGATCCATCTAGGAATACGAATATGTTTGGTCTGCTCGATGTATTTCAACCAAGTGTTCCATATTACAAATAAATTATCTGAAATTGGTACGTCCCATTCATTCGTTTCTTTATGCACTTCCTGCATAAGATTTTTTCCTTGTATCGTAACGTTGGATATTAATCCTAACGGATCAAAAAAGCTCATGACAAATGATAGTACCTCTCGCTTGGTGGGAGGCCTTAACTTTAGAGACACATCGGCTGGTAGTTTATCTAATTTCGAGTGAAATCCGATGTTATCCTTTTTGGTATTCCAGTAAATGCCAAGTATTTTTGATTCCTCATTTTTGCTTTCTAGCACCTTTATGTTATCTTCGTCGACCCTATCACTTGATATAGTATCGAGCAACTCTTTATTATTTGAACAGAATTTGGTAATAAAGAAGCCCCCTTCATCGTGAGCCTTTATAACCTGTTCCACTGTTTCTATTGCCTTGTTTATTGAATTAAAGCTGTCATTATAATCGTCAACGTAATGCTGATGTACGATCGGTGTTAATGCTAGCGGGTATTTATCCTTTAGCCGTTCGGCATTGGAATTTTTTGCAGCCTGTGCGCAGGCTGGTGAGCAGGTAGCGCCAAAGGTCATTACCTGCATGACATAAGTGTCTGGACTACGATTTTCGCAGTCTCGCCAAAGAAATCTTTGGGTGTTTTGATCCTCTTTGCGGATCTTTACCTGGTGAAACATTTCTTTTATGTCACCACAAATAGCATATTTACCTTCACGGAATCTCAAAAGAATTCCGAATAACGAGGTTGTGCTATCTGGCCCTGATAATAAGGCCGAATTCAGCGAATGTCCTTTTATTTTCGCTGCTGCGTCAAACACTAATCTTGGTTTGGGCGGGATTTTATTTTTATTTATTACTATAAAGTGTGGTAAATAAAACGTGTTCGACGGCTTTATTTCAGTTTCCCAAGGTTCTAGTTTTCTAGCATAACCCTTTTCTACATAGCTTGCGAAAGTTGTCAATGCCCAGTCCTTTAGTTCTGGATCTCTTTGCAATTTCTTCTCCAAGCTTATGAGTCTTGACATTGCATAGTCAAGGCTAGCGGGAAATTGATGATTATCCTTTTTCCATAACAAACCGACTTCATAACGTCCATCTTTGCATTTCAAAGTGCTTGCTAGGATTTGTTTTGCCCTTTTTTCTTGTTCCGATTCCGGAAGTTGTTTTATTGGTTTTACACCAAAATCTTCAACTGAAAAATAGTTAGACATCATCTTTTGGATGTCTTCCTGTTCTTGAATGACCATTGAAAAGTTTGTATTTTCTTGATCCGAATTCCTTCCGTAAACAAGCCAACCTAATTTGGTTTTCATAGCAATGGGCTCTCCTTGTTTACCATATCGATGCTTTAGCCCCATTAACAATTGATTATGTTTTATACCGATTACGATTGTCGGCTGTACATTCTCAAACTCATTAATCGGTAAATTTTTCAAATAAGAGTACTTAAGACACAATTCGTTATAGTTTAATGTTTGTATTGGCAACATTAAATTTTTGATCGTCCTAACGTCTTTTAGGATAAAAGTCTTTTTTGATGCACCTCTAATTCTCAAATTTACGCTTTGACTTCCTTCATGGTCGGCCTTCGTACCTTGAGCCCAAACCAGTTGAAGTGGAATATTTTCTCCCGTTAAAGAGAGTTTCCTGGCGATTTTTGCATCTAATAGGGTTAGAGATGAACCCGGATCTAAAAAGGCGTATGTTTTAACGGATTTATCTTTGTTCATTAGTGTTACTGGTAACACTTGATAGTGTGTCGAAGACGGCACTTGTACCTCGTGATGGTTATTAACGGCTTCTTGTTCAACTGCTGGAGTTGTTCCCGAAGGATGAAGCATTTTGTGATGTTTTGATGTACATCCATTAATACCACACTTTTGTGCGCTTCTACAAGCTTCTATGGCATGATTGTTTGATTTTAAACATCCTGCACAAAGACGTTTGTTTTTAACTATCTGTTGACGCTCTGTGACATTTTTATTCACCAAAGCGTAACATTTGATAGTATCATGTGGCTTGTTGCATATTAAGCATTTTGCCTTTGATTTACTAGTTTCCGGTTGGTCGGATCTTAGCTTTTTCGGCTTTGATTTAGCCTCGCCTTTTGACTCATGGATATTAACGTGTCCCTTTTGAGTAAACGATTGTAACGTACTCATAACAGTTGCGGTTTTCGCATAAGGTTTAAGCCATTCGCATAGTTCGTCTAATGTTTGATCCCTTAAGCTGACTTGTTCCTTAGTTACATACTTGGCTCTATCGAGTTGTATGTTATAGGGAAGCTTTGACGTTAAATCAAGCACCAATCTATGATCACTAAGATAGGATGGTTCTTCCATGAGTTTAATTGTATGCACTAAATTTTCTAATGCATTTATTAGATCAACGACTATATTCTTTGATTCTTTTTTTAGTCGTTGTAATCCATTCAACAGTTCTAAATAAATTAGATCTGTTCCTCCAAATTTTTCTTCTAACCTTTTAATAATTTCGCCTACGTTTTTAGATTCCATCATAAGCTGTTGAACGTGCCTTAAGGCGTCTCCGTTCAAAGCTTGTCTTAAACGGTTTAGATTTTCTAAATCCGTAAATTTGCCTTCTTCGTTTGTTTTGTCAAACGTTTGTTTGAAGTTTGTCCATTCTTTTGGATCACCTCCAAACTTTGGCAATTGCATCAAGGATTGTCTTCGTAAGAAGGTTTCCATGTGCGATGGACCTTTTCTTTCATCCATCATGGATTTGAAAGCGTTGAAAAATTCTTCCATCTGTTGCTTTTGGTTATCTACCATTTTTCCTTGGTTGATAACCATTTCTTTCATAGTGGTGTCCAAACTGGACTCGTCCATGCTTTCCTTTGTTCTTTCCCCATCCTTTTTTGCATATGCCTCCATCGCAGATTCCATACGTTTCAACTCGTATTTAATCTTTTGGCACTTGGGGCATAACCAGCAGTCGGCTGGTGTTGGACTGCGAGTCAGTCTAACGCATTGCAAATGGAACCATCGGTCGCATTCGAAGCATTCCGCCATTGTTTCTTCGGAGGTATCAATACCTTCACATAGGCGGCAGCTACCATTGCGGTTTTTAACAAAGTTGAAAGGCATTTTGGACGAATCTACGATTTCCTTGCCGTATGATAAGAAAATTGACTTACTTGAATAAGCTGATACTTTCCTCTTGTAAATCGGCAGGAGCTAGAACCGAACTGGAACTGGGATGGCTTCGCTGTGATGATGTTGCACGGTACTTCTCTGGGTTTCCCGCGTGTGTCGGAGCAATGTCTTTCACAATAGTTTTTAGAAACTTTCACAACACAACGTAAAGCACTAATGTTCCTATAATGGTTTAAGCTATATTTGTTGACACAGAATATAAGCAACGACGATTTTGAAACGATCGAAGGTCGAAATCGGAGAATTAAAATATTCGGAGGTTGACGTTACAACCTTTAAACTTGAACAAACACTTAAACCACGGTTTGATTTCACTAATTTTTTAAGCGATTTAACTTTGAACTTTTAATCACTTTAAATTCAAACTTTAGTCGAATAAGTTCGACACTGGAGTTATGAGCACTTTTAGCTATAACTCCTCTCTGGAGCCACCATATAGTCCACTGGAGTGGAATTTACGCGAAGACGCGAATTTTACTTAAGTTCGTGGAAATGAAACGCGGACGCGACTGTTCTCGTTCGTTGTAAGATTGTAAGTGCTTTATTCATAATTTCTTTCGGCTTATATACTAACTTATGGATCTTGAGTCTTAAAGGTAAAAGTGAGATGAAGGGATTAAAACGAGATGAAATCATTTCCATACGATAGCATTTGAGTTTGATCCCATAGCATTCGTAATGCTTCCTCTGTGTTTTATATTGATTGTTATGATGAGCATGATCAATTTACGCTTAAGGTCCGAAATTCATACGTTTATCCCAACACACTTCCGAGCTTGTTTACGCTTATGCGTAGCGCGCCATGACCCAATTTACTGGATGTTTTAAGATGCGATTTCGCATTCATGTCAACAGCACCCATAATGCATTATCAGTATTTCTTTTGATTCTCAATTTGCGATATCCGGTGCCCGAACATGATCGCCTGAACGTACGACCTAACGCTTAAGATCAGAACGCGTGCTGATTGTTTATGTTTTCGCGCGTCGCGCTGTGACCGTATTATGTTTCGATTGTCGTTTAACGCTTAAGGGTCTGAACGCGTTCTGGTTTGTCGTTGTTTATACGTATCGCGTAGTGACCTACTTTACCGTTTAATAGATTTGAAAATGTGTTCAAAAAACGTGAATCAGAACGATTGATCGTTGCGTTCACAACACAACTGAATGGGATATATTTAATATAAAAAATCGTACAGTTATTAATTAATAGAAATTTATGAAGCATTTTCAAGTCAAGTAATAATTCAAATGAATCATCATCCTTGCAGCTTCATATGAACAACTCTTTTTAAAACATTGATTAAAACCAACACTAAAAAACAGAGTTTTTTTGTCAAAATAAAACCAACAGTTAATAAAAGAAGAAGCAATAAATTATGTAAAATACCAACTGTTTTGTTCAATACACATTCCGCCGCCATAGAACGACGAGTGACAACACAAAGCTGTACACGCTTAATTTGATAGGTCTCTTACATCATTTGGCCACGAACATTGTGGTACGGCATCGACTAAAAACAATTCTTCCAACTACTTGCGAACCGTTGAAGGTGGGAGGAAGTTTTCCCGAGACGCATAGGAAAAATGTTTCATTGCTTAATCACACTAAAACGTTGTGAGTTGCTGCAAGAGAGTGTGTGTATTCACGTTTGTCAACAGAATGGTTTCGCCCACACTAAACATTGTGTATTTTGCAAGTTTTCTTCATTTCATATGATGTAGCAGTAACATTAATCAAGGTTTTAAAAATGCGTTATGGTATGTTTTATCTATAATAGTGAATAGTTCATCGTAGTGTTTGTGTGCAGTTTAAGGCCACTATAAGCATCTTTCTGACCTCGCGGAATATAAATATCTCTTTTCAACACATTCAATTGGTGATCACCACCCTCACAAACATATCATGAAGTGCGTTTTTAACATTGTTTGCATTTCTTTTATATGAAATTATTTAATTACGTAAAGAATTTATCACACACACACACACACACACAAAACACCACTTCAATCGTCACTCCCTACGCAGCTACTTACACTCATAGTTGCCTTCCTCCTGATCGCTGGCTTCCTTCTGCTCGTCCATGTTCGCTACAGCATCGGCAAGGATCCGAAAGGAAGAGAGAAAAGAAACATCCAAAAACCCGTTGTAAGCTAACTTGTCACCAAAAACCCGAAGAAGAAATGGACCAACGAAACGCAAACTTCAATCACTTCACTCGACGATCGCCGATCAAATTTGCGAGCCGATTGAATTTGACGTTTGATCGTCACCGAACGATAACGCATACTGACCACCACTTCGACAGCATCGGCACAGCAGACAGTCGCGCAGACAGGAGGTAGACGACGCGGTGGACGGCTGTATCGAGGCGGAGGCCGAAGATGACGTAGCATTGCCAGGGCGATGCTGTTTCGTTCGCCGTTGCCCTTTGTGATGGGCCAGCTGGGGCATCATCCGTTGCCACCGATTGCCGTCCGTTGCCATACCACCACTTTCGCACACACCGGTCGCGGTGTCTAGCGTCAGGTAGTCGATTTGCCGCGGCCCACCGGCCGGTGGAGCACTGGCCGTTACACCAACCGGTGCGGACCCATTGTGAGAGGTGGCGACGAGTGAATCTACGGTCGAGGAGCTGCTGCCGGACGCCATATCGTCCGGCTCAACCGGGATGGCCGTGAATCCGCGCGAAGACCATCGCATCAGTGCAATGTCCGTCGCGGTCGTTGATGGCAACTGGTGCCCATCGGCACTGACCGTGCTGCTGCTTCGATGGCCACGATTCACAAGCTGCATTCTGGCCGTTTGTTTCACTTCACCCTGCACACCACGATCCTTCGCACGATCGAACCAAACCCCCCACGGTCACACCATCGAATCGTACGCACACTTAGCCACACTCGATCGTTGTTTCCACCACTCGATGGCACAAAACAAACGCTTGCCACTCCTGAGCACGATATCACGCACACGCAAAATCACAGCTGAGTGACCACGGGACTGGGTGTAGAGGGTGAGAGAGAGAGAGAGATAAGTAGAGGGAACAGATTGGATGCTGAACACTGATTCACTTGGGATCGAAACCGCTACAACCGACGATGATTTGATCCACATGAGGGCTGGGCAATCGCGACGGCGGAGATAATAATCACGACTCGAACAATTGTTGTTATTAGTCGGCAAGGACACATATACACACCGGACACACTCACGCAACACTCGGAACCGGTACGTTCGTCACCACGATCGTGAAATCAAATCTTCCGCCCCACCGTAGCTTCACCGTATGGTGTGGGGTTTATAATTGGATTGCATCCAAAAATAAACATTCATCGCTGCCGGACTTTTGCCGGGCAGGGTACCCTTCTCTAACCCTTGAACCCTCCATCCCCTTCCTTTTGTCTACAACGAAACGCAAAAGATCGGAGGGCTTGAGAAAGGTTAGTATCTACCAGCCACTTTCCGGTTGTGTTAAGGAACGCTGAGGTTTAGGTGTTGGACATGGGGAAAAAAACCCCCTGCAGATGGACACGTTATGACAGATAAATCGCTTCAACAAACAGTGCCACCATTGCATTAAACTTTGCACTAACTTTGCTGGAATGATGGAGAAACTCAACCCCGGAAGTGTGTAAAGATATAATTTATTTTACTACCTGTCTTGCAAACCATGTTGCAGCCGTGTTTTGAGGTTCCCGTCCGTAATAGGTTGTCTGTTTTTCTGGCTCTAATTATGCATCGATCGATCCGCATTAGTCAATATGCAATTGCCATCTGGTCATTGTTTGTTTATTAAAATGGTATGCTCGTAAATAAACGATCATTCGTTGATCTGTTTTGTTACTAAGAATGTAACCCGGTCACTATGTACATGCTTAGCAATTGTCGCGTTTGCGAACGCGATAAAAGTAGCTCAATTTTCCAAAATAATTATGCGATTCTGGCGCGACTTCTAGGATGTTTAACTTTTCTTGTGCAAGGTTTGTTTACGTTTTTAATCGAGCCAGTAGCTTTAATTAATTTATACAAAGAAAGTTATAATAAGTAATAAATTTATTGTTTTGATGAAGCCGATAAGAAAGGCAAGTTTTTTAAGCCCAGTGACGATGTTTCAAAACAACGGACCATCAAGAAAGCTCGTCGCCGGATGCTGCTGACTCCTGTGAAACAAAGAACGGATGCTGCTAACAGTACCGCAGATTTGTTCCTTTTTGTTTTCTTGTGTGTTTGGCGCTGGAAAATCTTGTCAATTTTTCCGGTAGCCAAAAGATATTATGATGTATTCGCATTAAAATAAATCAATTTATAAAATTTTGCAAAATTACTCAAAAAATGTAAGGCTATAGCCTTAGGGAATTTTCAAATTTTTAGATTTTTTTATTTTTCATAATTTTTTATTTTTTTCTTTATTTAAAGCATTATTTGAGTGAAAAGAAACTGATTTCATCCAATTGGCATTAAAATCTATCAATTTATAAAATTCTGCAAAATTACTCAAAAAAATGTAAGACTATAGCCTTAGGAAATTTTCAAATTTTTATAATTATTTTATTTTTTATAATTTTTTATTCGTTTTTCTATTAAAAGCATTATTTGAATGAAAAAAAAACTTATTTCAACCAATTCGCATTAAAATACATCAATTTATCAAATTTTTTTAAAATTTCCCAAAAAAAGATAAGGCTATAGCTTTAGAAAATTTTCAAATTTTTAGATTTTTTTAATTTTTTTATATTTTTTCATTCTTTTATTTATTTAAAGCATTATTTGAGTAAAAAAAACTCATTTCAACCAATTCGCATTAAAATACATCAATTTATAAAATTTTGCTAAATTACTCAAAAAAAGTTAAGGCCTTATGAAATTTTCAAATTTTTAGATTTGTTTTATTTGTATATTATTTTTTATTCTTTTTTCATTTAAAGCATTATTTGAGTGAAAAGAAACTCATTTCAACAAATTCGCATTAAAATAAATCAATTTTTAAAATGTTGCTAAATTACTCAAAAAAAGCTAAGGCTGTAGCCTATTTAAAGTTATTTAAAGTATTATTTGAGTGAACAGAAACTTAGTGCAACCAATTGGCATTAAAATAAATCAATTTATAAAATTTTGCAAAATTACTCAAAAAAAGTAAGGCTATAGCCTTATGAAATTTTCAATTATTTATATTTTTTTATTTTTTTATCTTTCTTTTTATTTAAAGCATTAGTTGAATGAAAAGAAACTTATTTCAACAAATTCTCATTAAAATCCTTCAATTTATAAATTTTTCGAAATTTCCCAAAAAAAGCTAAGGCTATACGGAGTAATGTGTTTTAAATAAAGGTATGTGAGCCCAACTACAAATATTATATAATGAAATGACATGAAATTTTCGACGGAATTCCCTTTTACACGCTTACCATGAATTATTGGTCCGTTTTAAAAATCATCAAAAATTTTATCTACTAGCATCGGTTTAAGGATATTTGAAAGCACAAACTTGTATTGTTTTGGAAGGAAGTTTTTAAAAATATATATCTATTTCTATTTTATCTTAATGTTCGTATAGTTATGTTCAAAGGATTCGTTAAATTAAAAGAAAAAGTTAAAGTAAAAAAAAGAAAAAGAAAGAGAAAAAAAAGAAGAGAAAATTCGAAAATAGGCTAAAACAACGCCTACTCCATAGTCCGTATTGCGTTTTGTAGAACATTGCTGTTTAGCTCAAACTCTGCAATATACAAAATCATTAAGTATAGCTTTATACTCCAAAAACGTGTTCCTATAATTATTTTACGTACTGTGGATCTGTATGGAACAATTAATGAGAATTCTTCAACAGACCACAGATATCTTTTGGTCCCCCGTAGTAAGGACTGACTATTCTGCTACCTGGTAAAAATAAGTCTCGAAAGCCTCGAAATAAGCTCGAAATTGGCCGGCATAACCTTAGAGATCGTTAAGCCAACAAGAAGAAGAACAATGTGGAATCGACATGAATTAATAAATAACCATATGAAAGAATCCTTCATAAACTCAAAAAAAAAATTAATATAGGTAAATACAAATCATGGGCATTTTTCAGTAGATTTACCAACAATTCGGCACCAACGCAGCCTATAGTTTGTTCGTTTATTTATCTTTATACCAACTGGTGCTCCTTCACAATATGCACAATAATACATCACACTAAACCCATTTCGGACAACAAAATCACGGAATGATTAATTTGTACGGAAATTTGCAAACATCCTCTACCGGATGGCATTGAAAATTGGCACAATGTTTGCCAATTCAGTTGTATGTTGGTTTCTGTATACTCTTCTCGCAAATGAAAACAACAGCAAACCAAAAACCGCCCGATGGCACAGTCTTGCAGCAATATGCCGGGTAATGCAGGGCATTCACTGGCACCGACTTCTACAAATCAATTTACCCGCTGACACTGACACTACTCTAAACAACATTGCCTCCAACGCGCCAACGGCTAGTGTGCGCCATGTGGCCAAGAAGCTACGTCCCTATTCGTCCCCCTCTCTTCTCGTCCCGTTCGTACTGTTCATGCCAATTTAGTCCCCCTCCCCTGGTCGGCCTCCAGACATACGGAGTACAACAACCGAGGTGATATATTTGAGAGTTGGCCAAATGAAGAACAACAAACACAAAAAAAAAACGCACAAAAAATATTTACGAACCGCCAGGAAAATCGAAGTGATCCTTCGAAATCTCACTGGGAGACTATTAATGGCCATTGCGCGGTTTCGTGCCGCTTTGCACCGAAAACATTCCGACCGTAATTAATGAACCTGACAAATCTTGTGACTTTGCCAAGCAATCTGCTGTTCGTCGACAGATGGCAGCAGGGTCCGGCATCGTCCAGAACGGCCGTGCAACCTCCTGACGGACGATGCTGTTCGATGTAACGGATCCGACCAAAAAGAAGAGAAAAAACTGTTCGTATGATGGCGTGCGCGATCGTTCGCCAGAATAAATGTGCAGACATCGATCGTAAGTTTGCTGCTGCAATTGCATCGTTGTCAATATTTTGTCATCGCAAGCAATCGGAAGCAGTTGAAGCGTTGCAATTAATCGTATTTAATCGTACAAATTTGAGCATGATCGCTAGGACACACGCACTTATCAGTGGCAACAAAGTCTAGTGGAGAGTTCTAATAGATTCACTACACTAACGATGTCCATGACAGCAAATCTACGCCATGCCATTCGAATGGAGTGATAAATTATGATTTCTTCACCTGTCTGCTAATCATTTGTTTTCTCCGCTAGCAAAACCTAACCAAGCGATCATACATGTTAGCGAAACATTGAGGAGGAAAAAATAGCATCCGATGCGCCACCGCGACAAGCTCAAGGTTGTTTGTTTGCTGCTTCGAAAATCACCTTGTCACCGCACGAGATTTTTCATTGGACCATTGCGCTCCGTTAGACCGACAACCGTTGTAACATAATCCATCGCTCAAGTGGCCCCCCGTCCCCATGTCAGGGACAAGAAGAACGGTAAGCCGATTCTAATATTATAAAACACACACTTTGTCGTCGCGTCCGGCATTCGCCAGAAAAGGGCCGTGGAAATTTTCAATGAACTCGCTTGGTTCCAACATTGCTTGGAACGTGCGGAAATTCCACTACCGGGTCACATGAGTTCCGTGCGCATACACATACACACACACACATCGAGAGCATGGTCATGGCCGTGGTCAAAATCATGCACTACGGTTGATGTCGGTCTCGACTAATGGGGCACAGCGACTGAGTCAACGAAACTGTTGACGTCCATTTGTTTGGCCAGCTCGTAAATATTCGCTCTCTTCGGACGACGAAAATCGTACCAAAAGACACACAAAAACCTCCCGAGGAAATAAAACTAGCAACAACAATTCAACAAAAACCATACACTCTAGAGTGGTTTTATGTTTTCTTCCCCGTTCTATAGCTGTGAATTGTTGGCAGGGAATAAAATTGGATCGTTTTTGATCATCTTTATACCGGTCGCTGATCTTGAAGCCGAAAGCCAACAATCATCGCATTACATTACCAGCATGGCTTCCCGTGAGCGAACTTGTTAAAGTGTGGTTATGGCCCAATCATTAAACCCAACTCGATGCGTGATTTTCGATCGATCGATTCAATTCGAATATTTAGCACAGCTGCTTTCGCGGGGGGAAAACGCAACCATTCAAGTAACACACAATAAACACGCTGTGGAGGGCGCTTTTATGCCGTACCGGTTTAAAAAAATATTCATCTCAAGCATCTTAATCCACCTTAAAAGGAACGATTTGCTACCACCATCACAGCCTGTCCACACGCAAGACGCAGAACGGTGCAGAGCAAGAGCGATCTTTACTCCGATTTAGAAATATAAAGTTCACAACATTTTCAATACGCTATAAATACATCAACTAACCTCCGACCCCATTCGCACCGTACCCCGCACCGATCGCCAAACTGCAGAGAAAACTTGAACCGCAAAACTCGATCCCCGTTTGGACAGGTTGGAGGTCGGAACGGTGCAAAAGGATCTCGGCAACATTACGATCGCTTGTGAAACGGTGAGGACCGTGCACCGATTATTGCTACCATTATGAACATTTATTAAGCTACCAGGTTTGAAAATGGTCTGAAAATGTTGTAACCACGTACGAGCGAAGAAGGTTTTTTGTTTTCCTCACAGCTCAATATACGATCATCACTCAGCGATCGTGGGGCAGCAATCAGTACGCGTTGATTTCACACACCTCAAATTAGATTCACAGCTTCACCGTACCCGAGATCATCGGATGCTGACCAGATTGCGCTGAGACACAGACTTTATAACAACATAAATTATGACGAACTGTACAATCGCGTACCCTGCATGACGGTTCGGGTTTTTTTTTCTCTTCATCACGGTGAAGTATGTGGATAAGCAACTACACATTTCTTTCCAATCCGCTACTGATATGAGTTACTGCAAACAAGAACCATTTACTAGCCAAAAAGCGACAAAGAAGCATCGAACATCGAGCACGTGCCGGACAAAGGTAATGAGTAATTGTATGACAAAAATTGTACACACCGTAACGTACGGAACGGAATGAAAACAAAACTGCACTTAAAAACTCGCACTCGTACCTAAAAAAAAACCACGCGTCTGCGTGTGTGTTTCGCAGTTAAAAAAAAAACAAATCTCACACCGATCGGTCGACGATCACGACCGGTGTGTGGCCGCTTGCAAACGCTTTCAAATCCCGGTCCGTACTGACAACACACACGATGTGCGTGCGGGGTTTCACCGTCTCGGAAGCATCTGGACTGAAGCGATGAGTGTCCATCGTGCGAGCAGGTTTCGTTGGCCGCACCGGATAGTAGGTGTACCTAAGAGACACAGACATCCGTGGTGAACATCCGCGAGTGCTCACACGCAGCGCAGTAGTATTGATCTCGCTACGGCGTGAGATCATTCCACGCTGCGCTAGCGTCTGTCCCATGAGGCATGAGGGCTAAAATTATACCGTTCTCGCATTTGCTCTTACCTAGTGTGCTCTCGATAGTGATTAGGTTCTCGTCAATGGTTAATTGAGTTGGAATTGAGTTAATCTACAAATTAGATTAGATGATAAACGAGAACTTAAGAATATTAGAAGAAAAACTTTCTAAGTGTTATCGAAAATAAATATTATTATAGGGCATAATTAAATACATGTTTCATTGTTGTAATACTTACATTGTTACAGCTATTACAGCAAGCGGGACAATAATTCATTATTCTTTTCCATAAAGTATTAAATCGGTCTTTTTAAACCATTTTTTTTTTCTTTTAGTTAAGTTTCTTCTAGTGCTTTACTATGTATTCGGTTTCCGTAGTCTATATAAATAGAAGATTTAATTGCTATTCTTTACCCTAATTCGTTCCGGTACAAATGTGCTACTCTCTTGAATATCTGTATAATCTTATCATATCTGAAGAACTCATAAAAAAATTATGAGACTGTCTAAAACTATTAGGAAACTTTGTGTAAGACAAATGATTTTGAGTTACAATTCAAGTAAAATTTGATCACTTTACAATTTCGAACATCTCCTAACCTTCTACATCGCCATGATCCGTCCGCCGATGGGCCGTCAGTTCCCACCGCTGGAAGAATCGTTTCGAACAATCGGTACACGCGAACGGCTGCTCGCCGGTGTGCACCATCCGTATGTGCACCTGCAGCTTGTAATTCCGGCCATACTTTTTATCGCAAAAGTCACACTTGAAGGGATGGATGTTTTCATGCTCCAGCTCGTGCACCCGCCGATCACTGTACGTGCGGAATCCTTTCCCACATTTTCGACACTTCTTCGACCGTTCGCCCGTATGAACTGATTGGTGGCCCCGCAGGTGAGCCGAAGACTTGAAACGCATGTCGCACACGCTGCAACCGTACGGCCGTTCGTTGGAATGCGTATTCTGATGGCTCAACATGTCCCACCGGCGAAGAAACATTTTCGAGCATACGGTGCACTGGTATTTCTTCTTGCCATGTGTTTGCCGATGTGATATCAAGGTACTAGAGGTGTAGAAGGCTTTCTGGCAGACATCACACGCGTACTTTCGCTTGCGCAAGTGTTTACTATTGTTGTGACTTTGCAAAGCCGCTCGACTACTGTAGCTGGCGCCACAAATGGTACAGACGTATCTTTCCTTTGCTTCCAGTGCAGCTTCCTCTTTTAATAATTTAATATTTTTGCAGAAGGGTTCAAAGCAAATGTCACAATGATGGATCTTTAAGGAATTCGAGATGTTTTTCTTCTTGTGCACTTCAAGCCGATGTTGCTTTAAATCCTTCACTGAAGTGAATTGTGATCCAGAACAGCCACAACAGCTGATAATGAGACAAACCATTGGATTATCTTCTGGTGCAGCTTCATCCATTCCGTCAGCTGTTTTCGGTGAGTTTTCCCTGGAGTCTGTAGCTTCAATGTCTCCCTCAAGCGACACGCCGCTTTCATTGTAGTCGGATGCAACATTTTCTACTATTCCGACGTCCTCAACAACATCGTACAGATCGTAATCAGATTCTTCATGATTCTCCAACTCAGTGCTGGTGGTTACCAGTCGTTGTGTTGTTGGTTTGGCTTCTTCTTCGTAGTATGTTTTCTCCGTAACATCATTTTCCGGTTCAATCTCATAATCATCTTCCGATATTTTCCCAGCCGTTGGAAAATAATCAACTTTTGGAATTTCATTTTGCGCCCTGTGAATGGATTAGACAAAACGAAGTGTTGCACTTTATGAAACATTACAGCTTTTGCTCCATTCGTACTTACTCCTCGCTGATAATCTTGGCAGCACGCAGATGAGCATCAGATTTTATGCATTTTTTTCGAAAATTGTTACAGGTCACGATGAAATCTGCACACTCTTGACAAAAACATAGCGGCAAACCATCTTCTCGAGACACGCTTAAGCCGGTAAGCGAATGAAACATTTCTTCGAGCGTTACTTTTTGAATTTTCTTGTAAATTGAACAATAACTATCTGCTTCCTTTTGCAAACACGCACGACATTTTCTCATGGTGAATTTATGTGGCTTTATTGGTGTTGAGATAAGAATATTGCGGTTGTTTGGCGCCACCAAACCAATCCGTTTCGATTGTGATTGTTTATATTTTTGGTTTGTTTGACGTTTGCATTGGGAGTTTCGCAGTCAAAGTGGGTATATAAGGAGGTGTAGTCATGTAGAACATTTGGTAGGAAAAAGAGGATCGACCCCAGTTGTCAAATCCCATGCGTTTGTTCATGTGTGTTGGTGAACGGCAAATGTTTACATCCGTATTTATATCGTTGCCACAATCAAAACACTGATGATCACATAAGCGGTAAATGCGTAGAGTAATGAGTAGGATCCAGAAGAACGACGATATGCCACATTTTTGGGCGAATTTCCACTCAACACTTTACAATTAATGTGGGCACCTACTGCACCAACATGTATCGTCAACAATATCATCACTGTATGTGTGGCCTCCACCGGTATACATATATCGACCCCTGCTGTCAAACTGAAATTCAAAATGGCAATATGTCAAATGCTATGAATACACCTCCTTATATACCCACTTTGTTTCGCAGTAGAATACTCCCTGAGGAAAGCTGTCAATAATCACAGAGTGGTATATTCCAGGACAATTTTTGAAAAATTGAATTTGCTTTTGAATTTGTGAAAAATATGCTGATTTCTCATAATACTTTCATATTTTTAAGGACATGCATGGTGTTACTTATACAATTTATTCTTTCGGCATATATTTCGATCACATCGGATGTTTTCTTATAACTAAAAGCTTCGATTAAGTATCAGCTAAAATTTTGTAATTCTAACAGCAAAATCCGCATTCTTTCCGGTCCTCCCAGCCTGGTTTCGTTGAAAAATTCCTGCCTGAGTAGTGCATCGTGAGCACCATTTTGCCGCAGTAAATATAACAGCATTATAATATTAGTGTCGTACAGAATATTTTTGGACAACAAGTGGTCATGATAGAGTTTCAAAACTGCCATGTTCAGTTGATAGTACGAATCATTTTTCAACGCTTCCTGATAGCGTTCCATTAGTATTGTGTCTGTGAACAGCGATTTTAACAATTGCATCTGTAATTTCAGTAGTTCTTCGTTGTCAGATCCGTTCATTTTTTCTTGTAGATTTTCAGCCACTTTCTTGAAACCATTTGTGTTCGTATGATTCGCCAATGCAACAATGTTTATTTCGTCCGTGTGCGGGGTAGATCCGCTCGTTAGTTCCGACCCAGATATCGTATTTATCAGTCTTTGAAATGCACAAAGCGAGGCGATCGATGGAACTACTTTTTGGACGCTGAGTAACATTTCCTTGAAAACTTCCTTCGAGTAATGCAGTCTGTAAAATTCCTGCATGACCCCTAAACATTGCTCACCATCCTTCGAAAGGAGTATTCTTCTAGCGATAACATGTACAGGATCTTCCAGCGTTAATTTCTCGAAAAATTGCCACTTTTGATTGTAATTCTTCGACGTGTTCCAGTTTACCTTCAGCAGCTCCTCCAAGGTTGTGTAGTTGCAGACGATTGTTCGGCAAATGTGTAGAACGGTTTTCAACAGCTTTCCCAAAAACAATACTTTCTCTGCATCCTTCAACACTAGTGGTTGCATTAGAGCTTCCACTATTGAATTGATATCAGCGGCAAGAAAGACGACATCCTCAAAATTGTAGTTGCTTAAATTTTCCACTAGATAGATCGACGAGAGGTCCATGTTTACAAACATCCAGCTTCACGCCGAATTGACAGCTGATTTGCAGAAAGATTAAAATGTCAAAGTGTGCCTTCATCTGATTGTTTACATTTCGCTTTGAACAGCTCAAACGGGAAATTTGTGCAAATAACATGCTGTTGAACGGAGCATCGTCTATTATAGTGAATATTCCAACAATTTTAACAATTTCAATTCATAAATTATGAGCTCTGAGAGAGTGAATCCTGAAAAGAACCTCGATACAGCATCGGTGTGTCGACTTTGTCTCAGCTGTGACCATCTTCAGTTCGTATCGCTACACGATGTGCATCAAGATGTATCACTCGCAGAAATCATCAATATTTGTTTCGACATTAAGGTAGGTAAACTATTCCAATCTTTAAAAACTGAAATAAAGCATTATTTCACTACAAAATATGTGTGTCCCTATTTCAGATCTACCACGATGATGGACTGCCACAAACAGTGTGCAACAGTTGTTGGAAAGAGGTGATAACATACAACGAGCTACGGGAAAAATATCTCGCATCAGATAACATTCTTCGTGAGGCAGCTAGGAATCAATGTGCATCAAAAAATTATACGAATGTTCAACAATTATTTCATCCTTGTAATCCTAGTAAGGAATTCATAAAAGCAGATTCCGTTATTTTAGGCCATCAGCACGGAACAATGACACCAATAGACGATCAATTGAATATAAAGAATGAAGAATATGAATCTCAGCATATTATTCGTCCGGAACCTGTGAGCATCGACCATAAAAGCACAGAACTAACGGACACATCTGAACTCAAACAAACAACGCATAATGCAAAACTTTTCTGCTGTGGATGCAATCCTTCGCCAGAATTTACAAGTCCCGAGGAACTAACTGCACACTGTGATGTACAACATACAAAGTACCGTATCACGGACAATTCAATCCGTCCCTTCGAATGCAACATATGCTTTCAACGCTTCTTAACCGAAACACTTCTCAAGCACCATAAAGATAGGCCCTACCGGAAGCGGTCGTACATTTGTGGATCGTGTGCAGCAGCTTACTTCACAAATTCCGCCTTAAAGCGGCACGAGCAGATGTGCACGGTGGTGGATAAGAACTATACTTGCGAAGACTGTGGTAAACGATTTCGCCAAATCATTACACTAAAGAACCACCGTAAGCTGCACCAAACGGCGAAAACCTTTCAGTGTCCCGTGTGTTCGAAGACTTTCAAACAAAAGTTTGAAATTCCCATCCACATGGTAACGCACACTGGTGAGCAACCATATCCGTGTGATCAGTGTCCGGCAAGGTTCAAACGGAAGCAAGCTCTTAAAAACCATCAGCATCGTCATGTGAACCCACGACCGTTTAAATGTGACGCATGTGACGAGTGGTTTGGCAACCCGACCGCTCGAAAATTCCATCGCCAAACGGTACACGAAGGACTTGATCCTTTCCGATGTGAGCAGTGTGGGTTAAGCTATGGGCGCAGGGTACGACTTAAGCAACATATGAAGAAAGTACACGGAGAGTCTTTAGATGGAGACTAAAGGCAGTTGAGGGTTTTTTCTAGTGATGGGTTCTCGGAATCGCACCCACGGCTCCGAACCGCTTCCGAGCATAGCAACTCCGGCTCCGATTCCGGCTAGGTTAAAACCACGATTCCGCCCGGAGCCGTCCGGAATCGTCGGAATCGTCCGGAACCGTCCGGAGCCGCCTAGTCGGCAGCCGGAGCCGTCGGAATCGTCGGAATCGTCCGGAGCCGTCCGGAACCGTCCGGAGCCGTCCGGAGCCGTCCGGAGCCGCCTAGTCGGCAGCCGGAGCCGTCGGAATCGTCGGAGCCGTCCGGAATCGTCCGGAGCCGTCCGGAGCCGTCCGGAGCCGCTAGTTATTGCTAGCGCTTTTTTTTTTTTTTTTTAAATAAAGATTGCTTTATTTTTTTTATTTTTATCAGATTATATAAAATTTGCTGATAGTGCAATAATCTAGGTTATATCATAGCCAACTAGCGGCTCCGACGGCTCCGGACGGCTCCGGCGGCTCCGACGGCTCCGGACGGCTCCGACGATTCCGACGATTCCGGACGGTTCCGACGATTCCGACGGCTCCGGCTGCCGACTAGGCGGCTCCGGACGGCTCCGGACGATTCCGACGATTCCGACGATTCCGGACGGTTCCGACGATTCCGACGGCTCCGGCTGCCGACTAGGCGGCTCCGGACGATTCCGGACGGTTCCGGGCGGTTCCGGACGGCTCCGGACGGTTCCGGACGGCTCCGGACGGTTCCGAATTCGGAGTACTGCACCTACCTTCCGGAGCCGCTTCCAAAATTTATGGAGTCATTCGGAAGCGATTCCGTTTTTTTGTCGGATTTACCCATCACTAGTTTTTTCCACTTTTTCCACACGCACTTATCCTTCCTTTGCATGTATAGCATTTGTCATTTAATTCATCTATTTAATTTTTTTTATAAGATTCCTTAGGAAACCCTTTCCTTATACGGCCAATTTTTGTACTTTCGTTTTTTTTCTTATTGAAACTGGTGATGAACAATTGTAACAAAAAATAAACAGTTAAGAAACAAACATTGTAGAACTAATAAAAAATAAAATCGACATTAAGAAAAAATATGTGTACATCGCGAATGGCAAATGATATCGAAATATCCATCCCTTTTTACCACCCCGCTACTCTTCTTACCAAATTCTTAAATATATTATGCAATGGCAATTAAATGGATTTAAATACATTACAAATTAATCCAGCAAACTAATACGTAAATTATAGAGTGGGGATTAATTAAGTTACGTGGTTACGATAGGGCCGAGGGGATAAAAAATCACATTTTTAATTTCCTTGTACGGTACACATGTATTTAATATCGAAAATTTTCATTTGTTCAGTTGTCAAAAATAATAAAGTAAAAAACATATCACGTTACATATTAATTTTGTCATTCATAAAATACAGTTTAACGCTGATTTCACTTAAATTTGTACAATTAATCTTTAAAATTGAACGTAAATTAGACGCAAAACTCTATTATTTTCTAACAAATTCGTCTCAATCTGTCGTTAATACGTGAAAGCTTCCACTGCGTCGTGCCATTCTGATTTGCCGACATGTTATGCAGATTTCAGGGCGTACGTTACGACATTCACGTACAACGACGCCACGACGACAGTGTAACCGTCGCTATATGTGCGATGTTCTGCTTTACTGGGTCCAATCAATCGCAACAGGTCAAAAGCATAGATGATGCCGCTTGTTGCTGCAACAATTTGTAATGCATCTCTTGAGCCCCTGGCCATGGCTGTATCCGGAGCAGCCGGGTACGGCAGTCACCGTTCTAGTTACACCCGCATTTTGCGTTGGTGGCTCATCCCTCGGCCAGACCACGAGGTACCAACGTGTGGGGCGGTATTGGTAAGCCGCGACGAGTGGTGGCTCGGTAAGAAATCCGTTCTCCTTAGTCGTTTATATAAATACATAACGATCAGCAAGCTCGTACCAAGTCACGTTGAATGTGTCGTGTCCGAGCCACAAACAGTTCCCTTTCCTATCCTTTCTGCTGACAATGTTTCCACCGCGCTGTACGCCCCGTCATCATCAAATTGCACATCTTGCTCCCTCCAATCAGCCACCCCTCGACCCAACCATGGGATGGAATTCCCTTTCGTACACCCTCCAGTATTCCCTATTACGGGCTGCTCGTCGTTTTGTGATAGTGTGAGAGAGCTACTAGACACATTGCTCGGCCAGTCCCGACCACACAGCCGGATGCTCTCTGAATCAGTCCAATATGCTACGCCGCACAGTGCAGATGGGAAGACACGGAAACGGTCCGTGATAGTGAAGTACATTTAGTGCATTTCTCACTAGTGGAAAACTACACCAAGTGACGTGAAAATTCTCTTTTCAAATAATAAAAAAGAGAAGAAAAAAAAACATTCATCAATGTAAGATTTTTTTTATATAACTCCCACCCCGGGTTCAAGTCTCGTCGAAAATCGTGAAGATCGTTCTCGAATCCTTGCTGCATTCATATGTAACACATTCCGACAATCCGATACCGGCCAATTGAATTGACGTGCGAAACTCGCAAAGATCTCGTGTGTTGGCGCATAAGATTTCAATCTCATTATCCTCGTGGCGCTGCTTATTCCGTTGCATACCCCAGACATGTCTGAACCGATTGTATCAAACTCAACACGGTGTGAATGTGATGAAGCTTAACTTTGAACATTTCAAATCTTTAAAAACTGTTCCATTTAAAATAGAATTCAAATCTAAGTGGAAAAAATGTGAAAAGTATAAAATTGAATTAAATAGTGTAAGTGTATGTGAGACATTAAAAATGGTTAAAATTTAAACTACTTTATTAAAAACGAACGAGAAAAGTATAACAAACTTTATCTGCTCAGAATGAGTCACACCCCAAAAAAGTTAACGGTCCAAAGGAATGGGAAAAGTTTTTTTTCCCCATAGAGTTTCAAACCCAAGTGGCTCCAAATGAACTTCATTTCGTCGGTGGATCCGCGAGGCATAGTGAGTCCCTTATAACGGTTGCGTAATCCAAGCACAACCAACCCAAACAGCCATCGGTCTACACCGATCCGAAGGTGTGCGCCGGAACGTTTTTCACTGTCGAAGCCATAATAGTGTAACAGAAAACCCCCTGTGAAACGGCACCATACCATCCCTCTTGTGGCAAACTCAATGCTTGCGTTTAAGGTTTTACGCTCTCCACAGTAGTGCGGCGCTCCACATATCTCCAGTCGGTTCAAATTTACTCTTTCTAACGATTCCCGGACCAACTTGCCGGAACCTATTGTAGCACGGTAGGGAAAAATCATTCCCTTCACATTAACAGTCATGCGTTGATGTTGGTGTGTGGCAGAACTGGGTGCTTCTAGGAAGGAAAAAAAAGAAAAACCCAAACTGGAAACGAGTGAAATTCACACAGTTTTTAATCCTGTGCTTTGGTTTGTATATTCAATTGGCTTGTGTATATAGCAACTAAATGTGCAACGCTGTGATGCAATCATTCAAATTCTTATCACCCCAGTGTGTGTGTGTGTGTGTGTGTGTGGGTTTGAGTGCAGTTCTCGTGCAAATTAAATAGTTTAGTGAGTGCCGCAAATGTGCCGATCATTTGCCACAGTAGTGATGATGATAGTAAAACGACGATCGCCATTTAATACTAATACCTACACCAACAAAACGGACGCTGGTGCATTGGTCATCGCACGATGAAAATCATCATCGAAACAGTTTCCCATGTGCAATGGTGAAGGAATGATGTAGAAGTGCTCAAACCAACAACAAAAAAATCATAATAAATCCATTACAACTACAAAGTGAACATAAAAGTGCAACGCTTCAAATAGTTGCGTTTTACGTTGGGAATTTTGCGTGAGGAAAATCCTATTTGTTGCTAATAGCCAGAGAGTCATTTGACAAATGGTGATTGATCATATTACGAGTGCATTAAACCGAAACACGATCGGTCACTATTGCGCAACACAATACAAACAACCATTTAAATTAATTTGTGTATAAAGCAAAACATAAACATTGAATTTTTTTGTTCGTTTTATCATTCTAGTGATCGTGTTCTTAACATTTAAAAAAAAGTGTGTGAGTGTCGTACGGTGCAGTAAAAGTTGATTCTCATTGATCACACCATGATCACCTACGATCGCTACGTAAAAGTTCCTTCTCCAGTGTTGTGTCATTGGTACACATATTAATAAACTGTATTATCCAGCAAGCTTGTTAATTATTAGGTAAATATTATACTTTTACTATACAAAAACGAACCCTTCTGTATTTCGAACATATTTCGAATAGTTTCATCTCACGCTGGTTTGCGTTTTTTTTTTGTGTGGTGATTTCAGCAAACATTTAAAGCATGACGAAAAAAACCTCATCCATTGGCCATTTTTCGGCCAGTACATCTGGTACGGTGGGGGGAGGTACGGGTGGTATGAGCAACTTTGGTACCGGAACAGGTGGAACCGATGGTTCCGAAAAGCAGCAACTATCGTCTTCCGGTTCATCCCACCAGCAACAGCAGAGTCAACACCATGATGGTGGTAAAAGCTCTGCCCAAGAACAACAGCGTCATCATTCGTCGCAACACGCTCATCAACATCACCATCATCAGCATCATTTGCAGCAAGGGTCGGGCGGTAAAATGCGTGACAAACACACCGTACACTGGTTCCGCAAGGGATTGCGCTTGCACGATAATCCGGCCCTGCGCGAAGGACTTCGTGGGGCGAAAACGTTTCGTTGCGTTTTCATCATCGATCCCTGGTTCGCCGGTAGCTCAAATGTGGGCATAAATAAATGGAGGTAAGTTAAAACAAAATTAATTCTCTTGCACAAAACATTATTGGGGAAAAAATAATACTGTGAATTGATCGAAATATTGCTCAACAAATGATGCTACCAATGTGCTGTATCATCAGCAAACCATTATGCAAGAGGCACATTTTTACCTACGTTAACAAATCGCGATCATTATCATTGTCGACGCCATCATCATCGGCAACATCAACACAACACCAATAATTGTCCATTCGGGCGAGTACTACACATGACGTACTTCGCATGCAATAAACTGCACTTACCACTACTCGCACAGAACGTACACTCAGCTATAGAAGTAACCCTGAAAACCGTTGGATGCAATTCTCGCTTCCGATCGTTGTTGCACACACGCACAAAGGAAGGGTGAGCTTTGCTTTTTAGTATTAGTGCTTTGTTTTCTGACTGGAACTCACCGGAATCTCACTTGCATAGCACACACATAGTCGCAGTTGCAGCAGCTGCACAAATGCATTTTTCTCTACGTTGCATCGGTGGCTTATCGGTGGCGAACACCACTAACGGGCTTGTTGTTTGCACCGCGATAAATGTGCCTCCGTCTGAATGGCCTCGAATAGGTTTAATGATGATATCGGCCTCGGTTGGCATTGCATTTTGCAACCGTTGTAAGCATCTAAGCAGTGCGGCACTGTTGGAACAATGCGTATGTGTATTGTTGATTGCACCGGTACAATATACACTTGTTCTAAATTGCGACAAAAAACAATTTAAGGTAGAATTGTACCATACTTTTTAAATTTAAATTCAAAAATATTGTTCTAATTAATTAATTAGGAATTATTTTTTAATTAAATCCATTAACAAGCCATAACAAACTCATTAAGATTGGTTCATAAAGTTGCTCAGAATAAGGCGAAAATGAAATACAAGAATATTTACTGAACATTACATAGTTTTGATGAAATTTGAACTACACAGCTTAAGAATATTTACAAAATTTTATTACTTGATCTTCTGAATAATTACCCAACAAACAAGAAGTTACAATGAGTATATATTTTTTATTCAGATAGAACGGTCTGGCCGTTGATGATGAGTATAAATTATTGTATATAAAAATTTACATAAAAAATTTTGTACGAAAAACATTCAAATCAAATAACTTTTTTTGAAGCTTCCTCATTTACCAAATTGTACATTAGTTTTACAACGCAAGGTCACATCGAATGAACCTATTTCTTTATTCAATTACTTTGGTGTAACGTTTCGTAACATTTCTTCGGCTTTCCAGTTTCTGTTTGCTGAAGGATGTGTAAATTTGGCCACGCGTGCTGTAATATGTTGCCTCCTAACAGAGCCGAAAACAAAATACTGTTCAATAAACACCACCAACCCGAATCGGTTACGCGAATCCTGAAGACGAACAACAGAAAAACATACGAAAAAAGGGCTCAGGCATGATGATGACAATCAGGTGACAGAGCCGTGAAGTTGCCGAGTTCGATTACACAAAAATACAGCCACCGTCGTACACAGGGGCCCCTCTACACGAAAGCTTCCCCGTTTCTTCGTACTTCACAGGGGAAAAAAAATTGTACCCAATACATACAGCCCACCAACTTCGAACGTCTCCTGCACGTATCTTCTTAACGGTTCCGTAAACGATCTGCCACCCATCTCAACTTACCCTCTCACCAGGGCGAAAACCACCCTCCAGGGCCGCGTTTGACTAACAATCACGTGGCAGACAATGTGAGGCGCAACTACGCGTTCGAAACCAAAACGTTACGTAGCCGTTACTGCTATCCATCGCAAAACCTACACTCCGTCCACTCACCCTTCTCATCATGTTCTCACTTGTCCCCCCCCCTGATGGTTTGCCATAACCATGATCCTTTCCACCCACCCACACAGCTATCCGGGTGGGGGTTGTTGAAAATGCGTCGATGTGGCTGGTTTATGTGTCACCTGCTTTTTTTCTTTTATTGTACATTTTCCACTGTTGTTCTTTTATAATGTACATACACAATATGTGAGCAAGAACTCCATTAGATTGTTCAGAAAGGAAGGAGAAATTAAAGACAAAAAGAAAAGCTGACGCATTTCCCACCATGCTACATGAATGAACTTTAACGTTTTTCGTTTGAAAGAAAACTTTTGTTTTTTAGAAAAGCAACCAGAAGGTGCTTAGAATTGTAGGTAAAAGTTTGTATTACAATAAAAGAAAAAATGTTAAATGAAAATTTTCAAATAACAATTATATGTTTTGTTTGACGCACTAATTGGCGTGCATTGTTTTCAGAATCTTAAAACATACAGATAATTTTGTGACATTTCATAGAGATGATAGAAATGAATTCTTCATTAGTCTACTCTTTTATGGGGTGAACCACTAAAAGCGCATTATGGTTTTACCCTGCAATAAAAAGAGGTCAAAAACTGCGTATAGTTGAATGTCATCGTCTGTACATGCCCTTTTTGCTATTCTCTAAGATCGTCTAAGTTTTTCTACAGTTCGAGGGCTGTTACCAATTCTTTCTCTTTTCATGGACAATCCGTTGAATAACGACAATTTTAATCCATTGCAAAATTGACTATTGATGATAAAGCTGATTCTCTATCAATATCCAATTAGTTCTGGTGATTACTGTTTTTGGTCTTGAGGTTTAAAATATTATTACAGCACTATTATCAATACTATTTTTTTTATTTAAGTAGAACGGCCTGTTGATTTCGGCTTTTTATTAAAAAAAGCACGAATCGCTAATAAATATTTAATTTATCTTTCATTTTATAATGTTTTGCTGTATGCGACATCTGCATCAAAGAAAAATTGAAGCGTTTTTATGAGATATTAAAATTTCATTAGCATCAATGAAAAATTGGAATGTTTTTATGATATATTAAAATTTCATAAAAACTATTTTGTTTCCGTACCAGAAAAACTATCCCCTTCGTAGTTATCTACTTCAAACGATTCCTTGTATTTACTTGTCCCATGTTTACTAAACATTCGAGAACGAAACACGTACTGTTCTGTGAACCAAATAGCTTTAATAGACTAACAAGACAAACGTGAGGGAATGCAATGTCGGCACGGATAGGAAGGATTGTGCAACAGCTTACAGAAAAATACCCTTCCGCATGCAACATTACAGACAGATATCTGTTTTCCTATTTGGTTTTACAATAGTCTTTCGGTCTTGACATACTTTACATGGAATACCGTTTGTCGGATTACAAACTGCAACTTAATCCAAAACGAAATAAATCATGGAAAGTTAGAGTAGTCAGATTAAAACCTCCTTAAGGTGTACTTAAAGGAAGGATGGTTTATCAAGTTATAATTACAATCAAAAATGAAGTTTTTATATATCCAGAATCCCGAGATACGTACGAAAGTCTAAAGTCTAAACTCATTCTTACCGTAAATGCAATTGCAGATTTCTACTCCAATGTTTGGACGATCTGGATCGCAACTTGCGCAAGTTGAATTCGCGCCTCTTCGTAATACGTGGTCAACCTGCGGACGCATTGCCAAAGCTGTTCAAAGAATGGGGAACCACCTGCCTGACGTTTGAAGAGGATCCGGAACCATTTGGGCGCGTCCGGGACCACAACATTTCGGAGATGTGTAAGGAGCTTGGAATCGAGGTCATCTCAGCCGCATCTCACACGTTGTACAATTTGGAAAGGTATACTACTGGTCATACTATCAGGCATGACTTCAAAAACGAAATGTTAAAACTTATATTTTTTTCTTTTTAGAATCATTGAAAAAAATGGAGGCCGGGCACCGCTAACGTACCACCAGTTTCAAGCCATTATCGCCTCAATGGATGCACCACCGCAACCGGAATCATCCATCACGCTTGATGTGATTGGGAAGTCTAGCACGCCACAGTATGACGATCACGACGACAAGTACGGTGTGCCGACACTGGAGGAACTTGGCTTCGAGACGGAAGCCCTTCGGCCACCGATTTGGATTGGCGGCGAAACGGAAGCACTTGCCCGTCTCGAGCGGCATCTCGAACGGAAAGCGTGGGTCGCTTCGTTCGGCCGGCCCAAAATGACACCCCAGTCGTTGCTCGCTAGTCAAACGGGTCTTTCACCCTACCTGCGGTTCGGGTGTCTTAGCACGCGGCTCTTCTACTATCAGCTGACCGATCTGTACAAAAAGATCAAGAAAGCGTGCCCGCCACTGTCCCTCCACGGGCAGCTACTGTGGCGTGAGTTTTTCTACTGTGCCGCTACTAAAAATCCCACGTTCGATAAGATGGCCGGTAACCCAATCTGCGTGCAGATCCCGTGGGATCGTAACGCGGAAGCACTTGCCAAGTGGGCAAGCGGCCAGACCGGTTTTCCGTGGATCGATGCGATCATGACGCAGTTGCGGGAAGAAGGTTGGATTCACCATCTCGCACGTCATGCCGTGGCATGCTTTCTAACACGTGGTGATCTGTGGATATCCTGGGAGGAGGGCATGAAGGTATTCGAGGAACTGCTGCTAGATGCAGATTGGTCGGTCAATGCCGGCATGTGGATGTGGTTGTCGTGTTCGTCGTTTTTCCAACAATTCTTTCACTGCTACTGTCCGGTGAAGTTTGGCCGTAAGGCTGACCCGAACGGTGACTACATACGACGGTATCTGCCGGTATTGAAAGTAAGCTTTCCGTAAAGTACTGCAGTTGAGGAGAGATAACACTGGAGATCTCTGTTGAACTACACTGCAAATTCTGAATTCTCTCCTGAAGTTCCTCTTGATCACACCCGCCTCTAATGCTGATCTTACATCTTTTACAGAACTTCCCGACCCGCTTCATCCACGAACCTTGGAATGCGTCCGAGAGTGTGCAGCGTGCGGCCAAGTGTCTCATCGGCAAGGATTATCCATTGCCGATGGTGAACCATGCGATCGCGTCCCGCGCCAACATGGAGCGCATCAAGCAGGTGTATCAACATCTGGCCAAATATCGCACACCGGGCGGCGGTTGTTACGAGGCGGACTGTAACGAAAAGGGCGGTTCGGCGATTGCGGGCGTCATGACGGCAGCAAAGGTGCAGCACATGAACACGAGCAGCATGAACGACAGTCCCAGTCCCACGACGATACTGACGAGTGTGAACAGCTCGGGAAACTACATGTGCCGTAGCAATCCATCCGCACAAAGCGATCCCAATGGGAAGATAATTACGTACCATCAGCTGCTCAGTGGTCCGGACACACGATCAGCTCACGGCGGCAATGGAAGTGGCGATCGAGCTAATGTCGGTGCTGCCGAAACTACCAAGCATGGAGATAGTAGACCTACCGGTAATAATCATATAATGGTGGGAAAAGAATCTGTTCCGCAGCAACCGCAAACCCAGCATCAGTTGCAGCACCCAGCACAGAGCCTGGATCAGCAATCGCAGGAAAATAGCAACAGTGTGGCAAACAGTGAGCAACGGTTCGGTTCGATGGCGGTGGCTGACTATGCTGCGATCAAACCGGACAGCCTCAGTACGCTTATACGGGCCGGCAATCTGAGCACGGTCGGTACGCGCTTCTCCAACCTGCAGGATCAGCTTAGCAACAGCCTGATGTCGCTCGAGTGTGACGTGATGGCGAACAAGCTGAAGCCTAACAATTACGAGTACGAGCGTAGCCAGAATATTTACAACAGCCAGTTTAAGGTGGAATATAGTGACAACTTTAACTCGGGCTATGGTTTGCGGAATGCCGTATTTTACGGTGGCAAGCGGGAGGACGAAAACGAAGACACCAAAGCGGATAACATCAACAACAACATTCATCACGGCGATCAGCTCGCGAGCAACAATCGCGGAGAAGGGCAAACGATGCGTAACGCTATCGACGATGACGATGAATCTGCGATGACCACGCTAGAGGACACCGGTACACATCCGGCACCGCATGCACTGCTCTTCGGTACGAACAAAGCGAAAATCAAACAGGAATCGCTGGTGCAAACCACCCGCATGTTTCTCGAACCACCGAAACATCATCCCAGTCGGGGAACGAAGGTCCACCAGCAGCGGACAAGGTGCGAATCAACCGATCAGCAATCCCCTACACTTCACACGCAGCTAGATGCGCAGATTAAAAAAGAGCAACAGATCACCTCGCAACCGTTGCCACCACAGTCCATGCACACCGATTGTGATTATGAACCGGAAAGCCATAAGCAACTCTTGACAGACATCCACCGTCAGCAGCAGCAGCAACAACAACAGCAGCAGCAACAACAGCAGCAGGCTTCTATTTTAGCAGCTCAACGGCTGGAAGCGTCACAAATGGATCAAGGCACCGATCAACCAATGCAAGAATCACCGTGCAGCGAAGAAAAAATCGGTGCAACGGATTAGCTAAAAATATAAATTGTCTTGTCTTGGACAAAATGTGTGTGTGTGTTTTTTTTTCAAAGCATCAAAGAAGAATCGATTCTTTAGAAGAAAAAGAAAATTTTATTCTCGTTTCGAGATACCATTTTAATAAAATGAAACAGCATTCAATAGAACAGAAACATTCGGATGTTTTTTTGTTTGATGTGCGATACACCGTCGATCTTTGTATGCAAGAGGATATGGAAAAATGGGATTGAACGAAACATGTTATAACATACAGAAGGAATTGTTTTTTTTTTAAACACTATCAGCAAAAATACAGCAAACGACTTGTGCAAAAAAACCATTAATAAATCGATCATAAAGCTGTCAAATATTAAAACACAATCCTTTTAATTATTTGCTCAAATGCATTCCAACCAAGCGATGGAGCATGGTGAGTTGTTCCGATAAAGTGTAAATAAAGACTGCAATGAGAGCTTTTTGATCTTTCAGCAAGGAATTGTGTTTTGTTATTCGAGACAAACGAGAGATCCATATATGGCATGAAAATTAAAAATCTTTGAACCACATTTAGCCTGTAGAAGAGCGTCTGGAATTGCAATAAATTGCTTAAATAAAGATCATATAGATGGTGCTATATTCCATTAATCATTCATCGTAAAGGAATTGTACAGTACAATAAGCTCTAATTCTGTTGTATCAAAAAGATTCCACCCATAAGTCCGTATTTCTTTTCCAGTTTTAACTAATTAAAATCATCTCGTTTTATGTGCTGAGACTTAGCTTTATGGTATAAAGATATTCAATAATAAATTTTAATAAAAGTATTGAAAATAATGAATAATGAAGTATTTTTATTAAACTCTGTCACATTAAAACTAAAATAAAAATACGAATCGCTTTAAAAATATATTTCACGTTCTAAAGGCTATCAAAAGTTGTAAAACAAAAATTGTAAATTTAAAAAGTGAGAAAGAAGTTAGTACATTAAACTAGTCCATCTGGTGTGAAAACAATGAACTAATAATTATTGTTTATTATGTAAAAGTAATTCGTATTAATGTAAAAAACAATATATTTCATGCAGAACAAAGAATAACTGTAGAATGATTCAAACACAAACACAAAGCCATTTTGTTTTTCAAAATTTAAACCGTTTTTTTTTTCTTTTTGCAATGCATTTACCGATTTTTTATCATTTACCTACGACTTTTTTATGAAGATTTAGGATTTAGGAATTTGAAGAAAAAAAGTATCTTCAAGGCTAACACTCCGAAATTTTTATCTCCAAACCTCACCTGAAGTGGTACCCAGTCAAGTTCATTTGGCAGACAAATCAAACACTTCGAAACAGGCTAATAGAATTAATTGATGGCATACTGTTCGCATACGAATGTTTCGTTGCGGAAGAAATTATTCAAGTCGCTTCATAACTCAAACAACTCAATGACCCAACTCTTCGCAACACTAAAGCGGTCATGTCATAGATCTAACACACACAAAAAAAAACAAACTTCTGTACTCTACGCAATTACGATTATGCTAATCAACATTGCTTCTCGAGCGATCTGTGGCATCGAATCGTTCCATCACCGGCTTACCCTAACGTGACGTTATTAACAGTGATCATTAGAAGCGGGTTTTTTATCACCCTACACCAACTTGCAGCTTGAAGCTTGTACAACGAACATATTTTGAATGTATGCTATTGTGTGGGAAATTTCCTTCCCAATCAATTGAACTGTACATTTCCATATTTCGCTTATGCAATCCACTAATGCACTTATTGCGTTGTTGTGCTTAGAAATTACAGGGAGTAAATTAGAGAAGAAAAAATACAACTGCAACAATGTAAACATTCCTTTAAATTTGATTTCCGTCTAATGATAAACAACCGGCCATTGAACTTACACGATTTTCTATGTTACCCGTGTGAAGCAGTAGCGTTTAGGAAAATGGACCACAATTGTCAAATACTCTTCGTTTCGTTCAAGTTTAGTAACACACCAACGAAAAGGAAAAAGGAAACAAAAACTCTCTTAAATACGTTTAAACTACTACTCCTTCTTAGTCGTTTTTTTACCAACAAAATTAGTTCTAAACAAAACTTTATCGACCAACTTTGTAGGTCACAGCAGCATCCAAGGGCAGCAACAGTCTGCGTGTGAACGAGTCAGCTTTGTTGTACCGTACTGGTTTGCGTCTTCGGTCAATGTCAAGGACAATCCTTCCAGTTTAATGCCCGTGGTAAGTTCGACACGCTGAACGGCGGACAGGTTGGAACCATTTATCAAGCGATACCATTAGTGAAACTCGTTTTGCAGAATTCAGTTCCGCATCAGATTCGTGCAGAGATGAGATGATTTTCATCAAGCAGTTGCGCATCGGCCTTTTTTTGTTTTTGTTGTGTTGTACAGTTTTTTCTTTCGTTTATTTCACTCCATATCTTCTGGTGATTTAACCGATAGTGGTTAATTATTAAGCTTGTAAAGCATTATTGCAGTCACCACAGATGTGATGATGCGTTGTCCTTTTGTGTCACGGTTAGGGTCAATGTACTCATTTCGTAAGAACTACCTAGACACCATTACGGTCAATTAAATGGTATGCACTAATGGTTTACAGAAGGAACAAAAATGCTTCAACTCATTAGTAGATTAATTAATTACTTGATCGTATATTGTGTATGCGATCATTAGTAGGCCACTCAAATCGTTCTGTCTGTTAGGACAGGAAGAAACAATAAGTCCGTTCCGGATTGAAGTTGTATTTCCCAAGGATCTCGTCCACAAAGGACTAGAGTTGACAACGTATAAAGGTAAAATAGTTTGTATATACGCATATATAAACATAATATAAATAATATATAAATTTGCAGAGTTAGAGTTATATAAATAGTATTGAAAAGAATAATCTCTTGGAAAATTAAAAAAAAAATTAGGCCTTCGTCAACATACAATTTTCCAATCTGGATACTAAACTAACCATAAGAATAGTAGACAAGCGAACGAAATAAATACTATTCGCACCCAATAGTAACTGTAATCAGAAGTTCAAGTTCAACATCTAGTAACGGGCATGAAGATTGTCTAGGGGTCAGTCAGCCTACCGGATAACCGGATCCTTCCGGTTTGCCGCTATCGCGACTGGTATGGTCCATCACGCAGGTCCAACACGCTGGGTCCAAACAAAACGGAGAAGGCTAACCTCTCCGCTAACCTGCAGTGATTGCTATAGGACCCAACATTACTGACAGTGAGGAGGCAAAACACCCTCTACGCATACCTAACCCCAGCATAAAGCACACACTTGACAGCTGTGTGGGCTGGTCTGAACAGATCACTTCAGTTACTACTTCACCGTACGCACCACTAAGCAAAGTGATATGTGTTAGTGTCGGCGATGGGTGTGGTGACCTGAGGTGCGTAGATCGAACACCGGTGACGTACATCTACCGTGCAAATGGTACGGATTAGACGGATGGTATGTGTTGGTGATTTGTTTTATTCACTTATGGGTTTAGGTTTTTGCATGTTTTTTTCCTTTCTCTCTCTCCTTCTCTTTCCCAGCAGCCTATTACCCGTACGCCTTTGTTTTATCGACGCAATCTCGATTGATTCGCAAAGTCACCGAGATCGGCGTTGCGCATATAAGATCGATCCGCACGGTACGGTAGTGTCCCAGTCTGTGTCGTGCGATCGGTGCAATCAGGTCGCGTGACGTTTAATGATCGGATCCGATCGATAATTACCGTGGTGCGTGTAAAGTGCGTGTTCTGTACAGTGTAGTAAAGCTCCAGCATGAAGCTCCAAATTGTTCTACTACTAACGGCCGCCCTTATCGGGTGCGGATCCACAGCTAAGTTTCGTACGTATTTTGTTTCATTTTTAAATTTAACGAATAGCGGTTTTACGTCCCAAAGCATAGCCGTAAAAGTCAGTGTGTCGATCAGAGTTTTTCGGTAATAAACCGGCACCGAACGTTTTTGGGGGGAAAAGTGAACGGCAAGCGTTATTTGTGGATAAAATACGTACAAAGAAGCATTTTAAGGTTGCGGTTTTAATTCTTTTCGCTAATATTTGCCTGCGCATCTGACGCATCTGGATGCTGTACATTGATGTCCTTGAGCGAATGAAGCCGTACGGCATTATTCACGGACAAGTTAGCAGCAAAATTAACCAGATGTAACAGTCACCTTCCGCCTCTGTTTGCACTAGCTATTAGGTTCAGTAAACTCCACAGCAGGTGAGCATAATGAGGATGAATCAGTGATCAATAAACCGTGGAAGGTTAATTTTGGGTGTTCCCCTTTGTACGGAAGCCGAAATTATTCGTGGTCGAATGAAGTTATTTTTGTTTTTTTCTAATTATAAAAAACAGATTGTTCAAAAGAGAAAAACAAATTTCGCTTGGATAATTAGTTCTTGTTACAAATATTAGCCGTATCTAGGAATTGATCTGTAAAATAGAAGAATTTTCTATTCAGCATTTAACAATGATTCGCGATACGAAAGTAATTTAGATAATAACGTTTTGCTCCGGCAACACATTAGTAAGATACAAACAAAAATGATCATGCAAAAGCTAAGTAAGCAACAAATCAAGTCATTTGATGATCTCCACATGTTTCGCTAGTAAAAACAATCGCCTGAAACATTGAACGTTGCGTGATGAAAGCGATTTATTCTCAGCGATTGAGAACACACGCAATCAAAACAGGATTCGTATGCATATATGGTTAACACTGACGCCAGGGGCTGGGGCAACAATGATTAGAATAGGTACGATTCTCATTAGTTAAACAATATGGCGTAGCCTGCCAGGCTAGTATCGCTAACTAGCCGTAGAGCCTCGACGTTGCATATCCGTTTGAAGCGAAACATGTGACCGGTTAAAGGCCGTAAGCACGTGTTGCTAATTGCTTTTACCGCCATTTCATTTGTCAGCTAACGTAATGAAGTAATCAAAATGGTTGTCTCTCAAAACCTGTCGCTAACAGTCTCTGGTCTTTGTGTATCCTTGTAAACAGCTGGACCAGTTTGATATGATTTGATATGTTGGTGAACTGTAGACATGTTTCTAGTAACGAGGTAATAACTTGAATCTTCTCACGTTTACAGCTGCTTCCTTCTCACGGTGCAAACAGGAAGATGGTAACTGTTTGCTGGAAGCTATTACCGCTACCTTCCGGAACTTCCACAAAGGCGTACCGGAAATAGGGCTCGTACCGTTGGATCCACTGCGCATCGATAAAATGGACATCGTACAAGGCGATGGACCAATCAACATTGTGCTTAACTTCAAGAAGGTCGATCTGACTGGATTTCAACATGCACAAATTAAGAAAGCCAAGTACGTTTAATAATATTCTAATGTAATACCTAAATGAATTAATATAACTAACAAACTATATATAGTTTATATAAACTATGAGTTAAGCATACGATTCTAGACTAATCGATTTAATTTAATTTTTGTAGTGGATTTACTTCCAACCCTACCAAGATGGATCTTAACTTGGTCGTACCGGTTGCATCACTGGTTGGAGGATATAGAATTAATGGCAAAGTGTTGATCCTCCCAATTCAGGGTGAAGGATCCAGCAACATGACCATGGGTGAGTAGTTTAATTCACAGAATGGAGATTAAGATTTTTTTCATAAAACAGTTGCAACATTAATCGATCGATGCACCCATTTCCAGCCGACTGTGATATCTCGCTAAAGTGGACCGGCAAACTTGTCGACAGGAATGGGAAACAATTTTATCAGGTCGACAAATTTAAGGTACACTTCGATACGAGCCGATTCTACATGGACTTCTCCAACCTGTTCAACGGCGATAAGGCGCTGGGTGATAACATGAATGTCTTCCTGAACGATAATTGGCAGGACATTTTGAAGGAGTTGAAACCGGCAATATCGGCGGCTTTTACGAAGATTTTCGAAGCTGTCGTCACCAACGTTTTCAACAAGGTTCCGTACAATGAGCTTTACGTAGCGTAAAGTCGGGTAGGAAGAGCACATGGCGAAATAAGTTATAGTAAAATAAAACATTAATGAAATTCATTTTTCAATAAAACCAAATGGAAAAGATTTTTAATCTGTAGGTGCCGAGTGTATCTGCCTTTTTTCTATTATGTTTATTTTTCTTTAAAAAAAGAACTGCTAGGGTGACTATAAAAGGTAAGCTCCAAAGCGTTCGACTATTTCCAAGAGAATACCAAATCCATGTTTTTCCTGAAGTTAAACAGAATCGAGAAAGACGGATTTTAAAATTTGACAATCACTGAGGGCAATTTTTTATAAGGAGATTTCAATTATGAATTTGTCAATTTTCTTTTATCTTTTTTTTTTTGCTCGGTTAGAACGGCCTGGCCGCATCAAGACTTATTTTACCACGTAGCAGGATAGTCAATCCATGCTACGGGGAGACGGTCCGGATGGGATTTGAACCCGGTCCCTGCCGTGTGGACGGGCGCCGTTTTTCACATGCACCACCGGGCCGCCCCTTTTTTCTTTTCTTATTATCTTAATATATGATATTATTTTCTTTTATCTTATTAATATAAAAATTAACTTTGGTAAATTCTTGCTTAAGCTGTTAAACTAAACATAGAAATATCAATCTTTAATGTGCTTCGTAGCTTCCGAAAAAAATATGCGAATAAGAAATATAAATAATACTGAAATCTGAAGCTAGGAGGATTTCTCTGGAACGAATCACTCATCTAATTTGGTAAAACTAATCGCAACCACATCCTATCGATGTTTTAGTAATTGTAAAAAAAGATATGGTGGTAGTGGCGCCGGTCTTTCACACGATAAATTGTTCTACCATATCATAGGCCTTCTCTCCAGCTATGTGGTATGTAAATTAAACTGAGTAGTATATAAAATACACAAAAGTATACAACCTGGACGTTCTCAACCTGGAGATTAAAAAATAAAATAAATTTCATTTCGAAACAGTGTACAATCATCTTCAGCTTTACGGCATTACAACCACAGGAGATCTTATGACCTGCCATTTTTATAGCTACTCTTGGCTTTATTAACCATTTATTTGATCTCTATTTCTTTTGCAATATAATTTTTTTTAATATTCTATAATAGCGATAACTATAATGTATCACTAATGATTATTATTGAGCAAATCTTATCATCGATTAACACGTTGAATTAAATCAATGTATCATCATGTTTGATCATGATCATGTTTGTGATTAGAACTTCAAAATTAGTCATTTACCAACAATATGTTATTTTGTCAATAGCGAATTCTGTTACAAGTGGTGGAATATTAATCGTCCAGAATAAGCTTTAACAGTTTAGAAAAATATATTTTTTAACGCCAAATGCTGGAACATCATACATATTAAGAAAGAAAAAAATGTAATAAGTTAAGTAAGTAGATAATCTTAAGATAATAAGTAAGTAGAAATAAGTTAATACTAAAGGCACTATAAAAAAGAATAGGAAGTAGATTATCGTCGCACTTTATCTGTCCATTCAATGATCGTGATGTACTACCAAATGTAAAGTTGGCAAAAAAAATAATTAGATTTGGCATCTATCGTTTATTTTTTTACATTTTTTTCTGTTTCTTGTGTGCTACTAATTGCCCCATAATACCTCATAAGCAATTTTCCCTGACGATCATTCTGGTAAAACCCAAAATAAACGAATCTCTTTTAATTTTTTTATTAACGAAAATTTATTTCTCATTTATTGCTGAGTTCTACGGTATGAATTTTCAATAAATATATCAAAGAATAAAAAACATGGAACAGGCATATTTCTTCCCTACAAGCTAATTGAAAAACGAAAAAAAAAATCTTCCGCACTTCTCAAATGTGATTCCGCATAACGGTAGCGACCGTGGATGTTTCCTCTTATGAACAATCAATTTACCAAACGTGACAGATTCAAAGAAAACTTGTTTATTTGCTTATTGGATGCGACTAGCTTCCGGTTTCCCTGTGGTTAATAGACAAGGTAACGCAAAACATGGATAAATTGAATGTACTATTACTCTGCAGATGGAACCACATAACAGTGCAATTAACGGTGACAAGAAAACGCGCATAATAAAACACGAACATATCTACCAATGTAAGCATACTAAATGAGATGTAAAATGTTTCATTCAGCTTCCTGGATACCATGCACTACGATGAATATAGTTTTAAACTGTTTGCAAATACATTTCGATTTATTAAAAGGTAGTTAGCAAAGCAACTTTAACAAAACACGTGACTTTTTGAGCATCAATTTTGTTTGTTTTTAATAACCTTTTCACCTTATTTTTCCCGCGATCAATGGGATAGTTCATTAGGTGCACTATCTGATATTATTTATCTGCCACTCGCCCGGTGAACGCTTCTGAACCATTCAACTATCTTCCCATGCACCGTCGTTTCCTGTGTTTCCTCAACAGAATGAATGTTAACAACGTAAGCAATTAACAGCCATTGCTCAAGCAAAAGATTGTTCCCTGTTCATTCCAGATTACCTGCAACAGTTAGAAGTGCTGCCAATTACTTTCCTACCGGACGTTGTGTGATTTTAAGATGGAACGTGAACTTTCAAACTCCACACGTTTATGGGTTAACTTGCAAAAAAAACGAACGGTAGTATCCGGTCAAACCGAGCCAGCGCCATACGGTCGATAAAGCAAAAACTGTTTCAAGCACATGTACTTATGTGAATGTACTATTTTTCATTAACCTTTTATGTCACACCCTGATCGTCGGTAGAACCGACCGGTACTATTTCCATTCGGATCGGATGCTGCTGCCATCAACTGAACAACTGATCAACTGATCAACTGAAGGGGAAGGATTTGTAAGAACGTGTGTCTCATCTTACATGTGCCGCATGACGCATAAGTCACGAACCTTCGGTGTTGCGACGACTAATGGCCTGTAGTAGCTGTACTGAGCAGGCTTCATTTTTTTTTACTTTTCCCGATCATTTACCGATCTTCGATAATTACTGTTATCATTTCGGCTGGGTAATGCGACTTGTCCGATAATCGTTCGTGTACGTGCGCTGCATCTTATTTTGTATTTAAATCCATTTGATTCTAGAGCAATGCTAGGTACTTTCCATTACGACTGAGTTCCAATATTAAACAAAGCTTATTGGAGAAATCCAAACGAATGGGAAAAATCCAACTTTACTTTAGAAATGCAATAAGATGAACAAAACCCAACCATGATCGATTGCATATAGTGAAGTATTTCGTATGATCAAAAATTTGTACTTAGAACTTTAAGTACATGGATGACTTAAGAAAACAACGAAATCCATACAATTACCATAAAAAAGGTCAGAAGAAATTATATCAACTAACAAGAGTTGCCAAGAGCTGATTACTCTACTTGATAGTAAGTGTAATAGTAAACACACAAAAAAACGAAACTAAAAAAAACCCAACGATAAGTCACCTTCGGGGTTAGGTGTGCAAATAAGGTTCGGCCTATCCTGTTATTAGACTGTTCTCGCTTTTCAGGACGCGCAGCGGCGAACTGAAAAAGCCAAGCGTTTGATCATTCAGGTTGCTGCTGCTGCTGCCTGTCTGCCTGCCCTGCGTGTTTTGTGGCTTTGTTTGCAATCTTTTGTTGTATATACTTCTTCCACAAACCTTACCTTACAATAAGTAGCACCGCGCGCACAGAACGCGTGCGTCGCGGGCGTGTCGTCCCGTCCAACGGCCGCAAAAGATCATCGCAACCAGTTCTGCCGGCTGGTGACGTACGTCAGCGCGGGATGGCGTTAATGGCAGCGTAAGAACCGACCGTTCCCGCGGCACCGATCCAGCAGGCTTCCTGAGCGTGCGCCATTGGTGGGGGAAGAAGAAGTGCTGCGACTGTGGACGACAAATAGAAAACAACGACAAACAAGCGGCATTCACCGGCGCTAACATATATAAAGACCAGCACTGACCGGGCAGCTTCTAGAGCTTCACTTTCGCGCCAACAACGCACGGTGCTGGTAGCAGCCTAGTAGTACAGATCTAACGATCGCTCCACAGCTCAACGCTTAGTGTCCCCAGTATCGATCGTAGATTTTATTGGTGATTAAATCGACATGAATAGATTGGTGGTTTTCGTGGTTTTGTCGGGATTGGTGGCGTTAGGCAGTGGTATCAAATTACGTACGTATTGCTAAATGCCTAATAAAATTGATAAAGTTTTTCCGTGTGTTGATCAACGCAGTGAAAATATTCCATTTAGTGAATATTGTGAATAATGTTTAGCAAATCATCTTCACTCATCTAATTAAAGTGCGGGGTTTTCAAAGATAAATAAAGCTTATTAAAATTTGTTCAATCATCAATCGTTAGAGCGAATATGTGTGAAGGACGTTCAGTTTCCCCGTACAAACGCAATCGAAGAAACGGAAATCCACCTGCTTCTTTTATTGGGTAGTGCCATTGAAGCACAACACGTGAATCAGACCGGTCGCTAAATTAAACTTGAACTTCACTTTAAAAAACCGGCTTCGTGCTGTTTCTTCCGGATCGTCGAACCGGCCGACATGTGATGTCTCGGTGCGATAGAAGATGCGACACGTTGTTGGCACACTATTAATGAATTGTGTTTTTACGCGCGCACAGTTTTAACGACTCAAGAGTGATCATTCGAATGGTTACGATCGGGCTTCTAATTGCAATCATTAGTACGAACGATTACTGTTTTGTTTGTTTCTACAAACGGAAATTTTTATACCATAGTGAATTGTAACGCACAACTTACTTTGAAGGGTAGAAACAATCCCTTTCCTGATAGGAATTGCTGTTACTTTCACTGTACTTTATCAATCCAACTTCCTCCAATCCTTTACAGCTGCTTCTTACAGCCGTTGTAAAGCGGGCGACGAATCATGCATCACTCAAGCCATATCCGACACATTCCACAAGTACCAGAGTGGCGTTCCGGGGCTAGGGCTTGCTTCGCTGGACCCTTTGCGCATCGACGAAATGGACATTGTGCAGGGTACGGGACCGGTTAACATTGTGCTGAACTTTAAAAATGTTGATATCACCGGGTTCAAGGATGTGCTTGTGAAGAAGGCCAAGTATGCATGCCACCCACAACCCACCGATTACCGATCCTAATGTAATGTGTTCCTTTTATCTACAGAGGTTTTACGGCGAACCCCAACGTGATGGAGATGAATTTATTACTACCAGTCGCGTCCCTCGTTGGCAGTTACAAGATTAAAGGAAAGGTGCTGATTCTGCCCATCCAGGGTGAAGGCGCTAGTAACATGACAATGGGTAAGATCATACTTCTTGTTTGCAAGAAATTGGCTTTAAAAAACATTGATTAAACACCCTCAATATCTTATTTGGCATCAATACGTACTTCTTCAGTAAACTGCGACTTCCTGATGAAGTGGAACGGTGGACTAGAGAAGCGAAACGGCAAAGAGTACTTCCAGATGAACAAAATTAAGGCTACGTTCGATACCACCCGGTTTTACATGCATCTGACCAATTTGTTTAATGGTGATAAGGCGCTGGGGGACAATATGAACCAATTCCTAAACGACAACTGGGAAGACATCCTGAAGGAGCTGAAGCCGGCCATCATCGGTGCATTTACGAACATTTTCCGAGCTATTATATCGAACGTATTTGAAAATGTTCCTTACGATGAGCTATTTTTACCAAATGCTTAACTGCGATAAAAGTAACGATTAATAAATATAAATGATACCTTGTGATGTCGATATAGAATCATTCATTGTGTATCACTAAGATTGATTATGGATTGTGGAAAGAAAACTGAGGCAATTGTAACATAAAATCAACCCTTGTCGTAAGGGTTATCCAAAGTATGTTTATTGTGGTATATCCCCTTATTAAGGCAAGGAAATTGAAGCATTTTTTCAAAAAGTCTTCACTTTATTCTCACATGACTCGATGATCGGATCTACAAACTGTATCTAATGCAGTTACTATGAAGATTGCATACAGTACAAGAAAGAAAATTTAAATAGAAAGCATCGGTTAAATATGAAAGGAAATTGGTGAAGTAGACACAATTTTGCATGTACCGTGTAAATTTACTACGTCGAAGCAAGATAACATAATATTATATTCAGTTCAATAAAGCCAGATATATTACTTGAAAATGATAAACCAATACAAAATAACGTAAACCAATATAACATGATAAATTATTTTGTACTGTATTTACTTTCATTAGAAATACGGTAATTTTGTATAACGGCGAATAATTTTTGAATTAGTATCGTGTTCTTTCTCTCTCGTTTTGTAATCCGGAACCATATGAACCCACCCGGAACAAGTATTCCGGATCGGAATCCTTCAGCTGTCAGTCAACTGTCAATAGACACGCCCACCACTACTGTTGTTTTCGACTTTTCTTTTCCGTAAAATTCCCACTCTGAAATGCTATCCAATGAAGTGCAATCAAAAGCATAAATTTATGCGAATTTCTTTCATCTTTTTAATAGTTTTGCTATTTGCATGCGGCTCTCTGGCAGACGACAATAACGAGGAAGAAACCGTGGTTGAAGGTAAGTGCTATAAGTGGCGAACAAAAAACAAACTGCTTTGAACGATAATGAACGCATTGCGTTACCTTTGTAATCGTCACCAGCGAATGTAGGCTCTTTTGCCGGTAGTTCTAGAAGTGCTTAAAATTTTTCACTTTCCTTCCAATTTCACAACCGTTTCTAGATTTTTTTATTTGCCGCACCTGTGGTAATGATGTCAGCGTAGCAAATTTAGCGTTCGACAAATATAGTCCCTTGGCACTAAGTGCTACGAACCACACATTTGCAGAAACCCGGTCGGTTCTAATACAGGAAGTACAAAATCCGCTCGGAATTCGGTTTCACATATTTCTAGTAAAACAAGCATCCTGTGCAAAGATCCATCCGGTAATGATTTGCACTATGTGTACCAGCATACCCATTCCATCGATCTATTTCCTTAAACATTCTTCACTTTTCAGTGGACATATAAGTCGTCTTGGTTCCCTGGATACGCTTGGAAGGTTTGTGTATGTCCCAAGTGTCACACACTGCTCGGGTGGATGTTCGAACCTATCGAAAGCGCGACTGCTGAGCAAAGTTTCCCTTCCGAAGCAGGTTTCTACGCCCTCATCTTTCAAAGCATCATTACTGAAGGATGTAAGTAAACAAATGCAACATACAACATATGTCTGGTGATAATTATTCTTTGTTGATCACTGTTTACGTTTCTTTCAGACGTGAATTCATTGCTTATGAAAGAGAAAGCTCTTCGTGATAATTAAAACACAAACACACACACACACACTAAAGCAAGGATAAATCATGGTTGATCCAAAAAGGCACATCAACGTCCTTTCCCCGGAAGAACAAGCGTTCCTCGAGGAATGCGAAAGCGAGTTTGCACATCGATTCACGGACCTGGATGAAGAGTTTATGGCTCATTGTCAGCGCGAGCATAAACCTCCACCAATAGTGCATCCGTGGAACAATCGACGTCCCGGTGGTGGCGAAGGCGGTGGCGGAAGGGGTGGGGGAAATGCGGGATGGCGAGGCGAAAGACGATTTAACGATAGACGGGGGGGCGGTCGAGCACCCTTTCATGGGCGTGATGTAAGTTATCGTCCATACAATGTTAACTATCGCAGAAACGATTCGCATCGATCGGGCCGTGAAGATAACTATCAAGATAACAGAAACCATAACTCATCGCACCCAAATTATAGATCGTCCGATCGTTCCGGAGGTCGACAGTATAATCAGGAAGCGAAACGTTAACATGCTGAACGAAAATTAAATTATGTGTGTTTTCTTTTTTTTAGTTCCACAAAACCTAAACCTTCAATGTAAAACACATTTGCTGATTCCTTGCAGTAATTGCAGTCGGTTCTAAAACGCGAACTGACCACCTTTCCTTCACTTATAACAAACACAAGTCAAGAGTGTTGAAATACGCAGATTCTTTACGAATTGTAAATAAATATCTGTAAATAAAGACTGAATTGAACAAACAGAGTTCTGTGTTACGGGTTATAATTATGCTAGTTTAATGCTACATTTTACGTTTTGAAGTCGTTTTCAACATGTCCGTTAATGGAAACGAATTAAATTATTCAACGATCGGCACATAGAATGTGTTAGTAAACACGTGTGACACCGCTTGCCCAAAGACAAAAGTACATTTACATTCCTAAACCAATAATTTTACAATGTAGTAGTATCCTAATCAATTCAATCTTCAAAAACAGCCACTTGCGACCGAATGGAAGATAAATTAAAACATAAATGAGTCGAACACAAAAAGTTTACTAAAGACATTTACCGATAGAGGATCATTAAATGTCTATAATTGATTGAGCACATGATCATTTTCAGTAATTTGTTTCATAGGTTCTGATCACAGTTTCATCTAGGGGTTTTCCCACCTTTAAAACATTATGATCGAATATTTCGTGACTGGTTTTACAGGAAACATATTCAGTTGCTCAGAATTACCATATTAATCTATGCTCGCTAAGAATGATCGTGATCGCAAATGATACCCCACCGATTCAAACATTTGACTGTGTTTGGGAATTCGGTTATTGTCAGCATGTTGATACGAATGTCCTTGGTAATCTTCGTATCTCGAACGCTTTCAAAGGAAAGATTTCTGTTTTGTATAAATGGAATTATAATACATACCTCTACCATCACAATTCGTCTACGCCCAGCACGGTTGGGATTGTAAACCAACACGTGTATACCGTCCGTGTGTTTTTTTTTCTTCTTCTTTTTCGCGAGAGCCATTGTGGTCCGCTCTCACGAGCACTGTGTATAGTAGTGTTTTTGCTCGCCGTGAACGATCAATGCGGTGAGAGTGCGTGCATGCAAGAACCAACCGCGCTCGGATAACGTAGTATCTCCCTGGTGTGCCTCTAGTTCTGGTCACCACGTAAACCTGTGTACAAGCTCACGGCAGCAGTAGGGCCCAAAAACCGAACCGTCCCAGGTGTGATTGATTGATACTGATATTTCTTTTACGGTGCTACTGCCCAACACAATAGAACCCGCGTTTGTGTTTGTCCGTGATCCGATCCGAGTTTGACATTAAAACGGTCGCGCAGCGTTCACGTTTGTTTTAAGGAAGCCCGGAAAACTCATGCATATGCAACACACACGGTATGCCTAGCAGATATTTGCATAGATTTATGTGCGCGCTGCCAAATCGTCACCGTGCAGTGCATTGATCGTGTACACGCGTGTGTGTGTGTGTGTGTGTGTGTGTGTGTGTGTGTGTGTGTGTGTGTGTGTGTGTGTGTGTGTGTGTGTGTGTGTGTGTGTGTGTGTGCGTGCTGGGGACACGCACACTTGCCTCGTTAGTGAGACGGATGCGCCCGTAACGCGGCGGGGTTTGCGCATGCTCGGACAAGAGGTTTCACGAGCTGTCAGTTAAGTCACGGGAATGAAGAAAACGATCAATACTGCTGGAGATTGCAGCGATCGCACTCATTTCCCAACGAAGCCCGCTAAACGGAAACCAACAAATGGAAAAGCGTGGGCGATTGTGCCTGTCGCCAAATTGTGTCCTGTTCGTTTGACAGTGTGTAGCGTGTGTAGGGAAAGGCACTATTTCGAGGAACCTTTTTGCTGTGGTTAGTAGCTGTACGGCGAGTGGTGAAAATTGGTGAAAATGGTTTACACTAACACATAGTCACAGGATATATGAAAAGCTACCATCTACCCATATTCCGCTGACCATAGCAATTGTACGGATAAATCAGTGGATAATGAAAAAGAAACAGTGCAGTCTCGATTTCGAGAAAAAGAATTGGTGCCATCGACAAGCGACAAGCGGTTGTGCTTTTATTGATTGGTCCGAATTGTTGGAATATTGTGTAGCGGTTTTCAATGACGACGACGTTTTCGGTTGGTAGTGGTACCAGTGTTTAAGTGAAACAATGATTATTTAATTTCGTTAGTTAAATTTCGAACCAAATCCATAAATTAGTACGCTTCTTGGAGGCCAACAACACAGAGCGAGAGTGAGTGTGACCGTGCATAACTCCTAACGCATGTGTAACGATCAATCAACTGTGCGTCACCGCGTGTTTTGCACAAGCAAAAAGAAAGAAGCATCGATTCGTACCGGTTTATGATCGTACACGTATAGTAGATCGTTCGTTTTGGTTTACCGTAACTGGAATCGACACGTGTGCAAGTGAAAGCAATCAACAAACCTTATGCTTCAGTGGTGCCTAATAGTGTTAAAAGTTCTATAAACATGAATAGTCCATGCTATTAGCAAACGGGCTTGTGTACTTGGAGTTTCCCTCCAAAAAGAAAAACGCTCCTGACGCATCATTCCGAGCGCGCAAAACCGAATCAAACAAGGGTCGCTTGGCTGTGGGATCAATCGTTTTTTTTTTGTTGCTTTTGTGAACCCATCGAAGGACGAAGGAGTGGAGGCACCATACTAGCGGGGCCTCCTAGCTCTCCCTCGATCGTACCGCATCACAGTTATGACAGATTTAGCGGCAAACGCATGTTTTGACGCATTATCGGTGCTGAACAATGTACAGCTCGTTGAGAATGGTAAGTACAATTTGTGGCCTGCTCGTTTCAGTTGACGTGATGGTAGTAGTACAGCAGCACGTGTTCAGTTCCAAAACTTACCTACCTTGTGGGTGTTGATTTTGTTCGTTAACACTGTTTAGTAGTGTTTGCTATCGATAAGCCGTTCGGGGATCGTCATTTGGCTATGCAAAAATCCAACAGCTGTATTGATACAACTGGTTTGTGCTATTTAAATTTCAACATTATTTACCTTTCGAATGGCAATTGTTACATACAGGTTGGACCTTTTTTTTACTTAAAATGAATAAGTAATGGTAAATGATCACATATGAGCTGAATCTTTAATCTAAATATGAGACTTAAACCATGGTTGTTAAACCATGGCTTAATCCAACATGAAACGATCGTTCATTCATCGCATGGATATTATTAAGAATTCAAGGACATAATCACTGTGGCACTACTCTGTATCCTACAAGAGATTTTTTGTAACGTGTAGTAACAGGAGCGCATATTATCCGGGTACCTTTTATCCGGATGACCCATTATCCGTGCAGCTGGGAAATGACAGTTCCAAAGGCGAATTGACATATTAACTACAAACCGGTGATGGCAAGAAATAAAAGCCTCCATAGGAAATGATACAATTGGCTCAAGTTCGACCAAATAGAACAGATTTATTTTGCAAAGTGCACCTAAGATAGTGCACCTACAATATTTACAGATTTAGAAAAAAATCCACCCATTCTACACTAACCATTAATATTTATCAATAAAAAGAGTTGTACCTATTATCCGTGATATTCACTTATCCGCCAGGCACCGTGTACCGATGACCACGGATAATCGGCGTTCCACTGTATATAAAAATTTATAAAAAACTAAATATTTATGAGAAATTAGCTTCATCATACGATTCATCCATAAGCTAGACAAAAAATGTTTTTTGTGTTTACTAAAAGGGCGAATACTAGTTTAAGTAACTTCGGTTCTAATCACTTTTAGAGTGAGGTTAGGCATCACATTTTAATCTTTAATCTGAAAAAGATGATCGATTTGTTTCGTTTCTTTTTTTTTCTCTTCTGTTCTGTTGTTTGTTAATCATACATTATTGCAGAATGACACATAAGAAGAAAAAAAAACATCTGCCTCGCATTATTTTCCTTGTTCGCGAATGTGTTCGTTTGTTCCCAATTTGTACGTTAATCGTAATATTCACCGCTCTGTGAATACTAATGCTTAAACAAACTGAACTATGGCGTGACACATGTGTGTGTGTGTTTGAGGGGTGTTGTTTTTTTTAATTTCCAATCCCTCACCACCGAAAGGGTGGTGTTTTTTTTGCTTAATTTTCATTACGAGTTGCGCAGCTAGAGAAAATCTCACTAATATTGTGAAAGAATATTTAATGTTTTCCTTGTTGTTAAACCCTTTAGGGTAGGGTGGAGTGTTGGAGATTTTTTTTGAACTAGCTTTTATTGTTATTTATTAATTGTTGATCCTTTTGAACACAAAATTTATACCTTAATAATGTTTTAAAAAATTTAAAAAATGATCAATTTTTCAATATCTTCAACAACATATGCTGCCCTTTCGTTTATGTTTAATACCAACGGTAAGACAACATTTTCAACATTATATTAGATTTTGAACGCATTACTTCGTTCTATAAAACGTTTGGTGAATAGAACCATAGTTGAATAGAAAACCGCCCCATTAATTAAGGGTTAATGCTTTCGCGTCCGGGTGTGCGTATGCGTGTGCCCCGGAATGTAATTAATCGGCCACACACAAACCCACAGCCACAGTGTGGAGGCTAGGGGTGAGAGCGGCGAGTGCATGAGTCAAATAGACAATGTTTCATTTCCCTTCTGGCCGATGAAGATTTGGCCATCCTTTCCTTCCCTTTCGTATTTCGTACGCACCGCAGCAATTGTGAATGAGAATGCGGGACCATGTTCACTCTGTTTGTGTGCGTAAGGGTGAACGGTGAAGTAGGTTGGTACCTATCGTGATCGCGGAACGCAAATATTCTGTCACAATCACGTTTTCACGCACTTCGTCTCACAGCGCGAGAGAGAGAGTGTGAGAGAGTGAGAGAATGAAAAACCGAAGAGCAATGGTACCCAGCTCACAGCATCCCAGACCGTTCTGTGTGAAGGTGTGCGCGATCCTCGCCGCGGAGATGATCTCCCTGGTACGCTCCCCGTATACGTAAGGGCTTAGCGGCGCCAGACTAGCTAGTATTGCGCTTAGTGTAGTCGTAGTCGCTGGCTGGCCTAGTGGTGGCTGGTGCTGCTAGTGCAACTCTTATCCTTCAAGGCCTGGAATCGACCGCGAGAGGAGTCAGCTCTCTTTGACGGTTCGGCTGGCGCGGAGGGCCTGTGCGCTGGTTGAGAGTGGAAATTCACATCATCCGTTTTTTTCTTATTCATTCCGTTTTGCTGCGTTTCTGTTTCGTTTCATCTGCGGACTTCCTGTGCGGGGGAAAAAAAACCTCCCACCAACACCCACACACACCCACTCGCTGTGTGCACCTGTTCCAAAAACGCGCATCCTGTGCCTTACGGCCATTGGAATTACTCATGTTCGGGTGCACTGGTGCTGTGAAAATTAATGTGTCCCACCACGATAATCTGCCCATTCTACTTGACTGCATTTCGTCCAACTGGATCCTGTCCCTGCGCGTACGCCGTCCGTCATCATCACCATCGCCCACATCTGGCCATCACACGTTGCATCGTACGGTACGATGATTCTAGTGTGCAGCATCTGCGGGGCTTCGCATTACACCCAAAACTGCCCAGAGTATGCCAAAGGGGATCATGTAAGTACAATTAGTCGATTCGAGCACGTTCAGTTGCAGGGCAATCATTAGTCGATAAGCAAAATTTGGTTGAAAGTGTGTTCCCTTCCATGCAGAGCAGTGTTTAATGAGTTTGACGATGGTAACAATACGATGAAGAGGCAATTATCATGTCATGTTATTGCTATATTTCGTACCACGCGAATAGAAAAAACAGCGATTAAATTCATTCAAATTAATTACCCACAAACACACTACGGATTGGTTGGTCAAACATTAACAACATGTCCGGTCAACTAGACCATGCGGTAAAGGCAGGACTTGGCGAAATGAATTCCTTTTATGGAAGAAATTACGATCACGATCTCTTGTCGTTCCTGCGTATATGTGTCTGACAGTTGCTCTTCTGGTGTGTTTTGTAAGCTCGTGATTGCGTGCGTGCGTGTGTGCACACTTCCGCCCAATCCGACCGAGGCAAGAAACTCAGATCACCATCCACTTACCCTGGCCACGAATCGTACCTATCGAACCGATACGTCCTAAATGTAGCTGCTGGAATGGTACTACAAAGTGTTAACAGAATGAACACTTTCTCCGATTAAATTATATAATTTACGCATTTTATAATGTCCATGACAACACACATGTGCGCAATCCGGTCCTGTTTTCGGTACATGTCTGCGCAGCAGTTCGCTCTCGCACTCGTCCAAATCGTGGCAGTTCGCAGTGTTCGAACTGGGTTGGTTTCCGTTGGATATAGTTGGACGATCAATGGGGAAGGGCCGTGTGGTTACAACGGGTTGGAAGAAGAATGGTCAGGAACATACACGGCAACACCGAAACCAGCGCAAACAGGGGCAAAACGGAGCAGAAGGAAGGAAGGAAAGCGGCGAGGGAGAGGGTGATCGTGATCATCGTAGTGGTGGAGAAAAAAAAAGTCAATATTTTTATCCTCAACGTGCACACGACCGTGCACGACTACAGTGAGAACAAACGGCACGGAAAACTGTGCGTGTACGTGTAGTAGGCCCGCGGAAAAACATCATCCAAGTATTGGTGGAAAACTGATCGACGGAGCATAATAAGGTAGATCGCGAGATACACTGAGCAAGGTAGAGAGCAGGATAACGCAAAGAGAAAAACAGGAGACTAATAGAGAGAGGTAGAGAGAGCGAGCGAACGAGGGAAAACTTTATGGAAAACACATTGCGTGTGTTGACTGAGATTGACGGCGACCACTTTGCAAATGGTCGGATCGGTACGGCAGCAGCGACCGTACCTCGTGTAGATGAATTTTTGTGACAGCAGGGAATAGTTATGTGTTTTTGTGTGTTATATTTCACACCATTATTCGCCCCCCTTTTTAGCACCCGTACACCCATCCGATGTCGGTCCCGGGTGCAGCAATTTTCCGTCCGCATTTCACTGTGCACATCCCTCGCTCTCTCTCTTTTTGGTGCGTGGTACAATTTTCCACAATTTTCGTGCTTTAACAGTGAATTGGTGTCATCTGTGTCGAATCCAGGGCGAAGAGAGCCGAACACACGCACGCACAGACGCAGCTTTCGCAGCTATTTAGATTCGGACAAGTATTAGCTCGGCTATTCCAGCATTATTTCCAGTGCTGAACGCTAACAATGCGTCTCGAGTATGCGCTTTTTACTGCAGGAACGGAACACCAGTACATAGTAGCATGTAAAATAATCAATGTTTTTTCTTCACCATGTCCATCATCCTACTCCCATGTTCGGTTTTCGTCGAACTTCCAGGTTAAGGATAAGCCCGCGCTTAACCTTTCAAGGTCGTCGGTCCCGAACGGTCTACTGATAATGGACACCCATTCGGGTAGCTGTGTCGTCACGTCGCAAAAGTTTGCCAAGGGAACCCGGTTCGGTCCACTGCTCGCCCAGAAGTCTTACGCCCCGATCAAGAATATTCCATTTCCACTCGTACTGTTTGCGGGACCGTACTACCATCAGGACGAGTATAGCAGCGATCTGCAGTCACTGCTCAGCGGTACACGCAACATCTACCTGGACACACGGAACGAATCCAAATGCAACTGGATGATCCACGTTAATCTGGCACGGTTTTCCAACGAGCAGAACCTTATTTGTTATCAGGTAAGACGGGAAATCTGACATCTTTTTATGTCCTAATGTGAACTCCAGCATCGACAAACAATATATATTGCCAATGGGCCTTGGAGTCTGTTATCACCAAATTTGTAATGCCGTTTACTATCGTCAGGGAGGTGTGTATGTGTGTGTGTTTTTTTCTCATGGTTCCGATTGCTTATCATTAATACGCGATCGAGTAAGCGTAGTAAGCGAAATGCACAAAACAATTGTAATTAATGTTCGCTTATCTTTAAATAGTTGTTTAGAGACAGATTAAGACTTTCGTCGGTAGCATGTTCATTTACACTCCCTGCACGAAACGGACTACGTTGTAGCGGAGGTTGGAACCACTTATCGCAGTTAGCAAAATTGGTGTAACAGACATCCCGTCAACTACTGGTCCCCCCATTTCTAATTGCTTTCATGTATATTTGTAGGAAAACGACGAAATCTACTATACCGCAATAAAGGACATTGAATTGGGAGACATACTACGGGTGTGGTACTCACGTAACTACGCCGCCAAAATCGGTGCCTCAATGTTGGAACCCAGTCCATACGATATCTGCACAAATATACTCCGTTCGGTCAGCATGGATTATGGGTTTGATTTGGAGAAGCATCAAAACAACAACTTCCTAATGGATGATGTCTACAACCGTCCATCGGTGACCGTTGGAAATTGTGGAAGTACTTCGGTGGGACAGAACATCACATCGCAATGCGGTACTACAGCAGCTAGCACAAGCACCATGACTGCAAATGGAAGTCCTTGCACATCCACCATGGTGCTTCCATCTTCCTTTGACGATCGAGCATTATTGCAGCACCACGGTTTGGGATGTAGCACCAACAATGGGCGAAATTCAATCGATATCGATAATAATAATAACAGCAGCAGTTTTTGCATGGACACCGACAATGGTCCCATGATGGCAAAGGGAGCAGCTGTAGGATCTCCCGCTTCCACTACGATGACATACGACACTGTATCGTTACCACCGATCGATAGTCTGATGAAAACGACTTCACCAAAATACTCTACCTCCGCCTCGCAGCAACATATCTTCGATATGGATCTGCTAGATTCGGGAGTCTCTACAAACGTGCCTGATTTGGTAGACGATTATTTCAACACTTCCTCGCTCATTCATTCTAGTCACCATGATGAGCCTCAACACCATCACGATCACTTCCTCGAATATGAGAATATGCAGCAACATCAGCACGGTATGTTGCAAGGGCAGCATCATGGGGGAGAAATGATCTCATCGTTGCATACGGACGCAACAACCGAGCTACGGTTGCCACGACACGTTTACTCCACGGAACAGATATCGCCAGCACATACGCATACGCATCATCTTCAGCATCATCATCAACAGCAACACCAGCAGCTAGGATCAATGCCGACCGTTGCCGAGTTTCAGTGCCTTCCGAATGATACGTTAAGTCCTGCCGATCTGATAAACATTTCGCTCGGTGCGAGCGATGTCAACATTGCGTTTGAAACGGGCTTTGGAGATTCAGCAGGAGTTGGCAACTTAACCGATGGAAACCATAGCCTGTTAAGCTATGAAAGAGGCACCGATGACATAGATGGCGCATTTGGTGATAGCGCCGGTTTCGATCTACTGGCAACGACAACGCATTCTGTGCACGAAAATGACGGACCGGGCGATAAAATGCACAGTCGATTTTCATCCTCATCGGACTCCCTGATCACACTGCATGACACAGGTGTTGGTGGTGCTACCGCCACTCCGACACCACCCTCAATGGTCGTTGCAAGTAATGCAGGGGTAGAAGTGGATGCAGATAAAAAGTACATCTGTGAGGTGTGTCTGCGCAAATACATGACCAAATCGAATCTCGACAAACACGTGCGCAAACACAATCTGTATTTGTGCGTGTTCTGCATGAAGCTATTCCAGCAAGCGGATGAGTTGAAGGAGCACGAGTGTAGCGAACGCAAATCTAAAACGGCTTACCTGCACTGTCCAAAGTGTTTGAAGGTGTTGTCCAATTCTTGGTCATTGCAAAGGCACATGAAAATACACAAAGATCTCACCCAAGAGGAACATTCAACGTTGGTTCCAAACAGTGCGCCTGTTGAACAATTGGAAAAACTGGCCGTAGATGGAACAAACGGTTCGAAAGTGGCAACTGCATCGTTTGAAGATTTATCCAATCCTACCCCGATTGAGGATTTAAAACCAAGCATCGAAGCACTAGAGGGAGCCGGAAACATATCCCTACGGCTTACTGCAGACGCGGACGACAAAAATGATATCTTAAATTCGGAAATGACTGCTGCTGTGCAACGTGATGCTAATCCTCCATTGCTAACGGAAGCGGAAATAAAAAAGGAACCCACCTTCGGAAACACGGGCTCAACTCCTGCATCGCCGCAAACTAACGCTGCAAACGTGTCTAATCTCACAAGCATCATCCCCATTACAAACATGAGTTCTAGCCAAGATATGATCACGAACGTGCAAGCTGCCAACGGCAAGCAGCTCTACAAGTGTATCGTTTGTTCGAAGCTATTCAAAAATCCCAACGCACTCGAAAAACATCTCCGCAAGGTGCACACCGTGTATACCGTCTCAAACGATTACAAATCGGAAAAGAAGGTATTAAGTCAACTGAATCAGAAGAAAACTTCACCGATAAAACCAGCGATTGCCAAAGCATTGGCTACCAAGCTTTCGCAAAAGAGCAAAAAGCAAGAGGAAATGGCAGCGGCAGCTGCAGCAGCCGCAGCAGCAGCAGCAGCGGCAGCGGCAATGGCAGCAACAACGGCCCCTAATTCCGTCGAACATACGGATGAAAAGGTTTTGTCTAGAAACACCGGTATGAGTGCTGGTGGTGGTGGTACATTGGTTAAGCAAATACATCAAGGAGCAATATCCGTAGCCGCATCTTCATCATCATTATCCACAGAACATGGAACCGTTGGTGGACAATTGCGGATTCACAGTAAAAAGAAACATACATCCGGTTGTGTCAGTGATGGAGGAAGAAACACCCTGGACAACGTGTACAACAACAGTACTGTGCCTATTGCAGGAGCTCAAATCGTGGGTATTAACAGTACGATCACCGGCGTGAGGATCACTGATCCACTCATACCTACCAACAATGGTGAGGTTTGTGCAGTACCACACAGTGATGTGGCGGCGATCACAAATGGAACAGTCACGTCAACGACAGCATCACCCGCAGCTGGCAAATCTCATAGCATCATCATCATTTCTAACGTGGAACTTACCAAAAACAATCTGATCGATACTAGTCAACTGTTTCTCAACCAAGGTAACACGCACGGTACCGGTGCAGGTAGTAGCGGTGGCATTAACGCTTTAGGAAATAAAATCGACCTGAAAGTATTAAACTCTACGGACAAACTACCGAAGCTGGTGCCCATCTCCAGCCATCTTCCGCCGCATAATCAGCTGCTTCACCATTCTCAACATCATCAACAGCAGAATGTTGTTGGTGCCAGCTTAGCTGGTACCACTACTTTACAGCTTTCTGGTGCTACCATAATGGTTCCTTCGGGCATGACTTCTACAGCGACTTGCCATAAAAACGATGTAGGAAGCGTAGCTGCCGAAGGTGGAAGTTTGTCCGATGGGCATCGTTATATTAACGGAGGTATTCTCACGACACCATCCACCTCTACGATGATTGCACCACACACAGCTGCCACTCGCATGCTTACACTTTCAAATGTTTCGGTGGTAGAATCGAACGGTGCTGCGAACAACGGTGCCCTGGAAGATATGAACGTTGATGAGAAACATCAAATTGACAAAATCAACACCGGTGTGAATCAGGAAGATCTATCCGTAAGTGAAATTTTGTTCGAATTTAAACCATATTTCTGGAATCATTGTACTCCTCTATATCGTAGAATTTATTTTATAACCCAGTGTGTTTGCTTGTATAATCTACTAATTGAGCTACAGCTTCACTAACAGTTTATCTTCTATTACCTTTCTCGATCATCGCAATGTGGCTTTATATAAATGGCTTATATATACGCTTCATCAACTGCAATTATAATGCTGCATCGCGTTACAATAGGACGGTCGTGAATGCACATTGACACCCGATGATGAGTGCAGCATATCGCAAACAGCGCTATCCACATTTCCCTGTGAAGAATGTGATCGTGTATTTTTGAAGGTAAACAACAATTTTGATTTGCTTTTCCATCGAATAACGAAATGCTTTAAGCAGCATTAAGCTGCATTAATTCTCATGCAGTGTATATTAGATTATAAATGTGCTTCATTGATCCTCAATTGAGGTAAACTGTAATAGTGGCAAATCTTTTCTTTATGCAATTTACAAAAAAAAATGTACATTTTCTGTTACAGAACTACCAATTGAAGCGACACATGGAAATCCATGACAGTGTGTACTATACCTGTCCATACTGTGATCGTGGCCCGCTAAAGGCAAAGGCCTCTTTACGAAAGCATCTTTACAATGCTCATGCTGATCGGGCACCACCGAAAGATCAGATCAACAAATTCATCACAACGCTCGTGGTGACGGATGAAAATGTACTCCGCGAACTGGCCATGAAGAATGAACGTAAAATTCGCAACAAAAGTGCTAAACAGCAGGCCAAACTGATCCAACAGCAGCAACTACAGCAGCAGCAGCAACAATCACCACAGCTACAAAGTATGGCCACGATTGATATTTCATCGCCAAGCGATAACTTCGCGTGCCCTTCGCCGGGACCCGCTCCAACAGATGGTGGCATAATTATGTACGAAAACGAACTCTCGGAATCGGTGCTGAGTGACCAAGTCGAAGATATGCTAACGTTCAAAACTATCTTCCCAACGGAGGAGGGCAGCATCGGTGACTCTTCCATGGATCAGATCGATCATGTGGTGCTGGAAAGTTCCGATCAAACTAGCACATGTAGCAGCAACAACACGGCAAATGTAGTGAACAGTGGTCAAGTGAATGTTCTCAATCATGAGGAAAAGAAACGGAAAGCAGGCACGGATGGCCGGGAACTTCAACGGCAACAGCAACATATGGCAACCGAAAGGATAGCGATCACTAACTCGTCTGTCGCTGACGGTAAGCGAATGAAAATCGCCAGCTTAACACCGTGCACTAGCGGGGCTGATCGTGTTGATCAAGCTAGCAGCATCATTTCCCTTGGTAGTACAATGGATGAATCTTATGAAGTTGAGCCACTGCAGGAGAACAGTCATAATAGCAGTCAGAACGGTCCATTGATCATCTCGTCCTCCAATGGCACAAGCAACACGCTTCGATATTTACGCAAGAACCATTTATCCACTATTCCAACGACGATCACGAATTCTGCTATTGATTTGGTTACACCTAGCGGATCATCATCACATGGCAATGGTAGTCAGCAGAACCAACATGGCCACCAGTATCAGCATCAAGGTAATAGTGCCGCTGCGCTGGATGGAAGCGGTCAGCTCAATTTAGACAGTCTGTTCGGTAACATATCGATCGACAACTATGAATTCGATGATAATGCCACTATTCAATCGTTCAGTTTAATTGAGGAAAAGTTTAAAACATCGTTCGACCAGATCCAGGAGAAGCTCGATGCCGAACTTCCGTTCGACGAGGAACAGATCAAATGGCAAAATAATATCATGACAAATGATTCATCTAACGAAATCGGCGACAAACTGTTGACTGGCGAAGGAAACATAATGCTAATATAGTTTCTACGAAGGCTCTCCATATTAAGGCTTAAGGATGCTGCTATATCAGTAGCTAACGCAGGTCTTTTGTTCGTCTGGCGTTCATTTATCGTTTGTGATGCAGGGGACATTCTATATTAGTTTCTTCCATCACAAGTTTTATTCGAATGCGGGAGGGTAATTGTAAAGCTTTTACAAAATGTTTGACATACTAAAATAACTGACAACACGTTGGCGCACCCATTGTAAACCAGGCGCCAAGTTTTCTTTAATTTATTTGAATTATTTATTCAATTTGTTCTTGTTTAAACCATTTTTGCTTTAAAAAGTTGTTTGTTCGTTTCACATGAATTTTGTACGTAAGACCATAACATCCAATCATTTCACGTGTCATGTTCTATGGGAATTCAAATTATAAATTAATGTTATGATCTATTTATTAAATTATACTAGCTATTAATGCATCACCCTACAAATGAATTTTTTTATATATGGATGAAAATCGCGCTTTAAGTTTTCTTGCCATTTCTTGTTTTTGTACAACAATTAAATTACAACACTAAAGACTATACAATTCGATTTCGTTTCCTCCATTGAAAGTGGTATAACTTATCGCATCATTAGTGAATGAGAGGGAAAAGATTATACAGCATCATCGATTGGAGCGATACCATTATTATACATAATTCGATTTGCAAATCCAAACGTTGGAGGCAAACTAAAAACTTGCGTGTGCGTGTGTGATTTTTATAGCTGGTGAAATATTAACAAAATACTGTTCAAATGTGTTTTATATAAAGACTCTAGTCTACTGGAAGAGGTTATAGATGATCATATACTTATTTGTAAGCAGCAGTTTATACTAAGGTTTTTTGATCTGCATTCACATTTTCCCAAGCAAACGTACCGAAACGGTGTGATATGCGAGTCCATAACATGAGAATATAAATTATAACGCAGATCGAAAAGCACTACAGCACTTATCCGACTTGTAAGCAGCCTGCACCGGACTGTGTGTAAGGAGCAAGGATTGACGAACGTAACTTGACTGAAAGTTTTTAAGCATAATGAGAAGAAAAGGACCATAAAATAACTATTGTTTAACGTACATAGCTATGATACTAAAAGGTATAGGATCGGCAATTTGAACGCAGAAACAAAACTCGCATCGAAACCAATACATGTCATTGCGCCATTTTCTTTTATTTATGTGCTGTAGTTAATTTATCGGTTTATTGTACCATATTACAACCAGCTAGTTAATAGAATAACGATGAATCGAAGATGTATATTGTATACCAAATGAGAATTGTTCGACTACAGCAACATCGAAAGTGGGAATTGAAACCAAAGTTTTCTTACATGAATTGAATTTTCTTTCTTACCTTCTACTAGTGTTATAAGATATTGTAACGTTTGCTTAATACAAGAATGTTTTAAGTAAAATAATAAACATGCGGAAAAGTGCTTTTTATTTATAAATCTAGAAATCTCGCAACAAATATTTACAAGTTTTTTACAAACATGAATTTGAACGACTTTACTAAAGAAAACTAACATCTATTTGTTCGTATTGTAGAATATTTTTAATGAAAAAAACGAAATTTAAATGATCAATTTGCAGAGAAACAAAAAAGAAGTTTAATTTTAACGCATGTGTAGGATTTAAAAAAACACCACCCTAAAGAAGCACCCTGTGCCCTGTGCTTCGGAACGGATCGGTGAACCTGTCAAGTGAGCACGGAATTGGTGTCAGCGTGCCATCACTAGCGAAAATTTCCATGTCGATTTATCAACCTTCCGTCTGTTTACTTGCGTTTTCGTGCAGCATAAATATCGGACAAAATACTCAGCGAGAAAGTTTCGATTGTGATTTTCTTTGCAAAACTATTACACAATTAGGAGTTTAATCGGTTTCTAAGCTATCAAAATGGATACTTTAGGCACAGAGATTGGTCAGAAAATGAGGGTAAGTTTGGCAACTTGTTTGGTGTCTACCCCTATCGGTAATCAGTGAACTAGGGAAAACTTAACACATTTCGTTGTACGGTGCATTTCAGAGTGCCGTAAAGGCAAAGCTGATCGAACTTGGCACCGGTTCGGCGACCGGTTATATCGATGATGAGTTACCGGATTACGTGATGATTATGGTGGCAAACAAACGTTCCCGGCAGCAGATGGTCGACGATCTGTCACTGTTTCTCGGTGCACAAACCGAGATATTCGTAAACTGGTTGCATCAGGTGCTGCAAAAGCTGCAGGAAGTGACGCTACCGGCATCCGCTGCCACGAAGTCGAAAGAAAGCACCAAAAGGAAATCCTCCGAGGTGGAAGACAAAAAGAAGGACAAGAAACGGAAAGACAAGAAAACGAAACGGAGAGACCGTAGCACTGACGGGGAGGAAGCTGCAGACGCTGTCCCCGGTCGCACGAGTGGTACGGAAGACAATACACCTCCAAGGCCGGCAGTAGTACTGCCGGCAACCTCTATAACAGAAGTATTCGCACATCAGTACATAGAAAAGGCTAAGAAGTCGCTCGAATCGGACAGCATACCGATCGCGAAGAAAGCACCTGCAGAACGATCCGAATCACGGGATCGAACGAAGAGCAATACACCACCGACGGCCAGGGAAGAGCACAGCATGCCTTCGATTGCCGATATCGCTAGTGCAAGTGTTGTCCAAAAGCACCACAAGGAACTTTGTGAGCTGAAGGAAATTGAAGAAAGAATTAGTGCTGCGAAGCGCCATTTAAAGTCATTAGGAACGGATATTTCAGACGAAGATAGTGAAGATTTGCTCCTGTTGAAGGCAAATGAAGATGATTTGCTCCTGTCACGAGTGCGGTCGGATGAACCAACTTCAACGCGAAGTACCAAACCGTCACAAAGCACAGTAAGTAAACAAAGGCAACGAATAACTATGGGCCCTGAGGAGCCTCCGAAGCAAGCGCCACCAGCTCAAAGCACTGCACCATTGGCTGCTTCACGGTCGACAGACTCACAACAAGCTAATGCTAAGAAACGGTCAGTTTTAGAACGCCTGGGAACCAAAAAATCTTCCATCACTGCTGAGCGAGAAAAAAATACAAACCTAGATACAAGAACTACGCGAGAACCTGCCACGAAGGATGTGAACAAATCTAGCGACGCTGCAAATACGGGCAGTTCTGGATCAAAAAGTACCATCATTAGCCTATCGGCACACAGGCGAGAGGAGAGAGAAATTTATGTGCCGCTTTTTCGGCGCAAGGAAGCATCACAGGATCAAACAGCATCAAAAAACCGATTGCGGCAGGAGACTACAATAAAGGGAGACAACCGTCAAAGGGAAAAAAGCCGTGAAAGTAACACCCGCGACACAAGATCTCCTGCCGCACGATTACCACCATCATCTCATGCACGCACCGATAGCAATCGTGAAAGATCTCGAGAAAGTAATTTTCGTCGTTTAGAGCGCGATCGTGTGGAGCGCGTTGATGATCAATCGATGGGACGCAAATCTCGTCCGAGGGAGCGTTCGCGCAGTCGCGAGTGGCTCAGGGATAACAACCGGGAACGTTCCGGTTCTGGTGGTCACGTCAAGAATGGGACCGACACCACAGTGCGTGGACGCATAGGTTCACGGGTGATTGTGCTTCCACCGAAACCGGAATACAACGAAGACGTGATCGAAGTCCCGGTGGCGAGCGTTATCAAAGTACAACCACGGCCCGTTGTACCAAAGGCAAAACAGCCGAGCAAGAACCTGTTGTTAAAAGCAATGGCCGAAGCACAACGGTCGACGGTAGCGAATCTAAAGAAAACGATTGATAACACCAGAGATATTGGAATGCATCGTACAGATATTAAGCGTAAACTTGTGATTGAGATTTCCGGTGTTACTAATAGCCATCTGCCCGTCGACGTGCAATACGAGCGCGTACCGGATACCCACTACACGTCCCACGAAGGAGTTACGTTTAACAAACTAAGAGAGGAAGACGATCATCACGAACAGCAGGAAGAGGAAGAGGAGGTACACGAAGTGGATATAACAAACCAGGTGTTGATGGAGGATTGTGATGTAGATGAGGAATTTAAAGAAATCCTTCAGGACGAATACGAAGGACCGAAATTATCCGTAGCACAGGATTATGAAATGGAGGTAGCAGAAGAAGATGTAGCCAGCACCAAACAGGAAGCAGTTACAAACGAAAGCAAGGATACAAAATTTGTGGTCACTTTAGATGGAGCCTTTAAGACGTCTGTAGACAGAGAAGTATCACCAAGTCACACGCCACCACCGCCACCCGTAGCAGCACCCTCGGAACAGACCAAGGGAAGAATGTCCGTGAAGGATCGAATTGGGTACAAAGTTGGTGCCCGAGAACCGGCAACAAAGTCTCCCAATCCAAAGGATTCCAAAGAGATGGAAGAAACGCTTAAGAAACGTAAGGAACGATTTAGCGAAAAGCTTGTAGCAGCCGCGGCAACAGCAAAACCAGCTAGTAAGAAACCTTCTTCTCCAACTGCTCCGTTAAATGCTACTTCACGAGGAGCGGCATCAACGCATGGTAATAATTCATCCTCGTCGAGATCTAACCGATCGCCGAAAACAAATTCACGTTCCACCCAAAGCCACTCCTCGTCGTCGCGTCGTCGAACACCATCGGTTAGCCCGGAACGTGGCCCAAGGCCCAAAAATAGCTCCCCAGTCGAAAGTCGTTCGAAGCGTAACGAAACTTTACGCAATGTTTCCAGCTCACCGAATCAGTTGAACGAGCTGTTACTGCAACGCACGAAGGAACTAATGGATGACAGTGTTTCCTCGTCGCCGATCTACATGTCCAAATCAGATTATGACAAAATGGAACCATCGTCCCGCAAGCGAAAGCGGGTTTCTCCGATTCAATTCGACTTGACGGACGAGGACGAACGGCACGACAGTGACGATGACTATCATCATCACCGTGATCGAAGAGCACGCAGCAGAGAGGAACATCGCGCACAGCATCGCAGTCCATCGCGAGACAGTGATGACCGGTCCGTGACGAGAAAGGATTCGCGCCGCGAATGGGAACGAGAAGGTGAGGGACGCGAAAGTCACGGCGGCAGAGTCAAATCACCGGGGAGGAAAATTAAGAAACTTGAATCAAGCCGCAAATTCGACGATATTCCGCCACGTGAGTAATTTACCGTTGTTACAATGCTTCCAAAATGGTTTGTCTAATTGTCTGTCAATGCCTTTCTGTTGTACCCTTTCTCAGTGCTTAGTGCCGTTTCTTTGTCCGGAGCGGAAGGAAAGACCACCAAGATGGTTAGTAGTGGTGCATTGAAAGAACGATGCAAATATTTCCCCAACTGTCGCCAGGGTGATGCCTGTGAGTTTCTCCATCCAACCACACCATGCAAAGCTTTTCCTAGCTGCAAATTTGGCGACAAGTGCCTCTATCTTCATCCAATGTGTAAATACGATCAAACCTGTAACCGGTTGGACTGTAGCTTTATGCACTCCAAAAGTGCATCCACAGGCACATCCAGTGGCTTATCGGCGCCACCGCTAGGTTAGTTGGACGGAATCGAAGCACAATTTCAATCAGGGTATTTAATGTACGTTTTATGTCTTCCTATTTTCAGCTTCATCCGTCGTTCCGGTACAAAATTATAAGTCGATTATTGCGAAACCACTTCCACCTGTGTGCAAGTTCTATCCAAACTGCGTCAACAGCCAGTGCCAGTATTTTCATCCGAAGATGTGCCGCTTCGGCAAACATTGCGTTAATAAGATTGAGTGTAACTTCTACCATTACGATATACCGACGAAGGATCTGCACGATGCATCATCAAAGGACAAATTTCGATGGATCTCTCCATTCTCTGCTTGAGTGGCGCTTAGCCCAAACTAGGCTATAGTAGCTGCTGGTAGGCAGCAAAGACACATTGATTATAACTTGATTTGTGCTTTTAGTTCTCTTTCGCTTATTGCTCATATTGCTTCGTTGTGGTTTTTATCGAGTTTTTCAAACAGGTTTAGATTGACAAAACTGAACGTGCATGCCACAAGGTACTGCACTTTCTTCCGCTAGGCGTTCGTTTATTATGTGCTAGATTTAAAAACAAAAAACAATAAGACACATTGGATATTTATTCTACTTGTGCAAATCCTAACTAATGCTTTAGGGCAACACAAACATACGAATCAGTTTACGTATCTTATGAACGGTTAGATTCTTTTATTGCAAAAAGGAAAATACATGTATAGGCAAAATATTGAATGTACTCATGTATGAATGAATACAAACTACAAAACACATTAGTTTACATAACCGACATTGGATTGATTGTTGCTCTCAAAACACAACAAAACACTTATTAGGTAGATAGAAGAAGTGCATCATCCGTTAGGAGAGGTGCTGCGTTTCGTAAAGATCAGCGCAAGGAGACGAATATCCTTTATTAGGCACTTTGCATTATGTGCTGATTTGTGTAAGCAGGCAAACATAATATTAGATGTAGTAGCATGTTCAAAGAATAATTAAATTTAATCGCTCTGAAATTTTCGGACATTTTACTAGGACATTTTCCGAAACGTTTTGGTTTGGGCAACTTACAGTTTGTTTATTTATTTAAACTTTTTACCTATACCTATTTACCAACCCAGCCCATGCTTTCCATGCTCATGTACTGTCCCAAATTTGCTGCACATTATCCAGCACAGTTTGTTGATCGGACATTTTGTGCACCATGAAGTATCCTTGAATCTGTGCAGGGCTAACATTGCGTCCGTCGGCAGCGACACGTTCACCGAACAGGCGTGCATTTGTTTCGGCGTCCGTACCGGTGTAGAAGCGTCGGAACATTTGCTCCATCTGATGGCGTGTACAGTGGCCAACGTATTCTTTCACATCAACCCTGCCCGGTCGTATGAGGGCCGGATCGAGACGCTCGAGATAGTTTGTGGTCATGAAGACAATGCGTGCCTCGGTCGATGCAACACCATCGAGACAGTTAAGCAGTCCACTGAACGTCACCCGATTCAGTCCCTCAAAAGCTGCCTTTTGCTGTAGCGTGTCCTGGCGTGACACAAACGCAGCATCGATGTCCTCCAGTAGTATGATGGACTGCTGGGGTGCAACGTTCATTAGATGATTTAACCGATCGTCGGTAAGGCCACGCTCGGACAGATTTAGCAGACAGATGCCGAACTCGATCTCTCCAGCTAGGGCAGTGATGAAACTGGATTTACCGCAACCCGGGGGTCCGTGTAACAAATAGCCGCGTCGGTAGGGTATACCACGGTCCGAATACCATTGTGGATTTTTAATAAACTCGCGGCAATCGCGCAATATTCGCTCGGAAACGCCTTCATCCAGCACTACGGAACCTATGGGACGACGCTTTCGCGGATGGCCGAACGGTCGCCATTCGGATCCCATTGCTGTGTACATAATCGTTTTGCCTTCCGTGTTTTTCAGCGCCAGTTGTCGGGCTTCTTCCAGAATCTTAAAGTACAAGTTCTTATCCCTACCGAAGGCGGTCAGCTGTACCGTTTCCCACGGTACACCCATGTGTAGATCGAGCGTGTGCTGTTCCCGCGCACGGTCCACCTTAATCCATGTGCCGCCATACCGCATGATGTGTGTACCGACGGATGGTATAAAGTCGTACCGCGTTTTAACGTGCCCCGTATCACGCTGCTCAAAGGACGTTTCGACACTGAGATGCTGCGTTTGACGGGCACCCTTTTGTGTGATCCACTGGAGCAACCATTGGTACGATTTATCCCTGCATGGTACCTCAAGCGTAATCATATAGTGCCGCCGGAACAGTATCAATGCCCCTTGCATTCCTTTACGTAACATTGCGGCCCCGGCACCGATACCGAACAGACCGAAGCCGGCCCCGAAATAGGGATTGTCGGAAAGGGCACTAATGTACTCCGTTATGGTCATCTTGCTTGTGATTCTGCGTTTCGATTGCGGTGTTGATACTGTTGCCTGTTAATATTTTTAAAACACTATTTCTACAATTATTCCTCCCATGCCACACGACCTTGCGCCTATGTTGACTGCGATATGAACGTCAGAAAATCCAGATCACAACAAACGGACCGATAAATAAGCAAAATGTAACTAAAGAAAAGAAAGCAAAAAAAACCACAGCTTCCTGTCAACTGCTCCGTTGACAATTGGCCGTAAACGTAAACAACAACAAACTAACCGGATCTCACATTCCCATCATGTAGTACTTTTTAGCTAAATTTATAGTCTTGGAACGCATATCTTTTTCTCAAAATAGCGCTAATATCGACAGCTTAGTGATAGGAAAGTATAGTACCATGGAATTATTCAAGTGCTTCCTACTTTATTTAGTAATAAGCGTTGATCCAATTTCCTCGTCCGACGAACAAATGTGTACTGCCAAGGAGCAATGCACGGCACCGGAGGCAGATACCGGAGGAGATACAACAAGCAACAGTCTCTATTCAGCAGGTAAGATTGATTAGAAGGATTTTGTTAAAGCACAACTCAAGTTAATTTTGCACTCCAATTTCGCAGATTTCAACAAATATTTCAGCGCAATAGAATCGTCCCTAGCGAGCTATGTTCCCTGCAACAGCACCAACTGCAACTGCCACACGGATGTTCTAAAAGCTGACCTAAAACCATTCAAAGCGCAAGGCATTACGAAAGACTCAATCAACCGAGCAAAGCAGTATGGGACGCACTATCAGGTGATCGGTCACAAACTTTACCGTCAGCGCGAATGCATGTTCCCGGCACGGTGCTCTGGTGTGGAACATTTCGTGAAGCCCTTACTGTCGCAACTTCCCGATATGGATCTGGTGGTAAATTGTCGCGATTGGCCCCAAATCCATCGGCACTGGAGCAAGGAAAGGATACCCGTACTTTCGTTTAGCAAAACCAACGAATATCTCGACATAATGTACCCTGCCTGGGCGTTTTGGGAGGGTGGCCCAGCCATAGCTCTCTATCCCACCGGTCTAGGACGATGGGATTTGCATCGGACCAGTATTACGAAAGCAAGCACCGACTGGGATTCGAAGGAATCGAAAGCATTTTTCCGAGGTTCACGTACTTCGGACGAGCGTGACGCGTTGGTGCTACTTTCCCGTGCTCAACCATCACTCGTTGACGCACAGTACACAAAAAACCAAGCCTGGAAATCTCCCCAAGATACGCTAAATGCAGAACCAGCACGGGAAGTAACACTGGAAGAACACTGCCGGTATCGGTTTCTGTTTAACTTTCGCGGTGTGGCCGCTAGTTTTAGATTTAAGCACCTTTTTCTTTGCCTTTCGCTCGTTTTCCACGTGGGCGATGAGTGGCTAGAGTTTTTCTACCCCTCCTTGAAACCATGGGTACATTACATCCCTGTACCGGTACGCAGCAGCCCAGAGGAACTGGAAGCATTGATTAGCTTCTTTCAACAGCACGATGAACTGGCGCGTGATATTGCTGAGAGAGGATACGAACATATTTGGAATAATTTGCGCATGGTGGATGTTGAATGTTACTGGAAGAAATTGTTAAAACGGTACGGGAAGCTAATACGCTACACCGTTGAGCGTGACTCCAGTTTGGTCGAAGTTTAATGTGAGAAAAGAGGCCGACCGATGGGGAATTATAATCATGGCATTTATGAAGACAATCCCTCAAATTGTATATGCGCTATCAGTGTAATCCTACGTAAAGATTTCATTCCATAAATTTCTTATACTAGAGAAATAAACAATACAATTCAAAAGCGATAAAAACCCTGGAAAAAGTATTCGTTTCGGTTAATGAGTTTTAGTAATAAATACACGTAACGAGTGGTCAATGATATGTTACACACCTCGTAATTGTCTTTAGGTGAACGCTAACCTAATCTTTCTTACATCAGATGTAGTTTTTTAACGTTTTTTTACTAAACAGAGAAAAGAGATTTCGGGTCGTGAACCATCAATTATTACTAAAGCGATTCGATTGAAACAATTCACGCCACAGGTGAAAACACATGACCATTATAAACTTTTACCCTGCATCGCACTCATACCGAATGCATGTGTTATCACAGACAAGTTATATAAAAAAAGCCACCACTAAAGATGTTAAATTGAGAAGCTGAAGAAAGTGAAGAGGAAAATTATGTGCACACTGCACTCAACTTGGAGGTCATCACACATCATCCATTTGACGATGCACCATGAGACAGGCGAAGTATTTATTTGAAAACTATTCATAACACTTTTAATTTTTAATTTACAACATTTGATGCATTGGCGGAATGATGATGACGATGCTGGGCAATTTGCGCCGAAAACGAACCTTTTCAACCTTGAAAAAGCGTGTATGCAAATGTTAGCTATTCCTAACGGTGTTAGCTTCATTTCGCATTTTTTCCAAACCATCGGTAGATGTTTCGCAAAGCAACAGAAACTAGTTTTTTGAAACGGCAGCAAACTGCAAAGATTCATTGTAAAAAAAGTGAGCTACATCGAATTATGAAACCACCGGTATCGTTACGAAATGGACTTGCTTTCTGGGACAATGCACACGCTGACTCGCCGGCGTTGAGTGGAGCGAGATTATTGGCACGTGTTTATGGAAAAAACATGCTGCGATCATGCTTCACAAGATGAGTGAAAGCATTACCAAAACCAAAAGCTTTTGTAATGAGGATAAAGTGGATGTGCCGGACATAGTTGTAATAATCTTCACATGTGTAAAAATATTATTTTAAATCAACAAAACCGCTTTCATGTTCCGGTCCAATGTGCTGCTTTGCCCCGCAACTTTGGTTAGTAGTGTACATGGTACTCCACCCGCATTACCACTTGAACTAGCCTCCCATGACAGCTGATTGGTGTTTGATTGTACATCTCCTTCTAACCGCCCACCTCTCGAACACAAACACCTTCGCTCTCGCTTGCTCTCGCAGCGTAGCAACCAGATCACACCACTACCAACGTATGTACGCATGTAGCTTTCCTATCTGACACTGGGGAGGAATGACAAAATAAACATGTCAAAACAGAGCTGCCTTCGCTGCGCTCGGTGGAGTTTTTTGGACGAAATTTTCGCTTAACCACCGAGTGATCATGGTGTTTTCGAAGAGAAAGATGAAGCAGTTCCTAGCGTTCGGAGTGACGATCGTGCTCGGTAGGTGCTTGTCCAAGGATCTAACGCCAGCTGGTTCCGTACCAACCCCGGGAACGAATCCTTCTGTGCGTGCTCATTGAAAGTTCCAAACATATTTTGCTTTCGTCTAGAAAAAAAAAAGTTTCGCGTTCCGTTCTGATGAAATAATTAGAATCTTTAAGCAAAGAATTGCCTACGCAACGCGCTGGTAAGAACAAACAGTGCAACTTTGTCAAATATGCTGTGAACCGTTGTTAAACGGTTTTGTTTACACTCGAAACATGTTGGATATGGCTTAACTGCCTATGCCGTGTGTAACCCTATGCTGTGTGTGAAAAGACGATGACGAAGGAGATTCGGAAAAATATTCGAGAATAATCAGTATATTTTTAAACGTTCGCTGTGTCCATAAAGAAACGACGATAAACTGTGGAATTATGGTGTGCGATTCTAGATTGACCATTCGGCAAGTGGTTCCTTTACGTGTGCATTCTCGCGTAGCATCGACTTTTGAGTGAAAGTGTGCGATTGCGTTGTTGTTGCCATGGTGTTAATTGGAATATGTGTTTATGTAAAGTTTAATTGTGTCGATAAAGACGGTTGCAATAATTTTGTTTAATGATTCCCAAAGAATGGCTTTACGTTCCCACTGGCACTGTTACAATATTATAACATTGTTCCAATTTTTAGTCCAAGCTAACATATTCCCTTTTATGAAGATTAGTGCTTCATCCCATAAATCAATCTATATATCTATCATTTTTCCATTGGTTCTTTTTCTCTACACTCTTCCGGTTCCGGTTTTCGCACACAGTGATTTGTTTGTACAAATCATGGGGCAGTCCAACAAATGGGATGTCACATTACGCGTATGATGATGATGATAACGCTGCTATTGGAGCGGCAGATAACACGGCCGTCGATCAGGCGAATCGACGGGTCGGTTCATCTCCCGAACGTCTGGTACTGTCGGTGGCCGATCGAAACGTTCACAGGCAACATAACAGCATCGATGGGGCAAGCGATGATGCCAACGGTGGTGTACCATTGCGGCCCGACGACGTTGAGCGGGTGTTGATACAGAACAAGCTACGGTCATTCCGAAAGGGACCGTCAGTTATGAAGAATCGGCGAATCGATCCATTGCATGACGATCTTACCCTAGACGATCCCGAGCAAGAAACGCGCTTGAACGAGCTACACGAGGCTAAGCGACAGATACTGGAGCTGGAACGTAAGATACAGGAACTGGAAGGCCGGATACCGCGAAAGTACCCGGATGTAACCTTTTTAAACTACAAAAATCGTAAACGGATACTGGTAAGTTGTTATTTTGAATTTAATTGTTGTTTTGCTGCATCAACATTCGCTTAATTTTACATCTTGGTGTTGTAAAGTTTATTTTTGAATCGGTAAAGGTTCAAGTATACTTTATTCAAACATTTAAAGCGACTTACAAGCTAGAGTGGCTTCCTTCTTCATTACAGTTTAATCAGAGTAGTAATGTTTAATGCATTAGCCATAAAACATTGTATTTCTTGAACACAAATTTGCAACAACTAAAAACGATATATCATCAACCAGCAAATGTTTCTGTTGAAATACGGAATGAAATTTTCAAACAATACTTAAGAGCGTCGCTTGACGATATTCCGATTGGCTCTAGGTTGTTAACTCTTGTGACAATATTTACCGAAAAATGATGGAACGACCAGCGCGATTGGTACATAACACTTCCAACGCATACACGTGGGTATTGGCAATCCGACATAAGGATTATCGAGCGGGGACAGACTGAACAAACTTTTCAGCAGCGCGCCACTCTTAGCGAAATGATGAGCTTGTTGATATGAAGCGTTTTTTTTTTGTTGGCGGGTGTCAAGCTTGGCCGACTGAACGAGCCTTCCAACGTATGCTACCGACGATGGAGATCAACAGAAATTATGCAATGGTTCCCAATAGTTGAGCATAATTGAGCTTCCAGCATGACAGCATGTAATGCAAAGTAAACCTTTGGGCTTGTGTACACACCACAACGATCGTCATTTTGATGTAAATCTCTTACTGACGTAGCCGTATACCATGCGGCTGGCCACATAAATGAACCACACGCGAACGTCAGCTAAAGGCGCTTGTCGCCTTTGGGGTTCCTTTTATCACAAAGATCTCGGTACTTTCCTGTCGATTGGAGAACCATTTTTCCCCCTATCGATCGTTGTTATGCTCCCTTACCTTTCTATCAACTGGACAGTTGTAGGATATCTGTTTAAAAGGTTTTTGGAAGTCAAACCAAGCTGGTTTTTTTTACTCCAGTTCCAGTTGACATCAAGGTTGTTGACACAAATGTTTAGGTGAATGTCGACTGTTATATGAAAATTTAATTAAACGAACCTTCTACGTTCTATCTGTTGTGTGAAAGGTGGTAATGTAGGGTAATGTGGTTCAGTTTTTATGTACGCATTATTGCTTGTTGTGTGTGCGTTTTTTTATCACACATCATCCTAGATAACGCAAATAGTCGAAGGTAGTTTGACCTTTTTTTTCTAGCACAATGATCTCCAGCAAATCACAATAATAAACCTTCACAAGTGGATTTTAAGCGGCCATAAAACAGATATGGATAACATGTTGAACTTGTGGACCACAGTTACGTTGTCGCGATTGCTAGTAAACACTTTAGAACAAAAAGGAAAAAGGCATAATTTTGATTATTTTTAATCGAATTTTAAGGTGTTTTTTCTCGTGTAGTTTTACGATGGTTATTTCTAGATTAGTAATGCTAACTAATGCACATTCTGTAAATTGGTAAACGACAGAAAAAATGTAATTCATTTTAATCGAAACATGTTCGGATAATGGCTTAATATTGTTTTACATCAAACCTAACCAAGTATTTTATTATGACATTGAAATTTTGAAATTTCGAATGCTTTCGATTAAGCTGTTCCACTGAGAGATTTTTTCACGATTTAAATAAAATTCATATTTTTCATAACCATTCGGTTCGTGGTTGATAGAAAGCATGTTGATACATTCATCCGCTCGATCACGTTTCAAACGGTAAAAATTGTGCGTGATGTCATAGTTTTGGGCAGTTAAATTCGGCAAGGTTAATGTCAACCTTGCCCAGTTTCCTACAGACGGCAGGGAAGCAGAAATTTATGTATAATGCAACACCACGCGCACTCTCACTTTCCTCTAATGCCGCTGTACGCTCTCACTTTCCTGCAGATAACGGGAGGAGCCGGTTTCGTTGGTTCGCACCTGGTCGACTATCTCATGATGCAAGGCCACGAGGTGATCGTGGCGGATAACTTCTTCACCGGCCGGAAGCGTAACGTGGAGCATTGGTTGGGACATGAAAATTTTGAGCTTATCCATCACGACATCGTTAACCCACTGTTCATCGAGGTGGACGAAATTTATCATTTGGCCAGCCCCGCCAGTCCACCGCACTACATGTACAACCCGGTCAAGACGATCAAAACGAACACGCTCGGTACGATCAACGTGCTCGGTTTGGCGAAGCGTGTGGGCGCCAAAGTACTCATTGCCAGCACCTCCGAAGTGTACGGTGATCCCGATGTACATCCGCAGCCCGAAACCTACTGGGGACATGTAAATCCGATCGGACCGCGCGCCTGCTACGACGAGGGCAAACGGGTGTCGGAAACGCTAAGCTACGCGTACGCTAAGCAGGAGAAAGTGAATGTACGCGTGGCGCGAATCTTCAACACGTACGGACCGCGGATGCACATGAATGATGGGCGCGTTGTGTCTAACTTTATCATTCAAGCGCTACAGAACCAGTCCATTACGGTGGGTGTTTAGCGATTCGTGTTGAATATGACCATTTGGCGTTTAATATTGATTGTATTAAACTTCTCTTTCCTCACATTATAGATTTATGGAAGCGGCCGACAGACACGATCGTTTCAGTACGTGTCGGATCTGGTTGATGGTTTGGTAGCGCTAATGGCATCCAACTACACACAACCCGTCAACCTTGGTAATCCGGTCGAACGGACTATACAAGATTTTGCCGAAATTATACGCGATCTGGTGGGATGCAAGAGCAAAATCATCGAACTGCCCGCCGTCGAAGACGACCCACAACGGCGGAAACCAGATATTGCGAGAGCAAAGAAATACATCAACTGGGAACCGAGGGTGAGTTAAGATGCGAACAGGGAGAGAATAATTATGTATAATCGTGTTTTATTTCGATAGGTTCCACTACAAGAAGGGCTCATGAAAACGATAGACTATTTCCGCAAGGAGTTAGCTCGCTCAAATCACTCGCAGCGAAACATCTTTGTTCCCGAAACGACGGAGTTCCGCAACTTGCTATGATATCGGGTACTGTGGTGTGATGCGGATTAGAGTGCCAGATTTTGGGCAATTGGGATTTAATCCATCCTGCACAGATATGTACACCGTCGCTAAAAAGCACAAGGCGGACGACGTGCATAAAAACGTTGTAGATATGGAGGGCTTGCCGTAATGAATAAGTGTAGCAATATTATTATCATTTACTGATACTACGTTTGTGCAAAAGCAGTGAGTGAGTATTTTTCCGTAAAAGATTGTAACATTTCACTCTCCAAAATTGAAGCAGTCTTTCAAAAAATCCAGTATCTATTGGAATGTGTAAAAGGTTTCGTGTTTGCATTCTCTCTCTATATTTAGGGGACTGAATTTAAAATGTTTTAGCAGTTTTGAAGATAAGCGCTACAAACAAGATAGTCAAACAATTGTTCGAACCGTAAATGATTCTATACCGGCCTGATACGAATAGTTCGAGCGTGCAATAGTGTATGAAACATTTTATTGAAAGTGTGAACATGATTTAGAGATATTTTATTATGATTTATAGCATATACGCTGCATCAAATGCTGAGAGAGTGAACTGATCTTTTTTTTACCGTTTTATATTCTCTTTTTTAATGTAAATACTTTCTAGTCTGGTTTTAATATTAGAGTGCGCAATATGGAATGTATTTTGGTTTGTCTGTTTGTTTTTTTGGTGAAGTTAGATAAGAGTGCTGAGAATCTGTTAAATGTGTAATCAATAGTAAAATAAAATAACTTTACACCATGCGAATAATATGAAATTTTAGAGAAAGGACGTCTTTTTATTTTCACTTTACAATAGCGCAATTTTTAGCCTTTTGGAGTGAGGAGAAGATTTGAACCAAAACTATGTTTGCAAAACAAAAACTAAGCTGCTGAGTAGTGCTTTATCACCTGTACTGTTTGACCGACTTTATACTTTGCATTATCTTTTTATATCATTTACATGCCCATATATTTAGTAAACATATTTCACCATAACGTAAAAACGGAAAATTAGTTATGCAAAAACTATGAAACATTTTTGAACATTTTACGACCATTTCCAGATTTGGTGTAATATGGCAACACTGTTTGTGTTGACATTTTTTTCAAGCACAGAGGAAACACAGTGCGGATTAAAAAATTGAAATAATTTTTTAAAAATTTATATGTTGTCGCTACTACATGAAACATATTATGAATTTTGTTATGTAAAGATGCAACATATACAGATGAGAAAAAAAATATTTTATTTAAAAATAATATTCTAAATGCGTTTCATAAAATGTCGAACAAATGACTGCGAAGTTTTCCACAGTTCGACATTAGCGTAGTGTAAACAAACAAATGCGATTCGGTGCTGTTCAAGCTGTACAGTTATTTGTGGTGTAATTTTTAACAAATATCAACAGCTGTTCGGTGTTTAGCAATCACAACCGCGTCAGCAATCGTAGGCACTTCCCACAGGCGGCTGATCGTATGGACGGACGAGAATGAACGACGTTTTATGCAGACTGTGTTTAATAAAGTGTGAAGAATTGTTAGGAATGTACATCACCTCGCCGAGCGGTGTACTGCGTAGTCTGCCGAAAATCATACGGGAATGCATCTCCATCGAGGTGAACGATCTCGAGCCGAACTTTTTCTCAAAGTTCATATGCAACGAGTGTATCTACAAGCTGGAGCTGTTCTACGCATTTCGGCAACAGAGTCTCAAAAGCCAGGATTATTACAATGGTAAAGGCGCTTGTACTATGTTCAGTAGAAGATAAGATGTAAGAACGGTATATCTTGTTCCCATCCATAGGGCTAATACAATACTATCAGCAATCAGTGCCTTGCTCGAGCAAAGTATCATTAGATCCGACAGCTGACGCATCACAGGTTCCCGGATCGGTCGACAGCGTATTTGAACCGGAACAGTCAGTCCATTCGAACAATGAGCTGGCAGACATAAACTTCTCCGGAAACGAGTTTATGATGGATGAATCCGAGAAGAACCAGCTCAGTAAGGATTACGATGATATTATTCGTAATTTGCAGAAAGAAGACCTCGATTTTACAACGAACGATGGCGAACTAGTGGTAATGTATTGCCATCCAACAGATGTTATATTATCAAACGACTTACCATATGTTTTAATTGCTAGATGAAACATGATTTGGGAATCTCCATATCGACAAATGATAGCAGAATGAACAAACAAGTTGCACTGCAGCAAGAATGCGCAAGCTATCTTCAGCACGATAGTGATGTCCCGGTAAATATTGCGCAACCTGCAGAGCCGAGTGACAACGGTTGCTTCGACCCATACAATACGATGGCCGTAGCGTGTGATAAGGATCTAATTAACAGCAGCGCGCTCTCCGTAGAGCAGGACGATGATCTTAACTATGATGATTTTGTAGGCATCCAGACGACATCGTTGGAGGATAATCGAGAGATGGTAAGCAATTGGCGTAGTTGGAAACAAATCCTTTTACCTGCCAAGATTCACCTTCTATTTCCAGTCTTTATCCGAAGTGCACGTACAAGACATAATAGCGGACGTGTACAATGTTACACCTGACAAGATACAGTCAACGGATGCAATTTCATCATCACAGCAAATCGCCGATGTTCAGTGCAGTGAAATTTCTGCCCTTCAGCAGAACGATGGTTCGTACTTTTCCTTGGTTGACTTTAGTGAAACCGAATTGGCAACCGCAAGTAGCAGTACAACCGTTGCAAACAGTACAGCAGATATAGCGAACGATAAAACCTGCGAAATTTGCTTCAAAACGTTCCGCACCAGACAGAAGCTTACGATTCACCGAAACACTCACCTACGATTGGCACCGTTCAAGTGTACGTTTGAGGGATGCACTAAAGCCTTCAAGTCGCGCATCGGGCTCGACGAACATGTGGCCCGGCACACGAATACTTTCGAGTTTAGCTGTGATATCTGTTCGAAGGGATTCCAGCACCGTAGCTACCTGTCCGCCCATCGACGCGCGCACAATACGGAGCGAAACTTCCACTGTGCACTGTGCGAACAAACGTTCAAGTCGAAGCAAGCGTTACTAGATCACAAAAATCGTCGGCATCTTGGTGTGAAACCGTTTGCCTGCGAGTTGTGTGACAAGCAGTACACGAAGAATGCTCTGTTGGTGGCGCACATCGAACAGCATCACGGTAAGCGGGACGATGTGACTACACGCTATCCGTGCCAGGAGTGTGGGAAACATTTCACATCCAAAAGCTACCTGAATGTACACAAGCGAATACATCGCAATGAACGACCGTTCGTGTGTGAGGTAAGTACAAAGTTTCAATTGTTTCGATCATATCGAATATACAAGCTCAAGCTAAATGATCATTTAGACATGAGCATGATCATCATTTTTCGCTAATAACAGTTGATCGAACGATCGTTTTTTTGCAGGTCTGCAATAAGGGGTACATAACGCGGAAAGATCTCGCTGTCCATATGACAAGCCACACGGGCGAGAAACCACTTACCTGTGACATATGTGGCAAGGCGTATGCTCGCCGTAATGCCTTAGACTGTCACCGCCGGACACACACCAAGGAACGTCCTTACGTCTGTGATATCTGTGGTCAAACGTTTTCCCAGGCAACACCTTTAAAGGTACATCGGAAACTGCACGAGACGATGGATCACAGCAAAAAGCAATCAACGATGGCAGTCACCGATGTTACGCCAGTGCCGAACCGGCAGTAGATCGATGCGATCAATAAACGTCCCTAGAAATCGTACCTGGTGAGTCTTCGTTTCCTTATTTAGTTTGTTTAGATCGTTTGAGAAATGCACACATTACAGTGAGAGTTGCTAACTTACGCGAAATCGTTTATATTTTGATTGTTTCGACTACAATTTCACTGCCGGTTCACTATCTTTTAAGTAACGCTATACTTTCTCTGTCAGTCTTGTTGGGAAACACACGTGTTGGTTTACTATCGGACCAGTGTATCATCAACGTTTGGCGAGAAAAATGATTAATCGTATACAAAATGGCTCGCCAACAGGATGTTTTTGACTACGAAATGATCGTTTGCTATTCTACATATCTTCTAACGCTAGCATCGGGGCTAAAATCTTCTAAACTTATCCATCCCCAATGCATTTATCGATGATGCAAGGAAATTTTAACATACTCCGCTAGCTAGGTTTTCTCATCAATCCCAAGTACTTCAAACGGTTTTAGGTAGGGCAGTGGACGCTGTGACCAGAAGCGGCGTTTCTTAAGTCCCTCTCCAGCGCGCTCCAAACGTTTCAACTCTTCCAGCATCGGAAAAATGCGCTGCTCAATGAATTCCCCGTAGGTCCACTGGAAAATGGAGAACACATAGCCATATAGATAGATTCTCGCCACTGAACTCAGGAGCATTTCGGCTACTAACATGATCATACGCCTCCGTCAGTGTGGATGCAGCAGTGCGTGCAAGATTAGAGACCGCATTTAACAGACGATAGTTTTCCCCCAGCAAATCGTCAACCCGTGCCGCACTGCTAAAATTATGCCGAATGTTGTAATCGGTTAACCAACCTCGTCTCTGTCGGATCGCATCCGTGTACTCTTCTGTTTCGGCCGTCAGGGTTGCCAGGCGCAGCATGAACCGATAGGTCATACTGCCGGGGAATATGCAGCGCGAAAACATCACCATCAGTGAGTCTTTGTGCAGCTCTAACCAGGCATGATGCTCCCCAGTCGGTTCCGGGCATGTCAAACTACTGAGTATGGGATTGGTTCTTGCGCTGACATCGAAATATCCTTTCGCAGCTGTTGAAAGACACACCGCCAGGCTGGGCAGTGAGGCGGGAAGCAGTTCGCACAGTATCGCAAAGTGATCGTATCGCTGCCAGCCCGTTAGGGCAAGTCCTTGCAGTCCGTGCGTGAACCGGTTACCTTCACCCTGCATCACCGCTAGCCAGCGTAGTGTGTTCTCTAGATGGCGTCGTATCGGAGGCATCAGCAATCCCTCACCATGAGCACCTTTAAACGCGGACGCTGCCCATGCCGTACTGAACACGGACGCATACTTCTCCCAGGTGGAGGACTGGACGAACTTGTAGATATCTTCCGCGTACACCCAGATCATTGGTTCGACGAGTTTCCCAATGCCGGATGCTTGTAGCGCATCGAGTGCCACATGGCGTAGCATATCATCCCATATGATGATGCGCAGATGGGGCCAGCGACGCCGTACGATCGTTGCAACGTTGTACACATGATCGAGAAACAGCTGATCCTTTAGTCGATGTCGACAGCGGGGGCATTCAGCAAGCCGGTATACCTCATCGCAACCGATGTGAATGTGTGTCAACTTTGGCGTCAACCGCTCAATATCCTCTTTATGGAGAAGATTTGCATTTGTTGCTGGCATGTGATACTCGATCACTTGCGTCAACAGTTCTTCGACGAACGCAATCGAAGCGTTGTAACTAGGACAAAGAGCCTGTGGTGAGTCTTCCACCTCTCGCAAATGTGCAAATTCTTTCAGCTTCAGTGCGTACTCGAGATGGCCAAACGTTTGCACCAAAGGAATGACGGTGAGTCCCAGTGCGAAAGCGGTCTTCAGGAGTTCCAGAATTTCGTCGCGATTGTAAGCGTTTCGTGCGGCCAACGGTGCCAATGAGCCACCGTAAGGAAACATGTCCTCGTACTCAAGCAAGATACCCGTGGCTCCTAAGGTTTTTAGGATGGGCATTAAGCGCCGAAGGTAGGATACTTTTGGTGGAGCGCCCTTCAGATCGAAGTGTACCAATCGTTGAGCCGGAGGAGGTCTACCACCTGGCCCAATGCCAGCAATTACCGGAACGCCCATACGCTTTAGCTCATGCTCGTAGTGACTTTGTCGCTCCGCAGCTATACGCATCTCGTCGGTGATGTGGCGTTGTCCTTTGGCACTTAACTGTTGGTTAAGCTGTTTCCCATCATCCGTTCGATCCTGCATGATCACATCCCAATCATTGCTGTGTCGTCCTTGAAGGAAATGAAGAAAACGTGGAAAGCGAAATTGTTAAAAGAGGTGTTCAAGTGGCGCAATTCAATAACATCAAATTTGGACTCCAGAATTTCCAGTACTCAAAAAAAAGGTTCATAAAATAACAATAATGTACTGACATACCCTTCGCTGAACGTAATCCACCCGGCGTCGGTTTGACAAACTTGACACCACCTTCATCGCCTTCAAACTGCAGCGATCCTTGTTCACCATGTACACCTGCACTGCCTGAAACATCCTGGACAGCATCATGACGATCGTGGAAACCTAACCGCTGGAGCAAACTCTCGTGTCGACCGTGCACACTGCCCAGCATTAGCTCTCTTACCGAAACAATCTTACCACCGTCCTCGGTGATGTGCGTTGTATAGAGGAAGCCCCAAAACCACAGGGCTAGCAGAAATAGCAAGGAAGCGCCGAGAAAGAACAGTTTACGCCTCCAACAAACTATTAGCATGCGGGAATGCATTTCGTTTTATTTGGAACACCGGTAATGGTTGGCGAACAATGCGATAGATGAAATCTGTAATAGAAATAAGACAGAAAGATTATACAATTTTGTACAAGCTTTTATACAAGCTTTAGATAATTCTACCCGATAAACCCTTTTTGATTCTTTTTCTTTATTTATATTATACAGCTTTTGAGTCCCTAGGACTACATTCGCCTCTCTTTTTTTTCTTCTACATAGCCAAGCACGTGTTACCCCGTCACAAAGCGCTTAGCAATAGTCGCGTTTGCAAAAGCGATTCAGAAAAATTTTGCGAAACTTTTTAGCTTTTTTTTGAGCAATTTGGCAAAATTTTATAAATTGATTTATTTTAATGTCAATTGGTTGAAATAAGTTTCTTTTCACTCAAATAATGCTTTAAACAAAAAAGGAATAAAAACTAACAATAAAATTAAAAAAATCTTAAAAAATTTGAAAATTTTCTTACCTTTTTTTTGGGAAATTTTAGAAAAAAATTATAAATTGATTTATTTTAATGCGAATTGGTTGAAATAAGTTTCTTTTCACTCAAATAATGCTTTAAATACAAAAAAGACCAAAAAATAAAAAAAAATTAAAAAAATTCTAAAAATTTGAAAATTTCCTAAGGCTCATTTTTGCGCCAAGTTTTAGCTATAACTCGGTCGGTATCCAACGGATCGCCAATCTTTAACCTGTGGTCGATAGATGGCATCAATGGCTACAGATGTCTGTGCCAGAAGTTATTCGAGGAACCAAGTTCCTTACCCTGTTTGAGAAAATGTAAAATTTTCCTCATTTTTCTGCAATTCAGCAAAATTTTTAAATGTGACATATTTTATTGCGAATTTGTTGCAATAAGTTTCTTTTCACTCAAATAATGCTTTAAATTAAAAAAAGAATAAAAAATCAGAAAAAAATTTCAAAAAAATTTTCCACTCGAAAATTTCATAAGGCTTACCCTTTACGTTTTTTTGAGAAATTTTGCAAAAAAAATGAAATTGATTTATTTTAATGCCAATTGGTTGAAAAAAGTTTGTTTTCACTCAAATAATGCTTTAAATAAAAAACAGAATGAAAAGTTATAAAAAAATTAATAAATTAGAAAAGTTAGAAAATTTCATAAAGCTCATTTTTTCACCAAGTTTTAGCTATAACTCGGTCGGTATCCAACGGATCGCCAATCTTTAACTTGTGGTCGATAGATGGCATCAATGGCTACATTTTCTTCTTGGACGGCCATGCCCTCAGATGTCTGTGCCAGAAGTTATTCGAGGAACCAAGTTCCTTACCCTGTTTGAGAAAATGTAAAATTTTCCTCATTTTTCTGAAAATTCAGCAAAATTTTTAAATGTGACATATTTTATTGCGAATTTGTTGCAATAAGTTTCTTTTCACTCAAATAATGCTTTAAATTATAAAAAGAATAAAAAATCAGAAAAAAATTTCAAAAAAATTTTCCACTCGAAAATTTCATAAGGCTTACCCCTTACGTTTTTTTTGAGAAATTTTGCAAAAAAAATGAAATTGATTTATTTTAATGCCAATTGGTTGAAAAAAGTTTGTTTTCACTCAAATAATGCTTTAAATACAAAAAAGACCAAAAAATAAAAAAAATAAAAAAATTCTAAAATTTAGAAAATTTCCTAAGGCTCATTTTTGCGCCAAGTTTTAGCTATAACTCGGTCGGTATCCAACGGATCGCCAATCTTTAACTTGTGGTCGATAGATGGCATCAATGGCTACATTTTCTTCTTGGACGGCCATGCCCTCAGATGTCTGTGCCAGAAGTTATTCGAGGAACCAAGTTCCTTACCCTGTTTGAGAAAATGTAAAATTTTCCTCATTTTTCTGCAATTCAGCAAAATTTTTAAATGTGACATATTTTATTGCGAATTTGTTGCAATAAGTTTCTTTTCACTCAAATAATGCTTTAAATTAAAAAAAGAATAAAAAATCAGAAAAAAATTTCAAAAAAATTTTCCACTCGAAAATTTCATAAGGCTTACCCCTTACGTTTTTTTTTTGAGAAATTTAGCAAAAAAATGAAATTGATTTATTTTAATGCCAATTGGTTGAAAAAAGTTTGTTTTCACTCAAATAATGCTTTAAATAAAAAACAGAATGAAAAGTTATAAAAAAATTAATAAATTAGAAAAATTAGAAAATTTCATAAAGCTCATTTTTTCACCAAGTTTTAGCTATAACTCGGTCGGTATCCAACGGATCGCCAATCTTTAACTTGTGGTCGATAGATGGCATCAATGGCTACATTTTCTTCTTGGACGGCCATGCCCTCAGATGTCTGTGCCAGAAGTTATTCGAGGAACCAAGTTCCTTACCCTGTTTGAGAAAATGTAAAATTTTCCTCATTTTTCTGCAATTCAGCAAAATTTTTAAATGTGACATATTTTATTGCGAATTTGTTGCAATAAGTTTCTTTTCACTCAAATAATGCTTTAAATAAAAAAAAGAATAAAAAATCAGAAAAAAATTTCAAAAAAATTTTCCACTCGAAAATTTCATAAGGCTTACCCCTTACGTTTATTTTGAGAAATTTTGCAAAAAAAATGAAATTGATTTATTTTAATGCCAATTGGTTGAAAAAAGTTTGTTTTCACTCAAATAATGCTTTAAATACAAAAAAGACCAAAAAATAAAAAAAAATAAAAAAATTCTAAAAATTAGAAAATTTCCTAAAGCTCATTTTTTCACCAAGTTTTAGCTATAACTCGGTCGGTATCCAACGGATCGCCAATCTTTAACTTGTGGTCGATAGATGGCATCAATGGCTACATTTTCTTCTTGGACGGCCATGCCCTCAGATGTCTGTGCCAGAAGTTATTCGAGGAACCAAGTTCCTTACCCTGTTTGAGAAAATGTAAAATTTTCCTCATTTTTCTGCAATTCAGCAAAATTTTTAAATGTGACATATTTTATTGCGAATTTGTTGCAATAAGTTTCTTTTCACTCAAATAATGCTTTAAATAAAAAAAAGAATAAAAAATCAGAAAAAAATTTCAAAAAAATTTTCCACTCGAAAATTTCATAAGGCTTACCCTTTACGTTTTTTTGAGAAATTTTGCAAAAAAAATGAAATTGATTTATTTTAATGCCAATTGGTTGAAAAAAGTTTGTTTTCACTCAAATAATGCTTTAAATAAAAAACAGAATGAAAAGTTATAAAAAAATTAATAAATTAGAAAAGTTAGAAAATTTCATAAAGCTCATTTTTTCACCAAGTTTTAGCTATAACTCGGTCGGTATCCAACGGATCGCCAATCTTTAACTTGTGGTCGATAGATGGCATCAATGGCTACATTTTCTTCTTGGACGGCCATGCCCTCAGATGTCTGTGCCAGAAGTTATTCGAGGAACCAAGTTCCTTACCCTGTTTGAGAAAATGTAAAATTTTCCTCATTTTTCTGCAATTCAGCAAAATTTTTAAATGTGACATATTTTATTGCGAATTTGTTGCAATAAGTTTCTTTTCACTCAAATAATGCTTTAAATTAAAAAAAGAATAAAAAATCAGAAAAAAATTTCAAAAAAATTTTCCACTCGAAAATTTCATAAGGCTTACCCCTTACGTTTTTTTTGAGAAATTTTGCAAAAAAAATGAAATTCATTTATTTTAATGCCAATTGGTTGAAAAAAGTTTGTTTTCACTCAAATAATGCTTTAAATACAAAAAAGACCAAAAAATAAAAAAAAATAAAAAGATTCTAAAAATTAGAAAATTTCCTAAGGCTCATTTTTGCGCCAAGTTTTAGCTATAACTCGGTCGGTATCCAACGGATCGCCAATCTTTAACCTGTGGTCGATAGATGGCATCAATGGCTACATTTGCTTCTTGGACGGCCATGCCCTCAGATGTCTGTGCCAGAAGTTATTCGAGGAACCAAGTTCCTTACCCTGTTTGAGAAAATGTAAAATTTTCCTCATTTTTCTGCAATTCAGCAAAATTTTTAAATGTGACATATTTTATTGCGAATTTGTTGCAATAAGTTTCTTTTCACTCAAATAATGATTTAAATTAAAAAAAGAATAAAAAATCAGAAAAAAATTTCAAAAAAAATTTCCACTCGAAAATTTCATAAGGCTTACCCTTTACGTTTTTTTGAGAAATTTTGCAAAAAAAATGAAATTGATTTATTTTAATGCCAATTGGTTGAAAAAAGTTTGTTTTCACTCAAATAATGCTTTAAATAAAAAACAGAATGAAAAGTTATAAAAAAATTAATAAATTAGAAAAGTTAGAAAATTTCATAAAGCTCATTTTTTCACCAAGTTTTAGCTATAACTCGGTCGGTATCCAACGGATCGCCAATCTTTAACTTGTGGTCGATAGATGGCATCAATGGCTACATTTTCTTCTTGGACGGCCATGCCCTCAGATGTCTGTGCCAGAAGTTATTCGAGGAACCAAGTTCCTTACCCTGTTTGAGAAAATGTAAAATTTTCCTCATTTTTCTGCAATTCAGCAAAATTTTTAAATGTGACATATTTTATTGCGAATTTGTTGCAATAAGTTTCTTTTCACTCAAATAATGCTTTAAATAAAAAAAAGAATAAAAAATCAGAAAAAAATTTCAAAAAAATTTTCCTCTCGAAAATTTCATAAGGCTTACCCCTTACGTTTTTTTTGAGAAATTTTGCAAAAAAAATGAAATTCATTTATTTTAATGCCAATTGGTTGAAAAAAGTTTGTTTTCACTCAAATAATGCTTTAAATACAAAAAAGACCAAAAAATAAAAAAAAATAAAAAAATTCTAAAATTTAGAAAATTTCCTAAGGCTCATTTTTGCGCCAAGTTTTAGCTATAACTCGGTCGGTATCCAACGGATCGCCAATCTTTAACCTGTGGTCGATAGATGGCATCAATGGCTACATTTTCTTCTTGGACGGCCATGCCCTCAGATGTCTGTGCCAGAAGTTATTCGAGGAACCAAGTTCCTTACCCTGTTTGAGAAAATGTAAAATTTTCCTCATTTTTCTGCAATTCAGCAAAATTTTTAAATGTGACATATTTTATTGCGAATTTGTTGCAATAAGTTTCTTTTCACTCAAATAATGCTTTAAATTAAAAAAAGAATAAAAAATCAGAAAAAAATTTCAAAAAAATTTTCCACTCGAAAATTTCATAAGGCTTACCCCTTACGTTTTTTTGAGAAATTTTGCAAAAAAAATGAAATTGATTTATTTTAATGACAATTGGTTGAAAAAAGTTTGTTTTCACTCAAATAATGCTTTAAATACAAAAAAGACCAAAAAATAAAAAAAAATAAAAAAATTCTAAAATTTAGAAAATTTCCTAAGGCTCATTTTTGCACCAAGTTTTAGCTATAACTCGGTCGGTATCCAACGGATCGCCAATCTTTAACCTGTGGTCGATAGATGGCATCAATGGCTACATTTTCTTCTTGGACGGCCATGCCCTCAGATGTCTGTGCCAGAAGTTATTCGAGGAACCAAGTTCCTTACCCTGTTTGAGAAAATGTAAAATTTTCCTCATTTTTCTGCAATTCAGCAAAATTTTTAAATGTGACATATTTTATTGCAAATTTGTTGCAATAAGTTTCTTTTCACTCAAATAATGCTTTAAATAAAAAAAAGAATAAAAAATCAGAAAAAAATTTCAAAAAAATTTTCCACTCGAAAATTTCATAAGGCTTACCCCTTACGTTTTTTTTGAGAAATTTTGCAAAAAAAATGAAATTCATTTATTTTAATGCCAATTGGTTGAAAAAAGTTTGTTTTCACTCAAATAATGCTTTAAATAAAAAACAGAATGAAAAGTTATAAAAAAATTAATAAATTAGAAAAGTTAGAAAATTTCATAAAGCTCATTTTTTCACCAAGTTTTAGCTATAACTCGGTCGGTATCCAACGGATCGCCAATCTTTAACTTGTGGTCGATAGATGGCATCAATGGCTACATTTTCTTCTTGGACGGCCATGCCCTCAGATGTCTGTGCCAGAAGTTATTCGAGGAACCAAGTTCCTTACCCTGTTTGAGAAAATGTAAAATTTTCCTCATTTTTCTGCAATTCAGCAAAATTTTTAAATGTGACATATTTTATTGCGAATTTGTTGCAATAAGTTTCTTTTCACTCAAATAATGCTTTAAATAAAAAAAAGAATAAAAAATCAGAAAAAAATTTCAAAAAAATTTTTCACTCGAAAATTTCATAAGGCTTACCCCTTACGTTTTTTTTGAGAAATTTTGCAAAAAAAATGAAATTCATTTATTTTAATGCCAATTGGTTGAAAAAAGTTTGTTTTCACTCAAATAATGCTTTAAATACAAAAAAGACCAAAAAATAAAAAAAAATAAAAAAATTCTAAAATTTAGAAAATTTCCTAAGGCTCATTTTTGCGCCAAGTTTTAGCTATAACTCGGTCGGTATCCAACGGATCGCCAATCTTTAACCTGTGGTCGATAGATGGCATCAATGGCTACATTTTCTTCTTGGACGGCCATGCCCTCAGATGTCTGTGCCAGAAGTTATTCGAGGAACCAAGTTCCTTACCCTGTTTGAGAAAATGTAAAATTTTCCTCATTTTTCTGCAATTCAGCAAAATTTTTAAATGTGACATATTTTATTGCGAATTTGTTGCAATAAGTTTCTTTTCACTCAAATAATGCTTTAAATTAAAAAAAGAATAAAAAATCAGAAAAAAATTTCAAAAAAATTTTCCACTCGAAAATTTCATAAGGCTTACCCCTTACGTTTTTTTGAGAAATTTTGCAAAAAAAATGAAATTGATTTATTTTAATGCCAATTGGTTGAAAAAAGTTTGTTTTCACTCAAATAATGCTTTAAATAAAAAACAGAATGAAAAGTTATAAAAAAATTAATAAATTAGAAAAATTAGAAAATTTCATAAAGCTCATTTTTTCACCAAGTTTTAGCTATAACTCGGTCGGTATCCAACGGATCGCCAATCTTTAACTTGTGGTCGATAGATGGCATCAATGGCTACATTTTCTTCTTGGACGGCCATGCCCTCAGATGTCTGTGCCAGAAGTTATTCGAGGAACCAAGTTCCTTACCCTGTTTGAGAAAATGTAAAATTTTCCTCATTTTTCTGCAATTCAGCAAAATTTTTAAATGTGACATATTTTATTGCGAATTTGTTGCAATAAGTTTCTTTTCACTCAAATAATGCTTTAAATTAAAAAAAGAATAAAAAATCAGAAAAAAATTTCAAAAAAATTTTCCACTCGAAAATTTCATAAGGCTTACCCCTTACGTTTTTTTTTTTTGAGAAATTTTGCAAAAAAATGAAATTGATTTATTTTAATGCCAATTGGTTGAAAAAAGTTTGTTTTCACTCAAATAATGCTTTAAACAAAAAAAGAATAAAAACTAACAAAAAAATTAAAAAAAAACTTAAAAAAATTGAAAATTTCCTAAGGCTATAGCCTTACCTTTTTGTTGGGAAATTTTAGAAATATTTTATAAATTGATGTATTTTAATGCGAATACATCACATTCCTATTTATCTTGTTACAATATCTTTTGGCTACCGGAAAAATTATGATAAGATTTGCGCCAAATACACAAGAATACAAAACGGACAAACCTGCAGTACTGTTAGCAGCATCCGTTGCGAGACAATCGTACGATCAAAACAACTCTTTTAAAACATATAAATTTCTTCATATTTATCATAAATATTTTGTAGTTAATCAACAACCTTCACACATCATCGGAAGACACATTTTCCTTTGTTGTATATCTGTCTGTTGCATCGTGCATTCTTTTAATTTGTTGCATTCTGTTGTCGAAAGCAAGGCGGAAAAACCAGCCCACATACGCGAAGCACATTAACAATTCATTCGCGTATCGCTTTGAGACCAGCAGCAATTTCTGGCTCTAAGGAAGCGGCATACGAGGGCCGGTTTTCCGTATAGCGTCCGAATTCAAGACATCGACCATGGCATTGCCATTTGCCGGTTACCGTAGAAGGGATGGCATACGAATGTGTTTATTGGGTATTTGAAAAAATATGTGAATTTGGCAGCATTACGGCAATGTCGCGCTAAAGTGGCAATGCGGCTGGGAAAGGGAATAATTCGAAAACTGAGTTGTCGCAAACATTGTGCATCGGGTTGAAGAACGTGGGGGAAAAACCGGAACAGCGTAACAAACATCAAAGCATTTGTTGGGATGGGTGAGAAGTTGGAAGTTGCTATTTTTTTGTTGGTTAAAAGTTGAAATGGTTCTTCGAGGTGCAGAAGAATTAATGGTGGAATGCATCCTCGAAGAAAAACATGAATTTTTTGTTTTGGAAAAAAAGCTTTGCTTGGTATTTCTGATATTTGTCTCCGCTCGTGGTTCTAGTCAGTCTGTGTTTGTTTTTTTTTTTGCCCAGGGCGTCGAGGGAATAATCACATAAATTCGGCAGCAGGAGAATCGGTTCGATTGGTTCGTGATTGGAGTGATAATTAACTTCTTAACCTGTCGACAGTACAATCTTTTATCGTCTCTACAGTCTCTCTTCTTGGACGATTCCTTTTTCCAAAAAGTTTGTAGCAATATATTTAACAAACGATAAGCAACTGTTGTGATTTTTAAATATTAAATCATAAATCATGTAAGCAAAAAAGAATGACCCCACATCCACGGTGACCAGCAGCGGATGAACATAATTGACCATCAGATTCAATTAAAACCCATACAGGGCTATTAAAATGATTTGGTACGGCCACCGAAACCACATGAATGAGAGGAGTATTAATTATTAATAAAGGATTTGCGAACCGTTTTCTACTTTCCACCATACACTAACACACATTTTCATAAAGGAAAATTGCATACAGCGGTCAATATGTGCTGAAGAAGAAAAAAAACAACACCATGTGTGGTAAAATATGACAAATCTCGATATAAAGCTGTAATAATTATTTAATATACACAATTTCGATTCACTTACCTCACTGCCGAAAGATTCTGTTTTAATCTAATCACAAGCGTTTCAATTGGAGAATTTTGCCAACACACCTTTTAATTATTATGCAAAAAATGCTCTAATCGGCCGCACACACATCATTACTGCTTTGTCCTGGATGCAATAAATTAGTTTGGAAAAGTCTTCTAAAAAAAATTTTCACTCAATTACACATGCAACAATTAACAACTGCACGGATCGTGTAAACGAATCGAAATTTTCACATTCACCATTAACAGCACTACAAATATGCACAACTTCTGAACACCATTTTGTAGCCCTTTTTCAGCTTCAGCAGAATCGAAACAAAAACACGGCTGATTGATTAAGCTAGGGAGCAGTCCAGAAGTCTTCTTCCTCCAGTGGCCGATGTGCTTTCGGCACCAGAAGCAATCAACGAGTGAACTCGTTTCGATGGTTGATAATGTGTTTTAAAAGAGACCCGTCGGACGGCTGGACCACTGGATGCCGAAACGATGGATGGCCAACTCGCGTTACAGCATCAACATCCTGCTGCTGGAAAGCTGCGTTCCTTTCGCGGTCCTTGCGTATTTGTTTTGTTTGGCCACTGCTGATGTGAGGGAGATGAGAAACCCAGTGCGCCGAATCGGATCCGCGCGATGAAAGAGCATTATTTCGGTGTCAGTTTCATTGCTCAGCAGTATGGCAACTTTAGAAGGTGGAGAAAACAAGGGCATACACTTTGAACCGGCATTTAGAGAATCGGTTAGAGAAATGTGGGAATTTTATGTTTGTTGTGGGAAGCATTGAAAAATAGGCTTTTTTAATGCTTTATCTGCTGTTTTGTATTACTTCTTTGAATCGTTTTTGTTATTTAGATTCCATATAAAAAATATGATACACTTTAAATGTTGATGTCTATATTAGGTTCTTAGTGTAAGAGTATCATCAGTTGACTGCGTTGATCTCGAGGATGTACAGAAGTCAGATCAGAACCTGGGGAAAGGTATCCAACGGTACCTCAAATGCATATGATCCAGAAGACTTCATCAAAATACTAAAAGAAGTATCTATTGTAGACTGAAATGTCCTAAAATGTCCTGAAATGTTTACAGGCAATGGTTCTGAACTAATAATCTCCTCATGATCTTTCTTGCGCTGAACCACAAGTAAGACTTGACGTCTTTCACAACGATATATTAAGGAATTGTTATCAACTTTTCCCATTTAATTAAGATTAGTTCATTAAAAAGGATTTAGAAAGATTCTTCGCGTATAACGATATTTGAAAGACTTTTAATATACTTCGGCTCTCACATTCGCAGCACAGTTCATTGAGGACTTCATATAACGTGGGAGAATTATTAGCCTTTTACTATTGAAATATTCTAATAACTTACTAAAATTTTAAATCCCTGTACGTTACTACTAAGTGAATTATAAATGGAGAACGTTCATGCAAAAAAAATTCAAAAGACTAAAAACGTTGCTCGTACGACAAACATAGGTCCGTAGGTATTTGTCATTAGCTAGTTGGATTGAAGAAAAATAGTGCCATGTGAAGTACCATTAATGTAGAAACCAAACATTTACCTTAGTACATTCGGCCCGAAAGTTCTGGATTGATATCCCTAATGATTTTCCCCACCAGTTCAAACACAGCTGTCGGATCATAAAGCTTTACACCGCTTTTTGGTCTATTTCTGTGCTAGTGAGACTATTCCATTTCCACATTTTTCCCCCGATTGGCAGATGTCAAGATTCCCTGTTTCCAACAGTCGGACATTGATTGCAATGTATGCAAATTTAATTGCCAATATGGTGATGAAGTCATCCTACCTCCTGTAGGTTAGGGCTGTAAGGATCTTTTTCCATCTGTCCTTGTACGAACTGTTTAACGAACATTCCAACTAAAAGTTCACATTTGATTAACGTTTCTAGATGAACCGTTTCCCCAGTTCGGTACCTATCCTCATTTCTAATGGAACACGTAAAGTGGAAATAATTTCAAATTGAACGTGAAACCCGGGGACGACGTGCTTACATTGTGTGCAGTTGATTAGTGCAGTTTCACCAACCGTTTGCTCACACCGTTTCTGTTTGGCGTTTGTTTTTTGCATTCGTAGAGCCATGCAAAAACGATCCTTGAGTACGCAAAAAATAAATCCTCGCTTGATGAGAACGCTAGCAGGTGCAATAAAACCAGCTCATTAATTACGTGTTTTCGAGCGGCAGAATTTGTTAACGTTATTGAACGTAGTAATTGTTTTTGCCATCCTTCGTTTAATGAAGGGTTGGAAGAAATGTTAATAATAGACTATGAGGGTTTTGAAATAGTTTTTGCAAATAGTATACACTAAACTATCGATCCAACAACATTCATTTTATTAAAGCTAGTTAAACAAAGGTGCAATATGCTTTTAAAACGCAAGAAAAATAATTACATTTGGTAAATAATATCGTAAAACATTAAAATATATAACACTTACCATTTGATTTGTTCAGCCTTCTTCCTTTGTGACAAGCTTTCCATCCTTAACCGTTGAGGGCGATGCATCCACGAAACGTACCAAATTACCATGTTGAATCGGACGGTTATTGCTTCCGGTTGAGTTCGTCGTGTCGGTACTGGAGCAAAAATCCGGAGTAAGGCCCAAGGAGGCAAGCTTTTGAAGGGGTGACTGAAGCAAGAACACATCCTGCGTAAGTCAATTTGCGCTACAGATCAGCGGAAAAATATTGTTCTTACCCAACGCTCCAGATCACAGAACTGTATCGTGTAAGTGGCACCACCGCCTGAAGGTAGCAAGGAATGGTACTTTCGCAGCTGAAGACCCCGCTGTGAAGCGAACAGTACGGCCACGGAACGGGCTACAAAATGGTCCTGAATTTGATCGCTATCCGAAGAAGGACCACCGGTACATGAATCTTGCAACGCATCCGGTACGTTATTCGATGTCATCCTGGCAAAGTGCGATCAAACACTGAAGTCTTCGGTTGAGTTGCAGCTAACTGCCGCTTGTGGCAAGGATACGGGGTAAAACCGTCGTCAAGGTAATAGGTACGTTGTAACATACGGTTTTAAGCGTTGCGTGATGTCTATCAGTTAAAAACAATAACGTTCATGCAGCACGGGAACACCGCAAACGGAATGCTTTGTCCTGGAGCTAGTGTGAGTCATTGATTTTGTTTGTACCGTAGGTGTGAATGGGATGAATAGCTAATGGATTCCCAGGTGACCTACATTAAGGGTGTTTAAAACACGATTTGGCACAACAGTTTCAAGCGTGTTTTTGAATTTATTTTTCATGTTCAGCTGCTGAGGACATTCCAAAGGGATCAAAGGGAGTCCATCAACTTGGATGATCGAAAGTAAATGTGGAATAATTCTGTTTTAAACAAGGGACAAGGAAAGGTATCGTTGTTTTGCCTCGAGTAAGTAATGTACAATTTGTGGCTTTCGGGATAAACGCGGCTAAAGCTTGAAACTTCTGTAATACGTGGTGTAGTCACATTATCCCGATGCTTCGTGCAAAGTTCAAAACGGTTCGTATCTTTCGAGTAATTTAAAAAAAAAACGGCAGAACGTTTATTTTTCCTCGCACTATAAGGTTTATTGTACGATGCATTTTGCCTAATGCTTAGAAAGAGGCGTAGGAAAATGTAAACGGCTCGCAAACCATCACGAAACGCCACGAGGATACTAATAATAGTAACCACCCGATACCACGCTTAACAAATTCGTGTTGTAGCCTTATTTTTAGATGCGCTTCGTTGTGTTGGGGGTTGTTTTTTTCTTTTCGTTATTGACTAATATGTGTGCGTTCACTGTTCGCTGTTTGTTTACTTCCTTATGCAGGAACAACCAATTTCCTCTATTCGCACACAGCACTTCCTTATCTTTACTCTCGGTACAGAAAGCAACAACTTAGTTGCGCAGCATCATTGTTAAAAAATCTTCACTTCAAGGTTGATAAGCGAACGTAACAACAAATAGCATGTTTAATCTTATCGGGCTAGATTTGGCTGCTTCATACGGTTGCATGGTACAATATCATAGCTTTCCTTTCTTAATGTTCTTGGTAGACTTTGTCGTATCGGGCTTCGTGGGTTCGAACACATCATCCATCGGTTCCGGTATGATCTTTTGCACAAAGTCGATAACACGCAATAGTTGATCTTTCTTGATTTCATGTAATGCGGTACGATGGGGAACGAACTGACCCCTTACACCCAGCTTGGCCAGCTCGTCGAACGTTGTTTGGCCCCATTCGAGCGGCACTAGGGTGTCCCGCTCGCCATGCATCATCAGCAGTTCTGGTAGCCGTTCATCTTCCGAAATACAGTCCAGCGAATCGTATACGATGCTGCCAGTGTTCAGGAATGAAGAGATGGCAAATACACCACCCAAGTCTCGATTCAGATGATAACCGGCGTGCATTGCCAGTGCACCACCCATCGAGAAGCCACCGACGACGATCCGATTCAATGGCACTCCAGCAGCCATCTCGCGAACCACCATTTCATTGACGGTGTCGTATATCGATGCTAGCGAGGTTCGAATTTCGGGACAGTCCATTTCGATGCGCTTCCGGTTAAACCATACGTTCGAGTTTTCTCCTCCCATCGGCGTGTACGGTTGTACCGGTGCCGTAGGGATGATAACCTTGATGTGCGGAAATTCCATGTCACGACCAAGTAGGAATCGTATCCATTCCGTCAAACCGTTACCTGTATCGCCTATGAACGAGTGAAATCGGAACGAACACTGAAGGTTTAGTTTGGGCATACAACGATTTGAAATTTAAATCACGCTACCCGGTGACCCCTATTTTTCAGGGTACACGGCACGTTTTTACATAACACTCACCAGAACCGTGAAAGAATATGAGCGTTCCGGCATGTTTTTTGCCCGTAGGATTAAAAACCTTCTCTATCAGTCTCATTACGATGCTGAGTTTTGTGTATGAAGTAACCGCTTATCACAGATGAACGATAACAAACTTGTCTGGCTGTAGGACTGAGACTGAATAAAGTGATATTTAAAAAAAAACTCGTACGAACGAAAACACGTCCCAACGATTTGGCTGCACAACTTCGTTTCGGTTCGTTGCGTGTAAAAAATGTAAACAAACCACGGAAATCGTTTGATAGAGGTCGACACTACGGTCATGCTTTTGACATGTTGTTTAATAAATTGTTGTAAAAATTATTCTTGTTTTATAGAATAAATATTGTAATTTTTTTGTGATTATTTTGTATGTAAATGAATAAAAATAAAAATTTAAAATTGAAATGTAAAAAGAACGACTCACAGTGCACGGCGCTGCTGTCATCGTTCACAGAAGGTTCGTATGCATAAAGGTGTGCCTTGCATTGGCGGTTCAAGCCAAAATGTAGCGCAAAGAAATCACGTGTTGTTCAAATTACAAAAAAAAAATCGTTGTAATGTTTGTAATGTAATTTTAAGATTTCAATAGCTCTTTCCTGACCGATCAGTCATCCTTAGACAGACTGTATCGTGTACAACATTACGTATAGAGCGCAAGGCCATATGCAAAAGAAAATCAAACTACATATTTAATGAAATATAAGGGGTTAGATACTTACCACACAACCGTATTCGAAACGAAACCAGCTAATAAGAACCAAAATGAAGTTTGAAAACGTACAGATTTCGTGTGTCTATTTTCATTCGCTTTGTTCGTACAATAAATAGTTCTTAACGTAAGCTCATTGGATAAAACTAATGGAAATCGAAGTTCAGTACATGGAAAGAAACATTGTCTGTCACGTGAAAAGTTAAAAAAGACACACACACGTACGCATACAGAAACACCCATTTGTACGGTGCAAGGATGCGTTTGACTAGAATGTATGAACCGATATTACGAACGAATGCACCCCGAAGTGTGTGGTTATTGCATTGGAAAGCAATCGTTTCGTGACCGTAGCTTCTAGAACCGGGTAATCTTGTTCGGTGAAATGGACGTCAACGAGTCGGAACAGCTGTACGGATTGGTGATGCCATAGAAGTTGGGTGCTATGTGGGTAACGTTACCACCCGGACGATCCATCGGTGAAACGATCGTGCCATTATGATGGTTGCCGATCGTGCCATTACTAGTGCTCATGGTGATGGTTCCATTTTCCTGCCGTAACCGTCGCTGACCTCGTAGTGGTAGTGTTGGAATTTCACTGTTGGCTGAGTATGCCTCATCAAGGTCCTGATCCATAACGAAACTATCGTCCGTCGGTGATCGTTGTCGCATTGCTGGATTAACACATTCATATACGCTCTAAAAGGGGCGAAAAATTGTCATTCGTATCGCATTTCATTTTTATCAATCGTTGGAATGACTTACCTGATCCGAAATAAATTGATTAGCTTGAGCAAATGCTAGTGAGGTGAGCGAAGGAAGCGCCTGGACCAGATCCGAACGCGCGATACTGCGTACCATCAGGAAGCAGCGTGGTATCATAATGCCAACCAGTACCGCCAGTGCGGTAGCAACCAATCCTAGCGAGATGGCAGCTTCACGCCACTCATAGCCAAACATACACAGCGGTATCCAAACCGTCCATATTACTAAACACAATACCGATCCCGTCACAAGCAGCAATCCCTCACGGTAGTTGCGTTGCGAGCGGAAGATAAACGGCGCAAGAAAGATGAGCGACACCAGCAACACTCCATCGTACGCTATCACCGCCCAGAACCAGTGTCCGTAGTATATTTCACCGCAGGAGATACTGTGTGCGTTCGCGTGCAATACAATCACAAGCTGCGTCGAGAGTCCGAGCTGAACCAGGGTGCTAAACCCGCAGATGACACTCTGGATGTAGCCGTTAATGTGCGACAGGAAACCACCTTCGCTACCGATCGAGGCAAGCATGATCGCACGGCACAGCAGCAACGAGAATGTCATACAGTAGCACATGGACACGAGGAAGATCTTCACCGTACAGTGTGCATTCCACGTCAGCATCGCGTCCGTCCGGTGGCCCGCCAGATCCGCCGTATATCCCGTGTATTCGAGACTGAACGGGATGAAAGCAGCGAACTGTAGTATCAAGCTCACCAACAGCAAGATGCTCCCCAACGGATGGCCCTCTAGAATGTCATCCATGCAGACGCGAACGATCAGGAAAATCAGTATAGCCGCACAGAGCAGTATGCCTAAGGATGATACCGTCAAACCTGCTGCTACCCATGCCTCCATCTTGATCTGCCAGTACATATCGCCGTACTCTTCCGCATCGGGTACTGCGCCGTAGTACACGGGACGATGATGCCGCTCGATAAAGTCCGGATGTCGAATTTCAAACTCTTTCGCACAGTAAAAAATCGTACCCAGCTTCGACGGTACGTCCACATTCGTCGCTAGTCGCTCATAAACGGTCGTGTAGTTAGTGATCGCATTAGAGCTAGCAATTAACTTTAGCTCGTTGTCGTCCGGATGATCATCTTGCACGCCCTCCGTACGGTTTACGCTCGGGATTGCGTTAATTCGCTTCTGACGTAACTCGAACTTGATCGACTGTGTGGCATTCTTCAGCTGGAGACGGTTCAGTACCTCCGGTGTTGATCGTTTTGCATGATACTTCCAATTGTTCATACACTCGATGCTTGCGTTTCGGCAATCGCTTCCGGAACGATTCAGAAGATCGATTACCTCGAGAAGGAGACTACCACTCGCTAGCAGTTCCGAACCGCGAAAGCTAGTACCGTAGCGCTCCCAGGAGTATCCGAGCGATGCAACGTTCAGTTCTGTTTCCGCTATCACGTACGCCCCATTTGGAAGATCTAAAACAAATTGGAAATAGATAAAAATATTCAATCATGAGAAGGACGCTTGTGTTGCGGCTGTAATATCCATCATACACACCAGGAAGATATAGACGATCGCTCCCCGTGAGCACTAGCACAAGTGTACCGTTCACCGCAAAACTGATACCCGGTTCCAGTCCAAGCAGAATGTAAATTGTATCGCTGCTAGGATAATTTTCCAAACACAAATGTTCATGGCGGCAGATGGTACTGAATCGCGTTGACAGTTCATTCGAACCGGAGTAAACCATTGCCGATGAGTTCCCGTTCGACCAGGGCAGTTCGTACAGCAGATGGGCGGCTTTCGTAAACAGCAGTTCGTTGGTCGATGGAAGCGGATATATGTTGTAGTCGAGCGTTTCGGACAGCAGTCGTACGGAGGGCCATAAGCGTGAACTGACAAAGATACCGATCGTATTCGTTGAGCATTCCTTCAGCACATTTACTTCCTGCTGAAGCGTTCGTTGGCTGAGCGTGTTATTTAGCAGATGAATTATGTTCAAACCTGTAAGCAGGTAAGTAATACATTAAGCAAAAATTAATTATGTACAAAAAGGGTCCATCAGAAAATCAGGCCACCCAGCTACAAATCGTAATGCTTTCAATTCACATAAACGAAGGTATTTCATTTGTAAAGGTCATACGATTGAATAAATTAACTTGTAACCTGATTCTTTGATTTTTGTTCCCATTTTTCCTACCACCTTACCCATGCTGGTGTTTCCCCTGCCACTGCCAGTCACTAGCCGAAGGTCATTAATGCGATCAATCGTGAATAGCGTTGCTCCAAAATCATCTGATTCAACAATAAGCGTTAGCATCAGGTCACCTTCCAGCCGATAGACTCGGTAACCGTACTGTGCCGCATACAGTTCTACACTTTCATTCTCATCCCCCATCGGTTCTTGTCCTGCACCGCTACGTGCACTGTGCAACTGAACCGTTGCATCTGAGGTGCGTTCCTTCCGGTCTGCACGTGTCCGTCGTAACATCTGCCGCTGATGATGATAGGGTGATCGGTTCTCGGTGCGTGACATGTCTATAAACGGACGCTCGGGACAGTTTGATTCTGTGCTTTCGGCCGTATTATCACTTGATGTGGTGGTGGTAGAACTGACCATCACAGGAGATGTGATCGTAACCGGTTGATCATCGTGTGGTGACGTATTTGAAACATTCCCTTCTTCCAACTTATTCGCTTTCCTTTCTTCCTCATTACTGTCGGTGGTAAGATTCGTTACCGCCAATGATTGTAAAGGATCTTCAGCACTTTCGAGACTTCTTCCATCCTTTACTTCAAGCGAGCTGGACGTGTCGGCCGATGTAAGATCATGCTCCGATAGTGAGGTATCATAGTCGGTACCATCTTCGTTGGAAATGAAGCTACCTTCCGATGTGAAACTATTCTCTGCCGGTTCTGCGGGTTCTGTTAATATGCTCCGTTGTTCTTCTGCTGCTGGCGGACGTACAGTATGCGGTACAGTTCTCTGCGTGTTAAGTTGTACCACCGTCGTCGGAGTTGTAATACCAGCTAATGTTGATGGTGATGAGACTTGTACCAGGTACTTATCCTGCCCACGTGTTTCTGGTATCGCCTGCATAAAGACGATCAAAATACCTACGGAAAATATTAGAAAAAAAAAAACGAAGAATGAAACACAAAATAGAAAAGGGAAATATTATTAAAAAACATAAGAAAGCGGTATTGTCTTATAGTGACGGAAATGAGGGTGTGAGCGTATGATATACTTTGGAAATAAATGGAGACAGTTCTCAACCAGCAAAAGAAAATAAAAACCGAGGGGCCCGCAAAAAACACGTCAAGAACCAATCACCTAGTTCGGCCACGTGCTGTGGGTCTTTTCTTCCTCCTCACCCTCCGGTAGAATGTGTGTTCAATCGAGGGTGTAATTGTGCTAAGGGTGTGTCCCCCGTCCATGCCGTATGGGAAAGCGCGAACAGGACGGTATAGGGTTCAGCAGTGTGTGCTGACCCGTAACGATGTACACACGGAGAGGTAAAAGAAAAAAGGTTTTGTAATCCTCCCGAACGAGCATCAAAATGACAACAAACAAACAAAAGGATGTTCCTTTTTCGTCGACAGACTCATAAATCTTGACGCACTCATTAAGCATTCCAATATGTGTCGGTGCTTGAATGCTTTTATTGTTGCAGTTCATTAGTTTCTTAGTCCCTTGGCAAGGGATGCAATTAAACGACTAATGCAACTTTCGAATGTCAAAAATGTTGTAAATCGATTACGGATGGGGATTCTTCCGCTTCTGGCACCTCTGGTATGGTGATGTGCATAAGCATAATGAGCTTGCGCATGCCATGGTGCATAACTAATGCAACCTTGGGCCGGTAGATGCTATCACCTGGACCTGGGAAAGCGTAACTAATGAAACAATTGTAGCACCAAATTAGCACAAACCTAGGCGAAGCTTTTGATCTTGAAAGTTGTTATTGAGAGCGATATCAGCCACTTTTCCTTTCCGTTTTATTTGCACCGTGAGCTAATGGTGTTTATGTTGGTGATAAAATTATTAAACAATTTTTTTTCGCTTTAGAAAGAGATTGAATTTAACTATTTTCGTACTTTTTGAAAATCTAAAAATGTTCGACTCTTCCACGTTCCGCGTTCACTCTTGATGCGTTCATACCTCTCGTACGTACGCAATGATTAGATGTGGTTTAAAAAAAATCAACAAACATTTTTCGTACGTTTGCAGTCTTTTCCCCCAAAAGCCAATGGATAAGGGAAACAAAAGGCACGGGCATTTGTGAAAAAACACGCTAAGGGTGCTAAGTTGCTGTTTTTCCATCTACGAAAATCAAACAATTCCAATCGTCTTCGTGGACCACTTACCGATAAGACACGCAACGCACGCGCGTTGGCACCGTTTTGCTTGCATCATTATCAAACCACCGGACGGGTAATGTTGGTGGTTGTGGTAGGCTTCTCCCCTCGAACCGTCAAGGTTTCACTCCGACGACACTCTGGACCGGCGTTGGTTGTTTACCGTGCTGTGGATGCTTTCGCTCATTAGACACAACGAACTGAACCAGCTGCAGCTTGATTTGTTGCTTCGATTACAACTGTTAAACCGGCCGAATCAGCCCTTTACCGGTGGGTGGGGGGGGAGAGGGGGCGATATTTTTGGTACAATCGATCGCACACGGTGTACACGATCAGCATCCGATCATCGTTCCGCTGGCTAGCGTGCGTTCCATGTAACTTCTTCTCGTGTGCAGATGCTCCGTTTGAAGGTGTTTTTAATTTTCACTCCTTATCATTAACACAATTCAGATGATCCTATTGGTACGATTGTTGAATGGAAAGGCACTTTATGTTTTTTTTTGTTTTTACTTAACACTTTGGGTGCATTTGTTTTGGTAATAATTATGCTTTTTATCTACACTTCACTTTTTCACCTGTTCTGAGACATATTTTTAATCACTTCTTCACTGTTCAATAATGGAAAACACTAGTTCGCACTTTATTTCATGGCATTTCTACTAATAAACAAAACCACAATTCACTGTTGAACATTACTTTACAACGCTTTGAAACAAAGGTACAAAATTAAGGCCTTTCTCATCCACATTCTGGCTCGTTCTGCTATTGTTCGGATTTAACCGATTAGCCCTAATGCTTCTCGGCATTCCCGGTGGAAAATCGGTGGACAGTTTGACCACATGGCACGTGGCCCACGAACAATTTATAAAGAGGCAAACAACTAAAACTATCACTAAACCGACGACGACGACGACGACGACAATGATGGTCCTACCGGTTCGACCGATGGTAAACAAATGGAAGCCACAAAGGGGCACTCTTTCCCAATCGAATGGCAGCGCACACCGTTGCTCGGAAACGGAACGATCGGTGGTGTGTTTTGTGCGTCTCCGTGCACGTCCATGTCCGTTTTATCGAAGCGGAACGAGACCAGCTGAACGAGCTGAACCTTCATCCCTTCTTCTTCCCTTACCGGCGCGAAGCATAAACCACCCCTTCTCTCTTTATACCCGTTGGAGGGTGTGTTATTTGTTATTATTACTTTATCTTCCGGATGATTGTTAGTTTCATTTGATTTTTATAACGTTGATCAATGAAACGTTTTATTTTCGCAACCAAAGGTACTGAGGTGATTGAATTAAATGACTACCGCTTACATTGAGGATATGTGTTACATCGGAAAAAATGGCGGCAAAACTAGTTAAACCAATAAGGAAAATACTCGTTACGATTATAAAATAAATTTGGTTTCCTTCTAAGCAAGGGAACAACATTATTGATGTGCATCCTTGAGTGAAAAATCTTACTTTTTTTTCTTGAAGAACGGCTTATGGACCGGCGTGACCACATTGCTTGTTAAACCTTACTATCAAGGTAGACGATTTACTATAAATTGGACGATTTCTTAGTATTTGTTTCGGGGACATATGCAGTAAGTATCGAAACGATATTTTATAGCACCTTATATACGTTCCCGGTCTCTATATCTGGCAGTATTTTCTCTCACTAATCTCCAAAAGCGTTTCCCTGAGAAAAAGGACAAATAATTTCCAAATTTAGTTTTCAAAATTTATAAAAAAAAACATGTAAGCTGATTGACATTTATATGAAATATTTTTTAGATAAGTTGTTAACTTACTTAACTTAACAGCCAAATTTTTGACAACATTTCCAGTCAAAAATCGCTTTTTTCAGCTGTAGTACTAGCTCTTTTCAAATATGTTTTCAAAGCTCGTGAATTCAGATATTTTTTCTTATTACTTTATTTTCATCTACTCTTGAATGTTTATAGCATCTTCAGAAAATATTTCCGTTCGAATATTTGGATAAATTATTTGAAAATCATAAAAACGAGTTTGAGTTGTATAAATTGGTTTATCCCGCCTGTCGGATAAGTATTCCTATAGGTATATTCCTTTATCTTGTATTCCTTTTACCTTAAAAAAATCAATGTTAATAAAAGTCTTTGCAAAGTTTAATATAAAAAAGAGCTTGTAAGCCGGCAAATTCTTCTTTCATTAAAAAAAAACAAAAGTTATGCTTGTTTCCGACCACTTCTCTACATTAACATCATGTTGATGCACGTTGAACACGAATGAATCATGTTGTTGCTGCACGGTATTGGAAAGTCTGATGTAGTTTTTTTTGCGTTATTACCCTTGCACCCTTTCATTTGTGCCGTATGATCATTCACTAACGCGTGCATTCGATCGTTGTATTTGTGTTGTTTTCCCGCCATTTAAGTTCGCATGTACTAAAGCACTCAGACACACACTGAGTATCGGTCGTGAGTATGCAAAGCATGAAATATTAGAAAAATAAAAACTAAAACATTAATCTACACGCATGGAACGTACGGAAATGAATTGTGTGTGAGCATAGTCCATATGTGTGTTACCTTCCCTTCTGTAAAAGGAGCTAAATGCGGTAGGGCGGTTCAAAACAGAATGTTGTGCTGACGCGATGATAATAATAGTGATTGATACCGTCCATTCCCACGGGGCGGAGGGAAACCTAAAAGCCCAAAGGACATTAATAACACACAACACAACAACAGGAAACAGGATCCAGGTGTCTGTGTGTGTGTGTGGGTCCTCTACTTCCGGTTGTCGTACGCACTTGGATGTTACGCTTATCGTTTTGCCAAGAATATACGCCTGCCTCATGGTAGAAACTTTTCAACGACAAGCAGTAGAAACTTGCAACGGTTCAGTGCATCCAATGCTAATGCCCCCTTTTGGTTCGTGTACGCGCAAACCCGTGTACACGCGAGCGATGATCGGACTGTGGTTCAAATGCAGGCTACACATCAACACGGTGACGCGATCTTTACTGTGACGTGATGTGATAAGGAGGGGGTGGTTTTTTTTTGTGAGACGATGGGGAACGTGGTTACCTCTGGTTGAAACATTTTATAAGCACACACCCGCAACCACACACAAACCCTCAATATCTTACGCATGTCCGACGAAGCGTTTTCCTCCCCTTTCTTGCTTTTCGAACCGCCTTCTTGCCTTTGGTAGCAAACTTTGAGCATGCTAGCCCCTGCGTATAATTGCTTCAAATGTTTTGTTACCACAACCACAGTGCGTTTGTTTTCACATTACCATATCTGAATAAAGTAAGTGAGCAGGTTGAAGAAGGAGTTTCGATTTCGTAATTTCTTAGGTTCTTCTGCTAAGGCTTGTTGTAGGTGTAGAAGCAAACGAACAGAAAAAAACAAACCAGAATTGCGTCCCATACTAGCGATTGATCGATAAAACGATTATAGAACGTGGGAGCCCCTCCACTGAAGCTTACGAGCGATGTTCGAACCTGGAAACTGTTGCAAGTTCACCGTTGTGGAGGTATATTTTATTATTCTACCTTACTTAGCCAACAAAAAAAAAACACTTAACCACAAATTCTGACCAGGAATTCTTTAACTGCTTCACAAAACTATTAAGTATCTTCAATGACACATACACACTTCGGTAGCACAAATTTCGTGGACAGAAAGTGACCAGAGTACGCTGATGTACGCCCGCACCTACACCGAACACCGTTGACGCGATTGAGCGAATAACCCCCAAAGTGCGCCAGAACGATATCGCCTACCAAACCTCCATGGTGTGGTACGCGTGTTTTGCCGTATGCGACGACCACACCGTTCGGCTAATCCGTTACCATAACAATGCCGAACGGCGCACGGAGGCCAAACAAACCAGAAGTCACAACGTGACGGAACAGCGGTTTCGTTCACCATTCAAGGTATGTTGGAAAGGGGGACGATGGAGCGATGGAGTGACCCCTCCACCAGCCTAATGGAGTGGCGGAGTGCAGGTGACATAAGCTGCCGGTCTACGGGGTAAGTATGCTTTTTGTCTATTTTCGCTTGAGTTCCATTCGTCAACTCTTTGCTTTATGCGATGGCGCTCGTATCACGTCGTCCGTAGTACCTGAACCTGCGGTTTTCACTCGTCCAATATTTCTCTAGTTCTACGCTTGTTGTTCTACGTTACGCATTTGCATAACTATAATCAAAGTTTTTTTTTTTAATTATAAAACAAGTATTTAAAAAAAGCACTCACACAAACACACGTTTGTAAATCACAAGAGAAGTCGTTATAGTCGTCAACGAGTCTTCTTCACTCGCTACATATTCACGCAATGCAGTACACTAAAATGTTTTGTTAGTTTTTTGGCATAAAAACCGGCAAAATACGTTATGCTTTTTGTTTCACTTTCTTCTCCTTTGTTCAAGGTGACTCATGGGGGTTGGCACTTTTGGCGTATTTTACAAACAAGGCACGTTGCGTTGAGTTGCCGTACAATTCTCCTGGCTAGTGGTACTAGAGAACGTTTATGCTAGAAAATGTGACGCGTTACATAACGCAACGTTACATGAGACGCGTGTGGCTTTAATACTCTAGCTGACCCCGATGGTCAAGGGATTTGTTTTCGAACGGAACGAAAGTACACTGCTACATAGCAAAATAGACTAACTTTGCTAAATTCTTATCATTGTAACATATTACTGTTCTTGGTAAACCATTACAGGCCTGTAACGTTTTCTTAGTTCGTGATCGTTGAAGAATGATCGCGAACAAATAATATAAAAAATTAAACCTTTCTATTATCTTTTCCAACAACAAAAAAAGTCATTTGTTGTGAAGTTAGATATAATGCTAACAAAAAATCACAATTTCCACACAGCCGTAATGGTGGAGAAGGTGCACTCACTTCTTACCGTTCCTTTCACTAGTTGTGTAAGTTCCCACACTAATATAATCATTTCAAATTTATCACCTATCTACAAAAATTCAACCAATTCCCGCGGTGATTCCCGCAATAATCACAAATACACACACACACAAAGTGGACCAAACGGTGGAGCACAGCACGTGGAGTTAGTGCGGTGTCATCTCTCGCATACCACGATCACGGAAGGTGTATCCGCAGTATCCACGTTGTCGCGTTACGGTTCGTTTACGGCAATTCGTTCACATGCTATGGTGCGAACCGACGCAGCACCTGAACGTAACTAAAAGCCGTACGCTGAAGATGGCAAAACCATAGCGTTCGCCACAAGCTCGTAGGTTGCAGAATCATACCGACCGAGCAGTATTGTTTTGGCGTGGAAAGTCAAGAAGAGCCAACACGCGTTCAAGGTTGGAAAAGCCCCGACTGCGGTTGTGTGGCGTGGCCCTTCCTACCTACCTGCCGGTGAAGGTCGACAGCTTATGTTTGCGTACGGCGGTTACCATCGTGACGCTCCGATTGCGCTTTCGGTCAAGAATTTTTTGTTTGAAAACCCTTTACCAAACTCGTGATATGTGAGCGGGCGCATAATGAATGGCGCTACAATTAGAAATCATTCGCGAGTGAAGCCCTTGCCCGAAACATGGATGACAAGTTGTGATATTTACGGTCTAAATTATGCTCGAAATCTACACACAAAAATAAGAGAAATCGGATCGACTTAAATGTTATGTTATATATTTTCTAAAACCAGTTAAACTACGCACATTATGCGCTCCTCACACAATTAACTCCCTGCAAGAATATCGTCCATCAAAATTGCTTGCCCAGAATCGGAACAGCACGTTTATGACGCATATTCTGGTTTTTGGTAGCTAAGGTTAGGATAAAAGGTAGTAATAAGTATTGATAGAATATCTATAGAATTTTAACAACTGCACTTTATATATAGTACACGCTTTGTTATCTATGTGTGGTTAAATTTGCATTGTTTTAGGTTGGACGTAGGGCAACAACTGGAATGGACAAAAGGTGTGTGTATGTTTTTTTTCTTCGTCAGCCTCAAACCAAGCAGTAACATTAGAGTATTTAAAGTTAACTAAATAAATTAATTCTTACAAATTAACACAAAATACCAGCGAATTGAAAAGACAAGTAAAAAAAAATATAAAAGAATATCAATTTACATAATTTCACAATTGAAAAGGAAATGTTTGTATCGAAACAATCCTACAAGAGAGTAATCGTTTCCACTGTCAACGAATTAGTACATTTGTTTCTTTATCATTTATGTCTTATCGGTTATTTAGTAGCTCAGTAGCTTATACTCACTTACACAGATAGCGCTGATTCTATTGGTGGGTCTATTAAAGCGAAGTGTTGCTTGTTGATGTGTGACTGTTTTTTTTTTCTAAACGTTTCTTCTATTCTTCCATGTTTTTCCAACAAATTTATGTTTGGCAAAGATCGCACATATATTTGCGCTCACCTATAAACGGCACATTTCATATCATCAATTGCTTTGTAAGATGATGCGCTAGTCGAGCATAGCGCAGCAGCAGCGTTTGTTCCACAGTACATTCTCACTCATAACAAAACGCTGCAAAAATGAGGTAAAAATAGTTGCCAGAAGAATTGATGCTTGAGTAAAAGGGGAGAAAACGGGGTGCATTTAATTAATACACAACCACACACATAGATAGAAGGTTAGAATTTTCAGTGCCGTTGGATAGGGCAAGAAAACACAACGTGACATCCTTTCAACATATCACCTACTACACCGAAAGCGATCAATTTAGAATGTTCTAAATGTGGAAGATTTCACTCACAGACGGAACCAGATTCTCAAAACAGTTACTGTTGCAGTTACAATTACAAAACGTTACTGTTTACTTAATTACCAAGTCCTCAACAAGTGCAGACATACGAGACTACCGACTACAACCAAACGGAAAACAAAACAGCGATACCTTTAAACCTTCATTTCACGCCTAGTGGACGCCATTTTAGAATGGGTCCTGGGAATTCCTTCAATTCACTTCGTAATGCTGCAGTTGAACATATTACAAAATAATTGATTGAAGCATTCGTTTTATTTCAGATCCGTTTCATCCTCCAGCAGCTCGTCCACGTCCTTTTCCCAGTTGCTGTTACGCTCGTTGCTGCCATCGTTCACCAGCTCGTAGTCCTGCAGCTCCGCTTCCAGGTCTTTCTCCCATTGCTCTTCTAGAATGATGAAAACATTAGCAAAGCAAATTAGTGAAACTAAAACCGACAAATGCAAACAATATGTAATGTGTGGAAGGATTTTTTTTTGTGTTTGAACAACGTAAACAAATCGCAAATCAATTATAAAGTGTAAAAGTGAAACAATATCCAACCAAATGGGACAAATTAAAAAAATGTTCACACGAGTTTGTTGTATATTGTTGAAATGGAGAAAAACAAAACACAACAAAAACCGAACAAAAATAGTACAAAATGGATTATGTTCATGTGGTTATAATGTGCAAAACAACGAGAATCTGCTGAAAAGTTTGTGAGGAAAAAACAAAACAGTTTAACAAGTTCAAGCGCAACACAAAATCAGTAATTAGAGTAGATCGTTAATACACCAACCTTAATTGAGTTAAAATATACAGTTCTTAAACAATAAATAAATCGCTTTCTTTCCAGGGCAAGAAAGTTAAAAGATTTACAGATTTATCTTGCACAGTAAACCCATTAACAATTAAACATTAGAAAGCTGCTGTTTGGTTTGAATCAATAATTGCCTTAAAATTTATTTTCTCTATACAGAATAATCGTCTCCATGTGTGAGTGTTTGTGTTCGTGTGTGTGTTCGTGTTTCACTAGTTTGTGAAAATGTGTGCAGCAATGTCCAATATATTGTTTCCCCATTGTTTTTGTTTTTTTGGTTGTTCATTTTGTTTGTTAAGTTGTGTTTGGTGTATTTATATATGTATCTTCGTTTAGTGTGTGTGTTTTCTGAGTGTCTTTTTCCTCTTTCCAGTATAACGTTTTGCTGTTTTTTTGTTCTTGCTGATTCTTAATGCCGAAGGCAACCTTCCGCTTTATCCGTCCCACATCATAATCGCTTCGCATATATCCTTGGCGTGAGGATTAGCGCGGTCCATTTTTTTAGTTTGCTTTGCGAACGAAACGATTGATCGTTTACCCCACATTCCATTGCCCCAGTGATCGATATATTTTTTTTCTTTTGTTTTGTATTATTTCTTAGGTTATCATGATTGCAAGTTTGACTAATCCGATCGATAATAAATCGTGGCACTACGCAAGTGACGGGACACGCAAGAACGTAACGAGGGAAAGGGAAAAAAGTAAGAGACAACGGACTAACTAAGCTTTCGTGGTTTTGCATATGTATACTTTCCCACACTTTCCTACACAACTTTATGTTTCCTTGTGGCAGGACATCCTTGTTTTGCGTCCGGGAAAAGCGTGGCAAGCAAAACAATTCCAGGAAGAAACCAAACGGTCGGTGTGAAGTTATAAAACTAAAGTGCAAGATGGGCTGTTAGGAATTACTTTTTTTTACACCGGAAAAATAAACATCCTTACTTCATCCCCAATACTATATATGTGCCTCACAGTGGATCCCATGTCTCGGTTAGCGGTTTGATCGCTTCCCTTCGTTAAATAAATCTTCACTAAACGGTCAGCACGCACGCATTCATTCTCTTTTCTCGGTTTTTCCCTAAACACGTCACACCCTTAGCGTCCTTAATGTTTTCCAATTTTACATCGTTGGAACCGGAATCGATCGATAAATGTGGTTCCTTTTATGTTTTCTTCTTCCTTGTTTTATTTTCTTCATTAGTTTTGTGGATACTGGATTTGTTTTTTTTTGTTAGCTTTGTTAATTTCTTAACACCACGCACACAGATACATACAGAGAGGAACAGTTTTTTTTGTTTGGTTTGCTTCTTTTTGAGGGCATAAGGAGAATTAGATACGAGGGTGAACTCCATTTCACATACTTGATGTTTTTGTTCGTTACGTTTAAATATATGTGTGTTTCCTTTGGTTTCGCACAATTTTATCTTCATCTTGATTCATTTTGTTTAATGTTGCATCACGTTTTTCGGTTGTATTGTCATATCTCTGTAGCTTTTTTTCTTTACACATCCTTTTGCCTATATTCTTTTTTTAAACCATAGCTACGACGCGCGCTTCCGTCCGGTTACATCGCCATTTTCTCCTTGATATTCCCTTCGTTGGCATCGTTGGCATGCATTCCGTGCTGGAGCAGCAAACACGGTTGCTTCCATTTTCTTTTATGTTGCGACAGATGTTGTAGTGTCGTGCCAAACAACAGCGGGAGAGAGAGAGGGATGCTGTTGCTGTTGCATGGATCGTTGTTGGGGTAACTGGAAATGGTACCAGATGCTATTGGCTTTAGCCAATTTGGGTTTGAGGTTTTTTTTCCCGTTTACAATATTCAAACCACGGTCGGTCGCTGATACGATCGCACGGTCGCCGTCTTTCTGATAATTGTTATAGCGCATCGCACGCATTCATAAAGTGCAAATATACTGATCTAGAATAGAATCAACGCAAATGCATAACATCGAAAACTCTGATTTATCTCTTCAATACTAGCATTTATGGTATGAATACTGACTGCTGCTGATGCTGCTGCTGTAGCTATTACGTTGTAACATTGTTTCTGTGGGTCTGTGTCTGATTTTGTTTGTTTGCTTAGCGCTGCATGTGCCTGTCGGGTTAAATTTCGGTTTTGCGGTTCTACGATACCCTATAGCTTGTCGCGTTGCGCCTTATTAAGGTTAAACATTGCCGTGAAGAAATTACAACGGATAAAGTTAACACAAACAAAAAAAAAAACAACGGTACAACGATCATTCCGTACCGTCCATTGTTCGTTCATGCGGCACAACATTATCTTTCGTTGTGGATAGTAATTAATAGAATGAAACAAACTATTGATTAAATCACCAAGCAAAGAACTATGATAACAGAGACCGACAAGACCGCAGCACTATCAGTGAGTGCCATATAATGTTTATGCAGAGGCATAAGCGTGTTCATGAATATGCTTTACATGAAAAATGGAAGATCAACTTTAACATCCATATACATATCTTATTGCTACAGATTTGTTTTTTTCAACTCCCTCACTATTCGACACCAATCTTTTTTTTTTGTTTTGTTAAACGCATAACGCACCACCCCTTTACTACGATTGACGTAACTAGTATCAATCGGCGTAATAAAAGTATTAAGGAAACATGAAACAACTGATACTACGGAACAGAATGGCAGCATGAAATTGGAATAGAACATTGCCATGTTAAACGTAACGTCTTTTCGGTGGGTTATGAGATAACGAATCATAATGGCAACACAGAGTGCACACAAAAAGGGTAATGAGAAATGAATCGACGAATAAATCACTTGGCATTCGGTTTTAACAACTCATCCCTTCAAAAGGGTTAACCACAAAAGATACCATTATGTTTACTTGCAACATTATATCTGCAAAACAACAGCTTTGATGATTGTTGAACGGAAAACGTGCCACACCAAGCAGCTTCACCTTTTGATCTTTGCTTTACAATGTTGCCTTAGCGTACAATCTGTACAGCTTTTAGTTAACGTAAAGTAACACATAAAATTTAATATATAACTCTTTTTTGCCATCCTTCCACAGTAACGAATAACGATCGCTGTGATGTTTGATTAGGTTACCGACAGGTAAAGATAAAGTTGCCCTAACATCAACTGAAATCGGAACCATCAACGAGTTACCGGCCAGATTTGCATTGCTTTCATCATAATGGCAAGTTTACAGCCGAATAATTAGCATTATAACAACATCCTATAATGTGTCAATGGATAATGCACGCATAACCATCCTGCGGTCGGAATTTCACGCTTGACTCACGAGGAAGTAAAGAAAGACAGTTCACATCTAGACAGAAAGGAACACTTATTGAATGAGTAATGTGTTAGGTATTGTGGTATTTTTGGGTTTTGTTTTGTTGCATTTTCAGATTACGTCCGATCCTTGGTATCGTGAGTTATAAGATTGGTATGCTTTGCATGTATCGATAAGAGGGTCTCGGGCGGTGGTTGATTACAGTTTTAGACAATGTGAAAGTGTTTTCCCGGATAAGGTGTAGATAAGATTTGAGTATTGTTTTTCTCTTCTCAATTATGCTACTCACTTACCGATCGCATGTAAGTGGCGGGCGAGGGTAATGAATTGATGTGTCTGCTTCTCCATAATTCCATGTTTTTTTTTCACATAAAGATTCCCTAAGCAGTGGAAACAACAACAATAAATATCTTTTTCTCGATATAAGATTCTCTTTTCCTTATCTTTTTTTTTGGTTTGTTTGTTTTGTGTTTTGGTTTTGCTCTATATGCTTGGTTTTAATGTTTCACTTTTTTGAACAGATTATCATAGCTAGGTATAACTAACGTAAGTACAGGTCGATGTTTGTGGTAAATTTATTTATACGTGGCGCGCCTCTTTGTCTAAAGGAGATACGGGTGTCTCTCGGTATTACGAATTCGTTTTGCTGCTGGAATGTTTGTGTGTGTGCCTGTTCCTTCCGGTACTGCCATTTACGCACTAATTGTCATTCGTCGAGAAATTGTCACTAATTGATTCCGATAATATAATATGTGTAGTTTTTTTTTCTGTTTTGTTTGCTTCGGGACTGGTACGAAACCCCACGTGAAATCTTCCGCCGACTACCGCGTGTATAACTAGCTTAAACGTGGGTTTATTTAGGGTTGTTTTTTTTTTCCTCTATTATCTTCTTAATCATGATTTATTGTAAGTGACTGTGTGTTTTGTGTGTCTTCCCTGCGGCCAACGGTTGTGGTTGTGTTTGAGTTCTCCTTTACGGTTTTTTGTTGTTTAATTTCAATATTTGACCACCCGATATCGATATACATTTTTAGTGGCGTGTATAATTTGTTATATGTTATTATTAACATTTTATCCGCACGCGTGTTCATTAGTCCTTTTTTTTGTTGCATATGTGTGTTTTTTTGTTTGTTTGTATTATTTATTTTTAAATAGATTCGCATTGAAGTTTAATCTCTTACACTTCGTGTTTTTTTTAGGCGCGAAAACATAGATACTGGTAGAGTTGTTCTGTTGTTCGAATTTAAGAAGAAGTTCAGTATTATGTGTTTCAGTTATCTGTAATTACTCTTGCTGTTTTGCCTCGTTTGTTTTTTTTTTGTATCTTCACCATCCCGCACTTTTCATCACGTTCTCCAAAGTTAGTCTTTATATCATACAACGTGTAATAAGATGCTTTCCGTATTTAGATACCTCCCATCCATCATTTACAATAAGAATAAGTGCGATTACGGTAGATTTACTTTTGTATCGTACTATACTTTCTTTAGGCTGTTTGGTGGTCCCATGGGCATAATCGTAGTGGCAGCATAAAGACGCAATTAAAGAAGACAAACAAACGGGTATAAAAAACGGGAAAAGCAAGAAGAAAAAGAAAGGTATGTTAGTAATATTCACTGTTATTATTGGTGGTTTTTGCTTATTCAGTTTGGCGCGACAAGCATCCGAACCATTGTGGTTTTTTTTGGGGTGGGGTGGGAAATATACAAAAAGTTATGAAGGAATGGGATAGCGAATACGTATTGTACTAAACTTTGGTAACAAAAATTGGTATTTGATAAAATCAGGTCGCTATTTGCACTACACAGTTTGTGGCGTACAAATAACAGAAAACCAAATAAGGAACAGAATTAATATGAAAGATTAAATCATGCCTAATGCAAACATACATAAACGTCAAACAACTAAATGGAAGAACATTTAAAGCAGTTGCGTTTGTAATTGAACATGAATAACGAGAAGGTGGAAGAAAACAAAGTCAGCGTGGACTACAAACTGATGAAAATCATCTACTTCAACTAAAAACCACGTAGATCTTAACATGAACTTAACTCATACCCAAAACTCATCGGGAAACAACACAGTTTGCCAGATCCAATACAAAACTCACGCAAACAGCCTAAGTGACAAAAGGTTTAAATTCGGACTGCGATTGGAAAATACTTTTCCGGTAAATATTACTGTTACATTTTACAAAATAAAAAATATATATTAACAACATCTGATAGGCACTGCCTGACGAGTCTTTCAAGCTTGCACATATATAACATTAATAGATCATCAATAATCTGGGCGCTAGGTATAGGGTTAACTTTTGAAAAACATATATGTTTTGCTCATAAAATGTTTACTAACAACATCATTCTTATAGCAATACGGCCAGGCCGTTCTTTATGAATAAAAAAAAACATCATTCTTATATTGAATCTGACACGCCTATGCATTTCTAGATTAAACCCAACACACGATTGATTGCGATTTTGTCACAAATGTATAGCCACATGAACATCTAACAGTAAAATATGGATAGGCAATTGAAATTGCAACAATTTAAAATTTAAAACTAAAATCACATAACGATCGTTTGTTTCTGTTGGCCGCTCTGTTTCTTTTTCCCTTTATCTACAGCGACTTGAATATCGTTCGTAGTTTCTTTTCACTAAGTTTAAAAAAACTTACAACAACAAAATTGGAAAGTAAGTAAATATTAACCTAAACAATACTCAAAGTAATGCAACAGAAAAGCAATATAAATTGTTGTCTAGTTCGAAAAAAACATGCAGCATTTATGAAATTATGTTGTGAAACAAAATGCAATGAAGAACACGATAATCGTGTTTTATTATTATGAAAAGGCGTAAATACAAGAAATATAATTAAACAAGAATGGTTAGTTAGGTTCGTAAAACCACCAACTTTACGTTACCAATATTCATATCCGTAATGAAAACATGTTGGGTAAATGTGTTCGCAGATTGGTTGATTCGAAGAACACTGTCACATTAAGTAAACGAATGAAGATCTTGTGGTGTTTGGCACACGTGATACATTTTTAATTATTAATTGTTATGATTTTCACTGCATTTAGCATAGGAAGAATTGGCTTCCTTGTTCTTAGGTGTATGATTGCTTCAGCTAAAACATAATACATACAAAGACAGACACACACACATACGCGGTACATATGGAAGCACATCCTGTGTTCAAGGCATTACAAAGAAAACTACAGAATATCGAATCGGTTGAGAAATTAAAAAAATAAAATAACTACTACGGCATTAATGGCATGGAGAATGGAGAATTAAACACTTCGGCAGATATGAAACATCTGTAAAATCCATTTTAAACACACGTCAATTCATTGATAGAACTATTCTAAAGCATTTGTGAACAAGTGATTGATAGTTTTGACGTATTTTTGTATTAGTTTTCACATACGCACTCACATACTAAAGAAATCAGGCAAATCTTTACATTCGCACACAACATATCGGTTACTCAGCAAGGACCACTGTGTGTGTGTTTTAGACGGCACAAGCATCAGCATCAAACAAGCCAGGGTTCGTGCGGACAGAGCGCTTCACAAACCAGACAGTGAGTAATGGTAGAAGAAATAACAGGCACAACTATGCACGATACTAAATCTTATTTCTCGAACTGTACAAACACAAACACGGAACCGATCTGGGTGCTGTTGTAGGAATGCTAATGTTAATTTCACATCTTTCGCTTTCTCTGGTTCAGGGGATGCAAAGGAATTGTGAAGGAATTGTATTTGACAATCGATGCGATATAAAAAAACAAAACATGACAAGGATTTTATGATGCTACAGGCAATTCTATTTGAATGCATTTGCATACTGTTGTTACTTCATTTCTAAACATTTCTGTCACCCTATCCGAATCATCATACAATCCTTTTTTGGCAGACATAACTTTGATCAAAACAAATATATGAGTATATATGGTACGAGACACTGCGAAATCCAACTAACAGGCAGATGCAATGATTCGATGAGAATGGAAAAGGAAAAATGTCGAAACAATCACAGAAACAGCACCAAACAGCACTATTTTTGTATTGTCGTACAAAAGGCATCGCATTTGTACTAGAGCATTACACAATACACACAAAATATGATTAGAAGAAGGTTGCAGATCAGATCAGAGGCAAGAGAGACACACAGAGAGAGCGAAAGATACATCAAGAAGATATGTAATAATGTGAAGGATAGAGAAAAAAAACGAGAAATTAAAACACTATCGCCTACCGTTAGCGAATAGAGCAGTTCTGACCACCAGATCTGTCTGATATCAGATGAGTTTGTGGATTTGTGAAGCGATAGGGGTGAAGAATTTTAGGGAAAGCGTATGTTACAACAATTCCGTAACACCGGCCCGTTTTTCAACCGATCATCTGTAATGGGCAGAGAATGGGAATAGGCGAATATAATTGATGACTTTTTTCGTGCATTAAGCTGATCTATGCAAACACTATCATCAGCAGCGATGGAGATGAGTTTGAAATAATAATTGCGATTACTTAAGTTCGGAGGTTCGCGTCATGATTCGTGTTTGTTGCTTTTAGTACTTCGCAGTTAGAATGTGTGTACATTCTAGTACGCACCAAAGTCAAAATAATGCATTAAGTATAAAAAAACAGGACGCGCGGACTAACAGCCCATTTTACTACGATCGTTACGGGGGCAACGGTATATTGGTTTAACATTTTAAGCATTTTATCACGGACCACACATTTTCAAAACTAAAGGTTGTGCTAATAATCAGAAACCAACCTACCGGTGGTTATGCGGCTGTTTGCTTGCTTATCTGCAAAAAGGTTAAAAGATATTGACTGTTTTACATTATCGTCGAAATTGCTTGTTACTATTGTTACTGCTTCTATTACTCTACAAGCCATACGCTATCTAGTGTAGTTTGCTGGTGCGAATGTACCACAATGTTTGCCATTATTATTCGAGCATCGTCCAATCCATGCACTGTGTAACTGATAAGCACTATTTTGTAAATCAAACAACTCAAGCAACTGTAAAACAATATTTCTGTAGTTTTCTTTTGTAATGCCACTGTATAGAGTATGCCCATTTACGTAAAAAAACAAATCATTCAAGTGTGCTGCATATTAAAGTGGTAGTAAGTGCACATATAAATGTGACACTTGATGTATAAAATGCTCACAACTTTTCAACATTGTAAGACATAGTCAAGTTGATAATAATGCAAATATTATTATTTCCCAACAATGAGACAACATGAACCCAAACTAGTGTAACGATATAGTGTTTTGATTTCGATTTTTTTTACGTTGTACTTCTTCTTTCCACTTATATAAAAAGCATCGCCATTGTTATTCCTTACCGCTTTTCTCGGTTTCATGCCCGATCGATTCATTTGCCTGTTGGGCAAGACTATCGATTCCGAGCTTTTTCATGCCAGCTTTCACCTCCTCCAGATCTTGTTCGTTTGTATGAAAGCTGTCAGAAATGAACTCACTGTGTGTATGCTTGCTCGTCGGTATAACGTTGCTTACGGCACCACTGGTAGCTGATTGCAAATCATTAACGGTACGACTAGTGTTCTCTTTTGTCGCTTGTATTTTCTCGGGTGTGATCGGTGCTGGAGCAACCTGCTCATCAGGGCTGGAAGCAGTCGAGCTTACGTCGCCGCTTTGATTAAGCATTGACCCAACAGATGAAGTTCGTTCGCTATCTTTTTGAGTAATGTTGGTGGTAAAATTAAAAAGACAAATTAAAGAAACAAAAAACAAACAGAAACTTATAAACCTACATATACATAAAAGTAAATTAAAAAAAAAAACAAAAAAGGTACAAACATAACGTCATTTCCAGTTAATCACAATTTGATTTAATAGAGTTTCAGTGTTGCCCTTAACTTACGGCATTAACCTTTCGCTCGCAACGGTGCAAGGTTTCGAGTAGGACATTGAGATTAAGCAAGTGACTATACTATTCTAGAGTGATTTTCTATATCTCAAAATGTACGATTATCATACCACGGTGAAGCTACAGAATTGCTACAAATTTTGGAGCATAACGGATAAAGGATAAACAAAAACCAGTAAGCTCAACAAAAAACGTATTTGATTGTAAAGGATTATTTCAACATGCAAAATTGAAGCAAAACTTTTGCTAAATATCGTACCATAAATGAACGGAATAGTGGAATTTGGGGGAAAATCGTTTGCATGGGACGTTTCTTCAGACAAAAGGGATACATTGAAGTGTAGAACAAATTAGTGTACATTACCCTCTGTGTCTTCACTAGCGCCTCGTTTAACGAACTCATTATTATCGCCCAATGTACCCAAATCGGCCGCTTGACATATCAAGGATACACGATAGAAGTAGTTACGCCAGAAGTTTTCTTCCGTGATACTGTAAATTAAAACAAATCCAGTTGTTAGTGCGCATCGTGCTAGACACACTTCCGTTGGTGTTGGTGGCATGCAGGCAAAAAAAACAGTAACTTACATTTTGGGAACCAATTCGAATCGCATCTTTTCCAGCTCCTTATCATCATTCATGATGGCCAATGCAACTGGGTAAGACGAATCGTAATCAAAATCGAACTCAACACCTGCTGGTGGTGCTCGGACGAAATTTCGGCGATCCTGAAACGAGGACGGATCGGTTTAATATTAGAATTCTAGAACGCTTGTTTGTATCATTTCCACCAAAGCAAAACTTACAGCTGACAAACTGAGAATTTCCTCCTTGATCTTTGCCTCATTAGCGTGTCCGGTCCACGGACATGCACCGGCACCGCCGCCTCCTTGTTGATTTTTGATGAATGCCTCTTGTTCCTTGCTAAATTCGCCCAAAATACTCTGTAGGCCACAATCAAAAACCCGAGTCAAGTGAGTAAATTAATAAGCAGTGTATTTTTGTTTCATACAATAGCACTTTTTCACACTTACGTTATCTTTTAAATGTTTAATCTTATCACCAGCTTTGTTGAACGAAGAGTACAGGAACGAACCAATCGATTTAGCACCAGCGGTGACTTTATGTGTGACTACAATCGAAATACAAAAACGAAAGAAACAAATTATAAATCTCAACGAACATTACGTACGACGCGTCCTGTTCCAACCGATTACCTTGTCCAATTTGTCCAGCATTTTCTTCAGTTGGGGTTCCGGGGCCGGTAGCGGGACGTGAATCAGCTCCTCCAGTGGCACTGTATGGTTGTAAATTAAACAACAAAAAAAGGAAACAAACACAAACGTACAACTTTAGCATGATTCGCATGGATGAAAACAAAAACAATCTTAAAAGATTTAAAACAGCGAAAAATACGTATTAAAGCAAAATTGCTTCACTTCAGACAAAAACAAAACCGAAGAAAAATAGCAGAAAATATAGAAAATCCATTCGAAGAGCATTAACTTGTACATTCGACAACGAAAGAATAAAACAACACGCAAAAAATTAACGCAGCATTGATTTAAGAAGTAGATAGTGTAAGTTGTGTATTGGAAAAAGATGTAATATTTGGAGATTGATCAAAAAGGTGTATATAAGGAGAAAGATGAAAAGAGATATTAGCAAGAACAAGTTAAGGAAGAGAAGAAAATGGAAAAACGGTATTTTTTTTTGTAATAAAAATTAATGTTACGTAGGATATTTTTATGCAAAAAACAAACAAAAAACAACAGCTAGAAATTGCATTGATTCTTCCAAACTAAAGTGACAGAACATCGTTAAAGGATTTGTGTAAGTGTACGAATATAAGTGTAAACAGCAACGTGTTGTTACTAAGAGAGTAAAAAGAGAGTAGAGTTTTATTTCAGTGTAAACACTAACAATATAAAGTTGCAATGCAACAAACAAATGAATTGATTTGCAAACGGTACTCGATTGATGGAATCTAATACTAGGTTGAAACACAATTCGTTACTTTCAGATAATTCAGATGAGTTTTGCCAGTTTCTAAATGGATCTACTGAGTGTAACGAACTTCTTAATCGCACTTGTAAAATAACGTACGTAGAAAGTAAAATATATGATTGTAACGAACATGGTAAAACATCTAAGGAAAGCTATGGACTAACTTCCGTATGAAATATGTGAATAATGGAAACAATAAAATTAAACTTCAATTGCAATTTACAATTTAATTCGAAGCATAGATTTCAGAAAACGTATGCTGTAAAACTGTTTTTGAAATTATTTAATTTAATACATAACAGTAACTCCGTATGATAGAGAATTAAAAAGCGTGTAAATATTATCATCTTTCTGTAACCTAACCTTACTGCATTGTGTATTGACCTGTTATTTGTTGAAAATACATAACGATCATTATATTGATTTCCATTTTTATTCTTCATTACATTAAAGATTTCTTAATGCCCGGTTCACAATGCTTCCCTTTTAGTTGATGTAAAAGTGAAGAAAGTTACTACATAAATGGGCTTCACACGGCAACTGTCGCATATTTAAGTTCGTCGAGTTCTGCTTGAGTTTTAAACTTTAAGCAGAAAACAAAACAAAAAACCCTATCAGAAGCCTACGAAGAAAGTCCAGGAAACAACGAGAGTCGTACACAAATCGTACTCAAACACCAAAAAAATAAGTTTAATTAAAATCTGCGACATAAGTGCCACATCCACACGGCCGGGATAAACATTTTCCAGCCAAACGACAAACCGTACAGTGTATGAAAATAAGACATTAAGGGGTGATATTAAAAAAAGCAATTCAGATTGCGAAAAGCGAAAGCACAATCCAATTGCCGCGATGTAAAACAAACACACGTTCAAGATGTAGTTGATAATTGAAAACATTTTCACGCTGCCGTAATACGTGCGGCAAGACAAAAAAAAGTCAATGAAAACCACGCCAAATGAAGCACGTTGACTAACACACAATGGAAAAGTGTGAAAATGAAAACAAAACGATTGACTAAAACAAAGAGAAAGATAAAAATGTAAAAAAGCCATCAAGATTGAAACTGAAAGAACGGAATAAGAGACTGAAAGTGCAGTAAAGAAGCCACAATTAACTCTACCTTTCCTGCGGTCTGCTGACGTAAGACAACGAGAGTAGTATGTGGAGAAACGTGACAAGGAAGGGAAAAAGTATACGCTATTTAATTGAAACAGGAAAAATCCATTCAATATTCACGACGTAGTGCATTACAGTTTTCCATGACTCTTATGCATTACACTGTGCTGTTTATAGTTTGTTTAGGTTGGGTTTGTTTTAGTTTGATAATTAAGCACATCGCAAGTGAAAAAAAAAATCATACAAAATTTAATTAAGATGTAAGAAAATGAATCAATTATTTAGAGGATCATACCAAAGTTATATAAAATGATTTAAATGTACTAAAAACCCTCAAATACTTTACGAATAGACATTCTGAAATATTTGTTTTCTTTTTCGATCTGTACTAGCGACGTCACTAGCAAGGACCATTAAAAAACTTCAATTGTTAGAGATAAATAATTTGTAAATCGTCTGATCATAACAATCTATTTTTATCCTTCACTGATCGATCAAATATGATCATCATATTTGTAGCAAAAATGTGATGTTTATAATGTACTTTGATCACATTAAAAGTTTTTTTAATGTTTTATCTGTGTAAGCTCCTTGCTTAATAGATATAAAAAAAACATTTCATTAAAAAATCCATAAATATAACACCGGCAGCCAAAACTGAACAAAACCAATACAAAACGTTCGCGTCATTCGCAAAGGTCATTACAACATAATCTCTTCTATTTTTCCATCACAATGGCACGCCCTGAGAACACGCAATGTCTCTTTTCTTCTCTTTTTATTCCCCAATTTTCACTCACCAACACACGTAACATTGGAGGCCACAGTACGAAATTGTGTGAAAGTGTGAAGTGAAAGACGGATTTTCAACCCTTACGGCAGAAGGTGTTACAGAGGGGTACAGAGTAAAAGGGTAACAAACCCGATGAGTTGCCATCTTTGCCGTTGACACCAAACCAAACAAAAAATCAAATTAAGGAAAGAAAATGAAAACTGCTGCACCTAAAAAAAAAGCTGACGTACAGGGAATAGTAAGGAGAACCTGTAGCTGAAAAGAAAAATGTGTCACAATCCATCAACCCGACAGCAGTTTTATCCGGAAAGTGCTCAAGGTCGATGAATAGTTTCGATCCTGTTCCAATCCTTGACAGCTTTCGAGTGTTCCCAGCTACAAAAAAGGTTTTCTAACGTGCCGCCTTTGACATCAAGCACACAGCGAAGCGAAACGAAATATGACGATGAAAGTAATCCTGACATCATTCGGTTCTCGGGATAAAACGGATTTCGGTACATTCGTTTTAGGATCATTTTCTAAAATTAGTGTCACAGTTGCATGATACCTCCTGTTGGTTAGGGGGATTTCATTCTATCCAAGGACAGGTTTTATTGAGAAGTATTGTTCAATTTTAGTAGCGAGCTGTTCATAAATCCTTGTCAAACACAGGAAAAATCTTACACAACAAGTGGTTGGGCAGCTATTCTTCAAACGAGACGGGATGGATTTTATCCGTTTCTTGTATGTAAGTCATGGAAATAAAGGTCACACAGTTGCATTCTCAACTATCTGACAAAATCCTTGCGATTTCAGTTGATTTAACAAATACCACCCGGCCAACTATTCCTGTACGAATCTTATTAAATGGTTTATATTAACGAGATTTGTTTTGCCGACATAAAAAACACTTACGACCGTTTCATAAATCATTACAACAAAGCATCCAAGCACTAGGTATTGCTGTAAAAAAACGTGCACAAAATTGTGAACAAAACGCCAATGGTAATCATTTTATCCGAAAAAACATTACGAGCAACCATGAAAAGAAACACCACAATAGCCAAATGTGTGAAAATTATAGCTCAGAATTTAGGACATAAAAGTTCATCTTTTACGAGCGATAATTGCCACCACGGAATCATACACCCAAAAAGGACTTCCAAGTCTTAGTGCATGGCTTCAAAACTGGTACCCCTTGACCTTACTCGTTCCGTTTCCGAATAGCTGTCACATTCCGATGATGGATAGTGCTGAACAAATGAACTTGAGTGGAACGTGTACAAGTGTGTCGGGTAAGCTTTGGTCCTGTAGTTTGCCGTGTTGCACTATACATTCTAGTTCACCGGCTTTAGTAGTAGCGATTGTACGATACTTCGTGGAACGGATATTAATGCTGCGGTAGGAATTTCTATATTGTTTCATATTGTGCTTCGAGGTGAACAGGGTGTGAGTATCAGCTGGTGCTGCTTCTGTTGTTGTTACTGTAGTTGTGGGTTTTTTTATAGTAGTTGTTGATGTTGTTTGATGCTAGTGGGTTCTGTTACACCTTCACCTTAGCTTTGCTTGCTTGGGGGTTGGTGAGTTATGAATGGGTTATGATGTGTTGAATAAAAGTTGTAGAAAGAAAAAAATCGAAACAAGGAACTAAAGTAAAATAAAAATAGAAAACGTTGCAATACTCCAACAAAAACAGAAAACAATACATAACAGTAACGGATGTGGGAAAAACTAAAACCAATAACAAACGCCCAACAGCGGAAGATCCGTGAACGACTGGGCCCGCTCCATCGCTGGGCTGTGTTTTGTTGTTGTGTAGCAATGCGCTAATAAACCAATTTTTCATACTGTCACAACAGACAACCCACAAAAATCGTTAATACTTAAGAGGAACAGATGAACGCATGCAAATAGAGAAACATTTGTCCGGCTTGTGTTTTTTTTTCATCCATAAACACACGATTCGTCTGTTCCACTTTTGCCCTCGGGACACACACACACACCTCGTGGGTTGGGATGATGTTTTAATGCGAGTGCGTTAATTTTGAAAAACCAATAACGTAATGGTAACGGTAATGAATTATTGTACACACTAAACAAATATTACTTAAAACTAGAGTTCAAATGGGCCATACACAAATGAAGAAATTTTCATGAGATATCTATTCAAAGAGAAAAGTATATATATAATTTTCTTTTTGCCTTTTTATGTTTTTGTTTGCTGATGGGTTAGTAGTTTTGCAGTAGTTGAATTGGTATATTTGTACTGAGGTTAATATTTTCTTTTATTTATTTTTTCGGCGCTGTTCTTTTCTAGGGATATATAGAATTTTCTTTTGGTTTGGTTTTGGTTTACTACTTTTTGATTGCGCAAATGAGCTACGGAGCTTGGAAAACTACGGAGTGGTTGAGATCATGAGTGTGTCATGAGAGACAATCGGAACAATGCGTTTAAGCTATTTGCAAACAAAAAAAATAAAGGTTGTGCAGATCGAGAGAATAAGTAGTACGAGTTGTTGGATGTTGGTCGATTTGAGCTAAATGATGAGCTAAGCTGAGCCGACTAGTGGTTAGCGGTCAAACAACTGTTATGTGAAACTAATGTAACACGATTGTTTAAAGTAATGCAGTAAAGGGATGCGATGCAAAATGAAACACAAAATGGCCGCACGCTCTAAGACGGCATTAAAAATTGTGATAGTGATTGATCGTGGTTATCGTGATGGATCATTGCATTTTTTAATACGAAAAAAAAACCATGTGGTGAAATGGGTGGCGTACTGTAGACGAGCCAAACAATGCCAATCGATTGAGAGCACAACTTATGCCGCGGTATTCAACAATATGCAGGAAAAATCTACTTCACAAGCGTTTATACACTAACGACGTCAGTCGACAGGTCGGGTAAGGAGAACGAGAAAAGTTAATTAAAAGAAAACCCAAAAGATGGAAAACAATTACTAAACACACACACGTACGGGAGAAAGGAGGAACAACAGAAATAAGTAATGGAATTTACAGACATTTCTTCACATCAACATGCAGTAGTGGTTTTCTGTTTTGTGATAAATATTTTGCTTTGCAAACTTGTCACTTGATTTACAAGTTGAACATTGTGTTTTGTACAAAATGGTCAATTACTTTACAAATGCGCTTGCCTTTTCTTACTCGGCAACACTGTGGTACCGACTACAACGATAGCAAATCTAAATTAATTCACTATTCAGCATCACTGCCAGTGACTACCACGGGCAAAACCAGCAATCTGTCAGTGGCTGTAAACGACAGACTTGCACCGCCAGTCAACCAGGACGAACGAGCAGGATTTGATTAGTGTTTTAATGCGTCGGGCCCCGGCAGGGAACAAACAGTAAACAGACGTTCATCTGCCTTGTTCGAGACCAATCTAGCCTTCCTCTGCTCTGGTACCATCGATTAGTGGAACAGCACTAGCTGCTCGGTAGGATGGCCATCGTTACTATCGCTATACTGCAACGATAATCGGCCCTGCAAAAAAAAAGGTACACCGCGACTTCCCAGTGACCGCCGCACGGGTAAGTACAGCCACGACCCGCTGGCCATCCCCTTGGAAAGCCACTCCAAAACGGAATATCACCGGAAGCTTAGTGAGCTCCGGAAACGAAAACCACCACCCGCTGGTGTTAACGTGATGTAGCGCTACGTGACAAACTTGGTTTCTCCCTCGGGACGTCAACGTGTTCAAACCGTTGTCAACAGATTGTACAGATAATTGGGTTCTGTTTTTTTTTTGCCGCTTCATGGTTTGCTGTCGCTTGCTGCCATAGATCGATGTGTTTTTTGTCTAACTTCTGCTAGGACCACATGTTAACTTGTTACATTACATCGTCAAAAAAAAAAGATTCTTCTTTGCACCGTACGGGTGATCGGCGTTTAGAGCAAGACGAACGGGAAATCATGCCGAATGATTTCATTAACATTTTATTATACACCACCGACTGGTCTAGTTGCGTACCGTTTCCAGCCGGCTCACCCATCCCATACGACTAATGTCACATGATTTCCGGATTAATGTGTTACATTCGCACATGTGATCTGATGAAATTATGGGTAGCATAAGACATTCGCAACTAACAAGCTGTTTTCCGGTTCAGTACTAATCGGTTGACCTAACACACCATAAATTGGAAGATTTATTTAACCTTATCGGAACCAAAGTTCCTGTGGTGCAGCATCATTCAATTGTTTTTGTTAAGTAAAAGCTTAGTATACAATTATAAAGCCGGACAAACAATGTTTTTAATTCAGCCACAATAGAAAAGAAAATAACTGCACGACGATACAAACGATCATCTACTGCCATTGGATGGATTTTAAAAAAAGGTTCAAGTTTCGATTTAAAATTAAAATGAATGCTGATTTTAGTCTTCTCTATCGATGATATCTTTCAAAATTTTACACACGCAAAGATATCGAAAATTTTAACTATTCATTAAAAAAAATCTGATTAATTTTTTTGTTTAATTTTGCAACTGAAGGAAGCAATCGCAAAACCACAGAAACATGACATTAAAACAGAAGAGATACATGCAACAGCTATCTACTACGCAGGAAACAACGGACTAAAATGAACATTACGGGGTATAACAAACGAAGTGGTGGAAAACAGTTCAAGTTATGCTGGATTAATGGCTGAACTATCTAATTTTAAGTTAAACTTTCTAAGAGTAGAATGTATTTAGCTATAGTTAGGTAACGGCTTTATATGTCTTTTCATTTAGCTTCTATATTAAAGTTAATTACATCTACGAGAGAACTAGAAAAGAAACCACTTTTAATAGAATAATAAAGTCCTATTTGTTGCGGTTAGGAATAAAGGTTTGAACGTAATAAAGTAAGAAAGAACGTGCTCAAAATGATCCGTTAATCGAACGCATTAGCATTCTTCGAGTGTCCAGTGTCACTAAAACACCACATTACGATAACATCAGTGCACTAAGAACCGATCGACATAACCACTCTGTCCATAGAAATTGCGCGCGCGTGCTCTCTATTATTTTGCATCAGTGACACTATCCAACTCTCGTTCCTTTTCTCTCGCCCTTCTTATGCATTAGTACTGCGGGGATTTCAAATTTCAATCAATTATGTATAGGCCCATTTACCTAATATACCTTGACCGGTCCTCCTCATCGGCAGCATCCGTCGAGCCGGCAATACCTTGACTAGCCTTCTCGGGCGACGTGACCAGACCCTCGTTCGTGATGCCACCGTTTTCGTCTGTCTGGTTCGCCTTCCGCAGTCCCGGAATCGAGGGCATCGAAGGCATCGCTGGCATGGCGGGCATCGAGACCGTCGGTATAGCGGGCATCGAGGGGATGGAAGCATTACCAAGCCATCCCGTTACCTTCGACGATACGCCAGAAAATACACCACCTTTGGTTGGGCTGTTGAAGAAACAAGGGATCGAAGGGAGAAGCAGATGAGTTGTGGTATCCAAATTCGTACGTTATATGATACTGGACGTTAATAAAAATGTCAACCCTGCTGAATGTTAATAAAGCTTAACTGTTTCCTTCCCCGAATTGTGCCCAAAAACAAATTCTGGACACAGTGTGAAGATATTAAAAAAGACAAAATAATAAAACAAAACAAAACTCCCTGAAAAAATGATATCGTTTGCGAGGACACTATTGGACGAAAATACACACCAATAACGCAGGTCAATGTGTTGAATCTTCTGGTTGGTAAATAACAGCGTTGTTAATAAAAATGGATAACATAAATACATTATACACTCCATCAAAAATGCTTTTAAAAGAACGGACAAATATTTATTCACATCAATACACCATCATCTTCTGGCCGGAAGCTATTTGTAAAGGCCAAACGGTGAATCAATAAAATATCAACAAGAGTTTGAAACAAGAGATCAAACAATAACCATGAATCATAGTGACGTCAATCTTAAAGCAGAAAACCCCGTATTAATATAGAATATTCAACATATTGAAAAGATATCAAAAATCGCATAAATCATATCAAAGCGTTTAAGTAAAATGGCTTATGATCGATTACTTTGCAATTAAGATAACTCGTTTAAAGTAATCTATTATTTAATGCTTCAAAAATTCATGCATGGGAAGCCACGTCCGAACTGGGACAATGAAACCCTCACGTACTTGTTCCACAGGTCTTTACGCAAACTCATAACTCATTTTTATTGATTTTAAAAAGTACAGCATATCCCATGGGCCATTTATTGATTGTTATCACTAATTTACATTGGATTTAAAATATAATCAACCGTCTGGCATGTTAGACATCCGTGCCCAGCGTGGATATGTAATGCTTTTGTATGGATGGTACTTGCCAAACTGGCTTTTGTATCTCGATCAGCTCAAACATTAACTTTCGGAACACGTATCGATGTGTGTCTTTAAGTATATATGCCACAAAATCAATGAACCACCGAACCAGTGTGCGCCCAAATGTTCATGGCGGAACTGTTCACGTCGTACCAGAGTGGTGTATAGTGTTAAATGATTCAAGGATAGGATAGGAATGTTGAATCTCATTCTCCACACACACACATGACCGACCAGAAAAATATTCCGGATCTAAAATTCCATTTACTCTCGCGGACGTGATCATAATCGAAAATTATGCTACCAGCTTTGCCCATTCCGCCGGCGTAAACGGTATAAATGCTTTGAGTGGAAATTGGAAAATCGTCAACACATTAATCGACACGTGATTGATATGCATGCGACATGCCATCGCTATATGATGGTGGCGTGTATTTAGGATTATTGATTTATTATCAATTAAGCAATAAAGAACACAGTAATCACTGTTTTTGCACCTGAACATAATGAAATATTCTCTATAGCAGGGTTCATGTAAAATATGTTATCAGTTAAATATATGCCAAGTAAATTATATTGCAATTCAACTATTTAGTATAATTATTTAACCAATTTATTTATTAAAAGCACAAGAAAAGAACAAATAAAAATGTTTCCTGAAGCTTTCGTGGTTACAATTAATCTTTTATTTGACATCCACCAGGCGTCTCCATCAGGCGTCTCCATCAAGTACTATAATACTGTGTATTTAGGAATTATTGATTTATTATCAATTAAGCTATGAATAGCACACTTATCACTGGTTTTGCACCTGAATATAATGAAATATTCTCTATAGTAGGGTTCAAGTAAAACATGGTTTCAGTTACATATATGCCAAGTAAATTATATTGCAATTCAATTATTTAGTATAATTATTTAACGAATTTATTTATTAAAAGCACAAGAAAAGAACAAATAAAAATGTTTCCTGAAGCTTTCGTGGTTACAATTAATCTTTTATTTGACATCCACCAGGCGTCTCCATCAGGCGTCGCCACCAGGCGTCTCCACCAGGCGTCTCCATCAAATGCTATAGTACTAATGGATCAATTACTGAGAATTGTATCCAATTTTCAAGTTGAATAAAAACAATAAAAAATAAATGTATACTCTTGCATAATTAATACATGCAAAAACATTTCCTCTTTAGTTATATTTTTTTGTATACAATTAAAGTTAAAGTTTGCCAGTCTAGAAGGAAACTAATTTTCACCACTTTCCACAGCAGTTTATAACAACCAGGTTATTTCAATTTTCAAATCGAATCAATACATCTTTCCAGTAAGAAATAATAAATAACTTTAAAGCACCACACTTTAGGACTCTTTCTCGTAGCCTTGAAAAGCAACAAATCATCATAAAACGGAACGCAAAAAACACAGAATATTTGTTTACTCCATATGAATTTGCTATAACAAGAATATATAAAAGAAATTCATCGAATCCTGATGATGATGTGCGATGATGAAAACGCCAAGTGGAACGATCCGCGATACTCTTTTATCATGTGTTTTTTTTTTCTTGGTAGAAAAACAACAACAACTAACAAAACATCATTCCATTCCTTCACATGTGCTCGATCCCACTTCAAAATTACGTTATTTTATAAGCCTTGCTGGATGGAATTGCACACACACTCACACTCATCTCTCATCAGAAGGATCATCTTCTCGAGTGAGTGAAACTCACTCTGCTTTTGGCAGCTGCCAGTTACGTAACTTTCCAGTACGATGTCAACCTCCCAGGATATCAGACCGATACACTGAACGGCGTTGGGCTGATGTCCTTTTTATTGTACCCCCTTTTTGGGTAAATGCCTTCAACGGAAATGAAACAGCTAATAATACCACATTCGACGGGCACACCCGAACTGGCGGGTGACCCAATGCCCAATAAACGGTGGTAAACCATTTTCTCGCCTTTTTTTGCTTTGTTTCTCCTACCAACCATATAGGTAACAAATGTTCAAGTGGCAAATAACGTTGCAAAAGGAGAAAAGAGAAACACAGACAGGCGGATTATCCTCAATAAGAGATAAAGTGAAGCCATCCGTTCATATACAGGAAGGGATTAGCTGACAGTAGGAACACTGTTGATCGGATGATTCTTATACTTTTTTTCCATTCTACTGGAACGAACAACATTTTGCAACGTTGGAGTATCGATAAAACGTTTAAAAAGGAATAGGTTGTACGGTGTTTACTACAACCATTTGCATAGCTAGCATTATGCAGCAACATTTAATGTATGGTTTATAAAAGAAAGGATGTTCAAAAATTGGAAATAACCGATATTATTTATTTACTGCAGGGAATAACACAAAACGTGTCACATTGAACATTTCACGAATCTATTTCTTTACGATGATACATTTTTCTTCCACGCTTAAAATAATAATGTACACTTCAAAACCAAAACTAAAGTACACAGTAAAAATGATCCATCCGTTTATAAACGGATAGGAGTAAAAGAATAAAAACCCAATTTACAAACGCACAAGAACATGGAGGTTTGTACATTTCTAAGAAAATCTATAATTTAATAAATCAACAGTAAGATGGATGGTACAGAAATTCTTAACAAAGATGTAATTCGTTTCCAGTGAAATTCAAACACCATTTTGCGCTAGCAAAAAAAATGAGGCAGCAAAAAAACGTCGCATTTGATACGGGAAACACCGTTAAAGTACGGTAATCTGATATCAAATTTGATTTTCGTCAAGTGTATGTGATTTCAATCATGCCGTTTGCCAGAAGGGACAGGCAATGTTTTTCAGTTTCTTTTAAGCAAATATTCAACCGAACCAAAAGCATGTGGCCTGAGGATTGGTTGTCTGTTTACGACACATACGCAGGGTATATTTTGCCTAAAACGTGAAAAACTTTGTCCATTGCAGTATCAGCTTTAGTAAAGAAGCAAACGATGGGAGAATGAAACGGCTAATGAAACGACATACGTCAGAATAAATTTAAATCCGTTAGAAACGATAAGTAAAAATAAGTAATAAGTAAATGAAACTCTAATATCACCATCAATCATTAATATTCACAACCATACTACGTCATTTTTAACAAGTAATTAACATAAATTACTTTCTGCAATAGGAATTCTACTTCCCTCGGTATAGCAGAAAAAATGATGCCAAAAAAAATGATAAAAATATGTAACACAAACACAAGTATACGCATGGCTTTAGTAGTCTGTGCTAGGAAGTGTCAAAATTGAAGAAAGCTCGCATGTGAGAGCAGAAAAATAGAGCAACTTGAAAGCTTTGAACACACGCTACCACAAATATCAGAGAAATGTAGAAAGAGTAGAGAGTGAGTAAATGCACGCATCCAAACACGAATGGATAGTGGAAATGTACATTGAATTACACCATTGGCGAAGAGAGCCAAACATCCATCCAACGCCAATATCGGATTACGTCGAAAAGAGAAAATGAGTCTAACCGAGATGGAGAGAAACATTTTGTATCATGTGATTTGAATTTTCCAGCGTGAAGAAAAATCTGAACCAACGAAAAAAAAAATAGATAAATTATTGCATGTTTTTGATTTTTTTAATATTTGTGTAATTTTGAGGGTTTAAAGACCGTTGGAAGTTTAAAAAAAAATAGGATCATTCTATTTCACACACAAACCCCATCATTACTTGATGTGTAATCAGTTCCCAGTTCGCTCCCACAGTTACCTTACTGACTTACCTTTTGTCACCACCGTCACCGCCCGCTGCTGCTGCGCCAGATGCATCTGCAGCTGCAGTTGTTGCTGCGGTAGCAGCGGAAGTGGTCGCTGTCGCAGTGGTGGCAGCCGAGTTCGGGGGTGTCGGAACTTCTTCATCCTGCGGTTCGCCCTTGGCTGCTCCAATCCACGAGGTCACTTGATTCGTTAATCCGGAAAACATGTTCACTGCAACAAAGGGTTGGGAAAGTGGTGGTTGGGTGGTGGTGTTTCTTTTTTTCTTTGCTTTTTCGTTTGTATCGCGTTTGACTACGGTGCAGTTAGTTGCGCTTGACGAACGACGTTTCTTAACACTACGAGGGGTGTGTGAACACCGAACGATTCGAATGATTTTGCTATGGTGTGTTAAATTTAGGATCAATACAATTTTACTAGCTTTACTGTGCAACCACAATTAAGTATAACACTTTACTGCAATTCGGAAACGTTCTGTAGGGGCAGCAAAAATGGACAAAACCTAGTCTTATTGGTTCAGAAATGCACTGTAGTAGGTCACACCATTGCAGTCTCGCTAAAAACACATAACACAATGGTTAGATATGTAAATAGTGTAGCACATCCTAGTCATGGTTATAAAGTCAAAGGGAGAAAATCCTTCTCCTCAATTTCTAGCACGTTTGAATGTCTTGCAATCGGAAACAAGATTTTTTTTTGCTCTCCTAAACTGACCGCACACAATTGGTTGGATAATATAAAATGAAATAAAGCTAAGTTTAATAGATTAAATTCTTAGACAGCACCTCCACTATACTCCAAATGAACGTTAGCAACGACAGTTCGACTGGATGCTGCTGTGGCTACTACTGCTGAGATGTCTTTTACTGTATTGCAACTCAATAGTAGCTTCTGCACGACACAGAGGACAACGTTTACTTCGATATTGCCACGAACAAAATGTGTTTGTACGTAGTCGTCTGCGTGTGTGTGTGTGTGAACGATTTGCCAGAGACCACGGAGAGTTCTCCCATTTCTTCGCTGCTAGTGGAGAAAATCTGTTTTTTTTGTTTGCGCTGGAAATAACACAAACACACGCCAACGCATAATGCTGTAAGGAAAGAGAGTGGCCGTATTTCTTCAGATGTTTCCCGAAAATCGAGAAGCTTTCCACACACAAACACACACCGGTCATTGACGACAGTGTGCGAGAACGGGAAAATGGACGATTGTACCGTGAGGACAAATTTCTTTTCCTTTCCAATCAGGAAGTGCTCGAAAGCTTCGGTTTCCATAAATACCGGCAAATGAAGGGAAATGGGCATGGGAGGTAATAATAGCAAACGAAAGCGACACTCGAGTGCGAAATGTAGAGCTTTTCGTCCTGTTCGCGACCGATCTTCCACCAACCCTGGTGCTTCCTGTGTTGGTTGGTATTTTCACAGCATTCACACAATGATATACATACACACACATACACTTTCACATTGTTCAAGCAAATAGGGGAAGATTTATTACGCCAGTGCCATTTTAGCCTTACGGTGACATCTCCAGCCATCGAGTTAAGGCTATGAAGCTAAAAAGGACCTTATTTACACAAAAGTCTTTCTAACAACCATGATTAATGGAGACGTGCTGAAGGAATTATGTTCCTGCAACTTCCATTTTTACCCTGTAACGTATGTGCTTTAGGAATAGATCGAAAAAGAGTGAATCCTTTGACACTTGTACTCCGTTTCTAACGATTGGCACTTTTTCACTTGTTTCATTCAAGAATATACGCAATGCTAGTTCAGTCCATTTTAGACTCGACTCTCAGACCAATTCAGTTCGGTACAGAATCTTTTTTTCCATGCAATTTACACACGAATCAAAGGGAGAAATTAAAGTAAACCATGCCATCGTACCGTGACGATTGAATCCGGAAACGACAGTAGCTGAGATTAAAAATTGCTTCCGTTCACTGAGCTTCACAGTCACGTATGATGAACCGATCGAATTTGGACCTGTGTTCCAATAGAAGTCCGACGAACGAATAAGCTAAAATCGAAGCAGCCCATCGGTGCGTCGTCGGGCGTCGGTGTGTGTTATCCTTTTTCGTCCTTTTGCACGTAATTTATGCCAGAGCTTTCAAGTGCTTCCAACCAGCATTGCGCATTCGCTGTTGATGCTGGCTCCAAACGTGATGAAAAGAATCACACGCAACCAGACACACACACACACACACCCGCAGAGATGATGGATGGAAAGCTCTGGACGTGTTACTTGCGAATACATGAGACCCATCGAGCAAGAGCTTTCGAAAGAAGCTTTAATCGTTGCTGCGAGTATATGGAAAGGATATTGGTGGAGCTGGTGAAAGCATTCATCGAACACAAACCCATGATACTCCGGCCCTCCCTGAGCCGGAGTATGAATCGTGCCACATGACATGCGTACTACAGCGACCGAACCGATCGAACTGATGCGTGTCATTCCGAAAACAAAAAGGGGGAAAAAAACTTTACCATACACATCGAAGAAAGTTTTCGAATGGAATGAATTAGTTGGCCAATGATGACATGATTTAGCAGCTGCAACTGAACGGAAAGACAAAGATACAGATTGTAGCTTTTGCTGCCTTTACCAATCTTTACCGGTGTTTTATGAATGAAACTGATGTTTCGTAACAGCAGCGTTTCGGGTCACCCAGACAGTAAATAACGATGGTTAGTTAATAATTCAGATGCATTACTTCCAACCACCACAACATCGACGGGAATTGACGGTACAAACAATTCATGGCTGCTGTGTGCATCGTTAGCCCTTTTATTGTGTCGTGCGAGAACAATGTCAATATTGCTTAAAATAGTGTGCTTAAAAAAACGAACCATATTGTTTATAACACATGTTCTTTTAAAAACAGGGATGTAGATAAATTAGCATATAGAGTAGAGGACGACCTGTGGTCGGAAAAGATGGCAAATTTTCCTCAGCAAGTAGAATCGATCGAAATACACACATGTGGAGCGTGTTTGCCATTAGCGAATAATTTAATTTGATTTCGAAATAATCAATACACGAAACGGGAGCTAAAATCGTACACAATACAGTATAATGATGAGTATATGACGAGTGCAAACGAGCGATAAGTTGGTGTTAATTATGCTTCTGTTGACTGTCCTGCACCCATGCGTGTACTTACAAACCCTTATCCTCAACCCCGCTGCCTAAATACGGGTTTCCCGTCCTTCTTTGCTGGAAAATCTAGGGAAATCCCTCTCTTTGGTCGCATCGGTGAAAGTAGAAGGATAGAAAAATCGATAACGAAAGGAAAAAAAGGCAAATGTGTCTATTTCGTTGACGCTGTACATAACTGGAGAAATATCTGCACAGTTTTGGTAAACGAAACCTTCTAATTGGTGAAGAAAATTGTTCGTAAGCAATACTATACTAGCGTAAATATTGATCCACCTTTGTCGCTTATGTGCTACTACAGTGTTATACAGCTATCCTACGCTAGGGATTGTTTGGAATTTCATACTTTTCGCTTATTTTGTTTGATTTGCGTTGGCCAATTCGCTAAAACACACCACCACGATCACACCCCCAATTGGAATTTCTCGTTCAGGCAAACCAAATGGGTTCTGGGTTTTGTTGGTTTCCTGCTTACACGGTTGTGTGTTGCTGCTGGGCTGCAATCAGAGGTTTGCGATACACTTCAATGCACTGTGTAAGTTGCACTACACACTGTTAAATATACTAATTTTCTCTATGTTTGCACGGGACCACCAAATACTCCTTCTTGCCTTGCGAACGTATCGATACGTACAATGAAAACAACTTTTGTTCTGCCTTTGATAACGATGACAGCTGTTATTGGTTGCGTTTATGCTGTAAAGTTGATGGTGTAAACATCCATCAATATACGATTATGATTTTTCCCAAAAAAGATGTAAAACTACATAGATGAAATGATAGAAAATATGTATTTAACATCCATATAGCTGTGTGCATCGATATTTTGCATGCATTTTGCTTCGACTCACTTTTATTTATTTAAAACAAGGTTGTTTTGTGTTGTTAGCTCGCATCGTCAACCGTCGCCCATCAGCCAATGACAGCTGCGGATGGTTGTGTCGCGTATCGGAAAATCACAAAGTTGTTTACCAAATGAAAATTTAGGATATTGTACGATTGCCGGCAAGATACAGTAAATTCCTAGCAACCAGTTTTGACTGCAGCAACATGCATTTAGGTGCACAAAAACTAGCTCTTAAGCAAAAGTAAGTTTGCCTGTTTGTAAATTCCTCAGATTTGCGACGGTAGCTGATGGTCCAGCATTTGGTTTGCGTTTTTTTTGTTCCACCAGAGAAGCAAAACTAGCCGCAGCATTTCCCAAAGGGATACGATGCCAGAAATGTCTGGAATATGGCCACTGGAGCTATGAATGTCAGGGCAAGCGCAAGTATCTGCATCGATCATCGCGTACCCAGGTGTTGAAAAAGAATCTAAACAAAATCAGCAACAAAAAGTAAGTTCTTGGGTTTGTCTGTTACAAATGCCTTCTTTCTGACATTTTAAATGTTCATTTACTTAACTTTGTACCTTTTACTGTTTACAGTGGTGATCCAGCAACGGGAAAAGAATCCTCCGAAATAGTAAAAAGCACAAGCAAGTCGTCCGGTGGGAAGAAGAAGAAAAATTCTGCAACCGATTCATCGGATAGCAGTGACGAGAGCGATAGCAGCAGCGGTAGCAGTTCCAGTAGCAGCTCTAGCAGCAGCGATACCAGTAGTAGCTGCAGTAGCAGCAGCACCGATAGCGGAACTTCCTCTAGCAGCAGCAGCTCCAGTGAAAGCAGCAGTAGTGATGATGAAAATTCATCGTCGGAAGATGGAAAGGTGAAGAAAAAGGCTAAATTAACTAAAAAAACGAAAGCCACCAATGGAAGCCGCAAATCCGACAGTGGAAAAAAGACAAAGGAAAGCATAAAAGACATCCCGAAGGGTAAGGGTAAAGCAACGAAGGACGAAAGCAGCAGTAGCGCCAGTAATAGGAGCAGCAGCAGTAGTAGCGACAGTAGCAGTTCCAGTGAGGATTCATCCGAATCGGAGAAAGAGCGTAAAAAAAGGAGAAAACGCCGCAAGGAAGGTGAATAGTGTATTCCGTCGAATTCTAACCGCTTCGAGACGCAACCACTTCTACTACGGCCACTTTGCAACGATATTACAGTCTTAAAAAGCCATTAAATGAATGAATACCTAGCAATGGGGATGTTTAGGTAAGAATCCCCGCATTAAACTGTAACACCCAAAATTGAAACATAATTCTATTTAAGCTTGAAAAGGGTCAGGACAACTACACACAACACACATTTATTATTCGTAATGTATTCCTTGACATATTGTACAAAAGGGTAAAATGAGAATGATGTAAAAGAAACAGTGTAAACGTTAATAAATCATAGCGACTTAAACCTAGGTATTTGTGACGATAAATTAAAAAAAAAAAACACATTAGCAATCGTTTAAGGTTCCGCAGCTTCCGGAACGACCTGAACGATCACCTTCCGTTTGGCATCGTACGTGAAACCATTCTGTCGGAACAGTTCGCTGTCGAGGAATGGTTTCAGGTTGAAGATCTCGATCGCCTTCGCCCGTTCGGACAGATCCTTTTCCATCACCTCGACCACAGTGGTGCGCGGACGATCGCCACTTTCCTTGCCACGACGTCCACCCTCCTTGCAGCGCTGATAGGCCAGCTGGTCGAGCGTCAGCTGACGAAGGATAAAGAACAGCAGCTCGGAATGGTCGCGCTGGAACGACAGGTACTTCTGGAAGCTGGAACGCATCTTCTTCATCACGCTGAACTTTTGCGCCTCGATAAAGCTTTCCAGCATCATACGGATGGCCATATTAACGTCCACGTCCTGCACCGTATCACGCAAATGCATGCGTGCGTGTGCTTCCGACATACGAATCACACTTTCGATGTGTCGAACCGTGATCGGTAGCGACCCGGTAGAAAGTGATTCCTGACGCAGCTGCGAGTACATGTTGGCTATCTTGTCCTGGTCCATGTTGGACAGCTTCGGGTGTACATTTTCCTTCGCGTACACGATGTACTTCTTCAGCAGATCCTGCGGAATCTGCATCGTGTCCTGCGTCTGCGAGACCGGAGTTTCATCCGCATTCGAAGGATGGTTCTTGATGTGCGAAGCAACGACAAACTCGGCCAAATGTTTATCCTGCATCGGATCGAATTCGTCCTTCACCACGCAAAGAACGTCGAAACGGGACAAGATCGGTTCGGAGAGGTTCACATTCTCGGAGAACGTCATGCTCGGATCGTACCTGCCTCCGATCGGATTGGCTGCCGCGATCACGGCACAACGGGCCTGCAGCGAAGTTACGATGCCAGCCTTGGAAACCGATATCGATTGCTGCTCCATCGCCTCGTGGATCGAGGTACGATCCTGATCGTTCATTTTGTCGAACTCATCGATCAGGCACACGCCCAGATCGGCCAGCACGAGGGCACCAGCTTCGAGCGTCCACTCGCGCGTGGTAGGATTGCGCCGAACGTACGCAGTCAAACCGACCGCGGAAGCACCCTGACCCGTGGTGAACACCGCCCGCGGTGCGATCTTTTCCGTGTACTTCAAGAACTGCGATTTGGCGGTACCGGGATCACCGCAGAGCAGAATATTGATATCGCCACGAATCTTGTGCTTATTGCCCGGATTCTTCGATTCACCCCCGAACAGACACAGTGCAAGACCGCGCTTAATGTACTCGTGGCCGTAGATGGATGGAGCCATACTTTGCGTGATACGGTCGCCGATGCGAGGATCCTTGCTAAGCCGCTGAATCGTCGAAATGTCCTCGTCGGTGAGCGATGCCACAACGTGTTTGCTGTCCTTCACCACCAAATGGTTTGCGATCAGCACCGTGGCAAACACCGGGAATCCCTGCTCCGTGTTGAGCGATCCATCGTAGTTGTTGGTGTAGATACCCGTTACTTCGATTTCATCGCCCGGTTTGCACTGATCGCAAAGATCGGCCAGCAACACACAATCCTTGCTGCGAGGGATACGTCCAGCCGGGATGCGTCCCGGCGATTCCTGCAGGGTAATCTTCTGATAGTTCCGATAAAGCGTCTGCTCCATATTGATTGAGAACGGACCAACGCTTTGACATTCCGGACACGAGCCTGGTTTAACCTCCGTGTTTTGACTCTGAACAAACGGTCCCAGCACGTAGCCACATTTAACGCAATCATACTTGATGACGGACAGCTGTGGTAGCACACCCGTCGTTGCCGTGACAACACCTAGCGTGCGTACAAGCTGATTCAGATGAAGCTTTCGGAACGTGCGCAACTCCTCCACCAGCGGAAGATCGGAAATGCGAACATGGATTTCGTTCGTTACTCGCTCGTACGTTGGGTAAAGGCTTAACACCATCTCCTTCGCCACCTTGTCCATAATATCGAGCATCTGGAATGGTGCCTCGGGCAAAAAGTACGCCAGTACATGCTGATTGTGCGCCAAATCAGTGTACGATACAACGAAGCTGGAATTGTTCTGTTCACACATACGTCTGATCCGTTCCCGGTACACGTAGTGACCCTTCTCGTCAACAAACGTACGCAAGAAACTGTTAAATCGGTTCGAAATTTCCGTCCTTGGTGCCAACATGGAAACCCATTCCTTGATACTGTGTCCCTTTGTATCTTCCAGATTTTCGATCGATTCCACCATTTCCGCATCGGTTTCGGTTTCCGTACCGATTTCAGCCGCTTTCTCAGCAGCTCGCCGTTTGGCTCTTGGGATGTCATCATCGTCGTCGCTTTTGTCGTAGAACAGATCGCTTTGATCGCGATGGACTCCCGCTTCACGATCGCGCCGCCGCATCTCGGCCTCAGCCGCGGCACGATCAGTTTGCGAGATGTCACTGTACTCTTCCGTGTCCAGGTCGTCCATGTCGTACCGATCGAGATGTGGAGCAGGACGATAATCCGCCTCCATGTTATCACCGAACAGTTCTTCTCCATCCTCTTCCTCTTCCTCGTAAACCTCCTCACGGACAGTGGTGTCACCAAGGATTTCCGCTTCATCTTCGAACGGTTCGAAATCACCCACCGGAGAAGTCATGCCCGAGCGAAAGTTTCGTCGGTCCATGTCCGACGGTAGGTTCGGGGCTGGAGAGCTTGGTGTATCCTTCGAATGAGTACGAATGTAGCAATGATTAAATGAAAATTATACACCACCCACACGTTATCGCAAATGTTAAGCAATCTTTACACACTTACCGACATTATGTTTATGTGTTAACAACGAAAAGACAACAAAAACTATCCAGAAAACCACAAAGTTAAGACACGATATCGACACTAAACGGAATCGCAACAACAACGCTCTGCAATAGATAAGTTGCGCGCGCAAATTTGACATCCATGCTGTGACAGGACGCTCGTACATAAGGTAAGCTCAAATGGAACACATTTATTGAATTGTATTTTGTTAAGAATGAAACATAATTAAATTAGAATGTGTGCAAAATCAATTAAAAATAGAAAAATCATTATTTATTCAAAAAAATGAGTTAATTAATAAAAGAGGAAAAAAGTTTTGTCCTGGTAGAATCCTGCTGATCCCACTGTGAGAGCAACATTAATTCAGGGTTGTGTACATAAACATGCTTGCAACATAAAGCATGTTTACAAATTTCTTTCTGAATTCGTAATTTTCATTTTTTAAATAAAACTTTGACCCGAATAGTTTCCGATGGGACTCACGTGGCAATAAAAATACGAAAGCGATTGTCCAACAGTTTAAGAAGATAATTATTCAATTTGTTCTTTTAAAACTCTTTGTGAATCAGGGGCGACCTGGTTCCACGCGAAACGACAGGTTTCCAGCCGGAACTTCTTCTCGTAGCAAGGACTGACTATCCGGGCACAGGGTAAAAATAAGTCTAGTAAATCATAAATTACCGCCATGACCTTAGACTTCGTTAAGCCACAAGGGAGAAAGAATCGCTTTATGGAATTTCTTTTAATTTAAAAGACAAATTTCTATTACTAGATTGTATGATATCTGCTAGCAATTTAGCAGTGCTTTATTAAACATACATATCTTTCAAGAACATTAATTATTTGGATGCCTTAACAACTAATCCGTTTCGCGGTTCAAACTACGGTTCGTCAACGAACTCGGCAACCATCTCATTTACGATATCGTCAATGTTTTTAGCTTTCCCCGTGCCATTGCAGTTGTCTTGCGAAAGTTTGGCCTTTTTCGCTGATCCACCTTCTGCTTCATCATCCTTCGTTTGCGATGTAATGGTATGCTTTGAAGGAACCTTTGCCACATCCACTTCCTTTACACGTAAGTCCACTTCCATCGCAGCTTCCACAACATCGTCTTCATTTTGCTGTTCCTCATCACTATCCAGTATCGAAACAACAGCAGAATCTTCGGGTTTATCATCATCATCATCTTCGTCCGTGCGATGGATGACCCCTTCGTCATAACAATCCGTTCCATCCGGCACAGCAAGCTGTGGTTCGTTTGCTTTTTCTTTATCATTAGTATCATCCAACGAGGATACGGTTACGTGTTCTACCCATCCATTAGAATTCGGGTTGGTAGTTTCTTGTTCGTCGTCAACACACATCGATTCATCGCTCGCTTCCGTTACGGCTAGCGATTCGTTGATTTCTCCATCGCTTTCGTATTCTATTTCTTCAGTGTTATTAGTTTCCAACTTTTTCGGTGAAATACCACTTGGTGGTATGAGTGGCGATGAATTTACAGCATCGATACTATCATTACCTGCATAATGTCCATTTCCATTGGTGGTATATTTTATTGTTGCTGATTGCTTCACTACCATCATTGCCAACGGGTGTTTGTCTTTGTTTGCCAACGCATCCTTAATGGCAGATTTATCTGCGGGGAAGTATAGTGTTTCCTTCCAAGGATGTACCACCAGTTCCATCGTGCGAGCTAACTCAGCTGCCACGGAACGTACAACCGTGCTAGAATCGGTCGTTTGCAGTGTGTTGAAAATGTAGCTCGCATACTGCAACGGTGGTGGACAGTGATGGTGTGGATTCACAATCAGTGCCGCATATGCGCGTAGCAGAGCTACACGTACGTTATCGTTACTGTAAAGCCCAGTTAGCTGATGGTTTGATACGAGCGAAAAACATAGCGGAACTAGTTTCTCCTCCAAGAGCTTATGGGTGACGGGCTTTATGAAGCAACCAGCCGACTGAAGGATAACGGATAGGCATTCTAACGCCGCCTGGCAAAGTGTTTCGTTCCCTACATCAATGAGCTCGTCCTTGTGTTCCGAAATTCCGCTCTTGTTCGAATGGTTTTGATTGAGAGCCGTGGCCGCATTCTGTTCCTTTTGCAGCTTCCTCTTTGCTCTGGACGACAGTCGCTTATTGCCGCTTGCACCCATCTGCAGCGTTACCTCACTTTCGTACGGGGTAAAGTCTCGCACTATTTGCTCCAGCAGTGGCTCGTTTACCATCTCGATGGTACTGCCGTAACGCATCTTTTCGCACCACAGCTGGATACTTTCGTAAATCTTCTTTCGCAAGCGGGTAAAGGACTTTTTCGTGCCTTCCGAATCGTTCCGCTTGCCTTGTGTCGCTCGGAGACATTTTGGGAATATTCCACAAATTGACTCGCCAAACATTAGCATATTGGTACCGAGCGCCAGCACTAACCCATCCAACACTTCCAGCAGCCCAACGTGGATTGATGGTAGGAATGTTCCGAAGGCAATGTTTTCCGCAATCGGATTTTTGCCCATCGCTTCACAGGACACGGACAGCCCACGGAGGATTAGATTCAATGCTTTGAAGGGGGTAATCGGTTTCGGAACGGGGTACGCTCCCACAATGGCTTGATCAAGGAAAGTTATCAAATTAACGGCACGAATCGCCAGTAGCTGAGCTTTGCAGATAGGATGGATATTGTTCGGCATTGGCGATAGCTTTAAACATTCCAAGTTTTCCTCTTCATCGAACGTTTCGGGAGTGTGAGCAAATATTTTGTTCAACAGATCGTGAATCGTGTCGACAAGTTTAAGGTAGTATTCTTGCCAGGCTTTCTTATGCAAGGTGCCATGCTGACCGCCACCACGAATCTGCTGCAACAGCAGCAAACAGCGGGCCGTTCTGTTGATTACGACCCGGTTAGTAGAATCGACCAAAGAGTAAAGGAACGATTCGATACGATTTTTCATTGGACCGCATGCACCCGGATAATGTTGCATTGCCACTTCCAGGAAGCTTAAAGCGGACGGTACCACCGACGGTGGTATGGTAGATCCGACAGATTCCAACAATTTGGGTAAATTGCTCACAAACAGTTTGTGCAGTTCGTTCGAACCCAGAGAACGATGGATAAGTTGCTGCAAAAGTTCGTACACAAGCGGAATTGTTTGCTTTGGGCCACGCTGGTTACACACTTTCAAGCAAATGTTCATGTAGAATTGAGCCTTATCTTCAACGATATCCAGTGGGCAGTTGGACAGAAGGTGAGTAAGAATGTTCAAACCACGATCACGCATGCTGGCCCCGGTTATCAATGCGCCGATTCTAGCGAATATTCTATCCAAATCATTTTGAGGCTGCAAATATAAGAAACTATAAAACTTCCCTTCAAAACTGTATGCTCAGAGCTGCCGCTTCCCACTTACGTCTGTCCAAAATGATTGATGTTCGTCCAAATTGTTGAGAAATACGGCCACTAAACTATCGTCACTGTCGAGAATGCTTCCAAATAATTGTCCGACGCCTTCCATAGTTATCCAAGTAAATAAGACGATGCAAAACACGCAAATATTATCCTAGTTGTATTTATTCACTTTGCGGTACACGTGCGCCGCCAAGAATGTAAACAATGAAACCAGTGACAGTGCTGTGCAGGGTTGCTTTGAATTGTAAAAATGTCATTGGGTACATTGGACGATTTATACCTCCCGTTTCAACAATTATGTTTTTCATATTTGAAAATATTTTTTTTACTATTTGTTTGAATAATTTTGTTAGATAAAAAGCACAGAAAAGCGAATTATAACACATAAAACAAAATTTCCAAAAGTTTCGAATTTTGTGCAAAGTTCAATGTTTTTGTAGGTGGGTAAAAACGAGGGCTAGAATTTATTCAGAGAATTTGTCGTAATCTCTACGCAACTGTTTGAATCATTTCCATTACTTCGTTATTAGCGTGTGCAGTATATCTATTTAATTTAAATATTCTCCTTCACGAATTGTTCGGTAATTTGTAAACCGAATTTGCGATAAATGTAAATCGGTAAGCTGTAGGCTCTACTTCGCGCGTACGTGGTCAATGGCAGCGTGCTTAATTTGTCAACTCTTTTAATTTATCTTCCAGCTCGAACTTCCATCGCATGTACGCTACCTTCATGCGGTCCCAGACGTTTTCAAACGAGTCCATGGCGGGTCTCACATCCAGCAGTGCAAATTTGTACTTCTCGTCCACCATTCCACCGTCGTAGTAGTCGATCACGTAGCGCACATCCTTGCCGCACCGATCGATGATCCAGTCGTGTCGATCGAATGGCAACTCGTACCCCATCATGTTGCGAATTTTCGCCCGCGGACTGTATTCCGTTGCCTTTCCGCCGAAACTCTTCAATCGTGGATTACCACATTCGCGTGCATGCAGCGCTTCCCATTTAAGTACCTCCTGCCATGCCTGCTCATTGTTGGCATTGTGAATCTTTATAATGTCGTCCATATCTTTGGGTGCGAGATCGTCCTTTTCCCAGCGCCATCCTTTGCGCAGCATCGCGTTCCAGAACATTTGCTGGCTTGGGTACTGCCAGAATTCCTGCTTTCCATCGACCGTTGCCTTTGGAATTGAGGAAGTCTGACGTTCAGTAGGAAGTGGGAACGGTTGTCCGGGGGATGGATTTTGATTCGCTGCTGGCATCATGTTTAGCGGGTTTACTTCAGCTCCATCGTGTTTTACTGGGCATTCCGACACCAGCAGAGGTTGCTGTTTTTGGTGCATCGGACATTCAGGTGGTGGATTGCCGCCCATAGCTGTTTTATCACCGATGGGTGGATGTCCTTTCGGTAGCGTAGCTTCTTCGCCCTTCGTCAGTGTGCTGGGCACGATGTTGGAAGCAACCTTTTCTGCCGCTGACACCGTGTTTCCCATGGCTAGGAAAAATGTAGAGAAACAAATAATAGAATGCAGCAAAACTAGGTGCTCGGTGCATGTGATTCAATGCAGCCGGTAGGTTACATAATTGAATAATTAAAAACTGATCTTGCATTTTAACAAGTTGTACACACTCAGTTTACCTGTGGGATTGTTTAATTTGGCGAAAAACTAATCAAACTTGGCCAAATCGGAAGGTTATCTGTAAAATTACCCAAGTTTTCGTAACTTTGATTTTTCAATGTGATTTGTGTTATGACTTCTGTAGGATGTTATTAAATGTCAACCGTTTGTTTAGAGTATACAGTTCAGTGCTTCCCAGCCGAAAGCTTTCGCGGTTGGTGCGTAAAAATAAAAGCTCTGAGCTTTTCCATTTATTTACGAAATTATTTGAATGTTTTATATTTTACATCGAATTGGAGTTATTTTTTCAGTGTCTGATCTCAAGTAAATATTATCTTACACCAACATATAAATATTTCCATGAAAATAGATATTGCGCTCCAAGCACTACGCAGCGTAACGGCACTATTACAGTGCTGAACGTGACTGTAAGGCCACGTGTGCAAAAATAAGAAACAGAGTTAAAATTTGCTGTAAATAGCAGAGAAATACACAACGGTCCTCCTTGCAAGAGTATTTGTGATCATTGTAAAATACTCTTCTAGTTCCTATTTCGTTTGAAAGACAGATTATTAGATTATTTTCAATGGGCTTTCAGTCTGGCGGCTACATTCTTCCACTTCTAGACAGATTGACCCATGTTTTGAAGGGAAGTACATTGGTAATCTAAGCATTTGAATCGGAAGAAACTGTACTAACCGTAGGTAATGAACAATCTTCATCCACCAAGACTTTTGTGCTGCGTTTGCCATAATCCCTCCCCATATCTCATGAACCAAGCTTGCCTCGAAGCGCTGCTTCTCGCCGGGTCCTTATCGGACACTTGAACATTAAGCAAACGCGCTGAGAACGGAACGGTGATAAGCATTATCGCCAAGCCAGAGTCCCCACTTCGATTGCAGCGATCTCGCCAACACGTCTCGCTCTATGTTTCTGCTGTAATCTTTACACCTCGCCAGCGCACGGATTCGCCGCTCAAGCGTCTCTCCGATCACCAAGACTCTATTTTAAGAACCAGTACAGCCATTTCGTTTGTCGGCCGATAGTATAGTCCCCAGGATGTGTGCAGTCGAAGCAAACCTGTTGTTCACCAGATCCATCGATAAGGCTCGCTCACCCGTCAGACCGGTGGCCATTGTTGGGTGGGTGCTGTTTACTTCGCTTGGACGACGAACGAATATGTTGACGGTGTAGTCGAACGCCAACGAAAGTTGCACACACTGCGTGAGATTGTGATCGCAGCGAATGCATCGCCACAATGCAAATCCTCCCTACTAATTAGGGAGTTTCACTAGTGTGGGATTAGGAATTTCCCACCATCACGATCACGATGGTCACCCCGAAGTCGTGAGAAGCATTTGTATTAAAAAGATCGTTTTGCGATGATCGATTTGTCTCAAATACGAGATGCATTGTACAGACAATATTTACTAACTCAGAACAGAACAAACTATTCATTGATTTATGATTATGATTAAGATGTTTTTACCACGTTATTTATGTGTGTATGATCAAATAGATTAGCCTTAAAAGGTAAGTAAGAGGAACTGCTCATAGTAAATCAAATCTATCTGAAAAAAAAAACCGATTAAGAGTAAGTTTTTATTTACCCCGTTTTGTTTCTGTAACAGCTGCAACCCACGTGCAGTGAAAAGGAAAGCAAACATTTAAACGCATGCCATTCGACACGTTGTCATTGTAGATTTTTCCCCAGCCCGTAACATCACGTTGAACGTCACATGGAAATTGGAACGTTTTCAGACACCAGACCAAGAGGTTGTGGTTACAACGAACCTAATGCGTATCGGCAAACGCGTTTGCCGATTGCCTGGGGACGAGACAAACGGAACGTTTTTGCTCCGAAATTGGATCGCCATTGTAGTCGCGGTGGCTTTACAGTGCGAACACATTTTGCACATTCTAACGCGGACGTACACGTGACAGAGAATGTACACAAAGTACGGTGCCAGTGCTGGTGTTTATGCTTCTGTTGGGGCGAATGGTGTATGTAGGCGTTACTTTTGCCAATGGTGGTCCCCAATACAAGGAGCAGTAAGATCTTGTAGCTCTATTGGTAAGGTAGTATTTGTCGCAAACTATTTACGTATGAATGAAGTTTATGGGCGGAAATAAAGCGCCTTTAATCGGTACAAGTTTATTACAAGTCTGCCATTGTTTTTTTGCTATTAAATTCAGCAGACTGTTCGCTGTGCGGTTTTTCTTTTTGCTTTAATTACTTTATTAGCCACAAGACATTCATTTCTGGTAGCGAAACAATTGCGTAACTTGAGTCCGTTTACTTCAGCAACGGTTCCGCAATCGCAAACGTTGAGAATCCATTCCAACTTTCCATGGGGTACGTGGCTGATAAGGGATGGTAACGTGTGCACTCACGCTACTGATACGGTCCAAGCATATTTTTCCCTGCTCTTTAACCATTGGCCTATGAATGGGCTTTACGGGTAGTGAAACGATGTTGGTGAGGTCGAAAAATAATACTTAATTTGCGATAAAAGAAGGTCCTATTTATTGGGTGTTTTGGGGATCTTTCACATTCTTTTTTAAATTTATAAGAGATAATGTAATGTTATGATGCACTTTGTCATTGCTAAAGCAAGTGTCACGTTTTTTTTCTAAATTAAAAATATAATCTTTACTGAATTATCTAAACAATTCTATCACAAATCCAACGTTTATTGTACTGTTTACCGTTGCTATTTTAACGATGGAGGCGCATGGTGTCAAATAAAGCAACAAAACTAAGGAAGAATTCCACCACAATCGATAAAGCATGCCAACAAACAGAGTGTTATCTGGTGTTTTGTGCGTCACGTCCTTAAGCTTATGAGAGCTCACCCTCAGTTAAAGCTTCTCGTATCTCGTGACCAGATTCTTGCCACTCTATCTCTCCTAACCAGCTCGTGGGCTCGTGAACAGAATGGGCCCGACGGTAGATAACGACCGGTAGCCGTACTGCCAAAACAGCGACCATCACTTACTGCCCTACAGCTACACACTTCCACGAGACCTTCGTGAAGGTCGTAATGTGTATGGTGGAAACTAGAAATTCGCGTGATAATTGATGGCTGGCACTGTTTGACGACAAGCTTGCGACCAGGTTGACCGACCAGTTTGGCCGATAAAAATAGACAAAGCAAAAAGTGTGGTTGGGCATCGTACGGAAGCAACTGATAAGCAGAGGTAAACAGACAAATAATGAAATGAATTTACATGCATGACCAGGATAAAGAGTGGCGTAGATAAACCTGATGTTCCCGTTGCTGATTACGATTAAAGTACAAATAAGGAGAAGTTACCCTAGTCTTACCAAAAAACTTACAAACAATAGAGACGGGAGATTAATTCTTCTTCTGCTTATCGATTCATCGACACTCTCGAACGGTGATAAGTCGTCTCACTTATCCAGTTTAATGTCGCTCATGCAACCCAGTTAAGTCGCTACACAAAGCTATCCATCGTGAGACGTACGTAAAACCATTGTAAGAAATGGGTAAAACAACTCCAACTAAAATGCAAATCCTTCCATGTGTACTATGCCCATGGCTGTTGACGTCATGTGCACGTGGCACCGCACCAGGTATACCGTAGCGCATACGGTAACGCAACATGGCCAACACTCTTTGGCGTTACACGGCGGCGTGACATTTGGCATTTGAAACCATTGCGGACAAATGAGACACATTTCCTGCATCGTGACCGACCGACTGGTACACGATATGCTTCCTTTTCTTTTCTTTTTGGTTTGGAAAGTGTGTAACGCACTAAAACACTGATTGCCGAATATTTGAATTTGGAATCGATAAGTGTCAGCGTCGTTGGATGACATTTTTAGTAGTAACACTGGCAGAAATCACACTCCGGGTAATGCTTGGAATGGATGATTCACACGTGAAACGTGGAATGACACGTGGTACACACGTAACACAGTGTAACACTATAGCCCTGGGTACATTTGCCTTTCTAGTTCATCGTCGGCATGGGGAGGGCAAGAATAGGTAAGTTTGTTATCCTCGCGTGCACCTAGAATTGGCACGGTCAGGCACTGGTGAGTGTACCCTAAGCTGCTAAGCTATCACGCCTTACGTATGATTACGTTACGTAAAACAGTACACTGGCCATCATTCTACCCTCTGTTGCCTTGCTGTCCTCGCTGGAATGTTGGAGAATCTACGCGAAATCGAATATTGGCTGCATGTTATAATTACGATGAAAAATTGTGTTTTTTTCTCTACTGTTGATTTCGATCATCATTTCACATTAGCGTAGGCCCGTTAGTTAGTGTAATATTATTCACTAGTCATTAATGTACCTAATGACTTCATGTAGAGAATGATCACCATCCTACGGTGATCGGAGGAGGTGATCGAAGGGTGTGATATCGTTTATATGTAAGACGGAATTTACTTTGCAAACGTTTTCTAGAACGTTTTGGTAGTGAGAATGAGTTTTTTTTTTCGATCGTGACCCGAAGCATAAGGCTAACCTACTCCATTGGTCTAGACATCGTGCGATTGCTATAGTTCCACGAAGAGTTTTGCGGTTGCTTTAAAAACTAATCAAGACCCCCTTGTGCTCGGCACCGATAGCCTTTACCAAAAACAGCTGCTCTGAGGTTGTACCGAAGTCTCGAAAGGTTATCTCGGTTTTTGGTGTGTAGAAACAGAATTTGAAAAAAAAAGAAAATACCCATTGGAAGATTATTTTTTTCTCGGTCAGTTGGACATTCCACGGTTTGGTAATGGCAATATTATTTGCGACGCAACAACGATCTTCTCCACTAAAGCCATGATTCAAAGTAGACAACTTCAAAGTCTTCCAATATTACTTTAGTAATAAGTTTTACTAGAACACTTTTACAAATAATTACTATTGTTTCTCGAACTATCACGAAATCTGACAGCTGTCATTGCGTGTGCGTCAGAGCTGACAGCGGAACGAAACTACTAATCCACGCAGCCAATCTGTAACGATCGATACGTGCGCACTGATATTACTTTGGTTCGCTACATTATAGTGTTTTGCCCAGTCTTTCCTGTTCCGAATACACGGTACACACAAACACACACCGCTTCGAACCTTTCACAGTTCCTGTTCGAACGGCAACGGTACAGAAACCACTTTTAACAATCGCAGGGAGGTAAATGACATTCCATGACATTGAAAGAACGTGTTTGGCGAGCGTGCCGATTTATGTTGTCTTCTTGCTGTTTGGGGTGTTTCTCGTATACGCCGTCTGACAATCTCACCCAAAATGCCAACCAAACAATGGGAGCCACAACGCACGATCAACGCGTCGCAAACACGTGCGCGATGGTGAGACTCGTTTAGTCGAAGTTTGTCTGTGGGGCCTCTTTCTTTCCTTTGCCTTGTTTGCGATATCTTGTTTTTTGCTTGTTTTTTTTTTCGTTTGTGCGCTAGACTACAATTTCCTTGTTTCACCCAGCACGTTTAGATCGGTGTGGTCGACGAAAAGTAACGCTGCAGAATAAGCTCCCGCGAGCGATGGCGAGATCCTAGCTGGTTCGGTTCTTAATACAACATTGTTTCCTAGGGTTGTTGACGGCCGCTACGATGTCGATAATGGAGCTGTGAGGGTACACAGAGCCGGTTTCTATTAAGCCGGTCCTGTGCCGATGGTTCCAAAAGCAATTAATCGTACGAGTTGATACAAACTAATCTAACACCTCACACTGATGCGTACGCACGTTACAGTTGTAAAATCAAAATTGTTTTAATTTCTAATTAAAAATAATTTTAAATTAATTAAAATATCTCAATATATATATTAAACATTCCATTCCAACATTCCACATTTAAGTTAATCTTCTAACTCCATTTTAGGTAAGCACGATGTCACGCATCCTCCAACACTACGGCACCTGTACTGGCCCGCTGCGACACGATGGGGCAAAGCACGTTTTCCGGTCACGCTGCCGGTGCGCAATTTCAAATGTCAAACGTGCACCATTCCCTCATCGAATGGGTTCACCGGAACGGCCATTTTTAAAGTAAACCATTTTTCGTGGAAGATCACGCGGGGTAGGAAAGCTGACGACGTGGGTCGTATGCCGTTCGCAAGCTCGAAGGAGCTCTCGCGCGTACGCTCTTATCATTCAACCCGGTGCGCGTAATCCATCACAACCGGCAACCCGGGTTTTTTGCGAACCAATCACGCGGGCACGTGATAGGGCCTGCAGGAGGGGTTGGGAAACTTTACACTCCACAAGGGACACGAACGTGATATTCGGATCGGTTGAGGAAGGTTTTTCTATTTACCCTTCACGCCCTTAACCTGCACTGTTCGATTTGTTGGCCTAGCTTTCGATGCCTTATCGGTCGTTCAATCATTTGCTTGCAGGGTTTTTTTCTTCTTTTGTTGTTGTTGTTATGTGCATCTGTGTGAAACGGAGATATTGGTTGAAGAATATATAAATGACTCAGAAAACAAAAAAATAACACAAAGACAGCCACACGGGACACATTGATCGCTCGAGAGGACACATCATCACAAATGGATGCGTATCAAGCAAATGTTATCGATAAGATAAATAGCCCAGAATTAAGTTGTCGGGTGAGATTGGCACAGAAAGCAACACATTTCGACCAAAAACATTTAAATATTTTCGTTATGTGTTAACAAAATTTCCATACGTGCCGTACGCAAACAAAGACGCATCAATCATTATGTGCCGCGTTTGATCAGCAGGTGTAAAGCAAATGGGCTGGACAGGTAACGCTGTCCATTAAAACCCCTACGGAATGCAACAATTCTAATGGGCGCGTAATTAATTCGCTGACTCACCGTTTGTGGTATCACCAGACGCGATCCGGCTACCGTTGCCGGGTGATAGAATTGTTTCGGTTTTGTTTTCGGTTTTTTCTTTTTTCTTCCGCAAAAAAACCCCCCGTAACATGGTCATTGGGGAAAATGGATGCACAATAGCCACGTGCGACGACGAGTGATTGTTCGGAACAGCTTTCAGGCGTGAAATGAGCTTCTGCGACACTTGTTGAGGAGTTGTGTTGATAACACGCATATGAGTGTGTCGTTTGGTTAGGGCTTCCTTCAGGGAGTTCATAATCATATACAGCCTAAATATTTATAAACTTCCAATATAAATCATCTTGCTGCTTAAGTGACGCTCGACTACCGCTTAAAAACGGAAATTTTTGGGATTTTTTTTAACAATATTTTTTCCGTCATATTTCAAATGTTTTTTTATTGGAAATATTTCATCTATTAAAACAAAGAAAATATAATTTAAAATACAATAACTCATCGACAAGAAGTAATCAATTGTGTGAGGAATATCTGGTGAAAATTTTTAATGCATCGGTTTACAAATGTACGTGAAATTCTGGGTTTGCGAAAAATTCTTTGTGCTGTAACTACGTAATTTATACATTTATTGTTTTAAAATTTAATATAATATTTTTACCAAATAGTCGAGGAACTTTAGGCTTTAAAACATGATATTCTTTTACTATTTTTACCTACATACCGACTCTACATCTATATCTCCCATATCGGCACAACAAAAGGCGGAATTGGCAAAATGGTCGGTTACCGCTATAACCAGACCATCATTGAGTTGGCGACAACCATCTAGCGTACCATTGACCTTTTGTGGTACATTATTCGTAACACAAACCGCACATCCGCAGGTGGCTTCCGAACCGTATCCACGTGATCTGAGTGAAATGGAAAAAGACACGAGACACGGGGCGTTATAAAAAAAAACTCACCCCATTCTGTGCTTTACGCCTGGTTTTTTTTCTTTTCTGTGCTGAACACGCACATATGGAAAGGATGAAAGATTCTCTCGGCTGGCCAGACAGGTGAGTGAGATGACGGCACCGTGCACTGTGGTTTGAGGGAGGATTCAGTATTTTGCGTTTCTTCACTCGCACAAACCTACCCCCCGAAAAACTTCGGCCAACCCTTAACACACAATGGCGTGACACGCGGTCACACGCGAGCAATGAATGATTTCGCGCTAGTTGGTATGCGTATCGTGTAGCGCATCGGTTTCGCGTGTGGGTTTGTTGGGCAACGCCGCCGGAAACGTGCGGGGTAGGAAACGGACGTCGGTTGGGTGCAAAGTCACGTTATTTTCCACACGGTGCCAAAGCAAATAGACTGCCCCTTCTCTAGCACGTTTTCGTTCCGTTGGGTACCGCGGTCGAGATCGCATATGTATATGCACTACCACTGTTGCGGATCTTTATCAGCTATGCTCTCGTGCCGGCACACCGCCTAACGTAACTAAGGCGGAGAGTTGGTGAGCAGGCGATATAGAGAATGATGGTTGATGCAGGGCTTTTCATGAAATGTGGTTGGGAAATGTGAAATGTTCCAAAAAAACAGGACCGGGTATCAAATCCCTTTCGGAAGGTCCCCCCGTAGCAAAGACTGACTATCCAGGTACGTGGCAAAAATAGGTCTAGTTAGCCAGAAATGGCTGGCATGATCTTAGAGCCCTTTTAGCCAAGCAGAAGAACAAAAAAGGGAAAACTATTAGTTTGGAGTTCGTTATATTGGCTTCGAAGACCATTGACCAAGACCATTCCAAGACCTAGACCAAAGTCTACCCAGATTCGTCATTGGAATAAGTTTATTGACCCATTATACAACAGTTGAAGCACTTTGTCGACAAACTGACCGCACCTGTTTACTTACTTACGGACTTATTTACGGACTGACGTACCGGCACGTGTATTCAGTGTATTTATTAGACGGACGGCAGCGGATTTTAAGGGAATTGTCCCGTCTGTGGAATCCTGACTGGATTTATAAATGTATTTTATAATCATTAAATAAATCTACGAATAGAACATAATACGTTCGAGTTCATCATAGCGCCTAGTGATGAGTAAATTATAAATTTTGCCGGAGTCGGTTCGGTCCGACTCCGCCGCCAACTGGAGTCGGAGTCGGAATGACTCACGGGAGGAGGGGGTGAGGGTGAATCGACTCCTGTTGAATCTGATCGAGTACGATCAACTCCGATCGAGTCGATCGGACTCATATGGACCCATCTGGACCCATTCGGATTCATTCGGACTCGATCGTACTCGGAGTCGGCCGGACCCGACCGGACCCGCCGGAGTCAATTTTGATTTTTAGTCGGAGTCGGAACCAATTTTTCATACGCGGAGTCAGACTGGATCCACAATTCCACTCCGGATTACACATCACTACATCATAGCCGGTACGTACATACATACTATACTTTATGTACAAGGAAAATCGAACCCGTGGAAAACACTTCATTAGCGAACCCTGCATCTAGTGTGCGAGAGTAAAATTCCGGCTCGCATTCTTTCATCGCACGCATCGCACCATAAAATTGGTGCTGCGAGCGAGCGAGCGAGCGAGAGTTATGCGAGCATGTGAGCGAGCGACCATTCGCGGTGTTGCATGTGTTGCGTGCCGTGTGCCTGTATGTGTGCGGCTCGGAGAGTATTTTAACAATGACAGTCGCGAGCGCCCGCCTCTTTTCGACATTCATCCGCAGCTTCTGTCGTAGTACACGTGGTGTAGGAAAAATTCCACTGACCAGTCGCGACCGCTAAAGCTACAATTTTGTCGCTGCGCTCTGTGTGTGCCTTTGCTGTTCCATGGTTTTGTTGCCGCGTCGGATGTAATGTGGCTTGATTGATTGAATCAACCGTACCGACAATAGTAGTGCCCGTCGCTGGTCACTCCCGTATGCCGGAAAGTACGAATCGGCTCTGTGTAAGCAAATGGTTAAATACGGTTCACTAAAACAGTGCGTGTGTTGATTGGAAGTGGAAAGTTTGTAGAAAAACGGGTGGAGAAAAACAAAGGAGGAAGTTCCAATCGGCTTAATGCGGTAGTGTGGTGTAGTTACAGCATTTCAACAAGGAAAGCTCTGGAAGTGCATTTTTCTAGTACGGCTTTGCTACGAGAACTTAATCAGAATTCAATCCATTCGTCGAAACGAACTGGAGAGTGTGTGTAGGCAGCAGCAAAAATACCATTCCAAGTGGATGTGATTATCGATTGATAATAACCCAAAAAAAAAAACGAAGCAAAATCACACGTGTCGACAAGTGAGATTCTATTTTTGTCCGATCAGCAAACGGGCAGACGCGTGTGGGAAGAATTCCGTTCGTACACGAGAGAGGTGCAGAGAAGAAAATCAATCAAAAAAAAAAACCGGGCCATCAGATTAGTGTGAGGAACACCATCAGCGAGTAACCAAGTTTGGCAAGGCCTACTACACTCGCGTTGCTGTAAACCAGTGACATCCGGTAGCAAACAAGATCGATCTGTGCACAACGGTAGTGTTCCCGGTATAGTAATAGACCGTGTGTGTGCGTGCAGTTTGTTTTTTTTTGCAGTCCGAAACGGAAAAGCAAGCGCCCGTTCCAACGCAGCAGGCAGATCGACGCATCGTTTCCGGTAGCAACGAAAAAAACCCGTCTTCATGTATAAGTTCTTCGTGAATTCCAGTGTGAAGTACATAATCAAGTAGAATCGTGTTCTAACCGCCTATACTGCGTCCGGCACAAAAGTGTCTCTGTGGGTGTGTGCGTGTGTGTGTGTGTGTGTTCGCGTTATATGCGTGTGTATGTGTGTGCGTGTGTGTGAGTGATAGAAAAGAAAGAAACCAAGCAAAATAAATTCACCAGTGTTCCAGAGGTGTTTAAGCCAAGCTGAAGAAGAAAAACCCCTTGCGAAAAGGCGGGTGAAAAGCGCCCAACACGTGTGGTGCCCAGTATAAGGGTAGTTTTTGTTTGCGGTTAATAATATTTCGGACAGCTTCGGGGCGACTACCGAGCGTCGCCGGCCCATCGCTTCTTTTTCCATTCCGACGTTACCTTCAACAACGGATTTCATGTGTAAAGCGGCAGCGCACGGGAAGAATACGCTCCTGCTCGATAACAACAAACGTGTCCGTTCGTTTTTCCGCAAACCACGCTACACGCACTTCTGCTCCGTCTGGTACATCATAGAGGGACGGTCCGGTACGAGGAAAACACCGCACGATCCGTTGGTCTGTATCGGCCGTACATCCGCAACATCCCGTCGGAAGCCGCTGCAACATCAGCGCCGTAACGAGTCTAATCAGCAGCACCGGTGGAAACCCGTACAAACTGTCCCGTAAATCCATCCCGACGTCCGTGTACCGGCGTTATTCGATGTACGAAGTGTAAACAGTTTTGTGCATCGTACCATTATTGAGAGACTCATCAATATTCGCCCAAAGAGACGCATTAGCTCACAAGCAGCAGTACGCGACACGTTTGGATCTCGCGTGTGATCTCGTATTAAACGTGTGTGTGGTTCTTCGCCTGTGTCACACCTTATTTACGCATCGTGGCATTTCTGTGCGCAAGCTGCAGCTTTGCAGCTGAATAAGTGCATCGTGCCTAGCTAGTGTGTTTTAGTGCTCTCGCGTGCGTCTGAGTGCTTTCCAATAAATCGCAAAGTTTTCACCCAGAAAAAAAATCACAAAATAGCCGTGAAGAACAGCTTCCATCTCGCTTTTTGTTGGTTGCGTGATTAACGTGGAAAACCCAAGATCCCGTGGTGTGATCATTTTCCAAACATCCATTGTTAAAGGAGTGCGGAGTGTTCCAATCATGGAAGCGTACTGGGAAGCAACGAATGGTCATGCACCGCATTCTTTGAAATATGAGAGGTACGTATACAGTGGGTTTGTTTTTGGTTGGGACAAAAGCTCTAGATTCACTGATCATCCGTGGCGTGAAGAAAGAAAACACGATCTAGTAAGCATCGCCCGAGCATGGTGATGCCGGGACTTGCGTCTCAGCCTACTTCCCAATATATTTATCACTCCACGCTTGTGGCGCCTCGGCTAAAAGAAGAAATGCTGATGCGAGTCTTGGTGTGTATGTGAGAACTAAATAAATATCCTGAAGTATACAGGGAGTTGTACATGGCGGCGGTTGTGGTGGGGAGTCGTTTGGTATGATAAATTCTTGACCTCTGTCAAGGTTGCTTACCTAGCCGAGTACGAGTTTTGATGGCTGCTGAAGAACGTTTGGGACCGGTTTGGGACGCGAGATCAAAAGTGCTGACAGTGCTGCAAACGCAGCGCGCCACGATCCTATGTTTCGAGTGTTCCAACGTGTCCATGTGTATTGCTATGTGTACGGTTTATTTATATATCGAATTACAAACGATTTTAAAGCAGTGAAACTAACGAAATGTTTATTCGCTAAACGGGAATGATTTTACCAGGGTTGGGGCGATTTATCTACAAAACAAAAAAATACTAAATTTTCCTTCCACCACAAACAGGATTAAAAGTTATGAAGCCAGCAATTTAATCAATGACGTTAAACGGTACTGCAGTAGAGGCAACCAGTGTGTTAACGACACTTGTCTAAGTGGACAAAGCAATGCGCTCCACACACTTACTCCACGGGCGCGACAAGTGGTCACGTGTAGCGGAGAAGGGATTAAACAGTGCTCTACCGATACCACCAACACAAATATGGCCTCGCGTCTACTTCCCTGTTCTTCTTTTTTTGCAAAATCTACAAAACCTCTCCTCCTTTCGTTGGGTGCTAATCGGGCCGTGTAGATGTGCAACCACTTGAGCCTGACGTCAGAGTGTCAAGGGGGGTGATTTACCCTACCCCACCTCCCTCCCGCCCACTCCGAACCCACGTCCAGCGGCGCAGGTTTACTCTTGTGGGCAATATACTTAAGCCTGTCCATTCTGGACCCGCTCCCCATTGCACATTGTTGAAGTGTATATAAGGGGCGGAATGTGAACCGAAAGCAAACAAATAAAGGCGCGTCGCCTAACAATAACAACAGGTCGGTTTTTGATAGTGCGTTTTTTTTCTAATGCTCTCCACGAATTCACACGGCACAGAGAAAGACGTACGATACCGGCAACAAAACTTCAAAAGTTAACTCCCATCTTGGCTTGGCTCGCGTTTAGTACCGGGCGCCGCCACCGTCCACTTGTTGTTGGTGTACTCTGGCGGCTTATCAACAATGGAGTGCGATGTATGTGTGTGTGTGTAGTGGTGGTAGATAAGCGTTGCTGCGTGTCGCACATCCAGACAGAAGAAAACTTCACTTCCAAGGAATAGACTGCCGAAACGTGGCCAAGTGTTTACGGGGTCGTGTCTTTGCCTATGTTCAACACTTCGCTCCACTGACCCCTGACAGGTGCCTTCTGCATCACGGAACCGATTTCCTCCTATGGCAGGGGATGATTTAGTCACGTAGGCTATGATTTGGGAAGGGTTCCTATGATTAGGATTAGGAGTGGGATTTCTCAGTATGCGATCATCCCTACAAAGATGCAAGGTTAGGATCTTCGATCGTCTATATACATAACTAACCTTATTTTATCGGCAAACAACTCTTGTTTTCTTTTGTAGTTATCTTAATTTCTATATTGTACAACAACTTCACTTATAGGTTAAACATTTTGAGCTTGAAGTTGCTGTTTTTATAGTTGATTTACTGAACAATATTGATCGATAGCCTGGCGAGGAAATGTAATTTCAATCTGTTGGAAGAGTACGGTGTATATCTTCCCCATCACTGTACGTAGAAAGACCTAGACCGTTGGATGTTGTTGCTCTGCTACTGCTTGATGTTGACGATGCTATTTCTGTAGTACTGATAAGAGTTCATCCGCCAAGCGTCTGACGGGTGAAAAAGGTTGCGAAGAAAGAGAAAAAATAAACAACAACAGTAATGCTCATCGCGCTTGTCTCGGTTCATACAATCATAACAAACACACACACATACACTTACACACTATCTAGGGGAAATGTTATCACGTGTGGCACACGGGTGCGAGACAAACGCAAAGCACCAGGGAGAGAGAGGTGGAAGTGTCTCTGCCCGGTTGGTTTAACTGGTCCGGGGCATAGGGCAACTGCCGTTGTGCATCAAATGATCAGAGCTGGAGTTGTATGCGTGTCACGGTGGAAGACGCGTCTGCTATGCCCTCCGTCGTGTCAGGTGATCCAGGCCATGCCCAACTCCATCATGTGTGCTTTTATGCGATTGATTCCAAATGGCCCAATCAAAGCACTTGTACACAAATAATCGTTTCTGCTTGATGATCTTGTTCGTGTATCTATGTGGCGTTTTTTGCATCGTTTCGTTCGTACGATAAGCTGATTTAGTAGAGATTATACTAATTATTGGTCACATGGAAATTATTTTGCTCAAGTTGTGTGTGTGCTATGAATGGATTACGGCCTCGATATCTTATAATGCTGCTCAAACACAGCCGCTGAAGATCAAACCAGATCACAATGATCCCTCACACTCAGTAGCGTTAGTGTGACATTTAATAAACTCTTAAATAATAATGCTATTCCAGAATCTGTCCGGTATAACGCCCGTGACAGAATTCAGTCCACAGCTTAAGTTAGCGAGCGTTGTGTGCGTGGCAATATCGCTCCTTCCCTGATTACGGCACAAGCGAAACCATCGGCGGAGGTTAGAGGACGAACGAACAAACATCAGCGGCGTAATCAACCACAGTGTGATCGAGGGGGCAGAGCCGATGTATAGCTGTTGCCTGCCACATTTACACCCCGCTGATCACGTGATCTAGCATGAGTCAGCCGATGGTAAGCGTCGGAACATGGTGGCAGTTCCCATCCACAGCCCAAAGGGAATGGAAAAACCTGCGGCGCAAAAGGCTACATAATCCCTGTAAGCGTAGACCCACCCGTTACCAACGGTGGTAGTAACGCTTCAGTATTTATCAACTGACATCCGCACGGCTAACGGTGTTACTACAGCGCGAAGGTTCAAGTTTGAGTTTGCAGAAACTAACGCACACACGCACGGGTAGTGCCTCGCTATCGCTGCCCGGTTTCGGGGGGATTCACTCGCTATCTGTCTAAGTGTATACCTAACATTTTCAGCATACAATGCCCAATACTTAGCGTTGGCACACCTCACGTGTGCCCCGTTCGATAATGGGGCGATTCTGTCAATCAATCGATAAAATGCGGCAGCCCGCGCATAAGTGATGTTGCGTGATTTAAAAGTAGGTGATGAACCGTTTCTTGATAAGACGATAAGAACAGCCGGAAATGTGTTGTATCCGGTGATGGTATCGTTTATCGGTGCTGTGTAATCAATTTGCTTTCAAAAGCTACTCTTTTTTGCTTCTCACCCACTTTGATAAGTAATTTGGCAGACTCGAAGTCAACTGTTTGCGCTTCCCGATGTTGTCTTTCTGCATGGTCAAATTAAAAGCGAATTAAAAAGGTTTGATGTAAAACGTTGAGTACAGCTGACTAAACAGCGAATGGATGATCTTAACAGATGGATGGTGTTATTTTTAAAACAGCGGGAAGGGGCAAGCTATTTTTGCACGCGTTGTCCGATTGAGCATTCAGTAAAAAAACGCATAGATATTGCCGGTGGCCGTAGGGGCTTTTGTGTATAAAGTTTTTTTGTTGTTGGTTGTCGAATTCTTCGCCTCAAACCAAAAAATCCAAATCTGCTCAAAACCCATGTCACGAAGTGAATAAAATAACCCCAGGTTGAGACAGAGGATATGTTGCGCGAGCTGACGAGATTTATTCATTTGTTTTCGTCGAACACTCTCGACGTTTTGCCACAAGGCGTGTATCCGATGGGTAGAACTTTAAAGAGAAGTGTGAAAAACTTCAATCTTTATTATGAATAACCAAGGAATGGCCACGGATTTTTTTTGGTTGGTTTATGGCGAACATTGCAAAGCGTGCAAGATATCGATTTGTGGACAACGATAAACACTTTCTGCCCTGATTAATCCGTCTTTCGCAACGAAAGATCTGTTTCGTTTTTCTTCTCTCTCTCTCTCTCTCTCTCTCTCTCTCTCTCTCTCTATCTCGCGCCACGTATTGTCTGGTGAAAATCTGCCCGAACACACCGATTCACCGGTGTGATTGCGTGAGGTTTCTTTTTCACTTCTCGGTTCAAACTGGCTGTAACCGAAATTTTGTAATACTTTCACGACAAACACCGCACGCCTTAGCAACAGCGTGGTAGAGCCGAATTTCGAACTTATCTGCTGTTCTACCCTGGAAAGAACGGACACACAGCGCAACAATGGACTAAAAACAAACAAAGTAAATTACCGTGTGGCTTGATGCTTGATGTCGTCTCGAAATCGGACCAAATCTTAGCTCTAGGTACCAACCCAAGAAAAAACATGAAGTCCTCCTATCAATGAGTGGCACTAAATGTTTGGGTTTTTTTTTTTTTTGGGTGTTATGTTTTTATTTTGACTTCTACTGCGGTTGTTATAGACGTAAGAATCTTCTTTTTTTTCTGCCGATCAGCTTGAATCGAGTTTGGACGGGAATAATTGTGCGCCACAAGCGATCGGGTCAAACGGGTCGGTACCATCAGGGGGTCGTACGTACATGATGACGAAGTTGCCGACGATTCGCAACAACCAAAAACCAACCATGCGGTTTCCTTGTGGCATCTACCAAATCTACTAGAATGATCGCCGGTGTGAAAGTCCAGCCCGAACGCAGTGCATCTGTTCCTTTTTTGATTGTTGCTCTACCAAACAAAAGGTCAACACTGATAGGAAGCATGGGGATGATGATGATGATGATGGAGAGCTTGTCGGTTTGTGTTTCAGCCCACTCTAATGTGGTTTTGTTTTGCTTCCTTTTTGGCGAACAGAATATTATGCCTTTACGAATTTGATTGTGATCCGCTTGATTGTGTTCGCTTGACCACCCAAAAAACCAACCATTTTGATCATCACGATCGTGTGGTGCATCGCCGTTTAAGAACAATCCACCATCGAATTTGTGACATTTATTTTTAGTAATGCGCATGGGGTGTGTGTGTAAACAAGTTGTTTTTATCAGAGTTTTTGCGTTTGCTTATATATAGCAGAGTCGTTTGGGATACTTGAGAAGAAGAAGGTTTTATATAAAATGATTTTATAGACGTTTATGGAAGCTTCGTATGCTTTGTGAGCACTAACATAATTTTGCTTAGTATAATTAGAAGATTATTTCAAAACCCTGTGTTTAATATCTACCCAGTTACAAGTTGAGGAAAAACAGCAGAAAATATGGATACAAATTAATAGCTAGGTTACGACTGGTCATAACACATATCCGACACCAACCCTCTGTGTGCATGTGTCTCCTACTGTTTGTATGTGTGCCATTCGCGTGCGCACTATTTGCGTCACGTTTCCGTCACGCGATGTGTGTTGGGGTGTTGGGGTGTTTATTTTCCACTGCTTTAAAAATATACCATCACCATGATAGGGGGGGAGGGGGTAAGGAAGAAAAGAGTAGGGGGGTGTCGGTTGGGAATTTTCCCTGGAGTCCTTGGAGGTTTGGAGAGCGTTATATTTAGCCCGTTTTTCGCATTCAACATGACTGTGTTACATTCACTAGAGCTTTGCCCATGCTAACGATTGACATAAGGGTGGATTACTATCAATTCCGGTAGGTTGGATAGCTATTTTTGCTCAACATTGCGTTGGGTAAAGTTTTTATTGCTTCAAACTGAACGCACACCGAAAAGATTGATTGCTTTAAATGGTGGTACAATGTAAAATGGTACGTGTAACATGTTTATCTAATATAATAGATATTTTATTTATTGCTTAAATTTCCTGGCTTTTTTTGCTTTTTGCTAATTGAAAAGGTTAGTTTTTTAAATTGTGTTATGGAAGAATTATTGAAATATTTAGTTAGATCAATATATTCCATTTTTCTCATTCAAGAAAATTTATTGAGCTTTTTTTTGTTGTTGTAAAAATGATCCCAAAAACCGACCATTTTACTGTTTCATACAAACTTATCAATCTGGCAGCAATTTAGTGCTATCTAAATGATCGCCCTGGAGACCGGTTGCTTGTTGCCAAGTGTGCAACGGCTTCAACCGTTTGCCGTTTCGTGCTTCGGTGCGGTCTAGCAAGGGAAGCAGAAAATTTTCCGTCACGTGTGCCGGCATGTGTGTGACCGTTTGCCATTTTTCCCTGCAGCAAATTACAGTCTGGGTCATACGATTTTCCAGCCGTCTCGTGTAACCTCGTAACCGTTAGTGGCTCGCCATTGGCAACAAGGCTGCTACTGTGCAGGGTGCACGGGAAAAGCCGATTATGCTGTCGGCGTGCTGAAAATTTCCCAAGAAAGCCCTTTTGCTCTACCAGAGAATGCGTTCTGACTCAAAGTTGTTTGTTGTTATGGTAGACGTGTTATGAGATCACCACGGAAGCTGTCCAAAATAGCGACATCTGTGCGGTAGGAAAAATAACGCGGAAGAGAGAAAGGAGGGAAAAAACAATAATAGCTAAACTCTCCCATGATGGAGTTCTGGAAATCCATACAGCATGTTGTCACCCCGATTACAACAAATGAGACAAAAGCAGGAAACAAACAAAAAAACGCATATTGATCTACAATTTAATGATAACACATGTCTGTTGGCTCACGCAGCAAAAAATAAATAAAACAAACCAAATGATTGAATAGTTTAAAACAATCATTATCGTGAACGATCCTGCCATTTGGCTACAGTCTACTGATCGCGCATTGCAGCGTGGTTAGGACAACAGTTGTGGCTGGATTTTTTGTTTGTTTTATTTCAATGTACAAACAGCACACTAAGCAAAATGAAACCTCCCAAAAAAATAAAAAACTCACCCTCATACACAGACACTCAACCACACGCACATACTCGCGCAGATTAATATGTTTGTGTAGAAAAAACCTCACATTCGCGTGGTCACCGCCCCACCGATGCTGGTCATGCGTGTCGTAGCTATTTTTAGAAAGACTCTTGCCCAAACACCCCATCCATTGGCAGGGAAGATGGGAAGCGCGTGTGTCGTTTCGCAGGAGCGGAGAGTAGGAAAAGATGAAAGAGTAAACAGAGGGAGAAGAGGGAGAAGAGGGGGAGCAACAATCCCCAAAAATACCACATGATCATGAACTGGCAACACTGTAGCCAGTCGTTTCCTTCTCTTTGGATTTACTCAAGTGTCTCTTGGTCTGGTCGGGGTGTGTGTGTTTTTTTTTGTTTCGCATTTCTGTTCGGGTTGACCGATCCCGTCTTTAGTGCTTTTATCATATCTTTTGGCACCGTTTGTTTAGGTTTTTTTGGTTTTGTTTTTTTTTACATTTTTTTTTTCTTCATTTTGCACAAAATACGCAACACGCAAAACTGTCGGATATTATTTTGTGAATTTCAATTTCGGCATACCACCCGTATGGGGTTATGAGTAATCTTTTCGGGGTTCGTCGCTTATTCGCATAAACCAACCCTGTTTTGTTTGATTGCGTTTATTTTGCGGTAGCATGTGCGTAAGTTTTCATGTGTTTTGAATGCTTCTTGGGAGAACAAAGAATGCGCACAAAGTGAGACAGAGAGAGAGAGATAGAGAGGGAGAGACAAAACAAATTCAACTTTGTCACACACGTTCACCAAGAGACTTCGTCCATACCATGCATACCATCAGTAGGAAAGACGCATAGTCTGAAAGGGGGGACCGTGGACGGGTTTTACGGTGTTTTTTTTCTGTTATTTGTTGTTGCGTCGGACACGACAACAACCGGTACGACCGATCGGTGATCAATTTCCGCGTTCGCATTCGTTGGCGCTCGCACGATCACGTCTGCTGACGGTATATTGCGTTAACGGGTCGTATATAGACCTTGGTTGATAAGTCTCTAGTGTGGCGGGCGCGTTAAGTAGTTAATAAAATTTATATTCTATTTGCATTGGGGATTCCGAATGTCCTCATTAGAACTATCTTCGTCATAACAGTAACTGTTAAATGTTTGTTTTAAAGAAACTTTCTCGTCAGGTACAGTGAAGGGAAGTTCTACTGCTTGTTTGTAAGTTAAACCAAAACCACCCCCTCCCTCCAAGGCACCAAGGTGGTAGAAAGATGGTGGGCATATAAATGGGGGTGTAGTACTGACTGCTACTCAAACGAGACGTGTGTAACCGTGCGCACACGGCAACTGGTGTCCACCGCATCGAACCCGGTCGCACGTTTTTGCCATTTAAAATCAATCCAACAGCGTCATCGCGCGATCACAAACATTGCCCGGTGAAGCTTGACGGGTTGGAGATTGGTGACTGGCGCTATTTCTTCACTTGATTCCGCACCTCAATGAATAGGTGGTGGTGGTTGTATGTGTGTGTGTTTCTGTGCGTACTAATAAGATCTTGAACTTCATTTTCGAACGCTTACTGGTCGCAACTGGAAGGAATAAGTCATCCGATATGTTTAGTTAGAACAGGTATCTTTTTTCTACAAAGAAAATACGAGAAATACTTTGATTTGAGATTCGTTTCTAGTTTATCTTTTGACGGTAGTCCATTAGTACAATTAGCAAAATGACGGATAAACACTGCAAAAAGTGACTTGAATACGTCAATGGACATGAAGCAGAAAACAAGACGAAAAATGGGATCTCAAATCGTGTCAGATTTATTACTTTGTTCTTAAGATTTCTTCATTGTAATTCTTGTTGTTTTTTAACTCTTGGTTAAAGATAAGATATTAAAATCTCCATTGTTGTACACCATAGTGCAGTAGTTTGTCGTTGAAATAGATTACACTTACACTTACACTTTTATTAAGTTCAAATTTCTGTAAGATATTCAATTTTTATGTTCGATTCAATGCAGACGTCACGGTCCGGTTCAATTTCTTGTTAGTAAAGAAAAAAGCTCTTACAATATTAAAATCCTCTTAAAAATCCCACCAGTTTTCCCCCCAATGCGAACATTTTCTTCTCCCTTCTCGTCGCATTAAGAAATACTTTCTCCGAGGTAAGCATCTTAGAACGGTTCCCAAAACAATGGTAGCAAAAAAAACAACAACCTTCACACAGTGGCAAATTTTCATGGAAACCTGCTTAGCGCATTGACGCCCAAGTATCGAGTTTAAGTAAACACACTTTAACCTCCACTTCCCGTGCCGTCGCCCAAGGAAATGTTTTGCGTCCTCCACAGCATGGAGGAGCAGCAGTCAGCCGAACTGATGCCGAGAATGTGCATGCAATTTCATGACACCCGGTCGTGTTAAAATGTTTACATTACAAGTTGGCGAAAAGCGAGAAAAAACGGACACACACAGGGCAAACATTTCTGCTTTAAGCTTCTGCTACTTGCTAAATATATATATTTTTTTTATCTGCTCCCCATAATTGCCATTCCGGTGGTCAATGTTGTTGAAGGAAGGTTTGTTGTCGGTGTAAATGTAGCTCACGTGAGAATTGTTCGTATGTTTCCCCCCCCCGTTTTCTTAAAACGAATAATCAAAAGAAATGAAAAACACGATCAATGTTGTACCGAAATGGAAGACGCGCTGTACGAATGCCATTTGTGGTATTTCCATCTTCTTGCGTATTTAGCAACTTATGAACGAGGCCGAACGTATATCGTGGAGTTTGATTAGCATTGGGATGGGTTTTTATTTTCCGCAAAAAGCCGCACTATATGTCGTCGGACCCGGTTTGGTCCTCTGTAATCGTCCACTCGTGTTCGGATCGGGTGTGCCAAAAAAAAAGTCAAGGTTGATAGACAAATGTTTGAAAATCGAGATATTTCTGCTAACTGATTGTGTATACATGGTCCCCTCCTTGGTAGACTTTATAAGACCATCACGATCGGTCAGACACGTGCATCGAGGGATCCATCTTCTAGATGGGAGCAAATTTGTTTAGCTGATTCGAAAGTTCCTCTCGAATTCGGTACAGGTGTGAGATGATTTGTAAATAAACAGCATGGACAGAGTGGAAAGTACCTGATCTAGTCCCGTCTGAACTCTGGAGTGTTTCATTTAAATCTTGCTGCAAAACACAAGATCGTACAGATTGCGAAATATTAATTTTCCCCGATCGTAGCACGTAGCAGAGTGAACCAGCTCGTGTATCGGAAGGAAGTGAAGGTTAACTACTGCTTCCCGGGCATTCTTGCGTGTTAAGACGACGACCATTTTACCATCGGCCAGTGTGGGTTCGATGGGGCGTTTGATGTCGATAGTATTACATTGATATGATCATCAAAGTCCATTGGCTGCATGTTCTATGGCAGGCTTGATCGTTCTGTGCTATAAATAATAGTCGCCTTCGTTTGTTGATCTGCCCCGAGGCGTAGAATTTCCAGTGTGTACGTGTATGGAGTAGTTTCGATTCCACTTGTTGTGCGGTTGCAATTGCGACGTCCATTTGCAGTGTACATCAGTGAACTCGAAAGCATATTTTTGGTCCAGTTTGGTTCTAAAATCTTCGTGCTTTAATATATAGTCACTTTGAGGTTGACAGAAGCCTTTCATCTGCATGAGATTTATAGAAGTAAAGCTGTAAATGAATATTTGTAAAGTGTATTTCCTGGCTGTACTCGTGTTGCGGGTTAAGTGTACAGTTGAGATTGATAGAAGTAGAAAACGACAGCGACCCAAGGAATGACTCGGTGCATTGCGATTGACCAGTGGCAACCGCTAGTTCTTTCCAGAAATGATTTGCCTTCCCTGGCTCGCCGCTTGATGGTGGCCTGCTGAATAGCTGCATTCTTTAGTGGAATCGATGGATCAACAGCAAAAACGGCAAACCGGTTAGCTGATCGTGTTTTAAGCAGAAGCAAAGGGAGGGAAAAAACACCCTTTACATGGATCTTGTTGATTGTTAGTATTCTTAGCCCTGTACGAAATGCTGTGCCCTGGTACGTTCTGCTCACACGGAAATGCGCGCTCGTGACGGAATGCAATCGTGCGCTACAAGCGGGTTGGCGCAATTGCAGTGCTTTGCACGTTGTCCGGGAGTTTGCGTTCTTTTTTTCGCCTACAGAGTTGGGAGATTAATTTATGTCGATAAAGGAGCAAAGACAAACACACAGACGGGGAGGGATAAATAGTAAATCCAGCCCAAGCTCTCGTCCAGCTGGTGGATGGACAAACATTGTCGCCAAGAGGGATTGGAGACAGGAGATCAGCTTGATCAGCTTGAGTATGGCTAGCGTGAAAGAATATAAATAAATAAATTAATTAATATGATATCTCGTTGCATTTGCCAGTTACATTGTGGGCGTTGGGTTTTTGGGGAAGGGGGGGGGGGGGGGGGATGGTTTTGGAGGACCGGAGAATCGTTCTAGGTGGAGAAACACGCTTGAAGCAATATCGCGATCGATAGCATTTAGTTACAGGGGTATTACAGGGTTTGCGCATTGAACTAACAAAATTGACAAACGATTGTTGGAATTCTGTTCAAGTTTCACTACAAGATGTAGAGATAAAACTGAAATCGTTTCTACTTTCTGGATCATTTTCGAAAGGTAGCTAATTCTAACATTTCAGCGACTGACATACTTGAAATTATAACCTTTCGTTAAAGACGAGAAAGCTTTGCACAGCTTAGAAGGCATAGAACGTGCGTTCTGTTCTTGTTGAACCGGAATAAGTTGTTGTTGATCGTTTTTATTGGACCTAATTTCTAAGTTGAAATTGATTCTGCCAAACAGGTTCTGCAAAAGTTTGACTAACATTTCGTGAGGTTTTTGAATGTGTAATTTGAGAGAACTTTGAGCAGAGTTTCTTTCAACTTGTTCTAGAAGCTGAGAAAAGTTCCAGATCTACCTCCATATATTCTAGATTGATTAAAAAATCCGGAAATGACTGCAAATTTTGCCATTTGCCACAAGATTGATTCGAATATTAGACTCAAACATCCGACTTAAAATCATTTCATTATTTGATCAAATATACAACATTAAATAGATAAATACAATTTTGCCGTATTAACCCATCCACAAAGGAACCAATCGTTAGTAACTAAAGGCGCTCCGACTGTCGTGTAGTCAAGTGGAGACTTTTGTTCTGTTGCGGTATGCAACACCAACCTGCGTTAATCGCAATCCATCATCGCGTCTAGGGGCGCGAGCTAAACATCTCGACGGTTTATTGGCTGGTGGGAATGTAATTTAACGGCGCATGACGTCGGTAGATGCGCGACACGGTTATACGAAAACCAGATAAAGATCGGAGGGGGAGGAGGAAAAGAGGGAGGTCACGAAATTAACCACCCAAAACTGCCAAGAGGCATTTGTATAGGAAGAAGAAAAAAAAACTTCAACAGACACACCACGCCGCTATCACGTGCAGGAATGGGTTGGCGTGCCAAGCAACGTTTTGCGCCTGGCGGATATTTATTTTCTTTGCTCCACGTATGTGTGTGTGTGTGTGTGTGTGTATGTGAGGGTGTGTTTTTTTTATATCATCCCCTTCGAACGTTCGAACACGCTTGATAGAGAGACAACCATCGTCGGTAGACGTGCCAACCGTGGCCAACTCACATACAGGCGACGAACGCTTGACTGAATGGTGCGCGCCATACTGCGAACACTTGTTGCCGACAGCGTAATGCCGCCACACACACACACACACACACCTATTTGGCCACTTTGCGCAGCGCCAAGACGTTCGGGTGCCGAAGGGGTGGATAGAGATTTGGGGATGAAGGCGGTTGAACGTGAAAGACGGTTCCATGCGCAAGCCAGACGCGTTAGCGCAGCCGATTGGGGGGGGGGGGGTTGTGTGGGTGGTACACCGGATCGCTGAAATTCTACGCCTGCAACAAGGCGCACACAAAGCGCGGCCGCATAATGCGGAAAAGAAAGACAGCGAATATATAGTTGGTGGAAACTTTTGCGATTGATGATGGGCCATGGTCGGCCGACCGGGGGTGCCACCGTGTGTGTGTGTATATGTGTGTTTGGGTTGTAGTTTTGGTTTTGTTTTGCTTTTTTCATTCGTTTTGTTCGCGAATGTGCAGGGCGCACATTGAGCCGATGCAGGCAACACGTGAGCGTTGTTTGATGAGCTACGCCAGCGGATTCCGTTCGTTTCCGCATTACGAACCAAAACGACAGCAAATTCGCTGTGTGACGTGTTTGTGACCGCTGTTTGTTGCTGTTCACAATATTAGCAAATAGTGGCACGGAAAGAAAGGCGGATGATCGGGTTACACGTGATGAAAATTTTAACATGAAAATCATTTATTTATTTCATGTGCTTTCTGAAAATTTAAATCCAAATAAAAAGGTTCTATAACTAATTTATTTATTTTGTAATAAAAACATAAATTAAACAAAACAACTATGCAGTGTTCTATCGGGAGGGATCGCTTACACAAAGCCAATCCAACTGTGCTGCACTTGCACACCGTTGCCGGCTGCATCCCTGTCACTGCACCACCGTTTGTTGTACTATGCGCGCGACAGTGAGACGACCATCGGGGCGACACTTGCCGATGCACTACACACGCGAGTGTAACCTTCGATGAGTTTATTGACGTTTTGCGTTGCGCGTTCTTTTGCGCTTGGCTACCCGTTCGTTGGTTGGATGCCGGATCTCGAAGCACGATGCACAAATCTCGAGAAATTTCACACGATCGTGTGTGTCTGTGTCCCGTGGACATGACGGGTGGGGCGGTTGTGGATGAGAATAGTGAATCCACAATGGTGCGTCACGTTACATGCCGTTTTATGACTTTTGTGTGCAGTAAGGTACAGGTTACAGGGCCAGAAGGGGATGGCAATGAAACCGTCGGGAAGACGGGCATAGGCAGGGCAAGAATGTGCAGTTGCACATACGCACACACACAAACCGCTTCCGTCAAGATGGTCGTTTGGCACTTCCGGATCGTTTCTCTGGCCAATTGGTGAACGTGCCGGTGACTATTATTCCACATCGTACGGCAGTAGGATTAGAAGTTTGCAAATGGTTGTTTTCAAACCAAAAAAAAAACCCCTCAACGAACAGACCCAACGTTCGAATGGCGGAAGTGTTTGATTCAAAAGAATGTAGATGGCTGCGGTTGGCTGGTTTTACGCTTTGAAAGCAACAGGTTGTTTCGAAACGCGACGAACCAACATTCCTGCATTGGCATGGCCCTAACGGGCAGAACCACGCAGTTAGAATGAGCAACGAAAACGGTTCCAATGGACGTCGTTTTTTTTGTTTTTTTGGCGCCTAGTACTTGATCACGTGTTTAGTGAAGTGTAGTTACTGCTCAATAATACCACAAAAACAAAAGCAAAATAATGAATGAATCAGATAAATTCTACCCCCTTGTTTGCATCACAGTGAAAACATTTTACGCGTTTTTTTTTGGGGGTGGATGCTTCTAGCATCTTCTGCGCCGCGCCTTTTGCTATTTTCAAACCGTGTCATTCGTGAAGTATTTGTTTTTTTGCCCATTGCTTTATTTTTAATTTTAGCACAATGCCACAATGACTGACGTGTTTTTGTTTTTTTTTTGTTTTTTGCTTTCGTCCCGATGGGTTTTGCATGATACGGCAGTTCGGTTTAAATCGAGTAGTTCCGAATGAGCTTCTCGTGGGAAGTGTTTGAAGAATTAGGATGAGGGGAAAAATAGCTTAAAGAAAGGTTGTTGAAGTTTATCTTTTTATGCTAAATATGTGGCTGGTGATGGTTTCCTATATTTTAAGATTAATGCCGCCTAACCAATTCTCATCGTTGTGGTCGTTCATCTTCGACCGGCAATCTTCGATGTACGTACCAAAGAATGAAGAAATATTAAGATAAAAAATTCCAATATTACAAAAAGCTTTTCTCAAAAATATGCTTCCTCGTCTAAGCTTTAACTTGGCTTAAAATAAATGAATTAATTATTGCACAATAAAAGGAAGTTGAACCACCCTGTGTCCTCGTCATTAAGATGCAGCGTGGCTCTTCGCTGCAGCATGCGATGAAGCGCCAGGTTTTTGGTTGTTTTTTTTTTCGTTAGATGGCAACGCCCGCATTCGCTTTCGTAAGAAATACCAACAACCCGCACAGGAAGACACAGCAGGTATTGTGGGGTTCGGCAAATCGTGTCCGTTTTAATGTCGCTGTGTAGTTCACCGGTAGCAGGAGCCGGTTGGATGGGTCGGATGAAGGCTTACCGATGGGCCCCCTGCCGTTGGTCACGTTTGTTGGCATTTGCTCAAATAGTTTGTTGTTTTTTTATTGTTACCTTTAACAACTCTCGTGTGTCTGGTGTGCCGGCATCATTCCTAATCTCACTTGCTGTTACGGATGCTTCGGAATGGTTAAAAATAGCTGCATACACGAGGCAGGACCGGCAGTACCATTCGATCCGCAACCTGCAAAAACCGTCCAAAAACATACACACACATACACAGGATAATATAAACGATCCGTGTCCGTATGCCGGATGGAAGGCAAAACTCGATAAACTGGGTATCGTTCGCTTTGGCGTGGTTTACTCTACGTGGTCATTGTTGAAGATAGGCAATTATTACCCCTCAATAGCCCATAGTTCGACGAGATAGGTGTGACATTTACGATGCAGGGAGGCAACCATTGCCCAATCTTGTAAATTACAATTACAATTACAGTCCGCCAATATAGACGTACAAGCACAGCAGAGCACATGTGGTTCTCTTCAGTGTAGAGTAATAATCCGAAATCCCAGCAACGCTTATACTGCGTATTCCCCACTCTAACAGGTTATGGGCCCAGACGGATATAATTATCCCGGGAAAGTTCGATTGTACAGTGAAGAAAGGCTAGTTTTGCTACAGGAACGTGCGCGTCGGTTTTTGTGTGTTGTACGGCATAGTGTGTGAAACGAAATGGCGGAACCCAGCAAACTCTCGTTTGCAAAATTGAACAATTCGAACTACAGCACATGGAAGTTTCGAATGGAAATGCTTCTCATCCGTGAAGAAACATGGTATGTGATCGCTGATCCAAAACCGGAGTCACCACCGGAGAAATGGGTCAAGGACGATCGCAAGGCGCGTGCCACGATGGGGCTTTGCATCGAGGATAACCAAGTGAATTTGGTAAAAGACATAGCTTTGGCAAAAGAGTTTTGGGACAAATTGCGTTCGTTTCACGAGAAGACGACTGCAACGTCGCGAGTGTCGGTGCTAAGTAAAATCTGTGACATGAAACTGATCGAGGGTGGCGATATGGATAAACATTTGATGGATATCGAGAGTTTATTTGATAAACTCACAATAGCGGGTCTGGTGCTTCAGCCAGAGCTACGAGTCGCAATGATTCACCGGAGCCTGCCGGAATCATATGGTGGGCTGGTGACCGCATTGGAGAGTCGCCCGGATTCCGAATTAACGGTGGAAGTCGTTAAGTCGAAGTTGCTCGACGAAAGTGAGCGAAGAAAAGATCGATCAGGGAACACCAGCGAACTGAAGGCCATGAAGGGATACGTGAAACAAAGCCACAAAACAGTGTGTTACAAGTGCGGTAAGCCGGGTCATCTAAAAAGGAACTGTCGTTTCAAGGAACAAAAACAAAATGGCTCCCGCGCGGAGTGTAACAGTATGTGTTTCTTGTCTGGCTCATACCAGACAAATGGGTGGCTGATCGATAGTGGTGCGAGTTGCCACATGACCAGTGATAAGAAATTCTTCGAAAAGCTTGTTCAACAAAAGGGTCCTAGCGTCGTTTTGGCCGATGGGAACATTACCGAAGCAAGCGGTATTGGTTATGGAATGGTGCGTTGTGTTGGTGCAAATGGCGGCGTCATGAACATTACGTTAAAAGACGTCTTATATGTTCCGACGTTGGCAACAGGGCTCATTTCAGTGGACAAAATGGTTGCCAGTGGATACACAGTGATTTTCAAATCGAATGGGTGTGAGGTCAATGATACGAACAATAAGCTAATGCTTAGATGTGAACGCAGTGATTGCTTGTATGGGTTGAGGTTAGTTGAAGTGTCCAAAATGGCCGAGAAAAAGACACACAATACAAATTGCAAGCACACGTGGCATCGTCGATTTGGCCATCGCGATTTATGCGTCATCCCGAAAATATTGAACGAGACACTGGCTACCGGAATGAAAATCGTGGACTGCGGTGTTCAGGAATCCTGTGAAATTTGCATCAAGGGTAAATCAGCGAGAAATCCATTTCCAAAGGCATCGGAAATAAAATCGGCAAAGGTGTTGGATTTAATACACACAGATCTATGTGGTCCGATGCGGACAACAACGCCAGGAGGGAAAAGGTACGTCATGACTATGATAGACGATTTTTCACGTTTCACTATCGTTTACTTGCTAGAGAGGAAGTCTGACGCTGCAGAGAAAATCAAAGAGTATGTGCGCTTTGTGGAAAATCTCTTTGCTCGGAAGCCGAGAATAATACGATCCGATGGTGGAGGCGAGTACGTCAACGACAATTTACGTATTTTCTACGCAAAGCAAGGCATAAAGGCACAATACACAACAGCTCATTCACCGCAACAGAACGGTGTGGCAGAGAGGAAGAATCGCTCTCTAGAGGAAATGGCAACCTCGATGCTCCTTGGCGCAGAGCTTGACAAACGGTACTGGGGTGAAGCGGTTATGACAGCAGCATACTTACAGAACAGATTACCTACGCGTTCTATAAGTACGACCCCGTACGAGAAGTGGTTTGGAAGGAAGCCAGAATTAGGACATCTTAAGGTGTATGGTTGTCCAGCATACGTACACATTCCAAGTGTCAACAGAGGAAAGTTTGACAGTAAGGCGAGAAAGTTGATTTTTATTGGATATTCTGATGAGCACAAAGGATATCGTTTCGTGGATACAGAAACGAATAAAATCACAATCAGCCGGGACGCAAAATTCCTGGAGGGTGATGGTGCTACGACCAATGCGAAATCAACTGAAAGGAAATTAAAGAAAACGCCTGTAGAATCAGTGAAATCAGATACTCAAGGCTATTCTCCTTTGGATAGTGTCGTGGAAAACTACATTACATCGAGCCCAACAAACGAAACCATAGAGGAGGAAGTTGCGGAGGAGGCGAGCGAAGACAGTCTATTTTTCGATACGACTGAAGTTGATGAAGCTGACGATCTGACGGCTTCATTGGAAGTAGACAACACCGATCAACTGGGAGAAGGTGACGTGACGTCATTAAGACGTTCCAGCCGTGTAAATCGCGGTGAACTGCCGAGTAAGCTGAGCGACTTTGTAGTGGGAGTTGCAGCGCACACGGCAGAGGAGCCAACATGCTACAAGGAGGCGATTTCGAGTGCAAATCGTAATTCGTGGAAGCAGGCGATGGACAGCGAGATCCAATCGCACAAGCAGAATCAGACTTGGGAATTAGTTCAGCTTCCCGAAGGGAAACGAGCATTTGGCAGTAAATGGGTCTACAAGCAGAAGCGCAACGAGTCGGACGAGATCGTGCGGTACAAAGCACGGATAGTAGCCCAAGGGTACAACCAACGATATGGAGAGGATTACGATGAAGTTTACGCACCGGTCACGAAGCATACTACTCTCCGCACATTGCTGGTGCTAGCTGGTAAGAAAAATCTTTATTTGCAGCATCTGGACGTACGTACTGCTTATCTCTACGGAGAGATAGATGAAGAGATCTTCATGCGTCAGCCCCACGGATACGAGGTTCCTGGAAAGGAGGAGTTAGTGTGTCAGCTGAGAAAGAGTATATACGGACTGAAACAATCTGCGCGATGCTGGAACGAGAAGCTCTCGGGTGTACTGGGAGAACTGGGGTTCGTTGCAAGTTCTGCCGATCCATGTTTGTTCACGCGGGACAGAAACGGTGAAACGGTATATATTATTGTATACGTTGACGATATTCTTGTAGGTTGTGAAAACAAGAAAACTATATCAGGAGTGTATGAGGACTTGAAAGAACATTTTGAAATCGTTTGTCTCGGTGATGTAAAGTTCTTTCTAGGGCTAGAAGTTCATAAGGAAAACGGTGTTTACAGTATCGGGTTAACCAATTACATCAACAAGCTAGTGAACAGGATAGGACTTAGCGATGCGAAAACTGTAAAAACACCAATGGACCAAGGTTATTTGAAAAATGTGAATGAAAGCGAATTACTAGAAGATAGTACTAAGTACCGATCTGTGGTGGGAGCACTATTGTACGTAGCCGTTTGTGCACGGCCGGATCTTATGACAACAGCTACGATACTGGGAAGAAAGTTTAGTGCCCCAACAGAAAGTGATTGGGTGGCAGCCAAGCGTGCTGTTAGATATCTTAAAGGTACCAAATCTTGGATGTTAAAGCTAGGTAATGAGCACGATAGAATCGACTGCAGTGATTTAGTCGCATTTTCCGATGCGGACTGGGCGGGAGATTCTTCTACGCGAAAATCAACAACTGGTTTCGTGGTATATTTCTCAGGAGGAGCAGTATCCTGGGCAAGTCGTCAGCAGGGCAATGTTACACTATCCACTATGGAAGCAGAGTACGTTGCATTGGCAGAGACCTGCCAAGAGGTATTGTGGTTACGCCGCCTTCTAGGTGATCTAGGAGAAGTCCAACGTAACGCAACAATAGTGAATGGGGACAACCAAGCTTGTCTTTTGTTTGCTCGTTCAGAGAAATCTAGCAAGCGCTCCAAGCATATCGAAACGAGACATCATTTCGTGCGGGACCTATGTCAACAGGGAGATATTGAACTAAAGTATTGTCCTACGGATCAAATGAACGCGGATATATTAACAAAGCCATTAGGTGCAGTAAAACACCATATGTTCGCGAGTAGTTTGGGGTTAATATAGAAAACAGTTGAGGAATACTAATTGAGGAGGAGTGTTGAAGATAGGCAATTATTACCCCTCAATAGCCCATAGTTCGACGAGATAGGTGTGACATTTACGATGCAGGGAGGCAACCATTGCCCAATCTTGTAAATTACAATTACAATTACAGTCCGCCAATATAGACGTACAAGCACAGCAGAGCACATGTGGTTCTCTTCAGTGTAGAGTAATAATCCGAAATCCCAGCAACGCTTATACTGCGTATTCCCCACTCTAACAGTCATGTCGGTAAGATTCATCCAATGGAAAATTCTCAATCCGTTCGCAACATTATTTCTGCGTTTCTTGAGACGAAGGCATCGTTGGGGCCGATGTGGCTTTTGCTAAGGGGTGGCACTGCGGTGGAGGCGCCAAGTGTCCATAGCTAAACTTACTCAGCAAAAATACGGCCGTGCTTCGGTGGTTGATTCTATTTTTCGTTTTCCGATTCGGAGGAAAGAAAACAAAAAAATAAAACGAGTGCATGTGTTCACACGAGCGGATACTAAAAAGGGGGCTGATGCTTTAGTGATGTCGTTGATGCGTTTTGTAACGATGTTATTGATAGCTGACTAATGAATTTGGCTTGCTGTACAGTAGATAATCCCGTACAAATATTTAACAAGAAGGGGAAATTTTATCGTAGATTTTAAAGGATTTACATTAGAATAATTGAAGCATATTTATCTTCATATTATCTTAATTTTAAATTTTTATTTCAATTTTAATTCATGGATCTGGTTCTGAATTCTGATTCAAGGATATGAATCGGATTGAATCCTTAATCCGAATGAATGACTCCGAATCTCTACGAATAAAATCTTTATCTTCAATTGCAATTTCAATCTTTGTCTTGTAAAAGAAAATGTTTGTTTAGGAATTATTACGAATGTAAATAACAAAATAGTTACTAAAAACTGAATCTAAAAAATGAATTTGAGTAGAAACCGTTCTTGACAGTTGTAGGTTGACAGTTTTTGGCAAGAGTTCATAATCAAGAAATGTGTTATGGCAGATGCTATAAAATAAAAAAAACACATAATATAATGAATTTATGGAGATGGATGCATATATAATCATTAGAGAATCTTTCCAGATTCGTGAATCTTTTGAGAGTTGATTCATGATTCTATGACTCTATGACATGATATGGCTCTAGTAGTCGATAGCCCTGGAGGAGTTGTTGTGGGCTTGAATATGGTTGAGGAGGGAACTTCTCAGGTTTATAGAGGGTAGTGTCCCACTCAACAAAAACAAGAAGAAAAGTCTCATGATTCGAAAGAGTCTTCACAGTAAATTCGCAAGATTGACTGTTATGAAAAAATTTTATGAAAATCAGAACTAGTTTATATTTTTGCTAAAGTTTTTAAAATCAAAATGAACCATCTGCAACCATTTTCCAAAGCAACACTTTCGCCTATTTCTTTGTTTTTAGTTCTAAATTTACCAAACTTCGAATACGCTTGACAATACTGCTGGGCGTTGCTAATATTAGCGATGCGATCTTCCTTTGTTTTTGTTTTTGTACGATGATAATATGAAAATTGATGCCTCTGCGGTACGTGGTTCAGAGTACATATTTTTAACTGTACAAAATATTCAACTTAGCGAGATTGTTTATTTCGAGCTTCAAATAATGGAACGCTAGAAGAAATGCGAATGATATCCGTAAATATGTTTTCAATTTAAATATTTTTATTCTTCCCGATCATCACTATTCACCATTCTGGAGATGTTTGGAGCTAAATTCCAAATTGAAAAAAGAAATTCATTCAGTAAAAAAAAACACATTTACGTTGAACACATTCTAGCCGCGTGTTGGCTGGAACGCAACATATGAATCCTGTGTCACGTTGCGGACTGTGCGTCTATTTGCATCACAACGTTTCCTTCCAAAAGGATTAATGCCCAGCCTGTAATGCCAGCCATACGAACCATTTAGATGCCGGTCAATAGAGGTGCGCGAAAACATGTGATAATTTGTGTTGTAAATGTGGCAGCCCTGTTTTATCCATGTGGTTTGGAAATGGTGCTCGTTTGCCAGCATTAACAACCGTTCGATGGGCAACCAGTAGGGCTACACGCGGAAGCATGGCCTTTATCGTGCCCCGGGCCCGATAACACTTCTTCTGCGTTTGGAAACGGGCAAGCATATTTTAAAACATGCCGCCGAGCATTCGTTCGGAGCACGTGGTTTGCAGCCGTCCAGCAAAATTAGTATAATTTATTTCCTACCACTTCTGATTACAATTGGAAATGGTTCACGTTTTCAAGCTGCGGGAGCAAAACAATCTGTCAGCAAAAGAAAAAAAACAACGGGGCAAAGTAAATCAACATATCCTAAGAGCAGAGGTTTCGAAGCGATTGCGATGGAGGGGGATTGGGTAGGAGGGAAGGTGTCGGTGATAGGGGACGCAGAGGAGACGCATTCACATTAACTGGAGCACGCGCGAGTTCACGTGTTAGCCCTCCAGTTGTCCTTGTGACCTATTGTTTTGCAAGCTTTCTAGTGATGGGAGCGGGTGGGATGCTGGTTGTCCGAAGGATCGTGTCTTTGAGCAAGGGACAAAGGAAGCAATATCGATCGTCAATCTCATGCTGTCGAAAGTGTGACTCGAACACTGAGTCACGGATGCATGATGGCGGCGGTGTGATGGTTGAGCTAATGTTATGGCTAGTAGCACGTCTGCTGTTTTTTGAATTCTCACGCTCGCACGCTACTCACGAGGCAATATCGCGTGGCTTCATGATATACCGGTTTGACGTCGCGATAGAACAACCTAACAACTATGTGATGAGCTACCCTGACCTGAAGTCCTTGGAGATAGGGTTACTTTTCTTGGTGTTAAGGGATTTGGGTTTCGTCTCAAATAGTTTATAGGAAAATTAATAGCTCATTAAATATGGTTTGAAAACAAAATGTGATACAAACCGTAGCAAATGATATGTTGTCGATTGATTCGCCGCTGACGAAGAACACTTCGGACATTGTTTGAACGTACAGTCAAGTATGTGGAGAAACTACTTGACACGGTGTCCTGGTTCAAATAAGGGACAGCACCATGCAGCTCATCCACTATCAGGATGATATGGTTGTCGGTAAAACGTGTGCTAATTAATGTGCGCTTATTAGCGCGAAAGGGTTCAACAGTATCCAATCGTTGGCTTGGCTGTGTTACAATGTAACACTCGTATCCGCTACCCCATACCGATGGGTCATCAACCGCTCTAGAGCAACTCGGCCGCTGCATTACAAACTCGATGAAACGTTGCATTAGTCATTCTCGCACGGTTGCACGTCTTTCGCATGTACGATCAGTGGCTGGAAACTCCGACGGTACCGTGTTCAATCATCGCCAACCCTTGGCTGCATGCTTATGATCTCATCTCTTCATCGACTCATCATCATAAACGTCGCATGGTTTCCTGTTTCACTGCAACGGTGTTCGCTTTTTGGTAGAAGCATGGTGTAAATCACCGTTTCCATTAAACACTAAGCTTACTGTTGGCTCTCGGTGTGCGGTCAGACGGTAGTCGCGGAAGACACAGATTGAATTAAAGCAATGAATAATGGGCAAACGAAAGCAGTAGAGAAAAAAAAAACAACCAACTACGGTACACTGGCAACTCTATTGTAGACCGATAAAGCTTTTAAAAAATAACAGCAACCGAGGGAGAGTTTTAGATGGGCACATGCAGCGAGCAGAATAATTTTAATGATTTTCTATGTGGTGCAGGTTGAAAGTATGGGTTACTATGAAACACCGGTTCATACTTTGACCTTCATGGGATGCAGCTTGATGCAACATTGTAATTTAATATGCAAACCCATAATGTAGCTGTAGCTTTGCGTGCGTGTGATAGGACGGGCAATTGGAGGAAAAGTTCGTCTATAGAAACCTTAACCGATAACCTTTTACGATACATTTTTAAACCGGCATTTGGTGAGCTTTATTTAATTAAAAAAGTTTTCTCTAAGCCATATTTATATCATATTATTTTTAATCTATTGTAAAAATAAAACTTTAAGTGAAGTTATGGTTTATAAATAAATTTATCCTAAGCACAATATTAATCTTTTACCTTTCATTTGCTCGTTTCAGTGAGGCTGGTGGTCCTGGATATACGTACTGTGGTGAGCCTGGGTTGAACTTTTCCGCCAACAATACCACCTACAGTGAAGATGATGCTGATTTTCCACCCGGCCGGCGGGGCAAAACGTCACGGGTAGGTTCAAGACTGGTCAATTTGTTTTTTCATTGTTTCGTTCATCATATTTGTATCATGGTTGAGGATTTAAATAGCGCTAAAGAGTCGTGTGGTTTAGTCTAACATATAGCAAGTTCTATTTAATTTTTTTGTACAAAAACCATTTTTGTTTCAGTTGCATTAGGAAGAGTATAAAAGAGTAAGTTCACAGTTTTTGATTGTTAAACTTCTAAACTTCTCAAAAGAACTTCTTTCATCGTTAGCTAGCTTAGAATAGAGCTTAATAATTATTTCTTAGTATGGAAAACGTGCAAAACGTGCTATTTGGTATGAAAACGACACGTGAATGTTTTAATGCATCAATAATTATCCCGTGCTATAAAGATCCCATAATCAGTTAGTTTTTTTTTATTGCAAACACTAGAAGCGTAACCGTAACGTTGATAACGCTTCTAATTGGCACATGGAGTTCTAGTTCGTTATCATAGTGGTATGTTAGTTTTAACGTACAGCACAACCACGATCAAACGCAACTCGTCAAACTTTAATCGATGTACAAGTCACACCTCGTTCTGGTCTGCCAATCGTAACTAATTGCACCCGTTCCGTTCACTAGATACTGCACGGCACAAAGGTCTTTGCAAAAAGAAGAAAAAAAACTACTTCATTTCATAGGGCACAACAGCACGGCCGTCACGTGACATGACACGGGAAATCAATTGAATGTATGAATATATATACGGACGGAACGGATTTCGAATGGATGTCGATTGGACAGGCGAGTCGATCGATTGGGTTTAGGATTATGCGAACGAATAAGAAATTGTTATCCTGTTTTTGTACTTCCCGAGGAACGGTGCTAGAGCGTGACTTGAATTGTTTATTGCGTTACTTTACATATTTGCGAACGACAATGGGTTATGTTTGATAACTGTTTGAACTCACATTTTGCATTTAATTTATTGCAACTAAGTATATTTAAAATGTTTAACCATTTTGTTTTGTTTTGGTTTTTTTCTTTGCAGCAAGATCCATTGTCACATCGGATCATTGAAAAGCGTCGCCGTGATCGTATGAACTCCTGTCTGGCGGACCTTTCGCGACTCATACCGCAGCAGTACATGCGCAAAGGTCGGGGTCGGGTGGAAAAGACGGAAATTATCGAAATGGCCATACGGCACCTGAAAAATCTGCAAAATCAAGAGTGCGGTCGGGAAACGTCATGCGCTGAGCAGTACCGTCTCGGCTACAACGAATGCCTGACTGAGGCGGCTAAATTTATGATGCGTGAACGTGGCGAAGAGATGTGTTTCCGTATGGTGGCACACCTGAAGGAACATTGCAACGAGATTATGAAGGGTAAGTGTGTGTTTGGGTGTGCTTTTAAATGGACCAGGTGGGGGACTTTTTTTTCGTAAGCAAACAATTTCACTTACCACCCATCGTTTCCTTTTTGGCGTTTCTAGGTGAGCTGACAAAGTCACGGTGCGGTGGCGAACTTGCAAACGGTGGTAGTCCCATCTATCTGGCCAGCGGACAGCTGGGTCATTTGCGAGAAATACTAACCTGCCCGTCGGATCTCGAACACAGCAGCAATGACCATCATGATGTGAAGGATCTAAGCTTCCGTAGCGCAACGAGCACAAGCAGCAGCAGTCACAGCAACAATCCACCGCAGGCCGCCGTCATTACGTCGACTGCACCGAGCATTGTACAGCATCTGGACACGTCGAGCAACCATTCGACGCAAGATTACGATCCACCTTCGCCGCCGGCACGCATGTGCTCTAATGGTGGTGTCGGTGGGTTGCAGCAGGACACGAACAACAACATCAACCAGCACGAGGGTGTCCTGCGTACGATCCGTATGCGAAAGTTCTCCGAGCACGCGTCGCCCGAACATGAACATAGTCACAATAGCTACAAATTTAAAAACTACATCCAGCAACGGTTTTCGCAGGACACGCACGAAAATGGACATGGAGCGGACTTTGACCGCAGTCCCGTGTCGTTGCACGAGGACCAACATCTGCATCAACATCCACATTCGTTGCGAGCTTCGCCGCTGACCAATGGTAGTAGTGGAAGTGTTTCGGGCGCTGATTCTAAATCTTCCAGCACGAGCACACTGACGGGGAAATCGTCGACGGTAGCATCGTCCTCGGATGAGCCACTGTCACTGAAGCGAAAGCTACCGAACAGCGGCAGTAGCAATGGGACAGAGTCACCGGCAGCTGGAGGTGGTTCGTTGGAAAATGGAATCCATCACCATCATCAGCAGCAGAACTCTTCCGAATGTGCACCAATGGAGAAGAAATTAGCGCTCGCCAAGAACGGTCATTCGATGGTTGCATCCTCATCCGTTACGCCACTTCCAGCGTCTGAGATAAAGCACGAACTGCTAGCGTCGATCGGTGGTAACGGTGCGGTGGTAGCTCTCGGGTCAAACACGACTCCAGGCTTTGCCCATCAACATCATCATCACCAGCAGCAACAGCAGCAGCAACATCATCACCACAGTTCCTACCATCCGGTGCCGATCTTTGCCTGCCATACGCAGGGTTTCTATATTCCGTTGAATGTAGATTATGAAACGCTGCTGCCATACCTGAACGGGGTCGATCTGCTGAGCAAAAGCTTCCTTCAGATGCCTCCACTGCATCCGATCAGCATCAGTGTGAACTACACTCCGGCCACACTATCCGGCAGTGGCAGTAGTTTACTGATGAAGGCATCCACTGTCAATGGTCTCAATTCGCAAACGAAAGCCAAGCTGGTCGAAGGCATCATCAACGGATGTTAGGAAGGGTGAACCATAGCGGAAAGGGGGCAGGGAACACCGGTCACATCACGAACAGTCCCAATCGGTCAATCCCGAATGTTAACCTCAAGCTCCAGAAAGCTATACACAGACAAACTTGAGAAGTTGAGAGTGCATTTTCTTGTTCGTGGACATTTAGGTATCCCCCTGTGTCGATGTCGTCGAAGGTGTGTTTTGTGTAGCTGTACTAGAATAATTAATGTTGATCGTACGCAGCAACCAGTCAGGGATGGATGGCGTTAGAGAGCGAAGATTAGACGAAATGGGAAACAATTATGATACTATGTCAGGTCGTATCAGTGGGAGAACGTGTAACAAAACTAATCAATACCATTGCTGCAGAAGCCGTTTGCGCAGCTTCGTATAAGGTAGTAGACACATATTTAAACTCAGGTAAACAGTCTCCCTCTCTTTTCTGTGCTGGAGTACGTACATGTACAATTTGATGTTAGTAGATTTGCAAACGTAACTGCGTCCCCGTACTGTCCACGTCCTTTAAGTGTCTACTGGATTGAAGCGACGAAACGAATGCTTAATGAGAATGAGCGAAGTAGTTGCAAAGCAAAACGTTTCCTAATCTTTACCGCTAAGCTGGAATCACTTGTAAGGAGAAGATGCGATGATTCTCACTCACAATAAGTCGTGTCAGGATTAAAGAAGAAAAGAAACGATTCCCATTACTGTAGCAAACGAGAAGGATTCGTTCGTGCGTTTACTTATGATGTAGCCAAAACAAAAATGATCGTTGTTTAGATAACTGTGAGGAATGAATGAGTTAGGCAGATTTGATGGTTTTCTTTTGTGTTTGTTTTCCAAATGCCATCATCACCCCAACTACCACCACCAATAAACACCACAAGCACCGCCTAGTCCTTTTTCCCTTTGTGAAGCGCTCTGTACGGAGCAAAACATGATTTTTAACGTCTAAAGCACACTTTATTAGTTTCTTCTACCGTTTATAAACTGCTCCATAAACTTTCTTAACCGAGGACAAATAATCTGTGATACTGGTGGGGGAAAAACAAATAGGAAATTGTGAAGGAAAACTCCAAGCCGAAATGTGCAAGTGAACAAAAAAGAAAACTGTGCCGTTGCTAAAACAAAAAAAAAACATTACATAGTGTGGATTGTAAATAGGAACAAGTGCAAGAACATAGGAAAGACGTAAGAAATTCGCAATACCGTGCGAAGCATTTGGTGGACAACTTACCGAAAAGACCATGTGTGTAAAACAAGTGATAGAATGAGAATGAGCAAACCAGACCACAAAACAAACAGGGTAATTTTGTTGTGTATATTCCTGCGAGTTTGTAAAGGGGTAAAGGGGTGTAAAGCGCAGCATTGGATAGGTGAAACGATACGAAGAGCGAGGTAGCAATGGATTACTCCTTCCCACCCACATTTCTGCCATAGTTGGGAAGCAACCAGCACCTCTACCAAAATGTCGTAAACAAAAAACGGTATACAATTGTACGTAATACAAACACGGATTTTGTATAAATCACATACAGTTAGTTCTGAGGTGTCTTTTTACTTTTTTTAGCCTTTTTTATACATTATACCGAACCACACAAGTATCTGAAAAGAAAAACAAAACAAAAACGCCCAAATACAAAGAGAAAAATGTGCAATGTGAAACCATCAGTTTGCAAAATGAGGAAGTGGGCGAAGTGAAACCGCTTATAAAGTGGACATAAAGCATAATATCCATATACATTTGCGCGAAAAAAAGCGAGCAAAAATATAACACTGTATAAAACTGAACCAATGTCTTTTATGATGTTTTTTTTTGTTAATTCGTTGAGCTATTTTGAAGGTCCGAAACGAATATGAAATAATATATGTATTAGCTTAAAAGTTTTTATTTTCCTGCGGTATGTATGAAGTGAAGAAACCGTTACTTTTTAAATAAACATCATTTCTACTGCAGCGCCCTCTATTGATCGGGGTTTGGTAGAAATGAGAGGGAGTTGTTTCTCTCACCAAGCTCAAATTCGAGCATCCTTCTCACCTGGCTGCTGTTCGGGCAGTTTTTTTTTCTCACCGAACACATACGGATAATCGAGCACACGGATTAACGAGTTGCTGTCGTTTTTGAGCGTGTTTACGTTTTTGCGGCGTTGGGCAACAACATTCTATATTTCGGCGTTAATTTTACTGTGATTCGAAATTTACACAAACTTAAAGTGTACTGGCAATCGAAAACGTGTAAGCAATGTACTGCTGGACCTAGTGCATCAAAGGAAAAACTGTTTATTTCTGTGCCAAGGCTGAAAATCAAAGCTTAAGTAAGTGGTACCCGGTAGGCTTTTAAGTGCTCGTAAGATTATAGAATTGCAATCATTTTTTGTTTGCAGCCATGAGTTCGATACAGGAGCGCCTTCAGATGAAACGGGTTCCGTTGGACAAGTGGTCAACGAAGGAGAAACTATGCCTGGCATCATCCGTTGCGTGCAGTGGCGATCAAAACTGGATGTCGGTGAGCCGGTCGTTGAAGATGCTGTGCAGTGGAAACCGACCGAACGATTGGTTTGCACAAAAGTCCTGTGCTGCCCAGTACGGCAAGTTGCTGGAGAATGTGGAAACGCCGAAACGAAAGAAACGCACCGCATCCGAGCGGGACGGTGTTGCTGCGGTGGAAACACCCGGCGAATCAATACTCCGGAAGCTAACGCAGGAGCGCATCATCGAGCTGAAGAAAACGATCCAAGAGGAGACGCAGCAGTACATCAAGGTGAAGGAAGACATCATACTCATACAGAGCGGCGTTACCGATGAGAAAAAGTTACGCGAAATGTGGAAACAGATCGAGCAGGAAAAGGCCCAAAAAGAGAAGGAACAGATACAGCACGCGCAATGGCTGAAGGAGCGGGAGGAGAAAAAGCTCGAGCTCGAGCGTCAGTGGCGTCCGCTGTATCCGAGTTCACCCACTGCTACCAAAGCACCGACACCGCCGATAAAATTTAAGGACGAAACCGACGACGATAGCCAGGGCTCGTGCAAGTCTGGAACGTCTCCTTTGTTGACATCGTTGCTGAAAAATCCTGGCGATGCGAGAAGTTCCGGTGCGCCGGTGAACTCACCATCGGCTGGAGCACGCCCAGTGGCTTCACCTACAATAACGAATCTTTTAACGGGAAGCACAGGAAGCGCTGCCAAATCACCTTCGGCGACGGGCATTGCTGGGCTGGGAGGTGGAAGCGAGCTGGACGCTCAGCTTGGAGTAACGATTAAGCAGGAGGCACTCGCCGCTTCGACTAGCGCAACCGATGGAAAGGAACCGCTTACGGTGAAAGTAGAAGCCGCGTCAGGAAGCGTTGCAACGAAACCTGACGAATCGAATGCGACCAAATCCGAAGCGTTGTTCGCAGAGATGGACAGTGAAGATAATGCCGATCCGGCGAAGGATCTGATGGATGTGCTGGAAGATCTAATTCCGGACGATTTGGATGAAATATTGAAAGAAAACAGTGGCATGATACTGGAGGATGTCGATCTGAAGAATGTGGTCGATTCGATAATGGAGGAAGATACGCTGAAAGATAAGGACATCGATCTGATGGCAGAAGCGGAAGATGTTCAGATGGCGGAAGTAGTGGAGGAAACTGTTGCCGAAACGGCTTCAAAAAACGAGGCACCCTCGGTGGAACGTGCTAAATCTCCACCCGTAAATGTGTCACCGGCAATAGCACCAGTTGCAGTTCCGTCAGCAGCAGCTGCAGTGGACGCCACCATCAAGCCTTCGTCGTCCAGCATTGAGAAAGGGGAAGACACGAGTGGGGCAGATAATTTAGCTGATGAAAAAGTAACAGTCGTTCCACAGCAGACCGCTTCCAAATCACAGCCTGTTGTGAAGGAACAAGAGTGTGTTCCCGGCGCAGTCGAAACAAAGGTGGAAATAATCCCGATTGAAGATAGCACCAGTAATTCGCCGGCAACAAATGATCCCTCCAGTGATGATAATAAAGACACAGCGGAAGATTCAAGCGGACAGGAGCAGCCGGAAAGTGTGATAGTGGTGTCGGATTCGGCCAAGGAGGAGGAAGAGTTTGAAGATCGAGAAGGTGAAGTGAGCCCGACTGATGGCGGTCCGCTCGCGATCGAAGATGAAGATTCGGACGACAAACCGCTTGCTTCGCTGGAGGTTGGGACAGACACTGGTAAATCGGCCCTGAAGGATGAGATGGAATCAGTTAACAAACCGTTGACTGTTGCGGTAGAGCCGGAGAAACGTTCCAATGAAACGATTGTTTCACCGAAAGTTGAGAAACTAGAGGTGACAAAAGGTGACCCCGGTCCCTCGGCATCGATTGATGAGGCAAAGGCCAAGAAGGAAGCGATGGAAAAGCTAGCTTCAGAGTACGATTTTAAGGATGATGTGGAACCGATCGTACAGCTATCGACCAGGAAGGTTAAGGAGGAGAAACACGTATCGGAGGATGAAGTGTTTGTCGATGCTCAGGAAACGGTGGAAGAACCGGAGGAGGTAAAGGAAATTGAACCGCCAGTGAAGAAACCACCCGCAGACGATACGGCACTCACCGTGACGGATACCGACGATGATTCATTGATCGAGATGAAGATCGGTAAAGCGAAGCGTGACTATTCCCGACGCCGGCTAGCGGATGAAGCACAGAAGCTCCGAGACGATCTGGCCGGACATTCACGTAGCGAGGAAACGGAAGGCCGATCGTTACGGAAATTGCGCGATCGCGACCGTTCGGAAAGTCCGTTCGTGGTGCAGGACGATGAACCGAACGAGAAAATGAAACGCAGCTATTCGTCCACACCGGTAATGGATTCGATACCGGGTTCGCCCGCATCGAGCGAGGATCGGGATTATCGCGCCTGGAAGAAGTCCATACTTGCCGTGCACTCGAAGATTGCCTCGTCGAAGAATGCGACCGCATTTCAGAAACCCTTCCCAGACGATCAAACGATGGCCGAGCTTATCTATCGGCCAATGGATTTGGGGCAAATAAAGCGTAACATCGAGAACGGAAACATTCGTACGACGGCCGAATTTCAGCGCGACGTTTTGCTCATGTGCACCAACGCGATCATGCTGAATCGCGGTGAGGTGTGTTCACCGCAGACGGCCAACCAGCTGATGCGGGAAAGCGTCAGTATTATTGAAAGTGGGATGGATCCGAAGGCGGTCAAGGAACGGGACGGTGACCGGAGCACACATAAGCGTAGCTCGCGTAAAAGCACGACACGAAATTCGTCTGCCGGAAGAAGCTAATCCGGCAGTTGGCAGGTGGAATGGCAGGGAGTTGTACGACATGACGTTTAACACATTTCTATGAATAAAGCGCTATACATCGAGTAAATTAATTGTGTTTAATAAATGTGAGGAGCTCTTCCGGTGGGCTTTTGTCAAGTTTTAAGGCATTTTTTATTAGAATGCTCTTAAAGGAGTCCCTTGAACCGTCTCATGGTGGAGATCACTTCACTTTACATGTGAGACTATCAAGTCTGTTCTGTCTAAAAGAGTGGTTGAAAAAGGCTTTATGGATTCAGATGTCTGGTGTCATTCTAATGACATGACTAGCAGTCCGACATCTGGCGAATCTCATTCGTTGTATAATAGTGGAGTGATCCTCATGAAGATCATCTTTGTGAATGAAACTATACCAACACCAATGATTAATTTTAGCGCTTTTGCTTTAACCGACCATAAATGCTCGAATCGTTTATAAAATGGACAGTGTTTATTGTGCAGATTATGTGTCGATTTAAATTAATGAATAAGATTACCACGAACATAAGAGATAATCCCACAGCAACTACTAAAAGGTGATCAATTTCATTCAATCGAGACAGTGAATTGAAACATAAGTGTTTTAACCAGTATCAACCTACATTCGCTAGCAGCCGGGGGTTCCAAAGAAGGATGAAGCAGCAAACCCGTTTCCCGCAACTAACCCAGCATCCGTATATTTTCCTTGCTCCGGTCATCTTTCATCTGTACGAAACATTCACCCAGTGGGACAACTTTTCCCTGCACGTAGCAGCCTTTTTGCGATATGATGAGGCGTGAAGGTAAAGCAAAAATGGGGAATGGTGGGGCAGGAAAAAAGCGCGCGCGCTCGCGCACACACGTGAGTGCAAAAGCTGCGGTGACTGAGAGAATTGTGGCGCACGCCGGTTAATTCGAATTAAGCGTATATTATGCAATAGGCGGTGCGCGACCAGGAGTGGGCCAAATGAAGACAAACAAAGCAAACCCCGCACGATGGTTCCGGGGCTCGCCACAAAAGCGAACAAACCGGTGTATGACACCGGTGGAAAGAGACGATTTGAGGCGTGAGGGTTGACTATAGCACCCAGTCGTGTATGCGAAGATGAACGAGTTTTCCGAAACGAATGCTAGTGACCCGGAGAAAATGCCGACGGTGGCTTGGGTTGAGTTGGTTGATCGTTCCGCGTTTCGGAGTTTGGTACATGGCGACCTGCTTGATCTAGGTGCTGAATAGGGTTGGCCACAAACAAATCTACCCCGGGCACATAACCGGTACAGGTGAAGCGGAACTAGCGCCATTATGAACCAGATGGGGACGGGAACTGTTTGATTTGGAGACGAAGCTGGTGGGTAATTGGATAACTTACGATTTCATGTTCGTTTCCTCTCCCATGCTGATGACGATCGTAACGATTGTAATGAAAGATCATACCGAAAGTTACGCGGCGTACCGGTCTGTACGTGACACACGCCGGGAAAGGAACCAGGCCTCCGGTGGTTGTGAATTTCTTTTACTTCAAGTGAACCACGATCTTCAGGGTTTTTTTTCCAGGCGCTACGTTTGCCGAATATTGCCGCTTGAATTAGAATAGGTTTCAGGAAATGTTACGGATGTATGCACGTGCTTGGGTGGACTTCCTTACTCTCTGCGCTGGAAATAAATTTAAATTCAAAAATACCCATATAACCGTTACAAGCGAAGGTCAAACGTGAGCAAACGGATTTAAACGGTTACAGGGAATCAACCGTCTGCGCCTAACGGAAGACAAACACTGTCACGCCATTAGTATTCACGGTGAGGATTCTGTCTTAAAAAGGCACACCTTTAGAAATAGCTTTAATTGGGTTTTTTATTGATGTATAAATCCGCATCCAGATGTAACAGAGAGCGACCCCGAAGTTGGTTTATACGACATGTCCAAGTTTTTCGTCTCCGATCGTTTTAATCCGACGGGTGGGGAACCGTTGCAGATCAACACGGGAAATGGAAATGGTAACCGAGGGCTCACGATCCATGTTCAAGTGCAGCAGCAGTGAGGCCTTGGTTCGGAGCAACATTTGCAGCGTCTCGTTCAGTAACGTGTGGCAGGTTGGTGGCAACAGTTCACTTCTTTGGGAAATGGTACAGGCCATTCAGGGGGCCTCAAAAACAAAAACCCAATCAGTATAGTGATTTTCGATAAGAGTCGTTGGTTGCATGTGCAGGAGAAGGTACTGGAGCAAAATAAGTTTTACGGTCTTTAAGGTGTTTCGAAAACAGTTTGTACAAACTGCAGGTGTATTAAAGAAAGCTTACCCTTTTATGCAATACAAACCTTTTACCGAGTGCGGTCATTTGTCGGGTAATTGTTGATCGGGCCACATTATGACGAATTGTGTGAATTTAATAACTCGCTACGGCTCATTACGGGCGTGGATAGTGAATCTAGTGTTCGGGTGCTTAGTGTATGCTAGTGGCCATTACACCGTCGGTGGTGTTACAGTTGGTAAGTGTGTGTGTGGATGAAGCTGTCCTTCCGGTAGCTTTAGTGAAAGGAGATCTATAAGTTAGTGGAAGAAAATTGAGCTTCAATAAATTGAGCGGTTATATAAAAGTTAATAAGCGTGCATTAAAATCTCGGTTGTGTAGTTCCTGTAGTAAATAGTAAAATTAGTTTATCAATTTTTATTTCTTAAAGTTTATCATAATTTTGTTTCATATTTGTCAGATATATTCCCGCTAGCACCTTCAACGGAATCGATGCTTTCGCATCGTCATCACCAATATCTCAAAGGATCGTTCGTTACGTCGAAGATGAAAAGCCACATAAAGCGCATTTTGAACATAAACGAAGAAAACAGTACGCTGGACAGCTATCTACTCTCGCTGTTTAATATGGAAAATTTAAATCCCACCTACGTGTTTTTGCTACCGTCGATCGATGGTAAGAACCATGTGCGCAAACTGATCTACCAGCGCAGTGACTTTGAGGAGGCCGAATTCCCGAACGTGACCACCATCAACAAGTTTACCGGTAAGCCGAACAGGACGGGAACCGTTACCAAACCTGGCAGTGATATGTTGCTGGAGAAGAAGATCTTCGAGCATTTGGAGAAGGACACGATGGATGATGGGACGCGCCAAGTGATCGAGGAGAATGTTCGGACGGAGCGGAACTTTATAAAGTTTATGGACGAACTGAACCGTGATCTGGAGGAGGAAGAGAATCGTCGAATGCTGAAGGAAAGTTTACGCCAATCGATGACACGAAGTACGACGACGGCCCTATTTACGCCGTACACGTACCGCAGCACGCAAACCGTTGGCTGGGATGATCTTGGCCTGGAAGGATGGGCTGGTGGGTTGCGTGAAATTCAGGGTCACCGGTTCGATCATCCCGTGTTGGAAAAGTAAGTTGATCAGTTGGTGGAGAAATGATCGTGTGATCGAGTGATCGTGATTGTTTTTGTGATCTATCTTTCTAGACCTAAAACTACCAAACCACCGCAAACGATGCTGCAGGCAAGCTTTAACGCAGTACCGCAGATACCGGTACGGCCAACTGTTTCCCTAGGAATGCAGACCAAAGCACCCGTCAACCAGACGGCAGTGGCAGCAAGTGCTGCTGCCCGCTACAAACAGACCGGTGTTCTGCTGAGTGAGCACGTGGGCGTTAAGTTGCAGGAAATCTACAAACGCACCAATGGGAGTAATGCACGGATCAAGTGGCCGATCACGAATAGCCGGGATGCGCATCGAGATGAGGATGTGTTCATCGCGCGGGCAAACAATCCTTTCGGCCATTCGACCAAATGGCGCTGGAGGTAAGGTCTATTGTTTTGTGGTGTGGTGCTGCAATATGAACCCATCTGTTTTGTCGGTACTGTTTGTCGGACAATTAACCTGAGTTGCGTAAGGCGTGAAGCGGCACCGAGCTGTACGCCACGGTATCGGACGGATAAGCAGAAGAAAATGAAATCTGCAAAAGAAAGAGAAAGAGGTAGAGAAAAGTGGGCCCACTACGGATAAAGAAGTGCACCCCGGCGTAAGTAAGTCAGTGTGATGCAGTAACACGCTCGGTCGGTCGGTCGGTCGGTCAGTCGGTACGGTCTGATAGCGATGCGATCTTCCAATGTAGGGCAGAAGGTAAGACCGGACTTTGGTCTGGTCGCTCGCGTCTCAACGGGGTATTACACTTGTCGCGTGTGGAAGCATTTCCTCATTTCACGAAGCGTTTGCGTGAAGATGCGGAAAGTGAAGCAATGGCCAGACCTAGGAACATTAACGATAGACACATTCCATCCCCCCAAAAGCGGGTGCACTGCACTTGTTCATTTACACTCATTTTCTTTCTTTCGATGAAACTGCGGAGGTTGGGCCCGGTACCATGGTTACGATTCCCAGTACTGTTTCACTTTCATCTAAACGAATTAACAACCGACAAAGACGCTGATCATCATCAAAGCGGCAGGGTGCGCGCACTTGTGCCGTCTCACTTACGTCTATCCACACACTTACGCATGTGTGTGCTCGGGCACGTGTTTACGCACTTACGCTTTGTACGAGGTTTTTCTTTTCGCGAGGATTGACACAGCGGAAGCATTGTCTGCGTTAGCTGCGTAATGATACGAACACGAGGAGGATTGTGGAGGGAGGGTACTTGAAGTTTTGTAGTTACCGTTTTGTAGCCGTTCTATATGGCAGCATCAACATTCATGATTGGCTTACGCAATGGTGGTTTTTTTTTGTTTGGAAGGAAAGCAACATAATCGCAAATTAACAGATGATTCAAGCGGTTCGCGGATATCCGAGAAGAGATGTGGGTTTTTGTTTTTGGTCAAGGAATGCCCACCAGCCTTGGGTGGTTATTCGGTGTGCTGGAAGCATTTGAAAAACATATTTAAAAAGACTTGCAAATTTTGATTTGTTTATTTTAAATCGTATATAGAAGGAGGATCCTCATTTATAGGGGGAAACATCAACACCACAAAATATAACAAACTTTGCTGCTCACTGACCGTTTCAGGTTGCCTAATCAAAATTGACTGGCCTTCATATTGTCAGCATGTTGTCATGGACATCAAGATTTGGTGCTAAGATTCGCTAACCATTTAGTAACTAATTTAAGCTATAGCTGTATCCGATTTCCGTTTAACAAATTTAGGATAAGAAAGCGTGAAGGTGAACGTTACAACACACTGCGGATTGATAATTTTTGTCCTCTAATTTGTATCCCACTAGTAACGAAACGGATCAGGAGGACCCACTGAAGGTAGAAGTCCAATCATCCCGCGATGGACGAGCGAAGCGTGGCGTCTACAATCTTTACTCGATGATCAAATGTGCGACCGGTTGTGATCCCATCATCTACAAGGGCTACGGGTGTTACTGTGGATTTTTAGGTTCCGGCCAAGCACTGGATGGTATTGATCGATGCTGCAAAATGCATGACTATTGCTACAGTACCGCCAACTGTCCGATGTTTTTGGAGTACTTCGTTCCATACCTGTGGAAGTGTTACCGGGGCCGTCCACTGTGTGGTAAGCTACATCCACTAGGAATGTCCACATTTAGCCGCTTACTAAAACACAGACTTATTTCTTCTCTCTCTCTTTCTATAGCAATCGATCACGGTGAGTGGGGTGGTCCGGGTTCGTGTGCTTCCCGACTGTGCCATTGCGATCTGTCGCTCTCCAAGTGCCTGCGGCGGTATTATTGTCCGCGGAAACGAAACGTTTGCACCACATCACCGTTACGGTTACTGCAGAATTTAGTGATGGTTTTTTAGGCCAAGAATGTGTAATTATACCCTCCCATTTTCAGTATGAATGCTAGCATTTCCAAAGTACAAATGTAAGTGTAGCGTAGCAGTGATTTAGTAGCTTTCAAGCGTTGTAGATACAATAAAAATGCCAAAAATTTACATCCACACTCGTGTCGACTTGGAAGAGATAAGCGAATGGAGGTGTATTTTGTCGCCTATTTCAACATTTGAACAATATACCTTCTTTTATTACCGATTTCTGGTCGTGGGGATTCTATTTGAGGGGCTTGAAGTTCCGGCAAGTACTATGCACACGCTCGTATAAGGCAGTATGGGTTGACAATAATTTATTGATAGTTCAATTGCGTTTATGAACTCAAAGTTGTACAGTATCAAAAAAGCGTGATAAATAAATATAGATGATCCAGCAGTGGTGCATGCGAGCAGTCGATCGATTGTCCCCGAGCCGAGGTTATAGGCCGACAGGTTCGATTTCATTTAGCACATGCCCACAGACACGCGCACACTATTGCTTCTGTGGTCGGGGATTTTAATTTGGAATCACAGAATGCGATTGCGTAGGTAGTGTTTGATGAGTTGAATGCAGACAACAGCATCTTCCGCACTGTCATGTCCATCATCTAGTTTTGGCAAAAAAGAAAAAGAAATGGCACAAAGAGAATGCGATTAAAATGATTATACCTATATTATATACAATTCGCATACATATAGCAACGCTTTGGAGGAAATGCTTACCATTTTCTTGTATAATTTTCTTTAAATTTTCTATGCATAATGTTTTGAGTGCACGCTTCTTCGGTGGACCCATCTTGTGCGGGTACAGCACAGACGTATCGACGACGACGTCGTGGATCAACTTCAGCGCTTTAAAATCACTTTCCAAACTGTGCCCAATGAGAATGGTTTCTGAGTTAAACATGGACAGCAGTACGGCTTGCACGTTATACAGCGTGGTGGTAGTTTTTCGCAACATCTCTTCCGTAATGCCAGAAAACCTACAAAACGGAGAAAAAACGTTAAAGGTAAAAAAGTTAAAGTACATAGATTCGATTGCTTCCAAATCATTATACCTAGTATTGTAATCAACGACTCGATTGGAAGGTTTTACCAGCGTATCGTAAACGGTTTTTTCGTTAATATCGACCACAGTTACACGGGTCAACTCCAATCCGGCCGTAGTGTAACACATTTCACAATCCAGCGCAAACACATCCTTTTTCGTGAGTTGATAATCTTCCGCGGGTTCGATCGTTTTCACAAATCCAGTTAGATCGTCGTAGTCCATGAAGCATGACACGTGGTAGTTTGCATACATACAGCCCGGTGTACCGGACGGTTGTTGACAGCAGTTGTGTAGATTGTCGGCAAACCCGCGCCGATAGCAGGTACTCTTTGGGTGGTAGTTACACGCGTCTACCTGTGGTTCATCGTACGCTTCAAGGTTGTACACCTTCGAGCAACGGGAACAGTAGCGTTCGTTTTCGTTCGGTGGCCGAGATGGTTTGGGTTTGTGAATTTTTGCTTTTCCCGCCACATCGGTAGCACGGGGAAATCCGTTCGAACGGAGCTGTTCCTCGGTTAATTTGCACTCGTGTATCATCTTGTAGGCTACAGCACCCGGTGCATTGTCGATCGTGTAGGCAGATGTTTTAACTTCCGTTTTTCTAAAACAAAAGAGAAAAAGTCACGTTGGAATAAACTCAAATTCAAATTGTGTGGAAGTACAACAGAATGTTATACTTTGCATAATAATAAAATGCTTACAATTTCTTATTTACACTCCACGAAATATTGTGAACCATTTTCCCCGCCAGTATGACGTCGTGCGAAACTGTTTTGTTTCTGAAATTAGTAAATCAGCTGTAAATGAAATATTTCAATCGTAGTTAGCCGCTACATACTTGTCCGTTGCTTCGCTACCCGTTTCGACTGCTTCCTTGCGAAGTTTGTTTATTGTAAGCAGTGCGCTGCTTTTATAGATCATTGCCGTACTACACTTCTTCATCACTGCCAGCTCCTCCGTTTGTGCACGCTCCCAGGCATCCTCACAGGTTGGATAAATGTTTAGACAGTGTTTGACCATCAAACCATAATACTGCATCCGTATGTTGTACGATATTTTGCTCGACGTTGGTTCCAGTATTGGAGGTGCTTGGGCAGCTGGTGTAGCAGCCGCTTTAGACGCTAGCACCGAACCGGCGTGGGCAACACGCGAACCTGTTTTCGGTGCGGTTTGTGCAGGCGTGAATGCGGATTGATTGCGTTTCAGTTGTTCGATCTTTTCCTTCGCCTTCTGGAAGGCAAGCACGTTGACGGCGGGTGTAAAGCGACCTGAAAAGTAAACCATAGTGACTGTTTAATAACGGTTCCGTCTGATCCATTCGTAGCGTATATACTTTTTGGAGTTCCAAGACTGGTTTCAGGAGATATGTTGCGGAAGTTATTTGCACTGATCGATGGAACGGACGATCCATTGATGGGTACCGACATGGTGGCGGGTTTTGGCATTGCTTTACGAGTTTCCTCCTCGATTTGTCGTTTAACTTCTTCCTCCGCCCGTTTCCGCGCTGCCAACTCTTCTTGTTGCTTTCGCACGATCTCCTGCCGTAAATACACCGACTGGGGGGTAAAAAAATAGAAGGCAGTGTAACACACTAGATGCAGTTGCTAGGTAATTTACATTGGTAAGTTTACATACTTTGATAGCGTTTTGCACGTGATTGGTTTTCTTTTTTACCACCGGCGTTAGCTTGGACGTGGTAGCATTCTCATACGCGACTCGTTTCTTCCGATTATCGTCATAATATTTATCAGCAATCTTATCTATCAAATCGACCTGTCCATTCGATTTGGTGGTCTCAGTCCTTTCCGCTTTGGGTACGTCCGGTTCGTACTCTTCGAATATCATTTTACACTGCTGCATCACATCGTCGTCGCTATCGAAATCGATGTCGCTTGGTGGATTGTTTATCAGTTCTTGGTAGATTTCGTCCTCCAATGGTTGGGTGGATTTTGGCTCCGGTGCAGCTGATTTTTCCGAAACATCCGACCCTTTGCTGGACGACTTAGTCGCCGAGGAAGTGGATGATGATTTGTGTTCCTTTTTCTTGCTGCTATTATTGCTACCATTACTACTGCTGTTACTATTTTTGTTTTTGATTTTACTACTACTACTGCTACTGCTGGTACTGGTGCTTTTTGATGAACTACTTTTACTGTGCGACCGATCCTTCTTCTCCGACGAACTTCGGTGACGGTCACGCTCCGAGGAGTGCTTCGACGAGGAGTGACTTTTGGAGCTTTCGCGTTCTTTATCTCGGTGTTTGCTTTTACTGTTACTACTAGAACTTGTGTTGCTAGCCTTTTCTTTACTAGATGATTCGGATGATCGATGTTTTTTGTCATGCGATGAGGACTTGGAGCGTGAGCTAGAACTATGCCGGCTAGATGATTCTTTTCTTCGGTCAGAATCACCGGTCGAAGTGTGACTGTTCTTCGATGAGCTGTGATGTTTACTTTCCTCTGTAGGCTTTTTTTCCACGGTGGACACACCATTCTCGTGCTTCTTTTTATGCGCAGCATTTTGCTCTGCAATCGATTCAGTGTTTTCTGTTTCTTCCGGCGGTACTGCATCGGAAGTATTTGTTTCTTCCTGCGAGTGGTTTTTATCTGATGCAGCGGTGGATTGATCGTTGGTTTCGGAAGCTTCGCTATCCGTAACTTTTTCACCATTCGTTTTGGTGGTTTGCAATTTAGCAACACTGGACGGTACATACTTTGGCGCAACACTAGATACGGGTATGTATTCAAGCTTAGGTTTCTTGCGTGCGATTGTTTCACCTCCATCCGACTGGTCCGGTACTCCAGTTTGGTTCAGAAGGCTTTTCGGGGTTGCACTGTATTTCACAACAGTGGGTGGTACTGCAATTACTCAGCGAATGATAAAATAAACTGTTAGCATGCTAGCTCTAGTATGTGCCGGTAGCATCCAGTACCTGTTTTTGCGTGTTTGAAGTGGCAGTAAGGTCTCGGACAGAGATCCTTCTCGTAGAAGGGACAATTAATGGTCCGAAACAATCCCGTGGCCGGAAGCATCTTCCTGTGCCCCGCTTGTTTTGGAAAGACTAGCCTGCACGGAAACGATTCGTGCTACAGGTTCGTCAACAGCTCGCTGTACAACATTTAACAAAGGCGAATAAATATAACAAACATCTGAAGTACGTTCAGAAGGTACAAGAACATCTATTTTGTGTATTTTTTGCTATTTTCGTTGCGATGCCTCAATCATTTGTACGGTGACAGGTGTCAGCGCTGTTTCAATATTATTTTTAACGAAAGAAAACTCAAAATTCCTAGCGGTTTCGTTCAGCCGTTTTGTGGCGGTTTTGAGGGTTTATTGAAATGTTTGGTATAATAAGAATTTTACTAAGCGTAAGTTTAATAAGTTTTGGAGATAATTTTGCAAGTTTTCGGTGTGAGAAAGAAATTTATGTTTAGATACAACAATAATTAAATAGCTCCAGCAATAGCATAGGGGGATAGCGGCTGTCACCGACAACCAAAAAGGAAAAAAAAACAAAAAAAAAAATCTAAACGTAAACAAATCCTACTAGTGGGGGAGAAATCGGTGCGTCGTTTTAGAAAAGCTGTGCTTACTCATCAGTTAACCAGTGAAATTTAGGTACGTCGGGAGTTTAGAGACAAAACGATAACTTCTCTATCAAAATGATTGCAACCAGAGTACGATTTGGTGGATTGCCGAACATAGTGCAGCGACAGTTGGAGCCGAAACGATATGGAATGGCACAATACCAACGTACCTTAAATGTCGCTACACCTAGCTCGCTGATAAGTGATACGAAAACAACCCTTCCAGTGTCGTCACGCGGTCATAGGTAATCGAAACGTGCTCCCGAGCGAAAGTGCGTAAATCACCCAACGTTACTAAGTACAACGTGTTTTTGGTTTTAGAATGTTTTCCAGCATCAACTATCTGCGAGGCGATTTGGAATGTACGGCCGGAACGATGAACGATGGTAAGTAAGGTGGAATGGAAGAGATTCTGATGATGTCATTAGATATGTTTACGCTTGCGACGACGAACCCGTGTATATCTGAACCCAAATTGCTAGACTTTGACCCTGCGAGTGTCAATGACTATGCCGTTTTTTGTGTTCTCTTTACGGCCGGACTAAAGGGAAATCCTACGAGATTTAGATTTCCAACGTTCAGCGTGAAATAAAACATGTTTTTCTCTATCTCTTTGCAGTGAAACAAACGATCATAAAAAAGCTTGGAATTGAAGTCGGGTACACACCGTTCGTAAGCACCCGCGAACATCTGGTGCAGTATGTACCTCCATCGGTTAATGTACTCCCACCCCGGAGTATGCAGGATTCGTTTACATCGGCAATAATTCCGCTGACGACGGATAAAATTCTCAAGGACAAGTATGTCGGTTTCATGGGAAATGTGCGCGTTGGTCGACTGATGGAAGATATGGATATGTTTGCCGGTAAGCAAATAACAATCTGCTAACGGTATTTGACAAAACTTGCAAACCATTTATTCTATATGTAATGTTTGTTTTTTCAGTTTGGGTGGTTCATAAGCATGTTCTGTTGCCGGACCTGCCCGAAGGAGTTTCTCTACCGTATACGTTTGTAACCGTGCTGGTGGACAAGATCGATTTTACCGATCTAGTACCAACTCATGATGCCGACATTCGTCTTTCTGGACATGTAAGTTGGGTGGGACGGACCTCGGTAGAGGTAGTGGTCTGGATGGAGCAAAAACTGCACGGCAAATGGCGCAAGCTTACGCGCGCACTGTTTCTAATGGCAGCACGAGATGCGACCAATACGAAAGCCGCCTTTATCAATCCGCTGGTCCCTGCAAACGAAGAAGAGAAAGCAATTTTCGATGGAGGGGAATGTGAGTTCGCTAAAGAAATCTCGTGAGTCATGATGAATTATAGGTTTTTTTCCACTTTGTAGCGCGCAAAAAACGACGCATTCAGATGCAGCAGGAAGATTTGCTAAAGACCGAACCAAACGATTTTGAGCAACGCATGGTGCACGAACTGTTCGTAAAATCCATCGATACCAAGAGCAAAGCCTTCAACAAACGCATCCTACCACCGGGATATGTTTGGATGGAGGAAGCCACCATGGCGAACATAGTGTTTTCCCATCCCGAAGATCGCAACGCTCATAATAAAGTGTTCGGTGGATTCTTGATGCGCAATGCACTAGAGTTGAGCTGGGCTTTGGCTTACAATTTTGCCAAGCGTCGGCCCAAGCTAGAACATATATCGGACATTAGCTTCCATCATCCGGTGGATGTTTCTTCGATGCTGAACATGCAGGCACATGTCATCTTTACTGATCTTCACTACATGGAAATTGTTGTGCTAGCCGATGTGTATGATGCCGTGACCGGGCAACAAACGACAACGAACAGTTTCTATTACACGTACTCTGTCGCTGAACGATTGCCCAAAATAATGCCGAAAACGTACCACGAGGCAATGTATTACTTGGATGGACGACGAAAATTCCGCTACGCCATGGGTATCGATGCAGCTACGTCGTCTGCTCCGCCTGCAGGAACGACGGACACAACGAAGAGCAAGTTGTGAATGTGCAATGTAGCACGCAAGCACCGTGCACAGTTCAACGGTGAGTTTACAGGGAGAGATTAATGTTTTATTCATATTTATTTGGCACCCGATATATAATGGCGTAACTTTGCTTTAAAAGCACTTAAACGTCTAACGTTCGACAAGCAGCTTAACACAGTTAGCTCTACCTTATTATGATGCCTAAATTGTGTTTTCGTTTCACTTATGATATTTGTATTACGGTGAATATTACAGCCGGACATTGAATGCGAAATAAGAGTTATGTTTTGTGAAATGAAGTTGGCTTAGTTGGTTTACGAAGAAAGAAACGATTTTTCAACTGGTTGGTGGAATCTGTGTGCTAATTTGTAATAAATCTCTTTGCGCGTGCTGCATTGCTGTCGCGTAATAACCGTTTGTAGAAATTTGAATAGAAGAGGATGTTTTCAGTGGCTCCATCTATTGGAGGATCCTGTAATGCTAATGGCGCAATTAGCAGCGCATTATCATTAGAGATGAGAATAACAATTCTTTTTAGTGAATCAACTCCGAGTGAATGAGTCGTTATTAGGAGTCTGCTCGTTTAACGATTCATTTCGCAGTTATAAAAAAACCCCGGCATAAACGTATAAGTTAAGGTTCGGTCATTATACTCACTCATGACTGTAAGCATGTAGCCGTGGTGAGTCGAGTTGCAAAAAGAGTAAATACGTGAGTTGAAACGAAAATGTGCGAGTGAGTTGAAACGAAAATGAGTTGAAACGAAACGTTTGATACACATGAGTTGAAACGGAATACATGTGTACAATACTCAAACTAGCCAAATGAATATACTTCTCGCTCTGCCTAACTATCAAACCTGCATAAGCGAACAAGCGGGATAGTGTGATCGGCAAGGATATTAAACGGGATCCGTCTCTGCTTAGGAAATTTTCAAATTTTTAGAATTTTTTTCTGATTTTTTACTGTTTTTTATTTAAAGCATTATTTCAATGAAAAGAGACCTGTTTCAACCAATTGGTATTATAATATATCAAATTTATAAATTTTGCTAAATTGCTCAAAAAAGAGGAAAATTTTACGGTTTCTCAAACAGGGTATGGAACTTGGTTCCTCGAATAACTTCTGGGAAATACATCTGGGGGCATAGCCGTCCAAGAAGAAAATGTAGCCAATGGTGCCATCTATCGACCACAGGTTAAAGATTGGCGATCCGTTGGATACCGACCGAGTTATAGCAAAAATTTGGTGCAAAAATGAGGAAAATTTAACATTTTCTCAAACAGGGTAAGGAACTTGGTTTATCGAATAACTTCTGGCACAGACATCTGAGGGCATGGCCGTTCAAGAAGAAAATGTAGCCATTGGTGCCATCTATCGACCACAGGTTAAAGTTTGGCGATCCGTTGGATACCGACCGAGTTATAGCCAAAATTTGGTGCAAAAATGAGGAAAATTTAACATTTTCTCAAACAGGGTAAGGAACCTGGTTCCTCGCATAACTTCTGGCACAGAAATCTGAGGGCATGGCCGTCCAAGAAGAAAATGTAGCCATTAGTGCCATCTATCGACCACAAGTTAAAGATTGGCGATCCGTTGAATACCGACCGAGTTATAGCCAAAACTTGGCGCAAAAATGAGCCTTATAAAATTTTCTAATTTTTATATTTTTTTTTTATTTTTTCTGATTTTTAATTGTTTTTTATTTTAAAGCATTATTTGAGTGAAAACAAACTTTTTTGAACCAATTGGCATTAAAATAAATCAATTTAATTTTTTTTGCAAAATTTCTCAAAAAAAACGTAAGGGGTAAGCCTTATGAAATTTTCGAGTGGAAAATTTTTTTGAAATTTTTTTCTGATTTTTTATCCTTTTTTTAATTTAAACCATTATTTGAGTGAAAAGAAACTTATTGCAACAAATTCGCAATAAAATATATTACATTTAAAATTTTTGCTACGTTGCTCAAAAATGTGGAAAATTTTACATTTTCTCAAACAGAGTAGGGAACTCGGTTCCTCCAATAACTTCTGGCACGGATATCTGAGGGCATGGCCGTCCAAGAAGAAAATGTAGCCATTGGTGCCATCTATCGACCACAGGTTAAAGTTTGGCGATCCGTTGGATACCGTCCGAGTTATAGGCAAAATTTTGTGCAAAAATGAGGAAAATTTAACATTTTCTCAAACAGGGTAAGGAACTTGGTTCCTCGCATAACTTCTGGCACAGACATCTGAGGGCATGGCCTTCCAAGAAGAAAATGTAGCTATTGGTACCATCTATCGACCACAGGTTAAAGATTGGCGATCCGTTGGATACCGACCGAGTTATAGGCAAAACTTGGCGCAAAAATGAGCCTTATAAAATTTTCTAATTTTTATATTTTTTTATTTTTTTCATAATTTTTTATTCTGTTTTTTATTTAAAGCATTATTTGAGTGAAAATAAACTTATTTGAACCAATTGGCATTAAAATAAATCAATTTTATTTTTTTTCAAAATTTCTCCAAAAAAAACGTAAGGGGTAAGCCTTATCGGCTGCGGGAGGAATGCCGTCTGGCTTGGGATCGGCTCAGCAGGGTGCCGATCAGCGATCCGGAGAGCCGTCAAACAGCGTCCGCACAACACCAGGAAGCCCGCCAGCTGCTGAAAGCGGAGATCCGAGCCAGCAAGCAGAACCGGTACAACGAGTTCCTGGAACATCTGGAGGACGACGAGACGGGTAGGTGGCAGGGAGAGCTCCTGCGACGGCTCGGTGGAAGCCGTGTCGCACAAGAACGCGACCCGGCCGTCCTGCAGCGTACGGTGGATGCGCTGTTCCCGAACCACCCCCCTGTTACCTGGCCTGTCATCGAACCGGACGGCGTCAACATCAGGCCAGTCACGGAGCAGGAGCTGCTCGACATCGCGGCTGGCCTGAATCCTCGGAAGGCGCCGGGCCTGGATGGGTTGCCGAACGCTGCCCTTTCGGCAGCCATCCGCACGCATCCGGCGACGTTCGTGCGGCTGATCCAGGGGCAGATGGATGCTGGCCGCTTCCCGCGGCAATGGAGGAAGGCGAAGCTGGTGCTGCTCCCCAAACCGGGGAAACCACCGGGCGAGCCGTCTTCGGTGAGGCCGGTGATGCTGCTGGATACACCCGGGAAGGCGTACGAGCGAGTATTGCTGAACCGCCTGAACGACCATATCGAGATGCCGACAGAGCCGCTGCTCTCGGAACACCAATTCGGCTTTCGACGTGGTCGGTCAACACTTCAGGCGGTTGGGCTGGTGACGGAAGCCGCCAGATTGGCGATGAGTTTTAAACGGACGAACCGACGAGACAAGCGCTGCTTGCTCGTTGTCGCCCTGGACGTCCGCAACGCTTTTAATTCCGCCAACTGGCAGGACATCGCACAGGCGCTGCAGGATAAAGGAGTTCCCTCAGGACTGCGCAATATCCTGAAGGAGTACTTCTCGGACCGTGAGCTCACGTACGACACCAGCTCCGGTCCGGTGACACGTCGAGTAACGGCAGGAGTTCCACAGGGGTCCATCCTGGGCCCCACCTTGTGGAACATATTGTACGACGGCGTGTTACGAGTGCAGCTGCCGGAAGGTGCATCCGTCATCGGCTTCGCCGATGACCTAGCAGTACTCGCTCAGGGGTGTACACCGGAGGAGGCGGCAGGTGTAGCGGAGGAGGCCGTAGCAGTGATCGCCGCTTGGATGGAGCAACATCGGTTGCAGCTGGCCCCGGAGAAGACTGAGATCGTCCTCATCTCGAGTCTGCGCCGGGGACATCCGGAAGTGCCCGTACTCATCGACGGTGTGGAAGTTCGCCCGAAGCCGGCGATACGCTACCTCGGGGTCATGCTTGACGACCACCTATCGTGGAAGCCACATGTGGAGAAAGCCACCGCCAAGGCACTCCGTGTGGTGAAGCTGGCCACCAGAGTGATGCACAATCACGCCGGACCGAGGATGGCTAAACGTCGGCTGCTAGCAGCAGTAGCGGACTCGGTGGTGAAGTACGCGGCACCCATCTGGGCGGAAGCGGTCAGGCTCCAGTGGTGTAGGAAGAAACTGCAGCAGCTGCAACGGCCTCTGGCGAAAGGTGTTGCCAGAACCTTCCGTACTGTGGAGTACGACACGGCGGTGGTGCTGGCGGGACTGATTCCGCTACACCTACAGGTGAAGGAGATAGCGCGGCGGTACGAGAGACACCAGCAGGCGCTACAGAGAGGCGTCCTCATCGATAAGGACGCCATCAAGAGGTTGGAGCGATCGGCAACCATCGCGCAGTGGCAGACATCGTGGGACCAGGATGCCGCTCATCCGGAGGCGAGCAGGTTCAGACGATGGGCTCACCGCGTGCTACCGGACATCGCCGGCTGGGTAGGTAGGAAACATGGCGAGATGGATTTCTTCCTTAGCCAGGTGCTCTCCGGACATGGCTTTTTCCGGGAGTACTTGCACGCTATGGGATTCACCTCTGCCCCTACCTGCCCCTTCTGCGCCGACGACACCGTGGAGTCGGCAGAGCACGTGGTGTTCCACTGCCCGAGGTTCGCTGATGTACGCACACAGCTTCTGACGAACGCGGAAGGCGTTGTCATCACCCCGGAGGAGCTGGAGCGTGTCCTGCTGTCGAGCCCGGAGGCTTGGCAGAGTACGGCGAAGGCAGCAAAGCGGATCTGCAGCTTCCTGCAGCAACGGTGGCTGGAGCAGCAGGTTGCCGAAAACGCGGCAATCACTGGCGAGATAATATCCGCCAATGAGCTGGCGGAACGCATTCGGCGGCAGGCCCGCAATGCTGCCAGAAACGCCGGCCAACGACGAAGACGCCGAGAACGACAGCAGCAGGTGGTACCAGCAGCCGACGAGGACGGAGGGCAACATCGTCCAGCTAGCAGGCAGCCGGAGAGCCATCCCCCCAATCGGCCCGTACGAGACCCGCCATCGGCCGAAGAACGGCTTCGTCGTCGGCAGAGGCGGAATCTTCGGCAACAAGAGTTCCGCGCCCGACTACGCCCCGGTACACTGTCGCCACCGCGTCCGGGTCGAACGAGGAGGAGCCGAGTACCGCCGACGGAGGAAGAGCTAGCCGAACGACGGGAAAGCAGGAGGGTACGTGAACGGGAACGTCGGCAAGAGATGGCGGACCGCAACAGGGGACTTATGTCGGCCGATGTTGAGGCAGCCATCTCAACCACGAATACGTCGACGCGCTGATTGATGATTAGGAGGGGTGAAAGCCGTTATAGATGACTTAGGAGGAAAGTGGGGCTATTAACCGGGAGAGACCGGCATTCACCGTAGCCGTCTCCGCTCTGCGTGATAGTAGAACCAGCACTTGTGTGTGCAAACATTTTCGTACAATTAGGCGCCAGAGCAGAAAGCGGGCAAGCCCGCATCGTAAAATGCCAGAAGTTTTATGTTGTATTGTGTACCTGTAAAAATGTTACGTCGATACAATAGATAGGGGGGGCGCGTGCCCTTATTGAATGTAGTAGGGACGCGAATGCTGCCGGTGGCTACGCCTTCGCCGGGAAGGCCGCCGGTAACGGAGATATTTGTTTATTGTAAATTTGCGTATTGTACTTGCGTGTTTTATGTTTCATTGCGTAAACTTTATGTATTACCGCGGCAATTTATGTAAATTTACGTTTCAATAAACAAAAATGCATTCAAAAAAAAAAAAAAAAAAAGGGGGTAAGCCTTATGAAATTTTCGATTGGAAAAATTTTTTGAAATTTTTTTCTGATTTTTTATTCTTTTTTTAATTTAAAGCATTATTTGAGTGAAAAGAAACTTGTTTGCAACAAATTCGCAATAAAATATATCACATTTAAAAATTTTGCTGAATTGCGGAAAAATGAGGAAAATTTTACATTTTCTCAAACAGGGTAAGGAACTTGGTTCCTCGCATAACTTCTGGCACAGATATCTGAGGGCATGGCCGTCCAAGAAGAAAATGTAGCCATTGGTGCCATCTATCGACCACAGGTTAAAGATTGACGATCCGTTGGATATCGACCGAGTTATAGCCAAAATTTGGTGCAAAAATGAGGAAAATTTAACATTTTCTCAAACAGGGTAAGGAACTTGGTTCCTCGCATAACTTCTGGCACAGACATTTGAGGGCATGGCCGTCCAAGAAGAAAATGTAGCCATTAGTGCCATCTATCGACCACAAGTTAAAGATTGGCGATCCGTTGAATACCGACCGAGTTATAGCCAAAACTTGGCGCAAAAATGAGCCTTATAAAATTTTCTAATTTTTATATTTTTTTTTTATTTTTTCTGATTTTTAATTGTTTTTTATTTTAAAGCATTATTTGAGTGAAAACAAACTTTTTTGAACCAATTGGCATTAAAATAAATCAATTTAATTTTTTTTGCAAAATTTCTCAAAAAAAACGTAAGGGGTAAGCCTTATGAAATTTTCGAGTGGAAAATTTTTTTGAAATTTTTTTCTGATTTTTTATCCTTTTTTTAATTTAAAGCATTATTTGAGTGAAAAGAAACTTATTGCAACAAATTCGCAATAAAATATATTACATTTAAAATTTTTGCTACGTTGCTCAAAAATGTGGAAAATTTTACATTTTCTCAAACAGAGTAGGGAACTCGGTTCCTCCAATAACTTCTGGCACGGATATCTGAGGGCATGGCCGTCCAAGAAGAAAATGTAGCCATTGGTGCCATCTATCGACCACAGGTTAAAGTTTGGCGATCCGTTGGATACCGTCCGAGTTATAGGCAAAATTTTGTGCAAAAATGAGGAAAATTTAACATTTTCTCAAACAGGGTAAGGAACTTGGTTCCTCGCATAACTTCTGGCACAGACATCTGAGGGCATGGCCGTCCAAGAAGAAAATGTAGCCATTGGTACCATCTATCGACCACAGGTTAAAGATTGGCGATCCGTTGAATACCGACCGAGTTATAGCCAAAACTTGGCGCAAAAATGAGCCTTATAAAATTTTCTAATTTTTATATTTTTTTATTTTTTTCATAATTTTTTATTCTGTTTTTTATTTAAAGTATTATTTGAGTGAAAATAAACTTATTTGAACCAATTGGCATTAAAATAAATCAATTTTATTTTTTTTTCAAAATTTCTCAAAAAAACGTAAGGGGTAAGCCTTATGAAATTTTCGATTGGAAAATTTTTTTGAAATTTTTTTCTGATTTTTTATTCTTTTTTTAATTTAAAGCATTATTTGAGTGAAAAGAAACTTGTTTGCAACAAATTCGCAATAAAATATATTACATTTAAAAATTTTGCTGAATTGCGGAAAAATGAGGAAAATTTAACATTTTCTCAAACAGGGTAAGGAACTTGGTTCCTCGCATAACTTCTGGCACAGACATCTGAGGGCATGGCCGTCCAAGAAGAAAATGTAGCCATTAGTGCCATCTATCGACCACAAGTTAAAGATTGGCGATCCGTTGGATATCGACCGAGTTATAGCCAAAACTTGGCGCAAAAATGAGCCTTATAAAATTTTCTAATTTTTATATTTTTTTTTTATTTTTTCTGATTTTTAATTGTTTTTTATTTTAAAGCATTATTTGAGTGAAAACAAACTTTTTTGAACCAATTGGCATTAAAATAAATCAATTTAATTTTTTTTGCAAAATTTCTCAAAAAAAACGTAAGGGGTAAGCCTTATGAAATTTTCGAGTGGAAAATTTTTTTGAAATTTTTTTCTGATTTTTTATTCTTTTTTTAATTTAAAGCATTATTTGAGTGAAAAGAAACTTGTTTGCAACAAATTCGCAATAAAATATATTACATTTAAAAATTTTGCTGAATTGCGGAAAAATGAGGAAAATTTAACATTTTCTCAAACAGGGTAAGGAACTTGGTTCCTCGCATAACTTCTGACACAGACATCTGAGGGCATGGCCGTCCAAGAAGAAAATGTAGCCATTGGTGCCATCTATCGACCACAGGTTAAAGATTGGCGATCCGTTGGATACCGACCGAGTTATAGCCAAAACTTGGCGCAAAAATGAGCCTTATAAAATTTTCTAATTTTTATTTTTTTTTTTTTGATTTTTATTTTTTTTTTTATTTTAAAGCATTATTTGAGTGAAAACAAACTTTTTTGAACCAATTGGCATTAAAATAAATCAATTTAATTTTTTTGCTAAATTTCTCAAAAAAACGTAAGGGGTAAGCCTTATGAAATTTTCGAGTGGAAATTTTTTTTGAAATTTTTTTCTGATTTTTTATTCTTTTTTTAATTTAAACCATTATTTGAGTGAAAAGAAACTTGTTTGCAACAAATTCGCAATAAAATATATTACATTTAAAAATTTTGCTGAATTGCAGAAAAATGAGGAAAATTTTACATTTTCTCAAACAGAGTCGGGAACTCGGTTCCTCCAATAACTTCTGGCACGGATATCTGAGGGCATGGCCGTCCAAGAAGAAAATGTAGCCATTGGTGCCATCTATCGACCACAGGTTAAAGATTGGCGATCCGTTGGATACCGACCGAGTTATAGCCAAAACTTGGTGCAAAAATGTGCCTTATAAAATTTTTTAATTTTGATATTTTTTTATTTTTTTCATAATTTTTTATTCTGTTTTTTATTTAAAGCATTATTTGAGTGAAAACAAACTTTTTTGAACCAATTGGCATTAAAATAAATCAATTTTATTTTTTTTCAAAATTTCTCAAAAAAAAATGTAAGGGGTAAGCCTTATGAAATTTTCGAGTGGAAATTTTTTTTGAAATTTTTTTCTGATTTTTTATCCTTTTTTTAATTTAAAGCATTATTTGAGTGAAAAGAAACTTATTGCAACAAATTCGCAATAAAATATATTACATTTAAAAATTTTGCTGAATTGCAGAAAAATGAGGAAAATTTAACATTTTCTTAAACAGGGTAAGGAACTTGGTTCCTCGCATAACTTCTGACACAGACATCTGAGGGCATGGCCGTCCAAGAAGAAAATGTAGCCATTGGTACCATCTATCGACCAAAGTTTAAAGATTGGCGATCCGTTGAATACCGACCGAGTTATAGCCAAAATTTGGTGCAAAAATGAGCCTTATAAAATTTTCTAATTTTGATATTTTTTTATTTTTTTCATAATTTTTTATTCTGTTTTTTATTTAAAGCATTATTTGAGTGAAAATAAACTTATTTGAACCAATTGGCATTAAAATAAATCAATTTAACTTTTTTTTCAAAATTTCTCAAAAAAAACGTAAGGGGTAAGCCTTATGAAATTTTCGAGTGGAAAATTTTTTTGAAATTTTTTTCTGATTTTTTATCCTTTTTTTAATTTAAAGCATTATTTGAGTGAAAAGAAACTTAATGCAACAAATTCGCAATAAAATATATTACATTTAAAAATTTTGTTGAATTGCGGAAAAATGAGGAAAATTTTACATTTTCTCAAACAGGGTAAGGAACTTGGTTTATCGAATAACTTCTGGCACCTACATCTGAGGGCATAGCCGTCCAAGAAGAAAATGTAGCCATTGGTACCATCTATCGACCAAAGTTTAAAGATTGGCGATCCGTTGGATACCGACCGAGTTATAGCCAAAACTTGGCGCAAAAATGAGGAAAATTTAACATTTTCTCAAACAGGGTAAGGAACTTGGTTCTTCGCATAACTTCTGACACAGACATCTGAGGGCATGGCCGTCCAAGAAGAAAATGTAGCCATTGGTGCCATTTATCGACCACAGGTTAAAGATTGACGATCCGTTGGATATCGACCGAGTTATAGCCAAAATTTGGCGCAAAAATGAGGAAAATTTAACATTTTCTCAAACAGGGTAAGGAACTTGGTTCCTCGCATAACTTCTGGCACAGACATCTGAGGGCATAGCCTTCCAAGAAGAAAATGTAGCCATTAGTGCCATCTATCGACCACAAGTTAAAGATTGGCGATCCGTTGGATACCGACCGAGTTATAGCCAAAACTTGGCGCAAAAATGAGCCTTATAAAATTTTCTAATTTTGATATTTTTTTATTTTTTTCATAATTTTTTATTCTGTTTTTTATTTAAAGCATTATTTGAGTGAAAACAAACTTTTTTGAACCAATTGGCATTAAAATAAATCAATTTTATTTTTTTTCAAAATTTCTCAAAAAAAACGTAAGGGGTAAGCCTTATGAAATTTTCGAGTGGAAATTTTTTTCTGATTTTTTATTCTTTTTTTAATTTAAACCATTATTTGAGTGAAAAGAAACTTATTGCAACAAATTCGCAATAAAATATATTACATTTAAAAATTTTGCTGAATTGCAGAAAAATGAGGAAAATTTTACATTTTCTCAAACAGGGTAAGGAACTTGGTTTATCGAATAACTTCTGGCACAGACATCTGAGGGCATGGCCGTTTAAGAAGAAAATGTAGCCATTGGTGCCATCTATCGACCACAGGTTAAAGATTGGCGATCCGTTGGATACCGACCGAGTTATAGCCAAAACTTGGCGCAAAAATGAGCCTTATAAAATTTTCTAATTTTGATATTTTTTTATTTTTTTCATAATTTTTTATTCTGTTTTTTATTTAAAGCATTATTTGAGTGAAAATGAACTTATTTGAACCAATTGGCATTAAAATAAATCAATTTAATTTTTTTTCAAAATTTCTCAAAAAAAACGTAAGGGGTAAGCCTTATGAAATTTTTGAGTGGAAATTTTTTTTGAAATTTTTTTCTGATTTTTTATTCTTTTTTTAATTTAAACCATTATTTGAGTGAAAAGAAACTTATTGCAACAAATTCGCAATAAAATATATTACATTTAAAAATTTTGCTGAATTGCAGAAAAATGAGGAAAATTTAACATTTTCTCAAACAGGGTAAGGAACTTGGTTCCTCGCATAACTTCTGGCACAGACATCTGAGGGCATGGCCGTCCAAGAAGAAAATGTAGCCATTGGTACCATCTATCGACCACAAGTTAAAGATTGGCGATCCGTTGGATACCGACCGAGTTATAGCCAAAACTTGGCGCAAAAATGAGCCTTATAAAATTTTCTAATTTTTATATTTTTTTTATTTTTTTCATAATTTTTTATTTTGTTCTTTATTTAAAGCGTTATTTGAGTGAAAATAAACTTATTTGAACCAATTGGCATTAAAATAAATCAATTTTATTTTTTTGCTAAATTTCTCAAAAAAAACGTAAGGGGTAAGCCTTATGAAATTTTCGAGTGGAAATTTTTTTCTGATTTTTTATTCTTTTTTTAATTTAAACCATTATTTGAGTGAAAAGAAACTTATTGCAACAAATTCGCAATAAAATATATTACATTTAAAAATTTTGCTGAATTGCAGAAAAATGAGGAAAATTTTACATTTTCTCAAACAGGGTAAGGAACTTGGTTTATCGAATAACTTCTGGCACAGACATCTGAGGGCATGGCCGTTTAAGAAGAAAATGTAGCCATTGGTGCCATCTATCGACCACAGGTTAAAGATTGGCGATCCGTTGGATACCGACCGAGTTATAGCCAAAACTTGGCGCAAAAATGAGCCTTATAAAATTTTCTAATTTTGATATTTTTTTATTTTTTTCATAATTTTTTATTCTGTTTTTTATTTAAAGCATTATTTGAGTGAAAATGAACTTATTTGAACCAATTGGCATTAAATTAAATCAATTTTATTTTTTTTTCAAAATTTCTCAAAAAAAAAGTAAGGGGTAAGCCTTATGAAATTTTCGATTGAAAAATTTTCGATTGAAAAATTTTTTTCTGATTTTTTATTCTTTTTTTAATTTAAAGCATTATTTGAGTGAAAAGAAACTTATTGCAACAAATTCGCAATAAAATATATCACATTTAAAAATTTTGCTGAATTGCAGAAAAATGAGGAAAATTTTATATTTTCTCAAACAGGGTAAGGAACTTGGTTCTTCGCATAACTTCTGGCACAGACATCTGAGGGCATGGCCGTCCAAGAAGAAAATGTAGCCATTGGTGCCATCTATCGACCACAGGTTAAAGATTGGCGATCCGTTGGATACCGACCGAGTTATAGCCAAAACTTGGCGCAAAAATGAGGAAAATTTTACATTTTCTCAAACAGGGTAATGAACTTGGTTTCTCGAATAACTTCTGGCATATACATCTAGGGACATAGCCGTCCAAGAAGAAAATGTAGCCATTGGTGCCATCTATCGATCACAGGTTAAAGTTTGGCGATCCGTTGGATATCGACCGAGTTATAGGCAAAATTTGGTGCAAAAATGAGGAAAATTTTACATTTTCTCAAACAGGGTAAGGAACTTGGTTCCTCGCATAACTTCTGGCACAGACATCTGAGGGCATGGCCGTCCAAGAAGAAAATGTAGCCATTGGTGCCATCTATCGACCACAGGTTAAAGATTGACGATCCGTTGGATACCGACCGAGTTATAGCCAAAACTTGGCGCAAAAATGAGGAAAATTTTACATTTTCTCAAACAGGGTAATGAACTTGGTTTCTCGAATAACTTCTGGCATATACATCTAGGGACATAGCCGTCCAAGAAGAAAATGTAGCCATTGGTGCCATCTATCGACCACAGGTTAAAGTTTGGCGATCCGTTGGATATCGACCGAGTTATAGGCAAAATTTGGTGCAAAAATGAGCCTTTGGAATCTTCAACAAATTCGCATTTAAATAAATCAATTTAAATTTTTTTTTTAATTTCCCAAAAAAAATCTAAGTCCTTAGGAGATTTATGCCGTGGTTTTTTATGGCTCTTAAATGAGTCGTTATGCGTGCTGACTTCTAATAAGGACTCATTAACTCTGAGTTGACTCACTAAAAAGAGTTGTTAAGGGTTCCTTGCCTGTTTTTGAGTAATTTTGCATATGTTATAAATTGATTTATTTTAATGCCAATTGGTTGTACTAAGTTTCTTTTCACTCAAATAATGCTTTAAATTAAAAAAAAAAGAATAAAAATGTAGGAATTCCGTTTCGACTCATGTGTATCAAAAGTTTCGTTTCAACTTATATTTTTGTTTCAACTCACTCGCACATTTTCGTTCCAACTCACGTATTTACTATTTTTGTGACTTGACTCACCACGGCTACATGCTTACACTCATGAGTGAATAAGTGATAAAAGAGTCGCTAAAACTCCTCGTGGTGAGTGAACGAAACTCGTTCAATACAACGTTTCAACTCACTATCTTACTCTTACTCACTTTGCACATCTCTAATTATCATAATGCATCCCTTACTGCATCCGTTCTCTTTTATTCATAATCTGTATTAATAACTATTATTAATAGGCCCTTATTATACTGCCACAGTGTTTAAATAGATTACATGTAGTAAAAAGTTAATTAAGTTAAAAAACCAAATATATAGAAACTCACCTGCATTTCGCATTATGACCCAACCAGTAATGTGATATAATTTTCAAACACTTTTGTTTTGTCGATTGTTGACGAGTTGTTGGACATACATAAATTAAACTTCAACAGAAAAAAGATCGTACCTAATGAGCATATATCAACATGAAATTGATTATGCCGATTGAATAGAATCATAAAGCAAAGCAAACAAAGCCATTTGTTTTGAAGTTTGATTTTCTGCTTCACATTTATTAGGGATTTGTTAATAAAAATCGCAATGTTCGTAAACGAATTGATTACTGGTTCAGTATCGCATAGCATGATGTTGTTTAATATGTTTCTTTTTTTTTAATGTTTATCTGTGTTTTTTGGGGATGTGTACGTGTGTTTGGTTTTTGGTTGTTTTTCTTTCTTTAACCCTTGTATCACTAAGACGGTTTGATACACGCTGTGTACATGTGTACAATGTGTGTTTGCATGCATGGTTTAGTTGTGATTAATGTCATTTGTTGTTTTTTTTTTGTTACTATTATATCCTCCGTACTAGTTCAACCAACCCTTTTTCCGGTAGGTGTGGTTGTTTCCTTACTAGTGTATATAGCACATGGTTTAACGTTTCGTGACAAATTGTTTTTCTTAATTTTTCTACATTCAATTCAATGTACTGTTCGCTCCCAAACTGTCGCATCTGATTCATCTTCCATCGCTCTATATCATATATTTTGTTTTTTTGATTTGTAATATACATAAATATAGTTATCGTACAACAGATCTTTGGCCGCACGTTCGGCCTACAATCGGCAAAAAACGTTCCGTTAGCGGAAGAAGACTTTTAAAACGATGATGTTTTTTTTCATATATAGAAACAAATGTTTGAACCGTTCGCACGTCAGTTCTTGCTTTATATACTTACACGCTAAACGTACTATAGGATTATTCCCATCGGTAACAAAACTGGATTTGTGATTATAGTGCGTTCCGTGGGAAGATTATTAACCCTGCTAAACTCTATCCTAAACAATCGCGGTTTATAAACTATCCAAGTACAATATAAGAATATGTATCATTAGAGCTAGGCGCAAACATTTGTCCCTGTTGCCCTGTTGCGTTTTCATCCCACCGTTTTCGGGGTGAAGTTTGTCAAAATCAACAGATTATCTAATATACAAAAGAATAATCCCGTTTTTGCCAGAGAAAAAACACGTTGGGATCTGAAAGGTTACAATCGCTCGTTGCGATACTTTTTTTTGTTTGTTTCTCACGTGTATGACACAATGTTTCTACATGCAACGTTCTGGTACTCGTTTTAGACTATCTAAACCACTTTTTTGTTTTTCGCGCCAAAGGCTATCACTACTTAAAAGCCCGGCCTGTTCGATTACATGCACACAAGAGTTCACTCGCTTCCAGTTCTGGTTTCTATTTAGGACAACGAATGTTCCAGGCAATTAAAAAACAGGATACAATTATCGTTCTATTTTTCGTGTGAAATTAACTTGAAAAATTCGTCCATCTTTTGTCGATTTTAAACAATGTAGCACCGGCACTCATTCTATCTAGCCTAGTTTACTTTTGGCATCAAATTTCAGCCCTATCAATCGTGCGCGGTTGAAATAGTAGCCGCCGGTTAGCAGTCCCAACAGCAGGTGCCCGTGCCTTCACCGGCGGTGGAACGCCATTCGATCCCCTCACAGTGCCAGGCTCGTTAGCAGCGATGTCGTCGGCATTGTTTGTGGCATCTTCGGGTGGCTTTGGCCGCAGTGTACCGGTTAATTCGTCAGTGTCAGGTACAGCTGTTACCGGGGATGCTATCGCTACCGGTTGCGGTGCACGGTTGCGCTTGGTAAAGTGTTTGGCGGCCGCTGCCATCATTAGCGAGCCGCGATGTTTGAAGCCATTCGATGAACCAGACGTACCGGTTCCATCTGCACCCGCCTGCCGCCCATTAGATCGAGTGCTTTCGTTACGTTTTTTACCACTGGAGCGGTTGTTTTGTGCACCTTGACTAGCTGCACCGCTTACATCGTACGAGGATGACTTCTTCCCAATAATCCGCACGTTCTTGATGAAGGACTGGCTAACGGTGGTGCCACGTAGGAATTTATCACCGCTAACATGATTATCGGTGGCTTCGTTATCGCCTTCGTTTACGATACTGGTGTCCGCTTCGTTACGTCGGGCGGTATTGGTTCGTCCGTCCTGACCGTCTTCACGCAGTACGGTGCGCTGTTCCACCGAATGGCCGTTGGTGTCTTCCCGACTATCGAAGTGTGTGGCGATGGTTTGACGATTGGCACTATTAACGTTGTTATCATGGTTGTAATAGCGCATTGTACCGGTAGAATTGGATGCTGGCGGTCCTGTTGACAGTTGCAACGGTGCAATCGACCCGGCCGCCAGCAACGGGTCCACCCTCGTACGGTCGGTCGGCGAAGAGGTTGCATTAAAAAACACGTTCGGATTGTTTCTGCTGCTGCTGTACCCTGCTGCCGGTGCGTTGTGATGGTTCGCCGGTTCGGAAGGATTGTTGGCACCGCTACCGAACAAGCTCCACAAACCTTTGGCAGTGCGATTGCCCACGGTACCGCTAGGTTGTTGAGCACGGGCTAACAGCAGCGTATTGATGTTTGCCGGTGGGTTTCGGCGCTGGTAATGCTGCTGCTGTTGCTGATGGTACAGCAATTTTGACTGTTTGCCAAAAGAGCTTTTACGGTAATCATCGTCTAGATTCAAGGAATCGAAATTACTTGATTCATTCTCGTTATTTAGCTGGTAGTGGGGCATCTCGTTCGGCTGAACGATGGCAGTACCGGCGGCGATGGTATTGGTGCCGGGCACACTTAACGACGCTGGAAACACCGTTCCCGGCAGGGACTGACTGTGATTGTTATGATCGTCCACGGTATGGGGTAAGTTTGGCTCAAAGTTATTGTTATTAATATGTATATTTTCCTCACCGGGAGCAACACCACCACCACCAACACCACCACCGCTGACGTTCGTGTATCTTCGAACTCCGGGAGGAATGCTATTAGGATCGGTATAGGAAAAGGAACTGGGCGGAAGATGATGATGATGATGCTGGTCGTTTTGGTATTGCCGTGACGACGTGGACGCCAGCTGGTAGTGGGAAGGATGGCTATGGGAAATTGATGCTTGATGGTGAAGTTGCTGACCATGGTAAAAGTGGCCCGTTTCTGCCGAGGACGATGGCGAAATCTTGGGCGAAGGGAGTATGATCTTGTGGCGATTTGCATCACCTATGCGCTTAACGTTCGAACGGTGCGATCGATACTTGGACGATCCCGGCCCGGTGCCCATCGTATCGTACGGTTTGTCCGCTCGGTACGATTCACGCCCACCGCCCAGCGTTTGCCGTTGACGGGCCATCGTTTCGAACGCGTGTATCACGCTACCGACCCGTGTCGTAACGTCCGGTATGCCGAGTGGACCGCTGAAAAGGTCACGCTGGTGGCGCAAGGTGCTCAGCACCAGATCGGCATCCTGTGGATCGATACCGGCCGCATGCAGCTGACCGGTTTGCGCTGTACCGTCCGTAACGTTCGTAGTTGACTGCACGTATTTTGCACAATGTTTCAATGGCGTTTTTTGGTTTTTACAAGCAAACGGAATTAAGGCAACAAAAATGAAACGAAATAAAATAGAAGAAAAAGAAAAGTAAACAAAACAGTAATGATAATAAACACACAAATCGATAAAGGTGTACAAATAGCAGCAATAGAACAAAATGGCATGATCTTCCACAATTAAATGTTGATGCGACCGGAAAAGGTCGTTGAGCTCTGAAGTGTAGTTGGAGCGAAAATTGTCTAACAATCTCTCTATGCAATCAATTTGCGGTCGGGGTCAACAGTTTCTAAGTAAGGAAGTTCTATAGATAAAGAATTTTAAGTAGTGAAAAATATGCAATTGTTTACCGAGCAACAGCACCAAAGGGCCGTTGAACCAGGAGCCTGGGTACGCATATAAAATAAAATTGGTTTCCATTTATCTTCAATTGGGTTCATCGAAACAAACTTCAGAGATAGGACGACATTACAACTCGGCATGATGCGTTGGTCGTCTACGCCAGATAAAAGTACACACCGTGAAGTATATGTTGCATCTTGCGTAGTTTCCCGTGGTTGATTTTCCGAAATGTATTGTTGCGGGCCGGCCTTAACCGAAAAGCATAAAACCTGTCCTCGAGCATGTCGGATTTCGGTAAATCCGTTATAGTGGATTTTGCATTTGTGATCGGTTTTATCGTTTCTGGTTTCTTTCTTCCGTTTGTTTTCCCTCATGTGAGCCAAAATCGAAATTTTACTACCCGCAGCACAGGTTGGAAAACGAAATGTCGAGATGGAACATACATTTATCATGTTGCTTTACCTAATCTTTATGTAGTTTTTTTTCTCCTTTGCTGTATGGAGGAAGGGCCTTTGCTTTTGGGCATACTGGACAGATGTGTTTGTTTGTTATTTTCCCGGCTCTTGGACCGCCAGAACAAGGAAAAAACAAGAAATCATTTTAAATCTCAAACTCCACAACACAATTTTGATCGGGTTGTGTTGTTATATTCGCACGACCTTTTGCATTTCAAGCTGTATGTAGACGGATGGGGAGGCCGTGGGTTAAAGTCATGGCCATAATAAAAATATACACACACGGTCCCAATAATACACCTACTGACAAGAGGCGAATTTTTGCCCATATGTGTACGGTATGATTGGAAACTCCCCTGCAACTGGGTATGTGTACCTTCGAGGCAATTCCATTTTGCAAAAGCGTAAACATTCGATCAAATTCCGTATAGTGGCTTTCGTTTGAATTCGATACTATTTGCGTAGCTGTTTCGGAATCAGAAACAGGAAAAAAATAAATGGAAATCGTGAAGCAGTATGCTATCGGGCTTGATTTTTCGACTCATGTGTCGGAGGACTCACCTCTTGAGGTGCGTTTTGGATCTGGTACGGAATTGGCTTTTTTTTGCAGAAACTATAATGCTTTTCGATTTTTGACGCAGAAGCTCATTGATTCCGAAGCACTTTTCCCATTTGGCAAAGGTGTGTTATGTAGCTGTACAGTAGACAAATTAGCTTTCGTGATAGAATTGAAATCGTTTCTCGAACCTATTTTGGTGTACATTATTCTTTATCGCATTATGCACACAGTGTTTTGCTAATTTGTATCCATTAAATCTATTTCCTTACATACATTTGAAATTAAAAATGATAAAAAAGGGTTTGGAATTTACATCGTGACATACTAAGTGTTCTCCTGATACCTTTTCGATCTGGTTCTGGATCTCGCTTCTTGAGAAAGAACATATATTACAGCGACTAAAGAGAAAGACTAGAATAATCGACCAAGTAGAGTGAAGAAGTACATGGACAAGATGGAGATTGTTGAGCAAAAGTGCCAATTGAGGTTACGCTCATCTGATCACCAATCAATACATGAAGAGATCATTTCGATTCTGAAAGACAACGCCATTCGTGAGAATCCTACTCCTCTAAGCAATTAAGCGCTAATGATTCCAACATATAGGGGCCGTTCGGTGATGTATGTGATAAACGGCGCCGGTCCGACAAGACCGCGGACCAAAACCAATCCAGACCGTCCCTTCGTAGCAAGGACTGGCTATCCGGCTACGTTGTTAAACAAGTCTAGTAAGTCCGAAATGGCCGACATGATCTGTAAGATCGTTAAGCCAAGAAGAGAGAGAGAGAGAGAGAGAGAGAGAGAGAGAGAGAGAGAAAGACTCCAGCATCATGTTCCCGAGGAAGATCCTTATGTGGTTAATTACCAGTAAAGAGGGCAATGTTTCTTTTTTCAGAAGTTGCGATGATTTTGGTCAAAATATATCTTAAAATTGAAAGTTGTTGCTTTCGTCTGAATGACGCGAAAGAGCTTGTGAACTTTTGGATTGATCTGGCATTGCCCTTCATGCAAAGAAAACACTGGATAAGATAGCACCAACTTTCGCGATGGCTATTTCCATTTACAACTTTTATCAAACTTGAAAAGGAGGATTTAGTTCAATAATTTTATAGTCTTAGTACCTCTAAGTACCCGAAAATTTATCATTTCTGATTTGTGTGGCTTCTCTTAAGGTTATGGCAAGCTGACGTGTAACGGTCGGGGCATTTTTACAAGGTTTATTAAACATAGGATAAAAGCAATCTTCTTTTTAACAATTTATATATATTTATACATAAAAATTTGTCTTTTGTCACCCTTGCGAAATTAGTACACTTAGTTATGCATTAATTTTTGGACCCATGAAATTTCATGAACCTCACAAACAAGATGCCCAATTTCCATAAAGCTTTGTTGGAAGAATGTTGACGATCTCATGTGTATGTCACATTTGTGCAGGTCTTTGATGTATGTATAAACACGATACATTCCAGTGTACAAAATTCCATCGCTCGTGCTTAATCGGACTTTCCTCGAATGTGTACTTCCATCGGCAGGTACTGTGGAAGGTTTGTAAACACTCCAACAATAGCACGTTGCTGGTCGTATTTAATTTAGCAAATTTCTATAGAATATTGAAATGCTCCATTTTGCAATTCCTTCACTAGAATTCTAAACAATTCACGTACCAGATTGGTTCCAAAATTGCACACGGCTTATTGGAAAACCCGAACCATACGTTCAATATGGTTGGTTCCCATTCTCGACGGTGGGTTGTGTGTTTGTCCTGGGCACATGTGAGCATATCGCCTCTCACCGACGGCTCGGTCGGATAGCATCGGTTGCCCGGGGCCATAAACATGATTCAAAACCACCAGAACAATAAAGTTGCGCTATCTTATTTGATGACACGATGGGCAAAAAGACGCTTTATGTTCGTTCGACAGTTCGATCGATTCCGGATCGTGGTGCTGGGCTGTTGGGGATCGTTAGGTTCTCCCTCCTTCCCCTTCCTCCCACACATAGTACCGACTAAACCTTTCGCCACAATTTACACCTCAACATGGGAAGAATTTACCACCAAAGGTGGATACCTGCCGGTGCAATATGGCATCGTCTCACGTGGCTATGATTATCGGCTTTAGTGTCGTTTCCTGCCTTTTTTTCTTTGTTCTTGTCTTTCACTCTGGTTTGTTTCCTTTTTTTCTTACCATTTTACTCGTAAAGGTTTAAGGTCAGTGCAAAATGTCCTCAATATGCTTGTTACGCTCACGGGGCGAACGTCGCGTTGCCCATATTTTACAGCCGCTCTCGAAGCGCTTCCACGTAAATAAAATCAAAAGTTTTACGAGCACCGGTACGGTAACTTTCTATTTTTCGCGCACACCTTACTTCCCGTCACGTGTGCTTTGGGAAGAGGATGAGGGCAGGGTGGAAGTGTCCCCGAAAAAAAGGCTTATTGCATTTAGGAAAGCTCCTCACTCCCGTAATGTTACTGGGAAAGCATCCGGTGAGCTTTCTTTTTGTGGCACGGTTCGAAAATCCCACCCATCAGGGGCGAAAAAAACCCCAAAAATCCGGGTTTCTGTTCGGTTTCGCATTACCCTTAGGCGCATATCGTTCGGGATCGGTCGCCCGTTCCCATTTTCTAACGCCAGGTTAAAATTCACAAACACACAAAACCCCCAAAAAAATGGTATTAAGACAAAGAGGCAAAAGACCTAATAGAAGAAGCAAACAAAAAAAAAGAAGAACAATCTCAATTTACCCTGGATTGTTTGTTTTACGCTTTCGCACACGGAAGTGCCATAGCCCTGGTGCCTTGGCTCTGTTGGCGTTCGAAATGAGACGCCTTGCGTTAAAATCCTTATTTGTGCCCCACAAATGTGTGCGAACGAAACTCCGGTGTTGTGGCCACGGGTGTACACTTTGCTTTTGTTTTAAAAAGGAAAAGGCGTCCCGGAAATGTGGCAAAACATTCGTGCACAAAAGGAAAACTCCGGTGTTTTTTTTCTCTTTCTTTTCTTCTACCATTTTGCTTAAGGTGTGTTGTGTTAAAAAATTTGTACAGGCGTGAAAATGTGCCCAATTTTCATTGAAAGGTAACAGACGAAATGAAGTGGAGTACAGGAGTGGTGGGGACGAAAAGAAAAAAAACATCCTGCAGGATGTTAGGAAAAGTGGACGAAATGTGCAAAACGTGCTAGGTGGATGCGTGATCACGCAAACGGATCGGTGCGAACGATGCTCAATCCGTTTCCGGCTGTGCGCGTTTCGCGTATGGTTTCACATTGCCTCGGGGATGAATTCCCACAGATACACACACGTACAAGAGGGAAAATGGTCGTGAAGTGATCGAAAAGTGGGAACAAGTTTTTGGGACGTAAGTGTCCTAGTTCTAATGCGATACTTCTCCCCTATTCACACCGCCGGATGGGACCGGGATCTGATGAGGTGAGTTTACAGAAATGCAAAAGTTAGGTTAAAATTTATTGAATGAAAGCACCGGGGGAAAAGGGGTGAAAAGTTTTCCCTCTACCGGGGACACCGGGAGGCGCAGGAAATGAGGTTGAATGGTGGCACGGTGACGGTGCGCTATTATTGGTGTTGAAATGGGTTCATTAACTTTGCAAATCATCATGACACACACACGTCGCCGTTCAAAAGAAGTGGTTTGTCCGTTGCTAGAAGGGGACGAGAGATGATCAGTTTGAATGTGAAGTGTGTGAATAAAGTTGTTTTTTTGCTTCTCTCTTCTTGTTGTGATTCTCTCCTTCCTCAAAATGGAAGATAGTCACACACACAATACGAAGTCAAGTGAGGTAAGGTTTCTAATGTGTTAGCGAACAGGATATGGAAGCGTGACTAAGAAGAAACCGAATTCACCGATGGTGACCTCGCTTCGATCGCGGTCCGAACGGCTTTTCAAAAAAAAGTCAAGAAGTTGTTCCCAAAAAAAGGTTGATTGAAACATTTCGTAACATCATCTTCCTTTCTCGAGCGATTTTCTACGTAACGATGGGTTTGGGAATTTTATCGCAAAAAAAAGAACGTGTGTATGGAATCAAAAATTTCCTGCAACATCGTCCGTCCAGGAATGGAAGACACAGTTTGGTTTCAAATCGTGCAAAAGGTTAAATGGACGTGATGCTTGTGGGTCATGATTTACACATGATTGAAGGCGTAAGTGGCATCAAGCAAAGAGCAAAAAAAGAGATGAAGAAAAAGAATGGAATTCGTAATGCAAATTACCGTACCGGATCGATCGCACATAAATCGCACTCATTAAAGCTCATTTGAATTACTAATGTGTTCGATTTACATGTCAATTGTGGAATGATTATCCAAATCACATGGGAATCATAGCAAAAAATAAACCTTCGATCCATAAATCCGTCGAATGAAATGGTAATATGGTGGATAGGAACTTTTTAGAACAAAACAAAAAAACTAATTAGTTGTTGCATCACATGATATGTGGTGGGCTTTCGAAGAATAATCATTACGATTGAGTTAAATTAGAATGTATTGGTTGAAATGTTTGTTTTTTTTGCTATCAGATTATATTCCAATTATGTATATTTTTTTGTGTAGAATATAATGTGTACTTCAAATTGCGAAACGACAACTTCATTCTAAAAGATGCTTCATTAGTGTAGTAATGTTTGCCAAAGTTCTTCAAAATAGTTGCACTAGGAAGGAGTGTATTTATCTTACGAAATCAATTTGCAGAACACAAAGCGAATCCTTCCATGGCGTTTTTTTTCTCTTCGTCTTATTATCTCTCGTCACTCGAGCACACATATTGGTGATGAACTATCTAGATAAGATGCTTCATACTAGCTTGAAGCTAGCTTCAGTTTCTCCATTGCATGAATTGCCACAGTCAACCCTGTACGGTTGGCATTAGTTTAAGAACCGGGCTTCGTTCCCGGTGCCTTCCCAGTGTTTACGGTCGGCAAGAAACCGGAGATGACGGGTCTTAGGTAACACAGGGTTGTTCGATCCCGATGTACCTGTGTACGAAGCGCACTCATCCGTTTAGTCCTTGCTAGGCATCGGTGGCAAAAGGTTCAACGAAATCGATCATGAATTTAGAGCCCTTGGGGGAATTTTCTTTTGCAAATAGCATCCGTACCGAAGCGGAACGAATGTGTGCCTTTTTCGTTGGAAGAGGGTAAGTGCAAGAAAGCAGGAGAGAGAAGAAAAAAAAACGAGGTCAAACCAGGTGCCATCAGTGTCTGTATGGTTACCGTCGTCGTCGTTCTGATGATCTTCCTCCCTGGGAAGGGGCAGATGGATGGTACTTCTATCCCTAGGAAAGGTAGAAGCATACACCACAGCGCAATGAGTCGCGCTTGTTGGAGACTATTGGATACACGTTGGAACCCGAGTCAATGACAAAGGTGCAAAGTGTATGCGCTTCATGTCCCATTTCGATATCATGGCGAGCAATGTTGACTCGAGCGGTGGTTCAAGAACGGTTGGATGACCGAATGATCCGTTCGAGATAGTACAGGTTGGGGAAACAGGTAAGTTCGACAGGGAGACTTCGGCTGGAAGGATTCCAATCCAATGCATGCTGCAATATCTGCATCGGACGCGAGAAATCGGAACGGGCAGAAACCCTTGAGGGCGATCTCCCGTGACACCCCGGGCTCGTTTGGGGCCAGGTGGCTACAATATCAACCGTGTTGTAGCAATGATACCATTAAACTGTATTTTGCTCCTACCATTCTTCGTTCCTCATCATCTTAGAGTCGTTCTTCATCCTTGATCGCTTCTTACGTGACTGTTTGTTAGACTTTGGAAACGTCTATGTGTGTCCCCCGAGTGTGTCCTCCGGGTGTTTCGATGAAATTGAATTGTCTAGTCTATCTATAATATCGAAATCAATTTCCGTCTTACGTAGGCAAGCGAGAGCAAAATCGGTAACAATCGACTTCGAGGTGGGAATTTCTCTTACGCTCCACCACTGACTCCATCTATTCGAATGGGAGTTGCAGGCTGTATGGGAAAATTTTTGCTTTTCTGGCACTGTTTACTGGTCGGAGTCCGGTGGTCCGAATGTTTCACACAAAAAGGAAAGAAAAGAGAAACATATTTTGTTTCTTCTCATCGTTCCTTCAAAAGGTGCTTTCAATGTGGAGCTTTGAAGCACAGCAAAGATGACGTATCGCGATCCATCTGTGTTGGCGTTTTGGGCCTTTTGGCATGTCTGGGATGATGGTGTGCCAGAGTCAAGGGAATTCGGACTCACTTTTTGGCCAGTGACAGATGTAATCGTTTTGCAGGGAAAAAGTATTTACTCTTGTGTTTATTTTGCGGCCCACTGACGACTGGTGAACTGTTCAGTAATGTTTTATTTTCAATCATTTATTCAATTTCTTGGAAATGTTTTACTTCTTTACTAAATAATAACTTTTTGAATTGTTTTACGAAAAAAATAAATAATTTTTGATAACGTCAAAGGAGTAAAGCAAATAAATTTTCCAGCAAAAAGAAGATTTGTATTAGAACCTTCTGAACCATTCAAGTGTATGAAGTAAAATAATACTCTTTAACATACTTGATGACGTTTCTCTTTTTAAACACATTCGATTTGTTCGTCTCTGTTTCATTTACAGAAATGATGTATTTGGATAGCGATAATAAAGAGAACCCAAGCTTTACTTTCGAAATTAATACAATGTTTCTAATAATATAATGTAGCCGCGCTCTCCACACTCATGCGCAACGGTTGAGTTTGGTATCCAATTAAATGAAATATTGTTTTCCAATACAATCCGTCCGATTGATTGCCACCCGATGGTACTGATTGTTGGTACGATGGACCATACTCTTACTCGAGCGTTACGCATTTCCATTACCAACTTCCCATCCTTGCACGAGCACCAATTGCAATGTAAGTATTTCCAAACTAAAGCAAAAAAAGCTACGTCTGCAGTGAGACAGATGGGAGAGAAAAAAGGCGGACAAGGTTCTAGCACAATACTATCACAAAGTGACAAAGTGAAATCGGCGAAACGATTCGTCATGATGAAGGAATTTTTGGGACCACACCAGCAGCAATGGTGGAATGAAAATTGTTGGTGCAGAAAATTCGTCTCTCATTATTATGGTGGGGCGTTTTAATGATGGTTCGCTTCCACGAACGAATCTTGCAAACGGTAGCAAATCGACAATTCTGCTACTTCTTTTAAAGCTTACCAACCATTTATAGGCGGTCGCGTAGTTTGGAGGTTCGTGTGGTTTTTTTTTATTTTGTCATCTACGCCTTTCCCGTCCATCGACAAGAGGAAATGCACCATGTTTTTCGCAGTGGCTCAAAGGCGATGAAATGATTACTGCTAGTGTTAGGTTTGAAGCTTTTGCTGACGGACCACCGGTTACCGAATGTACTGCAATGACTCTTTCGTTGTTTTCCCTTTTACCGTTTATCGTTCGTACTGGTAAAGGAACACTGGTCCTTACTCGCTTTGGGGAGAAATTCCTGTTTTCTCTTTTGTTCATGTTCGAGTGATTTAGTCTGGTTGGTTGCAGGTAATGTACGCTTGGTGAAAAGCTCTCCCCTCCATAGCAGAAGGTATCATTTCTCTTTGCGCCGTGAAGCAATGCTTTATCGTTTATTTTCGCTAATTTCTTCCTAATTACTTCATCGCCCTGGCAAGGGGTAAATAATTGAAAATTATTCCTCAACTCAAGCGTGGCAACTCGTTATCGGTTTATGAACTCAGGTCCTGTCGGGGTATGGGGTGGTATGTGGTTGGCAATCAACTTCGCTCGGTTGGCTGAAGTTGACTGGCAAACCACGTTATCAATGGTTGTCGACAGCCAACGGTGCCGATGACGACGATCAAGTTTTGATGAAAAGTGGTGGTTTGGGATTGCTTTTTTCTGTCTTTCTCGTTTATTTTTTTTCCTCTCTTCCGGACCGCAACTGCAAAATATTTCAATTTTCAAAACGAGTCAGAGCAGGTGTGAAGAAACAACAAGGGACATGATGTTGGTGAATTTTCACCTTGTTGTTTTCCGATCGTACAGTGTGAGTGGTGAAAACGAAAAAATCTCCTCAAAAACACACACACACACACATACGCCAGTCACCTCTTGTACGAAACGTACAAACCAAGATTATTAGGGTAGTACAGTACCGTGGAAGGACTTTGAACAGATTTTATCTTTTAATTAGATTCATCTAAAATTTATCCTCTCGTCGTCGCCGTAGGTTCGCGTTTTGCTGCCAAACCAGGCCCCGGTGTTTGTTCGTTCGACTAATTCGATTTCAATTACAGTTCTAGTGACCAGTGGCTGGTTCCTTGCCTGGCCGCTGTCTGAACATTTGAACAGTGCCTGTTAGCCCGGTATCGGACGTTCGGGCCCTTGCGCCGTAATGTGGCGTGTCCATTTGACCCCCTTCACGTCGTTTATGGTGCAAATTAATTGAATTTGTAAGAAGGCGCATGAGTGCGGAGAGCAAGCGTCGGAGCTTTTTAATTGGAAATACGTGGACTGTGGCTGCCGAAATGTGTTTTTGAGGCTGTAATTGGAACGTATTTGGTGCGGTGTTAGAAACGCTTATGACGCCTAGAGATTTGAGTTTTTATAGCGAGTTTTGTTGGCTGTAGTTGTTGCCTCCAACGACATAAGTAGTTTTAATCTTTTGTTGGTGAGGGTTTTTTGTTATGTATTATACTAGTATTTCAGATATGGCGTTTTTTGTTCTGTTTAATGGAATAAACTAAATCAAATGGAGACGCCCAGTACTTCTTGCAATGGCACACAAACGTAAATGTAATATTTGATTTTCATGACTGAAAATCATTCAATTTAATGCTTAATTACTAGATTAGAAAGACAATAGACATTGTTATGTAGAAATCAAATTATCAAATTAGATTACTGCTCAATGATACAATATTTCGATGTAATGGAGGCGCCTGGTCTTTTATTGCTTTTATATTCATTTTCCAAAAAGCTAGCTTTTTGATGGATTTAAAATCCAGATGATAGATCCAGAAGATGATAAACGAAATATAATACTATTTTCTTATATTTGTTATGAAAATCAACCAAATTTGCCTTAAATTGCATTTGTGCTTTTTCGTAATTCAAAGCAGCATGGTACATGCAAAAAATCTCCTTCATAAGAAACTTATATTTCGTATAAACCTCCATTGTTGTGTCATGCTTTGATTGTATCCGTATCATAAAGTAAAAAGAAAGACGTTTCAGAAATTGTGTGTTTTTTTTTCTTTTTTACAAGTCCCATTGCCACCAACACAATAGCTGAAGCTTTTTAATACGCTTAACTGTACTGGAGTGCTACTGGAATCCGTTTGTAAGTAAACTGTTCAAACGAAACAAACGTAGTTCACGTGAAAGTGCTTCCTTTTGTGTGCACGATAGCAAATTACCGCACATCTTCGGCGCGTGTTGCATGTCTAATTCTTCCATCCATTTCAATGACTCACAATGAAACCAAATGTTTTCTCGAAAGACACACAATAAGACGATTAGCCGATGGCGTGTATAACTGGAAGCGCAACAGCTGAAATTGATCTCGATTCGTCATATGATGATATTCTGTTTATTTGAATTTGAAGCAAACAATCTTTGCAAGGGAAAAAGTGCGTAAGAAAAAAATGAGTCAGATCAAATTCATAAAGAGCCAAGAAATAATTAAAAGAAATAACATTGATGTCTGTCTTTTATGGCTTGCCTTTAATGCCATTCAAAGGAAGACTATGCGTGTGCTAAAATTTTTAATTATTAATTTTAATCTACAGTCTTTTCACATGAAATAAATGTTAACGTAGCAAACATATTTAAAACCAAAATATTTAAAATAAAAAGAAATTAAAGTAATAAAAATAAATTAAAAAAAATCGAATGATAAATGTAACGGTTAGTGAAACAACATGATCGTGAGATGATAAGCGTTTGTATTCAGCAGAATTGCATCTGCCACCACGTGGTGAAGCTTTGTGCTTTGTCCGTTACGATGCAATATTTTAAACATTTTAAAAGAGTAAAGTGTTTTTGCGTGTGCCATTAATGTGACGCCATTGTACTACGGTTGATTAGCGAACCATTGATTTGTCCCTAATTGTTCACCGTTGACGTGATGTGTGTTGATGATTTTAGAATGCAAGAAAACTGCGCTTAAGACATACTGCGTAATCAGGGGTTTTTTTTTGGGAAAATCGGAAACTGTGGGAAGAAGGATACCGGATGTCCACCTTTGCCGTGTAAGCAAACCAACCAAGCAGTGCCATAATTTGCCATTATTACGCGTGTACGTGTGTGTGTGTTTTTTTTCTGTTTGTTTGTTTGTTTTTTCATATGCGCCTCCATTCTTCAGTTCCATTTTGTCTGAAACGATTATCTACACATTCCTAATGTACTCATAAATCATGTTGCCTTTGTTGTAGAGTCTGGTTTTTATAGCACACCGATGAGTGTATGTAAATATTACATCTCTGCTTCTTCTGTTTGTCAACTACTTTTCTCTGTGTATGTGTATGTATGTCTGAGTATATACGTTTTTTTTTTATTTGTTGTTGTTGGTGTCCCACTTTCAAGATTATCCTTCCAAAACTTATTCCTCACTACACTTTGTCTCGGGAAGCTGTCCACTCTCGGCAATCGGAAAATACTCTGTGTCCAGGTCTTTTTCCAGCTCTGGCAGGACTGTTTCGAACCATTGCAAACAAACGATGGAACAACGCATTTACCACAGGCCACCACAGTAGTACCACGGTAAGCAAAAGTGTCCCTTTCGGGAAGTGGTACGGGAATCGTGCTATTGGTACAATCCGAAGGACTTAGCCAGAAGCGACCACTTGTGTGTAACACTGTACAAAGAAGTATGTTTTTGGTGCTTCTGTTTTCTTACTTTCTCTCTCTTTCTCTGGGTCTCTGGGTCTGTCCCTACTGTCCGTGCACAACACAATTGTTGCACCAATGCACCAGAGAAATTGACCATCATGTATTTTCCCCCCGTTTTTCATTGTGCCACTACTACTCATATTGTGATTTGCCTCCATTTGGAATGGAGATCTCGTTTGATCGTTGGCGTTTTCACAATTTTGCCACCGTTCACCCTGTTCCGTTCAGTTCCCCATCTTCAAGCATGTTTCTTCCATTTGCAATTCGTCCATCGTTCATCCCCGGTCAATTGGTCTTGCCTGCTTTGTAGTATCTGTCACTTGCTGGTTCTGCAACTAACTGGCCCGACTGCTACCGTGCCCATTGCCACTATTATTTACCGGCGACTGTTGCTGATGTTTCTGAGTGTGTTTTTTTGTGTAGTGTGATTGTTGCTGCTGCTGTTGTTGCATTGCCGGTGGCGTTAGTGGTGACGTTTGGGGTTGCTGATGGTGTTGGTGGTAGTAGTGTGATTTATTTGCATTATTATTCGCCTGATAGCGTCTGGCGATCGTGGGCGATTGTGCCGGTGATGTTTGTTTGCCATTTTGCACACTTTGCTGTTGTTTGGCAACATTACCACCACCACCACCACCACCATTCGTTGCCCCGATATGTGGCAAATGTCCACCGAGTGGTAAAGGTGGAAGCGGAGGCGGCGATGGAGAGGTGGGAGAACTTTCGCGCGAATCGGACCGGGCGGAACCGGTCGACGGGCGGTGAAAGGAAGGAGCGTGTGCCGGTGCCGTGGAGAGCATGTGTGCGGGCAGTGTCGCGGTGTTGGTTGGTGTTGGCAGAAGCAACATTTGTGATTGTGATTTGCTTTTCGTGTGCTTGGTGCTTGGTTTCGGGTCACCGTAGTTGGGAGATTCGAACAGCTCGCAGCTCAGCTTGCGGCCTGACTTGGCCGGCTTGACGGCGAGCTCCACGGTACCGGCTGGACTTCCGGCACCGTGGTGACTCGCCGCGGTGGTGGTAGTGTTGGGTGCAGTGGTATTACCGTTCGCGGACGGGCCACGTTCGTACTCGTTGCGCTTCGCATGTGACGAAGCTTTCGAGCGACCTTTCGAATGATTGCTGACGACGCCATTACCGATGCCATTCGCTTGGTTGGGGTGGTTAGTGTTGTTGTTGTTGGGGTTGTTGGGGTTGTTGTTGTTGTTGTTGCTGTTGTACATGTACTGGTGATGATGGTGAGGTGGATGATGGTGGCCAGATTTGCCCGTATAGTGATAGGTGGCATAGTGATTGTGTTGCTGTTGCTGTTGTTTGTGTGCTTTTTTGTGTTCGCTATCGTAGCTATGTTCGAGGCTGTGGCTTTGGCAGTCGTGCCGCGGATGATAGTAGTAAATGTCGTGATGGGTGTCACCGTCACCAATACCACTACCACTTGCGCGACTGCCGGCACCGCCAGATGCCGTTGCGGCCGGGGGCAACACCGGGGATACGGGCAGGTCGCGCTCCCGCTATGCTACGTGATTGCCGAATGTCCGCAGAACGGGCATCGTCTATAATTGGGGCGATAAGAGAGAGAGAGAGAGAGAGAGAGAGAGAAAGGAAGAGAAAGCGGAAGAGAAAACAGGGAAAGGGAAAAAAGAACACCATCAACACCAAGAAGCGTTAGAGAAAGGACAAAAAGAGAGAGAGAGAAAGAGAAAGAGAGAAAAGAGATTTTTGTGTATTAAAATTACGGCACTGTGTGTGTAGGGGTGTGTTACGGCACTGACAAATGGTGAAACAATGGCAAAAGTTGTTGCTAGATTGTGTATATATCCGTGTGTGTGTGTGTCTGTGTGAAAATTGTTTTCGGTGTTCGAAAAGGCGGTGGTTGAAAAATGAAAGCTTTAGAGTTTGCCGGGAATTGAAACCGGGACTATTTTCGTACAACGATAATGCCAGCAAATGAGAAAAGACAGAGAGTGAATGAAAAATGTTTGTTGATTAAAAAACACAAGAACAAAAGGCAAATGTTTGTTTGTTTTTTTTTTTGTATTGGTTTTGTTTCATTTGTGCAAAACCAATACTGAGCCGCATGCCGCTCCTTGTTGCAGAACGGATCATCCCGTTCTTAACCCAATGTTGTTGTTTTTTTGTCTCTTTTTTTGGGGTAAGAGGGTGGATGTACAGCAAAAGGGGTGAAATGTTTGGAATTTGTAGCTCTACCGGGCTGTAAGTAGACAGTGGTAGATATACAATCCAAGGCACAAAGTACGGCACACACAAAAGCGTAAAATTGGATAAAAATGTACACATACAACACACACACTGACTACGGTTGAATGGGCTGTGTAGTAACGGACGTGTGGGAAATATTTAGTAAAAGTATTTTTTTGTAGTTTTAGTAATTTTATTTTTTGCAGTCTCTGGTCCTGAATGTCTTTTGCAATCTGTAGTGTATGCAATTTGCTTTATTTTTATTATTTTGAAATAATTCAATCATGAAATAACACTTATAAAGATTGAATTTTTTAGATTATTTTATTTTACTAATTAGAAAAATGTTCTTATCAAGAAGTGTAAATAATGAAATAGTAAAATGCTTTTGAAACGCAACAAATTGCATACAGCTGTTTGATAAAAATGTTCTTTTTATTAAAATTGTCGTTTAAAATGTATAAGGTAGGTACTATTTGGAGTTCATTGACGTCTTACTCAGTCTTACTAGGTTAAAAATAGTTAACAAGAACTGAAACTGTCTAGTAGGATGTATTAAAAAAAGTTAGCATACAATCAGAACGTAGTAAAGGCAAGCACAAACATTTTTTTTTTTTGGTTTGAACAAGAAACGTTTACAGGCATGTACAAACTAGTGCACTAGCTTTCATTGAACAAAGGAAACAAGCAGAATAAAAGGAAAAACAGTTGTATGAGTGGTGTCAAACCGAAGTGTTAGGGAGAAGATGAAGAGCAAATGTAAAGTAATAAACACGTCACATGTAACACCAAACGTGATCGCGAACGAGCAACGAACAAACGAATATTTACAATCACGGCCCATGCCACACTCCGTGTCCTATCAATTGGCAGCACTTATTGCTTACGTATGCGCCTTCATCAGTGTCCAATGTCCTAATGGTTTATCAAATTTCAACCGATTTCGTTCAACCATATTCTTCGCAATTCTTATCATCAACGGCAATGGTAGTAAAAGTTGCATGCATGGCATTATAACGACATTAAAAAAGGTCCTCTGATGGGCAAGCTATCGGCAATAGAACGTGTCTCGATGATGTCTAGCTGGAGTACAGGATAGGATCGAGAATTCGTAACAGCGTGAACGGTCTTGCAGAAAAGTGTACATTTTTGCAGGAAGTCAATCTACATCCTGCCTGTTCTAACATTTTCCCAAACACTAGTAGAACACGCGCACTGATCGTTCATGATCGATTTTGGAACGGTTTACGATTACTGCCGTGAGTCAATGTTCTGTCGTGTGATTTTTTTTGCATGCAACACAGTCAATTCACATTTCACTGTGAATCACATCCATGGTGGATAGTTTCGATGGTTTTTTTTCTTGTCAGAAGTTTGTGGGAAGAAATGGAACTTTTCTTTGGTACATACGTGTGTGACAATTGTACTGTATGCCTACTTGCGCATTACAGAGCGTTACAAAATAATAGGTTCACTCAGTTATTTATATCTAGGGCCAAGATAAAGCCTCGGATTTTTTTTTCCAACGACGTCACAAATAAAATTTTGGTGTGCACAAAAAGTACTTGTCATACAAACAATTTATGAAAACAAAAATAATCGTGGAAATCTATGTTATGTCTAAAAATATAGACTCACATATGTTTTTTTTTTATATAAAAAATATAGATATAAGCATCGACATCTTAAAAAACCGTTTGAAGCCTTAACTGAACACAATTCTTTTTTTTTTCTTTTGTGGCATTCAGAACTCAAGAGGTCTTGCCCTGCCATTTGGAGCTTTCCTTGATTTCACTTTGCCGTAGCAGGATAGTCAGTTGTGTATCCTGCCGTAGCAGGATAGTTCCTATGTACAGAGGAACGGTCCGGTTGGAATTTGGACCATCACCCACCGTGAGGCACCAAAAACCAATGCAAATCATAGCAATAACGACCAAACAATGACGGTCAATCTCATGTACTAATTCTCATACTAGCCCTGTAAGGTCTACGACGAAGGGAACGGGATTTTTTCAAATTGTCACTTGAATGGAACAATCATATTGATTGACCAGTTGATGAGTGGACTATTTAATTTTTACTCAATTATCCACAACTTTTGCCACCATTTAATTGCAAACCATAGTGAGACTTAAATTTTAGAACATCGTCATTTACACAAAAGTGTAAAATTTTGTGTTTCATTTCTTTTGTTTAATGAAAAGTTTATATTAAAAGTAGAAAAAATATGTGTTATGTTATTTTAAAAAAAACTTGGATGCCTTTTAAGCCTTCGATAAAAAAAAAGGTTGCGAGTATAATTTTGTAACGCAGTGTCTTCTGCTTGACATAATCATAAGGCATCCAATATTATCATCATCGTCCTCATCATCATCATGATTGTTCGCTAGCACAAACACGACGATGGTCTGCAAGATGCTTATACGTTTTTTTTTTGGAAATGGCTCGTACGTGCATAAGAATTACACTCAATTGAGAATAGCTAGGCATGGGAAAGTTGATGCCAAACCGATAACGTTGCACGAATGTACGAACTTGAGAGCTTTCTTCACATACGGGGCAAAACATTCCGGTACGCAGTACGCAAGAGAGAGAGAGAGAAGAAAAATACAATTTCGTTTCGTTTATTTGAAAACGATTTCAACGTGGTCTGCCAGTCTGTCGTGGTGAGTGTCTCAAAGCTTCGATCAGAATCGCTTCGAATGTTTTGTACGCTGTTTTAATGCCATACGCTTCAAGTGAAGCAAAACAACAAGAAATGGTAACTACGAAACAATATTCTTTCTGGAACAGGGACGCAAGACGAGCGCAACACATCACATCACACGCAACCAAAAGCAACGAAAAAAAGCGCAACATCTGGTAACTTGCTTAGCAATTTCGCTTTCAGCAATCGGTGGAATGTGCCGCGGTAGCATGTACCGGTTTGGCAGGATGCTTTTAAGAATATTGACTTCCGACTATTGAATGGAGCCCGGGTAGCGAGAGCTAAAGAAAACTTGAGATCTCACCAAAAGTTGCCCTTTCCCTTTACGCACACACATATACGCCATAGTATTCAAGCAAACGTGCACAACTCAATTTGCGGAGGGCACGGTTGTACATATTTTTCAATTGCCATTTTGATCGTTTACGGTTAAGTTTCTGTCGTTTCACAACAGTAGCGTGGTACTGGGAGGGAGGTGGTGAGTTTGTAACATTGCATTTGTTAACGTCTCACTTTGGGATCTTTTCTTTTTTTAACAATCTATTTCGCTAGAAACATTTAAGAGAAAGTTTCTTGTACATTTGCAAAGACGTGAACAAAGCAGCAAAAAAAAATCAGTCATCATAAGTGTTTCTTCACTGAAAGCAATTTTTATTGCTTTTCCCGCGTATTTTTTTTTGTGCATCATAAAATCAATCTTTAGCTTTTCTGTATTTTTGGGAATCGAACTTTATTTTTTTTTTTTAGCACGATAGCACTCGTTATGCCACGCGCCTCTCACAATGTGTAAGGTGAAAGGCGAATTAAATCTGATGATGAAAGTTTTGCACGCCGAAAGCGTCCGGTGGAGATCGATAGATGTTTATGATTATTAGGAGAGGCGGAAATTATGTTTTGCACTCATTTAGTAGCGTTTGCCACACCAGCCACACCTGCCCTTAACATCAAATGTGATGGAAAACGCGAGCAGTACTTTTCATCGATTTAGAACCATGCGAACTGGCCGTTCGTCGTGCTATTATTAAAAGTATCAATTTTATTGCCCATGACTCGGCCACTTCCGGTCGGTAAATTGAACGGTCAATTTAGTGTAACGGCTTGCTCCATTTCCTCAGCAGCTGGTGGCAAAGGCGTGCGAACAGATTTGTAAGCCGTAAAAGCGTGGTTTGGGTAGAATATAAATCCCTAAGCAAGATTTCATTATTTAGTTGATCTAATTGGTAAACGATAGGAATGGCAAAAAGTTTAAAATGGAAAGAGACAAATAAGTTTCTTTAAGCAAAATTGGTTCTGTATCACTGAGAGCTCCTTTAAGAACACTGCACGGTGGGACAGAGGGTGGACATTTCGGGGTGGCTCCATTTCTACACGACAGGACCGATACAAAATCCCTTTCGGACTGTCTCCTCGAAGCAAGCAGTGGTCCCATAGAGATATGTTTGTCATTGACATCAACGGTGTATTTTATCGATGAAAATACATTATAAATGCAAAGATATTTTACCAGGAAAAAAGTAAATAATAAAGCAGTATTTAATTATTTATTCTGTACTGTCCCACCATACGCTTTTTTAGAAATTTTAATGCCTCGTCCTTAATGCGAAGCTTATTAACGTAAAATGTTTTAATTCCACTCCATAATGATCTTCATTTTCTTCACAAAACCAATGACAGGAAAGAATAAATTACACGCTAATCTTATGAAAACGCCAACACCAATGGTAAGTCGTTCATAAAGACGTGTTGAAGATTATTAACAAAACGAGCGTCTTATTTGCAACAGCTTATAAGCTTAACGAAATAACTATAAAAAAGACCTCCGGGTTTCTCCTGTTTTATATGTGTTTTTTCTTTCCTTCAATGCACATGAATAAGTGTATTTTTTAACGTTTCACGTTTTAAAAAATGAATATACAGTCCGATTCTCCGCACAGTCTGACTCTTCAAAAAGGATAATGCGAAAATAATTACTTAATTTGAAGAAGCTTCACCAAAAGCTTATAATTTGTAGACGAAACAAAAGAAGCACCAGCGAACCGTGCACCCGCGCAAATAAGATTATGGTTTATCTGGTACCGCTATCTGCCTAGAGTGTGCTGCAAATATTTGCTTCTGTTTGCCATCCAAAAAGGGCACAAAGGGAAACAGTATGGACCTACAAACATTTTGTATTTTTTTCGTTTTTAAAATCCCACCATTTCGAAGCTCAACCATCTCACGGGCGCGTGCGAAGTCATGGTCTTGGAAAGCATAATATCGGTCGAGTGGCATGAAACATGATTATAAATGTACTGTATGGTACGTAAGTACCGGTACCCAAGACCCTATGCATACGGGCAACGTTTACCGACGCGGTTGAAGACTTATGGAACGGCTCTGTCGCTTTCAGTTCTAAGGCAAGCTAAACGGTTTGGCGGACTGTTGTTTGTGTAAATTGTTTCTTGCTCCTGTGTAAGACCTGTGTTTTTCAAGCAGCGCTACTGTTTTATTCCAAATGGAACAAAACCATATGTTAAACGCGTGGGAGTGTGTTTATGGCAAAAGGGAACGGTTGCGTTGGTTTTGTAGCGAGAAAAACCACCAAGCTCAATTGTAGTGACAATAATCATAAAAGTACACCCTAGGAGAAATGTGTATTTTTAAATGGCTATTCATCGTCATGATTGTAAAGATTGTAAAGATGATGCAGTCGTAGTCGCGTCGCTTTTATAGCATACAATAATCACCACTCAGACAGCTTATCTTACTTCTGTCCTTCCCTAGAGTCTTTCAAAAATTAGTCAACCATCTGTTTCGGAATGGAGGAGTTGTCAGTTTGAATTATTTCGTCTAGACGGTAATATTATTTTGTTTGTAAAGCTGACAGCCCAACAACGACTATGAGCTGTTGTTAAATTAGAATATAAATCACACCACTTGTTGTACTTGATTAACATTGATTATATAAAATAGTAGAACGTGAAATGAAGTTGAAAAGAGGTGCATATCGAACATAAAGTGCAGCGTATTTAAAGTGCATGTGAGCTTTGTTTGGAAAATGCAGATGCGAATAAGAGGCATACAGGTGAAAAGATAGGTAGAAAAAAGGTTTGGCAAAGGAATGCAGGGCAGCCAGGTAAACCAGTTTATGCGGGGAAAATCATTGGGTTTTGCGCACTAAGAAAAGGTTACAATCATCAGCGTCAACGGCATCCATTAACATCGCTATGTTTAACTCGATAAAAATATGGTTTCCTATGTAAAAGTTATCTAGAAAAGGCATTTGCAGTATGTCTAGCGTTGCATTCCGTTGAAATGTTTCTTTTTTAATTGTGTTTTGTTTTTGTTTCCACTAATGTGTGCGTTTGGCTGTGTTGGTGTGGTTTGGTTTCATTATTTTCTTTGAGCACAATTCCGTTGTTAAGATGGGCAATCGGATCGCTTTTTTGGATAGGATTCATCCTCTGATGTATCTTCCCCTGTACTAAATTACAAATGGCATGTGCTAAGATGAGTTGTGTGTAGTTGTGATGGATGAAAGTGATTAAAAAACGGTTAGTGAGGTGAATGAAACTCATACGTGTTCAAAGTTCATCTAGGTTAAAAGATTGACACAAACATAAAAACTAAAGAGTAATACAACGACAAGATGCAAAGTGGTTGGTAGATTATAATAAAATATTTATATATATATAGATATATGTGTATATGTATATAGCAAAATTGGACAAATGCTTGAACAAACAGAAAAAGCCAAAAAAGTTGCGCACACTAGTATCAGAATAAAAAACATATTAAACAATACCTTCAGCATCACTCATCAAGACCGTTAGCCAAAAATTGCGGGGGAAGAATAGAAAAAAGGAACAGAAACTGATCAAAACGGAACGGAACTTGGGTAGTGGTGAACCATAACCGAAAGTATGCAGTATGCAGAAGAGGTTTTGTTGTTTTTTTTTGTTATTTCCGAGTGTGTATTATATTTATATATTTATATTGATATTTGCGTGAGCAGGCTAGCAAAATGACATTCATCATGTATCACAAAACTGTCATGTCCAAAATGCCACAGAGCAAAACTAAATCATTGCGTATAAACAAAAAAAAACACAATCAAACCGATAAACAAAATACAGAACAAATAACAGAAAAGAAAACACCTAGAAAAACACATTTCCATTTGCTTTTACCAATCTTGTGAAATGGTTTTGTTTTTGTTTTTGCACACAGTTCTATAATAAAAAGAAAAAAAACCCAAAACCGTTCATTTGCTTGTGAAATATTGAAAAAAAAGAAAACCAAAAAAACGTTCCAAACGTTACATACCCGTCCATACAAACACAAACAAAAGGTATAATCATCGGAATACTGAAAGATGGTGCAAAATAGTGCAGTCAACCAATACACAGACACAGAACAAGTCGATCATATCCACTTTCATAATGCGTACCGGAACAAAGTGTAGTAGTAGTAGTAAGTAGAGATAAGTAGGATACAATTTTTGGCGCATCCAAACCGGACTTTACTCTTGCTAAACGGTCTATTCAACATCATAACGCAAACAGTCGTTCCAGTAAGATAAACGAAAGACGAACCAACGCAAAAGACGATTTGCATACAGATGTGAACAAAACAAAAAGAAGAAAACAACAGGAACAAGACAGAACTCAGCAACCGAGCAGCATTTATTACCATCATCCATCACCAGCAATAATTATTTGTGTACGATCAATCATTCAATCAAAACCAATAGCAACAAGTGTGTGTGTGGGTGTGTGGATGGTTAAGTGTATGTGTGTGTTTGTATCAATCAGCATCATTGTCCTTTCATCCATCATGTTTATGGTGGGGAGCTTGTTGTAAATTCGAAACACAACGCCTAAAATCAACGACACTTAGTATTGATAAATATATATACGCCATTCGCAACTAATTAATCTGAACGAAATGGAAAATTTAAAAATACAACAAAAAAAAACCGATACAAAACATGTTCAAACTGATATGGTGAAAACGTGGACATAATTGAACGCAAGAGCATACAACGCAACCAGTGAAACAGGACAGAAAAAAACGTACGCATAAAGAGAGATGCAATGTGAAATGAAAGGAAAACGAGAAGAACTAAAACACCCATCCGAACAAACTTTTCGCGCGGGCACGCTAGATCGTAAACGTTAATGGCAGCCCAGAGAAGGAAAGAGAAAGGAACACAAACAACAGTCCATAAACAGTAATGTGTGAAACATATCGGTGGAGCTAACGTATGAAACAAAACAAACAAAGTGGGCAACATTCTAACAAAGAGGTAGCAGCTGGACATGAGATGTTGAGGAAAATGGATTCCATAACGTAAAGGAAACATAAAAACAATACAATGTTTAATACAGACTTGAATGAAAACTATAGACAGACAGTGAACTATTGATAGTTGGTAAAGACCGAGAGAGAGAGAGAGAGAGAGAGAGAGAGAGTGAGTGAAAAAGAGAGCAAAAAGAAGAGGAGCTCCATATCATGACAAGAAAAGAAAATGTGATAATGACATGGGAGAAAGAAAGAAACTAAATTACTATCAGTAAATCAATCAATCAATCAATCAGTCAGAATATCAGAACAAACGGATGCTCGGCAGCTGGATGCGATTTTTGTCATACAATATGTATATGTTTATATGTTTGTGTGTGTATGTTTAAGTGTTATTATATATATAGATAGAGAGAATCAAACCCAGAACAATCCATTCACAAGAACAAATATATGTATATATATGTATGTATATAAGAAAGTATTTATAGAGTCACAATTGTAAAAGAAAAAACAAAACAGAAAGAGAAACTCATGAATCAAAAGGCCATTCTAATACAGTTCGCACTCATTCTGTCGCAGTCTTTAATTACCCAACTATATAATATATATGTATATATATATTTTTTTGTTTTGTTTTACGTGCGTGTATATATAGATGTATAAATTTTTCATACTTTCATACTCAAGTAAATTCTTTAGTTTTAGTTCGGTTTTTGTTTTTTTGTTTTGTAGTTGTAGTGGAGTTTTTTTTGTTTGCTTCTTCGTTCAGTTGTCTGCTAGGAAAATTGGTTTTGTGTTATGTCCTTTGTTTGCTTATGTTTTTCTACGTTTTCGTTTGCATGTTTTTTTCTGATAGAAGGTGCCGCATAGATATTGATTTCGATGCATTCGAAGTTTCGGGGTAGCATTCCATTGTAGTGTGTAGTGTAGTGCACTGGACATGGGTGTACGGTATTGCTGTGTATGTTTTCACTTTACGTTTCGTGTTCTGTTGGCAGAGGATTGTTTAGCAAATGCAAGTAACAAAAATATCGATCATTGTAAGCATTGATCAGGTGAAGCATGATGTGTGTATGCTCTGTATCAGATTTGATCGGTAGTAGAATAACAAATGTCTGTTGTTTGTAGTGCAAGTACTGCAAAAGTACTGCCACCCCGGGAAGTAACCCAGAAGAAAGAATGCATGAACGAGCGAGTGTACGTGTACGGAAGCATGTTTTGTTGAATAGAAATTAAAATGTTTTAAACACACAATAACTTAAACAAAATAAAAGACACGAATCGTTGCAACACGCCTTCCACAAACGGGTCATTCGAGTGTACCAAACATTCGGCTATTAGGTGAGTTTTGTGAGTGATGATCAAACGAGACAGAAAATGGTTGCTTTAAACGGTAAAGTATTTTATGCACAAGATGCATCGGATATTTACGATATGTTATCGTTTCCATTGAGTCATCTGCACTTTCTTCTTTGTAGTTTATAAAAGTTTGTGAAGGGGGAAAACATGAATTAAAGAAACAAAAATTTCTACGACAAATGAATCATTTGGTTAACAAATAAGCAAAAATAATTATGTATTTTAGTGCAGATAACGTCTCCACTTTAAAATGAAATTATAAGTAAATTAAAGCTAAAGTATGCTTTATCAAGTATACTCAGCATGATTTGAAATTTATATTTCAATTATATTTAATTTATATTTATAACACATTTTTTTGAAGCTTAAGGATTCAGGAACAAATGATAAACTTTTAACATACGCTGTAAGTAAGCAAAAGTTGAAAAATATCCAAATTTAAATAATTTTGTTCCAATTTTAAACGCTCGCCATTTTGTCTAAAACTAAAATTTTCCAACTCTTTATCGTTATGGAAAAATCATCTTTCAAATCGTTTATAAATTTTGGATTGCAATTATTTTAATAAAACTCTTATAGGTGCCGTAAAATCTGAGTTTTTTATCTCGGTCCGGAAAAATATTTATAAACATTAAATATTTTTTTCACTATATCTTCAAACAACTTCTATGAACTAGTATGATAGTACAAGTAGTACAAGTGTATGTCTACTAAAAGGCCAATAAAAAGCACCTGCATTTGCTTACTTTGCATATGGCTGACTATGTTGATCTTAATAAAAAAATGTAATAATGTTATCCAAGACCGGTAGACCGTCGTTTTACACAGCATACCGTAAAATGCCATCTGTTAGCGATAGCGAGTTCATACTCCCATTGCGAAATGTTGTAACTACTCAGATGCAATATACCTTCGTTGACAAAATGAGCAAAATGGTGAATCTTATTACCACACTGTACCAGCGAGCTACATAATTAACGTACGACTACTAATAGAGACATAGTTCAAATATGCATGTAATATTAAAATTTGCAGTGGATAGGGAAATTATTAAAGTTCTCCCCATTACCAAATTCTTGAAATGGAAAAAATAATCATAACCGCTAGAAAGCGTTCGAAGGAAGTTGAAAATGTCGCCACATATGAAAGCTCTTAAAGAGCATGTTCAGTACTTTCTTTTTTCCTCCCTTTCTCTCTCTCTGTGAGTCACGTAATAGCACTGGAACGAACGAAAAGTTCATTTCCTGCAAAGTTGCCACGGACCTGCCACTTGCCGTGTAGTAGTCGTGTCCCATTGATATAAGCTTTTGCAGCAAGCATCAGTACCAAAAACGGATAATCTACATGGACAGTGTTTCATCCATTTCTATCTGGTGCCGTCAACGGTACTGGCGGCTTTTAAATCATTGCACAAACCGTACAACGGACGAATGTTCGTGCCACGTTTGGACGGGTGTGTGCTTTCCCTCAATTCAATGCCCACTTTGCCTGGGTGCAAGGTATGGACGAACCAAGAGAAGCAGCAAAAAAAAAAAAGAAAATGGAGAGGATTAGCGAGGCAATGCACGGATCTGGAAGTGGAAATGTACGCTCGCGCGTTATAATCTCTCTTTATTTATGCTGACACTCGATGTCATAAATTTGAGTCTTAGCTCAAACGACGATATGTTTCAGCGTACAGTCGGCTTGATGGGTTCGTCTACAAACCGTACGGCTTCTGCCGTTGCCTCAGTTTGGAATGTTAGCTTTCAACAAAGCGTAGTCAGGAGTAGAAGTGTCTGTTGGACTTGATCGGTCGAATGTTTGTAATTTTTTTCCCACCCCCATTTTCTTCATTCTTCTGAACCGGTCTGCATAGCGTACCGGTGTGCTAGCTAGCGCATTGAGATTCCGGATTCACAACCGTTCGCTGTGTAAATCCATCCCGCTTGTGTTGTGCGAAACGAACGAATGCCACACATGGTTGCAAAATGCCAGGCAGAGGATGGTATAAGAATATGTGTACCTTAAATGATATGCATATGTTTACATGAGTGAAAGACTTTTGTCACCTCCATTTTGCACTCGTTCGTAATGTTTTGAATGTAGTTTATTGCTTTCTTCGATACTCACCGACACAGCGTGTACGGTTTGGTGCCGCATACCGAATATTTTTTTATATTAAAAAAAACGAACAGAAGGAAAGAGCGCAAGGTTGATGAAATAAATATGTTTTCAGTTGTGGTTGTGACACTTTTTTTTGTTGTGTTACCAATTTACGGTAAACATCTGTCATGCAAAGCAATAAAAATTCAAATCTGTCAAAGTTGTTATCGATTGTAATGTTTCCTTTTTGCTCGTATCGTTCTTTTTTTACCAAATAGTACTCCACGTGTCCGTAAAACGACAAAAAAAGTTTATTTTTAAAGTTCATGTATGACGGAACTCGTCGAAGCTATTCATCCAATTCCTTAGCAACATGCAGAATAGCCAATGGAGACGCCTGGTTATTCTTATGAAGGCGCCTGGTTATGATGATGGAGGCGCCTGGTGCCTTGTAGCATACCCAACCGCTGTGTTGTTGAAATAAGTGCCCAATGCTTTAAGGTGGTAATGATGAAACTTTCTCTATTTTTACCAACCATACGTTGATACATACACACACATAACTATCCACAACACTAGGCTTGGGTGAGAGTATTTTTCGCACTGCCTTTTTCATTTCATTCAAACGTTTTCCAGTGCTCTCAATATGTGCAATGCTATTGGAATGGAGATTGAAAGCAGCAGAAGCAGTAGGTAAAATGTTCTTTTCCACAAAAGCAAATGGTTGCGTTCGAAGAAGCGCATCGGAGAAAGAAATTTGCATAATCTCGTTAGCGGATATAGCGTGTGTATAAAGCACTTCATGTTCGTTTGTGTACTTTATTTTTTAAAACATCTCCTTTCCCAGAAGTGTGCATACATTTGTTATGCATTTTTAGCAAAACATGAGTATTCCCAAAGGATGTAGACAACATTTGGGTATCGTACAGCAATTATGAATAGTTTTAGCGGCGTTCGTTCGTTATTCTTCTGCCAAAACCATGACGTGATGTAGTGTATGCCATATCGGGTGTGGCAGTGAATTATTTATCACTTGAATTAGCCGTACACGGGTTTATTTTCGGAAATCTTACTACGGAAAAATATGGATATATTTACTTAAACAAATTTTAATGCAAGCAGTTTTAATATAAATTACAAAATGAGTAACAAATAAGAATGCAATAAATAAAATCGGAAACCATTTTACTTTCATAGCAAAGATGAGTGCAGCTGACTCTTTTTCAACGATCGGTGCCTGTTGGATTGTGTGAAGTTGGTTGCGATGGGATTGACAAAACAAAACCCATAAATGTTAAATGTAAAACAGCACTCAGGATGCAAATAGGACAAACTGGAAAGCATACGTATGAAAAAAAAAATACAAACCCACAAATCAGATAAACACATTAACAAAAAAACTGCTACATAGTGGAAACATTCGTGAAATTCAACACGTGTGTGTGTGTGGGGTGAAAATCGCAAACACAAACACAAAGGTAACAACGGGTGAACCATCCAAAACAAACAGTTAAAACCAAAACACAAACACAGGAGACAAGATAGAGATATACCGTGAGGTTAGGTGAGCGATGATGGTTGCATATGAAGGGATGATGATGGTTAACGATGGTTTTTGTATCGATGGACGTTGATGGGCAACGAATGATCATCATCGATGTGTTGTGACGTTGGGGTGATGGGCGAGGGTGAATGAGTTTCGAATCGCCGTCGGTTGATTGCGCAGGCGCTTATGTGTTCTTATCGGTTCTAATACGTGCGTTTGGGATTTTGTATGTATGACGAGGGAAAAAAATAAAACAAGATCGAAGATGATAGTTTGTGGTAGTTGTCGTTATGACCTCGTTGGTCGGTAGTAGCATTCGGCGTTGATTGGAATGTTGTTGATTGTGAGAAGGGAATGATAACAAATAAGAGAATGCTTTATAAAAAAGGTTCGTTAACGTGGAGAAGTGGCAGTAGGTGGTAATTGTAATTAGGAAAAAAACGGAAAAATTCCGGAATCCTTTCCCGCTCGCTAGACAGATATTGAAAAACGGTGCCATTCATAAGAAAATGCCAAAGGACAATGCTCGTTCAAATAGCAAAAAAACACAGCCATTATAAAAAAGAACGAGTGAGAGAGATTGAAATGAAATAAATGAAGTTTCAGCGAGTAGCGCGCTGTTAGTTGTCACGGCAAGGATAAAAAAGTAACGAGATTATAGAGAAAAATAGTACGAAAAAAACGATCAACAAAAGAGCAGCTCATGTTGCAACATTGAGCATTGAAACAAACACAAACAAAAAAACCGTAGCACATGACAGACAATCTCGGTAATTTTCACTCCTTTCTGGTAATCGAAATTTTCGCTCGATCTACCCATTCTTCGGTGCTTTGTTGCCGATTCCGATTCGGCTTTTCTTTGGAGCATTTGCTTTTGTACCATGCCATTCCATGCTCAGCATGAATCATGAGATAATTTTTAATCTTTTTTGCCTCTCCTTCCCCGGCTTCCAATTGAAGCCACCATTTTATTGGCCTGATTGCAATCTGATTGGCAAACGGGTAAAAAGAATTGGGAACCATTTTTCTGTTCCATTCTGCACATTCCACTGTTCCGGTACATGCGGAACAGGGTGTAACAGGAAGGGAACAATTTAATCGCGTTAGTTCAGGGATGATTTTTTTTTGCTGTTTTGTTTTAGAAAGAGATCTGGAAGGAAGAGTCTGCGATAAGCTAGGTTCCACATTTATTGGTTGGTGTCTTTAAGCGGAACGGTAATTGGTGGGATAATGGAATTGTAACGTTGCGATGGCGCTAGGTGTTTTTGGGGAGGAAATGAAAGAACGAAAAGGAAAGAAAAGAAAAAACACAAACACACTTCAAATGGTAGATGATTAAAACGAACTCAAAAGCGACCCCTGGAAATTGGGCTGTTGATTCTCGCAGTGAAACGTTTGCTAGTGTTATTGTGATGAACAAGGTGGATGTCGTTTGTGCTTTAGTTTCGAATGTGTTTTGCAAACGATGGAGAGTGAAAGTGTATTTGTGTTTATGTATGTGTACAAAATCTTAAAGCATAGGTGTAGTGTGTGTGTAAGATTTTTTTGTACGGTGTGGTGAAATTAAAACGTTCAAAGTTTGCGTATTTTAGGTATGTATTTGTTTTTCTTACTTAGCTAAAAATCATCACCTGGTATTCAACGATTCAGCCTTGAAAATTATAAAAACAACTTAAAACCGTACACAAAGAAAAAAAAAACACCAGATAATATTAAAACTAACTTAATGATTAATCTACCAAACAGAAACAAACGAAAGAAGAAAAAAAACACGCATCCGTGAAGTTAGATTAAAATCGCGCGCAAAACTTATATAAGCTAACCTAAGATTTAAAAAAAGAAACAAAACAAAACGACAATGATTTGTCTACGTACTAAAACTAAGCGCACACAATTAGAACAATAAATTAAAAAATCATAAAACTGTGGCAGAGCGTACACAAAACTAATACATTATAAATAATTAAAACCCGAGTAGCAATAACTCGAAACCAAGTAACCAAAAACGAACAGTAAACGGATTGTGAAATTAAACGAAAATGAAGGTAAACATTTTCCTTTTTCAAAAATGGAAAAGTAAAACAACAGAAGAGTTTTTTTAAAGGTGTTTCAGCTGTTCGTGTAATGGTTAGATGGTACTATTGAGTGGTTTGCTTTTGTTGATTTGGGTAGTAGTTGAGTATACTGTGAATGTTTCGCTTTGTATAGTGGATATCGTTGTGTTTGTCCGTTAGCGTAAGTTTGGTTCGAATAGTAGTTTAGTTGACTGTTTCCTTAAGCACTAGAAGAAGTGTGAAATCTTATGTCATGTTACATTTCGTTGTGATGGAGAGCTGGAGCGCGCCTGCCGAAGCAATCGCTTACCAGATCCAAATGGTCTTTGTTGGTGAAATCTTTTTTTTTCGAAAAAAGAGAGAGAGAGTGAGGAAAAAACACATTTCGCCGACCATGTTTGCTGTGTACCCTAGTACGGCAGCATTATTTTCCGGTTGGTAGGTATGTCTGCGCTTACGTATCTATCCCTTTTCCGTTTGCGTTCATTTAGGGCTACCGAGCGAGTGATTATGGTTGCGCAAGTGGAGCACTGATAGGAGTCATGATGTACAACGTATTATCGTTGCTGATGGTTTGCGGTAGAGCGTATGGATTGATTTGTTTTTATACATTTCTGGTACTATTTTTACATTGTTTCTTAACGTCTTTTTGTTAAGCCAGCGCAAGAACATTGAACTAGAGACTGATTTTGAACGATCGTATTAGAGATGTAGGATTTTTTTCTTTTCAAAACGAGACAAAGATTAAATAAGCAAAAAAAACTTAACAATACATCTGGAAGCTCAAAGGATATTTTGAGAATTTGTATTCACTTTTTGTGCTAATGTTTCCATTCTTTCCAAGAACTTCGAATTTATGAGAAATCATATTTTAATTCTTTAGTCCAGCAGTGAGTATTAGTAAGACCTTACACGTTAAAAATACATGAACAACAAACTGTTATATGCGTCTAACTGTTCCAGAACGCCTTTCTTACGGAGAGGACATTTCTTGAGCAATTCCTCAGTATACTCTGAATTATTGCATGAGCAAATAGTAACTGTTTGGGTGTCTGTTTTTAAATTCTTTAAACAAAATCCTTCACGTTCCGGGTTGAATCTGCTAAACTTGAAAACAAAACATTGTCTCTAACACACCTTTCCTACCAGAGCAGCCTATCGTTAGCTTTGGTCAGTTTTTAACAATACTCAATTGACTCATATGTATATGTTTCACAACTTAAACAACACGCACGTAAATCTTGCTAACTTTGTCAAACGGTTTTGCACTCCTGCCACCGTATCCTCTGTTCATCCGGTGTGGCTTACCTTTAGCAAGAAGTTGATTCGTTTTCTTTTTGTTTTGTAACATTTATTATAGTTCTTCTTACGATAACAATATATTGTTAAGATTTGTATTGTAATGATTCTATCTACACGTTTAGATGTGGCGCGGGAACGGACTTTATAGTGCATTTCTTGGCAGCTTCTTCTATCGCTAGACAGTTAGTAACGTACGATCCGGTTTTTTCTTTTGGGAATCTGGCTGGCTGTGGGTGTGTAGCCGTCCGTTTTTTTGGGAGCTTTCGTATTTTTGTTAACATACGAGTGGAAAACGAGGCGGAAAATGGGCTAGTTAATTTTAAGTTGTCCATTGCGAGGAATTCGATGACGGTTTGAGACGATGCGCGCGAACAGTTACGAAGAGTACAGTAGCAGTAAGGTTCTTACAATTCTAGTTATTGTCGTTATCACGAAACATTTACATATACATACAGAGCGTGACCGCTTACAGTGCCGTACCCGTTGTGCCATCTAAATGGAACGAACTGCGTCAACAACTGGCAGGCAAATGACACTCAGCATCATCATGTCCTGCTAACATTCGTACTCGAGCACAACCTCGCCGCGTTCCTTGCGCGACTGTGACACAATCACCCGATGCGGTCCGTAACCAAGGTAGCTGTTGCCTATCGCTGAACCCGGCTTTGAAGATGCAGCCGCACCATTAGGCGGATGGTTCAAGCCTCCAAATGTACGTCTCGCGCCGGTAACACCTGGTGCGGGTGAGTCTGCTGCCGTTCCTGCTGCCGAGCGGAACTCACCGTTGTACAGTTGATTGCTGGTCGCGTCGTACTGAGGTTGAGCTTGTGGGCGGTAAGTAAGCAGTGTCTTACTCTCATTGGCTACACTCTCGCTGTCGGATAATGGTTCGTTAGCGACCCGTCTGTTAGATTCGGTTTGTGTCGATACGCGCTGCAACTCCTTCCGGGTATTCTTTTTACGTGCGTTACCCAGCAGCAACGGTTGCTCGACGGCTTGACTCCGGCGGATGTCGATGGCGGCATTAACCAACAGTAGCAGCTCATCGGTGGTAGCTACATCGTCAACGATGCTCCCGCCGTCGCCCGCCTTCACCAGCGCTTGCATCCGGGAGTCCTCGTCAGTATCGTTATCGGAGTTCTCGTTAGCGAGCGCATTGTTTTGTAAGTCTTCACCATTGCTTCCGCCCACCGACAATGCACTGCGCCGGCGGTGGTAAACCCCTTGGTGCAGGAAGTGCAACGACGGGTCTGTGTCACCGTGCCCACCCTGCAATGATCGTGCCCGGGCTGCATTCTGATAGTGCTCCAGATAATCTTCCTGGTACGTCAAATCCGTGTCAGGCGCTACGGCCGCTACCATCTGGCGGAAGTGCGACCGGCTATTCGATGGCTTCGGTTGTTGCATCCGATAGTCGTACCGATCCGTGCCCCGGGGTGACACGGATCCGGTTGACGGAAGGCGACCAGCCGGCAAGCCGGAACTGGTTTGCGGTTTACGCAGACGATGGTTCTTTTCGATGGGCTTATCGGCCGGAGATCCGGGCACGGATGCCTGATGGCGGGGACTACCGTCTAGGAAATTGTTATAGATTCGATGGCTTGCATTTCCCGCGGGTCCCTCACCGGCACCTAGCGTCACGAACGGATTGGTCGCATTGTTACCCGGCATCACATTCATCCGCGGCAGGTGATGGGCACGCTGCTGTTTCGGTGAACTCTGGTGATGCTTCTGGGGTGAACAGTCTACGCGTGGCGCGCCCTCACCTTCTTCGGGTGTTGCAAGCAGCTTGAATTGAGTACCGTGGATTGAAGATTTCGTGGGACCGGGAGTACTTGTGGCACCATTTCCACCACTCGACGTGGCACTGTACACGGAAGCATAATCACTACTGCTCAGCGAGCTCGAGGTCGCATTGTTCTTGCCGTACTGCTCCACGAAAGCTCCTTGAATGGTGCGCGCCGAGACGGGACCTGTCGTGCCACCATTCCCGGAACCACCGATGAACGGTGCAAGCGAATCGAACAGTAGCATCCGGGCATCATCATCATCCTCTAGTTCCAGATTTTCGTCATCCTCCTCCTCCTCCTCATCGTCATCCTCATCATCTTCTTCTTCGTCTTCCCCTTCGCCGGCTTTTACCTTCCCATAGGAGGAATCTTCAACTCCACCAGGAGCACCATCGAAGCGGAAAAAGTCTCTCATCTTGTTCGCCTTCACGTTCGGTTTGGCCGATGTACGTGCGGTCGACAAATTATTGCGCAGGTATTCACTCGAGCTGGAGCTAGTGTTGGTCGTGACCCACTGGCCACGGTTCCGTCCCGTTCCTTCCCAAACGTCTTCGAGCTGTATCAGATTCGATGAAACACACCCGAACGGTACGGTTACTGCGGTCGCTTCCAGCGTACTGTCCGTGGCGGGATCTTCTTCGCCGGCCATTCCCGCCAACTCGTCCGTATTTCTGCACACGCGGTCCGCCCCTAATGCAACCACCTTTAACGATGGATCGAGAGTTTTGGAGCAGGACTTTGCACGCTTGTGGCGTGAATAGCGTCCCACCGTTCGCGGTCGGTCCCCGTCCTGGTCGAAGTGCTCGTTCAAGAAGCTATCCAAATAGGCCAGGTTCTTCGTGAGATCTAGCTCGGATTTATAGCTCTTGTAGACGATTTTCTGGCTAAGGTTGGCCGATTCATTTTCCTGCCCGTACCGGTGGGTGGCCTTAATTAAATCATCCAGATTGTACGAGCTGATGTGGTGTTGCTGCTGTTGATGTCCGGTACCAGTCCGATGGGTAGCACGGGCTTTACCGCTGCTCACCGTCAGGAGGCGCCATTTTTGGCCGAGCTTCAGGAAATGAGATTTTGCTTTGTTGAAGTACTTTCGTTCGCCTCTGCCCGACGCACCATGCCGGTGGGATGCCATCACCGTCTGTGGTGGCAGTGAAAGCTGATGGTAGCCGGTCGGCTGATGAAAAAACGCACCCGGCGGAATGTTACCCGTGGGCGCCCTGCTGCTTCGAAGCTCGTGTTGTGTCTGCTCATCGTACCCGTGGTGTTGCTGCTGCTGCTGCTGGTAGCTGGTTTTGTTGGGGAAATGAAGATTTATATTTTTCAACTGGGGCACCCGTTCCTGGCGTTTCCGGCCATGGTTCCCGCTGTGGCTGCCTGTGCCGAAAAGTGACGTTAGCTGGAAGGGATGGTCGGCGGTGTCTTTATTACCTACCGTCGTCTTAATGTCCGTGCTGTCGGCGTCCAGCACGACCGTGGAGAGGGTTTTATTTTTACCACCTTTACTACCGCCCAGCCAACGCTTTTTGGCCTGCGTTCGTTTGCTGCCTCGGTCTCTGTCTGCGTCCTGTTCTACCCCATCGTGCGTCGGTGCGTGCGATCGGTCCAGTGGGAAATCAAGTGCTGCCGAGTCGGTCATTGCAGGCTGCACATAGTCCTGCCGCTGGAAGAATCTCGTCGGAACGGGACATTCAGTCGATTGCCAATAATAGCCACTGCTGGTGTGTGGAAAGCTCGAGCTTAACTTGTGCTCCGTACCATCCGTGTCATCCTCCTGGCCGTGGGGCATCCAGCTGTCCTCGTCCCATTCACTGCCCGTTGATGCTGTGTTCGATTTCTTTCGAGCCATGGGTTTTCGAGTACCAGGCCCGACCGTATGGTTCGTACCGTCCAGGCTGGATAATCGCTGCCGGCTTCGGTGGGTCGATGGGCGGATGTTTTCGTAATTGTTGCGGCAAGGCTCAACGTTCGCTTTCCGCGGACTGGTGCGCAGTGCGGCCCGGTTGTTCAGCAATTGCTCGGCCCGACCGCCGGAACCGGAACCGGAATCGTTATCGTACACTTCCGACCGGCATAACTCGTCACTTTCGTTGTTGGTCCGGTGATCTTTCTCGCTTCCTGCATTCAGTGCTGCTGGCCCATCGCCATTCACACTGTCATCGGGTGCTAAACTGTTGCCATTGTAATTATGCCCACTGGCAGCGATGGTATTCGTGGGTGTTGCTTCCGGTAGATCCGCACCCGGAACCGCTTTACGCTGTCCGGGTGTTCGCCGTTCGGTGGGAGACTGTTCCGTGCTGGGTACTGCATGGGAGACAAACTGTTGGTGGTGATTGTCCACCTGTGCCAGCGTTGCCGACTCAGCCCGTCCCACACCCGCCAGTTGATAGATGCCGGTGCTAGAATTTGCTTTAATTAAAATACCCCTCGTGCGTGGATACCATCCGCGTAATGATCCTCCCAGCGGTCGCTTATCTGTTTGCTGCTGAAGCCTTTTGAAGCTCGCTCCCGGACCGGATGTTCCGCTTGATGGGGCTCCGGTACTGCTGTTACTGCTATTACTTATGCTACTACTATTACAGCCCACCGTCCGGCCAGACCCATCCGTTTTGCTGTCCCCGTTTGCGGTGTTTGTGCTAGCGGTACTATCATTCCCACTGCTCTCAACGCCACCCGCAACACCCGCCCCGGAAGGATCGCCCGCGGGAATTGATCCGCGGGCCGACATCAGAATCAACGAGTAGGATTTCTTAAAGCTAGTTTTGATTAAAAAATTGCCCCTATCCAACCGCTCCAGCAAACGATTGAATCGCTCCAAACCATAATCACTCGCTTTAGCCGGTAGACGCGCTTTCATCTGTTCGGACTTGATGCACGGTGCACTGGCACCGTCCACCGTGCTAGACCCGTGCCCCATCTCTAACCTAGTGCCGGCTACCGGTGGTGCGGACTGGCCCTGGCTATGGTCGTGTGACCGTGCGGGACCAGCAGACCGCGACAACGACGTACCGGGCGATGAATCCTCGCGGACGCAACGACTACCGTCCCCGACCGGTGTGCTACCGGCGTGGCCGGGTGCGAAGGTACCCGTCCGTTCCGGATCGGACTGGCCCGAGGCCGCCGAGTCGGCACGGTTACCTTCGCAACCGGCACCGTCCTGCAGTGGGCTAGTGCCCGCGGTCGAGGCATCGTCCGTGAGCGATTCCTTCACCGTGCCGCAGTCGGTCTCGCTGTTTGGCGTCTGCTAAACTCTTGTCGGTGGTTGCAATATCATCGCAGCCATGCGTACCTTCATTGCTTCCGGCGAACCGGGCGTTCCGTTCTGGTGCGGATGATGTGCGGCATGGTGCGGATGATGATGATGATGGTGGAATCCGGTGGGTGTCGTGTAGATCGAATCGAGCGGTGGTACGCTCGTACTGTCTGACCGTGACTTTAGGTCGGCCTTCTCGCTGGAAGTAGGAACAGATTTAGTGCGACAGTTAGTGTCTGCTTGATGATGTGTGTAGGTGCAATTGAAACTAAAGCTATTCATTTGCAAAGGGGATTTGCCGAGAGAATAGAGGAGTTCATCGTTTAAGTTTTTTCTGTGTGTTGCTACAAGTATCGTCATAATGGGTGTACAAAAAAAATCAAATCTCATTCGACTCCCCGTACGAAGAACTAGCCATCTTGATAGGACGAAAAGAAGTCAAGGTTAGCTAGAAATGTCAGGGTAAGATCTCTTGAGGTTGTAGTGCCATAAAAGGTTAACGAGTTCCTCATCGATCGACAAGTCTGGACAAAGCAGGAGAAGTAGAATTTATCGTTCGCTTTTAGTTTTTGTTATAAAATTTATTATAGTGTAGTTAATTATATGAGATTAATTATACAATATTATGAGAATATTGCAGTGCAACGCACATTTTTGTGTTTATTCTTTTCGTATACTACGAACAATTAGTGAAACAAATTCTTGAAGAATTTATTGAGTAATTTTAAATTCGTTTCGAGCCCTCTATTTATAGTTCGTACCTGTCAAATAAATGCTTATGCAAACGGAAGGCAACACTCTCGCCTTCGTTCGGTTGTATGGCATAGAAGAAAGGCACAGAAAAAAGGTAGGATATGGTTAATGGAACCATTTAAAACTTGTGCGTAAATTGCTTCGTATTCTTAGAAACATCTCGTTTGCTACAAATGGCAGAACCCGCATCAACCATTTGTCCTCATTTTTCTGTTAATCGTTTGCCCAAGCCATATTTGCTTTACCTTGTGTGGCGAATTGCCTCGGTGAAATGTGCATTCCGGATGCAATCCTTTCAGGGCTATAGGGATAAATTTTCATTGTTCAGAAAAAAAGGCATGCTTTTTAAGTGCCAGTTCAGTTACTGCTCAGGGTTTTGCGGTAGGTTTTTCCTAACGCCTGAAACGGTTCCGGTGAAATGGATCGTTCACTCGTCCAGAACGGTTCACATTCGATTCCGGTAGGATACAGCAGGCACAGGTTCCCATTCAGCATTCCCATATCCATCCCCCCCTCCTCTCAGTATTCTGCTCCAAATACGGGATATGCCGGACTACATTTGCTGTTTGCACACCCTTGTCCGGTGGGTATTGTTGCCACTTTTAGGGAGACACCGAGATATGTGACACAGTGCACGAAACCCATTAAGAGATAAAGTTGTAATCCGAGCGAGAATCTTGATGCAAAAAGGGATACTTTACCGTGTGCTGGGTATGAGGTATGGACAACGTTTCTGGGAAGTACCAGAAGTTTACCCAGACACCCAGGTTTGATGTTGCCACTCGGGCAGCTGTGCTCGTTGGGTAAATAGTACCAGCTTTCTGTAGGAATCCCCTGAACCGAAGTCGAAAACCTCGAATCGAAACATCCAGCTTGGGCCCTAACCGGAAGATAAGTTATCGAGGGAATGAAAACTCCGGGTGAAGTCCGGGTATCGATGGGCTTGTTGTAATTAATTAGAAATTCAAATTACTCTCAATCGAGAAAGTCCACAATCCTCTACGAATGGGGGCCTGTGTTAACTCGTTCGGACTGGTTATTGATATTTCTCTTACTTGGCTTCTAACTACTTATGGTTAGTTCAAATATGGCCAACGGAGTTTGGATAAAAGATAAAAAAGGCTTAAACAGGAAAGTATACGAATAAGGGAGAAAAAGAGAAAGAGAGAGAGGGAGAGATATGTAGAAAGGGGTGATAAAACTATGGCTTATTGAAAAGAAGGCTCCAAATGCTATCAAAACCCCTAATGGTATAGTTCCAGTAGTGTAGTATCGCTGTGTTGACCAATCTCCAGGATTCGTCTAAGCACATTGTTGTAGGGTGTTTGGATTAGGGTCACTAATACCATTAATCCTTTGGTAGAGTCCTTGGAAAATCTTTCCATTTGTCACCGCATGTGGGCGCTGGTTCTATTGAATACGATTGCTACCCGTAATTCGATTTACAATATTTGGTTTCGAAGCATTCCATTGCTAATCCGAACAAATCTCCATACTGAAAGATTGATTACGTCCATGAATGTTTTGTTTTTGTGTGTGTGTTATTGTGAAAATGTTTGCGGTTGTTGACGATGGGATTGGTTTCTTTGTGATTCATTGTAATAATGAATATTTATGTATGTATAATAAAATTTGTATTATTTTAAAAATGTTGGATCTAAAAAGTTTTTGTTTATCCTTTTTTTTCTTCATTCAAGCAGTATGTTTTATGCGAAGATGCTTAAGAAATAATAATGACACAATCTGATGTCTGCAGTACCTATTACTGAGGCACAGAAAAGATGTCCATCATGACACGAGTGCAAATGTGTGCCGAACGATGCGCTTGGTTGCGATGTGTACCCATCATCATTAACACGATAATCTGCACTCAACGCTCTACGCTGGCAATGTATGTATAAAGCATCCTTTTACATCCCGGGATACAGCTTGCAATGGGCCTGCAGGTAAACGGGCGCTGTATCTTATGTACTTTTATCATATCAATCAACACATTGTGAAGCACCACCTTAGCCGTACAATAACGCAAAACGATCGCGAGAATTTTTAAATTTTGCATCCCATAACGTAACAAAAAAAACGAAAAAATCATTGCAAAAGAAAAACCATAAAGTCAGAACCAACCAGACCAGACGAACGTACCGTTAAAATCACTCCAAAGGTGCCAGGCATCATTACGTACGTAGGGCGAGTACGCTTCATACGTACTTTTACGTACCTATTTCCGCACTCGCGCACCAGTAGCCAGCCGGAGAGTATTACATTTATACCGACTTATGGTGAAGTTTATGCTGCACACTAGCGCTTGCGAGAGGGTCCGTTTATGTGCGCGGCACGGTACTCGCACGGGCACTTGAGCTTCGCGCTACATTTTGCTGGCGATGAAGCCGTCGTTTGTTGATGTTCATGATGCTGCTGATGCTGATGATACTTATGATAAAAATCCTTTCCACTCAGCGCCAAGAATGATGGTTGTGTTGGATGTATTTTCATCACCCTTTCCCTTCGCCGTTTTCTTCCCGCCCTTCCTAACCTCAGGCTCGTCAAACGATGCCAATAAAGTGTGGTAGTTTGGATTGTGTAAACCATGCTTGTTTGCTTCTTCGGGTGTATGTGTGTGTGTGTGTGTGTCTGGTTGTATGTGGAATGATTTTTTCCCGCCCACGGTTCTTCCAAGGCAAGGATTTTGAATGCGATCCCATTCATACTGTCATAATGCTGCGATTGCATCGAGTAAGTTGCTCATCGTCAGCTCTAACACTCTGTCGGGTGGTGTATGGCGAGATTGACTAGTGACGCCGCCTCACGTAACCATCCTTCCAGAAATGGTGCGAAAACCCTTCACGAGTTTAGCATTTCGTAGCTCATTTCCTTTAGCAAAACATGGTCTGCGTCTCGTAAAAACAGAACCTCACACTGAATGAGCTTTCCAAGCGTACAATCCCGGGCGGCATGCTTCCCCATACTCTTACACGTCTATCCGCAATAGGAAATGGTTTTTACGTGGTGCTCGTACATTTGCCCGCTCTTTATTTTTAGTGCATATTCTCACGAGCACAGAGCCCCGTTCGGTTGAACACGGGGTCTGTTTTCACTTCCATTCCATCATGGGACCACGTGGTACGCTTCTCGCCGCACTACATCCACGACCCGTGCGCTCGAAATGAAAACTTTCATTTTGACACATGACAAACATAAATGCCACATAAAGCAGAAATAAAATCCCAACACCGGTGTACTGGATGCAGGGCAGCCCCTTCACAAACGGTACACGCGGTGCATAAAGATTGCTTGTAGATGTATTCATTTGACTTTTTTGTTTTTTAGTATTCAGCCAAACCAAACGGACAAGGTGAAACCTAGTTACAGTGTGTGCAGCGAGATTGTTTCGCTGAGTGTTATGAAGTGATTGTAATTTGCATAGTACTTTGTGCGGTTGCAATAGAAAAAAAAACATTCGCAATATTTGCTTTTAGCTCATAAATGTTACTGCACTTGAAGGGAGCGCAATAATGCACAAATGCAGATATGTTTGTTGAGAGACCGGTTAACTTTAAGGTGGCAGCAAGAAATTGCTTATTTAATTTAATATTTTACACTCTCTCTTTATTCGGTTTCGTTCAATCACGCTAACGATCAATTTCGGTCGTACGTTGAGAGTATCATATACGCCTGAGTATCATATAACCCTTCACACATATCGTATAATATGTGTAGTGAAACATAAGCCGGTGCTAACCACACACGCCCACAAAACACACTACTAAAGGATCAAAGAGTTTTGTCTAAGCTGCTTGAGGTGTTACTATCACTATGTGTGTTTGTGTGTTGATCTAGCTTTTTAAAGAAAAGAAACAAAAAACCCAGATTCGGTCTCCGCATGCCTTACAACATCAAAGGAAAATGGAGGTTTTTCAGCTGTTTGGTTGGGTTTCATATAGAAAAAAAAGAAGTTTTTTTTACTATACGAAAACGAAAACAAACACCATTGTACATATATTAAAAGATCGTCGACACGTCGTTTTGCTTGTGGGCCAAATTACGAAGGACTGGGCGTCTCCATTTCGGGCTCAGTTTGCGGTGCAGTCCGGCTACTGTCAAGTTTGGTTTGGATGGTTGAGTTTCCTTTTGTGGAATGATTAATCACTTTCTTGTTTTACGACCACCTTCACACACATACATACATACAAACTAACAAACCAACAGAGTATTTTTGTTGTGCGCTCTAACACCGGACGTCACGTTTTGTCTAGCTGGTTCGCTGCTTCTGTTACCGACCGGCATATCCGGCAAATAATTTGTAACCGGACACAACGTAATTAATTTTCACAAATTAGAAGGATGCGTGCGTGCGTGTCAATCTGTCTTGGCGATCCGTTTAGAGCACGGTTGATTGACTCGTTTCTATTCAACGGGCGTTGCATTGACGTTCCGTGCATTGGAGGATTGCATGGGAAATGTTGGAAAATTCGGTTCAATTTTATTTGAGTGTTTAGTGTGGCTAATAATTGTATATCATATTCGGTTGTATGTTAGAATTTTTGCTGACCTGTCTCGTGTATTTTGTCGGACAAATCGTTAACATCATGGTACGTATGGTGGTGACCAACAGTGTCATTAATGCATGTCAGATATTTCATCATTATTCCTTGAATCGTCAGCATATTGCTACCGTGCGATGAGAATATGTGTTACCTGTGTTTGAACCCCCAACACCCCCACAAGCGATAGCAATTCCCATTGACTGGATGCTTAATGACACTGGTCGTAAAACTGCTTATCGGCCATTTTTCCTTTTGGGCCCGGAAAGACGGAAACGCTTTCCCGGGTTTCCCGAGCAAATTAAGGCTAATGCTTGTAAATGACAGCTATATTTGCCAATTACTCGTTCCGCACCTTCCAACTAAGCGCATTTGTCGCTCAATAAAAACGTCAGCTCAGCAGCAGTATCATGTAGCAGCGTATTTTTCGGTATGTGTTCCGGCGAGATGGTTTTAGGTGCAATGGAGAACTGAGCCACTACCTCACCGGTTCCATTCGCTGCTCGGATGTGTGCTAAGCTGTTTTCACAATTGTGATGCTTGCTACTAATGTTGGTTGTAGCTTCGAATGTGTTTCCATTGTTGACGGGTGTGAACAGGCACCAGACTATTCTGGTGTTCGTGACGCTGGTTAACGCTGGGAATACGAGGGTAAATGATGATTTTCTTCACCCCTTGCTGGGCATTTGCTCAGGGTATCGGTAACGAGGCGAAAAATTTATATATAAATACGTCTCATATCCAGCGAATTAAACGAACACACAGCTAGCGCATGTTTCGCCCTGTATGGTGTGCAACGGATCAGAATGTATTTCCTTCTGTGGAGCGCATTTGAAATCAAGAGTTTGGTTTGGGGAGGGGTAGGAAATAGCAAGGTTAAGGTTCGCAAAAGTGACTTTGCCTGCATTGGTAGCGAAAAACAGTCGAAATGGACGCTAACGCCACCAACACAATGATGCTATTATTTATGATAACGATTAAGCGAACATTTCATTCCACTTAAACCGGATTCACTTTATTTACGCTCCACAAGCACCACCGCCTGACTGCTTTTCGATTTAGGGCAGGATGCAGAAGTGGGCAACAAAAGAAATAGAGAGAGGGAAAGAGATAGAGAGAGAGAGAGAGAGAGAGAGAGAGAGAGAAAAGTAGCGTCACATTTCAAGACGTTGTGTATATGGTTTGCTTTGGAGTTGAAGATGCTTCAACTTTTAGCGAATGTGGACTGCCCGTATCCAACCGTCGTGTGGAACGTGCGGGATGGAAGGTTGAAAATAAAAAAGAACTTTGGCATTTCCTTACCCGGACACGTTTCAGTCAACCACAATAATACAACCAATCGGTTTCATTTGCCCACAAGGAAAGCACGCACCATCAACATCGTACATCAGCCGTGCAATGTTTGACGAGCTTTGCGAGAGCGAATGTTTTGGTTATATAAAGTGGACCACAAACACAAACATACAGAAAAAAGAAAAAAAAAACTAACATAAAAAAATATCACGGAAATGAATGAATCGGCCAATAGGACATTGGACGAAAGGCACCGTTAGTAAAAACTTGCGGTTTGAAGCGAAGTAGCGCCCTTCATCACCGGTCGGTGGTAACCGAAAAACGCACCGAACCCGAAGGAAATTTTTGGGGAAAAGTAAAATATTGCTTGAAATTTGTTTAGATTTCTTCGGCAGCTATCTGTAATTCGGCACATCCATCAAAGTGAAGGTATAGAAAAAAAATAGCGTCAAAGCGTTCGCTCGGTCCGAAAAGTTGAATTCGGCAACTTTGGAACCAGGAAAGCGTCACATCCTATAAAAACAACAATGGTACGAAGGGTGGTGAAAAATGAGCTCTTGCTCTTGAATGAATTCGAATAGAAATTCCATTTCCCGCGTGTTTGTGGCGAACACGGACCGGTAAAGCATCGGAAAACGGTTTTTGGGTGAGAGTTCTTTGGCAGCTTTGAGATGTGGTTTCTACTGAACATCGGGAAAAGCTTTCGCGATTGATTTGGATATCTGCCCTGATCAATAATGCTAAAATGGTGGCATTTAGACAATGTTTCATGTGCTACGAAACCACAGGTACAAGGTGTATTGTTCCTTCGGAAGTCGCTGTTCGCTCAGCATCAAACCGTGCCAATGTTGCCTTGAAATGCCTTTGATGATGATAGACAAACGATGCCTTGTTCAACCTTCCGTCGATGCAACCGGACATTAATGGGCCGCAAAATGAATTCGGTGCGTGATGGATAGGACCACCCTGTTCCGTTCCTTTGCAAACCGAAGCTAAAACCCCTTTTTGGCCGGTTCGTAACTACAGCAAATGATCGGTTTTCAGGGGAGGGGGTTCTCTTGTCAAAACGTGAGATCTTGAAAGAGATATTCCAACAATTGTATTTTTTTTGTGTTGTTTGGTTTTGTTTCTATCAGAGCGAACATCTTGGAAACATTGGTGGATACCGTTTCGGGTTTCTCCCGGGATTTTCAGCTATAAGACTGTACACGGGAGAAAGCGGATTGGGTGGATTAACTCTAACTTGATGGAACCAGCGAGCCATGATCTATCGTAGACGATGATCGCCGAAGAGGGCTTTGTGGTTTTTAATTGGATTACCCCGTTGAGAATTGGGATTCAAACGTTCTACGGTTGCGGTATCAGACGGCAACCATTTGCACAGACATTTGGGGTCAAGCAGAGTCGGGAACTCCTTGGGGGATGGGAAGTTTGTTGCTTGGGTACTATGGTTGTTTGTTTCATCCGATGCAGCCTGAAACTTTGAAATTTTGTGGCTGACGAAACTAACCAATATGGAGGCTGGGGGGAGGAGACCGTTCGTTTGCATTCCGTTTCCTAGAAATATTGTGTTGTTTGATAAAATTAGGAACTCTTTCCAGGGAATATGATATACAGCATTAGGAAAGTTTAAGTTTTCAAAGAAGTTAGAAAACATTGAGGATAGTACGTCTATCATAAGTCAAGAGTAATTATTATTTGCATTTTAAAGGCTTCCCAGAAAGCTTCATGTGCTGGAGAACTAGTTGAACAGGGTGTCTCTCCAAGTTTAGCATTTTGCAATAAAATACATCTGTTGTACAACGTACAGAATTTGAATATATTTTATATTGCATCAAAATTTTATCCCATCATGCAAATGCTTTCCACCTGCCTGGTGTGTACTGGTTTGCAATGGACTGCTTCACTCTATTCCCTGTTGTGTTTGTCGGTTTCGTACTGTTTTGCTGCAGATTAGCGCAAACAAACGTATATGCAGCAGTTTGTATCTGGCACACACAATCCAACGCTACCGATCAACTTCCCACTCGTAATAGCTGCAATTGCTTTGGGGATTTTCAATGCCGACTCGTTCAAAATATGCTCGGTGCTTCTGGGCAGGTTGGGCGGTCCATGATTGTTCCTTATACGTCCAGCACAGGTTGGGGAAAGTACTTTAAGTGGACTATGCGGTATGGAAACAGCATCAGGAAGAGAAAGAGAAAAAAAACCTGTACAGAGAAGCCCAACATGATGGTTTAGGGCCTAATTGAATCTGGCTTTAATAGAAAAATAGAACATTTAGGGATCGTACTTATTGTCCTGGTGCGGCAGTGAGCTTATTGAATTTTTATTATTTATACCGTAAAAATGCAAAATATATCGAAATAGGTCTGCTGCTGCTGTTGCCAAATGATGAGCAAGCTTTCCCCGAGTCAGAACGCGAAGGGCAAAACAAATGCAGCCGTTAAGACAAAATGGCGTACACGGGGTGTGTGTGTGTGTGTCTGTAGCACGTAACCGTAATCCTCAATTTCTTTTTTCCGATCAGCAACCAACATTTTGTGGTTTGTTTGGCCGCCTGTTTTCTTTTTCTTGGTTTCCGTTTCGCTGCCGAACTTTACCGCCGGAGGCGTCCTGCAGCCATCGAATCCATGGTATATTGTCATTGGAAACTGTTATTACAAGGGACCGGCAAACAGAGCAAACAACGTAAAACCCTCAACAAAATGGAGCGGATGCAGGTTTTCGCAACAACAAAAAAAAACCCGGAACCAAACTGTCGTTATGGGAAGATGGTGGAATTTTAATAGGATTTAATAAGAGATTCGCGATCCCTTCGCTATGTTAACGGTGTACCTTACACCGTCCCCCTCTCCCCCCATTACATATGTGTTGGGTGGCTTTTTGTTGTCTGTATAGAATTGTTTTCCTTTTGGTAATGCCTATTTTTCGGTGCGCCATTTGACTGCAGAAGGCAGTAAGCTGTTGTTGACTTTTGTGCCAATTTTTTTTTTGGGTTTGGTTTGGTAGGGTTTTGGGTTTGGTTTTGTTCGTTATATTCAGGAACGCTCATCTTTCGCTATATGAAGAGCTTTAGCAATGAAGACCGTTTCTCGGTTCTGTTCCAGCCCCGGAAGTTGTCTTTGTTGCGTGAGCTTATGGTACTGAAAGTTTTATGTCCTTCCCGGAGCGGCTTTTGGGTTTGGTCCTTGCTTTTTTTTTATTTTTTGGCATTGGGATGATTTTGCGTTTTTTTGCTTTTCGGGCTTTATTCGGAATCAGTTGCGAGCTTGTAACGACTGCTTGTTTGGCGCATTCGACAGGCCTTCCTTGGAGTGATGGTTAATGGCATTGTTTGGACAGATCGTAAAAGGTTCGTGAAAGTTTGATGAAATGTAAGACATTGAGCACCAAAAATTGAATCATCGGTTTGCCTGTGAATCAATACCCGAAAACTCGATATTCGGGGAAGAATTTTATGACATTTCTTGCGTATCAAGGAACATTTAAATTCTTTCGATATGTTTGCAGGAAAAAAGAGATTCAATTTAAAGCTTATCCTGTATTTTTTTTAACCTTTTCACCTTTAAGTAACTTGATATAGTGCTAGCAAATAGCATTTTCTTTTTACCCACTTCTGTCCAGCAATCCTTTCATTCCCTTAAGGATTGTTTTCTTTTACCACCCTTCCGGAAGGTGAATGAAGAACGCATCCTTTATCTTCACCCTGATGCCCAAGCTGGCTGGTCAAAATCCAATTTGAAACCCGAAATCTTTTACACACATATGCCAAATGGCGGTACGGTAGCCGTAGATATGTCGCGCTGGTTTCTTTTTCCCAGCTCAAGAACATTCGTGTGAACATGAAAAATGGTCCATCCTGGTACGCTATTTGTCATGTGATATTTTCAATTTTCATTGTCAAACGGGGCAAGATTTATTGTCACCAAAACGGAAAAAGGATGCTCCGGGCATCGGTGTATGTGTTATCGGGGACCAAAAAATCTAGCCGGGGAAAAAGGGACGTAACAAAAAGAAAAACACTCCCTCACACACACTCACTGCCCTTTTGCACTTTTACTGACAGACTAATATTAAAAAGTTGGCAGTATTGGAAAAATTCGCCAACTTGATCGAGCACGAAAGCTTTCCATTTACCAAGGTGCGTTGGAGGTACATAGGGGATGGACCCAATCGCCTTTCGAGTGCCATTCCGTTGATCGACGATGCAATTTTGGCAACGACCAATCAAAATCATTAAAAGATAAAATTAATCGTTTTACACTGAAGGCGGATGTCCCCTATCGTTTAAAAATGGCAATGTATAACACTCACCACTGAGTGGAGCTTTCATTTTTCCTACACAAATGGAATTATCCAACAAGTGTTGGTGAAAGTTGGTTTGCAAATAAAAAAATAAGAAACTTTCCCCTCACACTACAATCAGACCGACGCGCATTGGATTAACACCGCAAAGTGTGAACTTTGTTGCCACGAAAGTCCTTTTTTCTTCGAGACCCAGTACCTTTTAGTTGTTGTTTTTTTGGGAGGAGGACGGATTTTCCACGCGAAGAACCATTCTCCCAAGGGGTGCCACAGTGCTAAGGGGAACAAACACCGGATCTTCTGCTGTGGAGTTTTGTGTTGGATTTTAATTTAAAGAAATGAAGAGAAAAAAAACTAATGCTAAACGGATAAAAGCTTTCGGTTCCCGGTTGGGTTTTCACTCACACACACGCTAAGATGGTGGTTAAAAAAAAACTTGCCAGTAGTGAGAAAAAGAAACAGTAAAGTGTCTGTTAGTCGATCCCCGTGTATGTTTGTTTTCCATGCAAAGCTGCTTGCCGACCTTTTGGCGCTTCCTTTTTCGGTCTCACTGTTTGCGGTCAACAAAATCCTGCTCCGGATATTACCGCCCCTCCCCCCGAAGGAGGTGGAGAGGATCGTTAAAATGCCATCATGCACTGCTGTTTTCAGCGCGTGGGACAGCAACGTGGAAGGAAGAAAAAAAATTTTCCCCAAGAGCAACAACGGGCGGGAACAATGTTTTACCCATGTTGTACCTGTGTTTTATCCGAAACAATGCACTTTTTTATATGTTGAATTTCTTTTGGTTGCGTTGAGGCTCGAAATATATTGTGGTTAGTGAGAAAGTTTTTTGGTTTTGCAAACGAAAGAAACAAAGATTACAGCACGCTTCATTGTGGCAGGCTTACACTAAGGGGGTGGAAAGAATTTCCACTAGAATCTAAGACTGTTTTTTTTTTCAAACCCAAAAATAAAAAATCCCCACCAAAGAAGGATTTGAGGTGTCTTAGAGTGCAGAAAGAAAACCACAAGGAAAAGAAAAAGTCCTTTTTGTGTCGTTCCAATCTTTACCAAGCGTCGAAACGGATACAACGATCGATCGATGCCAGAGCATCGAGAGCAGATAGTGTGCGGGGCAGGAAAGAAAGCGGCTCCACGTACTGCATGCATAAAATCCGGATCATTTCTGAAGCACCAAATCAAATCTGCACTTGTTCGCAGTACACGGTGCGTCATACATATTCACAACGGTTGCAAAACACGACCATCTCAAGATGGTTACGGTACGCCGGTTAGCGTATTGAAGGAAAAGTTGATCGTTGTAACGACGTTTGACAGAATTTTAAGTTTTATCCCACTTCCGACACGTTGCCATCGTCCCCGGGCCCGGTTTCTGATCCATCGGGCTGGGAAAGTATAATTAGATTTCCGTCCCGAATGTTCTCCATGTTCCGCGTGTTTCGTCCTTCCGTTAAGGAACGTTGTTATAAGGGTATGGTACCACACCCATGCCACCGATCATGTTTCGATATTGCCGAAACATTTCGTTCCCTCATTCAGAACCACTTGAACAAAATGCTATCGAAGCTGAAATGCTCCAGCATAAGAACTAGGAGAGGAAGAGAAAGCTTTAGCATGAGTTCCACTTACCTATCCTTTTCCGATGTTTTGTAGTTGTTACGATCTGTGGCACGGACGGACGAGAGGGAGGGAGAAATGAGAAAAGAAAAGACACAAGATGTGAGATGTGAATAAATGCATGGAAATTAAGAAACATTAACACACGCCACGGCGGATGCCCGATACTGTGCTGATCGATTCATCTGCAGCTCTGCAGCGATTCCTTTGTCTGCTGGATATACTTACTCCGGAAGCAGCATTTACGTGCCCGCACGGCGTAGATGCAGAGACAGATGAGTATGAGAAAGGCGGCCAGACATCCGCCCGCAATCCCAAGCAGATAGCTCAGCTCCAGCGGTTCCACTACTTTTGAGGGCGCGAGCAGCATTCGGTTGGCAAAGGGCACCGTCCATGTTGTCGTTCCCGAAGCATTCCCGGTGTTGGGAGTTAGTATGTAATTGGAAAATTAATTAAAGCTCAGTTGTTTGAATGACGTGTACGCAGGGTTAACACGGTGCGGCAAAAAAGGTAAAAAAGGTGGGTTTGGCAACGGGGTTTGAGTTTGTATCCCTGTTGGGAGTTTTGGACAACGTTGGGAACCAAACCGACAGGGTGAGCGCACAAAACTTTCACAACACAGCATTCTCCTTCGTTGTCTTTGCTGTGCTGCCTTTGGTTTTCGGCGCCCCGCATCTCGGCGATGGAGATATTTTGCTGTTGCGTACGCGTAATGGCTTAATTATGATTATTTGTAATGATCGTAATAAGCGACAAAGTTTTAGGGCACTGTGTGTGTGCGGCTTTTACGGAGTTCCCAGTTTAGGTGAGTGAAAGTTATATGGAAACCTTACAGGGGACAACATTGCTCAAAGAAACCCGTTGTGTTGTGGAGTTGTGGGGCCCCACACCACCTTATCTGATGATGTTTGCTGAGCGTAGTCATTCGTAACTTACAACGGGGAAAAGTTTTTTTTAAACATTGGAAGTACGTGAAATCACGTCGAAATCGTTAAATTGTGCTTCGTCAAAAAAGACAAAACGAACGCAAAATTTACTTCTTATTTTGAATGAGATAACGGTGTGCTGCGAAACTTCATGAAGGTATGTGAAGTTTGATATGAATAATTTTAAAGGTAAAAATTCTTTCCATTTCTAATGGTTATCAATTTAAAGATTACTACGGACAGATTGAAATGTTTTTATGGCATGCATATTCATTTCAAACGATTAAAGTTTAGTATATTTGCGATGTTAAACTTCTAAGGAAATTTACATACGTTTGGAGTTTAAAGCCATTTTTGGAATTCTTTTTAAGTTTAATTGAAAAATTTCGAGATAGATGTGGAATACTTCGTTCTATCTACTGAACGAACGTTGTTCAAAATGAGTGTTTTTACGAAAGACATATCGAAAGCTTTGCAAATATGTGAATGCAAATTTCGAGAAAATTTCTGTTGAACTTGAACATATCGAAAACATGTAAAAAGATTAGGAACTCTTTTAAATTCCTGACGCATTCCTTAAATTGTAAATACAAGCTAGAATTGATTAAAAAACCTCAGAAATACCTACTGACATTCTACCATTTTTCCAAACATGTGAAAGAGTAATTAATTCTAACTCTGCCACATGGATTTGAAAATTCTGCTTAAATTTTGTATTCAAAGTTTGCCCAAATTCAATTTCAACAAATTCCAAGTAAATTCCATTATTCCCACATCAGAGGTAAAATAAAAATCCTTACTCCAAAGCCGGACACTCACCTGAAAACATTCCTTCGACACGCAAACTGATTGCATGTCGATCGGTGCCTCGTTCGTTTTCAACTACCAGGTAGTATGGGCGCTGATCTTGTAAATCCGCGTCGTCAATGTGTAACGTTGCTAAGTAGCAATCCTCTCGGCTGTCCTGTGTGACATCGTCCACTCGGTATCGTCCTTGGAGATGTGTAAAAAAATTAAATAAAAATTAATACTAATATTGACAAGCTTGGTCTGAGCCCACCTACCTATGCCAGATCCTGCTTCCAGTCGAAGCGAACCCCATTCCCAGGCAACATGGCGTGGCCGTGGATCGGCACACACGATCAACGACAATGTCGCGGAGTCACCTTTCCTTACCGAGACCGAGTGGCCAGAAACACCACCGGAGGCGGAAGTTGTGCGCAAGACTTGCGGTGCACCGACGACTTGTAATGCAATTGGATCGGATGTTACCGTCCGTTCTTGACCGTTGATGAAGTTTGTCGCCCGACACTCGTACTCGCCCTGATAGTCGTACGTCACGTTGTCTATTACCAGCCGGGATTCACGTCCACGATCGAGGAAAGGTTTACCCTGAGTGGAAATTCTAGGGGAAAGAAGAAGGAAATAAAAGAAAAAGGATTAAAACCCCACACGAGCGGTATGTGTAATGCAGCGCTATTCAGCAGCGATGCGGGAACATGAAACAAAACAAGATTTATGAAAAGATGCTGAATGAATTATGGGGTGCAAAAAAAATAAAATATTAAAGTAAAAGCACGGTTGTGGAATGAAAAATTTCTAACAGGACACTAAAGAAGAAGGGAACACTCGTGTAGTGCGGTTTGGACCGGGAGCGGTGAATCCTTTTCATTTCGTTTTTCCGTGCTCCATTTCCCGGTGTTCACTGGCACGAACGGAAAAGCGTTAATGAATTTTAATTAAAAGAATAGCATCCTCGAACAGTGCTTGAGCCCTCGTCAGCAAAGCCAGCAGCTTCGGGTTCGTTGCTGCATGTGGTCATAAATAAATAATTACACGCTAGCTGAATGGCCGGCTTTTCACGCGCTCAGCCTCCACCTTGTGGAAGCGGTTTGCACAGTCTTAAAGGAGTAATTAAAGAATCTCCACACACACACTGATGGTGATGAGCTGTTGCTGTACTGTTTTTGAATTTCCAAGTGATACCGGGTGGAAATCCTCTGTTTTTTTTTCTGCCCTGGGTTTGTGTCGAGCATTTAGCTTTGGTTTAGTAGTATTACGCTGCATTTCGTTTGCGAATGAATGGAGAATCATGCTTTTCATTAACGCAGAGAATCCATTTAATTTTCACATCAAAAGTGTACTTCAGCTTCACATAATATTGGATTTTATTATGGTGCCATTTTTAATTTTCCACACAACGGTAGTTAGAAGCACATAGTTGTTTTTTTTTTTTACTATTCCTGTTTGCTATATAATTAAGTATATTCATGTCAGATGAGTTTATGAAATTGTGTGCCAATCGAGCATGTTTAATTAGGTATTATTAATTGATAGCGAGATAAACATGCTCTCAATGGATGGAGTTGTTTAACTATATAATTAATAAAAAATAAAATCCAACAACTTAACACGGTTATAAAATGTAAATCAACTCATGCGGTCATGATAAACGGTATATACCTTTGAACCCATTTGTAGGTGGGAGTAGGATTGCCTTCGGCCACACACTCAAATGCAGCCGGACTAAATAGCGGTGCCGTGGTCAGTCGGTCCGGTCCCGCGGACAATATTTTTGGTGCATCTGTAAGCAGGATAATATGAAATGCATAAAATTAAGCTGTTTTGTTTTTTGCTCAACATTTTTACTCACATTTAACGTCCAACTGTACGGACATTGTGTCCGAAGTGCCGACAGAGTTCTGTGCCTGGCACGTGTACAACCCGGCATCACGCCGTCCGACCGGGCGCAGTTGAAGCGATTCCTGAAGGCTTGCAATTTCGGACCGACCTGCTCTGCGCCACACGATACTGGCTGGTGGGTTTGCATCGGCAACGCATCGCAGGATGAGCGAATCTTTGCCCTCCTCCAGGTCTATCTGGGGTGCTCCAAGCAGTCTCACCGTCGGTGCATCTGGAAAGGTGAAATTAGTAAGGCATTTAATAGTGTTGTGCTAATTGAATCTTTTGAAAAGAATCATTCATATGAATCTTCAGTGAAGAGTCATTAAAATCATGAGCCGACTCCCAAAATATTAATGAATTTTTTTGCATTCAAATGAATCTTTAAAGATTCATTAATTCTTAATGATTCAATGCTAACAAACATAAATTAAAAGAACTGACCAGGGTGGACTTATTCCAGAAGCGCTGACAGTCAACTGGCAACCACATGAATCATTGGTTTGTCCCAAAAATCTAAGCATTTATAATTCAATGGGGATTCATAAATCTTCCTAAATAGAGATTCAGAATCATTCATTCAGTTCAAAGATTCATTCAAATTCATGAATCTGAATCAGATTCACCCAACATTAGTATATAATTTTATTTTAAAAAAAGTAAACAATTTCACAACTTTTTTTAAACCAAATAAAAATTAACTTCATTTTTTTTTGTTTTGATCTCATTTCGCACCATTTGATATCGCGGCTATCGACACCGATTCCACTCCGATCGTTTCACATTATTTACCTTCCGAGAGATACGGCGAACTTTTTGCCGTTCATTATTTTTAAAATTGCCTCTGTTGCCTTTTGAGGTGTTTTACATTATTTCGATGGTAAATATATTATGATTTCGTCGAATGAAAACCCCAGAAATGGGAGCAACAAATAACTGACTGACCTTTTATACATGTTTCGAACTTCGCCGTAGTTGTTTTATTGGGTCGACAAATCGAAATCACGATTTCAGGTCAACTGATACAATAATTGCAACGGTATGCATACGAACGCATATGAAATGTGACAAATAAAGAGAGAAAAACGCATCTTAACACAGACCCGTCACCCCGAAGCGCTACGTTGCATTTCTTTTCGTGCTATGAACAAGGTTAAACAGCAACAAAAACAGAGTCCCTGGAGGTAGATACAGAAGTAAAAAAAATCTGTCGGGTGAATTTAAATACCATTCGTCGAAGAAGAGAGAAAAAAACTAACAACGGTGGCTGGACAGGTTTGTACCGTTGAACTGGCGGGGTTATAAATATTTATTGTCGCTGATAAAACAATATTAATTGAGGTCGGCCATGAATCGCTTAAAGCGATGAGGAAACAGAGACGATATAAAAACAAAACAAGCATATCGAACCGAAATGTGACCGAAAACGTTCGGATTGCACTCTGATTGCAATGGTTGAAATGAGAGATTAAAGGTAAAGTAGGGTGAAATAAACGCGGAAAGGTCATCAGAAATAGCAATACCGGGTGACACAGTATTGATAGTATCAATTTCCGGAATGTCGGAAGAATCTTCTGAGGTTGTGAGGGATTTGAACAACAATTAGCAGTGACAAAAAATCCACTGTGCATCAGATTCAACGGAGCAATTGCAACCCTCCTTTGGGGGATGAAAATAAGGTTGAAGTTATGTTCAAAAATATAATCAAAATAATTTGTAATTAAAGTAAGTAATGTAAATAATTTAGGTTTTTAACTAAATAATATTGCCCTAAATGCTACTTACACTTTACATCCAACCGTGCCTCGACGGCGACGGATCGTGCTGCGTAGGATTCGTGCAGTGCTAGACACTTTAGTACAGTTCCGTGTCGTTCCTTGTTGGCCGGGATCTGAACCACCGAGGCAGCCGACCAGGTACGAGGATTATCCGGTTCGGTTGAGTTGGTTTGTGGATGTATGGGAGATATCTCTTGATCACCTGGAATGGGAAGGTTTTGTTTTAATTAATAAAAACTACTTTAAAAATATAGATAATAAGCCTTTATCGTTTACAAACATGACATAAATGATTAATTTTATAATGTAATCAAATATGGCCTAAATTTGTAAATTTAAAATGTATACAAAAATGGGACCAATTTGATTCGTTTGATACCAACTAGCTAAATGCTATTTACATTTATAATTTGTTTTTAACTCAAGTTAAATAATTTCGGATTGTATATTTCTACTCGCCCTAAATGTAATTTATTCTGTAACTGGTTTCTTTCGTTTAAGTATTCTAGTTACTTTACTTATACTACACAGTTTGACTAAAAACATTGAATTGCGACTGCAGAACTACAGAGAAATCATTTGTTCACTTTTCTGCTCAGTTGGTATAATATTAGCTAGAATTTGAACCCTTCTATGCTGTGATTTAATATCGCATTTGAATATGGTTCACAGCTTGCCTAATTTGTTTTTGCACACTTTTTTGCCTCTCCTCAACAATAGCTACTTCAGGATGATGGGTTGCGCCGTAAGGATAATTTTATTACACAGTAAAAGCAGCCTCAAAATACATTTTACTCTATTTCCAGCACGGCTGCATGGATGAACGAAGCGTGCTGTTGCTTTGAAGTATGGTTTGGATTTACTACTTTTTGTAGAAAGTAGAGAAAAAGCACACTCGCGATGGATACGGCGGCGGGATAAGCTAATTGCATACAGAGAAATGCACTTTTAGCGAACCCTGTCTTCGTGTTAAACTGTGCCCTTTCTGGATAGTGGATGCATCATAACACAGCATGCACCAACGTCAGTTGTAAACACGCTCAAGAGGGCGCAGATTTTCAATTTTAAAATTCCATTAAAATGCATTTCATATTCACTGAGCACCTAACTCATCGTTGTGTGCCAGACGCTTTTGAACGTGTTGGACGGCAAATAGTGAATACATCCTTTTATTGAAGTTGATTGTGATGGTTCGTGAGAATTTGTTGAGCCGGGAGGAATTTTTTCACATGGCAATTTGTCTCCTTCAATGAAGTCATGTGCAATCATGAATTTAAAACAAAATATCCACTTTTTCCCCATAATTGTTGCATGATAAATATTTTACTTAATTTACGGTTTTTAACTATCCTATTTTCCCTTCTTAGTAGCGATTCTGCTTAAACTTTGCTTAATATATTTATCAGACAACACTGTAAAATAAATAACAATTACGTATTGAAATACTTAACATTCATGTTAGATGAAAATTTTTAATAACATGATTCGTTATAAATAGTTCCTCTTGTAAATATTATCAAAGTAGTTATATTAATTATATAGCAAAATAATTTTTATCCAAAAAGAGATAATTAAGACATGATATTTGTAGCTTCTTGATTTTTCCATTTTCTGTTTAGTATCCATCGTTTGGCGAACAAAGGCGGTGACGAGGTTGTGAATGTGTAGACCCTTCTGCTTAATCCTACAGAGCAGAAAAGGGCCCCTATAAACAGAGAACGAACGTTTTCTGACGGCGTTTTCTAAATATAACAAAATTTATCATTTTTTCTTCTTTTCTGGCCTGCTAAAGAAATGCAAAATTTATAAGTTGATGTATTTTAATTCGAATTGGTTGAAATAAGTTTCTTTTCACTCAAGTAATGCTTTAAAGATAAAAGAGAATAAAAACTAACAAAAAAATTAAAAAATTCCAAAAAAATTGAAAATTTCCTAAAGCTATAGCCTTACCTTTTTTTTGGAAATTTTAGAAAAATTTTATAAATTGATTTATTTTAATGCGAATTGGTTGAAATAAGTTTCTTTTCACTCAAATAATGCTTTAAACAAAAAAGTAAATAAAAAATTCTATAAATTTGAAAATTTCCTAAGGCCTAAGCTTTTTTCTGAGTAATTTAGCAAAATTTATAATTTGATGTATTTTAAATCGAGTTTGTTGAAATAAGTTTCTTTTCACTCGCTTGATCCGTCACTGCCATCTACATAAATTGGCGAACATTTGTTATGTCTTCATTGTAATGTAGTGTATCTCCATCTGCAGAGGTTACGAGTTACGACGATCTTTATTAGCGTATTATTTAAACAAAAGTAATTCCATTTTATGAATGCATAATTTTCCATTTATGAATGAAAAGTAGTAAATCCTTAAAATTAACACCTAGTAGTGGTTGTCGTTGAAAAAACACACATCAATTAGTCATTTACACCATCATTTTTTACACCATTGCCAATAAGTTACCGCACAAAAAATGTATTATTTGCAGGCAGAAATAACCTGCCAGGGAAAGATTTTTCACACTTTTCCGCAGCGAAAGTAGCAAAACAGCAAAAGAACGGAAATTGCTGCATAAACGTTCCGCGTATCCACGAATGTTCGGTTTCAACCTGACTGATTCCGATCCCGAACTGTTGATAAAGTGGAGTTATTTTAATGTTTTATTTTTTCCCCTCGCAAACGAACCGTCGCACCCGTCCCGACCATTTGCTAGCTGAAGGAATGCAATGAAAGGCAAAGGCAAAACAAAAAGTCCACTTATTCCACTGCTGCTCCTGCTTCAAGCCTGCTGCCTGTCGTTCCATCCTGGCTGATGAGTTTGGTCGGCTTGCCAAAAGCCAAATTTGCATATCACTTCAACGGGGACGCGAATCAAGAACCGTCCCAAATAATATGGTTTCAACCGATTCGCTCATGTCCATGCACGTTGTACCGGGGAGGGATTGACAAAGAGCTGTTGCAAAAGTCGGAAACGGCTGAGTTGGGCTGAGGTAGGTACGAACGAGGTAAACAGTAGCAGGTATAACCGGAAGGCGGATTTAAATTTTAAGCTTATTTACGGATCCGCTGCGTTTTGGGGGAGCAGTTTTGATAGGGAGCAAAAGCAACAGCAAAAAGAAAAAAACACAGTCATACAGGACAGCTTTTTTGAGTTGGTTATTATTTTCCCGTTTTACCGTGCTTTGGTGGGAAGGGAGTGCTTTTAATTTTGTTTATGATGTGTTTTCTGCCTTGCCGTTTTATTTTAATGTGTAGCACAAAAATGGGCGTTGAGGTTTTTTGTTCGTTTGTTGCAGAGTTTAAAAAAAAAGTTATATCGTGCAAAGAATTATGTTGAAACTGGACCTTGTAAGCAGCCTGTGCCTTTAGCTGTGGTTTTAGAATTCATTATGGTGAGTACAATTTTTGTAAAATATTACGATATAGGTAACATAGTAAAGGATTTTGCAAATACAGATATTACTCCAGATGTACTAAAATTCGTCTATTTTTAATCTGCTTTAATAACAATATAAGGATGCAATATTATTCAAACTTTAAAGTTGTAAAATCCATATTACTGATTTACTCGTATTTTAGCATCAAAAGCCCTTAGAGCTTATTGAAGGTTACTCAATTTCTTATTTGCTTTAATGATATACAATATACTAACTAATCTGATAAATTTCAAAATACTTATTTATTTCGGAGACTTCTGTACTTCGAAAACCATTGTAACAACTAAATTAAATTACATCTCTGTTTGTTACTGTTCTAACGGAGTCTTTTAAGTTGTATTCAACAAAGTATTCAATAAAAGTTTTATAAATCATTAATAAACATTCTGTGAGTTCTTTACAATGTTAAAATAAATATATTTAATAATCTAGTTTAATATCTTGAGCAATTTGTCAGATATAATCGCAATAGACATCAACGTGGACACCGAAAAATAAGCTAACTCTAACTTCAATATTCGAATAGCATTAGAATAAGAACATAAAAAAACCGCTCAGATTCCATTCCAAATAAAATATTCCTATTTCTTTTATTACCCCCAAAAAAAAGACATAAAACGGATATAGCATCTGGTGCGAGTACATCGTGGCCGTGCGAGATAAAACTGCTATTGGTGCTATGATTGGCACTTACCTAGAAACCACTTCAGCTGAGCGGGCGGATTTCCGTAGTGGGAGACACATTTTACCGTGGCCACCGCACCGGAATCGACCGTGACGTTGTGACCGGGAGGAACGTGCACTCCTTCATGCTCTAATCTAGGTCGCTGTGGTGGCACTGTGGAATGAAAAGAGTTCGATGCAATTGATGACAAGCGGGAACAAAACAGAAAAAAAGGGGAAATTAGTTTTACCACATAGATACAGAATTTCATTCAATGGTTCTATGCCGGTATGCTGATGTTAACTCGTGATAATTGCTAACACTTCCTTTTCCGTTTTGAGAGTTTTTCAATCGGAATGATCCTCGAACAATTTTTCGTTGGTTATGCATTTTTAAAAAGGATATTTTTTGTCATTTTTCCCTAGAAACATCCATGATGAACGAGCTGTACGTGGAACGCTTTTCATAGTATCCCCCAAAAACACTTACCTCGTACGACTAATCGCACCGGCTGGCTGGTGAGTGCGTCTTGTGTTGTAAAATCGCTCGCCGTCACCTGGCACTCCCACAGCCCATCGTCGAACTCGAGCTGGGCCGCCCGTACCCACAGCGAACAGTCGCCCCCGACGTGTGCGGTTTGGCCGATGCCGTACTGGCTGGCCCATTCGTACTTTTTCGGATAGATGCCGACCGGTTTGTTGTCCTTCTGCCAGGAACAGACGCCACGCTTGTCAATTACTTTGCACACCAGCAACGCATCCTGACCCGGGTTCACCTCGGTATATTTGGGCTGTTCGGCGAATCGTTGTAGTCCTATGGTCACTGTAGGAAAACGAGGGGTGAGAAAAAAGAAGTATAAATTAGAAAAAAGATAGCCACACTAGTGAGTAAAAAAGGGTCATCCGATGCAAAACTAGCTGCGGACGAAACCGGGGCTTTTTGGGGTATTGGAAATAAGTCCCAAGCAAGCGCGTTACGGCAAGAGGGTTACGGCAAAAGGCAAACAACGCTATTAGCATCGCAATTAGTTGGGTATGGTACACAGTGTCAGGCGGTGTTTGTGGACCCCTTTGCACCGTAGACGTTAGGCTACCATATGTCTTGCGCTCAGGCTCGAGAGCGTCTGACAGGTTGTGGTTTTGTGAAATATGACTTATCTTGCCAATGGCCAAAGAGCCAAGGCAAAGTTTTAAATTAAAGGGGGAAAAAAGATGGAGAAAAAGAATATGGCAAGATCTCTGGCCGTCTGCCAACATGCACCAGAGCCAACAATATCCAGAGCTGCTTAGATTAGCGATGGGCTTTTGCGGGGTGGGGGTGGAAGGTGAGGGCATGGAAGGAGGGAGTCGTCTGACGGCATCTGTTCTGGCAAGCGACAAAGAATGTAATCCTTGTGTGTAAGTATGTATGGGTATGTGTTTGTGTTCGTTTACTGATCCAAAATGCAGCAGCATCGAAGGGTCCGACCCGAGAGACGATGGGAGGATTTTTATGTAAATTTATACAATTCAATTAACTCCACATTTCGTAATGGCTTTTATGGTTGAGCTATTCAGAAAATAAAGAACACTATTAGTTTGTAAGAAAAAAGTTTTATGTACAAAAATATAGTTTGTTATATTTTAATAGGTTTTCTATGGCCAATTGTTGGAATTGGTTTCCTTTTTTTAATTGACTGGACATTACTTTTCCTGAGGATATTCATTAACTTCTTGGTGATTGTCATGATGTTGAATTTAATAAAGAATTAAAACTTTCCGTTTTACATTATTTCAATATGAATACCCTTTTTGATTGATTTTGTGATTGACAAATTAAATGCTTGTTGCAAAACCACCCCAAAGAGTTCTCACTCTAGTAATACACAACGGCGCCAGCTCGATCCAACGTGCCCAGCATTACATTAGGAAGTAAATTAATCATTAGCCAAAAGATTTACTCCACATCGGACGGTACCCGTGCCTCACCAGAACGTGAACCGCTTGATTAGGTTTAATTTACGGTGCGCGTATTTATAATCCGCACAAAAGTTTCCGGTCACTAAATCAGGCAAAGGCAGCCGGTTAGTACAGTGTATCTTGCGTCTCTATAGCCATCATTATTCAAAGTGGTTTCGTTTTTCGCACCCGGTGCACTACCACCCCCGAAGGGTGGTGCCATGGGCGGGAAGAAGGGAGTTGAAGTTGGTAAATATTTTGAGAAAGACGGCCAATCCTTCAGCCAAAATGCGCTACATTTGTAGCACCGTCGGTAATGCCATGCTGGAATGCCGCTCATTCAGCGCGGCCAGCATTTTAGTCCCAAAATCGAATTCGAAAGCACTGAAAAGGACTTGCATTTATGTATGGTGGAATTGTGAGCGAAAGGAAAAACGAGAGGGAGTCGGATTTTATGGGTGGAATTGCTTTCGTCTTGCTCCGTTCGAATTCGGTTCGGGTAATGAGTTTCTCAAGAATTAATTAATCATTGATACACCCTGACATGAACGATTTATTTAAACGTCGTTCGGCTCGCAGTTGCGATTCCTTTTTTTTCTGTTCATGGCCGTGGAAACAAAAGTACGTCCAGGCTGCAATGGAGAGTGTTGGACGCGAAGTTGTGCTGTCAGAGTGTGCGGCCCGACCAGGACACGCTGAGGGAATCGTTCGTTATGAGAAACCATTTCCAAAGCGCGGGGAAGGTTTTTATTCATTTGTGTTCGCCCTCAGCCAGCATAGACACGATGGTTGCAATTGTGGTGTGGTGGTTTTTGTGTGTCTGAGTGCTCCATTTCAAATGGGCCGCATTCTAAATGGATCATAGAAAGCTGACCCATAAATCGGGAAATTGGTCGGTAAGAGGTTGGGAAATGGAAAAAGCACAGCTGGATGAGCGTGAATAAAGGCCACAAAAAAAACATTACATTCCACTTGCTTCTCATCGCACCGACCGCCGACGAAAGGACGACGATGCTTAATGATTGCCGAAATTAAAATTAGGTTCTGGTGTACCTTATAATGTTGCAAATGTTGCGAAGAAGCTTCCTCCCAAAAACGCTTCACGACGGAAAAAAAACGCCGAACACAAAACGCTTGGCTTTACTGTGCTTTTGCAAAACCATTCGCACGCTCTCGGTCGATTCGCTTCGCTTTATTCAAATTGTTATCGTTCCGATGCGATCAACGCGCGCGGATCATTTGAATGGGGGAAAAATTAGTTTTTTTTTTGCTACTGGAAAGATTATATTTTCATTTCCTCCGGTACGCTTGCTTGAAGACTTTGTCATTGAAGACTGCCACGGGTAAGACGTGGAGAGAGAAGAAAAAAATATAACCACTGCCGGAAGCGCAGCGAACAAAAGGACGAACGGAAAATGGCAGCTTGAGGACGAAGCAAGCAAAACCGCCACCGATCATGGGCGCCATTGCATAACGGTTTGGGCTACTATTTTTCCAATCCATTGGCAACATATAACCGGTGACGAGAGGAAACAAAACCGGGTGGGGAAAAGCCAAACCGGCGAGAAATCGAAAAACTGAACCAGCAATGAGATGGTTCGTAAAAAAACACTTCTCACCTCATCGTTCGTTCTGTTGTGGTCGTCGGCTTTTTTTGTTTTGTTTTTAACTTGCGCATCATTATCTTTCCAATTCCGTGGAACTGAAGTTGGAAAAGCGAAAATACTGGTGTACAGCGTGAATTAATATACTGAACTGTGGAGAAAGCAATGTTCCTTCCAGGGGGTTTTTACGAAATGGGGATTCTTTGGGGGGAAATTCTTTCTTAAAGTATGTCAGAATGCACAATATATTATTGATGATGATAGAAGCTGAATTACAGCCGGAAAGCATTATTTATGAAATGAAATTAGTTTATGCTTAAACTTCTATTTGATGTTGATCAGAATGGTTCTGAAACTTTTTCTTCTTTCATACTTTAAATATTATTGTTTTAGTTATTTCATTTCAAAAAGCATTTTGAATATTCGTCCCAACATTCATCCCACGCTACAAGAATCGAAAAATTGAATCAATAACAATCGGAAAGAAAGTTTTTGATAGCAGCATTGGTAGCTTTATGCAAAGCTGAGAGAGAAACCCTCCTGCCAGCTATGTGGGATCTGGTTTCTCCCCACCTTTTTGTACCCACCCATTTTGTACGCTGTGGCAAAGTTTTCCGATACGATTTTCATCGAAAATACCTCTTTTACCTAGTTTCTACCATCTGGCTGTTGAATTTCTCTGCCAGCTTGTTTGCATAAGGCAAAGTTGTATTGTTGTTATGTGTACCGAAACCGATCGTTTAACTCGTTTCATGTTTGTTAATAATTGCAATCAGTTTAATGATTCTTGAGTGCGGAGGGCGAGAGGGACCAAAACTTGAGCTCATACTTTTAAAGTGCTTACCAATTTGGAAAACGATCGATCAGGAAACCTGTTAAATACAGTACTGAATGGGAGACGGCAATCATACCCAGTGGAACGACCATTCGAGCTCAGAAATGTCAAGATAGATTCGTTAATTGTTTCACCAAACCGTGTTTGAATTTGAATCGAAAAAAAGCACGCCTACCCTAACAAGGGGGTAGAGAATTTTCCACAGCACAACCACATAACATGGCCGCGGGAGCCATGTTTGGCATTCTGAAGCATCGCCCATTTCGCTAATAACTCCCGAGCCCGCCAGAAAAGTGCCAAAGCTCGAAGCTTTACGGTCGGACACAATATGCAATCTCAACATGCATGCATGTCCGGCAAGTGAAGCGAATGTCAATTGCATTTCATGCAATTGCAATTTTTATCCACTTGCAAGCGACCCCATACGTGAGGAGGGATTTTTTTTCTCTGTGTGTCTACCCGTGATTTTTGGAAAACTTTGCCCACGAAACGAGCTTCAATTTTTTGCAGCGATACTTTCGCATCCAAAACCACCGCGAATTGCGCACGCATTCGTGAGTCTCCAGCTTTTGCTACCTTAAGTTGACCGATGAGTCCGGCCCCGGGGTACGGGTGAAAGTATTTGCGATAAAAAATAATCGAAATGTTCCGTTTGGCTTTTAGCGTACTGTTCGGGTGTGGTTTTGCACACGAGAGAATGGGGAGAGAGAAACAAAAAATACAAAAGCAAACAAGAACCAGCACCCAGAACGATGCGCAACAAAGCTCTCCAAAATCATTGACTCGGCAGATTGTTTAGAAGCTGAGCTGATGAGTGAGTGGACTTTTGGGTGTGTGTGTTTTTTTTTTCGCTTCTCTAAAACTCGAAGCAATATCTAGATAGTAGGAAAGTGGTGAATCTCTATCAACATCATCAACCGACGACATCATCCTTTCCTGATGATGAACCTGTTTCGACGCCGGAGGGTATACAGTGTGATGCAAACAACAGGATCCCTTTTAGCTGAGGTTTAGATACACTATAAAACACACACACAGAGCGAGAGAAAATGGCCAGTTCGCGATATTCGGCGTTTCATCAAACGCCCTTACGGATGCAACTGTTGCCGATGGCCGTGTTGTTTTATTTCCTACCTATAGGTGTGTTCCGTTCCCGAAGAAAGCCATCGCTGATGAGCACCGTTCCGCTTGTGGGTGTCTGCAGGATCGAACCTGGCAAAAAAGGACATCCAGTTTGCAGTCAGCAGAAACTGACTGAGCACAGTGCTGTCCATCAAAAACGGTAGGGCAGTTTATTTGACGCCCAATTTTAATTCTGCGGTCTATCTGCATCATCATTCCGGCCGTGCTTCACGTAATGGATCCTTCTATAACGTGGTTGCAGTTTTCGATTATTTCAACTGTAGCATGTAGGTTTTCGGGGCTTGATTTAGGACAGTAGATAGGTCCGGTCTGGGAAAGCTGCACTTCGGATTTTGTTTTTCCATACACTCGCTTAACCCACCTAACCAGAGCGGGTTTTGATCAGCGGGTTTTGTCTATTTGTTTTGCTGCCCGATTGTACGGGCCGTCCCCGTTGTTTTCAGGGCAAATCCGTAAGCGAATTCGAAAGGCGATTGTCGTCTGGCTGTTGTTTTTTTGGTAGTTGTGTGCTGCGATAGGATTTTCTTCTTTTGCGTATGTTTAACGCCACAGCAAATGGCTTTTCGCGATCGTACTACTACGGGCAGGAAGTTGATATGGATCTAATGCACGATATCGAACTGGTAAACCGGATAGAGTCTCGGAAATCGGTAACACTTGCGCACTAAGAGTAGCCAAACCCTATCTGCATGTGGCTTAGCCATCAAGCCCACGCTAGGAAGCAAAAAAAAACGTTCCACAAGGAGAATGTTTACTCGGGAAAGTTATTTAACGCCAGAGTGCCAGAGTTGTCCGGCAGTTTGCGGGTGCAAAGCAATTTCGCTTCGCTCGATCCGCGGAAAGTGTCGGAAAATCGGTTTGATTCAATTACAGCAAAACGGTGGCTAGTTCGTTTGGGAGTTTTTGAGTCAGTCAAGGTGGGGTATTTTTTTCTTCTTTTAGTTGGTTTAATTTTTTGTTTTCGTCCTCACCCCCGCCCTCACCAAAACTTTGCTACGAAACTTTTTTTTCCTTTTTTTTGGTGCATCATGTTTCGTGGTTGTGGGGTATAATAAAATCATTGGTTTAAAGGGCAAAGGGGGTGGCAAAAGGGGATGTGATGCACCAACATTGCACCGGTGACGGTGCTAGGTGCGCAAGGATTTAGCATTCGTAAATTTGATTGGAAAAGTTTGCACCTGGTTTTGCTCAATGACATCAGCAGTGCACTCGTTCGGCTGGCAAGTGGGAACGAATGCAAATAAATCGCGACTGTGCACGAAACCACTCACTAAGTTTTGCGCTAACCATGGCCGAAACATGTATTTCGTTCGTTGTGTTTTTCTGTTTTTTTGTTTTGAGTTACACCAAAAAAACAGAACTTAATATAATTTAAGTGTTTGTTGTTGGTGGTAAAATATTTAAAATGTTTCACTTTTTCTCTGTCCAATGTTGGTGAGTTTTACTTCTTTTTTTTTTGGGGGTGAATTTGTAACAGAAATTTTATACCTTGTTTTATTCACACAAATAAAAACAAAACCCAAACAAGAATCACCCAAGGTAAGGTTTCATATCTATAGCAAAGTTTCAATTTTTCTCTTGTGAAATTCTAACCATTCGATAACCAAACATAGACCAAGCATCTGGCCTTCTGGTGGGACAAAAAGCTCCATTTCGGAAAAACAGATCACGTATTCGCTTTACCGCTTTACCTACCCAGTAGGTACAGGTAACATCATCTTGGAACCGACTGCTTGATGCTATAAAGATCATCTCCACCGAGGTCTGGTGCACACGAAATCGCACGGTGGCCTTCCATCAAACGGGCCGGAAGCAAGATAAAGCGAAAGGTGTCGTTGTGCATTAAGCAGGAATTAAGACACAACCGTGCGCTGGTTGCTAAACGAAGCAAAACTTTCAAAAACATCCCCAGAAAACCATCAAGCATCGATGCCCGGTACAGAATTTGGGGAAGGATGCGGGAACTCTCTTCACAACAATGCCGCCATGTTTTCTACCGGAAACCGACAGTTTCGTCCAATCTTGCTGATGGCTTAATGAGGAAAGCCCGGGCTAAGTTTATCTATATTCGCTAGCGAAAGGTGTCAAAATACGGTTTGACATGCAACTAGAAGGTGTGAGCAGAAGTGTGTCGCCGCTGTTCTTCCATGGGAGGGGTTTTTGGGGGCCCATCATAAAATTTCGCTCACCATCAGCGAACGGTGATGGCACCTAATATCGTGATGAACTTCATTATGGTACCGCATGCGTATGCGGGATGAAGCATGCCCCTCGTGTACCGTAAGCGAAGTTAGGCTCCGCTGATGGATGGTCGTAAAATTTAAGGAAAACAAACGAGTCCATAAAACATACCAGAAATCTTTTGGCTGGTGCGAGATTTTGTTTCTCTACCGCCGAAGAGTGTGCACTGTCGGCAGGTTCCTTAGAACCGATTCCGTACACGCAGCCAAATGCGTAATCCGTCGTAAAACGTGGAAACCTGAACAACCCGGAAAAGCCGGAAACCTCAAACCAATGCCAATAACTCCGGTGAATCCGGAACAAGAAAATCAGCGAAACCTTCACTGCACGGGACGTGAAGTCATGTATAGTCACCCGGACCCCGGTTATGATGGGTTTCACCCGTAAACACTGCCCGAAGGATTCATAAATTCCGGTTCAACACCATCGGGTGCAAATGAATGGTTTGAAGTGAAGGTTTTCGATCGCTTTAATCGGAAGAGTTTGCACCCAGCTCACAAGCCAGAACGGGAATTGAATTGAGCTTTAAAGGATAAAAGTTTACTCACGAACGCATTATGGCTCACGAACGGGAGGCACAAGGGGGCGAACCAAACGGAAGGATAAAGCTAAATGGTAAAATGGGTTTGAATGTTGCTGACCGGTTCAGGTTGCGGAAAGTGATATGTATCCCTTTTTTTTGCGCTTCTTCATGGAGTTCCCATTGACTTAATGTGGTTGGCTTTTGGCAGCAGTGTATGATAGCAAAAAGCCCAATGCGACCGAACGATATTATGGGAATGTTATGCAAAGCCTAACCGATACCATGTGTTCGTATATAATGTAATGAATTCTTAGAATACATTATACCAATCCTTCATCCTTCGTGTTGCTTATGGTGCTTTTGGGTGAATTTCAATTTGCTTTCGAGTTGAAACAATAGACTATGCTAAGCTCGTTCCATTTACCATGGTCATTTCGATTGTTACAATGATTTCGATTGCTTTTGCATTGTTTGAATGGTGTTTTACAATGGCAGTAAACAACAACAAAAAAGCTCCCTTTTTCCTACAGCAGCATCCTGGTAATATGCGGAACGTTCCCGGTTCCTGTTTATGACTTTCCGGTTTTCGTTTTTTGCACGCGTTAGAGCCCATTTTCATGCCGGCTACATTCAGAAAGTTATAATATGTGCTCGACTTTTTCTTTCTACTCTGCACAACATTTTTATTCAACCGTTCTGGCCCCCTCGAGGAGAAAATTTTCCCCCATTCCGAGATGGAGAACGATGAAAACGTAGCATTTACTACGAGACTATGGATTGAAATGTGAGCATCTTAGTGGTATCAGCAGTCGAGGCGCCGCACTGGCAGCACCAGCACCAGCAATAGTAGCCGCAGCGCAGGATATTAATGATAACGTTTATGGGAAAAGTTTACCATTTAGATGGACGGAAACGAAGTTGGGATGAGTTTTTTTGGGGAGAGAGAGTTTTGTTCTTGTTGGTGCTCTTCTTGTGGATGCGATGTACTCAGCTGGATGATCCACTAGTGTGCAGAGTGGATCTCAAAATGGTGTCTCGGTGTATGTGTGATGGGTATGATCAGTAAAATACTTCATCCGATGCTGTAGTGGATGGAGCGTCAGAAGTTTGAGGGATGGAAAGTGTCCAGTTTTGACATCATTTCACACGTACGTTGGGTCGTTTAAATTTAAGACCGAAATTTATTTGCTTAATTGATTGACTGTGATTGTACAATATTCCATTTGATCAAAATATTATGTAGAAACTAAGAAACTAAGAACATTGAGTCTTTTTTAAAATGGTTTGATTTTCAAGTTTTTAACAAATTTAAACACTTCTAGCTTTCCATATATACTGGCAAGAAAGGTTAGAAGAATAGTTATTTTTTTTAAATTTTATACAATGTATTTATGAGAATTCTTTAAGAAATTTCTCCGATACGCTGTATTTCACATTACAGTAAATCGCTAGTTTTTAAACGAAAATCGGGCTCGATATTTACTTGGTTGTCTGGCGGATGACGTCTTAAAGTTTCAACTTTTGAACTGAAAAAAAATTGCCCAAAATTTTAAGCTTTTGCTGGATTTTTTTAAACTAGATTTTATCAAGATTAATCTTCAATTTTCCTTTGCGCTTTGAAAAATTTCCAGAATTTATACAGAATCCAGCAGAAAATTCTTAACAGGCAAAAGTTTTATTCGACATCTGAAGAGAAGAACTTTTACGCATTTATTAAGAGTTGGAATATTAAAAAAAAATCCAATTGCATACAAATGTGGCTAAAGCCCGTAGCAAATAATAACAAATAAAATTATCTTTTACTCAGAAAGCACTTGTACTAAACCATAATGGTAAGATACACGCACAGACCCTCGGCATCATGCTGATGGTGTATCAATATTTGAAAAATCGAATTAGTCACTTTTGCCTTCCGCATTTGCCTCGGAGCATCGTCAATCGAATGTACGCACACTCTAGAAATCTTTCTCTAAAACTGAAAACCCCACTCTCCCCCCAAAAGAACAACGTTGCGGAGAGCACACTGTTCGTTCGCTTTCCATCATTCCTTTCCTATGCTTCACAAAAAAAACCCAAGCCCAAACCAACCACTCGGTACGATGACAGAGCGTACTGGTCGATGTTTGCCGTAATCAATCAGTATTTGCAAATTCAATAATTCCGCATGAAAATAAGCTGCCTCACTGTGCCCAGGCAGCTGTGTACATGCGTCACTGAGATGGTGCCTTCATCCTTCCTCTCCTCTTCATTTCTTCTTCCCCTGCCATCCCTACCACAGGGTCACCAGGTGCTGGATAAGGGTTTGGCATGTGTTCGTATTTTTTTGTGTTTTTCTCTGATTTTCTTTACTCGCAAATCCAAACAGAACAAAGCACAAACGATGGGCCACATCGGCAAGAGGGTTGGTATTGGGCCCGATTGGTCCTGGTATGATCTTCGTGCGAATACATATGTGCGCTGGTAATGATCCGTGCATGGAAAACAAAACAAAAAAACACAACCAACGAACAAGAGCAAGAGCTTTTTTTTCTACCGGAGACACGTGTGCAATGTGGATGGATGGGAGGGGTGGTGGTGCAAATAAGATTTACTTTGCAGATCCAATTTACTCGTCCCTGCGTTTGATGATCGACGTACGCCTTAAACTAATTGCTGACGCTGCCGGCGTGGAAAATTCGTGACTTAGATTCGGATTTTCGGGGTGGAAAATTGGCTTATTTTATGGCTCGTTTAGCTGCAGCGGATGGATGTCGTGGATGCTGATTGCTAATTTACTTTGGGCAAAGATAAACAAAACCGTTATTTTATCAGCCAAAACTTCACTGTTGCAGGAAGAGCAGATCTATGGCGGAAATTGTTTAACATGGTTTATCTCGTGACTATAGCTTGGGAGTTGGGGGAAGTGTGGTGGAAAGATTTACATGTGTGTTTTTGTTTTTATTGCAACATTTTTCCCATTGAAACATTGGCTGGATTTTATTGACAAATCATTAGCGAATAAATGGAAATAAACGCATGGGAAATGATGAAAAGCGCAAATTTACTTAAGTCGTTTTCATTTTTCATTTTCAAATGTGATTATTTGTAAATTTATTATCTTTTTAGATGTTTTTATTTTCTTATTTTGCTTAGGCCAAAAATAATTTATGAGTATTTTTGAAATTTTAATTTCATCATAGAAGAGAAAATCATGAAACTAACTCTTCGTCAATCTCCATCGTCAATTATTTCACGTAAGAGTGACTGAAAAAGGATTCAGTAATTGCAAGCAAAACCATTGAGACACACCGAAACAGGTAACGGATTAAGCCCAAACGTGTCCTTATCGTTACAATTACCTGAAACGTAAAGAAAATCGTGAAAAGCCCTACCAATACCCGTTGAATATTATTTGCTATAGACTTAGCTCATTGTGTTGAGGCTGCGGGATTGAATAGCAGAAGTTATTATCATAATTTATCTGCCAAGACAAATTTAAACCTTCCACAAAAGCGTGAGCAGCTTTTTCGTACCCTGTCCCCAAAACGCCCCCCGTACGGTCCACCATCGAAGGTGCGCTAAAAAGATTATGTTAAAGATTTGGGTTGATTGAATATTCTCAACTTTTTCCATCACGGAACAAAATCGGCTTTCGGGCGCTTTTGCACCATAAGTTACGAATCATGTTGCAAGAAACCGTTTCCTCCGGGCACTACATTGCACACGTTTTTACAATGCAAAAAGAAACTTTGTCCCCCTTTTTTTTGGTGCCGCTCGCCATTGGTTGAAATAAAGCACAGATAAAGACAAAGGAATGATCAAAGATGAAATGCGGCAGCACCCCTTTTTGTCCCCAGCTCACCAGGTTGTGAAGGATTACCTTTTCCGTAAGCTATCAACACGCTTGTTTTACCTGTCGCAAGGTAATCTTACGCCAATTCACTGCTAGAGCCAGAGTGGTAAATACCCACCATCGTTACCTTCACGAGCGTGTAATGGTTGCTTCTTCCTGCGATGGGAAGTTAATTTTGACTTTCAGCTAATTTTCGCGACTAACGAGATGCTTTTGTTGAAGATTGAACGATGAGCAGAAGTAATAAAATAGAGCAAAAAAGGAAACTTCCCGCGCGAAGTAAGCAAAAGCGACAGAAATTACGGCGAAAGCACAGGACGAAGTTTCTGCAAGTGGTTCCCGCGGGTTGGGAAAACTGCATCCGGCCGGAAGGGTGAGTGAAATTTCGCTGAATTAACTATTTCACTGATGAAGGTAGTGAGTTTTTGGGCAGAGCCAAAGTTTACCGGTGGCTCGCTGAACTGATTTTTGGTGCGCATCAACGAGAAAGCCAACTCCAATAATAAAGTAATCCATCTGGCCTGTTGGTGATGGTTCATCTTTTCGAACGTAATGAACCACCAAACCGGCATTTGGGGCCATACATTTATTTGATGTATTACAAGCGAGAATGGGATGTTAAAGCAAGTGTCTGTACAGTTGGTACAAAAGCTGCCAAAGTGTTGGTGGCTAAATTAACGCTATTCAGACGGGTGCTTATATTATTTGCACACGTACCTTTACCAAGCAATGATTGATCATTGCGTCGAAGGAAGGAAAAAAGGAATGAACGACACATAATGGATGCAGCGATGTGGATCGGTGAGTGTGGCTTGATAATTACGCGTTAATTATGTCCCAAGAGATGCATTACGGTATTTACGATTCGAAATGAAGTCAAATTCAATGAAAAGCTTAATTTTTCTTGAAGCATTAAAGTTGTCAGTAAACAATTTATTTACACGAAACTTTTAATAGTTCAAAATGTAGTTCTTATTGCTTTAAATTAAATTTCTAAACTTACTCTTAGTGTTCTCAATCACTGTAAAATGTTGCACAACGTTATAAATTGAACTGAAAGTAGTCCATAAAAGCTTGATCGTTTATCAGAATAGATTTTTCTTATCTTTTCTTAAGTGTTCCTTTGTTACACACATTCTTCGTCCGAAACTGTTCGGTAAAATGATAAATTAAATAAATTAAATTCTTCTTCTTATCTCCATTTTTTACATGCATGCGATGCAATGAAGCATTTATTGTACCACTTTACTAACACCATCGTGTTTAAATTTCTAACTTTTAAATGCACAATATAAGACTAACTTCTACTTTCACACATCCAGCGTGACAACAACCGCTTCTGCAACAGAAATTACTTCAAAATTGGCTGTGGTTTTTGGACTTTTGTTTGCTTCGGTGTACACTTTACACTTTGGCACTTGGCACCCAGCATCGCTGGCCGACTGTTTGGTTGCAATTTACTGCAAAAATTTACTTCACTTGTGCCCACCGTGTATGAACTTTCCCGGCACCACCCCAACCATATGGGAGAAATGAATAAATTAGCATAACACATGTACACACAAGTAGCTTCGTTTAGTGCACATTCTCCCTTCACATTATGTTACGCGGGTTCCTCCACCCCCTCGGGGGCATATGGTCTTGCAGACCACGAGCTGAAGCACTATGGCCGCCGATGCGTGCAGCGTTTGACCGGCGGAAGGTTAACGTACTTTGGGAATGGTTGAAGCTTTCCAATGGTTTCGCTCTGAATATCAACGCACGGGAGGTTGTGTTGTGGGTGGAAGTGTTTTTTTGTAAAATGTAAGAAATAAGCAAACAGTATCACAGATACACCTCCAGTGAAACGAATGAAACGAGTGAAACGGTACGGAAAACCTCATCATTATCGCTACAGTCTCTCGGTGCGCTACGAACATTTCGCAACTTTGAAGTTTTGCTTTTTTTTATTTTAAACAGAGCTTTGCTTATCAATTATCCTGCTTTTGGTTTGTGTCCTTGTTGACGAGTAACGACCTTAGAGGGTTGGAGCTTGTGATGGTTGCAGTCATTCCAACAAGCGAGTGCTTGTTATCGTACTAGATAAAGTTTTTGCTTTCAGCTAGCTAGTTAGAGTTAATTTAGCCATTTGAAAGTTATTGGCAATGCTAGAGGGCTTCAAACTTTAAAATGCAATTGAATCAATTTCGACATTAAATGTCATAAGATTACAGTGTTAGAAGACAACCAGAATTAAGTATTGTATGGCTCAGATTCTGTGTGTGTTAATATCGCTTAAATATTCATACAGTTAAAGGATTAAAATTTTGTTAAAACATGTATTTTTTTCAAACGCCTCTTCAACAAATCATTGAAAGTATAACAAATATCTCTACTTATGTTTGACTAAACAAAGCTCAATTAGTTTATAATTTATTCAGCTCATATTAAATGCCTACATACACTTACACTATAGAAATCCACAAAAAGTTTAAATTTTCATTACAGTTCACTGGGTGGTGTAGCGTTAATGCTCCGAATAATTTATTACATTTGAAAGACGCACGATGTACGGATGTGACAGACAGACCAAACACCTTAATCCATCCAACGAAGTGTCAACTAATAACCTTCACACAAGGCCCATCCACCCATCCACATCATACATCTCCGGTACGGGAGATTAGCGGTGACAAGTTTCGCCCACAATTCCACACGACACAACACATCAACTTCGCCCAGAATGCTTCCATTCCCATGTGAGCTTTGTGGTAGGGTAAAGCATTAGTTTTACAATTACACATCCAACACATGGAATGTCTTCATTTCCTTTCCAACGCGCCCGAAATCCACATCCAACTGGTGACAGAATTCGGGACATTCGTTTCGGGTGCCATATGAAAGGCAAAACACCCATGCCCATGACAGCCATTCCAGCAAAAAGATTCCATTTTTATCGCACAGTCCTCGCATCCTTACACGCCAGCTTCCAAGCATTACTCCTCTCCCTCTCTTTCTTTCTTTCTCTCTCACTTTGCTATCTCTTGTATCGTCAACAGATACCGACCAACCCGATGCGCACCAGTGAGAAAGAAAATCAAAGCAAAAATCTTCTCTTCGGAATGTACATACACGACCGTGCGTGTGTGTGTGTGTGTGTGTGTGTGTGTGTGTGTGTGTGTGTGTGTGGAAATGGTAGAAAATTAAATTAGGCCGGTTTCATTTGTTTATGATTTTGGGCATATATTTTCATTCAATTTCCTGTCGCTCACGTGTTCGGGATGGGCTGGTGCCGGTTCCGGCCAGCAAAACTCTTGCTTGTCGCTTTTGCGTGCGTGCGTGCGTGATGCCATTCGGGAAACTGATTTGCATGCGAGTTACCACATCAGTCGGTTTGTTTGTAACGCAAAACGCGGTGTATGTTTGGCCCTGGTCTGTGTAGCATCTTATTTGCCACTTCGAAAAAGACTTGGTGCTGATATTTCTAACGCGCGAGGATTAAATCTTCTTCACGCCATACGTTCCCCGGGAAGCTGGTTGGGACCATATCTTAAGACCATTTTGTTTGCCTGCTTCTGTGCACGCGTGTGTGTGTGTGTGGTACACATATGCTTTCAAATCACTCGCGTATGATTGGGGAACATCTTGAAGCATCTTTGTTCGATCGTGGCCGGCAACCGTGGCACGCCATGGAAGTGGCAGTCCGAACACAGACTGAGCGAGGGATCTAATTTTAATCAAGATTTTAAGCTGAATAATAAATATCTGTCGAGCTTTGAACCGTTGTAGCGGTACGTGGGAACGGGCGGAGAACGACATTCGTCTCCACCAGCTCATCTGGCCACAGTGTACGTCCAGTTTTCCACCACAAAATCTAATCCTTACGTTCGCTTTTTATTTTGGTTGGGGTTTTGTTTTGGCAACACCATCCCAACGTGCGGGGAGAAAAAGATCCCATTCAAAACCGAGCGATTCCTTATAGAAACCGAAAGGATTCCTTTTGCGCTGTGCAAACACAGCAATCACGCAGTTGTGGTGCGAGACCGCAGGAACAGGATCCTTTCGAATGTTCGGCAGGATTTGCGAACAATCCATTCCCAACCACTGCAAAACAGTCGGTCGATGGAAGGATATCATCACGTCCGAGGCAAAAAGCTCGGGTTCTAGATTGCGGGGAAAAAACCCTCCGATTCCGTTGCTGTGGATAGGATTGACCGAAAAACATGGCATCAGATCGAAACTTCGACCAAAGCGAAACCACACCACAGAGATTCTTTTGGGTTGTATTTTTTTCCTCCAATTTCTACAGTTATTGTGTTATGGACACTCACTCAAGAGGAAAAAAAGAAGAAGAGTGGTTCTCTTCTGCACATCCGGTTCGTCTAATTCGGATGTGTTTCTCGGCAGCAATCAGGCGTATTTATGGTTCATGCTCAATCCCGCAATACCCTTTTTCGGTTTTGCTCGCGCAACCAAACGGGCTTCTTGTCATTTGATTTTCCACATTGTTTCTCTCTTTTTTCGAAGCTTTTGTTGTTGGGTTTTAGAGTTTTTTTTTTTCATTTTCAACCATTTCAATGTTTGTATGCAGTGTTTCCCCACTGATACCGAAAGGGATACGGCGGTGCGGAAAAAAAGAAGAAAAACGTGACGTCACGCATGGCATCCCGAATCAAAATCCCTCACCATAGTTCCGCCCACTACACACTATTACGTGTGTAGCAGTGGTTGTGAATTTTGGAGTGTTTGCTCCAAACCTAACAAACAAAAAAACATCCCCAGCCCAAAAGATTCATGCGTATAACGTTCATCCATGAAAGCTTAAAACCACCACGTGTCAATCAACGGGTGTCCTTCTTCTCGCCCTCCCGCCAAGTCCAAGTGTAACATGGCTTATGTGACACGTTTCACATATGCTACCGATAGTGTCTTTCCCCAGAGATTTGGTGGTGATTATTTGGTAACCCATATCTCGAGTTAAATGTATCACAATGTCACCGAAACTCGTAATGCTATGTTTGATTTCATTTTGAGGTTTTTTTTGGGAAGTGTCCTAAGATGGAGAAACGGAGCTATTTCTATTTCGGAACTGAAGAATTTAGTTTTTTTCGTAACAAACAACTCTTTATACTCATCTTGTAGCCCAGAACGTAAGGCGTGGTAAGTCCCCATCCAGAATTGGGTTAGGTTTTAGGTCAATTCCAATGTTTTGTTGGCTATTCATGAGAGTAAGAAGTGTTTAGAGCATTCAGCTGTGACATTTACTGTTTCCGCTAACTTTTTTATATTTCTTTCAACGTTTAACAAATCTACCCTCGTAACAGACCTAACCTAGATCTCTTAGCACTAGCCTTGTACGGTGCCACATACAAAACATCCTGAAAATCCAGGAGCAGCACCCTTTCAACCTTATCCTCCCAAATGCTGATGGCATTTAAGATGCATTCGTGCGTAAAAATTATGAGTCTGTAACCATTCCCGTTCGGTTGCATTCGTTTTGTTTAGCTTGGTTCACTCAACCGTAAAACCTGACAGAACAAGCGCGAAAAAGGGTCAAACGGTAGCGTATAAAATAAGGTACCAATGTTTTATTGGATTTGTTGGTGGCAGCATCGCGCTTAACGATATGATTGTATGCGAAGGAATGGATTGTGTTTTCCTCATTGTTCATGTTCTTTTTCTTCAATCCAGGAATCTTTTGTTTTGCAAAGATCTTTCACCAGTCAACCTCTTTTCGTCACCGTTGAGCGAAGCCGAATGTGAGCCGGTGATGACAAACTCATCATGCGTGTCACATGGTAGCACGCATGGTAGAGCAATCATTTTTCAAACGAACCAGAAAAAGAAATGGGCACATTAATGAGAATAATAACGTACCGTTGTGGGAATCGTGGTTTCTTGCGTGTGTGTCTTATGTGCCATATCTGCGATTCGATTTATTCAAACACGCACGAAAGCATTATCCGTTACCAATGGAATGTGTGTTTGAATGGTGACATTCAATTTAATGTTAAAATGCTGTCGAACAATCTAGCACAAACATATGGCACATTCGAAATGGTAGAAACATTTTATTACTAACAAGAAACCACACCCTGAGCAAAAGGTTTCTGGGCAATGGATTTAGGTTTTGGGCACATTTGTCTGTAACAACGGTTGGGAAGGATATTCCGAAATTTGGAAACTTAATTACATATAGGATTGCATCTAAAATTATGGAAAATTGCAATGAAATAGGTAACTAATGCTTAAATTAAAAAAAAGAAGAACAAATAATAAAACGATAAAAAAAATCTAAAAATTTGAAAATTTCCTAAGGCTCATTTTTGCGCCAAGTTTTAGCTATAAGTCGGTCCGTATCCAACTGCTCGCCAATCTTTAACCTGTGGTCGATAGATGGCATCAATGGCTACATTTTCTTCTTGGACGGCCATGCCCTCAGATGTCTGTGCCAGAAGTTATTCGAGGAACCAAGTTCCATACCCTGTTTGAGAAAATGTAAAATTTTCCTCATTTTTGCACCAAGTTTTGCCTATAACTCGGTTGGTATCCAACGGATCGCCAATCTTTGCCTGTGGTCGATAGATGGCATCAATGGCTACATTTTCTTCTTGGACGGCCATGCCCTCAGATGTCTGTGCCAGGAGTTATTCGAGGAACCAAGTACCATAGCCTGTTTGTGAAAATGTAAAATTTTTCTCATTTTTGCACCAAGTTTTGCCTATAACTCGGTCCCTATCCAACGGATCGCCAATCTTTAAACTGTGGTCGATAGATGGCATCAATGGCTACGTTTTCTTCTTGGACGGCCATGCACTCAGATGTCTGTGCCAGAAGTTATTCGAGGAACCAAATTCCATACCATTTTTTGAGTAATTTAGCAAAATGTAAAAAATTGATATATTTTAATGCGAATTAGTTGCAATAAGTTTCTTTTCACTCAAATAGTGTTTAAAAAGAAGAAAAGAATAAAAAATAACAAAAAAATAACAAAAATATTTTCAACTCGAAAATTTCATAAGGGGTACCCCTTGCCATTTTTTTGAGCAAATTAGCAAAATTTAAAAAATTGTTTTATTTTCATGCGAAATTGTTACAATAAGTTTCTTTTCAATCAAATAATGCTTTAAATTAAAAAAAGCATACAAAAAATTAAAAAACTAAAAAACTCTTTATATTTAACAATCTCCAAGACCCATTTTTGCACCAAGTTTTGTCTATAACTCGATCCCTATCCAACCGATCGCCAATCTTTGCCTGTGGTCGATAGATGTCATCAATGGCTACATTTTCTTCTTGGACGGCCATGCCATCAGATGTCTGTGTCAGAAGTTATTCGATTGACCAAGTTCCATACCCTGTTTGTGAAAATGTAAAATTTTCCTAATTTTTGAACCAAATTTTGTCTACAACTCGGTCCCTATCCAACGGAACGTCAATCTTTAAACTGTGGTCGATAGATGGCATCAATGGCTACATTTTCTTCTTGGACGGCCATGCCCTCAGATGTCTGTGCCAGAAGTTATTCGAGGAACCAAGTTCCATACTCTGTTTGAGTAATTTAGCAAAATGTAAAAAATTGATATATTTTAACGCGAATTAGTTGCAATAAGTTTCTTTTCACTCAAATAATGTTTTAAAAGAAGAAAAGAAGAAAGAATAACAAAAAAATAAAAAAAATAATTTCAACTCGAAAATTTCATAAGGGGTACCCCTTGCCATTTTTTTGAGCAAATTAGCAAAATTTAAAAAATTGTTTTATTTTCATGCGAAATTGTTACAATAAGTTTCTTTGCAATCAATAAATGCTTAGAATTAAAAAAAAAGGATACAAAAAATTAAAAAAATAAAAAAAATCTAAAAATTTACCAATCTCCAAGGCTCATTTTTGCACCAATTTTTGTCTATAACTCGATCCCTATCCAACGGATCGCCAATCTTTGCCTGTGGTCGATAGATGTCATCAATGGCTACATTTTTTTCTTGGACGGCCATGCCCTCAGATGTCTGTGCCAGAAGTTATTCGATTGACCAAGTTCCATACCCTGTTTGTGAAAATGTAAAATTTTCCTCATTTTTGCACCAAGTTTTGCCTATAACTCGGTTGGTATCCAACGGATCGCCAATCTTTGCCTGTGGTCGCTAGATGGCATCAATGGCTACATTTTCTTCTTGGACGGCCATGCCCTCAGATGTCTGTGCCAGGAGTTATTCGAGGAACCAAGTTCCATACCCTGTTTGTGAAAATGTAAAATTTTTCTCATTTTTGCACCAAGTTTTGCCTATAACTCGGTCCCTATCCAACGGATCGCCAATCTTTGTCTGTGGTCGATAGATATCATCAATGGCTACATTTTCTTCTTGGACGGCCATGCCCTCAGATGTCTGTGCCAGAAGTTATTCGAGGAACCAAATTCCATACCATTTTTTGAGTAATTTAGCAAAATGTAAAAAATTGATATATTTTAAAGCGAATTAGTTGCAATAAGCTTCTTTTCACTCAAATAGTGTTTTAAAAGAAGAAAAGAATAAAAAATAACAAAAAAATAAAAAAAATAATTTCAACTCGAAAATTTCATAAGGGGTACCCCTTGCCATTTTTTTGAGCAAATTAGCAAAATTTAAAAAATTGTTTTAATTTCATGCGATATTGTTACAATAAGTTTCTTTTCACTCAAATAATGCTTTAAATTAAGAAAAGCATACAAAAAATTAAAAAAATCAAAAAAATCTATACATTTACCAATCTCCAAGGCTCATTTTTGCACCAAGTTTTGCCTATAACTCGGTCGGTATCCAACCGATCGCCAATCTTTGCCTGTGGTCGATAGATGGCATCAATGGCTACATTTTCTTCTTGGACGGCCATGCCCTCAGATGTCTGTGCCAGAAGTTATTCGAGGAACCAATTTCCATACCCTGTTTGTAAAAATGTAAAATTTTCCTCATTTTTGCACCAAGTTTTGTCTATAACTCGATCCCTATCCAACCGATCGTCAATCTTTACCTGTGGTCGATAGATGGCATCAATGGCTACATTTTCTTCTTGGACGGCCATGCCCTCAAATGTCTGTGCCAGGAGTTATTCGAGGAACCAAGTTCCTTACCCTGTTTGTGAAATTGTAAAATTTTCCTCATTTTTGCACCAATTTTTGTCTATAACTCGGTCCCTATTCAACGGATTGTCAATCTTTAAACTGTGGTCGATAGATGGCATCAATGGCTACATTTTCTTCTTGGACGGCCATGCCCTCAGATGTCTGTGCCAGAAGTTATTCGAGGAACTAAATTCCATACCATTTTTTGAGTAATTTAGCGAATTGTAAAAAATTGATATATTTTAATGCGAATTAGTTGCAATAAGTTTCTTTTCACTCAAATAATGTTTTAAAAGAAGAAAAGAATAAAAAATAACAAAAAAATAAAAAAAATATTTTCAACTCGAAAATTTCATAAGGGGTACCCCTTGCCATTTTTTTGAGCAAATTAGCAAAATTTAAAAAATTGTTTTATTTTCATGTGAAATTGTTACAATAAGTTTCTTTTCACTCAAATAATGCTTTAAATTAAGAAAAGCATACAAAAAATTGAAAAATCAAAAAAATCTAAAAATTTACCAATCTCCAAGGCTCATTTTTGCACCAAGTTTTGCCTATAACTCGGTCGGTATCCAACCGATCGCCAATCTTTGCCTGTGGTCGATAGATGGCATCAATGGCTACATTTTCTTCTTGGACGGCCATGCCCTCAGATGTCTGTGCCAGGAGTTATTCGAGGAACCAAGTTCCTTACCCTGTTTGTGAAAATGTAAAATTTTCCTGATTTTTGCACTAAGTTTTGCCTATAACTCGGTCCCTATCCAACGTATCGCCAATCTTTGCCTGTGGTCGATAGATGGCATCAATGGCTACATTTTCTTCTTGGACGGCCATGCCCTCAGATGTCTGTGCCAGAAGTTATTCGAGGAACCAAATTCCATACCATTTTTTGAGTAATTTAGCAAAATGTAAAAAATTGATATATTTTAATGCGAATTAGTTGCAATAAGTTTCTTTTCACTCAAATAATGTTTTAAAAGAAGAAAAGAATAAATAATAACAAAAAAATAAAAAAAATATTTTCAACTCGAAAATTTCATAAGGGGTACCCCTTGCCATTTTTTTGAGCAAATTAGCAAAATTTAAAATATTGTTTTATTTTCATGCGAAATTGTTACAATAAGTTTCTTTTCACTCAAATAATGCTTTAAATTAAAAAAAGCATACAAAAAAATAAAAAAATTAAAAAAAATCTATACATTTACCAATCTCCAAGGCTCATTTTTGCACCAAGTTTTGTCTATAACTCGGTCGGTATCCAACGGATCGCCAATCTTTACCTGTGGTCGCTAGATGGCATCAATGGCTACATTTTCTTCTTGGACGGCCATGCTCTCAGATGTCTGTGCCAGAAGTTATTCGAGGAACCAATTTCCATACCCTGTTTGTAAAAATGTAAAATTTTCCTCATTTTTGCACCAAGTTTTGTCTATAACTCGATCCCTATCCAACCGATCGTCAATCTTTACCTGTGGTCGATAGATGGCATCAATGGCTACATTTTCTTCTTGGACGGCCATGCCCTCAAATGTCTGTGCCAGGAGTTATTCGAGGAACCAAGTTCCTTACCCTGTTTGTGAAATTGTAAAATTTTCCTCATTTTTGCACCAATTTTTGTCTATAACTCGGTCCCTATCCAACGGATTGTCAATCTTTAAACTGTGGTCGATAGATGGCATCAATGGCTACATTTTCTTCTTGGACGGCCATGCCCTCAGATGTCTATGCCAGAAGTTATTCGAGGAACCAAATTCCATACCATTTTTTGAGTAATTTAGCAAAATGTAAAAAATTGGTATATTTTAAAGCGAATTAGTTGCAATAAGCTTCTTTTCACTCAAATAATGTTTTAAAAGAAGAAAAGAATAAAAAATAACAAAAAAATAAAAAAAATATTTTCAACTCGAAAATTTCATAAGGGGTACCCCTTGCCATTTTTTTGAGCAAATTAGCAAAATTTAAAAAATTGTTTTATTTTCATGTGAAATTGTTACAATAAGTTTGTTTTCACTCAAATAATGCTTTAAATTAAGAAAAGCATACAAAAAATTAAAAAAATCAAAAAAATCTATACATTTACCAATCTCCAAGGCTCATTTTTGCACCAAGTTTTGCCTATAACTCGGTCGGTATCCAACCGATCGCCAATCTTTGCCTGTGGTCGATAGATGGCATCAATGGCTACATTTTCTTCTTGGACGGCCATGCCCTCAGATGTATGAGCCAGAAGTTATTCGAGGAACCAAGTTCCATACCCTGTTTGTGAAAATGTAAAATTTTCCTCATTTTTGCACCAATTTTTGTCTATAACTCGGTCCCTATCCAACGGATCGCCAATCTTTACCTGTGGTCGCTAGATGGCATCAATGGCTACATTTTCTTCTTGGACGGCCATGCTCTCAGATGTCTGTGCCAGAAGTTATTCGAGGAACCAAGTTCCTTACCCTGTTTGTGAAAATGTAAAATTTTCCTGATTTTTGCACTAAGTTTTGCCTATAACTCGGTCCCTATCCAACGTATCGCCAATCTTTGCCTGTGGTCGATAGATGGCATCAATGGCTACATTTTCTTCTTGGACGGCCATGCCCTCAGATGTCTGTGCCAGAAGTTATTCGAGGAACCAAATTCCATACCATTTTTTTAGTAATTTAGCAAAATGTAAAAAATTGATATATTTTAATGCGAATTAGTTGCATTAAGCTTCTTTTCACTCAAATAATGTTTTAAAAGAAGAAAAGAATAAATAATAACAAAAAAATAAAAAAAATATTTTCAACTCGAAAATTTCATAAGGGGTACCCCTTGCCATTTTTTTGAGCAAATTAGCAAAATTTAAAATATTGTTTTAATTTCATGCGAAATTGTTACAATAAGTTTCTTTTCACTCAAATAATGCTTTAAGTTAAAAAAAGCATACAAAAAATTAAAAAAATTAAAAAAAATCTATACATTTACCAATCTCCAAGGCTCATTTTTGCACCAATTTTTGTCTATAACTCGGTCCCTATCCAACGGATCGCCAATTTTTACCTGTGGTCGCTAGATGGCATCAATGGCTACATTTTCTTCTTGGACGGCCATGCTCTCAGATGTCTGTGCCAGAAGTTATTCGAGGAACCAAGTTCCATACCCTGTTTGTGAAAATGTAAAATTTTCCTGATTTTTGCACTAAGTTTTGCCTATAACTCGGTCCCTATCCAACGTATCGCCAATCTTTAACCTGTGGTCGATAGATGGCATCAATGGCTACATTTTCTTCTTGGACGGCCATGCCCTCAGATGTCTGTGCCAGAAGTTATTCGAGGAACCAAATTCCATACCATTTTTTGAGTAATTTAGCAAAATGTAAAAAATTGATATATTTTAATGCGAATTAGTTGCAATAAGTTTCTTTTCGCTCAAATAATGTTTTAAAAGAAGAAAAGAATAAAAAATAACAAAAAAATAAAAAAAATATTTTCAACTCGAAAATTTCATAAGGGGTACCCCTTGCCATTTTTTTGAGCAAATTAGCAAAATTTAAAATATTGTTTTAATTTCATGCGAAATTGTTAAAATAAGTTTCTTTTCAATCAAATAATGCTTTAAATTAAAAATAGCATACAAAAAATTAAAAAAATCAAAAAAATCTATAAATTTACCAATCGCCAAGGCTCATTTTTGCACCAAGTTTTGCCTATAACTCGGTCGGTATCCAACCGATCGCCAATCTTTGCCTGTGGTCGATAGATGGCATCAATGGCTACATTTTCTTCTTGGACGGCCATGCCCTCAGATGTCTGTGCCAGAAGTTATTCGAGGAACCAAGTTCCATACTCTGTTTGTGAAAATGTAAAATTTTCCTCATTTTTGCATCAAGTTTTGCTATAACTCGGTTGGTATCCAACGGATCGCCAATCTTTACCTGTGGTCGCTAGATGGCATCAATGGCTACATTTTCTTCTTGGACGGCCATGCCCTCAGATGTCTGTGCCAGAAGTTATTCGAGGAACCAAGTTCCTTACCCTGTTTGTGAAAATGTAAAATTTTCCTCATTTTTGCACCAATTCTTGTCTATAACCTGATCCCTATCCAACCGATCGCCAATCTTTACCTGTGGCCGATAGATGGCACTAATGGCTACATTTTCTTCTTGGACGGCTATGCCCTCAGATGTATGTGCCAGAAGTTATTCGAGAAACCAAGTTCCTTACCCTGTTTGAGAAAATGTAAAATTTTTCTCATTTTTCTGCAATTCAGCAAAATTTTTCCTTTCTTTTTGAAAAAGGTTATATAGTCTTAGCCTTTTTTGGAAAATATTAGAAATAATTTATAAATTGAAATATTTTAATGCGAATTTGGTAATATAAGTTTCTTTGAGGCATGAGACGAAGAAGAGCAAGCGAGCTCGTTTTCAGGATGGGGACTAGTCAAACCTGTCGGATATCGGCTGCAGCCGCGGATGGTGGACTGCAGCCCTAGACCGAGTGTCCTGGAAACAACTTGAAGATTAGCCATGCCTTCGCGACGTCCTCCACGTCTGAGTAGGCCAAGAAGAAGAAGACTTGAAGCTTTAGAAAGAATACGTAAATGATTTCCCATGATCATTCCCCCCAAAACCCTAAAAAAAAGTTAGCATCATACCGTTTCACATCTCTTAAACTCAATTTGATGAGTGCAAAATGGGACACTGAAATCGACAAACTGTCCCATCCACTAAAACTAAACTACAAAATCGGCACCCGTTTATCAGCAAGCTCTTCGAAATTTTGCTTTTATTTATCTAACTTCCTAACCGTTTACCTTACGTTTCGCTGACGATTCAATTTTATGGATGGGTTGAAGCATTTCCCAAAGAAAATAAAATCACTTCCATACGAACATTTCATTCTGCATGCCCAAACCTCAACCAAATCGATTGCGTACGATTGAACTGGTTGTACCGAGAGGCAGATAACTTACCGGTGGCGTGTCGTCAGTGCGAATGTCAACGGGCTTGAAATTGGGATGCCGGTGCCCTGCTGCCAGAGTACTGTACCTTTCAGTAGTAAATATTTTACAAAACCCATACATTGCCAAACATCCATCCATCCGTGCATGCATGCCAACCATGGGACCGCTGCATGACATTTTCCATTTACAATCCCGCCCGATCGCGACATTTAAGCTGTGGTTTTACTGTGCTACGAAATGGAACAAACACAGCATTACTGTTCGATCATGCGTATGAAGCCCGGCCGCCTGTATCATCAGTAGTGCACTGCAGCTGAAACCAGGCCCTCGCTGGTAACAGTTAAATAAACAATCTTTCTACCTACCTATGCAGATTAATTACATCATGCGCTTTGCAATCGATCATCCAAATCGCAAACAGCAGCGCGGCGGTACGTAAACATGTGCAAAAGCGTGCATTCGTTAGTTGGTGTTTTTTTTCTTCTTCTGTTTTTACAATATTTTTTCTCGAGTTTTGCAATGTGCAAACCGAGTTGCACCATCGTTTAAAATTATTTTTGTTTTGTTTTGTTTTCATTTTTCAGAGTGCATAATAGAGCTTCACAAACATTTCCATCGTTTGATAATGGTTCCCAAAGTATTGCGATGATGAGCTCTTTTTTGGGCACGGATCATGCAAAAAAAAAATCGAGGTGAAAAAATGCCACAAAAAATCCGCATCATAGCACATTAAGCGGCACGAAACATGTTGCGTGCGTGGTAAGAATAAATTCATCGCCATTTCGTTGCATCGCCGGCACGAAAGGTGACTGTGGGCCTCTTCTCGCCGGTATTTACAGAGTTCCGGTGCCACAAGAAATGGTAAGGAAATTCATCATAGAAAAACGTAACTTGATGATATTACGCCTGTTTCAGGGCAAGTCAGGCAAAACCCCACCTGGAGACCAACTGTTTCGGTTCCTGTACGTTACATTTCGGTGCCATCCGTTAGTTTTATTTAATTTCTACGGTGTAGCTTTGCCAGTAAACATCGCATACCCTTCCTTCGGTTTAGTATCACTAGCGGCAAACGTAACGATGCCGTTTGAAGTAACACTTTTGCTAAAAGATCGTCATGCTTGTCAGCTTGTTTCTACTTCGTTCTGTCGCCACAGTACCAACCCACAGTAGGATGAAGTGAAGTAGTAGCAGAAGAGAAAAAAGTTTAATTAATTGTGACCGTTCTTGGCCGTATGTGGAAGTAACATGCAAAGAAAATGATGTGTAATTTTTATACTCTTATCGTGACAAACGCGTCCCTCTTGACGTTCCGTTCCGGAACCGGGACTGCAACGGTGCAACGCTGTACCAACGATAAAGACGCCCATTTGACGGTGTGACGGGAAGTACGTTCTTCATCACCGTGCACGACTTTGGTGGTACTTTATGAGCTTTACCAGTGCTTAACAGGTTCGCACTCACCAAGCACAAACATACGTGTGAAAAGGTAGTGAAAAATTATGATTACCAACGCGTTGATGTTGCTGTATGGTATAGTCATTTAGGTGCATGGTAGGAAAGACATTTTTTTATTATTTCCCTCATGCACTGTGGAAAACATTTTTGGTTAAATGGAGTACTTTTACAGCAGCTTCAAACGCTAGTAGCAAAGCGAAGAGAATTAAGAATATATTGATAAAGTATGTTCCTTTGAAAGTATGTTTGGTTCGTAGAAAAGCTTTTTGTTGGAATCAGATTAAAAAAAACGTTTTTGGAATATTCCATTATATTTATTTCAAAGCGATCCTTTAATTCGCTTTCGTTCTATGATATCGCAAAAATGCACAATCTACGCTTGTAAAACGAATAAAAAAAATCGAGGGAAAAATGTTCACTTTTCAATACACAACTGTATGCATGCCAAACGTAACAATAACGATACCGAACAAAGCTGATAAAAAATATGAAAACACCAGCGGGAAATGAGCTTCTTTACAAAGAGATATAGAAGAAAAAACAACCCATAATACAACGAGTACAGCATAAGCACGTGATGAGGATCATGAACGAAATCCACTTCGAATAAGTCAATTGGAAAGGGTAACGCACACACAGCCACAGGCAAACCCTCATACACTTGGCGCACTGTGAAAGGCACAAGAGCAGAATGAAAATGGGCCCCATAAAAAGGGAAAATCTGCTGAACGGCACAATACATTCGACCGTTGTTCTACTGTCCTTCACATCCAATACGAAAAGCAAAATGGAATGATTTTCCGAGTGGTTCGGTGGCTGCGAATGACCAAATGGACGAATAAATGACCATGGTCCATCAATGCTGACCCCCGCCCTCCGTCCCCGGGAACGCGTTCCGAGGCGGCGCAACACATATCGACGCAACATTATGCTCGTCCCGGGCTCCCAACCCCGTTAGTGCGTCATCCTGCCCGTTTGTTTCGATCCGTACCGAACCAGACCGTAATGGTAAATTTGCCACCAACGTACAGAGGACGGGGTAAAGCAACGGATACACGAAATACGGGTTCTGAAGGCACTTTCACACGATCGAGATGGGTAGATAAGACCGGAAAAAGGGAAAGCGACCAGGGCCCTTATCACAACTTTCATAGCTCATAAAATTTTATTTCTTATCATCACACATTTGCTCTCTCTCGCTGGTGGTGTTGCGACTTCCTTTTCGACCTTCTTGAGCAGCAGCAGCAGCCCTTTTTCCGATCATGCCCCCCATCATGGTCGACTGGGCAGTTTTGCTGACCATTACTGACGCGTTTGCGTGACGCAGCGTCCCGCAAAAGTAGTAACGGCAGCGCATTGAATGTATTTGTGAGTGATCAGCACAAAATGGCACTGCACTGAAGGGTTTCGGTGCGAATGGTTTCACGCTTTGGGCAATTTAAGAGCGCTTGACTGGGCTAAAATGGACAGGCTCGTCAACAGCACTGAATCCAACAATTTTGTTTCGTAGTCAAATTAATGTATTTTAAACTATCGTTAAAGTAACATCGACGGATTAGAAGAACATGTAAGCAATTGAAGTTTTTGTTATGATTAAAGTTTAATTGCTCTCTCACTTTTTTGAGAGAAGATCACACACACTCAAAATTTCGGAAAAGGTCATTTTTTACCTCAACTGGCAGTGTGTGTTTCAAATAAAAACATTTAAAATACATCAAAATATTAATGGAAAATAAAAAATATATTTTATAGACGTTTTTATAAACCTTACTTTATTTATTTATTTATTTTATTCCGATAGAACGGCCTGGCAAACGTTACTTTATAGCGTTGTATGCAATTATTTTTGCGGTAAAAAATTTTCGTTAGAATTCATTTAACTTGTTAAATATTGAAAGTAGATTTAAAATTTACAAATTATTACAGAAAATCGAACGATTGAAGTGAAAAAAATTTCCATATGCATAGCTTAAGATACTTTAATGTTCTACACTTACAAACTCGATCTGGGATTGTTATGCTACGCAAAACAAAAAATTAAATTCCATCCCTTACGCCGTACATTCCTTGGCGTTGCGCATCGGCAATCATTGGCCAGCAAACAATGGGAAATAAAAATTTCCACGAACAATAGTCACTTTTCGGTTTCGGTTTGCATACTTCTCGCTGCTTATGGTCTTCTTGTCCGTTGCAACTGAACTTAGCGTGCACTTTGACAAAGGAAGCTGAAATTGGAACAAATATTTAAGAAAAGAAGCAAAAAAAGAACCTCATCCCAAAATCAAATTCCAATCAATCGGTAGCCATTTTTTTTTGCTGTGTGTCTGTTTGCATCTGTGTCTCTTTAAAAATGCTTTTGATCAGCATTTCATTATGGAGATGATAATAATAAAAAGACTCACCCATAATTCTGAATCTACTCCCTCTCTCTCTCTATTTCTGGACAAATTGAAAATTGTCTTCGTTTAGCGCCCCTTCCTCAGTACACTTTTTTGAAGAGTGGCTTAACGATTTTCAAATAATAATCCCACTTTAGCCCTTGCTGTGCGCGACTGGCACGGCAGGGCCAGTTTCGTTAAGAAGCGAGCGAACACAACGAGCAGATTCCACCGTTTGCATAGCAACCAAAGCATTCAATAGGAAGATATTCGAATGAATCAAACTTTGTCACTTGGAGTAGCGTGCAGCTTGGGATACGCTGGGTATATGGAATGTGGCACATTTGCTGTCCGACTCGGCTAATCTTGCCATTCCCATTCGTTGCACGCCTTTGGTACGGCTTCCAGCGGCAGCGGCTCGTAATTAAATATTCATTTTTTTCGATCGTTCCCCATTGTCAGCGAGTGCGCTGGTACGTACATTCTTATTCAACTTCGTACGAATTTTGCTGTCGGTTCTTTGGTATGGTATGTTTTTTTTCCTTCTACTGAATGCCAGCTTCCGTTCCGTTTATTGAAAATAATAAAAAAAAAAAAACAAACAGATGTTTGCGTATTCGCTTAACGTAGTTTGGGGTGTGTGACTTTCCACTGCGTGTTAGTCATGGAAATATTTTATATTCTTTCCTCTATATTGTCACCGATAAGATAGTGCGTGGATTAGAATATGTTCGATATTCTCCAGTATGAGAATATTGTAAACGAACAATTCTCTAGTTAAGGAAGAAATGAACCAAAAATTAACTTAGAACTTCAAAAAAAAAATGTAAAAGCTCAAGCGTAAGAAAAGTGCACTGATGTAACTTAATGAGCTATTTATTTTGTTGCCTAACAATTTTGTAAATAATATAAAAAATGTACAACACTTTAAAAATTGTAAAAAAAATCCCGCGCATGTGGTACCGATCCGCGTTATGGATCGATAGTTTCAATTGGAACAATTCATGATCCCGAAACAAACACCGCCTTCGATATTCGAAACACATAGGAGAGAAAAAAGCACAATTGTTTGAAACCGTCTGTTTTACATTCATCGTCGAGTGTTTGGTTTGAACTGACGAAAGCAAACCGTTATGCTAGGACTAGCGGACGTGTTTGCGTATGAAACGCACCGGAACAGTATAAAAGCAACGAATGTGCTAAAACACAAACGAAAAAAATGGAAGTTCTGCACGTTAGGCTCAAACACTGTCCCACAGAGACAAAACTTACAACCAGGCGACCGACAAAGCGCTGAACGAATGAATGAATGAGCGTGATTGAATGGTGGTTCTGAGCTTACAAAGACAGATTGCTTATTCAAATGAGACGGCTAATTGAATTTTTATGATCCAGCCCGTCACCACCACCAGCAGCATCTTTCTATGCTTCTAAGTTTTTCAAATCCACAGCTGTGTGTTTTTTTTTGTATGTAACTATAATTTGTACCTTTCACACTCTGCATGTTGAGCGGCAGCTGTGGATGCTTCATTGTGCGTTTTAAGTTTAGAAACTTGCGTGAAGCAGCTTGTGCCGCACCCACGCACCTAAATCTTTCGTTACGTACCGGAATGGGTTTTCGTTGGGTTGGGCCCCAGAGTTAGCCGAGAAAAGGGGGAGTTAAGTTTTTGTGTAAGATATTCAGCGATGCGCTTGACGATGTGTAAATGCGCTCGAGCTGTATGGTAAGTGATTTTACGAGCCACCATGGCCTAGAAATGAACTCAGGCGCACTGTTTGGTTTGGGGCTGGAGCTGCGTTACGGGTTAGGCGTGTTCCATTAGCACCTTTCTTCGAATCTTTCAATCAAGTAAAACGAAGCTACGCAATGTGTCATCGCGTACGATCGTGGTTTGGCTTTGTGAGATGAAACATTTAGAATGAATGTTAACAAACGAAAAATTTAGTTAGTTTATTGTTCTGTTTTTTGCTATCTTTTTCAACAACTATTCAATTTTATGCTAGACGATTCATATGATAATATTCTGGTATTACTTGAACCAAGAGTAGCAAAAAAAGCATGAGATGAAGCATATATTGATCAATTCCAATATAAAGCACTTTTAACTAATATTCAGTCGGTAATGTACATATCCCACATGTTTGGTATTTTTATGGTAGCAAATCCCAGAGAACAACAAAATTATCGGATTCAGTGAGAGTTTTTATACCCAAAATGTGTTTTTAAAGCTTGATGATATGTGACACTTCATCTTAAGCGGGAAAGCTTATGTTCAAGTCATATTTAAAACAGTTTAAAACTATAAGAACAGTTAATGGCTAATCCGTAATTAGTGTTAAATAATTGGTATTAAGTAATTAGTAATCCGATAAGCAAACCATCGAATTAACGAAAGAAGGCACGAGAAGCTAAATTTACCAAGAAATCCAAGGAATTTTCTGAAGTATTACAAACAAGAATTTTTTTTATAAGAAATTGTTGATGTGATTTCAAGGTGGGATCAATTCGGCGTTGTTTATTCTGGGCTATTGAAGCCTATGCTAAAAAATCTTATCTGTGATCTCAGACTGATCTACGAACCGTACTTGTCTTTTATTCAACATGTAACTGACTTCAAGTTAAAGGGGGATCGATTTACACTTTAACTTTACAAAAACATAGCACTTGCTTATAATTTTAAAACACCCCAAACATTTAGCAACGGATGACGGATAAGGCAACCAAGATCAACCATCAAAGTTCCCGTCCCAAAAAGGTCAACCTGCTCCTGACGCAAAACAGGCAAACTTTGCTATGAAATTTCTCACCGCGACACGTCCCTCGAGCGCTTCGGAGCGCGATCGACATTCGGCCCCGAGTTCCGGTAATTGCAAGGTAAGCATTTTTGCACGCCTGTTTCCTTTATCAGCTCTTCACATTTTCCTTATTTTGACTGGCGCTCGATGCCTTCATCTTAACCGTGGCTGCTTTCCCCCCGGGGACATGTTTGCCCCTGTCTGCGAGAGAACAAAAGCGATGTCATGCTTAACTGTCGTGCGTTGGCAGAAAAAAAACCGGGAGGAAAAAAAAGTATGATAAAATGTCCCAATGTGGGGTTGATCCGCAGAATGAATCACTTCGTGGGCCTTCGCATGGCGAGCAAGAAACAAAAAAAACGTGGAGGCAGGAAATAAGCAAGCACATGATTGAAGGCATTATCTTCATCGTTTGTGTCCTTTGACTTGCAGCCTGTGCAGCCACCAGCTACGGTGGTTTGGTATTTCCTTCGGCAAAAGGAAGATGGCCCAAGCCCCATAAACCTACGGACGGATGGCCAACGATCACAGGAAGTGGAAAAAAGCGAAAACGGAAACCAACGTAGTTTGCTGGTGTCAATAGGGATGGTACAAGTAAAGAAAGACAGAAGGGGAAAAAAAACAACATTCGTTCAGATAATCCAAATGGGAAAGCCGGCCGGGAAAGCGAGTGGGGTAGGGCTAAGGGATAAATAAGCAAAACTCTCGAAAGCGAACAATTCCGGGAACGGAGAACTTTCCTTAGAAGCCGGATCATTTTTATTCGCTTCACCGTTCAAGGAGCGCCATTGCAGAAGAAAATGTGTCTGCTAGGAATCTTGGCATGTAGCGAACGAACGAGAGCAACAAAAAAAAGTAAAGACAGACTCCGCTACCGTGTCGATTCTTTAACCGAGTGAAAGGCGGAAGAAGCTGATGTTCTTCATTCGTCTATCGGCTACGGCTTTTGCTTGCGTTTTTTTTTTTGCTTTTATCCCGCCACATTGGCCCTCGCTCGTTACGGTAGGCAACTGAACCGCGACGCCGTTTCTCTATAGGCATTTTCCTTTTCCTTTCCCCTGCCCGGTGTTGTTCGGTTTGTTTTCGTCATCACTCGATGACGTTCGAGGGAGCTGTGAATGATTTTATGAATAAATACATTATTAAATCATTTGCCCTATTCGCACGGCCACGGTTGGGTGATCGTGTATTCGCCGTACTTCGTTCATTTCTGGTGCAGCGTTTACCACTTCGTTCGCTCCTTTTTTGCTGCTTTCCTCGTACGACGAGAACCGACGCGTAGGTTATGGGGTTATGGATTAATGGGTATGGAAGAAGCAAAAAAAACATAACAAAACACATTCCACATTCGCTTTGTGTACGTGTGGCTTTCGGTTGATGGATATAAGAAATGTTTCCTCCCAATCCTACCTATTAAGGCACGGATTTGGTAAGACACGTAGCAACAAATGGCTCAATTATGGTGGTAAAGAATATTGGAGTTTTGATGGAAGGTATGGGCATCGTAAAGGTATTACTCTTGGTGGTTTTTTGTGGTTGTTCATGTTATATTACATCCAACATTATTTATGGCGAAAGAACGAGCCAATATTTAATGTTTCCAAACTAAGATGAAGCAGAATACAGGTGGCCAAAACGATTATTTTGTCAATTTTTGTGAAGGTATTTATTTAAAAAATTCTTCTTTTATATAGTACAAGTTACAGATATATTCAAATAAAAAGTTTTTAAAGTTTATTTTACACAAAACAGCAAAAGGACCTATGAGATCCGTCTCATTAACAATGATCGATGTAAAATTCCCCTCCTCACTTGGCGGAAAATTGATTGTTTTTGTTGCATCATGCATATACAATCCTTAGGGTGCTCGCTTATCGGTAAAGCTGACCGATTATTACAACATAATTTTTCCCTCGTCGATCAAACACGCCTCAGCCCACCATTAAGCACCAGCACGTAATTGGCTAACGTCAGCGTCATGCCCATCGTTCCTTCGACGCACGGCAATGTTGCAGGCGTTACGTCCTAACATCCGGCACCCAATCTCAGCCAGGATACGCCTGTCGTCGTTTCCGAAACCTGTTATTTGTTTTAACGATTTCCTTACTCGTGTACTCTTACTACAATCCATCTGCTTACGTTGCGAAGTAACACCCGGAGAGGGATACACCGGACGGGGTGCTTATTGAATTCAATATTCTAATTAACTTCGCACAACACGCGCTAACTAGTGTTTGCCTGATCCTGTTCGCAAAAGGGAAGAAACATAAGAGCCACTTCCGGCGTTTACGTTCACTCGATGAAACATCGATGGACTTTGCAGCGGCTTGGCAAATCGGTTTGCAGCAAACCGTGGCCGGGCGGAACACCGAAAATAGCCACACTTAGCGCATGTTTCGTGCACTTGCCGGAGAGTGTGTCGGTGTAAGAAGCCGAAGCGTGTAGTTTGATTGGCGGGCAGCTTACTGCAATAAAAGCTTGCTATCAGCATATTCAAAGAAGAGAGTAGATAATCATACAGTGCTGGAAATAATGATCATATTAGTGTGCAAAATGTTATTTTAGTCATCAGGTCGTGGTAATATTTTTTTTAACAATTTTGAAAAATCTATTCGATAAAATATCCGTAAAGAATTTTGAATGAATGAATGAATGAAAATAAATAAAAATATAAAAAGTAAAGACGTAAAATATATTTATTAGGATTTAAAAACGATTTAAGAATTCCAACGAAACTTAACCGTTTTATCATTTTCCTGTACATTTCAAGATTCTGTAACATCCTGTAAATCACTTTTACTTTTTTAGATGATTAGAGTATGGTGTCTGATCGTCATAAACTTGACAACTTTATGAATAATTTAAAATAAATGTTATCATTTTTAATCTTGTAAAAATTAATTAGCATTACCGTTAATATTCGTGCTAATTTCACTCTCAAGACTCAGTATCAAACTTTTACACTCCACACTGTACTAATGCTACCCTTTAACCTTCCACATTCCGTTCAAACCCGCTTGCTTTACTATTAATCAACATAATGAACTAACGATCAACCAGCTCCGGACGATGTTTTTTTTTCTCCAGTCCTTCCTTCAAACACAAAAGTCACCTACAACCTCACCCATCTGCACGCTGATGAGCGAATTTCCGGCAACATTTTCGATGGTTTAGGCATCGAGCGCACATACACCGAAGTGTGGCCGACAAACCTTCCGGGTGTAGGGTGAAAACAAAAAAAATTAAAACAAATGCAACGGTAGCAAAAGCGCATAGAAGAATGCTTTGAGGTAGCCTGGTTCTTGTTGAACTTTTTCTCCCAAACTCTTCCAACCCCAGCTAGCCGGAAGACGATTGAACGAGGTCTGTCGCGATCTAAAGCGCTATCGCGCTAACTGCTGAATGGGTAAAGTTTTTCCCCGGGGGCAACGGGAGGCCTGGAGACGTAAATTACTCTCCGTCAACCGGTCAGGTTTGGCATCGGTCCAGGACGAGGGGATTGAGCAAGAGAGAGAGAGAGAGAGTGAAAAAGGGCGCCTAAACTGCACCGGAAGTAGCTCCACTTAGCAAACTCCCTTCCGAAACGAAACCGGATTCTCACACAAGCAAGACAAGGTTTAGTCATGCAAGGGTAACCTTAAGTATTAGGGTGGTAGTAGCAGCTTTCAGGACAGGAAATTGTGTACCGCAGGAACCTTTCCGACCTTTCCCACGCTTTTTCTGGCTGGGGGTAGCATATTGCACATGCACTTTCCGGCATGCGCTGGTTCCGGTGATGGTTTTTGGTTCGATCGTGGAAGGACACCACTACTTACACACCACACACACACAGCTCTCAAACGTTCAACCCCTCTCGGTCCATCGGCCAGTTTTGTTGACGACCTGGTCTCGTGTCGATTATCGTGCCAAGGGCCCGTTGTTTATGCAAATGAGGGTCCCCCTTGGTTGGTGCAAAATTTGTTGCAGAGTTCATACCGCGCCATACGGTCCATTCATGCTACGACTATCGCGACTCCCATGTGGGGAATTGGGGAGTGGTGGTGCACTGCCTTCGAGAAGTTAGATAGTACACAATTTAGTATGAATGTACAGCGTAGCGCCACCATTTCGTGCCAATAAACTACATGCTGATGGCATTTTGTCAGCAGAATTGCGATCAAGCTTTCACCCAGAACACGAAATTTCTAATTCCTTGCACAAATCATTCTTTTCACTATTTCGAGACTATCATTTCCGTTTGGAGTTAGTTTTAGGCCCACGGAAGTGAATTATTCGTTTGTTTATTTCTTTTTTTCTCACGTTAGAAGCAATCTAGCAATTTTGACAGAGTAATATTTTGAATTGTAATCCACACTTTTTATTAAAATTTTATTATAAAAAGGGAATAGATATAAAAAAGTAAATGGAATCGAAAAATTTGACTTAGCGTCAATTTAGTATCAAAATTATTTAAAAGTATTTGTTACTAATTTATGATATAAATATTTTACATGTGTCAATGTATCATCAACAAAAGCGTCCTGTTTCAATTTTGTGTAAAAAAACTGTCTCGTGCAAATAGTCGTTCCTAATCCACCAAAGGTCTCCTAATGGATTCAGATGCGGTATACTAAATTCCCATAATTCAAAACACACAAAACTTGCGCTTAAAAAGGATTACCACAACTGTCCCAAGAGATGGGTTTTGAGTCGAATTTTCCCAACGAAAAAAAAAAGGACAAATACGCTACATGCTCTTTTGACGAATGGGTACGATGTGCTTCACACGGCAAGGTGAGAACATGTTCGTTTATTTGTACAACTGAAGCTCCCAAAAAAAAAGAAAACCTCAAGTAAACGAAGTCTTTTCAAAACCCAACAACTTCGCGCGTCTTCACTCCGGGTAAGCTCCTGACAGCCTCTAACTGTCCAAACTTATTCGCCTCCCTGTCGACGTGGTACCACGAAAATCAAAATGAACATTATCTCTAACTTTATCCGAACCAGTCTTGGTGTCTTGGGATACTTTTGTCGTTTGTGTGTGTGTGTGAGTGCTTTTTTCACCCTATTTTTTCCGTTAGAAAGCAAGATTTCGGTCAGATTCCGCCACCTTCCGAAATGTGCTCTTACCTCCGATTGTTGCGAAAGTTGATTTCTTGCTTCCCATCACGTGTGTGGCATTAAGCTGTCGAAAAGAAGCTGAGCACGTAGCACCATGTACGAAAACCGGCGTTGGAAGTTGCGAGGTTTGAACTTGCCCCGGAATTTTGGTCGTGTTCACACTTGGGAGATGCGTAAACTTCTGCTACCGCTCAGCTGGAAATGGGCCAGTTCGTTGCGTTGGAATGTTAGGTCCCCATACTCACACACACACAGTGTACCCTTGTTTTCCGCCCAGCAGACAACTATCTTCATGTGCAGATCCTCCTCAAGACCCAACGTTTGGATATGCGGGTGAGTTATCACTTCTTTGGATTCCTGGCTCCAGCGCGTTCGTCTGGGTCTTGAATCTTCGCCGTAAGTCTAGCAATGCAGGAAAACACGTTCCACGTATGTGTGATTCTTTCGCGTTTTATCCAACGTGGAAAGATAAAGGAAAAAGGTATAACACTGCTCAACTACATACAGAGGATATAACGGTAAAAGCAGCCCCGTGTATCGGCACTGCCAGATACACTTAACTTTGGCAGCACGCTCCCGGTAAGTTGGCATGAAAAATGGAAAACTCCCTTAAATCCGATACATTTAAGTTGATTTCGTGCAGTAGTACGGGCAGTAGTACCCGATTCGTGCCATTCAAAAAAACTAGGTCAGAATGGTACGGGAGACTGCGGTCCGTGCAATTGCCAAGGATTTGTGAGTTTGAAGGAGCGAGAGAGAGAGTGAGAAAAACCGCACGAAACGGGAAAAGTTGAATTCCGCTCGGTGTATGATAATTAGAAAACTTGCCGCAGTTATCTGCCGGGTGACGATTTAAAGTTTTCATTTTTCGGCTCACCACCACATCACACAGGCGGATTGGCGTTATCCGGACTTTCGGTTTAGTTCTGCATCCTTCTCCTCCACGTGTATCAGCATTGCAGACAGTTTTGCGAAAAGGTTTTCTTACTTTCTGGCCATTTCTACGCAATAGTGTACACCCGATACACACCGATGCACTAAGTTATGCAAACGAGCTAATTCAGGTCCGTGATTGCTCTCTCACGAACACGGGCCCCGCAGTGGTCCATATGAAAGACAAAACTTGTACCGAATTGTGTCAGTTTGTCGCCTAACATTGTGGCCATGCTCGGGGAAAAAAGGGTCGACACCGCAGGGCAAAGCCATGTCCCGAAGGAAATGGATTCCGGGATTCCAACCAGAGGAGAATTGAGTTGAGTAGTGTTTCTTTATATTCTTCGAATTTCTTCCACCACCCAAACTGTCACCTAAAGGTGCAACTTACGGAGTACTGTACCGAAACATTCGCAATCTGGATGTGACATCGTCATCATCGTAAAATGAACGGTGTGTACAAGCGTACACGGACCCCTTGCAGTGATTACCAGCTTGGTCTCGGGGTGAAACGAGAAAAACCTCAACCCCGACGCGATCCTCATCGTCCAACTCATCGCTGTCATTTACAATCACGTGCTGGGAAAGTTTTTCCTTCAGCAGAATTATGCTAATCCTGTAAATTGATGTACTGTGTTGTGTCTGATTTTCTTTCATGACATTTGGGACTTTTTTCCCCACCGGAAAAAAGGGAAGGAAAACATGTTTTCGTCTACCGTATGAGTTGTCGTCAGCTTGTTGCTGATGTTAGTGGTTTGTTAATTATGGATTATTTAAGCAATGTTTTTGAATTGAGTGATTTGATCGAGATTCACATTTATTTAATAATTTACAGATTAAATCTTTTTTTTCCGTTTTTTATTTTAAAAGAGTGTTGTAACACAACATAGTTGTACGACAAAAATATTCAAATAACACTCAAAAAAATATACAGTAATTTTCGATCAAAAAACTCAAAACTGGCCCTTAGTTATATACATGTTAGGGAATGTGAAACGACGGTATGTTTAGGACACGTTCTATAAACATGGGCGCCAGTGATGAACACCGCCGGCAACACACATCGTTGATAAAGGATTGCATCCTAACAATACCGTTCTGTGCATTTCTTTTTTGGTTCTCCCATGTCCCATGTACGCCCACTCCAGCAAAAGGGTCGAAAAAAGGTCGAAATGTCACGATGTCGCATGGCGAACCTTTTTCACGGAGCACATCTCAACTGTTTCTTCCGTACCCGTAGCGATGCGGTATATTGTTGAATAGCTTTTGCCAAAAAAAAAATGGAAGGTCATACATGTGTAAAGCTACGTACGAACCTGACGATACAGAAAATGTCGTCTGTCTTGTTGTCTCTGCATCAGCCACTTCAAAGGTGTCAAGAGTGCTGCGGGACGATTTGTGAGTAAAGTTATCCATTACGTTGGTCTCTTGTTTATCGTCCATTCTGTTGGCGACTTGGCGCTCTTGCACTATCCGATGGGCAAGATTTGTTAGGATACTTCCACAAGTCTAAAGATAAACAACTGCCATGATTTGTGTGAAGGAGATCTAATCACACAACCTTACTTGAAGTTCCCGAGACAAAGATGATTGACCGGTGAGAGCTAGATTTGAACGGATGCAGAATCAGACAAAACGATTCCGATTACAACATCATCCCTACAATGTGCAGTCGTTTTGTCAGCAAGATTTCTTTAACTTTCCCAGTTCTGTTTTATCTCTACCTTAGAACATCGACAAAGTTCCTCACCACTAAATACATTTCAGACACTCTTGTGGATGGTAGCAAGCATGACAGTGACAAACAAAACTGAAACAGTTTTATTTTTCTGCAACAGTTATCTTGCGTTCTGTTTCTGTTTTCTTTCTTGCCGTAAAACAATCGCATCAAACCATGGCCAGATGTGAATGCTCACAAGTCGGAAGTTTGTACGCTAACTTCGCTAGAAACGACTCGTCCGGAGGCGATCCGGAAAAAGGGCAGTTCTTCTCAATGCTTTCATCTAAAGAAAATAGTAACCAAACACCAGATGTACGTAGGTTTTCCATCGGACCTGATACCGGTAACATGACGTTGTGCCATAAATCTCGGTCAACCTTTCGGGCAAGGTTGTTCCATTTCCCAGGCAGCCACTACAAACGTTGTGTTGACGCCTCACGTCATACGTAGACGAGCAGACGATCGACTTTACACCATGCGGGAAACGGTGCCCCCGGACGGTGCCCGGTGGAGATAAGTAGACATAGGGCTGAACAAATAAAAGCAGCTCTTTGCCGGCTTATGCACCATATAAGAAGCCTTACAAAACCAGTCCTTCGGTACGGTTACTACCTTTCGGGATGATACGCTTACCACAAGTAGATAATAAATAGTATATTTCACATCGACCATCCACTCTACGGCTCTACATCCACACAGCCACATACAGTCCATATTTTGCAAAACCGGCCTTGTGATGGTAAGCTTCGGTTTGCAAAGTGTCCATCCGACATGACCACCGGGCTTGACGTTTTAGGATGTTGAGGTGACATCAAATTTTCAATTGTTTGCGATTAACCTTAACCAGACGGTCGACCGGGCACAACAGACTGTGGGGGTGAAGCAGGAAGCTGTTGGCAAAGATGTTAAGCTGCTTCAACAAAAAAAAACTCCAATCGTAGGTATGGAAAGGATCTGTTTTTATTGCTCACAGCCTCCAGATAGAACGCCCCCATCACCCCAAAAAAACCATCCCATCAAACCCCAAAATGGACGATAAAACTTTAAACCGAAGCTTCATTACTGGCCATAATACGGAGATCTCCATGTACGGATGCTTGTTGAATGGTTTGCGGCTTCACTCGGTTGGATATAAGCCTTTTGCCGAAAGTATATTCGGCTTCGTTTCGAAGGTGCCATGGTGCAATATTCACATCACACATGGGGTGCCTTGAATGGTGTGATTAAAATTATGTTATTAAATTATACGATGGGTATCAGAGCATGTTATCACTTATGGAACATACAGAACAGACAGCCATTTGTCGTTGAAGATGTAAGTTTCAACTAATTATTAGTGCTCCTCGGTACTTATCGATTTGTCAGTAGCATTATTTTTAGTATTGTGACATTTAATTATGTTAAATACAACACATTACTACGAATTGTGGGCCACATTATCGAGACACGTCTAAGTACGTATAAAAGGTCATGTTCAGGCGCTGCAAAAGATCACCTCATTACCTCGATTCGTCCACATTTCGTTTTACGTATTTCGGTGGGGTTGACTATTACGAGCTCCAAAGTACACACTAAGAAAAGGGGAGAAAAAAGTATACTGCCGAAAAGTTCTCTCTCAACCCCACTCGAGACACGTCTTACCGTAGCGGGGGGGGGGGGGGGGGGGGGGGCTTTTCGTTGAATGTATTTATTAAGGAAACCTCACACTTGCTGACCATCCTCCGATGACCGTTTGACCGGGCATATGGTGCTATATCCTCTTAGCGCTGTGGTACGGAAACGATCGCCCCGGGACGTGCACACGTGTGCCGTTCGAGTGGGCCACGCCGTACGTTTGCTGCCAAGGCACCGTATCTAATCCATTACTCCAGCCCGGCTGTACGGGCCGGATGGGCGACAGTAAATCCTCTCGAGGAAGCCCTCGAGCAGTTATCTGGTGACCCATAAAAATGGTATTTGAGGCGAATAATTACCGACCAAATACGGTCGAACCGTGGGTGTCGTTCATACGCTTTTCATCGCCTTACATGTGTGTGCCATTCCCCTCCGAAAGGAGATGGTACGGATGTGGTTTTCTGTATGTACCTCATTCTACGACTTCCAAGGATATTCTACCGAAAGATGGTTTGCCAAAAAAAAAAAACAGATGATTGTACCCTTGCCGTTGGGATTATGTTTATTACTGGTGATGTCGTGCAAAGCGAAAGCGGAAAAGTATCTCTGATCGTCCACCTTGCACAGATCTGTTATGGGCGATCCGTTACCATGGTTCGGCATCAGGTAAACTCAATTTTGTGTAAAAATTATACACCTTCCGTATTAACCGTTGGCTTCCAGAGGGGAGAGGAGGCAATCCAAAATCCCAACGTTTTCCCACCCACCGGAAAAGCTCTCATGTGCCATCAGCCTGAGGATCGATAATAATCATCAAAGGATGTGCTTCCGAACGAAGCTTACGCTACATTCCTTTTAACATTCCATGTTCTCGCACACACCAAAATGCCACCCAAAACGCGATACCGTATCACTATCCGCAAAAGTTCCAAGTGTTTGCTCAAGTAGAAAATGGCGTCTCCCCGGGGGGTCGGCAAGTGGGAAGTGAAACGGTCGAGTTAATTTAAGTGTAATATTTATGATCGTGAATGTACTAAATAGCGTGAAGCGGTAAAGACGCTTCGTATTCGTAAAGCAATAAGTTGTATAATCCATCGAAGTAGAACCCTTTAATGTATAGTGCTTTTGGTATTGTTGAGCCAGCATAATGTTTCCTGCTCAAAACTGATTAAATCTGTTTAAGAGGAAGGTTCACTTGAAGGAGTGTAAGAATAAATTAATTCATTGAAAGATAAGCATATTAGGCACAAAAACAATAAAAGAGAAATTAATTTCCAAAAGAAATGTTTCTATATTTGTGTTGGTAGATACTTTTATATTTTCAATCAAACACTTCATTCAGCAAACGTTTAATGCTACGGAACCATCCAGCAAATCTTACTAGGAAGGCTCATTTGCATTCTGTAACTGTGGCAACGCATTACAAGATTAATTCATTTACAGTACTAAACAAACATTCCTGGAAGGTAACTTCCATTCCGGGTAAGAAGAATCGTCTACGGCAAAAGGCTGATAAATGGAAAGATATTTCGTGCAGTATCAATCCTTCCGGTGCCTGTTCCATCTTTTCGCAAGCTTCAGTAAGCAATGGATTAAGTGCCGGATATCGACCATCTTCCGGATGGTTTTTGCCACAAAGCGTTTACTGTGTTTGCCGTTTGAAGCCCACATCCGATTGTGTGTAATGAGTTAATCTCAATTGCGCTTTACGTAGCAATAAGAAAGGAAATCAGGTAAACAATTTCATTCATATTCCATTGGCCATTGTGCGCCGGTTGGCGGGATCCGATAAATGCAATCAGAAGTATATAATTAAATAAAGGTACCGAACATGAGGGCAATCATTCTGGCATTGCTTCCGGATTGGCTTCTTTCGTGCCCAGAAAGCTCTAATCCTTCCTGGGAAGCTGAAGCTATTGCAGTGTTGCACTGCCAAGAAGCGATAGATAGCTTCCATCCCTTGTCAGAGATCCCTTTCGCATCATCTTCAAACAACTCTGGTTTGTCCCATTTTACAAAATTCTATCCCACATCGAAATGCCTGTTAAAATCAACCCATCATTTATGTCCTGAAGGGGTTCCATTGTTGCTGAAGTTCCTGGGAAAATATGTTACTCCATCTTTCTCTCTCTCGCGCGCGCACTTTCTACCCCCGGTTCTAACAGTTCGTCCCCGGTTCGACCGCTTGGGGTAGGTGTGTAAATTAATGTGATTTTATGTTGCTTACCTTTCACGTAGATGGCTGATATAATTAGAACAATTAATTTCCAATAATCCATTTTACGGGCTGTGTCGTACGTTACGCCTGCCGCCTGGTGCTTGTGCTGGATAAAAGGGCTGCTGAAAGCTTCCGTCGATGTCAGTATGTTCCCCTGCACACACACACGTCCACGAACACACACACACTTGCCCAGGTAATATGGCAATCCGGTTCAAAAGGATGAACTGACAAAGCTGGTCAACACTGGGCTGTTTCTGTTCCCGGGGTTTATAGCGCAGGTGGGGTGAGTTTTCCAACCACCCTTCCTTTGTCACCGGCCCTTGGTCACGATTTGTCGGATCTACACTACACTACATTACAACACTGTACACACTGTCACGGCACAAACTATTACACCACTATTACCGTTAAATGCATGTCACTCGTGCATGCGTGCGTGTATTTATTTGTTTCCACTCAGCTATGGAGCCCCTGGGGTAGGTGGGAAAAAGTGAAAAACATGGGTCAGATTGAACGTGTCCAATGAGATGATTACACCTGCTGGTTTGAAACTTCGCTTCGCTAGAGGTACGGCGGCACAATGTTGGCTACACACGGCTCCCGCTAGTTTGTACACGAAATTATACCATGCGTCCCCTTTGCGAATCGGTTTGCCCTTTTGTGGGAGAAGGTAAACATGAAGGTGGAGCAACATGTGACCGTGTGGGTGCGATTGGCGTTACGCTTTTCAACTTTTCCGGGGGGCTACCTTTATCGATGGCGGTAGGTGCCTTGCCTTTGTGTCACTCGTCATGGTTAGCATTTAATTAAATTTCATAATATCAATTAGCATTGCAATTCGGTTACTCTTTATAGGATGAGGCGATAAATGGCGGGCGATGAAAATTAGCCCATATTGGGTGACTGTATCAATCGGTACAGTGGTAGAACATATTTCGTGAAGAATTCGTTTGCCATAAATTGCATCAAATTTTTTAGTAGAATAGTAGAAAAATGTCAGTTTTAACTAGAATTTTACATTTAAATTCATCCAAAAAAAAAAGGAAATAAAAAAGGTCTTGTCTAGGAGGAGTCATTTAAAGTGTTTAAAAAGTCGTTGTATTTAATTACTGTATATATTAGAATTTACACCGATAAAAATAGGACATTTTTACACTGTTACGGTAGGTATTTTGAATTGAGTGTTTGTTTTGCCTGACATTAATACGAGTCTTGGCCCTTCGGGAAAATTTAATGAAAATTTTCCAAACAATCTCTACTTAAAGACATTTTTACTTAGAATATAATTAACATTCAATTAATACAAATTATAAAGAAATGGTTTTAAATTGCAATTCCTTAGAGAATAATTATGATAATTGTTTCTCGGTGCTGTTGAAACTAACTACCATCTGTACCATTAACAGTAGAGTATCCTTTTTGCACTGCAGCAATCCTTTACAATGAAACGATCAGAAAAAAACACCAAGACGTTGAACCATTTTCGTACAGTAACATAGTTTCCTGATCTTGTAAAATCTAAACAGCATGCTTGTTTTGCTGCTACGATGGGCATGTTTAAGGCAGGAGGAGGCCCCCGCGATCGGTATCGGTAGGCTCACGCCTGACAGCTTCACCGTGTTTATGCAAAACACATTTATTTATTATCGTAATGGCGCGGCCGTTGTTGTTCTTGCAACCACTGTTTGCACCTCATCCGTGTGCTTAATCTCGCCAACCACTTTCACACTGTGTGTGTATTGAGCTTTTAGCGAGAGAGAGAGGAGTAAGAACACGCACCGACAACACTGGCCGCACATGCAATGGCAAACAGAAAAGGCAAAACCCCCGTTGGTGCGGACGGCAGGCGGCGTGTTTATTTTAGCATTAAGCGGCACATAATTACTCAATTCCGATGGAAATGGTAACCGGGCCCCGAGTCGCCCCATTTCCACCATTCGCACAATTCGAATGCCTTTTCATGTCTGTTCGACCGCAGCAAATGGCCTACCCGGTTTTGGGCCAGTAAAAAGTAAGCCAGAGTAAAAGCCAGTCAGTCAGTCCCCGTTAGCGAGTCGTCAACGAGTTGAGTGCGGAATTTTCGCGCTGTTTTGTTGCTTGCTTTTGCACCATTATTTATCCTTTCACTGAGTCGGCAAAGCAAATTTGTATACAACGTTTTTGGGTGTTTTTCGCTGGACCAGGACTGAGAGGTAGGGCGCGTTTTCCTTCGTACTTTCACTACACACACACACTATGGTACACCATTTGCAATGCCGATTTGTGAATTTTTGTACCGCAATTTTTGCAATGCTCCATTTTTGGGAAGGATAAACTGTGGGAGAAACAGCAACAACAAAAAAAGATGGCCGCATATCTGAAATGAAACGAAGAAAGAAAAATCCATAATTAGTCGTTTTGCTTCCTTTAGCTTACCCATCGCTTAATGCGGCAAAGTTTATTCAAGCTAATTAAGGGAATTATCAATGCGCGCGCGTTTCTCGAGGAAGTACCGAAATTATGCTTGTGGTTTATCGGTAGAAACAAACGTGAAAATGAAATGGCAGACGAGACACACGAAAAATTTTCAAAGCTAGCAGAAAGGATCAAGCAACAACTTGAAGTTCTTTTGGTAGGATGAATTTAACGACTTCGTCATTTGCTGCTGGGGAAGATGATCCACCTTCTTTTCCCGACGGTCAGTTTTTGGTGCGCACAGATTAAGTCTTTTTTTAAGGCCACTCTCCAGTACGGTGGACTCCACCCCACGCTTACCATTAACCATCGCAATGGAGGAATAAATTTAATGGCAATGTTTTTCCTATTTCACTCCTCCCGCTCGAAGGAGAATCGTGAGTGGAATGGATAAATAAAGTTCTTTGAAGCTATTACGTACGAAATGATTTTCGCCGGTAGAAAAGCGAAAGACGTGAAATCTTTGCACAAAAATCATAACGGCCAGACATTTGGTTCGCCGGACGGTGTTCTGGGAGGATGCGGAAATGTGAATGACCGGTTTAGGTTTAATTAAATCCAGCTAGCAAATAGTGATACAAATATAAACAAGCACCAAAAAAAAAACCAACGATGTGTTTAAACGCTTAAATGGTGGCAAGCTGCGCTTTGCAGTCGTCTGTTTGTTTGTTGGAGCATTTTTAATTACCAAAACGTTCGGCCCTGTTCATCCGATTGTAGTTGGTGCGTAAAAGAAAATTAGCTCCAAACGTGGCCTGTGGTAAGTAAACTTGGAGGTCCGTTAAGCAGAGCAACAAAATGGTAGGAGTTGATTTATCTGTATTTATATTCACCATGTATACTATACTAATGCGATTAAAGATTTGGGGAAAAACTAATTGACATTCAAAACTTGTATTTCTCACTGAATTATGATTATTGATAATGATTTCAATCGAAAATTGATTTTTTTTAACACAATTGTTTGCCGTGGAAGTATTTCCGTTTAAAAATAACTGGTAAGTTGGAAAAATTGATTTAAACAAATTCATCATTATTATTAATTGATGCGAATAAGTTCGTTTCTATGACTCTGTTTTTAAGTCTTCAATTCCATTATGTTGAGGTCGCTACAGCAGCGGTGTAATAGTTCAAAAATGAAGGATTCGCTCTAAATCGTAAGCTTAGTTTTCTTCATTACTACTGAGGTAGTTCAGAAAAAGCGAATATAATTCTAGGATTTATTTTGTAGGCAATCGTGAAAGCTCTTCAGTCCACATAGCTCAAGAGCTCCGTTGTAAATCGTTAGTTTGTTCTGTGTCTGCTGTGTCTGCTCTTCTGTGTAGCTTGTAGTTTTCTTTACAAGCTCTTACTAAGAGACACGATTCAGCCCAATGTACTTTTATGTGGAAATCTTTGAGTTAGTTTTTCCAAAACTTTAACATTAACGTATCTTCTAAAACGTTTCACAAATATCGGCTGGACAGGGCAGACTCAACGAGTCGTGTGTATAATTAAAACAATTTCAACACTTTGATGGTACTTAAATTACTGACTGACGTAACTTTAAGACTGATCCCTTTTACATTTACATACAATGATACAACTACAATCAAAGAGATCTTCACAAAATAGTGAAAATAATTTTATTTGCCCAATAAATAATTATGCCATTCGAACAATATTGCCAACGTTTCCAATCGTTTGAATCGAATCTTTTTGATCTTCCAGCAAATATTATCCCTTTCCCGTGTAAACAACCGCTTGTAATATACGTCTGTAAAGCATGAAAGGGAAACGTGTTAAATCTGCTTTTCAATGCTGTCAATTGCGCCAAATGCACAATAACTATTCATACATCTGTTTGGATCGAATTTCCCCCAATCGTTCGTACTACCGGAACTGTTCCACTGAAGGAATGTTCGCTTTTTTTTCTTTTCTTGGTGCCTTTACATTGCAATAAAAACTTGACAGACACACAGGGTGAAAAACGCGAAAAACACGACGATTGAGGAAAAATTACACGTTCCGCAATGCGCGCCAGGATCAAGCAACCGGTATGTATATTTTCTTGGAACGATTTTTGGGCACCATCAACGCCAATAAAGCTGTCAATTGTGCAGGTGATAAAAGCATTACGCTGACTCAAACGTCGGAAGCCGTCGATGTTGCGAGCAGGGATGTTACAACACACGAGCAACATTATATTCCCCTACGAATATGTATGTATATTTGGCTGTATGGGTTCGCAATAAGCACGATCTTCAGCGTATCACTGGAAGCCGCCACGCCCGGAAGGGATGAACTTTTTTTGGACGGGGAAAAAATTTCGAAAAATGTTAAAGCAATTTGACGAGACGACAAGATGCGAACTCTTGGATCAATTCTACGTAGTTGGATACGACGGTACAGGTAGCTTGTATGCCGGTTTTTGGGGTGAAATATCATTTTCGGATCAAACTGCCACCCCCGTGCGCTTTTCTGCCCTGACCGGCCCTTGGCTGACGACTTCCGCCTAATTTGATCATTTTTCCCGCGCACGTAGATAATGTTTCTATTATATTTTTCGCATCCATTCTTCTATTTTCCACCCGGGCTGAAGGGAGTGTATAAGGAAAATGTCCAATTTTCCGCACCTGCCTCATGCACGGTATCGAGTGGCAAAGGCAACATCTGACGAATGCGAAATTTACCCCATTTAAGAAGCTTTAGGGCTGCTCTGCCTGTACGTCGGTTGTGATTTTGTCTGTTAATCTTCTCGTTACGGAGGTTCTTTTCATTCCATTTCGTCCAAAAACACTAAGGCGCACTACGGTAGAACCTACTGAAAGCTTGTTTTGTTTTTGAAGGATCTCTCGCTCGCTTTATGATTACGTGCGCGTGCTGAACGACGGCGCAAAAAAAAAACTGGAAAGGACCGGTAGTAATGCTTCATCCGTCTGCCGAAAACATCCGAACAGATCTATGAAAAAAACACCGAAAGATCTTCAAATATCTGCAAAATCCTTCCGTTATCTTTTTTGACGAAACCATCAAAAGGAAGCACCCGGGCAGCGATGAAGTATAGCTATTGCTAAGAAAGGAGGAGAAAAAAAAACTCCACGAACACATTTGCAACAAAATCCGTTTCCAGCCATAATACAAATGGCAACACTAAGGCACGACCTTCGTGCGTTCAGATGGTTTCGTGGCCGGTGTTTGCTGATTTGTAAAACAAGTCTCATCTTGTGCTAATATAATTTAGCCCCGGCTTCTTCGAGCGGAAATTCGATTTTCTTCCCTCTGCCGGGCCATGTTACGGCAGATTGCGGCGAGGGTTCTCGGTACGTAAAGCCAGCCAGGGTTAGGATTATTATTTTTCTTCCGCTCAAATCTCCACAAAACTGACCAGGTGTAGTAGGGTAGTGGGCACACCCTACGCCCCCCGTTATCTTCCAACCTCCGCATCCTTGGACAAGTGAGTGAAAGAAGGGTTTTTCTTCCTTTTTGTATGTGCTGTTTTGCCCTCGCTTAACTGCCACATTTGCACCATTTTCCCACAAACCTCTTCGTCGGTCATCGATGATCCGTATCCGGCGTAATCTTCTTTACCATTCGGTACACCCGCGAAGGGTCCGGCAAAATCGACCAACTAATCAATCATACACTTGTTTCAAGCATGCCAATCAACCTTCAACTTCTTATCGCTGTGAGAGCTGAAATTGAAAGACACTCCACGAATCAATGGATGGTGAAGTGGCGAGCATGGTTGAAACAAAGAGGAAAGAAAAAATACAGACACACACACAACTATAGCACAGTAAAAGTTCAAGGGTCTCATCAAGCAATGCGAAGAGGAAAATAATAAAATAAAAATCCCTTACGCTTAGCTTAGAGGATAGAAAATAGAAAGAACAACACCACAAGATACCAATGCGGCCTGTTTTGATGTCATTACTGAGATTATAAAACAAACCAAATAAAAAAAAAAGGTAAACTTCTAATATCTGTTACGGGTTTTTGGTTCGCAACAGTGAAAGGCAGATATATTTAGAGAACAGTTCACTTCTATCTAATGACATACGAGGTGCTGTTGTGACTTTCGAGCTCGGCATAAACCAAGCTTGTTGTCATCGTTACCATTATCGTAGCTAACAGGTCGTTCCATTTGGTATCGGTAGCGCTTTTCCGTGTTGTTGCTGATAAAGGAAAAATGCGCTCACACACACACACGCACACGGAGTAGATTTATTTGTGCTTTGTTATCGTTTTGTCCTTTTTTAAAGAAAAAGGTGTTTCATACTTGCTCGGTACTTAGGTACGTGTTTAGGGTGTTTAGGTAAATATGTTTCTTTAAACTTAATTTTATTTTTGTTTGTTATTTTTTTTACCTTTTTTAGTTTATGAAACTCATTTACTTTAAATTACCATTTTCTTTAGGAATTTATAAAAAGTCTTCTTATTATCAATCAATATTTCTTATGAAATATTATTATCAATATTTCTTCTCTTAAATGGAAGCTCTCAAGTCGATATTATCAAAAATATTGATTAAGTGCTACACAAATTTAGTTTCACATATTTCACCTCAAAATGATAAAATATCTTCCATCAACTTACAGTACAACCCAACACCTATCGCTTAAAGTACTACTGAGGAGAAGAAAAAAATAAGCATCAAAACTGATATTCGCTCGCAAACAAAGTGCCGGTTACAAGGTGCTCTCCATTCGATTCGAAAGCTTCCTGAGTGTGGATACAAAAATATCGAAAACCCCGAGTGAGTGTAGGATGCCCTCTGCAGACGACCACAAAAGGCGATGTACGAAACGGTATCGAAGGCAAAGGAAAACCTTGGTGGGGGAGGTGGGGAAGATTTACTTTTTCCGTATTATCTTTCTTCCCAACCGGCTTGATGAATGTTTCTAGCCGGAAAAGCGGTGAGGGAGATGGGGAAGGAGAAAGGAACGAACAAAGGGGGGACCGTGTTTGTGCAATGCTTCCATTGTGCTTTCTTTGCACAATTCCAAAAACCCCAACCCTGAGCGCGGTAAAAGCGTGCCTGGATCGTGTGCTTACGTAGGGTGAACGTCACAAATAGAAGTAGTATGTAGTAGTACGCCGTGGGTCTACCTCCTCGTTATGAGGGGGGACGAGCACAATGCTGGAGGAAAATGCGCGCTTTTCCTAAGCCCTAGCCCTGATGATGAACGACGACATCGAGGACGACAGGAACGATGAAGACGACATCCTTGCCCTTTTCGAGGACAGCCGTGTAGGGACAAAATCAGGAAAATCTGAGTCGTATCTCATTTCAGTTCGGTTGCTTCCGTTTCCCAGCTAGTTATGGGGTCCCCGTCGGTAGGGGGCCGGGAGGAGGTCACTATAACCGAAACAGACGGTTGCGGTTGGGCGGGAAAGCTCGAAATTCGATGGCTTAGTTGCAATGGCATCGTGTGACGAGCTGAACAAGCGGAACGGAATAACAAACCATCATTGGGTAAAATTGGCAGCCGGTTGGAGTGCGTTTGGGTGTGTCGGGTTGGTGGGTGAAAATTGATTTTTCCGTTTTGTTTGCCTCTATCATCGTGAATTATTTTCAAAGGAAAATTCAATAAGTGAATGCGAGCGCATTTCTTTTTCGGTACTTTGGTTCTTTGCTTTCGGTACGGGATGATGTCGTGGCTGTGCTTTTTCTTCCTTCCTTCAAGCGCTGGTTCATGTTGCTGGGCATTAGCGCAAATAGCTTTTGATTCTGTTGTAGTTTTGGCTTCCGTTACAAACGGCAGTCTCTCTTTCTCTCTCTCTGTCTCTCTCTCTTTCTCTCTCTCTCTTTCTTTAAATATTGTGCTTTCTGATGGAATGAAAAGTGGCAAAAATTTAATCTTTAACGGTAGTCTGAACGTGGAACAACAGATAGCACGCATGAAATAATCTTCTGGGAAAAAGTGTGTCCTTTGATATTTCTATCTTATGTGTACGTGTGTTCACAAGAATCAAATCAAAATGAATTTTTAACTTTAATTTCTTGCTTCTTGTAAGCTTTTTACATGTTTTTAACATGATATTGCTTACAATGTAAGAGTTAAATATTTATTTTTTTTAATTTATTTTCCATTTCCCGACGATTCTGCATAACTTCAAAACGTCAAAACACTTCTAAAAGGACTTCGTTGGTACGGTTTTTTGGTAATCGTCCATAATCGTCCAAACCACAACGTTTAAATGTTGCAGCCAAAAATGTTTCCCAGTACCAGGAAATTCATTTTGTTGCTGTTGTGCACATTCATCACAAGCATGGTTTCGGGATCAGCACACGGAAACCCCAAAATGCGGAAGCAGTTTTTCTTTTGCTAAACGTTTGGGTTACCAATTTAATGAGACTGTTGTTGATATTGGAAAATTTATGATTTTTTGGCGTAGTGGTGTACCGCAGGTTAAAAACATTCCATTCAAAGGTTTCATTTCCAGATTGCTGGTCGTAAAATATGACCCCAATGCAAAGGTCGAATATCATGAGCAAAGGGTATTTAAAATGTATTATGTAATTTATAGTAACATAAATTAAATTTAACATTCAAATATTAAATATTTTGCTTGTTATCAATTTTACTTTAACAAAATGAATTCGATTTTTCATGTTCCAAAAATCATTTCATTATTTGATGTAACCATTTGATAGGTTATGTTTTCCACGTCATAGGTGTCACTTAGACCTCAAAAAATTTGTAGCCACGGAGAATATGATTACAAAATCAACCAACTTTTTTACTTTATTTTATTGCTTAATAATATGGTAACTTCATGATTTTCAGTGCAGTTGAGTACACTTGGATTTTTTTCAAACATTTGTACCAAGCACATAAATTGACATTGGTCGTATCATTCCACACCACAACGAACGAAACGCATTGATTTATGGTAATGTCAATGCAGCACAGGACCAATTATAGTGGGCAATTACTGTGTGGTTTTCAAAGGGGGGGAAAACATCAATCTACGGCCATACCACGACCGGCAGCCATCCCAACTACGAAGGTGCAAAAACAAATGCAATTTATTAGAAAGCCTGCTTCGAAGAACTACCGTGGTCAGTTTACAATATTAATAAAAGGCCACAAAACCACACGCACTGTGGTTGCGCATCATGTGGCAATCATGTGAAACTTGATGGGTTTACTGAAGACTGGAACGACTAATAAAATTGTACAGCATCTTCTTCGCTTTCAGTAGCATTTTCCCTCTTTCCCACAATCGAAACGTTAAATCAATCAACGTTTCCCATGAGAAGGCAATTCCACGGAAACAAATCAAACTAATAAAAACGTTACTAAATATTTTCACTAGAAAGGAAGGAAAGTCTCCCCTGGTGAAGTCACTTTTTGTTTCACTCAAATTGAACCGTTATCAAAATTTCGTTCGTGTGTTTTGGGTGGAAAATTTCCACCTCACCCTCACCGGTTTTCGGGAAGGTAAATGCTACATTCCGATGAAAATTTCAATGAAAGTATCAACCCGAAAGAGCACCATATATTGCTCGCACACCAGGACTGGAGTCACGTTTGGTTTGGAGAAAAGCAAACAAAAAATCACACGAACACGTCACATGCCATCATGTACAGCGCGGTACCGTTCAAGACAATCATGCGGGTTCACGCATGGTATTTGTGCATGTCAACCACTCAATCACACCTCGCACGTGTGTACACACTCATACCCCCATAGCTGGGACCGCGAAAGCGAGTTCTTAAACTTCGTTTTATGAGACAGGCGTTGGATCATAATAATAATAATATTTTCACTCCATCCTATACCCCGATGGGGTACTTAATGCTTGCCTTTCCATTCTTGCTCCAATGCGGCCATGTTTCATGAATAATTAATGGCTTAATTTGAATTTTTATTAAATCATTATTAGTACGGTTGATATGGGTGTGTGTGTGCCTAAGCGATGGAAGAGGTGTGGCTGTATCGGTAGTTGGTTCCTATCTTTAATCACACCTGACAGCCTTCTTCAAGGGGTGGAACGAAGGGAATATGCTTAGGCTGCCCACCTTACCAGCAGCACCAGCCATGTTTGGAACTGACATTTATTGAAATATGTGGCATGGCGCTCATTAGTTGCGACCCGGGTCAAAGGGTGTCGAGTATCCGGTACCATGGTATCATGGTTCGGAAAAGGTGTGGGGGGTGAGATTTTTCTCCATTTTCATTTTCGAACGTTCGCCGGCAGGAACGCTTATATTAACTCACCAGCTTCCGGATAGTGCAGGATCTGTTTAGCTAGGACAGTTTATGCAAGTTCGGTCCCCCGAAAGGGTCAGGATATGAGCCTTTGTCGTCTCTTTTCTCAAGGGAGTTTTTCCCTCTTACTAAATTAAACTAAAGCTGGACACTAATGTTGGTGAATACAAGCTATCCGGAAAGGTAAAGGATACGATTGTTTCGGAAGGGTTCCTCGCTGAAAGAAAAAAACAGGACCCAATTGGTTTCTTGGAGTTCAAGGCGAGACTTGGACTTGATCGTAGAACGGGCTACTAACGTACACAAGCATGAATAAAAGAAAGCTAATTTGGGCACTTTCATTTTCTCACCAATCGATCCACCGTCCCAGCCGGAATTGGATGAGTTCTTGATGTTTTCGATACTGTATTTGCATTTTTGGATTTTGGTGCTATTTTGCACTATAAACAAAATCGGACGAAAATCGTTTCATGTTAGACTTGATTTTGCACCCTTTTTGCAATGCTGTCGGCCATCATGTGAACTTTGCCAGGTTACAATGGTCGATAAATATTATTCCCTGTCCTGGAAAAAGGTTTTCTTCTTCTTCAATGTTTTCTTGAACAATTCTCCGAACACCTTCGTTGGGTGATTTTGTGCAAAAATGTCTTCCTTCTTTTTTTATCTCGGCTACGAGCTTCGAGTTCGATAAATTGACAAAAGCTACCTAATGCTTCAGCGGAACCGGAAGTACTACAGGGTGCCATCGTTCGACCCAGGATATGAATGTATAATATAACGAACCGGTACGCTCAGGAACTCTTCGTCGGACTCTTCCTCCGCAGAACAGGTTTCCCCGCTTTACGTGCTTGCTCACATTCTCGATAAAGAATTTTCGGTGCACTCCGAATCGTCTGACCATATTCCCAATCTGCCATGATCTCGGTGTGTACGGCTGGCCATGGCAGTTCGCTTGAATTTGTTTGGCGAAATTCCAAACCATAGTGGCTCTGGTGCGCTACACTATCGCACCATTTGGCTGTGTCCACTGGGAAGACGGGAAAGATTTTTCTTGTCACATCGCACCGATGCGATCTGATATATGCATATGTATTTTGTGGCGCTTTGTTCGTCCTTTTTTTGGGTGGTTCCCTCTCCGAACAGCATACGTCTCGAGTAAGCCACCGTTTCGCATATGTATGCCAGCTTGCTAGGGTCATTTATTTCAGTCCCGTACCCGGACTCGTCGTTCTTTCCTTGTGTTGTGTGTGGGACGGGAAAAATTCACCCAACCCCCGGGGGTGGATACGTGGGACTTGTGGAACGATCCATACCAAAGACCCAGCACAAGTTCCGCTTATCGGAAAGTAAACTCGATGCATCATACGGTATCGAGTGAACTGGGACCGACTATCGGGTGACCGTTCGTCTTCAGGAGCTACAGAAGATTAGCTTCAATGGGCGCTTCTTTATCCCGCACTTCATTTCCCGTGGCTTTCGTAAGCTTTTTTTTCGAAAAAAAAACCGTAGTAAAAGAAATTCCTTAACAAACAGTAAGCTGGGCTAATCATTGTAAATTTCTCGAATACCAACATTTTCGGGGCCGGACATCGGTACGGTGCTAGGTCGACCATATTATCTCCCACGGAAGCACGATAACATCAAGCGGGAGCTTATCGGAATGGGAAATAGTTCACGTGAGTGGTTGCTTTCGCTTTAAACCGTCCCTACCATTTGGCCGGAATGTTGGTGGAATGTGTGCGGAATTTAAACAAATTAAAATGTACTTTACTTCAACAGCGATGTTTTTTTTTAAATACGAACCAATCGGTCAATAGGTAACAAAGGTGAAGAGAAAACTTTTGCTGCTTTTGTTTCCATTGATAAATGGTTTAATAATAGAAGTAAGGTTTTTTTTAGAATTCAATACAATGTACAATACAGCTTGTTTAAATAAAATGTATTAAACATAAACAAAGAGAACGGGGGAATATTTCCTCAAATATATAGATTATTCTCTTTAGGCAAAATGTTGTTATAGAATGTTTTCTTCCTTGTTCATGGAAATGGTTAAGTTGCTTACCCTATTCTTATAAATCTTTTATTCTGGATCTCCTCCAGTCGGTCTAATGGTGAAACAAGTAATACAGTAAGACTTGCCTATTGTTGTTCGACCTGTGTTCAAATATAAACAGAATCGAGCTTTACATGCGAAGTCTACAGGTTGTGAGTAATAAATGCATGACAAGCTAAAAGACTTACAAGAGTTTAGGACCTAACTAGAAGAGCATCATATGATTATCTTTAACATTAATATTAAAAGAAAAACATCAACCCTTTACATTACTAGATAAGTAAGTAAGACGTTCGTTGACTAAAAAATAACTTATTAAAATGGTCAGGAAGACAGGAAGAATAGTTGAAGGATTAAGGGTTGTGTAAAATTATTTTTAGCTTGCATTACTCAGAATTATCACTTCTCTTTCTGTATTGTTTCTTGGAGGTAAATTTGTAATCGACTTCATTCGATTTACGAGATTTTTTCTATGTAAATTACTCTGGTATATACTTAATAACGAAATTTTGAGAAATCCTTGAAAATTTCACGGAAATCGACAATCTCCTCATAACTAGCTCAAATTTATAAGTATTCTTGTGTACAACAACTTGATTCCATTGGCTATGAATTGAAATACCATCGCTAACATTCAGTTTCTCTTCCGGTAAGTGAAAAAGGCTGTATGTAAATATAAACAAGCTACTTGGAATATCTGAGTACAAAACCGCATCCTGATAAATTCGCGCTCAGTGTTTGAATCTATGCACGTAAACTGATCCTATGCTATGAATCCTTTAGCTACCATTGAATTTTTATCTATCTATGAATACGATTCTACTGAACAGAGTTTACAACAAAAAAAATAAAGGTGAAACAATGAGAAGTCTGAACAAATACTCCGAACCGTAAGCGATACGAAGTGGAAGAGCTAAAGAAACAACAAAAAATACGAAAAAATTCTTCCACTTGGACCACCAGGCCACCTTGATGGTCGATGGACGGTGCTATGGATATAGATGACGGTACTGCTTCAAGGCTATTCTAGTAAAAAGTGAAGAAAATTTTCCCCACTTCCGTTGGATTTGATTTGCGTAGGTGGCAAAAGGTGTGCGGTATGGTACAGGGAACAGAAAATCTTACTATAAATACGAAGCAAAAAACCCCGAAACTCCTCAAACCCCAAGGAAATCGAGCCGAAAGCATACTAATTCCGGCTATACTAACGGGCCGAGAAAAAACCGGAAGAGGTTTTTGGGGGTGGATCGCTGAGTTTCATCGGGTACCATATCAATTAGGAAGAGCATCGTCCATTGTTAACCGGGTTGGTTTCGTTTGTGTAATACTTACAGCTTTGCTCGAAAAGCGGACAGGCAAATAGACTTTGCGCTTTAAATCCGTTTGTTTTTGCTTGCTTCTTAATTTCGCCTCTTCCCATTTTTTTGTGCTGTTACGAGGTTTGCTCATCGCCCGCAGCTACAGTACGGAGTTGAAGTTAGTGTGGAGTTGTTGCTGCTTGTGCTGCTACTACTACTAGTATGACCGTTCAAAGGTATTTTACTGCTGCTTATTTCATTCTCTACAGTGCTTCCGGTCGTACTCCGGGGGTTGGGCATTTGTTTGCATTATTTTGTACCAGGTTTTGCTTCAGCTGGCAAACCCTCGGTCCGAAGATGGAAACTGTTTTGTTTCCTCTGGTTGTTTGTTTTTTTCTCTTCTATTTTTTTTTTAAATTCAACCTCCTTTCTTTCTCGGACAAAAAGGAAACTTGAAAGAAAAAACCAACTAACTGATGGGGACGTAGACGATGGAAAGTGTTGAGATGCCGTTTGGTTGCAACATCATCCTTAACATCGACTTGTTCGCTAACGGAGCCCGAATGTCCTTGCGTTCGGTCACATTATACAGCCAAAGCAAAAACAAATGGATGGATACAAGTGTACTAGAAGCAAAAGGCAAGGATAGATGAATGGTGAGTTCTTAAAAGCCCTTAAGCTTGTCCGGCACCGCACACTCCCACACGGGACACGGGAGAAGCCTCGAAACCCGCATCAACGTTATTATGTACTACGGTCGTAGTCGGTGACGACCATTGTTTTATGTGGTGCATGTCCATCCATTTCTTAGTGCCCGGCATTCCGGGGGCTCCACAGGTCCACACTCACAAGACACTTCAGCTGGGTCAACACCGATCCACACAACTGCTACACACACACGTGCAATCACCGAGTGCAATATCTATTTGCACTGTTAACCGAAAACACGACGAACTCGGTAACTTTCTGCGAGTGAGTGAGCGGGACAGCTTGTACCATGTTACAACAGGCAAACCCCCGTTAAAGAGCGGAAGTCCTCTTAAGCCCGGATGCTGGTAGTAAACTTTTGCCTCTTTCTTCCCATGAGTGAATTGTTTTTTTTTTGTGTCACCATTTGCTAGAATTTAATTATATCCCGAGAGCTTTTTCATCGTCCTGTTTGTTTGTTAAAGTGAAACAAATTCAACCAGGCGTATTCATTATCCTGGGGAGGACGTGGGGTTGATACCGACTCCTTTTAATGTCACTTTTACTGGATGCATCCTACTTTAACTGCATTACGGTAGATATTCTTGGTACAGGATATAAATGCTGTAAAGCAAACATTCCCACTGCAAGACATCTGAAGAATGCCAAGAAGGAAATATTGCACTTTTTAACAATATTAACAATTTTCAATTAATGTTTTATAAGAAAATGGTTCCTTCGTTCCAGATCTGTGCATCGTTGGCTGTCTCACTTTAAACGCAACGTACACATTATCTAACGGCGAAGATATAAAGTGTACGAAATTAAACACAACCTTACCGTTCGTGTGCCTTTGATGTCATCTGCTGACCCATTCTGCTAAATTTATACAGCCCCCTCTCCCGTGCCACAATGCCTTCAGCCATTATCGGGCCGTGAGCTGAGCGGCTCCTTGCAACCGTCGAAGAAATTGCTTGGCACGTGACCGTACTTCGGAATGTGATGATTGATTGGTTCGATGTAGAAACAGTGCTACCATCGGAAGGTTTAGCGAAGATGCTGGCCTAGATACCACTACCGTTGCGTTTCTTGGAGACTAATTCAATTCATCCTTTGGGAAGTGCACCAAATCCGTTTTATAGTAATGTCGATGATAAGCTCGCGCTCGAATTCGAATTTTTTTGGGAAATTTAACAAAATTTATGAAGTAATGCGAATTTGTTGAAATTAGTATATTTTCACTCAAATAATGCTTTAAACAAAAAAATAATGAAAAAAAATAAAAAAAATAAAAAAAATTGAAAATTTCCTAAGACTATAGCCTTAGCATTTTTTGAGTAATTTAGCAAAATTTTATAAATTGATTTATTTTAATGCGAATTTGTTGAAATAAGTTTCTTTTCACTCAAAAAATGCTTTAAATCAAAAACCGAAGAAAAAATTAAAAAAAAATCTAAAATTTTGAAAATCTACTAGGGCTATAATTTAGCTTTAGCTTTTTTTGGGAAAATTTAGTAAAATTTTGCTAAGCAAAAACAGCGCTTCTGTTAGCAGCATCCGTTGTTTGTATCACGGGATTCAGCAGCATCCGGCGACAAGCTTTCTTGATGGTCCGTTATTTTGAAACATCGTCACTGGGCTTAAAAAACTTGCCTTTCTCATCGACGTCATCAAAACAATAAATTTATTACTTATCATTATTTCCTTTGTTTAAATTAATTTAATGTAATTCATGATTATTTTCTAGCTACGGGCTCCTTGCACCTTGCACGAGAAAAGTTAAACAACCTTGAAGTCGCGTCAGAATCGCAAAATTATTTTGGAAAATTGAGCAACTTTTGTCGCGTTCACAAACGCGACAATTGCTAAGCATGTAGTGACGGGATTATAACATGCTCTCTCTCTCTTCCTGGTTTGACGTCCTATAAAGTCAAGATGGCCATTTATGGCATACTAAACTTCTTTTACAACGTAGCCGACTAGTCAGTCCTTGCTACGGAGGAACGGTCCGGACGGGATTTGATCCCTAATCCTGTCGTTTCTAATCGGCACTGTTTAACACATACACCACCGGTTTTTTTTTTTAAACTGATGTAATGCTTGCTGTATTGAAAACCTCATACAAATCGACATGGTTCTATAAATTAGTGAATAACTTTATATTATTAAATTTCCAGAAAAGGTAGTACCTACGAAATTTGTTACACGAGTGTAAGAATTTCAACGCAAATCAAATCGTTTGAATCTCACAAATCAAATACTCTTAACTAGTCGATTCTTTTTCCTGTACAAGGTCAGAGAGTAACCGTCTTGCATCATATCATCGAAATACTATACCTTATCTAGATCGCTCATTGGCCCGTAGAGGTACGGAGTGTAATAAGCCGCACATAATACGACTATTCAATTTTAAAACATCGCATCCACAAAAAAGATGCAGTGCATTGTTGCAGATTGGACGGATCATGGCTCAGGAAAGGGTTATTTCATTTTTTAATGGCTCACCATACGAACAAGTTCCCCATATCCTAGAATGTAAACGTTTCTGACCCGCACCATATGAAGGGGAAGCTCGAGGTGCACATCATCGTCATGATTATTATCAGAGCAGCGCGTGCAGCACTGGGGCTGGGGTTTGTTTAATCCACTACATTTACGTTTTTCTCATGTACGGAGTTCCACGAAGCATCGCGTTGGTCCAGGCAGAAAGCATCACGATACTGCTGCTGTGCATCTGGTTCAAAATTCTTCCGACATTTCATTAGGAAGGATTACAATCGTACTTCCTGTGGTGAGCACCCATCAACCTACCTGAGCAGCCTTACAATATTACCGACCGACCGTGTGTGGGTTGCAGTTGGCCAGCATGCCAAAAAACTGGAAGGATGCTCGTACATCATCCATAACATATACATAAATGGGAGGCTGAATGGGGTGTCGTGAAGCATGGTAGCAATTTTTGGTGATTCATTGTTTTTTTTTCCCATTCTATTGAGAAGGGAAATCGTGGAAGTGAATTCCAGATCGCCCGCTACTGCTACACAAGCACCACTTACCGAGATTTAGCTTCCAAATAGTATAATGCGAATAGAATATGGTTGCCAACATCATATTCCTAGCATACGTCAGCAAAACCATGTCGGCTGCCCCCAAAAACCAGCAAGATACTGCACCAAAAAGGATGTACCACCAATGTATCCATGGCGTGTGCACGATAGCCAACAATAGTTCACCAAAATCTAACACCAGAACGGTCCACATGTGGTCCCCAATATCGTTGTAAGCATACTTACGCCCCTTGGTGTACTTGGTGGCCATATCTACTTGCGTTCGTTCCATACAAACGTCCAAAAACATCGCATCGAACGAACTTTGTCGAACATATTTCATCGCATCGTACAGCGCGAGTGATTTGGCTGTTTTGATTAGGGAAAAGCGACTAAATTTATTCAATTTCTTGCACTCTAATATCCCCAACCAACTATCTCCTTTTTGGTGCCACGTATCTGTTCCCGTATCGCGCTGTGATTATGTTCGTTTGGCCATTTAACCACCGAAAATTATACCGTTCGTTGCATTGTTTGAACAAGCATTTGCTGTACAAGCGATAGCGTGGTATCGTGTTTTGTGTTTGTCACCGTAGTATTTGTGAAACCGTGTCCATTGTACATCTGGCGTGGGTAACGTTGCGAAACGGGTGACATTATGTTGCATTTTTCCGTTTTGCCGTATTCTATGTTATGTACCGTTTTTTTGGTTTTGTTTTATCCCCCCGCCAAAAATAGGGAGGGAAAGTGTGCATACATTAAATCATCTAAATGTGGCGTATGGGAAGTGAGTGAAATGCGGCACAGGAAATAAGGCTGAGAGATTTTCCCATTTCCTTCACATTTTATCGCGATGTGGTGTAATGCACGATGGACGCAACCGAGCGTTTTAAATGTACGGTCAAAAAGAACAGAACCTTGCAAGGGCGTTTAGCGATGTGATCAGTGTTCTGCTTAGCTCATCTAAACGACTCTGCACTGAGTGTAATTCGAGTAGAAAACCAGAGAAGACGCCAAAGAGCGAAATTCGCTCACATGAGTAACGACAATGACATATACTTTATGTGTTACGTATCTAAAAAAGTTCATTTATTCATGAATGGATGTTAAAAGATACTATAATCGTTTATTACTAGGGAATCGGTACTAAAAATCTGTGCGAATCACGCAACGCGCTCTTTTGACCCCGTCACTACATGCATAGCAATTGTCGCGTTTGCGTTTGCCTTAGGAGATTAGCAATTGTTTGTAAATTTTCAATTTTTTTTTTATTTTTTTTATTCTTTTTTTACTTAAAGCATTATTTGAGCGAGGGGCGGTCTGGTGGTGCATGTGATAAACGGCGCCAGTCCACACGGCCGGACCGGGTTCAAATCCCATCCGGACCGTTCCCCCGTAGCAAGGACTGACTATCCGGCTACGTGGTAAAATAAGTCTAGTAAGCAAGAAATGGCCGGCGTGACCTGTAAGGTCGTTAAGCCAAGAAGAAGAAGAATTATTTGAGCGAAAAGAAACTTGTTTCAATAAATTTGTATTAAAATACATCGGTTTATAATTTTTTTCTAAAATTTCCCAAAAAAAAAGGTAAGACTATAGCCTTAGGAAATTTTCAAATTTTTAGAATTTTTTGATTTTTTTTTGTTAGTTTTTATTCTTTTTTTGTTCAAAGCATTATTTTAGTGAAAAGAAACTTATTTCAACCAATTTGCATTAAAATAAATCAATGTATTTTTTTTCTAAAATTTCCCAAAAATGGTAAGGCTATATAGCCTTAGGAGCTGCTTGACCCAATACGAGTTGTAAAGTACACTAATACCTGAATATAATAATGAATATATACCTGAATAATACTGAAAGTACACTAATACCAAGTACTTCGAATTCTGTTACCGTTTTCTTAAAATTTCCCCTGCTTTTCATGCAACGGTCAATATTTCACTGTCCTTTTCTGCAGCTCTCAGAACAACAGCAAAAGAAAAACGATACTATATAAAATTTTCATAAACAAATTATTGCTAACCAACCACCGTCAATAATTTGCTGGATCTGATACTTTCCTGCGAAAGAAAATTACCAAACCCTTCCAAGAACGAACTACCTGCAAAATACATAACCGCAAAGCTTTACTTCCAGCGGCACTTTGTTTGCAATTCCCGGTTGCGATATTCGACTGCGTACTGTACACTATTTATTTTCTGTTTTTGCTTATTTCCCACTTCCGGTTCGTTTAAGGTTGGAGGAGGGGCGGGATTTTCCATTTGTCTTCCTTTTCGTACCCCTATTTCCAAGCGCTAAATCTCCAATCCACCCGATTACCCGCACTACACTGCCGAAAACATTTTCTTCAGCAACATAGAACCACATTTTTACATCCCAATTTTACCACTGACCGTTGCCTATGTTTCCCTGTCAGCAGGGCAATTCTTTCCATCGTCAGCTTCACGCTCCGGAAACAGGAAGTGGAACATTTTTCTGTTCACTCTTTCTTGTGCTTCTTTGACGTTTCCCCCGTCCCTGTTTGTTTGTTGCTCCACCTCACACACCCACTTCTTCATCGGTGTCGGTATCGGTGACCATCTATCACCAGAATCCTGTCAGACTTTCCCCCCGTCCAGCCCACAGACAACAAAAGGCTGCGAGCGGTGAACCATTGGCAAACCCGGTGCGGTTTTCTGGCCCGGTACCGTTTTTTTTGGTTCCAGCTGAGCCATCCTTCGTTGCACTGTTTCCGGACATTTTTTGGTATGTTTGTGTGTGTTTGTGTGCCGGAAAAGCAACTATTCATTTTCATTTTTTTCTACTTCTCACCACGAACATCCTTTTTTTAACAGTCTTTCCCTTCCTTTTTCTGTGCTGTGCAATGCATTCTCATTCTGGTACGACTTTCGCGCGTCACTTGGAAAAGCGTTTCTGCAAAAGCTCATTTTTCTGGCCATTGAACAAGCGGTTCCCATTTCCATCGTTCGAAAAAAAAGCACGAGCAGCATAGCAAACAAAACCAATAGCAATGCAATCCGTGCTATGTATGTTATCGTTTAAATTGGAGAGATTTTATCGTAAGCTCAATTTGCTTTTACTAGCTTCTTTTGGGGGTTTTGGGTAATGCAGCAAAGCAAAGCAAAAAAAAAAGTAAAACGGACATCCAACCAAGGCCAGACAAAGCTATCCGGTCGTTTTGTGGTAAACAATTGAAGGTAACAACACTAGCAACAATAATCTGCTACATAATCATCATAAAATTCAATTATGCTGCCATAATTTTAAGCAACACCAACCGGGTGAAGATCTGTTTGATTGTGGCAGTGACCAACGGAGGAATTATTTCTCTCAATCTCTACTGCACGTCAGGATAAAATTATAGCTGTAAAGCTTTTAGGAAGGAGACCTTTAACAGGAGAGTTTAAGGTGTTATTTTACTAAGTTTATAGTTATTTTACCTATAAAAAGAAAATATTATTACTAAACAGTATCACGACGAAAGCTTCATCACATTAGTCCTTGTTCAGCTAACTAGTAAATTCTTAACACTACTGATCGATAATTTTGCCAGCCATGTACTGAAATGTGTCCTAATCTACCATCTCAGCTAAACTGCCACTTCCTGCACGCTTGTGATAAATATTGCACCACCGGATTATCCTTAATCCTACGATGAATGTTAAGATTTTCCACAAATACAGCAAACCACCAGCTTTCGTCCGACAGCCAAAACAAAATAGCGACCACGGACGGCATTGTCAAAACCCCCCAGAAGGAGAAGGACATTCGCGTGTGAGAAGTCTGCCGCATGGCAAGTGGAGTTGTTCTGTCTAATTAAGCACAATAATGTTTATATTCAATTAGGTTAATGATATGATGACCAGTCTGCTGGAATCGGCATTTCACAGCATTCGTCAGCAGTGTTCCCTGGGAGCAGCGAAGAAGGGTGACCGAACAATGGACGGATAGAAGAAGACAATGATAATAAATGTGCCATAAAATGATCGAATATTAAGACGAATTGACACGAAACATTCGATATGTATGTGTTGGGCAAAAGTTGAGCTAGTGTCAGAGCTATTCGATGATAAAGTTTTTGCTTTTACAACTTGCAATATATAACCGATGGCCTCATACCAGTTCATTCATCACCAGTAAACCAATGTTAGAAATGTTGAGAACTAGGAACCATACTTTGATACCTCAAAAGCTGCTAGGATTTAATAGTTTTAGCTTTTATTGTTTTTTGCGGTTTTTGCGAAAGGCTTACTCGAAATGTTGGAATTGGCTTCAGCACTTCTATACAAACACAATGTTGTAATCGGTTGAGTACGGTTCCAAAGAAGCGTCAGGTGACTTTCACGCTTTGATAAACATCCCACTCCTATACCGATCGTAAGCCATTCGTCTTCCGGCTTTGTGTATGTTGCGTGCCTTTCCGTACTTAGTACTGACATCAACAACAAAACAAACTACCGATTTCACACAAATACACAAAGTCAAGAAACTAACTGTCGGTGGCCTTGGAAAGCACTCAAAAAACAACCTGGTATAGGGTTGGATTGTTTTAGTGATGTTAGAAGCTTAAGAGATTCTAACGCTTTTAACGACGATTAGTGTCGTCCTTTTGAGCTGCAGTTCAAATTATCTTTTGAAATTTATGTTGACTGTATCAGTTTTTTCCTCTTTCTCTAAAATATCTAATTTAAAAGGAAATTAAAAATTATAAAAAAAAACTATATAACTGTCATGGAAACCGCATTGTTTCCTGGCACGCGTGTCGCTCTGGGGTTAAAAGCCGCAAAAATCAATTCAATTAAATGACACTAAAAATTGAACAACTAAAACAAAACACCCTTCACCGGAAGGGTCCGTGTTCCGTCACAATTTCATCCATTGATTGAAGCATTTTTTCCATGTACATTCCAGCAATTGTGGCAAACGCAAGAGAACAAATGACTTCGATTCGCAAAAACCGACAAAATCGATTAATGCAATAGATCGATAGTGCCGGGAAACGAAAGTTAAGTAAAGGTAACCAAAAACCACGGAGAAAAGACACACAGAAAAAAAAACTTTTATCATCCACGTGCGTATCCAGTTCCGCTTCGGATGTGTTCGAGTGCTGTCGCTTCCAAACCAATAAAAAAAAACGCAAATCAACGAAACGCAACCGTTCCGGTGGTCGCTTTATACTCTTAACTTTTGCACTACCATGGACACAGCTGGTTGAGGCACAGCTACCAATAAGTGCAGCGTATCCGCAAACTACGGACTCTCACTCGACGGAAAGCTTCATAATTTCTATTGAAAAGTTTTGATAGTTTTTTTTCTGGACTAAAAGAAGCTCACGTCGTGTGTCATATAGTGCTTGCTTTCTCTTAATAACAGGTTGGTACGGTTGTTTTTAATTATATAGAAAAAAACGTACAGAAAAGAAATGATCTCTTATTAGGAAAAACAGAACAGATGCTGTATTTTCCATTTTACTTACACCAAAATTATCTTAGTGATTGATTTTAACAACATTTTATAAAGGATAAACATTGTTTATAAACATACGCTTAATGATAGAAAACATCAAACAGAAGTTGGGCATCGCGTACTAGAAAGAAAATGGTGGAAAATATAAAATTTTTCCACCCCACTCAACACAGCAACAAACAAGCTTCAAACATTTCAAACAAATGGTAGAACGAAGATGATGATGATGATAAATGATGGTTCGTATCGTATGTCGATGACGATGTTTTGCTATTTCTTTGACGATTGCCGTTCAATCGGAAAAGCAACAACATTTATTGAACCCTCAAAATGGTGCCATTGTTGTAACCCCATTGTACAAAAGTTTCTTCTCCATTCTTTCACTGACGAAAACAACACGAAACAGACACACAAACACAAAGTTGCTAACTCGCAACTCGCATGAGTCGAATTCGGTACAGTGTTTTTCGATCGCAGTGGAAATGGTATAGTTGTTGAAATTTGTCGACTTTTTTTCTCATTCAAAACCAACTTTCGTTTGTTTGAATCGTGCTACAGTTGCACACACGTATCGTGTGTTATTCCATTGTAAGTAGCTTAAAGTAAATGTGTTACCCCCCAAAAATGCACAGAACAGACCGCTTTTCTGCTGGCAATAAACATTGTTGCTACCGCAAAATATAGCCATCAACGTTGAATAGTTCATCGGAATTGGCAATCGCATTTAAAAATCCCAATAAACAATCCAGTTTACGGACAAATTGAGCACACAGACAATGTCTTTGATCAAGGTATGTGTGTGTGCAAAGAGTGTTTAAGTAAATAAAAAAAGTTATAATATTAAACGTGTCCATTTTAAATTTATGCTTTCACATCAGCATCAACCATCGTCATCCGATCCTTCGGCGGAATGTTTACATTGTTTTTCTATCGTTACGCCACCCTTTCCACCGGAATCGTAATTGTGTACCGCTAATGATAACACTGTGTAGCTTCAAGCCCAGGTTGTTGTTCGTGTTGTTAATCATTTTTCATCAATTTGTAGTATACCGCAATGGTGTAAGGTAGGCGTCGTAACCACAACAAAAAGGCTTGTAATGAGGTGCGACTTGTTATTCTTTAATCATCAACCACAAACCACGACACCGGTGTGGAACGGTTCCTTTTTTTGGGGGTGAAATACTGCGGTAGATGCCTCGACGTTTAAGTTGAATGGTATAAATGCTTTGTGTTTTTAAATTTAGAGATCGTATTTCCGGTCGAATTCCGGGGAAATTCCGGTCGAGAGCGTTTTAAATTGTCAAACAAGTAAACTAAATTTGTCATAAAACAAATTAAGTGTAATATATTTATTTCAATGAAGTCAATGAAGACAATAAATTGCAAAATCATTTACACACAGAAGCATTAATCAATGTGTGAGCTACGATTGGATCTTCCCATCGAATCAATTTTTCAGTTACTTTTGCACATAAAGAAAGCAAAGCTTGTGTGTGTGCAGCTGAATTACAACTGTCCTCTCTACCAATAATTTATCCACTAATGGCTACTCAAACAAAACGGAAATCCTTTCAAGGATTCGTTTCGCAAGTGAACGTTAGCTGATCCAATGGCTGCAAATTGGACGCCAAAATTCTTGGAACACAAGCTGGCAAAGGTTTTCTATTAAGCAGCGGGAAAACAAAATACCCATTAAGTACCACACTCGTTACTATCGTAGGGGAAAACCCCCCTGGAATGGGGCAACATTGTAAGCGATGATACTCCGCATCCGTTTCGAGGGAATCGTAATCGTGAACCTAAGACTATATATCCCGTCCATCGACGACCGTTCGATTGAGCTGTGTGAAATATTAAAACCACTCTTGGAGACTTGCTGGCACCAGCAGATAACCACCATTATGTGCCATCAGCGAACGAGCTGAAATGGTGGCCCGATACGTACGGAGGGGACGCATCGTAAAACGTCTTGTAATCGTTACTGTTGACTAACAGCTCCGTGTCGTCCTATCGATCACGCTAGGCGGGTAAGACTTCACGATACATGAAACGGTATCGTGTTGAATCTCTCCGGAGGCTTTTCCGGAGACCAGTAAGTCAATGGCGAGGTGGTGGTGGTGGTTTTTCCGCGGAAAATGGTGACATTTATTACGAACGTAATCGTTAAGTCTACTGACCGGGTGTAGAACGGAACCAGAGCAAACTGCCCCCGGGGAAGGGAGTTTGGCAAAAAGGGGTTTTGTGGAATTGGAAGTTCTCAGAAAACCCGACTTCGATTCGATTCCCGTTCGTCTTGACGGCAGGGGCATTCTACCCATCCACCGGTATGTCTCTCAACCGTACTTTACCACGACATCAATTTAGCTTCGCCCACACTCGTCAATGGAAAGTAATTAAATTGCACGACTCACCGAAGTCGATTCGTTTAGCCGTTTGAGGCAGCAATTCACCACTTGCCGAGGGGGGACGAGGGACGGGCCCCCGTGGTTGCTTGTTGCTCAAGAAGGCAACGGGCAAAAGCTGGATCCGACCACGAGAAAATGTTCGACAAACATAGCTCGAGGCGTCACGTCGACGACACTCAAAGAAAACCCAAAAGCACTAGCGCCTTCTCGCCGGAAAGGGATTGGGAAAGCCGGGAAATCAATTTCACGAGGTCGACCGAAATTCAATCAAATTTCTTATACTTCTTTCTATCGCACGGAAGTGCCCCGCAGTGAGCCCCTGTCCAACACTCATTGTCGGCAATGACGGATGAATGTGTACCGACAGCCGACAGTTTCGCACACCGCAGTTTTCCTCGCAACGGAAAACGTACCAAACGTTGCGGCCAACGTGCAAACAAACGAACGAAACAATCATCCGATGACAAGGCAAATGTTATTTTATGCCGCATTTGAATGAGAACCTCGAAGAAACCCGTGGAAAGGTGGAATTGGGTTGGGGGTATGGAAGGAATTCTTGTTCCAGAATTTTCCAACCCGATTCAATGGTCAACGGCGTAAAGGAAACCCGCGCCGCGAAGCAAACGGACTCCCCAAGGACGATGGTACCAGCGAACATTCCAACGAAACCCCCGGACGGAATTCATCAACGCGTCGACGAACGATTCATCCATTGTCCCTGGCCATGTGCCTATGTTTCGGGACTTGGTTCGCTTACAAAATTTCAGAACGAACGATCGAAGGTAAACTTTTCGCATCAAACCAACCTTGCAAGACGGTCTGTGTGTGTGTGTGTGTGTTTTTTTTTTATTCGCCCCAGTCGCCTTAGGCCACAAACATAACGGGCAAAATGGTCGTTTCTCTTCGTCTTGCACGCCCCCAAAAGATGCCCTCCCCCCACTAGCGAATAACCACCCAATCGCAATGGGTGGAGGAGGAAAGAAGATAAAACAAAGTTTTCATCAATACAGCATCGATTTTCCACCAAAAACACCAAAGTATGTTCCGAATTTTCGCGTGGGAAAGCCAACGAATCGACGAGCTATATTAAACGGTAATTAGATTAAAGCTCTTTCGCTTAAAGCTTAAAGCAAATAAGGGTGGTAGTGAAAGCGCCCGTGGGCGGATGCTGAAGATATGCAATAATTTTCCCAATAAACCCGGGTTGATGTGTTTAGCGCGTGAAAATTTAATGACCAAAGCAATATACGATCCCGTTCAGCCGTGTGGACATGGTTTAGGAGTTTGTTACTTCACGGTATACGATTTGGAAGATTCGTTAGAAAAAGGAAACTTTTGTTTGATACACTTTGATGGTTAATTTGCAAGAAGACTCACACAATATTTATATCAATAATCCAGTTTTTTTTGGTAGGAAATTTGGAATGTTCTGAAATTTTGTTTTCTTTTAAAAAAGCTGAGTGGACCATTTATTATCTAATAGTGTTTGACCTTCCGTACAAAACTGAACGGAATTCTCTAATGACAGCGGAAAGTCATCGTTAGCTTATTACAGTTTGGGGAGAAAAACAACATTACCCTCCACTGTGATACTACATCTCTTCCTCTGCCTCTGTGTCTGTGTGTGTGTGCAATTGAGTGTTAGAAGTAGCATTAAAGCGGCCTCTCAAGAAACGCGGCCAGCCCAAAACCGGAGATTAATGCCCGTAGAACATAACGAGCCCGAGGGAACGAACAAGCCAAGGAACGGTAGAAAAAGGAAAAAACCAGAAGCGAAAAATTACAGCCCCAAACCGCTCGGCCACAGCGCACAGTTAGTCAGGATGGCCGTTTCAGATGGCAGATCCCCATCTGAAGAAGCGGCAGAAGCCAACATCGCGGTGACCGAGAAAATTGCAAATGCGCGAATATTGCGCTGAATCTAATTGCGCTCCGAGCAAAACATAAAACTTCACTTTCGCGTAAGATGTGCTTCCGAAATTTTTGCCAGACACGGGGAAACATGCCGAAGGGAATCTGCTAGGGTGTAAGGCAAATAAGGGAACCGAGGGAGAAATTTTATGAAGCGCGTCCCAAAGTCCGAGAAGTTGTTGGACCGAAAGTTACCGAAGAAGTCACCCAATATGCCGGCCTGGCCCTTTTGCACGAGATGGCTTATCGGTGGAATGGGTGGGGGAGGGGGTTCTCGGCTCGACCGGAGTGTTTCTAATTTGTGTGCAAATGCTAAAGAGTTTTCCGCATGCCGAGAAATTCGTCCGAAAACAGAGCCACTGTCCAAGACGATTAAGCTTGGGATGGTACTGCCAAACGCTGTTATCAACAGTGTCGCGAAACATGCGACGATGGAAAGTGTGTCTCCCTGAAGGACGTTATCATCCACAATGTTTTGGGGGGTCGTTTTTGCTGGAAACGAACGTTTGAGTGTTGTGTCCCAAGAAGGGGAATGATGCTCGATTTGGTTGCCCCGTTGGTAGTGTACGTCACCAATTACCGGTAATCCGGACAGCGTTAGCTCTTGAAGCCATTAATCAAAATAGCTTTCTTGAGCGTGCGGAAGAATGTTCCACGGTTTGATGTTGCAACGTGAGCCTTAGTGGCAATAACGCGTCGGGGTGCATAAATTAATGCTCGTTTTGTGGGACATAGTTTCTTGTGTAGGTAGTTTGGAATTTGGAAGAAACATTTAGTTGGAAAATTTATTAACTTTCAAGGTAATTTTGCTTCTCTTATCGCTCTTTGTGGTGCAAATCGCCTTTCTAAATTTTGAATTTTAGGAAACCTTTTAAAAGCCTTAAAAAAATGAATCTTGCATACTTTATACGGAATACTTCCCAACGAGCTTCACACAAATTCGAGCTCTGGTTGATCCTTTGTGATGAACCCAGTAAGTCCATTTACAAAGCGCAAAAGCTTCATCAAAACCCATACCCGTAACAAGTACCACGTTCAACACAAATCTTTTGCCGCACAATAAATCTTATCCCAAAATTTCGTACGTTTCCATGCGGAAACGTAGCGCTTTTTCCTCGCGGCCGGCTTTTATAACCTCGCCCCGGACAATTGCAAGAATTTTCCCGCATTCAACCAAAATTCATCTATTTAAATCTCAATTCCGAAATGCCACACAATGGTGTGTATGTATGTGCACCACATGAAGGTATGGAAACTTTCCTAAAACCCAAATTTCAAACTTCCCCTCCCAAAAAGCCCGACCGAAGTACGGGGTAACATTCGATTTTACCCGCCGGTTGGAGACATTGAAATCAGAAGCTCGCTGCCAAAAACTCTGGCTGGTTGTCGCTGCCCCGGGGGGGGGGGGGGGGGGGGGGGAAATTCGAGTGCTGCCCGAAATCGATATCACATTTGCAATTGCTCAACCGATAAATTCGATACGGTTGCGGTACGCGGACCCGGGCTCTTGAAACCGGCAAAAAGGATCAGGAGCTGTTTAAATATCAATTTATTTTGCTTCACTCACTGTACACCAAAAGCGCTACAGCATCCCGTGCGCTATTTCTCGCACAAATTCCTCGGGGTAGGAAGTCTGTCTAACGATTGTTGATGCACGTACAATTGAGGCCGGAAGTGGTTTCAGCTGTCAAACAGGCAGCTAACAATGTTTGAAGCGGTTGATTTACCTTTTTTTTCTCTCGCATTGTTGTGTTTGTCGCAGAATGGAGAGCTTAAGGGAAATTATTTCCTTCACAACAAATGCTTCCAAAATGTGTGTGTGAGGTTGAAGTTATGTTAAATGTTAATTTTGAGACACATTTTCCGATTAATGAATTGTAAAAGTACTTTAATCTGTTTCTTTGAATGTCGTTATTCAATTCACCAAAAAGGAATTTTGTTATTTTTGAATTGTTATTTGTGATAACTTTCCTTTATATTCGATGGGAAAATTGCATACTTCTTGTCGGCGGGAATGTTACAAATAAATGGACCAACTGCTGCATAAAAAGAAAAACAAATTCATTTTTCTTTCCGTTCAACGGTTGTATCATAATTTAAATTTACTTTATGCATTACAACTTCACACAAACAGCACCGTCCCGGCCATAATTCACTACCGTCATCCAAACATATCCATTTGTGCTAAAGTGCATTGCAAAACTACCCATTACGTTAGGAGACGATGAAGGGTACGAGTCTATAAATAATAAAACTTTTAACAACAGTAGCACAGTACACACCAACCAGCCAACCTGGGTACCCACTTGTTGTCAACGCACACGGCAAAGGTGTCCACAGCAACAAGATCACTTGCTCATTCGTAGAAACAATACACCCAGGCAACGAACGAAGGTTAGCAAAGTTGACCGAAACTTTACTCCACACAAAACCGGAAGGAAAATCTCAAACCTTTCCCCACACATTTGTCCCCCTTCTAACGTGTGACCCATCTGTGTGGATTAGTTATCACAAAACCGAGATGATGTTGCAAAAGTGAACAACACACGCAACGCCAACTGCAGGGAGCTTTTCGGGCTCGTTGGGTGAAATATTTATCGAACACAATAAAACCCGAGACAACTTCACTCAAGGGCCTGTCTCGAATTGGCAGCAGGTTCGGATGGGTTGGGCAGCCTTTTGAATTAAGGACGAACTTGACACGATTACCAGGCCGGTATCCTTGTACGGGCTGTTCCGTAAGGACAACCGAGTAGTTCGGAAAGTTCACCACCCGGGTCCGGATGGAAAGTTTGTAATTTTGGTTCAACCGGGCTCTAAACTCCATGCCCCTTTAGTTTCTCAGGTGTTTGGGTGTTTGTGGTCGAGTGGTTAGTGGGATTCGGTAAAAAGGGAGATTGAACAATGGATATTCTTCCCCGTTGCGGTACCAAGGGTGTAAGGGTGTGTGTGTGTATATACGTTAGGTAAATATTTTGTCACTTACATCCACTAGAAGCCGATCGTTCGCCTATTGTTTGCGTTGGGCGCACTCAATTGGAATGGGAATGTTTTCGTAAACTTTGCCAAATCTGCTTTCCTTTCCCTGTGCTGAGTGGTGTGTGCTTTCTCGCTGAGATATAATAGGACAATTTTCGTTCACTTCATTTGCTTCACTTATTATTCAACGATCGTTATTTTCGCTCATACTCTCCCACTCCCCCGATTAGTACACAATTTTACAACATTACACACAGCCACAAAAGACACAAACACACATGGAACGATAATGCTGAGCTTCCTTAATTTGCACTTGAAATCATTGGATCACGCCAAGGGTATCGGAAATGGAAATTTGCTTTCACATCTAATTTTAAAGGGCAGCACAAGGCCAACCGCTCCTTTTCGCTTCACAGATGCACCCCGCCTGGCACGTTTCTGGCACGGCGTTGTTTGGAAATCCGGAAAGCATCATCACACACATTCACACTCCAATCTTCGTACCTTCCTTCTTCTCTTCATCTCTCTCTCTCTTTGGGGCACTAATGGCACAATTAATTATCCCGCTTCTTACTGCTGACGATGCTTGTCGATGCTGTCTCAGCGTGTCTCATCTTCCTGTATGTGTGTGAGTTTTTTTTTCATTCTGCCACACAAGGATCAGGATGCTTGGGCAGGCGTGCGTTAGGAATGGGAAGGATAAGGAAATTCACGGGATAAATTTGGCGACTTTAACGGGTGCTCGTTAAGCAGTGCTTTACGGGGGGGGTTGGGAGCCAACCAACCAGACCCGCTAAAGGAAAGTGTGGAGCGAATGATAAAATAAGCACAACAAATTAACGACCACTCATAACGATCGTAGAAACTTTGCACCGTAATGTGGTTTTTGTTGGGGGTTTAATGGGAAAATTGATACTGACGATTTTTACCCTCCGGATTGGGTGGATTATCCGAAAGGCGTGTAACACCAAGTGATACAATTTGCATTAGCAAGCAATGCTGGGTTGTTATCATTCACATAAATTAGATCATTTTTAAACGAAACGTTTACATTTGGATTTTATTTATTTACTACGGTTTTGTTCACGGTTGTTCACTATCACAACAAATAACAGCTGATTCGTTCGGTTGCAACCAAACATCCAAGGACACACTGGGGCAGTATTTTAGTTAGATTTATGAATTATTTTTTTATGACACTATTATCATTTACTATTTCTACTTATCATTACACAATATTTTCATTTTTTATAACCTCGAGTTTTAAAATTGATTACTTCTTCCTTTACTATTTACCTTTAAAACACTCGAATAACACTCGAACACTTTTGCGATTTACAAGCAAACCGAATCGAACTTGTGGACAAACAATTCAAATCCCAAACTGTCACTCACGCACGGACGCAATGCAATGCGCGCCCATCCGCGTACGCGTACCTACGTTAACAGAAATAGGCATCTATAGGCCCACAAAAACCGCCGTTCTTTCAACTTCACACTGGACACGCATCAGTTACACACGTTACGCCGTGTATGTGTGCGCGTCACAATCATCATCATCATCCCGTGATGTGGGTGTATCGATTGCACTTGCTTTTGCTGCGTGTCTATTCCACAGGCGACCAACGCGACAACCAGACTGAAGCGTTCAGCTCAAACAGTGGCCCTCGAGAGCGCTAGTATGCTTTCGTTATGCTTCGTTCGCCCTTTCCGTTCGGGTGTGTTGGGCTTTTTTGTTCGTTTCATCCGCTTGCTCGACGGTGCCATATTTATCTCATGTTGGGCTGCCTCACATTCTACGTTCTGTGAGCTGAGAATGTCAGTCCGATAGTGAGTGAACGTGATTTCACGAAATACGTATATGCAGTGCGTGAGAGAAACGGTGGAACGTGTGTGAGAGAGAGAGCGGGTGGGAGAGACTTTACCGAAAAGTGATGCACCGAAAATGCAGCATAAAACCTCGGTCGTGAGATGTGAGCGAACTTTTGTGGTTTTGCGTGACGAACACAACGGAACAAAGGGGAAAAAAGCATACAGCACGAGCTCAAGCATGTGTAACGAATCACAACGGAATGAAACTTCATCTTCTCAACCGTGACGAAGATGAGCGAGGGTTGCATTAGCGAATATTGAAACATCCAAAAACACGCACTCACAATCCCAATAATTAGGAAGAAATGTAGTGGTGATGAGATATTCATGCATTGCATTGAAATTACTAACAAGCAGCTAAAATAACAAACCGGCCAAAAAAAAACCATAAACAATCCATTCACTTTCCACCCGCCCCATGTGAGAAAAAGGTGAATTTAAGGGGATGAAATGAACCGAACTGCGAAGTGAATGAACTTCATCTCATGCTCACGAGCCCTTTCATTTATTGCGTACCGCTCTCATCTCACTTCGCATCTCACCCGGTGAGAGCTGAGCTGAAGCGAGCGAGAACGCGCATTTGTTTTCGTCTGGTTTATGTTCGCTCCGAAATTCACTTTCGTTACGGTTGCTCGCCCATGTGCCCGTTTTTCGATGACTGACTGCAGATTCGTTACACTAGCCTTTTCGGTGGGGTTAACAGCTGAGTCGCACGGGGAGTATTGGGGGAGTTGTTTTTTTTGGGAACGTTAGGAACAACCAAAAGGAGAGTCGCGCGAAAAGGGAGGAAAGGTTTCCCCTTCCGCGACCGGGAGGCTTTTTATTCAACCGCGTGTTTTACCGCTCACCGAAGCGTCGTGCCCTATTGTTCGATCTTTACAATATGCTAGCCAGCCCCAAAGCTTTGGCAAAAGGAAGCCGTGTGACGGGACGCGATAGGAAAGGTACGCGACAAGGTGAAGGTGATACAGATGAGGGACGTATAAAAACACAGCATGGCACCGTTCGAAAGGCGTAACTAAACCGTGCAAGCCACACCGTTCCATGACGTTACGTTTTACAGTCAATGGCCCCAACCGGTTGCCAGCTTGACCGTTGTCGTCGTCGTCGTCGTGGGACCCCCTACCGGTGGACGTTTACTTTTTTGCGAAAGAGGGAAAAAAAATCTGTCCGACCAGATTGAGCCCTTTGCATGGTACGAAGCGATCAGAAAATGGAATGTCCATTGTGTGGCGGGCTCTGTAGCAATGACTGCAAATTCCGCAGCTTCGATATTGACCGTAGGTCATTCGATCACCAAATGTAGGCACGAGTAGTGTGAAGTTTTTTTTTTTGTTGCAGTTCTTCATCTAATAAATTGGATCGCCTTCCCAATGGTCGGCGAAAGACGAATATAAACCAACTGTATTGAACGGTGCTTAACAAACGCCGTACGAAAGATGACAACGAAATTTACTTTCCCGGACGGTCCGGAAATGGAGTTGACCGGAACAGCGCTTGATGACGCATCGTAACGTTAGCATGTAATGCATCGCGTCACCAGCATTGGCAGTGCAACCGAAACAATGGGCCCATTTCGGAGTTTTCGGAGTGCTCTTAACCAACGTTGTTGTGCTGAACATTACGCCCGGTTTCCTCCCGGCCACACATAAATGATTGGCTTTTGTTTTTTTCCATCAACTTATGTTTATTTATACCGAAAGGGGGTGTACAAATGTTACTGTTTGCTTGTTTGGGGGCTAGCAAATGGTTATGCTAAGTGTGACATAGCAGCCTTCCAGATGGATGGACATCAAAAACATTTAACATTTCGTTTGGTATAATGATGGATGGATTTTGATGCTGATGCTTTTATTACATAAATGAAAAATTCTGCTAAACAAATATCAAAGTAAATTAAATATTAAGTCATAGATTAGAAACAACTTTAAATTACAAATGCTACAAGGTTTTGCAGCTCTTAGTAATTAATTAGGGCTCTTAATTATTAAAGGGCTCTGAAAGGGCTCTTAACTATTACAAGGTTTTGGGGCTCTCTCTCTCTCTCTCGGTCTCTGTTAACAAATTAAAAAAAACCCAAAAATCGTTAAATTTAGACATGATCATGTACTTTTCAACAAATCTTTCGAATCCGATCAGTAGTTTGTTGGTGTCCCCTGCGTTAATCTGCAGGCTTCTGGGAAGATTCATTGCGCTGGTCATGGTTTCTTTTCAGGGGGGGCAGAACCTTCAAATGGCAAGCATCCCACAGCATTGAGACTTAATGCGATAATGCAAATTAAACATCTCGCCCATATAACCGGGTGATGCAATAAAGGTAATACAAAATACAAGGCGCTGAGAAAAGCAGCACCCAGCAGTAGTAATCACCAACCGGTTGACCGGATTTGGTGACCATATTTCGGATGGCAATTAGCAGTAATTCATCGTTGCTTGCCATCGTCTTCATCGTAATCTTCGTCGTCGTGGTTTGCTGTTCGGCGATACTGGTTGGTCAAGCGACGTAACACAGGCGACGGCACATTGATCATGACCGTGGCCGTAAATCATTCGCGAAGTGAATCATGTCCGTAAGAGCGCGCTCCGGATCTGTCCCGGTGTCAAATTTCATGGGATAATCTTTGCGGCCCGGGTATCACATTCCGGTTCGTAGCGTTCGTTCGGACCGTTGCACGGCAAACAATACCCCGTGCATTGAGATGGTTTGCAATGGTGCGTACCGGACCCGATGGGCCGGTGAAAGAATTTTGTTCACCGAACGCTTTACACGATGTTGGTTTGATCTTTTGTGAAGATGCCCTCCTAGGAGCGTGAGTCGGACAAGTAGTTGGTGTATGACCTCCACCAGCGAATGACCTTCCCACGGGGTAATCTGAAACCAGCAATGTCATCGGTATCGCGTTTACAATAGTTTTGTCCCCACAACAAAGGCGAACAAGCGCGGTAAGACTGTTGTGCATTGTGGTTGCGTCTGCAAGTAATGCACCTTTATAACCGGTCATACCGGACAGAGCCGTTTTGAGGAAGCAGGAAAAACAACTCTAAAAGGGAAGAGAAATACATGAAAGAGCAAAACACATGACAAACAGGAAACAAATGTGGAACTGGCATAGGTTAAATCCCAATGAAATACGATTTCAAAGTTTGACAAGTTTTCAAAATATTGTCCTCTGTTTGTATGTCTTTTATGATAAACATAAAAGAAATATTCTTGATACCAAAGTTATTTCAAAATACTTATTTTCGTTATGCCAAATAAACTTTTATTTGCTTTCAACTATTAAATGGACTTTCACTTAAACATTACTTTACAATCAATCTGCTTGATCTTTAATTTGTTCTCTCATGGTAATTTCCTCTATAATCTGCTTCTTAAAATTAATTCCATCGTAAAATTAGTTTGTCCAAAGAGATAACTTTTATTTTTAAACTAATGTTATAGCTAATAATGTTACGTGTAGTGTTGGGTCAAGAGCGAAAGAGGTACCTCAATCGCTCCGCTCATCATATTGTGCGCGCTCCCGTACAGCCCACGCGAAAAAGAGGTAGCTCCGTACGCGATTTTAAATGTGATATATTTTAATGCGAATTTGTTGCAATAAGTTTCTCTTTACTCAAATAATATTTTAAATTTAAAAAATATATAAAAAATAACAAAAAAATAAAAAAAAATTCAACTCAAAAATTTCATAAGGCTTACCCGTTACGTTTTTTTTTTTGAGAAATTTTGCAAAAAAAAATGAAATTGATTTATTTTAATGCCAATTGGTTGAAAACAGTTTGTTTTCAATCAAATAATGCTTTAAATAAAAAACAGAATAAAAAATTATAAAAAAATTAAAAAAATATAAAAAATAGAAAATTTCATAAAGCTCATTTTTGCGCCAAGTTTTAGCTATAACTCGGTAGGTATCCAACGAATCGCCAATCTTTAACCTGTGGTCGATAGATGGCATCAATGGCTACATTTTCTTCTTGGACGACCATGCCCTCAGATGTCTGTCCCAGAAGGTATTCGAGGAACCAAGTTCCATACCCTGTTTGAGAAAATGTAAAATTTGCCTCATTTTTCTGCAATTCAGCAAAATTTTTAAATGTGATATATTTTATTGCGAATTTGTTGCAATATGTTTGTCTTCACTCAAATATTGCTTTGATTTAAAAAAAGAATAAAAAATCAGAAAATATTTCAACAAAATTTTCCACTCGAAAATTTCATAAGGCTTACCCCTTACGTTTTATTTGGGAAATTTTGCAAAAAAAAATTAAATTAATTTTTTTTTAATGCCAATTGCTTGCAATAAGTTTCTTTTCACTCAAATAATGTTTTAAACAAAAAAAAGAATAAAAAATTATAAAAAAATTAAAAAATAATAAAAATTTGAAAATTTCATAAGGCTCATTTTTGCACCAAATTTTGCCTATAACTCGGTCGGTATACAACGAATCGCCAATTCTATTAATCTGTGGTCGATAGATGGCACCAATGGCTACATTTTCTTTTTGGACGGCCATGCCCTCAGATGTCTGTGCCAGAAGTTATTCGAGGAACCATGTTCCTTACCCTGTTTGAGAAAATGTAAAATTTTCCTCATTTTTGAACAATTTAGCAAAATGTATAAAGTTGATATATTTTAATGCGAATTTGTTGCAATAAGTTTCTTTTCACTCAAATAATGCTTTGAAAGAAGAAAAGAATAAAAAATAACTAAAAAAAAAAAAACTCGAAAATTTCATAAGGCTTACCCCTTGCCATTTTTTTGAGCAATTTCGCAAAATTTAAAAATCTGTTTTATTTTAATGCGAAATTGTTGCAATAAGTTTCTTTTCACTCAAATAATGCTTTAAAAGAAGAAAAGAATAAAAAACAAAAAAATAAATATTAAAATTCAAAAAAATTTAAAATTTCCTAAGGCTATAGCTAGTGGGTCAAGAGCGAAAGAGGTATTTCAATCGCTACGCTCATCTTATTGTGCGCTCCCGCACAGCTCACGGGAAAAGAGGTAGCTGTATCGCAGGAATCGCTCCAGCGTGCAGCGCTCCTTGTTGTGCGAAATTTCGCTCCTGGGAGCGCATCGCACAATCGCTCCTGTGTGCAGCGCTCCGTGTGGAGCTACCTCAAGCGCACCGCACACTTTAGAGAGCGAGAGCGGTGCGCTTCGCTCTTGCAAAAGAGCTACTTGACCCAACACTAGTTACGTGTAATAAGCTGTGTAATTAATTAAAGTCACTCTGAAATATAAATAAATAATTTAATTACATTACTCAAATTTATTCAAATCAACCCGTGTTCAATGTATTTGGTTACTGTGCAACATTATGCAACTGAGTGCGACTCTTTTCTCTTAAAAAGAAAAGATTAAAAAACCTCTGCTCAAAAGCATTGTCGAAGCAGTTTATTTCGTCATTGTTTCAGCACCTCCAACAATTCCAACGGAACATCCAAATGAAAGCGCACACCAAAACATATAAAACAGCGTCCCCGCGCTTACGCTTGGCCACTCCAATTTAAATCTCACTTTTCAGGCATGCCCTTATAGTGAAAAGAATTGACATGCAATGTATTACCAGCGACACTACACACAAATCCCCCAACCCCAAAAAAAACATAGCAAAATACTGAACGTCTGTGAGAATGATGGTTTCTTCAGTGCCAGTCGTTGTCGCCCGGAAGTCGTCGCTATTTCGAACGTGTCAGTTTCACTGCCATCTTCATCCGGGCGGCGTACATATAATCGCGATTGTAAAAACAAAACACAAACTCCACCTTCCTGTCCAACCATTTTCCTGTCTTCATTCACCCCAAAAATTGAAAGAGACCAAGAAAAGAAATACCCATCGCTTATCTACGCCACTTCGGCACAGTTGGAACTCGACCGCAGCAAAGGAAACGTTACATTCCATTCCTTTTCCTTTTACGTTCCTTTTACCAGAAAGACACAAAACACACGCCATACACAATGCGAAAACAATCCTTCTTCCTGCTTCAATCATGGGCCCAGCATCGGCCAGACGTCTCCCCATCTCCCAGCCAAGGGGTCACCGAATGGAAGCAACCCCACAATCAGGCGCCTTTCAACGCTATTTGTGCAAAGAAATGTCGCACTGGGATGGGTTTTACATTTCCGGAACACACAGTCACAGTGCGAGTGGTTTACATAAAAATTGCTATGCTTTACAATCGTGTCTTTTCTTTTATTGTTTCGCAATAGTACAACTCCGGCACTGGGTCGTTCATCTGCAGATGGAAACATCCGAACGCTCGTACATCAGTGACGGCGGTCGGAATTCCAAGGTAGCAACTGATCCATCCGCAGCATTCGTTATCAAAAAAGTGCTTACAAATTGATGGGAGCAAAACTGTACGGAAACAGGGACAAAAAAATGGTTCGGAGAGACACACATTCAATCATATCATGACAATTTACTATCATGCTGATTACCATGATTGATTCAATTCGAAATGTTCAATAATTAACTATTGTTTCAGTGTTGCATGTCAACACGCTTGTATGTCAAGCACTTCAGTGACCTGATTTCCTTTTCCGATCCTTGTACCGGAAGGATTATTTTACCAAACAGGAAACATTATACTCTCTCTCTCTCTCTATCTATCTCTCTCTCTTTCTCTTTCTCTCTGTTTCAGTCTTTACCTCGTTTGTTAACCATCATGATCGATGTCAAGTCAATATTGTCGCTAGCAGCATGTCCTTAGCCCTCATTCCTCATCGTTTAAACCTACAAATGGTTTCACATACAAGGAACGTATCCTTCCCGCAAACAAAAAAGTTCTGATCCCGTCTGGTTGGCAGCGAAAATCGGATTCGACAGCTATTCGGGTTTCGTTAGAGTTTTGTGTTGTTTGCGGTACGGCGCCTCATTATAACTAACCTCGCCCTAGCATTAAGACCACCAAAAAGCACGCGTCAACAGCGGGTGAGCTGTGAGTTGTTCGGATGCCTTTCCCAAAATCCTCACCCATTCCGTCCGCTTCTACCTGTGCACCAGAGGGTTGACCTCGAGCGATACAATCCTGCATACCGTTATCCTGCGGTGTAATCTTTTCCAATATTTGTCCCTAACAGTAAGTATGTTTGTGTCTGGCCGTCCTAAACGTCAACAACCATAAACATAAACAACCTGCCATCACCTTTTACCCCGGCTTCTTGCCACATGACACACATGTGTGTGTGTGTTTAAGCGTCATAAGTTGTTGTCCTGGGATTGACCTGGTTGGATGGTTGGGATGGAAGGTATTTCTACCCAACAAAGGAAGATAGGTTTACTCGAGCGACGACAGTGTTTGTCCTGCCTCTGTCCCGTCTCACAAGTACACGCCGATGACGATGACGACGACGAAGGCGACGACGTCGTCGGGAGGCCTAAGATCTAATCTACCAAATGTTGTCTCCCACGTCAGGTAAAATCAGTAGCTAATTACTTGACGGTCGGTTCACGATGCGGATGGCGCCCATCACCTGTGTCTGCCGTGTGAGAATGTGTTGTCACAGAAACCGCACGTACGGAGCCACGTCGGAATGTATCTCGCACAGCGCAGGAAAGTCAATCGATGTCGTTAAGCTTCTCGCGAGGTTGGTTTCCTGGTGTCTCGATGGTAACATTCGGATTAGATAAAGATGATGCAGCGAGACGAAAGTCACAAATAAAACCTATATACCACTGTAAACTGTTTAGGCACATTCATTTAGAACGTAAAGTTTTATTGCACGAAATTTGTTGAGTTTTGAGATGAAGGACTGTTTGATTGTTTTCAACCTGTTTGATACAAATCTTTACAGAGTATAGTTAGCAATAAAAAAGAGAACAATCTTTTACTGTCCTTGATTGAATAAAGGTAGTTTTTTTAACAAAAGGAAGAAAAGGATTGCTTCTAGCTCCACTGTTAAAACAAGTCTGACTTGTTTGACTTATAGACATCAAACGTTTACCTATTATTTACATTTTGTGTTTAAAAATGCTTTATTACATCAGAAATTAATCTTATCAAGCCAAACATCAAGCACAATATCACATTTTAATCCGTTCCACGTAAGTTAGAAACACGTACTTATATGAAACAATTTAAACCATTATATTGAATTAAAAAATAACGACTTCAATTAACTGAACCAACAGCAGTAATTTTGTGTATTTTGTTCACTTAAACTATTCCAAAAAATTGTCCGTTTTGAATTGTTATCTTTCGATCAATACGATGAAATAAATAACCAATTTTCTGGTTATTACCATTGAAAGTTGGGTGCGTATTAAACGCACCAATGGTTTGGAAAAAGCAAAACATTTCGGAGAAAAACATCTAATAACAACAGGCAGTATTACTTTGAATAGGTTTAATATTATTAATGTAAAAAAAGTATTACAAAACCACGCACAATTTATAGTTTTAATTGACCAAAATATTTCATTACTATCAATTAATTTTCTCTGTTGATTAAGAACGAATCATTACTTTTAATGCATTTCAAAGCAAATCTTCCAAAGCCAACAATTAAATGCGCATTTCAACTCTATTTATCTTTAATTACCTTCCAAAAATTTGCTCCCCTATTATCAGTCCGTTCTGAAAAAATAATAATTTTAGGCATTTAAATTACACTTACACTCGGTAGCCCGATGTAACCTTATCAGCATCCACTAATCATAACAGTGACAGCTATAAATTCACCGTTCAGCAGCACCGTTGCAGTGTGATTGTTTGTCGTTTGCGTTGCAGGTATCGGATACCTAACCTAGGCCTGGAAATGTTTAAACAGTGTGCTTTGCTAGTGCTGTTGGTGCAGCTGATCGATTCGGTAGGTTTAGAGGATTTTCATTTTATCGTTGCGCGCTGTGGATAAGCAATGTTTTGCATTTATTCTTCCAACCTCTAGTCGGTCGCTGTGGTGAGATTTGAGAATCTCAAGTACGAGCTGAACAAGGACTACATGCATGGTAACATATTCATCAAAAGCCAGAACGACAAGTACGCGTTCGGTGCCGACGTCGAGATGACGAAGAAAGTGGAGGGCAGCGTCATCGTGAGTGGTTGGCTTATTTAAGCAAAGATGGTCCGATCGGATATTGGAGTAATAAGTTGTTTTTTTCTGTTCTCCTTCTTGTAGATAACTCCACATCTCCAGCATTTGATAAAGGGCGAGTACCACACGATGGTGAACATCGATCTCGACACCTGTAAGGTTGATCCGGTAATGTCGGAAAATCCGATCGTACGCACAATTGCGAAGGAATCAACCAAGTTCATCAATTTCTCCCTCATGTGTCCTTACAATCCGGTAAGCATGACGCTCGATAGCACTGATAGGTTCGGAGAGTTCTAGTCAGCTTATTTTCCTCCTCTTTTGCATGTTTTGCACTTCCCAGGGACGGTATTTGTTGAACGATTTTACACTCGATTCGGAAAGCCCACTGCTGAAGTTGATTCCGAACGGCAAATACAAGTTGGAACTGAAGGCGACCCATTATCCGACACCGGACGCAACACCGATCATGTTGTTCGGGTACTCGATTGATTTCGAGCTGTTCGCTGCCACCAGCTAAATGGGAGGTTTTTCTTTTTGAAGATGATCCAAACCGATACTTCATTCACGGCTAAAGCAATGTATGTTTTGCGTTTGTCCTTAAACAAACTTTATCCCCAATAAATCCATTTTGCAAATGTGTAACAGAACAAATATTGTATTCTCAACATGATTTTTCTTTCCATTTCTATTTACACAAAAGGAAGTGAAAAACAATTAAATAAACCGCTTCCCAAATTTAAGCTGATTTATTGTTCCACCCAAGAGGGTGTGAAAAGTTTCCATTTTAATTGAAATTCGTTTCAACCTGTAGAGTGTATGCCTCATTTATCGTACAGCCGATTTAGTTCCGCGATTGGTCAAAATTATTAATGGAACTAACTTTTGCACCGACAACCACACTTCAAGTGAAGAATAAGCCTATTGAGAAATTTCCAAATAAAAACACACCCGACACCTTATCATCATTGACGATTATCGTTTCATCAGTAGTAGACGCACCACTTGGAAACCTTCTTCTTTCCCCGCCGGGATATCCCCAAAAACCATAATTGAAAGCTAGCGAATTCGATCCCTTTTTTCTGAGGATGAGGAAGGTGGAGAAGTTTTCCCGAAAGCTTGGCGAACAATGTAAAGGGAAATTGTGGCATTTCCACCACCATCATCATCGTCATCATGCCACCAGAAACCAGAAAAAGCGTTCCGACTGGCTGCTCTTTAATCAGCAGTCAAACGAACTTTTTCCGTCCCCTGGTGCCGTTAATTACCCTGCTAAAAACCATCAATCATAAAGTGGTGTGTAAGCGCACTATGGCCGTTCGCTACAAGGATTCAAACACATCCGACACCCAGCGTTTATGGGAAGGACGCCCGGGTTGGCATGGTTTTGGGGATTGGGGCTGGATGTTGTAAAGTTATGATAAATAATCCAAGGGTTTGAATAATTGATTACATCGTAAGAACGACGGACAGATAGCATTAAAGTCGAGGAAAAAAATCAATTCAATGCAGCAGATAAGACACTTTTAGATGCTTGCTCCAATACATTAACACATGTGCCCATGATGAACATCTCGGTAAGGATTGCCGAAGTGCTTTAAAGTTTTTTTTTTTGTAGTTTAATCATCAATCAACGTTAATCTAGTTTACTTAATCGAGTAGACGTACGGTATTATTTATTATTAATTTTATGCAAAAAAAAGACGGAAATCCATAGTTTCATGAGTATTAAATAACTTTTAGTGCAAACTGTCACCAAAGGGTGGAAAATTTTATATAAGTTAAAATATTTCTCATATGAAAAAACCCGAACATTCGAGCATGAAAACCAAAGCGGACATATTTCACAACCGGTGACACTATTGCCATTCCAACGTAATTGAAGAAAATATATTAGTACCATTCCTTTCTTCGCCAGTTACAGCATTTCTTACAGCTACAAAAGAAATAATCTTTAACTGTATACCAGCGCAGAACGAAACGCTCTTCTTGCGCACCGTTCGTCGAATTGTTCGTTTCATAGAAATAATAAATCAATCGCAACTCTTTCGCAATCGTTATTCTTCCCTCCTAAATCCCATAGCCATAAAGGGCCATAAAGTGAAAAATGGTAAGCGTCGGTAGCTGGTAGTTGGTCATTAGCTTTTGGTTTGTTATTTCCTCCCCACAACCGCATCCTTGTACAAGTTTAAAGTTTTTAAAACCACGAAAGAAATGTAGAAAGGTGCTTTTCTTTCGGGCGAGCGAACAAGTTATGCTTCCTTGCGTCCATTGGTAACCGATTCCATCCAGTTTGATTTGCACTGCCGGAAATTATCCACCATCCTGTCGGTTCGATTTCACGCTCAGCAACAAATTGTTGTCACAAAACCCGTCAACCGTCGGTAGGGAATGGTCTCGTGGCTTCGGGTCATTGAAAGTGTACACAACGAAAAACCATGTACAGAGTACAATGTTTAATGAAAATAAATTTATCACCACACCGAAAAACACCACCCAGCAGTAACGCAAAACCAATATGATTGTATTATTTCCTGTAGTAGCATTGGAAAAAGCACCCGATAGAAATGGTTAGAAATAAGCGAAGGAAAGGGTAGTAACGACACCAGGCGGGAGACAATCATTATGGTTTTGTAAATTTATTACATCATCCATCCGAAAAGGCACCGACCAAAAAACGTGGCCGATTTCACTCGGAAAGGATAATAAATAAGGATAATTTCTTTCATAAATAATTGAAATCCAAGTACACGGTCACCGGTCTGCATCCGCCCCACCGGTTCCGCATTCACCATATGGTTGAATGTGTTCTCCCTTTACGCAGCCAGTCAGAACGATCCGCAGAAGTTCGCTTTTCCCGGGGGGAAAAGTTTCGATGGTGTCCGGAACCATGTCAACGCATCGTTTGAAAGCGCGTTGCGAACTTAAGCCATTACTCCACGTCGGACGGTCTTTGTAAAAAGTGACGGGCATTAGGAAAACACGCTTCCCTACGGAGACATCGTAATCAGCACTATGGGACTAAGTGTTTGTGTTGGGTACGTATTGCTATATTTATGTGTTTTAAGTGAAGTGATAGGAATTTAAAAACTAAATTGTGCGAAAGTTCAAAGTATACAATAGTTACCTGTTTTTACTTTAAAATATGCTACCTTATTGTAGTTGAAGAAATTTTTATAAAATATTTTTATTAAATGAAACAGAAATAAACTTATATATTTGCTTACAACTGCGAGTAAAAAAGGGAGGAAAATATCACATGGTAACACAGGTTACAATGAACATTTAAAACGTAATGATAGTCAAATTAATAAATTACAGTATCATTGCAAACAAATTTCATATAGTTTGCTTAAAATATCAAAGTATTCTTGTAAGCAAATTATAAATATAGCCTTATAAATACACTTTAAAAGATTTGTTAACAATTTTCTGGATAACTCTGTTCCAAATTTCTCTTGTTTAAAGATTCTAACTCGTTTTGATGATCCATTTTGCCATGTTTTCAAAAAGGGCAAGTTTTATTTTAGGGGCGTCTGTTCCACACGATAGGAGGGGTATAAAATCCCATCCAGAGCATCCGGCCGTAGCGAGCACTGATTCTCCAGCTACGTGAAAAAAAAGTCTTGTTACGATCTGGCTGTTCTTCAGAGACAAAAAAGGGCTATTTATCACGTGCAGGAATTCAACATACATTTAGTGGATATAACAGGAGGCTAAGTAAATGGTGGGATCTGCTAGAAATTATTTATTCTGAGCTCCCAAAGCTCTACGCACCCATTACACTAACCTTAAGTAAATGTCTGCTTACAAAAATAGATGAATATATCTTGTAGGAAAAATAATTGTAATACCTAATTGTAATACCCAAAAATAAGATCAAGTTCCAAAAAATAGATCCAGTTCAATATGATAAATATCCATCACCTACCTCAGCACTTATAAATGTATATAAGGGTACAATTCTTTTCACGTAATCACGATTGACCTGGTCTTAGCTTTGATTAGTATTTTATGATTCTCTTTCATAAGTTACGCAAAACATCGTACAGTTTATGGACTTGCGTTGGCAAAAACTAAATTAAAGAAATTGTCTGTTACTTACTTCGTTCTGACCCACCGTGCCATAACAATGAGCCTCAATTAAGCATTTACATTGAGTGCATGCCGTCCACAAAGATTCAGCTGACACACAGGAGAGGTGTTAAAGCATCCAGGCATCCACCCATTACCCCCCCCCCCCCCCCCCCCCCCAATCGGGTCCATCGCTGGAGCGATGGATCATGCTTAGCCTAGCTTCCGACTCATCGGCCTGTGGAAAAGCAATCTGTCCTTATACCACGGGTACACGCCGATGGTATTGGCTTCTGTGTTCTGTCCCTTCGACTACCTTACCCACTCGGAAGCGGAAGCAACTATCGAGAAAACAACCGTGCTGAAGAGGCGGTATGATTTATTTATGACACATTCCCCTTAGTCACAATATCTTCCGTCCGCTGCTCTTGTCTTGACACACTGGTTCCCTGCTCAATTTCCAATGGAGCTGTACGATCCCACGCCAAAAAGGCTTTCTTTTCCCGTCCGTGCCCGACGCGTGGGACAGCTTGATCAGAAACGAGCTTGAGGCCAAGTGCACCAAGTGGATAGCAAAAGAAGAAGAAAAAAACAGAGTGTTAAACATTCCGAAGATTTTATGATGATTGATGAGCCAATTCCGCATAATTGAATTGAAGGAAAAACTTTCACCCCAAAGTAACTGTGCCCGCGTCTGTCCCGCCAGCTCGTCCTTGTAGGTGTGGGGCTGCTCACTCTTGATTTCTGTACCGTTTTCCTCTCACTATGCTGTGTCTGTGTGTGTGTAAATCCCTTTTATCCACTCGACCAAAGAAGTGGTAACGCACGATGAACCGAACGGTTGTAACGTCGTCGTCGTCGTGTCTTGACGGTCAGGCTGGAAGAAAGTTTTATTGCGACACTCTGAATAGGCGAACGGCGGACGGCGGGTGTTCGAATGGTCGGCACATTGGAAAGGACACTCGACCGGGACACCGTGCAATGCGAAACAATAAAAACAGAGGCCCCCAGTGGGCGACGGAGGTGGGCAAAACCGAACCGAATGAATCGGAAAGTAGGCAGTATATCAGGGAAAATGACAAATTGCTTAGATGACCGGAAGGAAAGGAACCTCGTCTATTCAGAGTTCTGCTTCTACGGCTCTGGTGAGGGAGTATGAAGGGAGTGGGAGAGGTGACCGAGGGTATTTTTTATATGTACAACAGTTTCTACTGACGAAGACTCCATTCCATCCCCGTCTGTAGTTGGCTTGAAGTAGCCCAAGTCACTTCAACCTTACGTGAGTCGTCGCTCCTACTTGACTGATGGATGGGAATTAGGCCTACAGCATGGAAAACTGAACACATGTGGTACGTGTGCTGAGGACACAAACAAATCCCTTACCAAATGGGAAATTATGGCCCTTGAGGAACTGGCTGGCACATAGGAGCGGTGCTGAAATTAGCTTCTTCTGCAAACATAGTGCCGTTTTGATTTGTCGTCGTACATGTCAGCTTCATGTTTTGCCGTCAGTAAGTCACAGCACACCGGCGTTGGGCGTTGATCCAAAAACGGCTGATGAGGAGGACGCAACAACGGTCGAAGGACGAAGGTTTCGTATGTCGTGCAGCCAACTAACGCGATCGTTGCATAATTAATTGTCGCATGTGTAATTGAAGCATTTGAGAGTGTGTGTATGTGTGTGTGGCCGTGATTTTTGACCAAATGCCGTCAAGTCTGAATTTGCGATACGATTTACTGTAATGGCATGGAGTAGCATCTGCGGACAGTTTGAAGGCTACGTGTGACGTTATACATGGCAGCGCTTGTATGTAATACACGCATACGCCTAGCGGTGTGTTGTGTGCCTATGCGCGAAGGAATGCTTCCATTTTTTATTACATGGTGTTCGTCGCGTGCCACTAATAGCGTGTTTAATAACATTATCAACAGAAGGAATACTTTGCAGCCAATAATCAAGTAATAAAATGCTACATAAAATGGAACAATCTTAACAAACGGATTGTGTTAACGTTTGTAATGAAGATTAGCATGATTTGGCTGCCAATCATACTTACAGCAAGGATGGACAATAATTGAGGAATAAAAAGAATTAAACCATAATTGGAGGATTTTGTTTATAAGAAGTAAATAAAAAAATGATAGTCTTTTTATCACTTAGCCGAATAGTCAGTACATGCTCTGCGGTCTGGATGGGATTTGATACCCGGTACTGTCGCGTGGAACCACAGCCATTCATCATATACATCACCGGGCCGTCCCTTTTAGGAGGGTAGGATATTTAAAATTTGTCAAAAATCATTTAAAAAAAGTTTTTCACAGATTATTGAAATAAGAAAAATTATATTGGTCACGCTGCCCGCCGTTAATAGTAACTTTTAAAAATGAAATACTTAAAAATAGTAAAATTACAGTTAATTAAATAGCATAAATTAAATTAATCATTTCTATCTCAGTTGTTTCTAAATAGGGACGTTAAAAAGAAGCGATAAGTAATTTGGAATACAAAAGCTCGCAAAATCCAACTGTTGGAACCGTGCTTAAATTGCGTGATGGCAGGACACAAACAGGACTGTTGAAGGGTTCCGCGTAGGCCACGGGCTGCCAACCTGACAGACCAGAAAAAGGGATATATAAAGCGAGCCGGAAGGGACAACGCTCTCTTTCTTGCGTAGTAGGACCACGAACTACATTAAAATTGTGAAAATTGTTCAGAGTTTCAAACGAGGAAATAAAGACAAGATAACGGCTGTGCCGTAACAAATTTTTAATGTATCGTGGCGCGTATTTGTGAGAGCATTACTTGCGTGCAAAGTGTTAGCATAGACAATCTTGCGAATTCTAGTCGGGGACTATACAGATTCCAGGAAAGTGTCTGATGGGCATAAGGGCCGCGAGTGTTCCGGAACAATTCGTCGAAGGTAATCGTGGATTACGCAGATTCGCGAAAAGTGTTTCAAACCTTTAGTGAACAATATTGCGAGTGCAAACCTGATGGTAGCACGGTAAACGTCGCGAAAAGGTTCACAAAAGTCTGCGAGTGCGTTTATTACTGTATGCAGTAAAACACGTGGTAGAGGTCGCAGAAATAGAGAGCTGTTCTTGTATGCGGGCATAAAGATAATTGTGCGTGTGTACGGGAATATTGTCTAGTGGAGTAGCTAGACAGAATCCTAGAGGAATACCAGCACGCGCGTGCATTCGAAATTCGGTGAATTTATATCCCACTCAGGGAATCGGTGGTAGTGTGCGTGTGTGTGTGGCGTGCTAAGTAAGCGTTCCCAGGAACTGTCCGCGTCGGTAGTCCGATCGTGGACGTGCGTTAATGCATTAGTGTGCGCAAGCCGTAAACACGTGGGTGCATGAGAAATTCGATGTATTCCATAGCACAATTAGCGAATCGGTGCGTGTACGCGTGTGTGTATGCATAGAAGCTAAAGAGTTGCGTTGCGATCCTTTAGTGCGGCACACGGGAGAACGTTGTCTCCAGAAACAGTTCACGTCGGTGGTCCGATTGTGGACACGCGTTAACGTATAAGAGTGTGTACGTGTCATACGTTACACAGAAGTTGGGTTAGGTGATCCTTTCTCAGAAATCGGTAGAGTGTAGGTACGCTCAAACAGTCGAGTTACTTTATATTCCCTTGGAATAAAGCCTTTGTAGCCGCTACATGTTTTCCGTAGCATTTGTTCCTAGTATTGTAATTGCTAAGTTGAATAGCAGACAAAAGGTTGGAATGAGTGTGAGTATAGGCGGAGAATCGGAATAGGACACAAAGTAACTCTTTGGAATCGTGCGCGTCGATGGTTTCGATCGTGTATAAGTGTGCGCGTGTGTTTCCAGTAAAGAACGTATTGCCGTAAGCATTGTATTGCCTGTCGAAGCAGGGTACAAAGACTTTCCGGATTGTGTTCAATCGTGTTCGAACTTGTTCGACTGTGCGCGTGTGTTCAGGATTTGTGAAGAATTTCAGACAATCAGACTCTGGTGACGTGTTCCTGAAATCAGCTAGCAGTTGCAATTGTGTCTGAACAATAGCAAAGTAGACGGCGGTATCCAGTTCGGCGAAACCTCACCGATCCCTAGTCGAACGTCGAGCGTGCGGCGCATGAGCTTCCAGCGTAACGGCAGTGATAAGTCAAATAAGCTTTGGTTTACAAACGTATAATATTGTTCGATTATTAAACCATATTCATATTTTAGCATGCCGAAAACACGAAGCGATAAAGGTATGGGAGTCGCTGAAGCTGGGCCTAGCAAGGCACCGACGACTCCCTCTAATGAAAGCAGCGAGGTGGAGGACGCCATTTTAGATCAGACGGTTGTAGAGAACACGGCGTTAGAATCGGTGGAAGAAATGTCACGACTGATAGCGGAGGAAATTGATCGTCATAATAAGGAGATGTCTCTTCGTAAGCAGCTTTTAGAGCTAAAAATGAAGCACCAGAAAGAGTTGCGAGAGATGGAACAATCATACCAGCAGCTAGACATCAGCTTTCCTGTTGTGGAAACCAAACCACCTGTAGCAAAGGTATTGAGTGTTACACCCGAACAGCGTTTGGCGCGGAAATCGGTTAGTACCAGCTTGGCGAAATTCAGCGGTAAGGTTGAGGAATGGCCTCTATTCATCAGTAGCTTCAAGTATACGACTGAGTCCTGCGGATTTTCCAATTTGGAAAACCTTAAACGTCTACAAGACTGTCTAACTGGAGATGCGCTGGAACAAGTTAGAGGATCGCTATTGACACCAGAAACGGTTCCGAGTGTCATTGAAGACCTGAAAAATCTCTTTGGAAGACCACAGAAGCTATTAAAAATGATGCTAAAGAAAGTTCGCGAAACAAAACCACCTACCGAAGACCAGGTCAAGACTTTCATAGTATTCGGGATGAAAGTAAAGCAGCTCAACGAACATCTAGTAGCTTGCGAAATGACAGAGCATCTAGGGAATCCATTATTGGTTGATGAACTAGTCGGAAAGCTTCCCACGAGCTACAAACGGGAATGGGTTCAATTCAGGAAGGACAAGCCTGAGAGTGCCCTGTGTCTGTTTAACAAATTCGTTCAGTCTGTGGTGAGCGAGCTAGCAGAAGTTGACGAGTACGAGCCAGAGCTACCGACACGACGTGATAGAAAGGAGTTTAACGCTCAAGCAGAGAACAAAAGAAAACCACCATTGTCTACAGGTCGATTTAAGAAGGAATACACGAATGTTCACCTTTCCAAAGATTCTACTAAAAGGATTCCAAGTTGCTGGATATGCAATCAAGCAGGGCACACATTGAACAGTTGCATTCAATTCCTAAAAATGACAGTAGCGGAGAGAATAGCTGCGGCGGAGAAAGGAAAGCTCTGCAAAACGTGTCTGAGCAAATTCTGCCAGGGAGTATGCCCGAGATCTTTGCAATGCGAAGTAAATGGCTGCGGCAAACAGCATCATACGCTGGTGCATCGAACAGAAGAACACGTTCAGCTGCAGAGAGCTAATTCAGGGGGAGAAACTCTACGGTCACAAGTAGTGATTTATCGGACGATTCCCATAACTCTCCATTACGGCGACAATAGCGTTGACGTTACAGCATTTGTTGATGAAGGTTCGTCAGCAACCTTAATAGACGAGAGCGTTGCTGAACAGCTGAAAGCCGATGGTCCAAACGAACCGTTGCAGATAACGTGGACCGGGAACATAAGCCGTTTTGAAGACCGATCTAAGAAGCTAGATCTATTAATCTCAAGTAAGGGATCCACACAAAGGTGGAAACTATTCGAACCTCGTACGGTGGCTGGATTAATGCTACCGAGTCAAACCTTGAGATTAGCTGATGTGGTGAAGCGGTATGATCATCTGGCAGACATTCCGATCATCGGAAGTAGTCAGCAAAACCCAATGCTGGTTATAGGACTCAACAACATCGAGCTATTTGCAGCACTAGAGACCAGAGTAGGTAATCCAGGTGAACCGGTTGCGGTAAGGTCCAAGATAGGCTGGACAATTTACGGTGTAGCTGACAGAGTCTCGACTCCACACGTCGTAATGAACCTACATCGGATCACGGCGATGACCAATCGAGAACTTCACGATGCTGTTGGAAGTCAGTATAAGTTGGAGCAGATGAGTGTTCCGGCCTTCAAAATGCCCATAGCTGGTGAAGAAAAACGGGCAAAGGATATTCTCGAAAGAACGACGAGAAGGGTTGGTAACCGATTCGAAACGGGGCTTTTATGGCGAGAGGATAATCGTTCCTTTCCAGATAGTTACCCTACAGCGGAGAAGCGCATGCAGCAACTGGCGAGACGTTTGAAGAGAAATCCTGCTTTGGAGTCAAGGGTCACCGAAATGATTAGAGAATATGAGCGAAAGGGCTATGCTCATAAGGTAACCGAAGCTGAGCTATCCGGATTCTCAAAAGACGAGGTGTGGTATCTGCCTCTTAACGTAGTACACAATGCGAAGAAACCAGAAAAGATCCGTCTAGTATGGGACGCAGCGTCAACGGTGGCAGGGGTTTCCTTGAATTCCATGCTTATCAAAGGACCAGATATGTTGGTTCCTTTGCCGAATGTCGTTTGTCGATTTCGAGAACGAGCTTTCGCCTTTGGAGGCGACTTGAAGGAGATGTATCATCAACTGCGCATCAGAGATGAAGACAAACAGACGCAACGGTTTTTGTTCGGCAGCGATACTGAGGGCAAGCCACAGATCTACGTTATGGATGTAGCCACATTCGGGGCTACGTGTTCACCCTGTTCAGCCCAATTCATCAAGAATTTGAACGCCCTTGAGTTCAGTGAGCAGTATCCAGATGCAGCACGAGCAATTGTTGAGAAGCACTATGTCGACGACTATTACGATAGTGCTGATACAGAAGCGGAAGCCATTAAGCTGGCAAAGGAAGTCCGACACATTCATGCACAGGGAGGATTCCATATCCGAAATTGGATGTCGAATTCTGAGATATTCTTAGATGAGGTTGGAGAGAGGAGCGAGAAAGCAGCGTTGCAGTTTTCGAGCGACAAGAACTCCCCATATGATCGTGTTCTGGGAATTTGCTGGAGAGCAAGAGACGATGTTTTTTGTTTCAGTATGCTGACAGACGCGGATCGTATCAAGTTCATCGTTGATGGATTTCAACCTTCCAAACGGGTTGTGTTGAGTGTGGTGATGACAGCATTCGACCCAGTGGGTCTGATTACTCCAATCACCATTAGAGGCAGAATGCTGATTCAGGACTTATGGCGAACAGGATGTGATTGGGACTCAAAGATTGATTCCGAGTCTTTCGGAAAATGGAAGCGATGGCTGTTGTTGGTGCAGGAGGTGGGTTCGTGTCAGATTCCTCGCAGTTACTTCGGAAGAGTACTTTCAAGTGAGATCGAGAAGATAGAACTACATGTATTTTGCGATGCAAGCGAGACAGCGTTTGGTGCAGTTGCCTACTTCAGAGCAATCATCGGTGGAGCAGTAAGTTGTACATTGGTAATGAGCCGTGCTAAGGTAGCTCCCCTAAAGCCGATGTCGATACCTCGTCTGGAACTTGAGGCGGCAGTTCTAGGAGTGCGTCTATCGTCAAAGGTGCTGGAGAGTCATTCGTTGAGCATATCTCGTACATGCTACTGGACCGACGCAAAGGTAGTCTTATCTTGGATACGCTCGGATCCGAAACGCTATAAGCAGTTTGTTGGCTTACGTGTGGGAGAGATTCTACATACATCGAGCATCGAGGACTGGAACTGGGTTCCATCGAGATCCAACCCAGCGGATCTACTGACGAAGTGGGGAAATTCTCTTGACATGACACCAGAAAGCCTTTGGTTAAAAGGACCTTCATTTCTCTATGAGGAAGAGAAGTATTGGCCACAGCAGGAGCTTCCACCGATTAACACTGCTGAAGATTTAAGAGTTCATCTCTTAACCCATGGCGTGAACAAGGATCGTATTATTGATGCAAATCGTTTCTCAAAGTGGACGGTGTTAGTGCGCACCATGGCATGTGTGTTTCGATTCATCTCCAACTGCAGACGGAAGGCAAAAGGTGAGCCTTTAGAAATGTTGCGAGCCACTGATAGACAACATAAATTGCTTACACATTTGAAGATTGAGACGAAACGGATGCCACTGCAACAATATGAGTATGAGAAAGCAGAGCGAGCGCTATTGAAGATGGCGCAAGTCGATTGTTTCATTGATGAGATAACGATATTAATGAAGAACAAAGATCGACCAACTGATCGATGGATTAGTTTTGAGAAAAGCAGTGTTTTGTATAAGCTATCTCCGATGTTGGATGAGTATGGTATTATTCGTATGGAAGGTCGGATGGAGCGAGCGGAATTTCTTCCTTTCAGCTTGAGATTCCCAGTGATACTTCCCAGCGACCATGCGGTCACACGACTGATAGTACGTCATCATCACGAGAAAAGCGGACATGGCTACCGTGAAGCTGTGAAGAACGAGCTTCGACAGCTTTACTACATTCTACATCTCGACGCTACAGTACGAAAGGAGGCTACAGCTTGTGTCTGGTGTAAGGTACGTCGTAATCGTCCTAACGTACCAAGGATGGCGCCGTTGCCGGTGCAACGCTTGACACCAAATCTACGCCCTTTCAGTTTCACCGGAGTTGATTACATTGGACCATTCAATGTGACCATTGGACGACGTACAGAGAAAAGGTGGATAGTTTTATTCACGTGCCTGGTGGTGCGTGGAATCCATCTTGAGATCGCTCATGGGCTGAGTACGCAGTCGTGTCTGATGGCCCTGAGGCGATTCATTTGTCGACGAGGCTGGCCTGTTGAGTTCCTGTCTGATAATGGGACCAACTTCAGAGGAGCTAGTAGAGAGATCACCGAGGCAGTTGAGACCATCCAGGGCGAGTGTGCGGACCAGTTCACGAACGCGCGGACAAAATGGAGCTTCAATCCCCCCGTCACACCCCACATGGGAGGGGTGTGGGAACGTTTGGTGAGATCGGTTAAAGGCGTCTTAGCAGCAATCGATGACGGAAGACGACTGACTGACGAGATCCTTCAGACTACCATCGTGGAAGCGGAAGACATCATTAACGGACGGCCCTTGACTACGGTGACACAAGATGGCAGCGATCAGGAGACCCTGACACCGAATCATTTCTTGCGCGGGGTTTCAGACATGGATAATCGTACTATTCCACGGACGAATATGAAAGAAGCGTTGAGGGATTCATATTGTAGATCCCAACAATTGTCAGATGTAATGTGGGATAGGTGGGTAAAGGAATACGCGCCGACAATAAATCAGAGATCCAAATGGTTCGGAGAAACCAAACCGCTAAAGTGCGGAGACCTTGTCTACATTGTAGATGGAAGGAATAGGAAATGTTGGGTGCGAGGCATAATAGACGAGGTGATAGTCGCAGGAGACGGGAGAATTCGTCAGGTTTGGGTGAAGACTAATAACGGCAGGTTTAAACGGGCAACCAGCAATTTAGCGGTTCTAGAAATAGAATAAAGTAACACCAGTTAGAAGATAGGGACTGGGTTACGCGCCGGGGATTGTTGGAACCGTGCTTAAATTGCGTGATGGCAGGACACAAACAGGACTGTTGAAGGGTTCCGCGTAGGCCACGGGCTGCCAACCTGACAGACCAGAAAAAGGGATATATAAAGCGAGCCGGAAGGGACAACGCTCTCTTTCTTGCGTAGTAGGACCACGAACTACATTAAAATTGTGAAAATTGTTCAGAGTTTCAAACGAGGAAATAAAGACAAGATAACGGCTGTGCCGTAACACCAACCTTTATCAGTTAGTAGAGAAATTAATTTCAGTATTTTATTGTCAAGCAGATAATGGTGCTTGACGATCACTAGTTAAGGATGACAATTCGTGTCTTCTAAAAAGATAAAGAAATTAAAAACACATTCTCTACATTTATTGGACCAGACCCTAAATCGCACCATTATTTTTAACCGGGAAAATGACCAATCAAATAATAAAAACTTGTAACATTCAGTCAACCATTACAGCATAGTTTGAATGTTTTTGATTAGCTTCGTTTTGCATAACTATGTTCAACCAATGTTAGCCACTGGATCTATTCATTGCACACCATCCAGTAAGTACCCAAAAACTACAACCCAAATATGCAAACAATCCGTTTCCTTCAAATCGATCGCTCAAACACTTGACCCGGTCGTACTGATTCGTACCACCACGCTGCCTAATTACTTTTGTTTGATTCCACTTTCGCTTTAACACTTTTCCGCCACCAACACACATATAGAGACAAACGCACACACAAATGATCGACAGATACGATGCCGTGCTTACTTTTTCAATTGAAATACTTTATTGACACTTCCATCCACCCCGAAAGGCTGATGGATGGTGGCGGTCCGTGTCCAGGCTGTTCAGGATGTTGCATTTCCGGTTGTGACCGATTGGATACGGGCAGCACAGCCACAAGCCGGGGAAGGGAATGGTGCCAAAAGCAAAAAAGGCCTCCCATGGACTGAATGTCCACTTACATCCAGTGAAACCATTACAGACATTAAGCGAATGGAGCGAACATTTAACTGAGTTACGGCTTCGAGTTGCTTGTGATGCCTTTCTCCATCAAGACGTAAAGCAGCGGGGATTAACGGATGCCGGGAGGGGAGGCAAAAAAAAGTTTGTTCATTTGAATACTTCCACCCCAAAATGGCAACAATTTGACGCCCGAACGACGTCACACGGGACAGCCCTTCCCCCAGGGGGGGAAAGACCAAACCGACTGTATATAAGCGAAACTGTCATTCCACCGTCTTTACCGCTATCCTGTCCACCGTCCGGTTGGGTTCGGAGGCCGAAAATGCTAGCGAAATGATTCTTGTCGAAATTGAAATTGTTTGGCTGTGTGTTGGAAACAATTTTTGCAAGAATTTTAATTTAATACTACACCACCCAACAACCCCTACCGCCCCGAAATAAAGGGGATAATGCAGCTTCGGTGCGCGTGAATGCTCTTTAGGGTGAACACTGTCCCACAAGTTTGCTGTTGTTTCTGTTTACTGTTGTTGTGTATGTGTCCTGTGCTTGGGCATGAAGAACTCACAGACTGTGAAGTAAGTTATTATGTAGAATAATACGCACCTTTCTTTCTATAGCAAACAGGGTAAGCTTTAAACAGCGGCACCCTTCGGTGCGATTGTTACTCCTTTGTCCTTGAATAGTTCTATTATACACTGGCACGTGTAAGGTATATTTTTACCGACCGTATAAATAGTACAAGGGGCTTTGTAAAAATGTGTCCTCACACCCGATTCGTGCCAAATGGCTGAAAGAGCCGGTTCACTTCCAGAAAAGGGAGAGACAAAAAAAACGCCTCAGAACTCCGCACTGCGGCTCATTTAGCGGTTGTGAACAGGGAAGTGTCGGTTGTAATGATGTGATTTCATGAGCACCTTGAACCCACCCCCCAAAAACGTTTCTTCCTGCTGCCATGTTTCGCACCCAATAGCCGTGCGCAAACCTGCAGAAGAATAAGAGCTGTTCATTATGCTAATGTTACGCACACATGCGCTCATGCATCTGGAGAGATCATCACGAAACGCGAAAGAATGCACAAACGGCCCTGAATGCTAATGCTGTTACATGATGCAAAGCAACGAACAAATGCTGGCATTCTTCTCCCGCAAAGGAGAGATAGATTAAACGAACGAAAACAAATCACTTTTCACCCACATTCACTACCACCGCCTAGTGTCTTTCCATAGGCTGAGCTTTCAATTTACGATCCTATCCTAGCCACAGTGTGTGTGTGTTTGGTGCAGATTGAAACCCATAGCAAAGGAAGGGAATGAACTGGAAGTGAATAGTTCATACCTGCATTCCTTCGCAAGCAAAATGGTGCAGGATCAAAGGTATGTCTGCTGTTTTTTTCCCCCTTTGTCGTTCAATTTGATACGTCTGGTGAAAAACACCGCGCACGAGTGGTAGCTCCTGTTCGTTGTTCGGAACGGACCAGACGTCTACGGCTGAATGCTTGAGAGGTTTCACTTGGTCAAAAAAAAAAGAAAAAACGTGAAAAAATGTTCCGCTTACACCCTTGTGGGTAGCATTTCACCGGGGGTTTATGGTGTGAGCAGCGCGACGGGTGAAGCCGTGAGTGGTGTCGAATTTTTGCGGCGCATTTCGATAATGTTTGTTGTGCCAAGTGTAGCGGAAGGTGAAGTACCTGCATTCCTGGAACGTTGCAAGCAGCATCCAGCTTCTTCACCCCACAAACGTGGGTCGTTTCGAGTGGGTCGTTGAATCGAGTGGATGTAAAGTCGGCAGCATAATGAAGTAGTAGTCTTTCTTGCTTTGTCTATTACGGCACATGGTTTCGGAGCAAGCGGACATAAGAATGCATATGTTTTTGGAAGGATGGACTTTAAGACATGAAATATTTCATTCGTATTGTTTTAGGGACGACTCAGATGATACTTAATGAAAAAATGGGTATTTTTCAGTCCCTCCCTCCCTAACGTAACAAAATGTAATTCCGTCACTAAAGGCTTATCAGTTGTCGCGTTTGCGTTTCAAATATTAGATCGATTGAGTGTCATTAAATATTCTAAAGTTCTAAAAATCGAGTGCCTTTTTTTAAGTACGAACGTGTTGTATATAATTAATGTAAATATAAAAACTATTTTGAAAACAAAAGAATGACTGTTAATCCGAAAAATAAAATCTCATCTCGTGGACATTTCCCAAAAAAATGTATAAATTAACCAACCTGGTAAGGCTATAGCCTTACCTTTTTTTTGAATAATTTTGCTAAATTTTATAAATGGATTTATTTTAATGGGAATTTATTGAAACGAATTTCTTGTTCGCTCAAATAATGCTTTAAATCAAAAACAGAATGAAAAATAAAAAAAAATCTAAAAATTTGAAAATTTCCTAAGGCTTTTTTGCTAAGTTTTTTTGAGAAATTTTGCAAAATTTATAAATTGATATATTTTGATGCAAATTTAATGAAATAAGTTGCTTTTCACTCAAATAATGATTTAAATTTCATTATTTTTTCAAAAATTTAAAAAAAAAATACTAAAAATTTGAAAATTTCCTAAGGCTATAGCCTTATCTTTTTTGAGAAATTTAGCAAAATTTATAAATAGATGTATTTTAATGAAAATTTGTTGAAATAAGTTGCGTTTCATTCAAAAAATGATTTAAATAAAAAAAAAATAAAAAAAACTATAAATTTGCCAATCTTCTAAGGCTTTGCAACAGTTTTTGCTTGATCGGTGCTGATATCAAACTTATTTTCTTTCCCACATAAAGCAGAACCTAGTTAAATCCAGAACGATAAATTCTGCTAACTTATTGCATACTCTTACGAATTTTGTCACCAGAGTGTCAAGTGTTCGAAACCTTCAAATGAAAGCAATATCCAATGCCAATGATCGGTTGCGAAAATATAATCAGCTTTACGCCATTCATTATTAGCGAAAAAAGCCAAACATAATTTTCAATATGGCTTCAGACGCGATGACATGTTTTCAACCAAAAACCAATTCGCCGATGATGATGTTGATGATGATTATGTTGATGTTCGTTAGAATAATCCGTGATCGTTCAACTTACCTTTCGGGGAGATGGAAAAGAGGAAGACGGAAGAACGGAACCGTGACCGTGTGTATGCGTGCACTACGAACTTTAAAGCAAACCAATCAAGCAGATTAAAATGTTCGTTTGTTCCACTTCAAGCGCATGGCCACGAATTTGCTTCAGCAAAGCAAGCAGGCAAGCCGCAACGTTCCGTTATAAATTTTCCGAAGCTTTTCCATTTTTTTCCTCCTCCTTCCTCGTTGCTGTGCGCTCTATTGCGAACACATTCCTTCGTGAAGGCAATCGAAAATCCTCTATTTCGGTCCCACCCCGGGGTTTACCACCAACAAAACAAAGCAAAGAGCACGAACGCTAGCGAATGTGTTGGCGTTGTTAGTTTTTGAAATGAAAAGCTTGTGAAACCACCTGAAACGGATTGGCACGAAACTCAAATCCCACCGATGGGGATTCACGTGTGCCCCTTGCTGCTTGGCACAAATCTACACTACTCTGTTCTCGCCCCATTTGCCCCAGCGAATCGTCGTTTTCCTTCCCACACAAAAGTCTCGTTTCGTGAATCCTTCCAGTTTGTCAATCTTCAAGGGGTTCTCCAGCACAAGCGAGGGGCAGTTGTGAGACCAGCAAAAATGGTGTGCCACTCGTTGTCTGCTGCAGTGGAAACTTTATCCAAAGCCCCACCTTAACTTAACTTCTAGATTGACTTGCTTCGATTCGGGTTGAAAACGGTGTTTCCTGCCACTTGACCCATTGACAGTGGTACCATATGGGACCATCCGAACTAAGCCGGAGTGTGGCGAGGGTGAAAAATGTTAATTTATGAGCTTTTCTCCCCTAATTTACAACCTTCTCCGAAAACTCGGCCCAAACCGTCGCACCGGCTGAGAAAAGGGCAAACGGTGGCACGCAATGTGTGCGTCGATAGACCGACCGACATACAGACGGGTCTGGAAAAGCACCTTAGCACTGGAGGAGTTAATCCCCATAAATAGGACATTCATTGCGCATCATGCAATCACTCTGCCCTCCGCCCGTTCGTGTCCTTTCACCTGTCCTCCCCCCCGACCTCCCGACATCACACACTCATGGGAGAGAAGTTTATTCATCGTCTCCTCGAACCGAACTTGCTTGCTGGACATACAGGCCACCAGACCGATTATCCTATGAGCTTCACTCGAGACCTTTATCGGGAGTGCCGTATCGTACTGGTTGTGCCATGATTTATGCTATCTTTTCCTTGAATAAATATGTAAACAACGGTCCACCGGAACTTGACTCGTTTCCATTCCCACCATTTTCCGGTACCTCCTGAATGTGGCTCCCTGCTGCTTCTTTCTAATGAAGTTAATGCAAACCTAAACACACGATCACCTATAGTACTGCCACGGAACCCATTTAAGATACCCAACTCCTAGGGTTTTGTGTATCTTAGATTCCTCACTTCATTCTCGTTTCGTATCGTTCCTATTCTTCCGTTCCTTTCTTCCGCTTCCGGTGTTTTCGGTCAGCTTTAGTGATTATGTTGTGCCTGAATGGCCCTGTGGCTCTGTTTCATTACACCATTTCCGTGATGAAATTAGAAGCTTTTTACGTCTTCTTTTCTAAATGCAGTTTGAAGGCTATCAGCTTGTGAAAGGTTGATGCTTCGTGTGGTTTTAAGACATAATTATAGAATTAGCCTTATTGAATAAAATTAAAACAGCATCAATCTAAATATTAATATGAATATTTTCTAGTAATAAATCTGGCTTAAGCTATAAGTCTTACTTTACTTCTACTCTTTGTCCGTGAAAGCTTTTTTGGCAGCCGGTATGTCGTTTCAAAATAAGAATGTGTTAAATTTCAAATGGAGTGTTTTTGCCATAGTTATATGAACATTGTCATATTCATAAACATGTTCCTATCAAAAATTCAAATTAGAAAAAAAACCTTTAAATAATGTTCTTCTTCCGCAGCTCGGTTATGTATTATATTTGACCCAACAACAACTCATTTATTGGTCTGGTCAGTTACAGAAAACAAATAAATTGTTATCATTTTTGCACCAAAAGCAACATAAAGCAACCCGGACTAGAGCATCATATTTGAACCAACTGATTTCGGTGCCCTTTTGCTGCGAGCACCCTAAACACTATAAGTAAATCCTGACCTGCGAAACACATTTGCACAAACCTCAGCCTCAGTTGATGTTGGTCGGTCGGTTAGCCTCAAGGGAGCGAGGGAAACTAATCTCAACCCAAAAAGGCTACGTTCGTCACCGTTTCTCCTCGTTCCTACCGTTTGCAGGTGGGTAGTTTGCGTGCCAGGGCCTCGTAATGGATGAAAAGTAATTAACATGTTTTTACAAAACCTGACAAGTAAAACGGCACCATCGTTGGATGCAGCTTTTTGGAATAAGGGTAACACATATTTGCCATAGCGCACAAGCAGCTTGTACGGTTCCCACCGCCGTTTTGCTGGGAAAATGATAGAGATACCCTTTAATGGTACAGGTACAGGCATTAAAACGAAGTGTGAAGGAACGATCTATGAATTATTAATAATATTCATCGGATTTGTTTATTTTTTACTCTATTCCAGACTTCCAACGAGTTTACGTACTGAGCTAAAATTATGTTATTTTGTGAAAAGTTTCAGCGGTTTTTTTTTTCTTTTTGGAAGAGGATTTTCCGAAAATCTGTTTTAGTTTCTCCACCCCCTTTATCTTTCTAGCGTAAGGAAAATACCACACCAGAATGTGTTGATTAAAATAAATCCGACTTAAATTCTATCTGCTTGATCTTTTCTCCTAACAACCGTTTCATCTTTCATTTTTCGTCCTTCCGAGCATGTTTGGATCCTTAATTAACAAGGGTGTAATTGGTAGTAAGAATAAACTCATCGAGCAAGAAGAAGAGAAATCCTTACGAAATCCTTTTGATTCTACGTCCAAACGAGCTTGGCATGCAGACGAGTGTATGTTATTCCCCGAAACAAGAGGCACTTTTATATCGTATCTAAATTAAGATTATATTTAATGAGTCTACATGTAAACGGCACATAATATGCTTTACCAAAAAAAATGGTTTAAACCCAAACAAGTATAATTAAAAATTGTTGCAAATTGCTTAAATTGAAAGCGTTGTACAATAATTGTGTAGCCATAATTACTAAATTTCCATTGCTTCAACTTATCATCAGATAGTTATGATACATACTGTGCACCTCAAACATTGCCACCTATTTGAAACAAAAAAGATAACATCCTAAGGATTGATGATGCGACGGATTAATGACATTAATTGCACGTATTGCAACAGATCATTTTCAATCCGTAACGCTGCAATACATCATCGGACCGTAACCGCACTAGCACACGTGAAGTCAACGAATGAATATAATTGAAACATCCCACCGTTCTACGGACTGACATTCGTTATAATCTGTCAGTATCTCTACGAAAACAATAGCGCTCTTAATGGTACCTCCTAACGATAATTTCCAACGCTTCAAGTCGCGCCTTCACTTCAAAGTCAATGGCGCTTAACGATGATAGCTGGAAAGACGATCCCACCGACATCGATGTTGTTGATGATGACGATGAGTTCAAGTTCCTTAAAAGAGACTCCTCAATTGATTGCTTTGCCTCGTGCCATCGCATGCCCAAAAAAACCCCCACTCCGGAACAATCCAATCGAAACAGTGCCAACAGGCAATGTACAGCGTGAACCCTCGAATGCTAGTTGAAGTGTTTGTGATGCAATGCAACCCGTGTGTGAGTGTCCGTATTTCAAAACTTGAAGGTATAAAACCGTTTGGTTCTCGAATCGCTGGCATTCGAACACGGTGGCGCTCGTTTGCAGCGACAGACCACTTGAGTTCGCTTTGATAGGAAACACGGTAGAAGTGAGAAATGTAGCTGTTTGTGTGTGTGTGTGTGTGTGTTTGGGGATGTTGTGTGTGTTCTAGCATCTCACCAAACAACTGGCAAACAATGTGCAACACTTCCAGACATAAAGTGACCTCACACTGTAACCCCCGCGTTAGAATGATTTCCACTGTTCCAGGCCAAGTTCGTTGCTCCGCCATCGGGTTATAGAACGTGAAAAGCAGCCGTCAAAGGTGTCTGCTCACGTGTGCGCACACATACGCAACAACGGTGCGGCAACATGCCGCAAAAGATCGAGAAGCACACACATTAGGGAGACACGCTCCACAGATTGTCGCGACATCGACGCCATCGGTCGGTGGTAATGTGCTGCGCCGCAAGAGATTGACACATAATTTGCATATTTTAATGAGTTCTCATTAATTTCAATCGAATGTGAATCGACGCTATGCACCCTGACAGCACGGACGCGCTGAAATGCTGCCGCTTTGGCCAACCTCACCTTTCGGGGTGTGTTTGTGCTCGCGTGTTCGCGCATCCGTCTGGCTGCCTGTCGGTTTGACACTTGTCACAAGTGGCACATTGTGGCTTCACCTCACCCGAACTGTCCTACGGCACCTTAGCCGAGTGGCATGCAACTCTAACGATTTGCGAACGGTTTGGCGAACTGAGCACCAGCTACTCGAACGTCAAGTGCACAAGGTGGAGGTCACGCCGTTTGGGGGTTTTTGATGTATTTACAAAACATGAGTTTCACTTGTCAGTTCGTGTTCGTGTACTGCTAACCGTTTACCGAACCGTGCACTGTCAAATCAGGGAACAATTTTAATTCCAATTGTTACCATCACGTACCGTGGGGGCTTTTGTTGTCGTGCCCAAGACGCTGACAAGTGCGCGCGTGCGGTGAGAAATTTGTATCCCCTCCCCCCCCAACCTTATCTAATTACTGGCCAATTAGGATACCTTCAATTATGGCACCTGCTTTCTGTCATGAATCTTTAGAATGCTAATCGGAGTGATTTCTATTATCGCACGCAATACTAACTTTACCGGAACGCAACGCAAATTGTTTGATCAAGCACGGTGAACATTGATGGAGGCGCCTGGTACGTGGTAGTTTTACTTACTAATTACTGATATCGAATGGAATGTTTTTAGTATTTCAATTTTATTACTCTACCTGAACATGGAACACTTTTGCCATTTTGTATCAAGTTTCATACAAAATTGTTCTGTAAATTGTTTGATCAAGCACGATGAACAATGATGGAGGCGCCTAGTATGTAGTAATTTTACTTACTGATTATTGATATCGAATAAAAAGTTTTTAGTATTTTAATTTTATTACTCTAACTAAAAATTCCAATATTTTTTTGGTAAATAATGCCAATAAGTTTGGTAAAAAAGTGTTATGTAAATTGTTTGATCATGCGCATTGACAAGTGATGGAGGCGCCTGATATGAGGTAGTTTTACTTGCTGATAATAATATCTATTAATATCAGATATTAATGTTTCTATTCTATTGCTGTAACAAAACATGCTACTATTTTTTTAAGTTTGGTAAAAAATTGTCATACAAATTGTTTGACCAAGCGCGTGGATGGAGGCGCCTGGTACGTGGTAGTTTTACTTACTGATATTCGAGGGCAGTACGGGCTTCGAACGACGAAAATCCGTTCGACGCTCACGGGGAAATGAACAGGACGGCATGTAGCTGCCAATGTTTCAATGTCGTTTATATCTACGATCAAAGGGTTGACAGATTCATGGCTAATAGGAATTTTAAATTTTCTGCCGTTACTGATGTATTTGGCCTTTATGTTAATTTACTCAATGCAACAAAAAACACAAATAAATTCATTTAAACTTACATTTTACTTTTTCAAAGTGCTTGTTTGCGTTCATTGAAAATTAAAACTGCTAAATTTGTTTTTGTTTTATCGGTTAGAACGGCTTGGTCGTATCAAGACCTATTTTACCACGTAGCAGGATAGTCAGTCTATGCTATGGAGAGACGGTCCGGATGAGATTTGAACCCGGTCCTGCCGTGTGGAAGGGCGCCGTTTTTCATATGCACCACCGGGCCGCCCCACTGCTAAATTTGTTGAAAAAAATCCATTGCCAAACACATTCGTTTAAAATCCGCAGCTCAAAACCTCGCGGATTTCTCTCCATACAAACGGGAACGTTCGAATCCGCCAGGCCCAGTTCATTCATCGGGCGCGCAATGTACGGTAACTCAATTGAACGTTATTTTAAAAATGAGTGTCTAGTGAACACTGACTGACACCGGCGGCGAACGGATTTTCGTCGTTCGAAGCCCGTACTGCCCTCGATTAACATCTATTGATATCAGATATTCAAATTTTGATTTTATTTTTCATACAAAACATGCTATCATTTTTTAAGTACGATACTGATATTAATATGCTTTATTATCAGATATTAATATTTCGATTTAAAACACTAACAAAACTACTGCTACTATATTTTTAAGTTTGGTACAAAATTTATACGCAAATTTTTTAAATCAAGGGCGAACAGCCAGAATGGAGGCGCCTGGTAGGTGGTAGTTCTACTTAATAATATCGAACAAACGATTTTAATATTTCGATTTTATTACTCTAACAAAACATGTTACTCTTTTTTTAGCTTTGGTACAAAATTTTAACAATAAAAGCATAATAAAAATCTTGAAACTAGAACAATGTAATAATCCTCGGAAAAGTACTGGATCCAACATCATGAACCGTCCCATTGTCAACCAGCATGGCTTTGATGCGATTTAAAATAAAATATGTTATCCTATTATTTTTTTTTCTGATTTCTGTACACCAACAGAATGAAAAGTGATTATTCTATAGAATAGGATCGTGGAATGAAATAGCAACAAACAACCAAAAACAAAACAACCAATTCAAAAAACCATGTTTACATGCTCCACATTTCTCGTTCGGAAATGCTTCGCATTTATACATTTTCAATTGCTTTGGTTTGTTTTCGTTTTGCTATTTTGCCAGCTTTGTATGGCCTGTAGAATAAAGTGCAATGAATACTTTGTGTCGAAAGTGGGCAAGCAGGAACGGAGGTAACATTCCACCGCTTTGATCCAGCGAATAAGAATTTCATGCACGTTTTCATTCCAGTTGCAACAAACCTTTTCGTGGAATCACAAAACACAACGCCATTGCACCGGGCGTTTCTGCCAATCGGGGGAACATTCACACCAATTGTATAAAAACATTTCACAATAGTATTGACGCTTTCGCATATCTTAAATCGAGAAACCATAGTGTGACCTTTGCTGCTGTCCTGGCCTGCAAGGGCGGAACGGTTTCTATATTCCCACGTACCGTGCAAACGGTTGCTCATTTTCCATTCCAGCACCGAAACCAGCTGGAATGGTACAGTGACTGTCGAGGAGAATAAAATATGAACCTTCAACCGAAAAACTTTTAACACTAACCAGACCACCTAAGACCGGCGACCGGAGGCAACCAAAGTAATATTGAAAATTGAAATTTATTGATTTCACCAGATCAAATTATTAAACTTTTACTGCTACCCGCTTCTGGGCCAGTTGGTGAAAGAATTTATTGTGCACTTTACGCGAACGAAACATGTTTTCCGCTATTTACGGTGCATCATCACTGTCTGTTTCTCTTATTGCGCGTTCCATGGGAAGACGCATTCCACTTCTTATTGGTACACAGTTGTAGAAGAAATTGAAGGAGAAGGAACAACCAAAAAAACCCCAACCAGGAAGGTAAGAAAAAATATATCACATTATGTATCTTCACATTCGAGGTAACCCCATCACCAGCTGGCATGATCCACACTAATGTGCTAAAGTGTACCATTAGCTCGTTGTGGCAAGATGCTGCGTTCGCATCATTTATGCCATTGCGAGTCGGATAAAAGCGAAGCAAATAAAATCTAATCCCTCTCACTCGACCATGATTGATCGATTTCCGACGGTAAATTACTCGAACCAAAATGCAAATGGACACCCCTCAAACCTTTCTTCCCTCCGCCCCCGGGCGTGTTTCTTTCTTACCCTTTTCCCTGTGCCTGCGAAGGTGCACAAAATGTATGCTAACCAAGCGGACCGACCGCAATCATAAATCACTGAAAATGGAAAATGGAATATTGAGAATGTAATTAAGCAAGTGACTATTGCTTCATAAATTTGCAACAAATCGATCGGATTTTGTTCACACGCTTCTGCGGGTGCATCCGTTTGCATTGAGCTTTAATTGCTATCTGCTTTTATGAACCTTTTAGTGTGATGTTGAACATTAACTTTAAATATAAAAAATAACCTTCAGTACACAAAAATGAAACAGTGTAGAAAAAAACAGAATAATTTATTAAATTAAATCTGGTTTTTTTTAAATATAATAGTTATTTTTTTAATTTTGCTATATTTTAATTTTTTTATATTTTGATTAATCCCGTTGAACAGCAAAAAATTAAAACTCCTCGACTGAGATAACAGCAAATAAATGATCAAATTCGACAATTGTTTTGATAAAAACATATTTAATATATTCAGAGTTTTGTTTCAAAATTTGAAGACAATTGGCTTTAACTTTAAACTCATTCTGTCACATTATTTTTTTTTTCATTATTTCATAATTTCATTGTATACCGCACCTTATTAAAAAATAGTCATCTAATTCATTATTAAAAAAAATAATTGTTACATCTATTTTTGAAACGGATTTTTTACTACAAAATACAAACCAAAAGAGAGAAAACTTTTGAGCATAATTTTGCCGCACGGAAACTCTTCAACTTTAACAATTTCTTTACGGTATCATTGTTAAACATGACAACAATAAAACAACTAAAACCAGTCGCAAACAGTACCGCAACTCGCACACACACTATCAAACATCAATCCGCCGAAAATGCAGCTCTTAAATGCATCTCTCCAAACTGCACCAAACTGCTCTACCAGAGCCAGCGATGATTTGTCCCTGCCTCGTACCACACGGCCGGTACAGAATTGTTTATGTCGCTTTTAAATGACGATGATTTAATAATAAGATTCCATTCATTATGCATTCAAACGAAAATTATCAACTAGAGCGATAACACCACCGATTTGGTCGCTTTTATTATGCACAGCGGCGGAACAGTGGAAGAGCCCGGACGGGGCTGTTCGACACCCGAAAAGCAAAGCCACCATGTCCAATGAAATCCTTTCCCCCTGCCGGTGGATGAGCTCCAAGCACGATGAGTGCTAGTTTATCATGTTTATGGTTTACGATGAAAGCCATAAAAGAAAGAAAGCCCGTAAAACGTTACTCCATTTAAGTGCGCCACATCTCCCGATTGACAGGACGGGTGTATCTTCCACGCAATGGAAAAAAGGGGTTTTGTGCTCTTGCCTGCGCCCATTTCAATGGAAATGATTTAGCTCTTTCCGCGAGTTGAAAGCTTCTTCCGAATGGGAAGCATAGATGGGAGGATGGGAGAAAGCACAAAACCGCTTCACTACGGTCGTAAGAATGTGCGCTCCTTAAGTGTGTCTTTGCTAAACGTTTGAACGACTCTTCGGCCCCAGGCCCTCGCTAGCCGCACGGTTACGGTTTGCGGGCCGGCTAATTTTCTCCTAAAAATGAAAACGGTAGATATTTTACGGTCATTTCTCCTGTGGCCAGGTTTCAGATGTTGATATTTGCCAGCATACCGTCAAGGTATATGGGTTTTGAACAATGAATTTCTGACGACTTCTAAGAGGTTCGCTCCTCCCTGGAAATGAGCATCGAGCTACTACTACTCGAAACGCACGAACGAGAGCTCCTTATGGCCATGTTTTTGCAGTTGAATCGAATGGATCAAATCACAAAACCAGGAAACCATCAACACGGGTACGCATTTTTATTTTCTTCCTTTGCCTTCTCCATTTTCCTTCCGGTGTTCTTCCAGCAGCATAAAAAGCGACACTGATTGCCCAACAGAATGTGGTGCAAATTAGCATACCCGTAACAAAAAAAAATGAAAGAAATTTCCCACCCCTGTATTCATTTCAATTTGTCTCCACCTCGTGTAAGGAATAGCCGTTTTCGTTTTCTGTTTTTTTTTTCTTTTCCTTTTGGTCATGCTTGCAAAACACCAGCAAACCAGGGCCAGCTGAACACAGGCTTCGCAAAACAACTTCAACGCAACATAAAAAGCTTTTGGGGGGAAGTTCCGTAAAATGATTGTTTTACGACACACCGTGAGACATTTGCTACCCAATACACCCAGAGGAAGGCTGAATAAAAAACGAGAGAAACGAACGGCCAAAACAAAACCAAAAAAAAAACTCAAAGTAACCGTATTACGACCACATGATCACTGGGACATCGTCAAGTGGCTCAAAGAAAGCACTCACACATCGTGAACGATGTCATTACGGCGAATTAGTGTCTGCAAGTCTGTGAGTGTCGGCTGCAGTACCGGAAATTTAGCAGGTGTTGGACGCTCGTGGGACAAAGTGTACTTTAACAGAAGTAAAAGAGAAAAAAAAAATCACAACATACAGATTGCATAAATGTAAAAATGCTGCCAACAGACTGGATCTCTACGGTGTGCGTCTGTACCAAACAATGACCCAAATTCGTACCCTGTTGCGCTGTACCGCAATATGGGCACGTTACAAGGCTCTCGGTATCGTAAAGCGTGAAGACATAAAAATAAATGAGTTTTCAGATGCACATACGTTTCGGAAATAAAATTTATTTTTTGCCTCTTTCTTTTTTTTCGAGAGCGTTTTTTTTTTGCTTTCATTCATGGTAAGAGCCACACACTTGAGTAAAACATCTCACAAAACTCTACTGGCACTAACGGTGATATCCTTAGAATATCCCTTTTAATCCTCCCGTTCTGTAGTTGTTGTAATACGTGGCGAAATGTCTGCATCAGCGTGTCGTAAAGAAAATTCGCCATCCTCCCAGGCACTATAGACTCGCATTACAAAACTGCGCTTGCAAATGGCAACACCCAACCCCACGGGGAGAAAAAGCCTCCCATTCCCAACCGGTTCGCCGGCGTTTAATGTTTAAAGTTGCGCAACAAAAGAAGCCAAACAGTACCTCGGTCTAATGCTGCCCATTATTGTCGGGCGAATATAAAACAGCGATTTAGCATCAGGACAAATGTAAACTTCCTGGCATTAAGCTGTAAACGTGTAATTATGATACAATGAAAGCTGCGACGGTTAAAAGCGAAGAACATCAACTGTTGTGTTGTAGCGACTGTTTTTATCGACCGCTTAAGATGGAGGTTGAAAGGAAGTTTTTTAAACAAAAATGTTCGGAGCAAATGGGTGACAATCGGAGAGTAAATTTAATTCCAAAAACGTACCCATCCAAGGGTGAGTATCGTTTAATTTTTCCATTCGGATTTGATCGGTTTTGATTAAATTTTTTTGAAGCATAAAAATGACTATATTTTCGGAACAGCTAAGACAATGTGAATGGTTTGTAATTTTTCCAATGAATTTTTTTTTCAATATGCTAACACAAATATTAATGGCAAATGGGTTTAATTTTGGGAATTCCAACTGATTACAAGTTACAACTGATCAATCAAATCATAATGGAGGCTTATCTGAATCACATAATGTTAGAAAATTTTCAATATAATAAATAAACCATATTAAAAATATAAAATAAATTTACGTTTTCAAGAATACGGTCCTCAGAAACTATTTGAACATATTTCAGGCCTTCGAAATTAGATGTAAAAAATTATAAAATTTAAAATAAACGCTTCAAATTTATTGTATTGATTAAAGTATTGATTATTTCATAAAACATACACAAAATGATTTAGATTATAAAAACCACAAAACTAAACTGAGCTTTTATGTTTGAACTTAGCTTTTACGTTAATCGGACTTCTTTCTTTAAAAGAAGTTTGCTAAATAAAACTGATCATGATGAATCATCCAGCCAGTAACGGATTTATCATCATTTATAATTCTTTTTTATATATCTTCTTCCAAATGTACGGCGTTACAATAATCCCTGAGCACTCTAAATGCAAAGGAAACGCATAAATATGCATACTAGTTTCTCTTGTTACAACGATGATCATGGCGCAGCTACAGCACTTCACCACACAACGACATCTACTGAATGGGAAGAAAGAAAAAAACGAAACAACCCTAACCCGACCACCTTTCGGAAGGCATCCTACCGAAAAACGGGGCCAGACCACATTGCCTTGGCAAAAAAACAGTAACATAAACAAAGCACAATGGCCCATGAAGTTTAACTAAACATTCCCTTCAGTTCGGCTTGCGAATTAAAGTCAATGCCCTTGGCCAGATTATCCGCACTACGGAACAGGGGGATTGGGGAAGGGGGCGGTTTGGTGTACTTTAAGCCGCCCTTCACCCTATCTATCCCATCGGAAACGTGTACACAACCACAACCCTTTACGCATGGCATTGTGGTGGTTTTGCCTTTTTGGAGGACTCGAACAGTGATTCCTGCTGCTGGAATGTGAATTCATTTCACCGCTTTCCCACATTCTACTGCTTCCTTTCCGCCCCCTTTTTGCTTGATGGGGTGCCTTCCCGTACTTACTGTGGCCGCACTATACGCCCCACAAACCAGGAGGACACAATCCAATGCCGAAGCTGCACAGCGCCAACGAATGGAAGGTTTACGCGCGTGGTTTTCTCACCGACATCGTTCCCGATGAACTTAGTTTATGTTTGTGGGGAGATTTGGGATTATAATATTTGCGAAAACATGACTGTTAACCAAGAGCGGAAGGGGGTACCAGTGCACCAAGTCAGGCTAATACCCAGTTTGATTCAGGTCGAAACCAACGAGCTTTGTGAAGAAGAGTTAAAAATAAAACCTCACTGGACTGTCTGCGTTGTGAGCTTTATGTTCTCCAGCATATGGAATGTTTTTGTTTTCTCCGAAACTGCGATTTAGAGGACGAATGAATGAGCTGACCATCGACGTTTTGCATATCAAGATACAATGTGATGGAGACGCTTACCCTAATCTTGATATCATTTCTAATCATTGATTCACTTGACGAAAATAGTGACTCTCTTCGTTCGGTGCTTGATCAGTACTCGTAATCGTGGTCTGCATCGGGTGAAACTATTAAATTGCCACAATCTCTATGACAAGGTTTTAGCTTACACGAGAAGGATACTAAATTCTGCTAGGGACAGCTGCAGCTGCATTATCTTTCGTAGGGATTTGTGAGTTCATTACTCTGGTGAACATACATTTACATTCATTTTAATTCTATTTGTGTCATTCAGTTTGAATTGGGATTCATTTTAAAAGGAACCATTATCTTGAGTCACATTAAACCGCTGCTACTTCGATTATCAAATAATTATACAGCATACCCAAGCCGAATGGAGCCGCCTGGTGGTGTATGTGATAAACGGCGTCAGATCCATACCACAGGTCCGGATATCAAATCTCATCCGGACCGTCTCCCTGTAGCAAGGACCTGTAGCAAGGTGGTAAAATAAGTCTAGCAAGCCAGAAATGACCAGCGTGACCTTAGAGGACGTTAAGCCAGGAAGAAGAAGAAGACCCAAGCCGAAAGTTTCGACCAAACAGGAGCAAATGTATGAATGTGTCCCTCTAAACAGTATCGCGTGCCTACTCGCACGGAAAGAAAACTCATGATCGGCCCGGTTACAGGGCTACTCAACAGAAGATCTACTGGTTCTTTTGAGTACCGATTCCTGGGGATCCTTTTAGGATTAGTGGTGGGAACTCCGGAGTGGATTCATGAATCCACTCTAACTCCGACGTATAAACACCGGATTCAACTACGGAAACTCCAGGATTACTCCGAAATTGACTCCGAATTACTCCGGAGTTGATACAGGGTTACTCGGGAGCTGACTTAAGTTAGTTGAACTGTTTTTACAATCTTTTAAATTACCTTCCTCAAAGTCTGATTAATCCGACTCCAGGAAAATTGAGGATTTACCCGTCACTATTTAGGATGAGGCTGACCGGTTAATTTGGCGTAATTATTTTAATACGGATCTCATCTACACTGGCAACGAGTCCAATGGAAAAGAACTGAAAACCCATAAAAATTTGCTTGGTGGAAAATTCAAAACAAACTGCTGTAATCTAATGTTTTTGTCGAACTTGTCAAACTTCCAACCTTTGAAGAATTTGCCTGTCATTTCTGTCATTTCTGCCAGGATAGCTAGCAATGCTTATGAAAGATCGACCACCAAGCACCGGTCCTATCGAGCAAAATCAGCGATCAATACATGTTCCATTCCCCTTTAATACTGTTTTCACGACCATTTTCCGTAACTCGTGCTGATGATTAACTATCCAGGATATCACACGGCCAGAAAAAACCCACCCATTAGGAATCCCTTCGGTTCGCAGAAGGATGAAAATGTTCTAACGCTGCCTGCCCCCAAGGCGGACACATTTAAATCCCGTTGCGTGTCGATGATCATGTCTTACCTTGGTGATGAAACACGCCTGATTGATTTGATACGTAAATAGCGTAAACAGTACTCTCATCCGTAACATCTCATCTCTCCATTGGATCCGCTTGCCGCTCTTCCTATCCCATTACGCTGCCCACACTTTGCTTAATGTATGGAGTAAATTAGGGTTCTCGATCGCACACATTTTCACGCAATCAAACTAACCAACAAGTCATTCGCAAACCCACCCACAACGACCAGTCCGCGAAACTGGCAGCCAATTTTTACACGTTCTCTTCTACCTATAAACGTCCAAAGCCAAAAAAAAGAAGAGTGAATAAAACAGACCCCCGTCGAAACGTGGAAAGCCATACCGTAAAACCGTTCGACGTGATTTTGTAACAAAATCAGCATCAGCAGGTATGCTTTCCCTTCGTACGAAGGCATTCTACCAAAGCAAGATTCCGATTTGGTTCATTCGTGTTTTTTTTTGTGTCCAGGTTTTTTTCTCCATACACACACACACGCACCATTGCAAAATCCGATTGCTTCTGAAGCGTGAAAAATTGACGAAATCAAAAAACGGAGGATGTTACCTCTCCGGTCGTCCGGAAGTTACCAACCGGGAAGAAGAAAAAAAAAACACCCAAAACGGAAGGCAAATTTCCAGCGGAAAAACCTTTTATCCAGCTTTACCATCCATCCGTGCCAACTTCATTCCGTGCGCCCTCTGGGCAGCCTGGCTCCTTCTTCTCCAAACGAATGCCAATCGGAATGGGAAAGTTGATATTTGAGAAATAAATTAGCCTCTCTCCCTGATGATGGGGCGTTAAAAGAGGGAGGCGAAGATGCAAATAAAAATATATACGTACTACCGAAATGCTTCAAAAATAGGATGATCGAAGAGCGAGATAGTTCCCCTTACCAGTGTGGTGTCCGTAAAGTGGCTCAGGAATCGGGGTATGTTGTGTTTTTTTTCTTCTCTCTTTCTCTCTCTTTCTTTCTCTCTCTTCATCCCTCACTTGGATTGAACACCGGATTGGTAATACGATTGCTCGAAACCCGTGAACACCGGGGCCAAATTTGAATATTTACAGTGCGCTGCGAGTGTTTAAAGGTTAGTCGAATGGAAGAACGACGAAAACACGGGCAAGCGAAAAAAAAACACACACATTTTTACCTATCCTAACGAAGGTTGGCGCTAATTCGATCCGATGCTCGGGCGAGTGTAGCGCAATTGATAGCTTCTTAGAATGCCGACCTTTTTTCGGTTCTGCAAAACGTCCCTTGTGGACAGTCGAAAAACAATGTTACTATGGTTTAGCTGGGCGTTTTTGTGTTTACTGGTCCTGGGGAATGTAAATATCGAAATGGGTTTTTTTCATTTTGTTTTTCAGTTGGCTTCATGTTGTTATGCTTGAACGAATGTGACCCGTTTAGGGCTAGTGGGATTTGAACAAAAAATTAAGGTTAATCTCACATTAACAGTTTAAAAAAACTAGCGTTCCGTTCAAAAGGATGATAAAACGAATAAAAAGCCATTCGAAAAAAAATTAAAAAAAGTAAACAAAATAACAAAAGGAACAATGTTTAATGAAATGTAAAAGATTGCTTCTTTAAACATTTTGACTAAAAATTTTCAAATCTCATCTAAGCTAAGTAAAGAAAAATTTTGAAAAAACAAGTCGATAGAACTAAGTCGATAGATTACTATTTAAAGAAGAAAATTGTAAATACTTACAGAAGCATGACAGAAGCATCAGAAATAAATTAAACAAATTTATTATCTTTACTCAACTAAAGCGCTTATAAGAAATTGCAAAAGCGACTAAATAAAATGTTAAAAAGTTACTACTAGTACTAGGCAAATCAGCAGAAATATAAAAATAAATTACAAATGGTCATTCTCCTAACCACAACTGTAATAGCGCATCAGCTTTTGAAGCCAACGTCATCATTTCCTACTCAACTTAATCAAAAATTAGCTTTTTACTTGTTTCGTACCAAACTCGTGGCGGGGTGCAAAAAAAAGACTAACTTTGCCATGAGAGTTTGTTTCCTTTTTGCCGTTCCATTCGTAACCCTCCAAAAGTCTCCACACGCTGATAATCATAGGTACAGATTCATTTCCAACTTCATCGTTGTTTTTCCTTCTTTCATTTCTTTTTATTTAATTCTTTTTGTCCTATCGTTTCACGTGCTGTCTACTAATTTCAACCAAACGTTGAAAATAGCTTATCCTACACTTTTCACCGTTGCGGAAGAAATGGTATCTAACCTCCAGCCGTCAAACGTTGAGACACGGTGAGCGCAAAAGGTAACGCCACCAACCCTGTGCGACGATTAAATGAACCATTTTTATCAAAACGTAGGCTACGGTAGCTTGAGTGTTCAGTCGCGATCGTCACAGGTAGGAAGGAAGCACTTCGTCGTGCCCGGAAGAATATTATCATTTTGCGGGTAGATCATAAGCCATCGTTTGCCGGTGGCTTAACTCATCGAAGAAAAAAACGAAAGCACCGTCAGCCACTTGATTTGACAAGTCTCCGCCGGAAACCGGGAAAAACCGGGGTCCTAATGGGTGATTAAGTGGCCATGTTTGACCAAATTTCAATCCAACTTTTTTGTTTCGCTCTCAGTTTGTTTCACTTTTTTTTTCTTCGTTCTTGTTTCTGTTACCAGCAGCAGCACTTGTTCCATTATTCACTCTAATATTCTCAACTTAGTTTCTATATTTTCCGTTGCCTTTTTTTTCTTCTCGCCCCGGCTCACGATAAGGGATGGAAAAGTTTGTTTTTTTTTGCCTCCAAACGGCTGATAATTTTCGCAGGATTATTTCGCCGTATTGCATTAACAGGCACCATGTGGTGGATGCGGTTCACTTCCAATCTTCTTGACACTTTTCCGGCTTATTTGTCAGAAATTCAATTAAAAATTTATTTTTGCACACAGCCATACAAGGAAAGCAGCAAAAACAAAAACAAGGGAACACCCGAACGAATCGTCAACCAAAAGCACCACCAGTGTGTCTGGTAGCCTAACGCGGTCCATCCCGAATGGTAGAGTGGTTTTTAATATGGACCACCATATGAGTATCATCGTTGGCTAATTTTCCCTCTCCTCTTTTGCATTGCCATTCCGTTGCAAGAGCATTGACATTTTTGCACACATCTATATGTGGTCTAATTAAGCGTTTTTATCGCATCGGTGTGATTTTCTCTTTTGTTTGCCCCTTTTTTTCGTTTACCCATCTACTGTACTGTATATTCGTATTGCTTCAAATAAACGATTGTTCATTGTATCAGTAGTTAAGAAATCGCATACTAACACAAATGAGAAAAATTCTTTAATATTCATATATTCATTTACATAAATTATTGTCGGTAATCGATCTGTTTTTTTTTTCATGCAGAGAGACCTCTGCAAACTCAAGGAAAACATCAAAAAACCACTTACATACCCGAAGCAAAACAAGGTTTCTATAGAAAATTTAATAATACTATCCAGAATGTAAATAAACATCGCAAACGAAACAGAGAACCCACTATTTGCACAGAACACTTCTGTTTACTCCTGGAGCTGGAGCAAACATTAAAACGAGCAGAGCAACAAAAAAAACACGAGGCAAAACATTTTAAAACTCAAGAATAGGATGGAAATGCGAACTAAATTAAGTTACACTGCTTCGAAATGACCGTTCCGGGCGATTGCTTTCCATTCGCTCGTTTCATTAACTTTGGTCAAAACTTTCGAACGAAAGCGTCATCGAGTCCGTACGGTTCGTACGGTTCCATCGTTTTATTTGTACCGCACACAGACATCATTGCAAAAGATGAATCGCAAACGTACCCGGAGGCAACTGCCGTCCATTTTTGCTCCGTTTCGATGGTAAAGAATTATTGAAGAAACAACAAGAAATCCAACATCCCGAAGGCTTCTCTCTTGCCCACAGTTACGCAAGTCTCATTTTACAACTCACTGTTTATGTTTAGGGTCTTTGCAAGGTCTGCCACATCAACATCATTTTTATCGTTCCGTTTCGTTAGAGAAAGATCACACAGCATCATAACTTTGCCACTACAAATCCTTGCACCAGCTAGAAGCCTTGAATGTTCCATAGTCCAGGCACGTTGTGCTGAAGCAAAGCACAGAACAGAATAAATAATAATTCTCTTCCGAGATGCGAAAGTCACGCATCCTTCATCCGTTGGGCCGGTTTTTAGAGAAGGATTTGCGGGTGGCCGTGATTTGTCCACTATCGCCCATGCGAACAAAACCATGACCATCGCTGATAAACGCATTGCATCACGTGCATATGCCCCTGGCGGCATCAACACAAGCAGCTATAGCAGCAGAGCTTCACTTTATCACACGCCCGATGGACAAGCCATCAAGTGCAGCTTGATTTACGATGGAACGCATTCCGACCGGACTAGTACAAGCAGCAGCGTGTCTCGGGAAGGATGGAACTGGATCTGGGAGTTACTGCTGAATGTTAGTGTTCGCAAGCACTCCGAATCTTGCACATTGGGTTAAAGCTCTATAACGTTTGCTTCTATTTTATCTACTTCAATTGCAATAATGAAATGTTGTGGATAGCATAAAAACGTCATTAAAATAGTACGCTTTCTCTCTCTAAAGTTGTTGCAATGTTCATCCCGGAACTAGTAAACCACAAACGGGGTAAATAAAATTGCAACTTGTCCCCCATTTCATAATTCCATGGCATTCAGTCTCATTTGCTTCGTACGTAAGCGGATTAGAAACATCGGTTCTGGTGTGATAAAATGTAACGCTCTGGACTGCATATTACTACATACGACATACTTTCTTCTGTCGATGAACCACATCGGCAAAACCCGGCCGATCCAGCAAACGGACACATTTATATTCATGTATCCTATTATACTTTTACTTCTGCTCACAAACATTTCGGGGACGTGTGTAACCATCATCATTACACGCTGTAATGCAAACGGAATCGTCTGGAAAGGGTTTTCGTTTTTTACGGGGGAAATAAGGGAAAATTCTCATTTAAATTCGCGCAAGAAGAGCAACCGAGAGAGAGCGAGAGAGAGTCATCGTTATTAAACACCAGACTGACTAGACGTCTTACTTCCATGGGCGATAGGGTATGTAAATTTTAATTTCATTTCCCCCGAGGGAGTGTATATCGGTGCTGAATGAGAACATGATCATTTGCCACCATGATGGTTTACACTTAATTGATCAAGATATTGTACAGACGCAGCATCAACTCGGGGCTTTTTCGGAAAGGATAGATTCTTCGTTGGCGCAAAACGACTCCGTACAGATTGATTGAGAAATGATAGTGATATGTAAATTTCCCCAAATATTGCATCGGGGTAATGTTTAAATTTCATATGCTGTCTAGATGTAGACACGTGTGTTGAAGATAAAAGAGAATATCTGCGACAGTTGGAACGATCAAAAGAAATTGATGTATAAGGTAAAGATGACTTGATACTTCTTGATCGAATAGGTCTTATCCACTACGACCACTTTCTTCTTACATTTCATATAATTTGTTTTATTATTGCTTTCTTATACTTCTACTTATAAAGTACATTGAGTTGAAACAGCTAACAGAATGAGTTCCATAATGACAATATAAATTTATTTAAGTATAAATGGAAGATAATTGCTGCAATTTACTAACAAAAAAATGTATTAATTGTATAATTGTTTTAAGCGGAGTACGTAATAAATTTATTCAATATTTAGTAACCTCACTATTCAAATACTTTTCTTTGCTAACTTAAAGTCAAGTAACTTAATATCAAGTAACATTAGATTAACAAAGAAACATCGTAAGGCATCTGGACGAAAAATTAAAAAAAAATAATTGAATTGCAGAATTATTCTATCTTCAGTTTAAACATACAGACAACAGCTGAGGTGTTCATAGCGCGAAAAATCTACACCAGCAAATAGAATAAATTGATGAGTTCAGTGTAAAAGTATTAGTAATTGTTTTGTTTGATACATTTGAATAATTGGAATTAAAAATTATTAACAATTTACTCGAAGACGCCAACAAGCCTTTTCCGGATTGTAAAAAAGAACAAAAGAGCCAAAAAATAACTTAAACACGCAAAAATTCACAATATTTCAAGAAGAATTAAAATAAACAAGTTTTCCCATTCAGATTTTAAACCTTTTTTTTATCTAATTTTTCATTTGACTTATTTTTAAAATGTATTCTAAGGAATAGAAAGTGATCGGAGTCTGCAATTTATTTCACTGAACTCAATGTACAAATTCTCCTAATAGTTTAAACATGAAATTGGGCATTTTTGAACTATTGTTCATAAACTATTAATACATATTTTATTTTAAAAATATAATTCTACTTAAAAACATACCACCAAGATCCAAGTACCTAAATAGGTGTCATTTTTATATCGCCTTTCCCGGGTGTATGCCGTCACATCCTATTTTGCTTAAGAACTATTGCTTAAGCAGTATGAATAAATATTTATGGAATCGAATGTAAAATGTGCATTCTTCTACTACGTGCAAAAACTTCAATCCTACACCCCTTTAGGAAATATTATCAACTCCGAGAGCGTGTCTTGATCATTTCCCCTACTTTTTTTTTGTTCCTTTTCACCATAATCCTAAGCTTTCCTATCATTCAAACACACACAATCGTAGCGTCTGAATCTAAATCTTCTACCGATAGTATTATGCATTTTCTTTCATATTTTCTCTGGGATTTTGGATCAAAGCAAAGGAAAAAAAAACTTGGCACGTGAAACAGTCGACATCACCCATCACCGTTATCGGGTACAGGTACGTAGAGAACATGATGCTTTGCTTTTTACCATTGAGTTAGGGATTTACCTTTTTTTTTACATCGGAACGATTGTTATTCATCTTATGCGGTACGTGTCCATACGGTTCGACACTGTAAAATCCCCGTAGTGTCTGTTCCCGATATCAGCCGGAGAATGCTTTCACCCAGCTAAGACTCGGTACGCAAACACGCACACACCGTTGTTGGAAAGAAGGCGAGACAGTATCTTACGGTCTGGAAACCGATTCTTGAAACCGGCTGCTTCATCAATATGTAAGCATTCCATCGTGATGATCTGTGCCTGGACATACACTGCAGCCTATCATCGGTGCTTGGAAGAGCCAGATGCAATAACAGGAAGAAAAAAACCCCAGAGATGGTGTGACACCGATAGGACGGTGTGCTCAATTTGTACGATAGTAAACCGTAAACTGGCAACGTTCAGCGTTGCACAAAACGATCTACCATTGCTTGTCACGTCTTCTAGAGTCACCAGAAGCGATGATTATTTACCCAACAGTGTGCAGGGGCGGTTTTTAAGCGGTAATTATTTTTCCATTCCATTTATATACACATCCCGCACAGTTCAAATATTTGTTCTTGCGACTCGAAAACCCGACCCCGAAGGAGAAGTGATGGCGTTTGAGGCACGTTCGCCTTTGCCGAGACGAGCCATCCGATAAGCGAAGGTAAAGATTGAAATTGAAATCTACCGTCGATGGGTGACAACTAAGGATTTGCTTGTCTGGGGTTTTTCTTCTCGTGCCGGTTGCTTTACATCTGCCAGTACAAATAATTCTGCCCAGTACGGTTTTTGGCCTGCGTGAAAGCGCACCACAGCGTACAAGGTACAAGCCTACAGCATGATGTAGGCCAGCCACAAAACCATCATGTCAATGGTCGATCGTTTGACGGCCAAAGCACCAAACACTCCGTGCAGAACAATTTTCTGCTTCAACTATTGGCGACCGAGCCCGACCAAGCCCGACCAGGCAGGATGGGCACACACAAGCGAGTTTCAAAAGCGATAAGTAAAAGCACCCTCGTTTTAAAGTGCTTTGATATGTTTCTGATGATGTTCAGGGACTGTCTCAAATGGTTACCAACAGGAGGGACCCCGTGTCAATGACAAGTGCATAAATATGACACTATGCTCCTTCTCCGCTGGCGATGATGTGCAGCATGGCCCCGTGTGTGTTTACTTATTTCGCTTTTATCTTCTACTATCTGCTCGAAGGGGATGCAAAAGACACACGCCACAACGAAGAAAATCTAAAACCAAAGGAAATTAGATGACAAGGGCAGAAGAACAGCACACGATACGAAACATAAGGTGGTGGTTGACTGTGCTGATGCAAAAAAAGCGGTAGAAATCCATTGCTCTACTAATGATTTGCAGCATACCACTAGTGGTATCATAATGTTGTGCCAAAGGGCGACAAGCAGTCGGACAATATTGTACTTCGTTACAGTAGAACAATAAACCATCAACCCACATTTGCACACATGAACCTGGATACTGGTACGGTCGGGTTTCGATAATTTGTGCTGATAAACAATACACATGCAAAACACATGCATTACAGTACAAAACGCTAACCGAACCCGCACCGTCGTCGTTGAGCTGTCCCGTGTCACGTGTGTCATGCTGTACATGAAGCATTGTATGGGATTCAAATTTCCCTCCAGCAAAGAATTGATCAAATCCATAATAATGCATCGAAGGATAGATATGTAAGTACATATGTACGGCAAAAGCCCACAGTTAGCGATCGTTTGATGTGTACCACAATCTAACGGCAAACCCAATTTTCCATGGAAATTCCCGCGAACAATGCTACCTAGTTGTTGGGTATTACGCTGAAAATGGTTTCGGTTTCGAAGCAACAATAATGCATTTTCAGTAACATGGGGAATTAGAGAGAAACATACGGATTTAAATTTGTGTCTGATTTTTTTTTAGTTCCACAAAGCATGGAAAATCATTCGTGGAAAACCATTGCTCAATTATATGATAAAAGCTCAACTCACGTAGAATAAAATATTTCAATGTGGCTATAAATTTTTTTTTCGAGCCTTATTTTAGAGTTGAAATCCTTAGTAGGTAGCTTTAAAATGTTCAGTTCTACCTCAAAACTTTAATGTAAAAGTATTCCCGTCACTCACTGTTAACATTGTTCATGGAAATAAATTTATACATAAATATAACGTAAAAGTATCATAAACTTAAAAACCATGTACTTGTTTCTCTGGTATGTTCCAGTATCTCATGTGCGTGGATTGTGAAATGTGATTGTACAGTGAGTTTAGTGCACAAAACTCGAGCAAATTAGAAAAAAGTAGTTGAAAAAGTGTCTAGAAAATTTTTAAACTCGCAATGCTTCACGGCACATTTATTTTTTCAATTTGAAAAGATTATTTAAAGGGACGAAAATGCAATGGGATGTCTAGAAATTAACGTCACTTTGTAGAGAAACTCACTTTGTAGAAACTATCGACGCTTTTCAAATTATCTTTTAGATTTTTATTGTGGAAAATTATTTCTAAGATATTTTTTCCTTGTTTTTAATTGTCGTTGAATGATCATTATCCTGCGTTAACAAAAGTATTCAAAATTTTTTGATTGGCTCAAATATATTTTAAAATATTAATGTGGAAGAGGAAAATCTATGTTACAAATTTAAGTGAAGTGAAAATCGTATCGTATCGTATCGCTTTCTAGGGGACGAATTGTACAATATATTATTCCTAACTCTTATCATATCTGCTCTAGACACCTCTTAATAAATAGCTACGTAAAATACGTAAAAAATATACGTTTCAAAAGTATTTCTCATTTACTTTATTGTAATTTCAATCATGTCTATTATTGTCTTCGTTCAGGTGTAACATACAAACAAAATGATGATCAACAACCACCCTGTTACGAGTCGAACTACTGAGCCATGGTATTCTAATTCGTTTTCAGCGCACAACAACCCACAACACCATGGCAGCTGCCATGTGATTGCATCATAAAACTGACCGTTGGGATTTCAAAAGAACCATTTCGCGAAGGACCCATAGGGACTCACCATCATTCGCAGCCACATCGCGACGAAATGCAAACGCCGATCGATCTTCCAAAACGGTGGCGCTGTGGCGTGATTTGATTTTCCGATTTTCCTCCTACGCTTGTTTGGACCAATGTAGAAGCCATATTTTTTTGACCATGGCGCACACACACACACACACTCACCTAATCCCTCCATTACCACCGTCGCTTTTAAATGGGATTAAAAACGTAAAGTTCGCTCTTATCACATGAAGTGCACCACCGTATGTATGTATGTGTGTGTGTGAATTTGGGTGAGTGCGCGAGGGATTCCAATTAATAAGATTTATTTGACCACACACACACTAACGGTCCCTGCATACCCCCGTCCCGTACCTGGTAAAGGTTTTGTTCCCCGGGGTGGTTTGTGTTTTTTTTTTCATCTTTCTTTCCTCATCCTTCCCTTTTCTACCTATTCTTCATGCTTTTGCTGATTTATTTAGTAGCTACTTTTAGCAGTCTGCCTTCGGGATCGTCCTGGATCATCCATACAGTGTGTGCGGGAACGGGCGTGAAATCAAATGGAATGTATGGGCTTGTTGGTCCCGGCAGTCCAAGAGTCAGCGAGACTGTACGCGCAAATGTGATCCCTTTTAGCTTAATTGGAAGCATTTTTTTTTTCTTTTTTCGACCGACCTCTATTCTGTTTTTGCTCGCGCACACCAGTATTGGGATGATTTCAAAGATTGGGTTGGGATTTTTCCATTGCTCATAGTCGTCGGAGTCGCTGTCCATTTTGGGGCTGTACGGGTAAAATGATGTTTGAGGTTGTTAAAGTTATTACCTCACAGTTCTCGTACGCTCACAGACACGAAGGTGGAGGTGGAACGCATCGATACCAAAAAGGTGGAAGAAAATAGACATCTATAGACAAAAGATATTGAAGTTCCTGGAGCTAAAGTGAAAAAACTGGGATAATTCTGGTAGAAAAATTTTACAGGGTTTTCGAGCTGAAACCATTTCTGGGATCTGATCAAGTTGAAGTGGAATTTTAGAAAGGTTAGATCTGGAATTCTTGCTAGACTTAATGAAACCGAGAAAAAATCCTTGAAAAACATTTTCATTTGACGCACTTTTGAACAACTTTCGATATTATTCGAAAATATTCAAGTTGAATAGAAATGACTCCGACTTTGTCAGTTAAACTCCAAAATGTCAACATGTAACGAAATTTTTTTAACGAATATAATGTGATTCTTTATCGAAATGCGTAATTACTGATGAATTCGGACGTAAATGTGGTGTAATTTTGGTTTAAAATTTCTATACAAAACATAATTACATACATCAACACTAGACACCAGATTTCATGCGTGTCAATTTCATGACATTATAAATGTGTTCCACATTTTACCTATTTCAAAATACAATTAAATAAAAACCAATCCATTTGTTTTACGCCACACCAATCGGTACGCCAACAGGATACATAATAACCACCCGTAACCACAGCAATGTTATAAACTAGCCTCCACCGCCATATAGAGCGTATGAAGCGAACCAGAACCGTCGTCAGAGTGGCTAAAGTTTATGGTTTAAAAACAAAACAATCACACACGGGTGGGGAAAAACAAACTGTGGTCAACCGTAATTTGTGCACAATACGTCCCCGTGCGCTGTTTGTACACGGCACGGTTTGTGATGACATTTTTGCCATATATATGCCCTCCCCCCGGCGGCTAGGTGACCAATTCCACGGAATGCCAGAGATGGCAAGGCAACAATTTATTATGCACTGCATCATAACGCACAATATTGTGGTGTTTATATGCTGTCGCACGAACATTTTGGATGCAGCATTTTTTACCTCTTACTGTGGTGGGTGAATCAAATGCAATGTTGTGTCGTTTAGTTGCTTAGTGCTGTTGCAACTATTTGAACTATTTGATTTGGACTTTTCCATTAATTAGATGTAAATGGTTGCGCTTTTCTTTTGAAACTACATAATCAGTACAATTTAAAATGAATTTGCATGAAAAGAGAGTATTATAACATTTTTTATAGTCAATTATTTATTTATTTATTTATTTATTTATTTATTTATTTATTTATTTATTTATTTATTTATTTATTTATTTATTTATTTATTTATTTATTTATAATTTATGATTACGGCTTCGGCTGTATTGTCAGCCTCTGAAGCTAAAGTATTACAATTATCACAAAGCATTTCCTCCTTGTCCTTTGCCTTTTGTACTCAATTGAATGAAATGAAATTTATAACTATTCAGCTCCTAGTATTAAGGATTCTGAACTTATTTTTAAATTATTTTTTTCTATATAAAGAAAGGACTGATTATCCGTGTACTTGGTAACATAAGTGTAGAATTTCTGTTCAGATGTTCTTCAATAAAAAAAACTTTTTCACCATCGAATGTTTCTAACGGTCATTAGTGTGTTTCTTTTAATATTTATGCTCTTGAAAAATGAAAATCTCTTTCCACTAAAAGTTGCACGAAACGAACAATCAATTCCGAATAAAATTGATTATTTTATAGGTTTTTCCCTTGCCCGAAAAACATGAAAACATGCGAAAGTGATTGCAATGTTTCTCGCTCATAAATAAAAAAAAGCCTCTCCAGCACCCAAAAACCCGATGGAGGCGCCCGGTACTTTTTGACGAATCATGCACACATGATTTATACGCAACAATAGCATCCCTAGACCGATTTCATGTTAGCGAAGAATTAAATAAAACCGGAAATGCCTCAAAATATACACACACACCTAACCGTGGAACGCGGAGGAGTGCCATCAGCGCGGTAACCGTAACTCACGGTTCAAAATTCGGAAGCACGACGAATGAAGGTGAGAGTGCGGGTAAACATGAGGGATGCGTTTAACAAACAACAGAACAACAACAAAAAAACCGCCCAAGAACCGAAAAACATTCGCGCTTGTCCCGTGGGCTCAATTTCGGAACATGAATTCGTACTTTCGCTACATTTGTGGCCCCGCGTTTTCGTCTACATAATTCACAGCGCACGAATCGGGCAAGACATCGGTCGCATAGAACGCTTGGCATACATACAACCACCACCACCACCACCACCATCATTATCCTACAGGGCCATTTTCCGGGTTAGCGTTCTCTCCCTCTCGCTCTCTCTCTCTCTCTCTCTCTCTCTCGCGCCACCGGTTGTTGTCGGTGGTTTATGATTAATGTCTAACATTTTACCGTGGACACTTGCACGCGTTTTGTTCCGAAACTCGCAAAAAAGGACACACAAAAAATACACGAGAACAACCTGAATCTTTCCCTATCAACCTATGCTTCCTCCCTCCGCTAGGTGATCCTCCATCCAGCACGGGAGATAATGATATGGCTCAAAATTGTTTCCGTCAGGAAGCGTTAAAATGCTGGCATGTTATGGCCGCACACCAGTTGGCGGAAATATGCAACATTGTGGTGTTCGTTGGTTCGTTCGAATTCCTGACGCGTGTCGGTCGCACGTGATCGTGATAGTCGATTAAAAACTCTCCCCCGCTTCAGCGTGTGATCCGCATCCGGGAAACAGGTGAGAGGCGTAACATTTTCTCTGTGTTTGCGTGGTATTTTGAGTTGCATTTTATCAACGCACCACTAGCATTGTGCAGGTTGATTTAATTTTTAATACAACCCCAAAACAAGAATATCGTCTCATGCGCATGTAGGGCAAGAGTGGTATCAATTTGCCTTCATTAAACAAACAGCAATGCAACCGATAATGTGGACATTGTACAGGTTTTTGTTGTACCTTTCTCTTCTTTAAATTTCGCTCTGTAAAACATTATTCTTATTTTGTAGCATTTGTTTCCGATCCTCCAGTTCCTTTCTAGACTCCACCGCAGGCTAACAACAACCCCAGCACGATGTGCCTGTCATGTTCGCCGTCTTGTCTTGCTGATCGTAATTGAATTAAAACAAGCAACAACAGACAGAACGGTTTGGCGCATCCGGCTGTCCGCCCATCCATTTGCCGTGGGTGACTTTAAATCTTTCGATAGCGAGACGCAATGACAAGATAATGGAATTGAGGCACAACCATGCGGTATCCAAATAAATCCAATTCTCGAAATGTGGTCCTACCGCTTTGATACATCTTCATTCGTTATCGTAATCACTTGATGCCATAAATACGAATGCGATCCGTGCGTCTTTGCATTCTTAGAACAGTGTTCAAGCTTGTTCTTCGTAATGGTTCAGGGAAGCAACATTAGCCAAATAAGGGAACATTCAATTATTACGAAAGATGAGGAAGTGTACTGATAGGCGTTACAGTTTGTTACATAGCAAGGAGGGTAACTTAAAGTTTGTGTTTGAGTAACTTAAAACATCAAACAAAAACATCTAAAATTCTTGGTAATATATGCATTATAAAATGCTGGGTTGGAGGTTGAAGATCACAGGTCTAGAGTCTAGACTATTAAAAGTTGACTCCGAAAGTAAATTGTAGCACTTTTTTACTGCAGGATCGTAGTGCAAAGATGAAGTTATCTATCCTATGGCCTTGTGCGTATGATTCCCGGCTTCTACACAGAAGGTTATGGGATAAGTTCTCTGAAAAATGTCAGAGTACGACTACGTGAGAGGGCCTCTGTGCGTAAGTGTGTGAGCTACGTTATTCCTTTTTTTCTTATTTGTCTTTTGACATGAGAATTCAATAAAAAAATAGAAAATCCAAAAAAAATTGTTAAAAAATTTACTTCAAGGCAAGATTGATATATCTTGTCGTATGTTTGGTTATATGTCGCATTAGAATAAATCAATTTATAATTTTTTTCCAAAATTTCCCAAAAAAAAGGTAAAGCTATAACCTTAGGAAATTTTCAAATTTTTAGAATATTTTTAATTTTTTTGTTAGTTTTTATTCTGTTTCTGTTTAAAGCATTATTTGAGTGAAAAGAAACTTATTTTAACCAATTCACATTAAAATAAATCAATTTATAATTTTTTTCTAAAATTTCCCAAAAAATTTGGCCTTGGGAAATTTTCAAATTTTTAGATTTTTTTTATTTTTTTCTTATTTTTTTGGTCTTTTTTGTATTTAAAGCATTATTTGAGTGAAAAGAAACGTATTTCAACCAATTGGCATTAAAATAAATCAATTTAATTTTTTTTTGCAATTTACTCAAAAAAAGCTATTGGGGGAGGGGAGGGAAATTTTCAAATTTTTGGATTTTTTTTGTTATTTTTTGGTCTTTTTTGTATTTAAAGCATTATTTGAGTGAAAAGAAACGAATTTCAACCAATTGGCATTACAATAAATCAATTTATAAAATTTTTCTAAAATTTCCCAAAAAAAAGGTAAGGCTATAGCCTTAGGAAATTTTCAAATTTTTTAAGTTTTTTTTTTAATTTTTATTCTTTTTTGTTTAAAGCATTATTTGAGTGAAAAGAAACTTATTTCAACGAAATGATATTAAAATAAATCAATTTATAATTTTTTTCTAAAATTTGCCAATAAAACGGTAAGGCCTTAGGAAATTTTCATTTTTTTAGAATTTTTTTAATTTTTTTGTTAGTTTTATTCTTCCATCACATATAACCAAACATAAAGAAAAAACAAATTTTCGTCACATGACTATTATTGACCAGAGATAAGGTGGAAATAATGATCGCAGGAATTAAAGTGACTCGAAAAACCTTCTTCAGTTGAGATAGTGAGATAAAACGAAGTTGATGAAAATATTGCGTAATTAATTTGGTTCCAGTGTTACATTTTGTTGGGAAGCGTTACATGGGAACATTCGTTACATTCTGATGGGAAGGAGTCAAAAAAGTTTCCATTTTTGCGTTGCGTAATAGTTCAATGATCCCTCAGCTCTCTCTCTCTCTCTCTCTCTCTCTCTCTCTCTCTCTCTCTCTCTCTCTTCTTGGCCTTTAACGACCTTACAGGTCAGTCGATACGTTTTGCCCGATTAGGTTTATTTAAGTCACATGCAGCCTATCGATAAACATAGCAAAAAAATTGCCCAACAATGATACTGGTGTATATCAAGGATACCTGAATTTATTTACTTTAAGCACGAATTGATTCAAGCAAATCCTGGAGAAAATCCCATCCCTGGAATCCCATTAACGTCATCGATTATCGAAATTTAAACTTGCATTTTACCAATGCAAAACATGCTAAACTATCGAGACACAGTATGGAAATTAAAAACTATTACTTCACCATTTTTCTCTGGCTATTTTTTCCTTCGCTTTCCACTTGAATTAAACCCAATTGATTAAGGTACAATTTTGTTCACACCTTCCACACCATTTGCTGTCGTAGAAATAATGCTCCGTCTCAGCAAATTGCCTCAGTTTCCCAAAATTCAAGCAAAACAGTAAGCCAACACACCAATCGGTACAATTTCCGAACCATGTGAGAGCCTCCAGCCCCGGAAACCGACTGATTGTTGGACCGGGAACACTGAAACACGGTTGGCACACGGTGATGGCTGGCAAAAAGACCAGAGTTTGGTCGTAAACTTTTATTGAGGAACATAAAACAATTAATGCCGTACCTTGGCAGGGGTTTCCCTTGGCGTCTCGTACAGGCCCGTGGCCGTGGCGCAATTGGGAAATGGTTGATCATTTTTCGGAAATGAGTTTTTACGCTCGTACCGGGCACAAACACTACACTTTCCGATTTCGCGGTGTGATTCGTACCACCGTACCGTAAGTTTGCCGATTTCGAGTTCCGGGGGTCCGTAAAACCTAAATTGAGTTGGCGAAAAGTTGGTTCCCCGTTATGCGGAAATCATCTCCATCATCCCACTTGCTCAGGGTTTTCCCCCCTAGCTGAATGGTGCTTCCAGGCATATGGCAGCAATTGAAATTGGGTTGAAACGGTCAATGTGCGATGTGTGGCTAGCGCCAGGTTTAATAAGGCGAAACATGGTGTCGATGTGGCACAATACAGCACACAGCAGAATCCTTAGTTTCATTCGTTTGGATAATTTTATTGGTACACTAACGATAGGTTGATAGCAGCAGCAGCAGGACTGGTAAGTGTATCGGGGTATTTAACCATTTCTACACAAGCCACCCAAGTCTACAGCATTGAAGTTTTTCAAATGCGATCAAAAGTGTTGCCGTTTTTCTGGGATGCGATCTGAAATAAGATTACATTTGAGGTTTTTTTTTAAATAGGAGGTTAGTATTAAAATCCATCAACAAAACAGTATAAGTAGGATCAATTTTTATCTCTTACTTTTTTATATTTACTGCTAAATTTTCATGAAATTTTGAAAAAAAAAATCTTTTTACCATCAATGCCTTTGTTATTATTGCGTTGTTATTAAATATTTGAAATTATCCTTCATGAAAGAGTAATTCCTTGAACTGTTTACAATAAATCTTGTGATACAGGGATATTTTCTTAAGACAGGATTTTCTATTTGGAAAGGATATTCGCAAAAGGATATTCTGCAGTAACATAAACGAAAGCTTTTAACTTATGGCAGATTAGTTAATATGACAACCAAATATCCTTGGTATAATTTAACCAAAACGCCATAATGTCCTGAACGATTTTATATGACTATTTACAGTTCAGCTCTCGCTTAAAAGGATATTTCGCTATAAATGAAGTTTTATGGCTGATAAATATTGTTACCATAAGGATATTATAATTATACCATCCATATTTTGCTATAATTACTTTTGTTTTAGATTAGCAGCACCATAAAATAAAAAATACCTTTTGAACGAAGTTGCGAGGAAATTTTTTTATCCGTTAAATTTAGGAGTGAGGTTAATGAATTTAATTTTGTTTGCTAAGTAAATAAGTCTTTATCTTATTTTAAACCAGTAAGATGGGACTAGATGTGTTTTTAATTATTGTTTTAACATTCATTTAGAAAACCTCTTTATTCCTACACTGAAAATTACAAAAAGTACAAAAATTTCCCATCTGGGAGACTTTGTATATCTACTCGTGTTCCTGTCTTTAGTGATACAACACGATCATACTTACAAAAAACCATCACAAGAATTAAGAAAATAGCTTTAAAACAATTAAAAGTTAAAAAATACAATTTCTCGAGCAAAAAATGAAATATAAATTTAACCACTATGCGACATTTCAACGAAAGCTTCGTTCAATTCAAGATGGTTCTAGCAAGGTGACTCTAGGGACCTTGACGTTGATTGTCATCGTTGTCAAAATTGTGTACACCGAAATAAGCAACTTCATCGCGCGGCGAGAATCATTTTGTTATTTTCATAAAGCATCCACAAACTGCAACCATGTCGGATAAGGAAAACAAGGAAAAGCCCAAGCTAGATCTCGGCCTTCTCGAAGAAGACGACGAGTTTGAGGAGTTTCCCGCCGAAGGTACGAAATGGTTATGTTCGACATAAACAAGGGATATTCCGTATCTGGTCAAAGATACATACTTCGCTGGTTCGTGAATATTAAGTGTTTCTTTACCATGTTCTCTTCCACAGATTGGACCGGAAACAAGGAGGACGAGGAAGAACTGAGCGTATGGGAAGATAATTGGGATGACGACAATGTGGAAGATGATTTCAATCAGCAGCTGCGTGCACAGCTAGAGAAGCACAAGTGATTATCGTTCGTGTCGTTCTCGCGGTAATGCACAGCATGAATAAAAATTAAACTTAATTTCCTATACATTTCTTCGTTTATTGTGAAGTGGATGCTTCGTCATCTACCTCCTCATTGGCACGAACCATCATAAGAGAAAACTTGAACAAATCGAACTCTCCGATCTTTTGCCCGTCCTTGTAATGATACGTATCAAGGCAATTTTCACAGATGTAAGCAGGATCGAATATGTGTCGATTACTGTTTTGCACAATGTACTGTGCCTGACAATGGCCACAGATGTTACAAGGAACATCACGGCCTAATCCGTAAGAGTTAAGCCACGGGTAGCGAGCTCTCGTTAGAATATCGGATGACGCCAGCAGCCGACAATCACTTATCACGAATAAATGCTCACAGTTTCCCTGATGTTGGTACAACTGAAACGACAAAATTCATCATTAGCGCGCAATACCACCAGATACTAACAATAGCGCCTTACCTGAGGGTATCCAATACGAAATTTTAAGTTTCCAAAGCGTGTTTCTTCCATTCGTTTCGATTTCAGCTCTCCGATTAAGGATTGACGCTCGGCCCATTTCCGAATATCCTCCGAGTAATCGTGATTCGAATCATCGCGGAAATCATTATAGAACGTATCGTGGATAAAAAAGAACCCTGGTTTTGGTAGTGATTCGGTTGCTTCCGCCGTTCTGTTCTCGCTTATTTCGTAGTAGGGTCCCGAATCGCAATGGCAAAATATTGCATCCTTCAGTTCTGTTAAGTACTGCGAACTAAGTACATAATACTCTTGGTTGAACTTTGGATGACCTAATCGGCGTGCTGCTTTGTACTTGAAGGGCTCATAAAACCGGAGTACCAGCACCATTTCTTGAAATGGAACCAAATCTTTGACCAATTCTAGCTCTTGTTTCCTTTCCATGTATTTGTGACGATTGTATCTAAGCTTTACATCTATATTCCGCTGATCCTTTGCACTGCGGCGACTAAATACCCGTTGCACACAGCTGAATCGTGCTGCCTTGGGTGGCATCTCTACCAGTTTTGGCCGGACGGAGATGCGATGTGTATGGAACGGTCTCACCGGTATATCTTTTGGGCTAGACAGTTGACCAACATCTACCGATCCAAGAAGCTTATCGAATTCGGCATTGTTTCCACCGAGGCCCATCGCTTCCATGATGTCGTGATCCGAATCAACTATCTTATTCAAAAGGTCGGGAAACAGTTCCTTCTGGAATTCGGCCAACGCGTCCCCCACAGATACCACTTTTTCCGTTCTTGGGGAATATATGTTTTCCATCGTTATTAGTTATTGCTTTAAAACATTTAATCAATCACAATGTACTATCGCCCAGCCAGTCGATGCGGCCTTTTCGTCCTTTATCTTTATTTTTACAAAACAAAACAATAACAATTAGCTGTCAAAGTCGAAATATTTTACGGGTTTCATTTAAATTGCCACACGAATCTGGCCGTTGACGTAAACACACGAAACATGATAAAAAAATGCTGTAAGTATATTAGGCTAAGTAGTTGAGTGATATCGATTGCTTAGCACATTAATGCTTAATAGGGATCAAGAAACGATTCCGAAGCACTTGTAATTTTAATGGGAAAACAACTGCTCTTCGATGAAGGTTTCCAAAATAAAGACAAAATTAACCACACACGCCACACGAGGGAATCTTAATAGGAAGAAAGACCTCTATTCTTCACTGTGCAATGCAATTTATACTATTTTCAATAAAAAAACGCGCATTTCTCACAAAAATTACTTACCACAAAGCACCAATAAAATTTTGACCGGAGTACTGAACACGTTTTTAGCACAGTGCTGTCAGCGAATTGTAGAATGAATTGAAGCAGTATTTTCATCGGGCAAAATTACGTAAACTGTCAAGCAAAACTTCAACATATAGGAAAAAATCCCAAATCAAGATGAATACGATGATTTCGTAAATAAATCATCGGAATCTGAATAACTACATGGATCCGAGGTGTTCGTAAAGTTTCCTTCCTTCCAACCGTAGTTCTAGTAAGCGCAGTACGTGTGCTTGATGGTTTTTCCGTAGCTGTGAATCCGAAACTGTGGTGGCGCAACTGTGGTGGATGGCACAATAGTTGAAAAGTGTTGGCAAATATCGCTCGATATTTAGGGGCGCACTGCTGCTGTTGCTGCTACTGTACGTGCTGGTGCTATTTTTGTTCGCTGCCGAAGCTAACGGGTCAGTTCGTTTTACCAAGAAGTACGCAATGATAAATCTGTGGCTAACTAAATTTCGCAGTATGTTTTGCTACAATTAGCTGTTTGGTGTCTCCTTCATTCCTTCTGTTTACTAGCGAACAGTGCAGTTAGTATGTTTTGCGATTACGCGTTGTCAAGCCAGCGCTTGTGTTCTTTCATCATAAACACGCACACAAACCACAAAAATACACACACACACACACACACACCGCCACTCGTTCTTCAAGCAGCTGATTGACCCAAATCTTCTCAGTAAACAAATTGTGTGTGTGGGAATCTCCTTTGCAATAATTTTGTATCCTTCAATCTTTGTTGTAGCCGACGACAAACGAACCGACCGAATCCAATACTAAAAATCGTCCTTTCGGTTTGGTATTAGGAGTGGTGTTCTGCCTGCTAGTATGTCGGGTTCGTCGTCTACGAACAAGCCAGAACAACAGCATCAAGAACGGGAAACTGAACTGCAACAGCAATCACCACAACAACAACCGCTGGATGAAACACTACAGGAACAGCATTGCTCCCAGCAGCAACCAAAATGGATCTGCGAATACTGTACGTACGAAAACTACCCGATGTCCCTTAAATGTATCATGTGTAAAGGTCCGAAGCCGCTTCTTAAGGAGGATATCTTTCGGTAACTATCGTCCCATGCGTGTATAGCGCACTCTACGCATGACGTCCAATGACTAACAAATGACTTTCACTCTCTGTTTTTCTTACTTCAATTTCTCTTCGATGCGGCAGCTTAAGCCCAACTCAACAGCTTAGTGCGACGAATCGATCGAACCCTAATCTAGCAAGTGGTGCTGTAAAATCGACAACGATCGCAGAGCTTGATACTAATCAACGATGGCCATGTACGGCATGTACCTATTTGAATCTTCCCCACACCAGACGGTGTCTACAGTGCGATACCGTACGCAAAGAGGAGCTGATGCCAGTGCAGCAACAACTGCAGCAGAAAGCATCTCCACCAAAAGTGATCAGCGAGTACGATAGCATTAGCGATCAGCTGAATGCAATGAACATTTGCCGTAGTGCCAGCCCCGGTGACGATGGAACAAGCGTGTGCACAAGCGGCACTGGAAGTGGTAAGCGTAATCGCAACAATTCTCCTGCATCGGGTGCTTCGTACGGTTCGAGTTCACGTTTAGCAACGCCCGCACCAGACAGTGAACCGGTCGGGAAAGGCTGTGCGAGTGATTCCAAACACTCACCCTCACCAGTGTCCTCTTCGCCCGTCAACACTATGGGTCGGGCCGTGGCCAGCTCACCCAGCAATACGGGCAAGTGGTTTTGTTCCGTTTGTACGTACGAAAATTGGCCAAAATCGCTCAAGTGTTCAATGTGCTTACATGCGCGTGAGTCGCCCAGCAGTAACGTGGGAAACAAAAGTAATCAAGCAGCCGCTAAAGCGTCCCCGGAACACGACGAGAACAGTATCAACGTGGCTAGCAACATCATGGTGAACAACAAGCGCAACCAACAGTTTGTAGGCCATGCCGACTCGATCAACAATATGGATGCGTGTAAGCAGGAGCGCTATCTGCAGCTACTGCGTCGACAACCGGACTGGGACTGGTTGAATGCATGCGTCGGTATAGCGGAAAACAATATAGGGGCCGTGGAAGCCTATCTGGAGTGTGGTGGCGATCCAAGCCGGGCCCTTACATCCGCAGAAGCGTTTCTTATTAGCCGCAACAATTGTGCATTTGACGTTGGTCACACGCTGATTCATCTGGCCATCAGGTTTCATCGTGACGAGATGTTGCCACTACTGTTGGCCCAAATTTCCGGCTCCGGTCCCGGTATTAAGCGAGTGCCGGCCTATGTTGCACCGGATCTTGCCAGCGACATACGTCGCCACTTTGCGCAATCGCTACGTATACGCAAGGCGTCTTTCAACTGCCAGTTCGTGAATGAACATGCCACCTTTTCGCTGCCGGCCGATATCGAGGAGCTTCCGCTGGTGCTGCAGGAGCAGCTGTACGAGGAGTTGTTGGACAAGGATGCGCAAAAACAGCTGGAGATGCCACCGCCTGCACTGAACTGGTCGTTAGAAATCACGGAACGGCTCGGTTCGCGGTTGATGGTGCTGTGGAATCGTAGCGCCGGTGACTGTTTGCTCGATTCCGTCATGCAGGCAACCTGGGGTGTATTTGATCGCGATAATACGCTCCGCCGGGCGTTGGCTGACAGCTTACACCAGTGCAGTCATATGTAAGTATACAAAAACCACTCTAAAGTGGCTACAAAACGAATGTCTTTCTTACTATTGCATGTCTGTTTGCAGTTTTTATCCACGTTGGAAAGAGAATGAACTGTTTCAGGCGGCTTTGCTTCAGTACACCGTCGGTGAGATGCAGCTGGAGAAGGACTGGAACACGCTACTATCGCTAGCTAGTCATCCGGGATCGTCCCTAGAGCAGCTACACATCTTTGCCCTGGCACACATCATGCGCCGACCGATCATTGTGTACGGCGTAAAGTACGTGAAAAGCTTTCGCGGTGAAGACATTGGATTGGCCCGGTTCGAAGGTGTTTATCTGCCGCTGCTGTGGGAACAGAGCTTCTGCATCACATCCCCGATTGCGCTTGGATACACACGGGGTCACTTTAGCGCGCTTGTACCGACCGATCCCTACTCACGAATCGATGCAACACGGGACGACCGGGAAGACATTACCTTTTTGCCTCTGATGGACTGTGAGATGAAGCTACTGCCGATTCATTTTTTGACCAAAAATGAGGTAATGCTAACCGTTATTAATCGATTGATATGAGTATTTGTAATCTGTTCCATTTTTTTCTCCCTTATCACCTCCTTCAAAGACTGGTCGCGAAGAAATGCTACTCCGGCAATGGTTAGAAGTGTGCGAAACCGAAGGAGGATTGCTTGTCGCGCAGCAGAAGCTTCACAAACGTCCACTATTAGTCGCTCAACTGCTTGAGGAATGGCTTAACCACTATCGTAGGATAGCGTATGTACAGCTCCGTCGGTTTTAATGCTTACAAGTTGCATTCATAGCTGGTTTCTTCTCTTTGCAGGATCTCGAGGCTGTTTTAAAATATAGATCGTTCTAATCGTGCTAGTGTGTAGTACAGTATTGCGGAACATCCTGTACATGTCCTGGGCTGGTGCAGACAGATTAGGCAGGCTTTAAAATTTAAAAACCGCTTCCGAGCTAATCGTTCCCCTAGTCCTGTTACACGGGTCATTACGGAAATGCTTAAAATTCGTGATTTATCTACTACGGTGAGTTCGGTAGCGTGGTTAGTTAGTAGCATGTTTCCTTTCTCCGAGCACAGACACAGACACGTGCGTGCCAACTGATGGCATAATTTCCTTCCCTGGTGCATTGTACACCATTGTTTTAACTGTTTTTGCAGTGGTGCCGTGAATTTTGTTTCATTTTGGAATGGCACAAATGGCAGTCTACAGTTGCTACAGTTTGCTGTAAAACGTGAAAAATTAATCTAAAGCTGTGAAAAAAAACAAAACTGCACTTGGAAGCCGTTCCTCTTACAACGGTTTAGGGCGGTTTAAGATATCATTTTGCTAACAAGAAAGCATTACGATATGGGTGCTACTACTCGATTCGTATCAAAATCCGTATCAAGAGAGTATATTTTTGTATCCGTTTTTTCCGCACCCAATAGTATATTCATTCCTATTGTGCGTCACATGTAACATGGCGGTTTTTATTTTTAAATAGATAACCAATGTTTAATATCCCTGTTAACATGTTTATTCCAACTAAATATCGCGTTATTCCCTTCATTACATGCGTGTGGCATTATAAAAGAGGGACCGTTTTTTAATCATTCATCGACAAGCAACTATATCTATATATGCTTTTCATGAACAGATTTCTCTCCAAATTCCTTACCAATCAAGAAGCACGTACCCAGTTAGGCGCGAATTGTGCCTTTTTTTAAAGTAAAGCAAATTAAACGAATTAATATCGCAATCCCATTAGAAACAATGGTTTGCAGAGTGTTTAAAGAGATGAATTTAAAAATCCCCGTTCTGCATGAAAGTCAATTTTCAATCCAATTTGAATCAAAACTTCTGTTTTTTTTTTAAACAAAACTATACGAAATAGTTACGTGATAGGTGTAGGTTGAGAAGAAAGTGGATGCACTTAATGAAAATGGGTTTAACATTGGCAATGTTGATGGATAGAATTACACCCAAAACATACGTGCTATGGTAAGCAAGCGTGAGAAAAGCAGCACCATTAGTGGCAGCCTTGCCTGGTTTGGTAAGAATTTTAGTGGGCAGGAGCAACAATGGATTACAGTTGAATAAGATACAGTTGGAAAACAAAATGAATTAATTCATGAAACTACCATAGTAATTTCCCGTACGTGTGTGTGCATCTGTGTGTGTGTCAAACACAGTATAATAATAATAGTAGATAAGCTAATGCAGTACGCTCAGAGGCCGAACAATAATATTAATGAACTATATATTCTAGCAGTCATGCATCAAAGGTGAATATGTAGATGCGTCGAAGGCATAGTTTCGCTTAGCAAGTTGAGTTCCAATTACAGGCAGTTAAAAGTTGTGTAGCGAAAAGGAGGATAATAGATCTAATCTATTTGCGGCGACAGTTTCTTTCGTACCACACACTATCAATACCTATATCGATACCACAAACACATTGTTGAATATTGTTAAGTTTCGAAGTGAAGTTCTTTTTTTTTGGGTTCAAAACTGGTAGCATGTATAAAGAGTTACGTTCAGCAAACACACGCAACAGCTGTATGAAGCATTATACGTACATATATGTTTTAAAATAAATTATTTTTTGCTCACAATGTAAACAAAACTGTATGCAGCATTATGGCAGCTGTGGAAAGAAAGAGAATCTGCAAAGAAGATCAATCGAAGCTTCTTTCGGATACTAGTAATTAACTTAACAAAACTATTTTATTGGTTACCACCGTTGCGAGCAACTGCATCGACACTGTTCGTCGCCGATCGAATTTTATTACTGGAAATTTAAGAAATTGGATAATTGGATCTTATGATCGATGGCTACACAGGCCAACACAGATGGAAAATCTGAACTGATGGTCAATTCGACAGATACAAAAATTTGCTTTTCCGAGACTCATATGCTTAGTCGTGCGATAGCCACACGACCTGGAGGTTTGCGATCGTATGGATGTGCAAAGTGAGTAAGAGTAAGAGATAGTGAGTTGAAACGTTGTATTGAACAAGTTTCGTTCACTCACGACGAGGAGTTTTAGCGACTCTTTTATTCACTTACTCACTCATGAGTGCAAACATGTAGCCGTGGTAAGTCGAGTTGCAAAAAGAGTAAATACGTGAGTTGGAACGAAAATGTGCGAGTGAGTTGAAACAAAAATGAATTGGAACGGAATATATGTGTACAATACCCAAACTAGCCAAATGAATATTCTTCTCGCTCTGTATAGAAAAAAATTCTAAAAATTAGAAAATTTCTTAAGGCTATATATAGCCTTAGTTTTTTTTTTGGGAAATTTAGCAAAATTTTAAAAATTGATTTATTTTAATGCGGATTGGTTGAATAAGTTTCTTTTCACTCAAATGATGCTTTAAATAAAAATAGAATAAAAACTAACAAAAAAAAATAAAAAAATTCTAAAAATTTGAAAATTTCATTTCAAAATTTCAGCCTTAGCTTATTTTGAGTAATTTTGCAAAATTTTATAAACGGATTTATTTTAATGCCAATTGGTTGAACTAAGTTTCTTTTCACTCAAATAATGCTTTAAATAAAAAAAAAGAATAAAAAATTATGAAAAAATAAAAAAATCTATAAATTTGAAAATTTCATAAGGCTATAGCCTTAGTTTTTTTTTGGGAAATTTAGCAAAATTTTATAAATTGATTTATTTTAATGCCAATTGCTTAAAATAATTTTCTTTTCTCTCAAATAATGCATTAAATAAAAAAAGAATAAAAACTAACAAAAAACATCAAAAATTCTAAAAATTTGAAAATATTTTAAGGCTATAGCCTTAAATTTTTTTGAGCAATTTTGCAAAAAAATTAAATTGATTTATTTTAATGCCAATTGGTTGACATAAGTTTCTTTTCACTCAAATAAAGCTTTAAATACAAAAAAGACAAAAAAATAAAAAAAATCTAAAAATTTGAAAATTTCCCAAGGCCTTAGCTTTTTTTGAGTAATTTTTTTAATGATATTTTTGAACACTACAAAGCACCAGTTTAAATTACAGTTCATTCGCTAATTCAACCGATCCGGTCGTACCGTTAAGAAAACAACAAGTTCAAACTTTCATACGATCATATGCCCTAAAAGAGAAAAGTGGTTCCATGGTCAAACTCTACCCGGTCTGTCTCTCACTCCAACACCAAAACTCCATTAGTAAACGAACGACCTTGGCCGACAAATTCCACGGTTGACCGTGTTGGACGCCCTCGCATTAAGAGCAAACTTTGCAGAAACCCGTTATGGATAATCCTTGCTATATGGAGGTAAACGCTCTGATTGGAAAAGAAAAAGATTGGCAAACAATGAGCTTTGAACGAGAGTTTATTCCAATCCGGTGTGAAATTAAAACAAGCTAACGGTAAAAGAACGAAGTTTATCACATTTAAACGCAAACGAATTTAACACTAGACAGGCTTATCCACTAAACTGGCATCCGCCGTATGCCGTCCGTTTATCGGTAGTAAGGTTTTAATCCTCCATACCCTCCGTAGCCACTTCCGTACCCTCCGTATCCTCCGTATCCTCCATAACCGCCACCACCGTATCCACCATATCCACCATATCCTCCATATCCACCATAGCCTCCATATCCTCCATAACCACCATAGTCACCATATTTGCCAGGATATCCTAAGAGGGATTGAATGAACGCGATCGAATTAAACAAAGTGTAAACTTCATCGCCTGTGTAACTTACCATATCCGTAGCCATACGGTTGATAACCTGCCCCATAGCTACCATAGTTTCCATATCCATTGTATCCACCCCAGCCTCCACCATATCCGCCATTATATCCTTAAGAAGGTAAAGTAGATTTAAATTTAATTAAAGCAATGATTGACGTTTGTTTATGTTTTTGATGTTATTCTTTAAACACTTTTAAGCAACTTTTTTAAAATAACATTTTGCATAGTTTTGCTATAAATTTATTTGTAAGAAACACATACATGTTTAACGGAAATTGTTGTAATCTACTTTTGAAAAAAAAATCAGCAAGAAACAAGTTTTTTTTAATTACTCATACAATGAACAAAACAACAGAATAACGCACATTCAAACAAAAAAAGTTCAACATTCGCCTAGTATAACACACACAGCGTGGGAAATTGGCTTTCCGGCTGACAAAAACGGCAACAATTCGGAGCCGTAGCAATACGAATTTAGCATCTCGAATCAATAAACCATACCTGTCCCACCAAGCAGCCCGTATCCAAAGGTCGCTGCAGCACCGGACACAATCGCAATCAAAACGAACAACGCAACCTGCAAACACAATCAAAAATGTAATGATGAACAAGTAAGCAAACACGTACTGCTGTGTAATGTAATATCGCTTTGATGAAGTTCGAGTACCCGGCCCGAAAAGTATATTCCCCGTTGATACAGTCAATAGCCCATTGTTGTATTCTGGCATAAAGTTTTTTCTTTCTTTTTTTTGAAGTTTGCTTTTCTAATAGTACAAAAAAAATTGATTTTGTTTGGAGTTGGAATTGGAGTTGTAAATATAACTATTATAAAAATTTTAATGTAATTTAAACAAATTTTAAATGGTTTTGTATGTTTAACTTTTAGTAATCTGACTTTTTATTTTTTCGATTATTCGCTTATACAATCTCTCACTTTGCTTTGTTTTGTAATTTATTTTTGTATTTGTTGTTTTGTTTAAAAATTATCATGTTTTTTTATGTTGTTACAAATCTTTTGTATGTTTTCTCATGTATTTTTTTCATATTGTAAATTTATAGATTTTTGTTTTGTTTTTGAGCAAACTTTGATAACTAGAACTTCAAACTTCAAGCATCACGATACACAAATCAATTCTAACGGAAACTTCATAACTAGAAATACACTTACAGAACCGCGCAACATTTTGCTCGTTTAACAAATTTCACAGTTTAAATCACTTTGCACTAACTTCGTTAACTACTTAGCACAGTAGTTTAAGTATGAACTGATTCACAACCACTCGTACCGATTCGAACGGTTCTCTCGATCACTGCCGACACTCGATCGCGACTAAGCACCGTCTGTTTGGATGCTTTCGCTTTTTATACACCCATCCATCGAAACATTCCCCCACATGGTTTGTGCAGAACGCACCGCCCCCCCGGGTCGGCTACAGGTGAGATGTTAGCCCCCTTCATGATTGTAGTGCGAACTTCGTTGGCAACGGTGCGACTATTCCATAACGTATGGAAAGCAACTACCAAAAACCACGGGAAGGCATCTCACACATTCTTTCAAGAAGAAACGTACAGTCGGCTTCCACCCAAGTTGACACCACATGGACACTTTGGATCGTTTCCTACCCCGGGCATACAACCGGCCTTTGAATGCGGTCGATTCAAAACCATTCCACACGCCGTGTACGGAACCTCCAGTTGTGTTGCGTATACGCATCGAGTAGCAGCGCTTCCTGCAGCTATGAATCATGCGTTGGTCATTGTTTTGGTGGAGGTTTGTCCGGGCCAGGTGCGCGATAGCTGCGTTACCGTACATGCGTTGTCCAAAGGGTTACGGTCATCTCCTCGGGCTTGGCGGAAACAATGATGATCAGCACAACGGGAGAAAAAAAGAGCATCCATCAGAAGAGAAAGAAAGAAAAACAACACAAATTGGTATCCAGGGTCAGTTTTTTAACCTTCGTCACATATACCCGAACCATAAACAAGCAATGGTCCGTTGATTTGTCGCAGCTCCCTGTGTTCTTTTTTCCCCTTTTTTGTGTGTAAATACAGGTGGAGAGTTACAAAAGCGTTTTTTTTTTTTTTGAGGGGAGAACCTGGAACGCAGACAATCCAGCAGTGTCCACTAAACTCCGACGCTAATCACACTTCGTTCGGTACACCCGTTCTGTAAAGGAGGGTTTCTTAACTAATTCAAGGATTTTATGTAAATGTAAATTCCGCTTGTACGTGATGAGGCTGCATAACAATATTTGTTGGCTGAAAGCTTCCTGGTAAATAGGAGCTAATCTTCTTGCCTAATGTTTTTCAAATAAGGCAAGATGTAGTAAGATTTTATAAAAGTTTTTTTTTGGATAAAAGAACATGTAAATTATTTTATGTATCTCGCGAGTCGTCTTATATTATTGTGTAAAGCGTTCAACATGTCGTGAGTTTAGAATTCCAATCTGACTCTCTGTAATGATCACGAGCAGGAACATTGGAATGGTTTTCTATCTAGTCAAGCGCTTTGATACTAAAAAAAATGAAACAATCTTTAAATAACTAAATTTAATTTACATTTCATGCGTACAAAACTACAAAACAAATAAAGTTGTCCAGTACTTTGGTTTTAATTTAGCTTTTACAATAGACCTTAGTAAGCTTCATCATTTTTTCACCTTTTCCCTGTGACCCAGTTCTTTCGCCGTACACCATCGGAACGTTTGGACAGAAAGCGATACAACGCCCACGGATCAAGACCATAACGAAAAACCGTCAACCAGCAGCTACTTCATGCCGCATGGACACAAACGTGCGTACTTTTTACATCGAACGATAGAAATGATGTAACAGAAATCATTTTCGATTCACAGTTCTTCATACGGTCAAGGTCGGACTCGGGTTAATGACACGACATTGCATACCCTTCTTTGCTTCCATATGGAAGATTTATTAACATATTTTAATTGTATAGTTCTCTAAAAACTTGCAATTAAACCAATTGAAATAGTCGTTATTTTTATTACACTGCTAGTTAAATTTTAAATTACATTGCCACCCGAAGGTAGAAAGTAATGCAAAATTTGAAAACCTCGCTTTCAACCGCATCATCGTACGCGACAAATTGTTAGCTACACAATCGGTAGAACAATTAGGCATTAAAGCTGCATTTTCACACGCTTAAATCTTCACGCCAAGATGAGACCCCCGCGTGTGTGTGTGTGTGAGTGAGGGGGTAGTTATATTTATGACAACCCACCCGTCTAGTTCTAGTAACGTTATGACCTCTCGCATGATCTCGAATGATGTCACGGTAAACATGGACAGGGCACCAGGGCACTGTACGCTAGTGGCCGCTTTGTACAACACAAACTGCAACTAACCAAGCTTTAGATGAGCTTCCACAGCTTGAAAACAAAGGTATTTTACAACAAACAATGTATCAGTTCTTTCATGTTAATAAGACATAAGACTTCTATCGGATTGTCATCAACGTTACGATAAATTTCCACTAAACAACCGGAAAATCGATCGATTTCGACAAAAACAAATTGTATTTCGCCGTCCATTTTCCTCTTGCTTTTTCTTCCGCTCAACTATTCCGGAATAGTTTACAAAGTATTATTCGTAAATCGTACTATGGTGCTGCATATTTCACGGTTTATAGTAGGTTTTCCACGTACCTATTGCCTAATCTTAGAGCGTGTGGAAAACCCTAACATAAAGAAGAAAAAAAAACTATGTATCGATACAGTAAACGTAAAGGTTTAGTAAGTAAGTTGGCTAATTACTCGGTAACGTCGCTTCTGTATGAGTGTGAGTGTTTTTTTTTTATTTTATCTTGGAAACATATACATTGCCGTAGGGGGTTTTTTGGCGATAAATAAAACAATTTGAAAATTTACCCAAAAGCAAATGGATTAAACTTATTTTTTCGATTCGTGCAAGATCGTCATTCCCCGATCAGGCACCGAAATCGTTCGTCTGTACTCACACAAATCCAATCATTCTAACGTTTCTGACGCAATTTTTTAATATAATATGCCTATATAAATATATGTTTACAGAACGCATCTTGTAACATATACGCGCGCCCTATATGCTTGCTCGGCCATGTTGCATTCATGGCCTCTTTTGCATCGGTTCGGTTATTTGCACAAAATGGTGATGGGTATGGCTTACAAAATGAATCATTCTGGAATACTTGGTTTTTTATCTTTCTTTTTTCCGTTTTTGTTTTTTCTTGCAAGATATTCGTGACAAACGCAGCCATGCTGCTTGGCCCCGATGCGTCTGGTTTTGTGCATGGCTTCAAAAAAAAAAAACAGTTTCAAAACGTAAGTACGAATGTTCTACCTATATTTACCTTTTACTTCGGTTTGCGAATGTATAGTAAACTCACCCGTCCCCAACAGGCTCAGTGTTGTTGTAGTATTATACTTTTTTTTTTTTGAGTTTTTCGACTAGCATGCATATTTACATTTACGCTTGGCTGTAGCGTATCTTAATGTGCTGGAAGGCCGGAAATATATGTGGCGCGCACAAACACTTCGATTTTGTTAACTGATTCAATTGGATTTCACGGATTGGCGGTTGGTTGTTGTTTGGCGCGAGCAACAACATTTTGGTAAGTTTATGCTTCATCTTCATCACTTGATAGCACACGCACTGCAACTGCACTTTATCGGTGCTTCACTTTAACAACTAGAAACAGTCAAGTTAGGGTTAGGCTAGTAGTTTTGATAGTCTTACACACTGCGGTTGTTTAGTATCCGTAATCATTAATCAGTAAATTCGATACACAAAAAAAAACGATAAGGAAAGCCCAACATTGCTAAAGCGGAATCTGCGTGACAGTCAACATTTGCTGCCGGTAACTTACTATCATGTGTAATTTTGATAGAGATTGTGTGTTTTTTTTCTCTCTCTCTCTTTACGATGTCTATTATAGTTTGCAACGTAACGCTCGTACATACAGTACTCGTAAGTACTTTGGAATAGTGGCCAAAGATGGCTGGCTAACCAAACAAACAAACAAACAAACAGAAACTAAATCCACTCCTTCCACCAAACCCAACTTGTTGCTAGTGAGCCGGTAAAAGCGAGCAGATATTACAAACTTGCATAAAGGTTTTCGCAAACGCTTATTGTCTTATCCGTGTTAACGGCTCACTGTGCGCACGCTTAATGTACGCAATCAAACAAAACTTTCGAAACCATATTCGAATGTATACGGAACGGGTAAAAAAACAGAGAAGAAAAAATATATCTTTCTTCCAAAAATTTGCAAGACCAGCTTGCACCTATACCGCATCCTCCATTGATGCCACCCGAGATGCTTTGAGCGAATTCGGGTTAATTCTGTTTTCCAAAACAAATGTAACAAAACAAATAGTGTGCGTAACAAACGGTACTCCTTCGGGACCAATCAATGGCCGACAGCGTTTCACACCTTCCACAGTAGCAGATGGTTGGTACTGTCCTCACGACCAGCCACCTCACTCATGGTGTTATTGCCCGCACTTCGGAAATCTTCGTAACCATCACCACCGGAAATTACGAGCAAGTCTTGCAGGGATGCTTTGCCCGCTTTTCCCGATCCGGCGGAGTTTTGGGCACCGGCCGACGATACGCTTCCTTCCTGCACTAGATCCGCGTCGCTGTCCGGTGATTCAACGAATGTTAAAAACCGCACATGCCCGGTATGACCGTGAGGAAGACCTGAGTAAAGAAACATACAAAATAAACGAGCGAGTAGTTAGTAAATTAATTGTCTTTTAACAAGACTAATTTGAAACCTACCCGTCACTGCCGGTAACGATGATCCTTTGGCAACATTGTGAGCTGCTATGGTTAGCAATACACCGGCACTAGTACCTACCCAGATCAGATCCTTGCAGGCGAGCAAGGATGTGACACGCAGGCAGGCCGCTTTGTGCTGTCGGATGATATCATCACAGTTCGAGAGCATCTTATTTACGGATGGTGCTAAATTTACCTCAAATATAATCTCAAAGCTGTAAATGGAGTCATACGTGGTTCGGTAAGTAAGTGTAATTACATATTGATAGGAAACAGTAGTACGATCAGGATACCTTTCATGATGGCAACATTTGATGTGCGCAGAGTTCTGCACCGAAATCCACACGTAATCGTTTAATACTGTCATATTAGTGATTGGTTTTGAGTCGTTCGAAATTTGAATCTGGCTGTCGATCTGTAAAGCAGTCAGATAGTGTCCTTAGTAAATGGCAAGTTTTTCACACCTTTTTCCAACTTACTTGCAAAGTTTTCGTGTTTAATACTTTTATAGTTCCCTGTATTGCGCACCACAGTTTCCCGTGTACGTTAAGTAACTTCACTACGGGATTGGTAACTGTGCCAACGGTCACTGTTAGCGGAGAGGCTACGTTCCATCCATCTGTAATGGAAAAGCGTTTAGTATCTCCAGATCTTCCGTGAGTAATGATCTTCCATACTTACTGCGATCCCTGGAGTACACACAAATATCACCATTCGCCAGGGATACAAACACACGATTATCTAAGTACAGTATGGAGTATACCGCACTCACGTGCGGTATCTTAATCTTGTTCTTCTTGATCCTAATGTTATCCGTACAGTTGTACACGTGTATGCAGCCATCCTCCGTTCCGAGCCACATCGTCGACTGCTGATTTTCCGACTCATCCACCACGTTCGTACTGGCCGTTGAATCCTGCTGCCGATGGTTAGGCGTCAGCGAGGTGGCACACGTTTGACCAGAACCAACAACCCGTTCCGGTTGACTTTCAGCATCGGAATCTTCACTAGAGCTGCCCGAATCTAGCTGAATGTTGGATTCGTTGTTTGTCACCGTACGACGCGTACTGCCATCGGTTGATTTGAACGATCCCTTACGTTCGGCCGATTTGGAGGGCGAGTTGGCGACGGAATTGTTCTGTCTGCACGGTGCACTGTTCACAGTCGCATCCACGATTGATATATTCACATTCATCAGTGATGAATTTGAAGCCCTACAAGATATCACCAAAAATGGTTATAATTTTCAACCCCTCCAGACAAATAGACCACTCTTACCGTTCTTCATTTGCCGGTACCGAGGAAACGCACAGTATCCGCGCATTACACACCCCGTTGCAACTCGTCACGGATGGTTCCGGCACAAGGCTGAGCACACAAACCTGACCCACGTATCCGTCACTGTTGCACACCCATACGTCCTTCTGCACACCGAGCGTTGGTGAGGCACAGGTGAATTGTAGACCGGCCCGTGTCTTCCGTATCGGTACGGATACGAAGAAGTCCGGTATTTGGCATCGTTCCAAGCTGTTGGCTAACTTCTGCTTAGCTTCCGCAAATATTTCCTCCCACTGGGTACGCTTTTCCGGCTTCGAAAACACCACAGTCATATTTTGAATACCGTTACTGTAACGATCGATCACGAAAAAGGATATGATTATTGCACCCCTCAATAGGTTGTCTTTCGAGGACTTTGTGGAATTCACTTACGAGGTGTTCCACGTTAACTCCAGTACATTTAGCTGCGCATCGTTGGTTTGCCGTTCCGCAAGTTGTCGCTGAACTTCGCGCTGTAATTCACGAATTGCTTCCTCCAAGGCTCCGTGAGGACATCGTAAGCTGGCGGCTTTATCGGATATCTCTATCAGCTTGCTGCTATCTTCCGAAAGATGTTCAATTTCTTTCATGATTCGTCTAACATTTTCGTCTTTAGCTAAAATGTTTGGTGAGAAAAAAGCATTCCGTAACACATTTCCATTATTATATAAATCCAAATATTAGAACACATTTCCATTTCAAGATATTCAAATATTGACTAAGATCGACTAGTCCCTAGTACAGATCTTTCTCTCAAGATGGAAGAGCACATCAAGGTGAAAGGTGGAGGAGTTCAACATATCTCCATTTACTTCAAGGATACTTACGCAATGAGTTCATTTGGAACTTTGGGCAAGCCTACAAAGCTGATGATCTACGTCAAATGTCTAGTACTCTTAAACCAGCCTACAAAGCTGATGATCTACGTCTATTTTCTAGTACTCTTAAACCAACCGGCGTCTGAAATTCCATGGATCTTTCATCTTTCATTGGTCAATCCAATTCACTCCAGTGACTTCATATCAAGTAAAGTTATTGTAACTTTAAAATATACAACTCTCGATATCAGATTCAAGCTCCATTGAATTTCCCAACAAAAATGAACTAATTGTTACTTAGTATTAGAACATTTAAGTATTTCTTAGGACATTCCAGCCATTTCTGACTAACTAGACTTACTTTTACTACATCGCAGGAGAGTCCGTTGCTTCAGGGACACGGTCCGGATGGGATTTGATCCCCGGTCCTGCGTGTGGGCCGGCGCCGCCCTTGCAATAAATTATTTCCACTAAATACCTTAAGTAACCTCTACGATAACTTCAAAACATGTGAAGAATCACGTTCATGTGTAAACACTCACATGCAAAACTTATTGCCCCAAACGAGAGATAATAGAAAGTTAAAATAACCATTTAACCATACCAACGGGGGTCATAAATCAAGTCTTCAGAATTTGGGCTTGTGTACGTACATTCAAAAGTGCACTTCTATCAATACAAAGACGGAACAGTCCATATCAAGATGCGACGATACGGCAACAATATGCAGGTAACGCGTCATGCTAACGGCGCCACAAGCACCGCAAAAATCCGTTATCAATTTCATTGATATGACCACGTTCTGTACGCACGTTCGGTACCATACTGAGGGTAGGTTGCGCTCCATCATTGCTTTATCTAAGTCTAGTTTTTTTTAATAGTATACTGGCTCTATTTGCTCGATACGAGCTCTGCTGCAGTAAGTAATACCGATCCAGCGGCAGTCCGTCTACAACGCTCCGACCGTCACCAGCTGGACCGCATCGTCTGCATTTGGGGATTTTGGGAAATTTTCGCTCTTTTAGCAGTGTCGTGTTGTGCGCGATCAAAATGCCGAAAACTGCCGAAACCAAGTTTGTGAATTCACTCTTTCTAACCAATCTCATCCAATCGCAGTACGGTGAGTCGGAGGTGAAAATTAAAGCGTACGATGTCGAACCAGCATCTGTCGATATTAACGATCCTTACGCACGATCGTCAATGAACCGGATCCTGATCAAGTGTGTATACTCTCCGCAAAGCATAATTCCAACTTCTTGTCTTGAAAACTAACACTACCTTTTCTTTCGCCAGATACACGTCGAAGGAAAATACCAACGATGCCGTCATTACGTTCGTGGCGAAAATCCAACCCACCGAAGGATTGCTGGTGGAACAGTTCAAAAAGGCGGACGTATTCGAGAAGGAGATCCTGATGTACAAGTCCATACTGCCCAGTATGGTGACCATGATTTCCAAGCTTGGTAGTGTCATCGAACTGGCACCACAGTAAGTAGCTACTCAGTTTCACCAATTATGATCGATTGGAATGCCCACACGGGTCAGCTGACTTGTGCTCTGAAGAAGCCATTATATAACATGGAAGATTGAATTGAACTGTTAGCGATTAGACGTAAGATATGGTCGCGTGTATCGGCAGCGAATAAGTTTGAAACTCGCTTAAATACGACAAACAGTAGGTCATAAACCACGTATCGCAGTGTCTAGGGAGAAAAGGGCATGCGGGTCTTTTTTTATTTTTGTTTCCATACCTCCCATACGAAGTGTATCGTTATCTGTAGTAACAGATAGACGACAATTCAAAACTACCTTACGTGTGATAATGGTAGAACACCATATCGGGAACCAAAATGAATAAACGCCTTTTCGGGGGGACATTCAATATTGACAGCCGATGACTAACACATATTAGGCAGTTAGGATTGATCGTAAAGGTGTTGATTTCCAATGTAGAGAGATAGGTATAGGAAGGAGTTTGTTTCTTTGTAATGATTTATTATGCTAGTTTGGCACAAAGCTTAATTGTTATGATAGGCTTTTTAATTAGCCGCATTATATTTTCCATCACACTTGGTGTTAACTGTAACTCCCATTACATTCCATTACAGGTTAATCTACTCCTCGCAGACACCTTCGGATCTTGTCGTGCTCGAGGATCTTACGGCGCGCGGATATAGCGTTGAAAATCAAACGCTTGGACTATCGTACGAGCAGAGCAAAATGGCGGTAGAGAAACTAGCTTTCTTCCATGCTGCCAGTGCTGCCATGCTGGCGGAAAATGGGCAAGCATTTGCGAAGTTCACCAGGGGTACGTTCCACAACGAGTACAAGGATAAGCTTAACTATTTCCCCGAAACGATTCGTACCGCTGGTGAATTTGCTTCCGAGCTTGGCATTAACCAGCTCATGGCGGACAAACTACAGAAGTTGCCGGCTAAAACGCTGCAAAAAGCCATCGAAGCGTACGAGAGTGACTTCAAGGGGTTCAAGGTGCTCAACCATGGTGATTTCTGGACCAACAATATTCTTTTCAAGTACCAGGGCAACGAACTGGTGGATGCTATTTTCGTAAGTGCATCGTGCCTTCAAGGAATGGTTTTTCGTTGCTAATGTTATAATTTTCCTGCAGGTTGACTTCCAAAACTGTGTCGTTGGATCACCGATCATCGATCTCGTGTACTTTTTGGCATCGTCACCCGCACTCGACGTGCTGGACAAGCATCGCGATGAGCTGGTGTACATCTATCATGAAACGCTTGTGCTGTTGTTACAGAAAATGGGCTACATGAAATCCGTCCCTTCCTTGCTGGAGCTACAGGTTGAGCTGCTGAAGCATGGTTCACTGCAGGTTATTTACGCCCTTACCGTTTCACCCTTTTTGCGCACCAAGGATGCACATAATACGCCACCGATGCAGCCGACACTGCACAATCCTAACCAATCGGCGAACGTTAAGCAAATTCTTCGCGCTCATGCTCCCAGCATCGTAGCACAGCTGACAGCGTACGAGCGGATCGGATTGCTCGATTGGGGTGCAAATGAAAGCAAAATTAAGGGACTGATGTCACGTTTCCAACGTTAACAGTCGAAGAAAAGTTTTGCCGATTTGCAATGTCGGTGGACATTTTGGGCGCAAATAAAAAGGAAATCCGACTATATACTTGTGTATCTGATTGGTGTGTACTTACATTTGACTATTTCCAAATCGTCCAGCGATATCTTCGTGAGATACTTGTACTTGTTCGTATCCAGCGTTGACGCAACACTTCCCGGGCAGGTCCTGCGGGTGGAATCGGAGTTTTATTAGTTTTCCCGCGGCAAAGCATATAGCGCGTTCCGCGCCATCAACTCAACCTACATGTTGGTTTTTCGAATCGTTCCGCTTCTTCGCTTAATGCTCGTTATCACTAGAAGATCGTTGAAGAGGAAAAAGCCACGCTCCTTGCGCGTTACCTGTCCCGATGGCATCGACACCAGATCGAACAGCAGGAAGGCACGTTCCGGTGTTACCAGATCGTTCATGCCCTCGATCACACCCTCCAGCTCGCGCAGTGCCGTCTCGCGCTGCCCATTTTCCAGCGCTTCCTTTTCCTTGCAGTTCAGAAATATCAGTATATCGTGCACTAACTTTAACGCTTCCTGTAACGGTTTCTGGTCCGGGTGTGTCACATCCGTGTGCTTTATCAGTCTTGTGAATATAAGTTCGTAGCTGCAAAAACGGGAGAAAGGGATAAGAGTGTTACGAAATGGTGTTACCCAATACAGCAAAACCAAGCGTCCCATATTGGGCACGTGTGGTGATGAAGCGCGTCTGCCCAAGCGATACATACTTTGGAAACTTTTGTACGGGTTTGATCAGCAGGTTGTCCAGCGATAATTTACCCTTGTGTTCCCGGGCCATGGCTTCGAGAAACCTTGCAAAAGCGGGACATTTCTGTCTCGCACTCCGGATAGCGTCCTTCGCCCTGTTCCAGTTGTTCACGAATGCCGTGTACGTGTCGAGTATGACCGGGCGGGAAAACTGGCGACGACAGGAAAAGGAAACGAGCACGAAACGAACGTAAAATCGAGCAAATTGGACACCTTCCCTTCAATGTACTTACAACGTCCACAAACGCATCGCCAATCATTTGCATCTTGTCCCAGGAATCCAATCGCCGCCGCAGCTCCTCAAGAAAGCGCTCGTGAATGTTCAGTATGGCTGGAACCATGAAAAATATTTCATCCACCGTTTGTGCATCGACCAGGCCCGAATTTTCTGGTGACTTTAGTTGGTTTAAATATTTCTAGAAGCAAAACAAAAAAAGGAAAGATTAATTTTATCTGTACCGGGGGCGATGGCTTCAAACGATTCGATCACGATAACTTACCAGCACTATCGTTTGCAGTGATTCCACGTACGACTTTTCCGTGTTGAAAAGCTCCACCACCACGTGAGTTCGCGTATCCTGTGGGTGGGGAGATGATAGGAAAAAAAAACCATGTAACCAAAGCGCAACATATTAGGTCAGATTGTTTTTTTTTTTTGCTGTTGTCCTCCGGTACAACTTTACAAGCGATCGTTTATGGTTTGGAGAAAAAGTTTACCACCGGGCTACTGATCCGTACGAACCGGGACAGTACATCAACGTGTCACCCAGGGGCCCCGATATGCGGAACGGTAAAATCGGTAACTGAATTAAAATCTCATTCCTGTTAAAAGCTTTTCATGTTGCAGTAATTGAATTTCCTTCACAACTTTTCGCTACGGTTCCACCACCGGGTTCCGGCCGTGTGCAGTGGTAACGGCGGTGGTGCACCTTGTGCTACGGTTGTTGTGGAAAAATTGAAAGGGGAGAAAGGGGGGTGTGAGGGAGAGGGAGGGAGAGCAAAAAACCCCATCCCGGATAAAGGAAGCGAACAGAAGTGGTTGAGTGAATTGTTGTACAGATCGATCGATGGATGATGCATTAAAGAATGGATGCATGATTTTAGTTTAAAAAAAAAATCACATTGAGGGTAAAGCATTGACATCATTATAACGTTGGTGCTACATTATGTTGTGGACATGGTACAGCAAAATAAAAAAGTAAAAACAAAAAGGGCACTACCGTAAAAGGGCACACAACAAAGCATGGGGACGTGAGCATGATTTGGGTTGGGTTACGAACATTAGCACGATGTTGTATCAACACAGACGAGCATCCGTGCTTGTGGCGGATGAGATCTTAATTAATTTATTGATTAGAAACAAAGAAACATTCACCTGCCCTGATAGGTTAGAATTACATTATTACAGCTAGCATGGAGCTGGATGGAGTTGGTAATATTTGAACAATTAAATTAATGGGCATTATTGTTTCATCTGGCACACAAAAGGTGTCTAAGGACATTTCTATTGTTTTGAATGGGAAAATGGGAAATTTCCAGTGAATTAGATTAAAATTTCCTAATTCTTTTGGGCACTAACATCTCAAGTGGAGGTTTTCTATCTTTATTTTCAGGTCTTGTATTAAATTTTCTTTAAAGGAGAACGATTTGAATGGGATTTGTTACCTCTCCAATCGTGTGGACATAATTTATATAAATTTGTAAATTATCTCAACATGTACCATTCAATTGTAATTGTTATAATAACTTGTTGCCAATCCTTATTAAAACTGAATTAAAATAATTTTATTTTAATAAAATAAAAGCATCGATATAAATATTTTTCTCTACAGTAAAATATTCTTTAAACTATTCACTATGCGTTAGCTCCATCAACAAAATAGAAAGCAACAGGAACAAATACAAAACAATTCCCCACTGCCGTTGCCCTTCTCACCACACCACGGACCCGCTGTGTAAGCGCCGTATTGCATCAACGCAGAAACAACCGCTAAACACTTGTTGATAACCACCATGTGGTAGTAGTGCAGCGTTGATAAATCAACGATATCATCAATGCAAACGCATGGTACGCGTGTTAAGCCCGCCAATCAGGTCGGTATCGTCAGAAAAATCACAACCTGCTACGACGGACCTGCTAAAAGTGACAAAACATTGGTTAGGCTGGCTGTTGTGTTGTCGTTGTATAAATAGTGCAAATTATGTCAACCCCATTTCGGACGACCTTCGTCTGTCGTTTGTCGCCCCCATCATTTAGATGACTGGTATTGGGAGCTTCGAGAATGCACCCATTCGCATCAAATGTGACGGTGGGGCAATAAGTATTCACTGTGGAAAGTCTGATTATTCGAATGCTAACAGTACGTGCGCATTCAGTTTTTGTATCGAATGACCAGTTCAATAATATAAATGCAAGAATTTTGCATACCAACTCTTCAACCTTACAAAGGGAAAAAGAGACCCTCTTTCCAATAGTCTAATCCTATCTCACGGCTTCACTTACATTGTAACAACTGATAACGTTGTGCCACATGGTGTTTTCCGACGTTGACTTTGGTGTCCGCTCCGGATCATCCTCCGAATCAGAGCAGAAGTTAAGTGGCATCATTGTAGCGCTTACACCAGCATTAAGTACAGAGCCAAACAACTAAAGGGAAAATGCAGAGCATCAACTACAACGACAAACACTTTTCCTCACGAGGACTTATCTTCATCAAGCTCTTAATCCCACGGCAACACAGTTCACACGCACACGTACGTACAAAAGCACTTTGCATCTTGTCGGATAGTTTTGTTTGGAGAAAAGCCTTGATGCATTGGTCCAAAACCTTACAACAAAAAAGTCTTCTTGAGTAAACAAAACACCAACAGCATTATGGTGTAAACTGGAGCACGTTTTGCAAAACGTCGTCTGGTGCGAATGGTTTTGGAAGCACTGACACTACAATCACACCTACACGCACGCAACATCTAACGCTTTGCATCGGTTCTGTTTTGTTTCCATTTGCTACACAGGTGTATTCTATCACGGAACCTGGTTCACCCTTAATGCTATGAAAATGTTCACCAATGCCGAACACGGCTCAATATTCCAACAGCTTGAAACCTTGAGCAATCCAGAGTGTGTGCGTCTCGGGGGAGGCGTTAGGTCCAGTTTCCTTTTAAGCGGTCCACCAACACCATACATAGGGAAGCACACTTTCGTAGCACCTTTAAAGAAGAGCGACTTTCAAACACCCTGCTCGGGAGCAGAAAATTAGTGTTCAATAAGTCCATGGGATCTTTCCATTGCCAGTATGCTTCGATGAACTGTCATTAAAGCATTAACATTGCACCACAAACAGCTCCATGAAAGTAGAAACGTCTGGGATGTTTTTTTGTTTCGCCCCCCCCCCCCCGATGTCAGGATGCTCAACTATACTCCACTCTGCTAGTATTGCAATCACTATGGTAACGATTTGATTAGAACAACAAATAGAATCATGAACGGGAGTATCTACCAGACAATAGACACTCTCCTCAGCATCCGTCCATTTGTGACGTGACGCTATCCAAAGACGGGACGCTGATGGTGGCCTTGGCCACCCACCCTCTTGTCTGTCTTGTGTTATCGTCGATTCGATGAAATACGTGGACAGAGCACAGCATCAACAACGGAAACCAAACAGTCCAAAAAGTTAAACCCGCGAGCAGCCGTCAAAATGTTTCCAGCGGCGAGCAACTCGATACATCCAGTCATCAAGTTCCTATCCGGATTCGTGGGCTTTTCGGTGTTTTAAAATGGAATTGTTTCACGCCATTTTTCTTTTTCTTTTTTTTTTTGCACTACACTACTACTTCCGCCTGGTTACAACCGCAAGGTAAACACACACGTTCGATCGAAGCAACTCGTGAAAACTGCGTTGTACGGCATAGCACCGTACACTCGAACCAGAGACTCTGGCTGGTATGCTGTCGTTTTTCATGCTTTTTTTCTTTCTTCCTTTTTTCATCATCTCCTCCCTTCCCAGCTTCCTTCATCATCCTACCAGATGCTTTTGCTCTGCTCTGCTCGATCATTTATAATGCTTGTTTCTTTTATCTCGCTCTCGTTCTATCTTGCACTCTAAACACTTCATCTCTCTCGCTCTCACTGTCTCTCTGTTCTCGCTTTAGAAAAACCCTCTCGTGTTTTGTTCCTGCTACCATTCATCCGATTTCTCCAACAGCTCACTCACACAAGCTCACGCAACTTCATCCCACAAGTGTGTGACCTCGCGCGACCATTTTTCTACAATTTTCCATATACCATTTTCCTCTGTGCTACAAATCAAACAGTCGCAGCGTAGTGTAACCCTCACTGCAACTCCCTTCCTCCCTCCCAAGGTAATGCTCTCACCCCCCCCCCCGATCCACGTCTAACCGGGTTGCATTCTCTTGTTCAATATTCAACTCCATCCATCAACCGCTTTTCCGCATTACCCTTACTGTGCACCGATACCATGCGGGACTTTTCCATTGTTCGAACGAACATTCCATCAAAACCCCGATCGGTAGGTTCTATTAATTTGCTCTCCGCTCGCAATGGCCCAGTACGGGTTTACGTTAAGGATCATTATTAGGTACGGAGCGGTGGGGTGGTGAGTTTTTCACCATTATTGAAAATCATCAAACCGATGGCCTCTAAACGTTGTTTGCCGAACTGACAGTTGATGTTTCTCATGCTCCCCGTGCATCTGGTGCTTACTTGCGTACAACCAATACTATTCCACCATCGGGAGCGGTTTGTGTGTGCGTTTGCTTAATGTACTCGTTAATGGACCGCCGCATTTCGGAAGCCAAAATACACCGAACGCACGCTGTCCGTTATCGAAAATTGTGCACGTAGCAAAATTCCGGTGTGCAAAGCTATATCCGGCCATACACCGTAGAATTCAAAATTGTGTTTCTTCTGTACGTTTAAAATAATTACTTCTTCTGTTTCGCACACTGTTCTGGAAACGGTGTTAAGGCGGGTGAAAAAGCTAATCAACATTCTTTAAGTGGAGAAAAATATGGCATACAACAAACAACCCCAAAAAACACCCCGTACCGTGTAGGCCATTTGTCGTTAAAAATATCACGCCATAGCAATGTACGAAACCATCAATGAAATTTTCACGTCTTTTTTTCTCCTCCCATTTTTTCCCCCTAATGCAGGTGCTTTTGCCACATACTAAGCGAACCGGTGAGAAAATCGTCAACAGACAGACTTCCTTCCACACAACGGCTAGATGATGTTTTGGCCTCTTTAGTTTACTCATCGAAACCAACGAAACTACCACACTGTGCCGTGCCGTAGTACTTGAACGTCCAGCGAGACATAGCAATGCATATGAAGAAAAAAAGAAAAGCTTAACGAAACCACCAGTACTTGTTGATTGGTATTTAGGCGTTCTTCCTTCACTAGCGAACATGAAAACATTGCTTTTGCGCATGCTCCTTCATATCGTACACGCACACACAGTTACACTGGAATGATGATGGCGCCGGAGATGGTGTGCGAAAGTTCTCATCTCATCATTCGCTTTCAATCTTACACAGTTGGTAGTTGTGTTCACCAAGTGAGACAAGTGTGATTGAACACAATCATACTAACGTACTTGCGCATGAAATACTAACGCGCTGCTGGTGGCTTAAAATTGTGTGCTCCCGTATGCTTCGCAAGCAATTCGCAACCACTTTCTACAAACGACCAAGCGTCTCCATCGGTAACGACCGGTGTGTGAATGATGGGAGAATTAGTAATGGTGGCGATAATGATGATGAGTAAAGGTTTTTCTTGGGTTGGTGGTATTTATTTCTGCGTTTGTGAATATATCGTACGATATATTAAGTTGGAACTAGTGGCAATGTCCTTTTACTTGCGAAGAATGTTTTGTTCGAACAGTCGCTTATTATGCAACTAAATACTGATAGTAAGCGAAATTTTTAAACCCAGTTTTCTTTTTACTTTTTCAGTAATAGTTTATATTCCTAAAGATAGTAATAATTATCGGAAAATAGAAATATCAACGAATTTTCACTCCAAAATAAAATGTCCAAACTTGTAGGAAATCAAAAGATCTATCCTTAATAGATATGATCGTTTACTTACCAAACAATTAAGCACAGCCGATGGTAAAGCATTGCTACCATTCCCTCCAATATTACCACCGCTACCGGTCAACTGTTCCGTGACTAGCTTTTCGCTCGATCCTTTCAGCAACTCGGCTAACAGCTCGGGAGAAGCGGCCAAACCCTTCGGTGTTTCAGGCGTACTCAACAGAGTGAAACTACGCTCAGACGGTGTACGGCTGTTCTGTGACAATCGTATCTCATCCAAACTGCGCTTCTGCTGCTTATCACTGGCACTCGATCCGCTACGCTGCTTGTTCGGCTTCTCGTGAACATCCGAGCCACCGCGCCTCAATGACTTATCCGCCAGATGGCTATCGAGAGAAAACTTTTTGCTCTCCAGCTTACCACCGCTGACCATCGATTTTTCCGACTTATCCGAATCCGTACTGCGCTGTTCAATGTTGCACAGATAGCGCTTCGATGGACTGGCGGAATGTGAACTGGATGAATCGGACAGTTTCGAAGGGCTGGAAGCAGTCCGCACATGTGTCGGCACCGGCAAGTTAGCGCTGGTTTTTCGTGGTTTCGATCCCGCCTTCGCTGCATGACGATCGTTCGTTTCGTCCATTGACTGACTTCCTGTACCACGACTTCTCGGTGCGTTTGCATTGGTGTTGTGGCTGTTTAGAACGGTGAGAAAACTCATTAGACAATGCTTAGTTAATTCAATCAATCCTACTCACCCTTCGTTCCGTGTTAGTTCCTCCAAGATTTCACTGTACTGCACTTTACTCGTTGGTTTCTTCATCTCTGCTTCCAACATTTGTCCATACGGTCCTCGTAGGGGTCGTTTCGAGTATCTTCTCAGATCCGAATCACCTCCACCAGGTGCGGGCGAAGCACTCGTACGATCACGTGACGAAGCTCGATCACTCTCGTTATCGGAAACGGAATCCGATCGGAGCAGAAGAGTTTTCAGCGTCCTCACTGGCAATGCCGGAGCCGGCAATGTATCATCCTTCTCGTCCGAGCTCTGATACGTGAGACTCTGCCGACGGTTACTCTTTGGCCAGATCGGTTTGCCCGGATCCGAATCCGGAGTGGTCGGATCAAGCAGATAACGCTCGGGCGAGTGTACCGCGTTCTCACGCTCCTTCCCATACTCGATCGTATCCTTTCCGCTGAGATCGGTAAAACTATCTCCGCTAAGATCCAAACTTGAATCTTTCTCGTTCACCTGTCCCAACTGTTGCGGGTTCCAGCTAACATTACCTTCCTCACCGGTCGTTACACCATTATCGTTGTGATCCGACTCCAACTCATTGTTTCCGTCGATTGCAGGCCACTGTATGTAGATACCTTTCCGACGCGATTTCCGCGATTCCAGACGACGTTTTTCGTCCACATCGTTCGACAACCGACAATTCGGCGTATCACCCATATCCTCATTATTGCTGTGACGTTTTCGTACCTCCACTACTTCCACCTCGTTACCATCACCCATCACTACGGACACCTTGTGCGTTCCAGCACTTCCGTCCACGATCGTCGTATACTCATTACTCTCCGGCTCAGTGCATATGATCGAAACGGGTGGTGTACAGATCATCATACCCTCCACCGACCCATTGCTACCTTCGTTTGTATCAGCGGCACCATCCGACCCACAACCATCCTCCGACAGTTCAACGCTTTCCTGCGGTTCAATTATTTGTGGCGGGTTTTCAACGACGATCTTTTCCGGATGATAATTTTCCTCCGATAGTTCGGTAGAAAATAGATCAGCCCCCGGTCCGAGGGCATCATTGATAGCGTTCTCATTCACCTCCTTTATGCTTCCCAAACAATCGGAAAACTTCCCATACTCCGTCGTCGAAGCGTCTATCCACTGCTCCGAAGGTCGGGCCGTGCTCCATTCACTCACAACACAATCATACACGGGGACGGGAATCAGACAGGTCGTAGCCTGCTGCAAACATTCGTCATCCTTGGAAAGGGATGTCGGTGTTATGGGTATGCCTTCCTCCACCAGTGACTCCAGCACCATCTCCGATGCCTGCATCACACTGATGTTTGCCTGTTGCGCTACACAACCTTCATTTTCCACATTCTCATTGTGCTCCGCTACCGGATCTTCTACGATCGTTTCAATGTCCGAGTTTCGGTTCGAGGCAAGATCCTTACCGTCCACCTCATGATACCGGCCATAATCATCCAGCGGTGCTAAATTGATGTTTAACTCCGTTTTCTTGATCGTCAGCTTTGCCACATCCGTATCATCGGGCTGTGCTCCCTGTGACTCCTGAACCGACTGACTTCCACAAAGCTCAGTCGGACTGCAACTTCGAGCAGATTCCACGATCTTACAGTACTGCCGGGGTATCGTATTGCTATCAACGCTCGATTGTTGTTGATCCTTATTTTTCAAGATACTATTCTTTAAAGCTCCCAGCGCCGATCGGATGTACTTGCCCGACGAATAGTCTACCTGCGAAAAGGAAGCACTTCGAAAGGGGATCGTTTTCTGCGTGTATGAACCCACTATTGTGCGGGATTCTGGTCGCGATAGTTTAGCAAATAGTTCATCATCATCTTTCAAGGGGCCAACTTCCGATTTGCATTCATCCGCTGCACCAGAACTGGCGTGTGGAAGCTCGTGTAAGGCTTCCAAATTTGAGGTGCTTACATTCGCTCTCAAATTGACCTGTCTGTGTTCGACAAGTGGTGAGCTTGGCGTAGACATTCGCTGTCCACTACTCTCCCCAAACCGGTAAGGTATGTCCACCGAGCGCGATTCTTTCGCCTTCAGCAACTGTGACTCGGGTAAGTTCGATTCCGCACCATGAAGGAAGCTGGTATCGATAAGACTAGACGTTGACAGGGCAGTATTCCGTCGATCGAGCGTACGCTCCACACTGTGGGCATGTTTAGATCGTCGTGGTGGAGGCACTGGAGGAGCTCTGTTTCCCTTCAACAGTTCCGTGAGCTCACGCAAACGTTCCGTTTTGGTTGCGCCTGGTCCTGCATTGGCAGGCGTTGCTGTACCACTATTGGCTTGCTTCTCGGACGAACTAGATGTAGTCTTTTTCACTAATCTTTGCAAACGATCTAATGTATTGTTACGTTTTTCCATTATCTGTAAAGAGTAGCAGAATAGGGTGTAAGTCAACATGATGGCGAAAATAAGTAGCGTTCTTGAAAATATTCTAAGATCTTCTATATTCGATTTGATATCTTTGAGAGATATTTGAGCATCATAACATTCAAAAAGGACCCACACGAATGTATCAATATTAATATTTTTACACACAACAAACACAAACACACACACACTAGCTTGTCCCTGAAATCATGTGTTCTTACATAATGCAGGGAGTAACATTTCACCCTCAACACAAACGATCACTATGCCATACGGCGGTACATAAAGACACTTGTAAACGTTTTGTCAAACTACCCGCGCTCGATCACTACTCGATCGTCTGTAGCACGCAAACACAATTTCGAAGCACACTTTTCTCCGAATTCTACCAACGCGCATAATGAATCGTCGCGTCAACCCACCCCTACTACTTGATATTTATGGTAACGCATTTAACCGACTTACCGATCTGTCGTTGGTACCGCTACACGCAGCATGGAATTGAGCGTTACTCCTTCCGAAGCAGTTTAACCCACCGTGATGGTCCGGCGATGAGCAAGCAGGACCGTAACCCTGCGTTTTGATCGTAGCATAAAGCGACGATGGCGGGTAGCTATCATCCGTTGCCGCGCGACCCAACGGTGTCTGCTCACCGATACCACCTGGCCGTCCGGGTTCGCCACCAACACCACCGACACTGACACTTTTCTCAGCGCTATTATTAGACGACACAGTAGTATATTTCTGCTGCTGCTGTTGATGCTGTTGTTGTTGCAGTTGTTGTTGTTGCTGTTCACTATCACCGTTACTACTATTCCGGTGGTAATTGTTATTGGTATCACTGCGTCTACCGCCTGATCGATCTTGCGATGTAACGTTACTATCACCGTGTCCAATGTCACTGCTACCCGCACACGTTACACCCCCGTTAGCTAGCGAAGTAATGAGCGTGCTGATGGCGGATGCTGACTGTAAACCACCGTCAAAGCGCAACTCGGCACCGTACCGTGCCGCTTGATAGTCGTCGTTGGCGTTACTGTCGGTACGGTTGCACTGCGTACGGCACTTGACTACGGACGGCCGCTGCGATGGCCACTGTTCATCACTATTGCGTCGGTACGGTTCGGTACCGTCGCAGGTTAGCGTTAGGTGGCCGACACCACTACACACACCGTACAGTTCGTCCGAGGACGAGTCGATGTAATTGTTTCGATTCGCGGCACTAGCGGTGACAAATGCGCCACCACTTACGGTACACGGTACGGCCGTGGTTGATGCTAATGTTTTACCACTGTCCACAGCTGGCAGTGTGCCAGCAGCACCCTCGGCACCCTCAACAGCTGGCGTGATCGGGTGGCGTACTGCCGCACCGGTGATGATCGACGGATACGGTTTGCGTTGCGTCCTGCTACACTCGCGCCCGTATTGACCGCAATCGTCCTGCTCGGTGCAAACGAGCGCAGGGTTGATGTCGTCCCCGGCCGATGACAGATCGGACGAGTCAATGAAACTAAGATCCTCCAGTTCATCGATCGGACGCTGTTGCGTACGACCGTGGGTGCCGCCAATGACCGTCGTCGGCAGGTTGGCGTCGATGCCTGTCAACGGTCCACCCGGTACACCACTGACACGGTATGGTGCGGTAGCCGTATGCGCTGTCCCGCCCAGCAGCTTGTTGCAGTACTTGTTCAGCGATTGCAGCCGTATTTCGTTGAGCGCATCGCTGCACTTATGATTGCGGATGTTGCCAGCTGTTGTGGTGGTGTAGTTGCCGCTATTGCTACTCAACACTGGCAGAGATGATTTGCGCGTTACGTTCGGACGAAAGTAGAGTGCCTCGCCGCCTATTTCATCCCGAACAAAACCGTTTTGTTTCTCTGCACGAAATGAATCATCCAACTGTCCATAGTGTAATCGTCTTGCATGATTAGCGCTGCGAAACGATCGATTCCTACCGGGACTGTTTAGTAAGGGACCATCGAACAGCTGATTAGAGTCACCGATACCGACACCGACGGGCGATCTGGAGGAGAGCGTCGGTGAACAGTACCCAATAGCATCGGATGGAACACGATGGAAGCTGTAAGATTTCACCACCGGTAATGATGAGGGAGGTTGCAATATTCGACGCCGCTGGGCAAAAGGGGTGGCAATCGGAGGTGGATGAGCTTGCAGAGGATGTGGAGATCCTGCAACTGGATCTTCTGATGCAGGATGCGTCAGGATACAACCATATGCCGGTTGTTGCGCAGAAGGTGATACAGGCCGTGGAGATAGCGAAGACGTAGAGGATAGCTCGTCAGTGCAAAGATCGGTACCTCCACCAGCAGAGGAGGAATGTTTTTTCCTAATATTATTTCTACCACCACCAACACCATCACCGGACCGTGCACTAATCGATCTGGTGAGGTTCAGTCCACCAGCACCGTGCAGTTCAGATGATATTTTCTTTTTCTCGAAATTATTTATGTTCACATCTTTTCTTCCGCCTTGTCCCTGCACCGGCCAACTTTGCTGCTGCGGCCCAAGATGCTGCTGCTGTCGTAGTGCGTTTTTCGAATTTAAATTTAAATCATCACCCCCATTCCGATAGTCACCGCCACTTGATATTACACTGCCACCACCGTCGGCAGTGGAGAAGAGTTCACCATTCGCACCAACAATAACCAGTGCCGAAAGATCATCATCAACATCGGTATCATTTGCATCATCGAACTCGTTTCTTACAGACGTTCCACTGGCGGTACTGTCCGGTCCATTGGTGGCCAGATATTCTGCTCCATCATGGCGATCTAGCGCGTTGGAGGAATATCCAATCGATCGTTCATTCCGTTGCTGCTGACGGTAGCTTCTTGCGTTCTGGTAACCTACACTCGAGCCAGAAGATTCTGAATGTTCGCGCTTTTCTGGATGCTGCTGGTGTTGCTTTTCTTGCAACCGTTGTTCACCGTTGTTCTGCTTCTTGCTGCCCGATCCGAAACTGTTGCTATAGCAGCACACTACGGTCGAGCATCTTGGTGATGCGGATTCTTGCTGTTGCTGCTGCTGAGCTGCAGCAAACAATTTTGGATGATCCTGACTATTATAACGACCGTCAGCGTTGTTGATGTTGCTAAAGTTGCTGTGATCACTATCACCTCTGCTACTGCTGCTGCCGTTGTTGTTAGTGACGCCGTTCCTGTAGCTCGAGTCAACCAACAGTTCGGCACCACCAGTGTAACCGTCACTTCCGTGGTCGTGCGATTGCGCTAACTGACTGAAATGGGTCCCGTTGTTGTTGGTCCGACCAGGCGCCAACATTGGATACCTCGGCAGCTGCTGTTGGCCCTCCGCTCCGGGCGAACCGACCGTTGTCGATGCGAAGGGAGATGATTTTCTATTCTTAGCTGGAGTAACAACCAAAATGGTAGGGAGAAAACAAGAGAGAGAGAGAAAATGCGCATATGAAAAGTAGAGAAAATTTTACATTTCTGATGTGGTTTTCCACTGCTTCACATCAATATATCGGGCGGTGCGTTGTATGCCAATTGGTCCTAGTTAACGGCAACCATACAACTAGCTTGCGCTCTGCCATTGATTAACCCACTACAGTGCACTAGCGGCGGTGTAGAATGTGCCCATTCTTGGCATAGATAATCGAGCGAAAAGTGCATGCGGAAAGGTGTACGAACCGTCGAAACATCCGCTGGAAGCAAAGGTCGTGGATCATTAGGGTACGGTTGCGCTTCACCGCATGTGCTATATTTACTTCTCAATGCCACCGAAGATGCATCCCGAAGAAGGACCAAACATTTGTGCCGGGTTTTGACATGGTGCAGCTGTTTCGCCCGCAATTCACCTGCATTTGAAACAATGTCACAAGCAAATGGACACCAACGAGCAACCCACTTTAACGCGCCATTTGATTTGGATTTGATTAGGCGCTTAGAAGAATGGATGGAAAGCCAATGGAGAGCACGAAACAAAAAATGTTTCGCAGGAAAAAACATTCTTATCACAAACGTTTCCCTGTTTTAGTATGTCTTTCACTCAACTCAGCTCTTGGAGAAATATCAAAGTAGGAACTTTTTAAAAATAAAAAATAAAAAGAAATATTAACTTTTCCGTACACGCACCAATTTATGTACTGCAGCAATCTCAACGGCAGCGCGTTTGAACCACAACCTTTGTCCTGGGTTCGTTTATGAAGCTGTGTTGAGAAAAAAAATTAATTTAATAGCCCACCGGGAACATCATCACGCTGCTTCGCTCTTCAAATTATAAATAAAGTTAACCCACCCACTGGAATCATCAACATGCGTGAAAACACCTACACCAATGTTCTCCACCATACAGACACACGTTCCATCCATACAACCCCGTTACACATCCCTGCTACTAGCCAACGTCAACGATCGATGGTGTGGTGTAGTATTTCCCAGTGTTTGCCGTTTTTACACTCGCTAAGACAATCATTACCGGGTTCCCCTTCAATCGAAACAGATAAACATCCTACCGTTCGAAATCGAATGGAAAAATAAATATAAAAATCAAAACCCCACAGCGTTTTTTTTTTTTTTTGTTGGGAATATTGACAAGCGGCCCGCGGGTATTAGCCTGGACTTGGAGATGTTTGGATCGTAAAATTTAATTTTAGTTTTCCTTCCATCTACTGTGATATGGATTTTCCGTTTGAACCGGCATACGAGCGTTTCGCGCCATCAACAGGCGCATCGTTGATGATGGGCGTCCATCGTCTCGAAGGAAGATGGGATTGGGATAAAACAACTTTATAAAATATTGTTTCTGTTTGATCCGTACATGAAACTGACCACCAAACCGCTACCTGAACTGAAACGTTTCATTTTCATACTGGACATGGTAGTAAAGTGAAATTGAAAGCCGTTTTGATTGTCATATCTTACTTAAGCTACTAGGAACTGGCAGTTTGGTACGGCCGTAGCTACTATTAGTCCAGGGCATTTCCACACCGCCTGTTCCGATGCAGCAGCAGTTCGGGTTCTCTCCATTGCTGCTAATGCTGCTCGTTCCGCCGACGCTGTGTACACTGTTGTCACCGTTCGCGATCTCGTAGGAATTGACAGACGCGCGGGAATTGCCTTCGTTCAAATCGGTCACGTGGCCCGGTTTCCCGCCATCCAGCAGTCCAGTATTGGATAGACGTACTCCGTAGCGTAAAGTCCCGAGCTGGATGTAATCATTTTCCGGTATTGCTCTACACGCGCGAGAGAGAGAGAGAGGGAGAGAGAAATAAGAAACGAGCCGTTGAGAGCAGAACGTACGCAGCCTATTTTCCCTTTTGCCCCTTGAAGTATGCAATACGCATACGTACAGCGTATTTTGCTTTCGAGCAGTTCACCATTTCGAGCTGGTTAACGTTGAAGGAAAAGCGTTTATATTAAAATAAATTTTCTTAATACAAAATAACTCTTAAATATCATAATTTTTAAGTACAATTTGAAAAAAATCGTTAATGAATTCTGTTAGATGAAAAAATTTCCACATTATACTATTTTAATGTCAATTTAGATCGAATATTTGTAGTTATTTCTGTTCTTATTGTTTGTGAACTTTTTTACTGCATTTTTTCATGTATTTTTTTCATTCTGCAATCGATAAACACTCACCTGTTCCACATAGCCGATGGCAGCGCCTTCATGTTCCTTCCCAATTTGTCTGGTTGCGGTTTGCTGGTCATATTTTAGGCGATGTTGCATTTTGTGTCATTACGGTATGCGGGGTCTGCGGTACGGACTCAAATTCGGAACATCGATCGGAACCGTTTGGCCTGAGGGTGAAAGAAAATAACAGAACGATAGAATCGTAACCACTAACCGCGATAATCGAATTTATTGCAACACTTTAAGGTGGATTGCAATTAATAAGTCAGCATTTTCTAAAATATGTTAATTACATTCGTTTGTCGGAAGAGTAATGATGTAGTGCTGACTCTAATGGAAATTGTATTTTGTTAATTGAAAAGAAATAAACGTTTGCGTTACGAAGTCTTGATTTCTTTCGCAACATAATAGAAGAAGTATTAAACGCCCTCTTATTGTGTGGTTATAGCTATAATCATTAATTTAAATTTTCAATCATACAAACTTCTTCCCCGTCGGCATTCATCGCGAAAGGTGCAAGAAAAAAGGTAACAAAATGGACTCCAATGCGTAGCAAGTACACAGACACAACAAATGAGACAGCGTACCACAAACACACACAAAAAGTGACAAATCATCACAATTTTTCTTCAAATTTCAAACCCCTTTCTGGCAGAAATTTAACACCACGTGTCCCCGTACACGATCACTGCGCGGAACTGCGTCACCGAATGACCGGTCGGGATGGTGGCAAACGTGCATCCAACTGTTGTTAGCCCAAGTACAAGAAACCTGAATCCAACAGAATCCACCGAACCGCGTCCAAAGTGTATCTCTGAACGCTGGTCAATATCCTCCAAACTCCCCCGGCCCCTACCCGGTACGAAACCGGCCCCCGGGTGCCGGAATCGGATTTACGCCACAGACGACCGGACCCAAGGGGCATGTTGGTCCTGCAGGTCAGAAGCACTCATTACAATTATTAATTTCATCACAAACCACCATCACGGCCCAACCATGTCCCGTGTCGCTGGCTAGGCCCGTGCACAGGGTGGCTAAGAAATTGCTCACATTTCGCTTTGCGCACGGTTGGATCCCCGGTGAAAGAAATGCTCCATTTACCGAACAGTACGGTCGGCACTGATGTCCATATTTATATGTCGATCGTGCCGTTTGCAGGCTTCACTCAACTATCTCGGTCGGTGGATTACGGCCGGTGGTAAAAAGATGTCCGCCTGTCATGTTGATAATCACACGGTGCGCACATGCATAATGTGGGATGCAAATTTTTATGAATTATTGCCTTCCTTCCTATTGCGCACCCCGTCATCATCGTTGCGATCGTCGTCGTGCGAAACCGTGAGGTGCGTGTAGCACCCGCGCACTCCACGCGTGCTTTGGTAGAAATGGTTAAACCATCCCACAGGTACGTTGCCGTATAGCAGAAAGCACTAGCGCTAGTGGATCACCACCACCACCACCAAACAGGCACCCTTGGCCTACCCGTTCGACAAATATTGAATGTTTGATTTAATTGAAATTAATGGCTACACTAAGCGCCCCTGCTACGATGATGGAATGGTGTTGACTGCTCAATAAAAATGACCTGCCGAGAGTAACGACGACCGTGGCGATGTTGTCGGAAATAATCGGTTCATTATGGTGGAGCATTTCTTTCGCAACCCCACCACCGTATCCGCCGGCTCCCGGTGCGTGAAGGGCTTTCTGTGTCCCTTTATCCAACCAGCGCATTCGGCGCGTAAATGGGAACGTAAGGCAAATCTAGCCTCTTTGGGCTTTGGTGAATCATGGATCGCTCTGTACGACTGCTCTTTTCATTTCTCACATTTTGTTTGACTCAAACTCTCATTCTGGATCGGAATTTTGCGGAGCACCCGAAGTGGGATCGGTCCGACAGACGTGTGGACGATCAAATCGACCATTAACGGCCACCATTTCCAATCAGTTGCGCTTTCTTCTCAAATGAAGTGCACTGCTTAATGTCCCATTCTGGTTGTGATTTCCATCATATTTTATTCTGTTCCGCTACTTTTTCATACGAATTAATAACTTGAACATAACTCGCTAATATTTAACATTGCATGGTACAGCCATGTGTAATGTTTAACGAGATCCTTTAGATCATACATTCCGACAAATGTAATTGATAATTTAAATGTGCATTCATGTTTCAAATGAAATAAACGTACTTTTCTATTCTTTTCAGCAGTAATGCCTTCAATAATTCATGTTTTTAAAAAATGTTTTTTGGTTCTTTCTTTTTAATTTATTTATTCTAAGTTTGTGTATTCGAATTTATTTTTCTCCTGTTGCGTAAGCTCGTCTTTTCAAGTATTACTCTACTCCATAATGACTAACATTATATAAAGGATACTTTAGCAGCAATTTGTAACACCTTTATCCAAAGCTTTACAGTTCTCTTTATCATGAGAAATGAGCAGATTGATTTGGAAGACAAATTGTTCCAATTTTGGGGAAAGATTTCTCATTATTTTCAACAATGCTCTTCATGATTGAGTCATTTTGTTACGCTGTTTTTACTCTGCAACAGGTTTGTAATACGGCCGACACCCTCAGGCGTAACCGATCGTCCGATCGTCCGATCGTTACATTTAGTCACAAGAACATAGAGTAGACGACACCTATCGTCATAGTGGCTGACGCTCGTTCACATTTGGTTTTTTTGTTTTCGGACATTTCGCTCGAGTGCTTCGATCGCATCCATCCGAATGACCTCATGCGATCGAACGCAAAACGCAATTGCGCAACGCTTAAGTAACAATGTAGTGAACATTTGGCACTAAATCGCCGATAAAATTAATCAATCCTGCCCATAAACTATAAATCACCTATCCTGCCCTAGACGCCACTTTCCGCACATAAATAATGGGAACCATGGGTGCTGCTGCGGGGCTGGGAAGGTACGGCCCGAAAGCTTCCATCATTGCCATACGCGTTCCCAGTGTTAGCTTTGGTTGTTGCGAAACCTCCCCAATGTGCCCAATGCGCCCAATAATGTGTGTGCATCAATGCAACGAAGGTAACGGTGGAGCATAGGTTTGACCACCTCTAAGTTTTCATGTTGAACCGTCACTAAGCTGCCACCAGCGATCGCCGCCAACGAGTCGTCAGCGATAGCTTTTTGTTTACCGTTTCCTTGTGTGATGGTTGCTGTTGTTTGTTGTTGTTGTTGTTTGTTGTTGTTGTTGTTGTTGTGTGCCTTCATCCACCCTACCGCCGGTCGGCACTTGGCTACATGCATGTGCGCGCCCGCGCGAAAAGGAACGGATTTGTTCGAGCCAACGTTTACAAGTTGTTCGTAAGTTGTTTTATGCTGGCACGAACCTTTTGTTATTGCGTTTTTTTCCTCCTTTTTGTTTGTTTCTTCGTCACCCTTGCTGTTGGTACGTTCCACATACGAGTGGGTTGTAGAAGTTGAACAAAAAAATGCATCTCACGAAGAAGTACTATACTAGAACGGTGAAGCAGCTTAAGCTATTGGGGTTTATTTATTTTTTTTGTATAGTAAAGTTTAGAATAAATGGACTTTGGGCTTTAAGCTTTGTGCACAGAGGGTACATCGCTTATCAGATAAAATTTTTCGAATTCAACAAAGTTAAAAAAACCAAAACATATTTTTTTCTTTAATTAAAATTGGCTTTTTTGACGGCAATTCTTTGATGTTGAAGTATTAAAATCCAGCTTCCAGGGTCTTCCCTTACTCTTCCACAGTATCGGGTTTGCGCCACAAAACCTCAAGGAATTTGAGATCGGCAACCATTATTATCAAAACTTCATCTTCTTCTAAAGGAGGTAAAATTTGAAGAGAATTAAATTTACTTCTACGAATAAAATTAATAGAATTGAATATTCTTATAACAGAAGGATTTATTTATTAACCACCAATGCAGGAAGCACGCACAATAAAACCAAGGGGCACACGTTCGCACAAACTGTGTTCAGCTTGTTTGCTAACCGTTCCGCCATTAGCCACAACGGCACGGACCACATCTTGAAAGGAACATCTGACACGAATCTGTCAGCGCAATTGTTGCACTTCAATTAGTTTACTGCGGTGCACACCCACCATTCTCATCATTGTAACCTTAACCCCCGGGGGCGCTCTCACTGCTCTGACACACCTCCTGTCGCTTCTTCCATCATCGGCAACATTAAGCATCAAAATTCCATCCCAGTCCGTGCGTGTACCCAAAGGGAATCGGTGCAACTTTGTTTATCAAACACGCCGTAAACGCATCCACTCTTCTTATCCAATGCTTCATACCATCAGTACGTACCAGTTTCAGGGCATTTCATCAGAGTTTTAAAATATTGCTTCTCCTCCTTGCTGACAAGATTCCTCAGTGTAACATATCCTCGTGACATAGCACAGCAACGTTACCGCCTGCTGTTACAAAATGTATTCTTGCTGTCCTTGTGACTTCCCTGACGACTAAAGGCGAGTGTGTGGTCGATGGGTGTGGGTTTGTTACAGATCCTCAACATGGGATAGGAATTTTGACAATTACACCACAAACTATCTCACCTAAAATGTGTACATTCTTTCGCCTACAGTGCTCCAGCAAATCCAGCTCCATGCCATGCATGGTTGGAATCGGACGGATCGAGTTACAACAAGCAAACGATCGCAAAATGGCATTTGGAGAGCATTTCCATTCCATCCACTGCTACATACTGTGATGACGGATGTAGTTCGGGCTCGTATGTTTTAAGCGAACTTTTCCGACCTGTGGGTAACTCTTGCTTCATCCCCGCAAGCATACTAGTGCTGGTGACGGATGGGTTTCATGGACTCACAGTTGGAATTTTGCAATGTTTTATTTTTCTTTTCCTCTTTTTTACCGCCTTGCAACTCTGTAGGTAAGTTACACCTTTTGCAAAAGTTCGTTCGTGCTGCGAGGGCGTCCGATAGGGCCTGAGTGATAAGAATACGCTACCAAGTGTGTGATTCTTCAGCTGTTCATTAGCCGCCGCACAGTACGAAACTATCTTTGGGGAAAAAAAAGCAGGGAATTCCCTTTCAGTTGGCCGGAGGTTGGTCACGATTTGGTACGAATTTGTTGTATGGCAGTGTAAGAAAAAGCTGTAATGAGCATTAATGAGCTAAAGTTGGGAAAAAATGGAACTATTAGACGTACCGCATGAGGGTCGTTTGAGTTGGGGCAAAAGTAATGAGAACAATTAAAAACCAAATGTTGTACCAAAACTGAACCATTTTCATTTATTTTTTGTTTCTACTATTCCTGGGAAATGATCGAAGTTTATCTTATTTCCACAAAACATTCTATTTACCATCAAAATCCACAATCCTTTTGCTTACAATTCACGGAACTACTTCATGTGAGGTACATACTTTACTGGAGAGCTGTGCTAATAGCAAACACTTCAACTGTTCTTTCATGTGAAGAATATAATCTTTCCATTGTTATCACACTCCCGCTAAGTGGCGCTAATATAGGAAGTTCATTTATTTACTGTATCGACAGGACGTACAAACGTACTCAAAAAACACCTTCTAATAAGTGACAACGACTTTTGTTTGTATTACGCATATCTTAAAAAGCAAATACATCATACAGTACGTTAATACAACCGTAAGAATTGATTTCATGATCTCTTTATGGCGGCGTAGAAGTAAACAATTGGATCAATATGAGACATGGATCATTCTCACCTTTACTATGACCTTACGCATCACTCAAATTCGTATGATTTATGTCTGCAAGTTTACGTACGATGAATCGCAATTTATCAAAAAAAAATAATTATTGACAGCTAACTTGATATTTCAAAATCAAACTCAATCTATTCTTTATTATTTATAAGTTATTTTGTAAGGCTTCGGAGAACGCCAAGTACAGAAATACATAAAATTATCTACTTATCTTTCAAATTATCTACTAATCAATACAGTTATCTCAATAATAATACCATGTAAAGATATACTGCTTTATTTCACACAAAAGGATTTAAACAAAAAAAAACAAATCCACCAAAAAAATGGCACAAATGGAATCGATATGAAATCAATTCGAACCACGATCGAACGCGCACGAGCCTTCATCATGGTGTGATGATTTTTATTTTCCTCTCCGGATGTTTTTTTTTCTTCTTCTTCCTCTTATTTCGGTGGACCAGCAAATGGGGATAGCAGCGAAAACAACAACATAAACAGACGCTTTTCGTTTGGCCGTCGTTCGTCTGCTATGCACCAATAAATTACTAAAACTAGCCCAACGTGCAAAAACCTTCAGCCCGATCCGCCAGTGATCAGCCGATCCGTCAAGCGTGATTCGCTAAACCGGAAAAGCTTTTTACCGAGCTTTGGCATGTTCGATTTTTTCACATCCCTTATTTTCGTTCGTTCGATCCATCCACGCCTTGCCGTGTCTTGCTTGCCCTTGCACCGTTCTGCGTAAAAATGATCGTTTCCAGTGTTGTCTTTTTTACGCTACCCCATCGTTCGGTATCTTTTAAGCTCTTTCTACACATTGCACAGCCCTGTAAGTGGGAGCTTCAGTCTTCAGTGCCTCAACCAGTTTGTCTAGTCTGTTTAGGAGCAATAAAAAAAACTCATCCTAAAGATCGACGGCTAGTAAAGTGGCGGAAAAAAGCGCCAACCAAGCGGCCCGATGGTAGGGAAAAGTAATAACCACAACCGGCAGAAGGGTGGTGGAGTCGTTAAAAATTTGCCAAATGAGTTATGTCGAACATCTATATGGGGGGATATTAATTTTTGAACTGTTTCTTTTCACCTGTGGGATCCGCGCGGTTCATCATCATTGCGAACGATCGAAGGTTTTGCAACAGGAAGAAAGAAAGGAAAAAAAAAGCTCACCTTGTTCCGGTGGGCCAGACGGCATGGCTGGGCATTGCCGCGACTCGCTGGAAGCATCCCGCATCACTTGCGAGTGCAAACAGACTGTGCTTACGATTTCACTACTCACTTTCAGCGACTTCAACTTCGGTCATGTTGTTGTTGATCTCTCATCAGTTTTGCTTTGATTACCCGAGCTTGTGTGTTTGCTGGTGGAGATTTTTATTATCATAACTGACCTCTTCCTGTACGCTTCGTACCAAATTCGTCGCCAATTCCCCAATCTTCCCCCGACATTTTGTTCCGTCCGTCCGTGCACTCATTCGCTGATAGCCCGATCGGCCGCCTTCTGCTTGATTGGTTTCCATCTTGCTGGTAATGAAGATAAAAAAAACGGTTACCCGTATCGAACGGGACCGAACATCGTGGAACATCAATTTCGCCATGGTACACAACCGTAATAAAGATGTTGCTGTTCGCGAGCACCCTGAACGCCTTTGCCCTCGCGCACGATATAGTGGATCACCGGTCAAAGGGGGATTACTAAGCTCACTCGTCTTAAAGGGACGAATTTCGATTGATTTACTCCCAGTGCTAGAGAGCCCAAGTCCATCCCAACGCGCATGCTTTCTGTGTTTTTTTTCAGTCGCCAAATACGCGAATCTTAATGAACGGTAAAACGATAAATCCTGCCAGAACGGATCATGCTCGTAAAATCGAATGAAATCATGGTAAAGGATCACAAAGATTTAACGACATGTGTACCAACGAGCATGGCTCACGGGTCGAGCCTGAAGCTATGGGAGCAATTTAGATTATTTGTCTCATGTATCTGACCATGCATTCTAACCAGTTTTTGGGTCTTAAATCATAGACTTTTCTACAACACCATCCGACCACCAATGAAATAGGTCAAACGGTATGGCTCTGGTGATGCATAGAGGGGAGAAGAATAAAAAAACCTTCCAGTTTTTTGCCATATCGCCTACACTTTCCACCGTTGATTGATCGCACTCAATGCGGATCATATTGAGCTATTAAATCGCGTCTGATGGATTCGTCCCAAACCGTCGTAAAACGTCGGTACGTGATCAAACGATGGAGAAGCGCTTGGAAGCGTAGCAAAAACACTTTAGCCATTATATTGACTAAAGTTTGCCACGGTTAGTGCTGCACGGATGATGAATAAAACATCAAAGGCAAAGCTTTATGCGAAATGCTTAGGTAAAGTTGGCGTAAGTTGTACAATGTTTGGCTCCACCCAACCGAAAGCTGGCTTTTAATGGCAAGTTTTCTTTGAGTTTGCCGATTTTAGGATACAAAATTTCTACCCAAATGTGCTTTATACAATCTACAGGGACTTTTGTTTTGATTTATTGTGTTACAAAATCAGAAACAATCGCACAACGAATATCATATCTTCATGGGCTTAAGGTAAAGCACCTCGTGATTTTGTATCCTAAATTAAGTCACAAGCAAAACGACGCCAAATTCCTGAATCTTCTTCAATGTGGGAATTTTGGGATCTTGGGATCTCGATCTTTCAGAGAGGGATAGACAATAAAAATACTTAGCGAGAAAACCAAGTAATTTTTTACATAATTTCTTTGATCATCTCGTATTTCTAGCCCATATCTACCAACAAATTTGTAGTGGCTTTTATTGCAAAATCAGCTTCTCCGACTTCAAGCATCTCGATTTATACATCAGTGGCCTTGGAATCAAATCTCACTAAGTGGATTAGATTTCTGTTCTGAGTTCAATTTGGTAGTTTTACAATAAAAGACGATCAGCTATCTTGTCATCTGAAGAGTTTACGATGTCATCTGGCTGCGTTTATCGTTTCATATGAAGTGTTAACAAAAGACTTGAATGACAGTACAATTTCACCTGATAAACACATTTAGGCAAAGATAGCATATTGCATATTTATCCTTTCTAAAACCCAAAATGATCAAATAAAATACTTTTCATACCGCAGGTTTATTTAACTGAATCACTTTTCAACCAGCTAACAGCGCCCGTGCTTCACCCGCTTAGTCTCCACTGACGTTTAAAATATAGTTCAACCTTTCAACGGCATCGAAAAATGATCACTTAATCTCGTGCTTTCCGCTTGCCAGAAGGATAGGGAAGCAAACAACAACAAAAAGTACACCAGATATCGGCACTACTTTAACATTTGTGTAAAGTAGCTTCCAGCAAAACGGTTGCACACAAAACACTCCTAGCGGCCGATTGATTCACATACCGCTTTGAAAATCCACCACCGTACCGGCATACTGCCGGCGCACACAGCGACACACAGGGAAATAATAAATCGTTCCATTTACCCGCCAACATTGCCTTAACACCGATAAAAATCGAAAAACATGGTACATAAATAAAACCGAAAAATGAATCGCACACCCAAGGAACGCTCGTTCGCTCCGGTAGCACATTGGCATATTTACGTGCAGAAGTGAAGGCAACGCGACGGAACTGGACCGGGTGCGGAACCCGGTGTAAAAAAAACACCCCTTCCACGAACAATGTCGGGCTACGAATATTTCGGTAACAATGCGTTTCTTTCGCACAAACGCCTCTCGACTCGTGCGCAGACAGAATGCGTGCAAAAGGCCAAACCAGAAGCCATTAATGATCAAATTCAGGTCTTTCGTTTCGGCGAAGCCATGAAGCCGTCTGGAGAATGCGCTGATGGAAAAGGACCACGGTCAATGAATTCGTTGCCCGACTTTACGATCAATCTGGAGGAAACGACGTATCAGCCAAAGCATGGAGTGCGCTTGTGTGTGTGTGTAAAAGAGATTAAAAAAGAGAGCAAATAAATACTAAAAAAATACCACCCAAGAATGGACCCACCAACAGTCACTGACAACTCGAAGTGACCAAGTACTCTGACTGAATTATCATCACCCGATGGTACGGCTACCCTGCCTGTGCTGTGGCGGTTTCATTTCGCCAAATCATCCTGCTACCGGGACCAAACTAGACCAATTTCCATTGCCTTTATTTCCATACCTCCCAGTGTGCCGAAGCAAAGCTTATTCCGGCGATGATTGGCGAGCTTGCGAATGACAAGAAGCGTAATTTGCCACCCAATTGCTACCGTCGACTACCGAAGATTTTGTGTGATTCTTTTTGGGCATATGAAAGGAACTGTTTATGGATGTTGGAAATGGAGCTTAAAAGATTTGGTAAATGAGATTTTCAAATAATTAAATAGGAATTCTGCTGTTGAAAACTGGAAGACAAAATGTTCAAAACTATTACTTTGAGTATTATAATTTTAAAATACTTGATACCGAATATCTTAAGCCACGAACTCAAAGTTCTGTATTGTTTTAATCAATTTCTTTAAAAATTCAAAATACAATATTTATGTCTGTTTAACTAGAATTGTTCACTTTATTAGAATAAACACATATATTGTTTAAAAACAGGTTTAATAACATTTTTTCCTTAACAAATAAATATTATAAATAAAAATTAAAAAAAGTAAAAAAAAACCATGTTATCCTCAATTTTATTAAAGAATTCACAGGATAAGCTCTGCCCTACTTCTTACAAGGAACTTCACCACTCCATAAACAAACAACCAATGCTCTGTAGGTTAAATTAAATATCTTTCAGCTTACTCCTTCGGTAGTGAAAACGATCATCGACTTCATTGCTTCATTTGGAACCCAAGATCGCACACACTTCCGGTGACCACACGCCATGTCCTATCGAATGGGGAAACCCATTCCGGGCACACTATTATTAAATTAGCATATGTTGCACGTACGCATTTAGCGTTGCAAAGCCGTAATCAAACAAGCATAAAACATAAACATAAACTTCGATAGCATTTTTGCTGTCGTTCGCTTGTGACATTGCATTGGAAGCCACTTCCCAAAGGGCGGGCGGGCATGAGCATTGTCATTGCCCGGGTGGTGGTGGTTGAAAATCGGGCAACGAGAAGCAACTTCATACCTTTAATACGGCAACCAACCTATAGGGCTACATGGGACAGTTCTAAATTGGCACTACGCTCAGCGATCGAAGTGGGAAAAATCATGGCGAGGCCAGAAAGTTGCAGCGACACTCATCACCATGTACGGGACGAGGAACAGGGATAGCAGGCACATACTTTATGCATTTATAACAATTAATACGCACCGATGTGTGTGTGTATCGACCATCCCTTAGCTGCACAGGCAATCACACCACAATTTACTGTCCAGCGTTGGTGTTTCGAGGTAACGCCAGAGAGATATTCAGAGGGCCAGTGGTGCAACGGAGCCATGTTTCTGCATTTGCAACGCGGACGAGTTTACGAGTACCGTCCAGGGTGAACCCTCGGGACGGGAACAACCAACCACCCGTGGATAGCCAAAATTATGTATTCGTTTAAGATTCATATTCATTTCCCTTGCACCAAAAAGGTATCTTTCCTTGCCGTGCCTCGAAAGAATATGGAAGAGATGTACGACTTAACAAACAAACGAAAAAAAAAGAAAGAAGTATAAGTAAATTCCATCTTTTTACCACCGTTGTACGTCCTGGTGGTACATCATTTCCCTCGATGTACCACTCATTACACGGCAGTACAATGCACCAAACAACGACATCATCAATACTGGAGCGCGATTTACGTACAGGCGTGTATGCGTGCCAAATGCAGTATTGCAGTTGGTGGTTGCAATAACTCACCGAAACAAACTTGCACCAACAAGCAAGCTCCCCTGAACGAAGAAAGCTCAACACCCCAAAAAACACATCGTGATTACATTAACCGACCGGTACCCCGGACGCGTTGTTGATGTATGTTGGAGTTTGCCTACAGACCCAAGAGACGGGCCAATGCCAAAAATAAACACAACCCGAAACCGAAGGGAACAAGATACGGAGGCCCGGTTTTTTTTCCAGTGATACCGTACCCATTGTAGCAAGGACATAAATTATCGTACAACCCAAAATGTCTTACTTTGCGCTTTTTTCGGTGAAAGACGAACGAGCAGCAATGGCACACGGCATTCATTTTCTCCCGTTTGTCGTTGTTTTGTATTCCGTCCGCTTTACGTTTTCAGTTTTGCTCAGATATTTCATGTACTGTTTTTGGGCAATTTTCTGGTTTCGTGTATGTTTTTGTCGTTTTGTTATAGTTTTTTTTCGCAGTTCATTTTTCTGGTTTTATTCGATTGTTTGATAATAAACAAAAGTGAGCAGAAACATAATAAATATTTAAAGCGAAATATCATATTTAGTCTATTCTACTTCAACTACTTCGAACAATGATAAATGTCCGAAAGGTTTATTATTTATTAAAATTAAATCTACATTCACGGTTCAAACGTAAAATTAAACAGGATATTTTAAAGAAGAAAAAAAATAATAGAAACTCGTCTAAATAACCAGCATGATTAATAGTGATGTGTGTTCCGGAATGAACCTGGTAGGTTCGTTCCGTTCCTTAAAATGAACGATCGGAACTAGGTCCAAAATTTTGAACTTGCCAGCTTCACGGAACAAGGCTCGAAATTATGAACCTGGTAGGTTAACACAACTAGAGTAGAACAGTTGTACATTTCGAATTACACAGTACATACAATACATGAATTTATAAATGTTGCTAAATTTCCCAAAAAAAAGCTAAGGCTGTAGCCTTAAGAAATTTTCAAATTTTTAGAATTTTTTTTTTTATTATTTTTTTATTTAAAGCATTATTTGAGTGAAAAGAAATTTATTTCAACAAATTCGCATTAAAATGTACCAATTTATTAATTTTGCTAATTTTTCCAAAAAATTGGTTTTTCCCAATTTTCCAATCACTAATGATTAGAGACAAATTGAAATAGAACTGTAAGGTAAACTCCTGTAAAGATTAAAAACCAGTTTATCTACATGAGCAAATTTCAAGCAAGATTCATTTTCAGCAAAAAAATCCACTGTAAAAAATAAAATTTTATCAAACCTCGTACTGCAACCATGTGAAATAAGAAATTCGCTTCCTGATCGGCTCAACTTCCTAACGGCTTACATCCTATTTTTAACGAGCGTTGTGAATTATCGGCTCCATTTATCACCTAAAAAATGCCAAACGGGTCGGTATCAATGAGGGATGGCAAATTGTTTCGCCGTTCCCACCGCAAGTGACTGCATAATCGCAGCGCAAACATCGCTACAGTCATCCCTTCGACGCAACCCATTCACTGTCCCATGGGAGCTCATTTCTCCTTAGAAAGCATCCCAATAGTAAACCTGGCAGACGAACAGCACCGTTCGCAAAAAGGGATGGCACATTTTTACGCACGCAACACATCGATTCATGCCAAAGCTCGTGAGATCGCCGATAAACCCCGATACCGAAGTCGCTGGCCCTCGAAGGTCGCGACTGTCACCGGGCCGTTTTACCTCTGCTCACGCTCGGCGTACCGTCGGTCGCCGATTTCGGACGGGGCGTCACCGGGAACTAATAGGTTTATGGGATGTTTACACTAAATCCTCGCGCAATCTTTCGTGCGGATGGTTTCGCGCAACATAAAGAAAGCGAGTGAGCGAGACTGGACGCCCTTTTTCCACGATCGCAATCACGATCGCAATGTAAGCAGAACCGATCCGCACCGCATAATGTGCCTGCGCGATGGATGCGTTCGGTTACACGAATGCGCTCGAAACATGCACAACGCGAGCAGATGTGCGCATGTGCGCATAGGATTTATGCGCCGTCGGACGAGCGCGAACGGACGGACGGAACCTGAACACAGCAAGGGAACGGACGGGCAGTTTTATGCGTGTATGCATAACCGTTTTATTGGAGGATTAACCGTGACCAAAGTGCGAAACCTGTAATAAAGTAAAATAAAATAAATTAACACAATCGATTTGTCAGCTCGGGCCAGGCAGGAGAAGGTCAGACCAGAGACGGGACGCTGAAGATGAGATTCCAGAAGTGATAGAAACGCACTAAGGTTTCAGTTTGCCGTTGCCTCTCGGATTACTTGCGTTCTGCACCTCTCGATCGCTTCATGTTGCGCAACTCACCCAACAACAGGGAACAAGGAATAATCCGGTGAATCTGACGAGGACGCGCTAAGAACGGCATACCGTTAGTGTGTCAGGTCCAACACTACATTAGATTTCATGAACAACGCGATCAAACACAGGAAAACGGAAGGTGAAGTTGAACCCTTGTTACCCTTCGATGTGGGAAAACCAACCCTTCCGTGCGATGTCGTTACAAAAGGGTTTTGAGAGCTGCTATGAAGCTGCGCTGCTTCGTGCCTCATCGGTAGACATTCGAACGGTAAGAGACTTTGGCAGAAGGATCATAATTTATTAGAATCTCCACCTCCATCTCAATCGTCTTCCACGCGTGAAGTGTTTGCGTGATCACTTATAACGAGCCCTGGGATGAGCCCCGTGCAGCTGCTAGAAGATGAAAGTCAGGTGAATTTAAACCCACTCATAACTCAATCGAGCGCATTCAGTCAAAAGGAAAACGTTCGCCGCTAGGTTAAGCGACGTACGCATCCGGGATTAATCTTCGGGCAAACGAAAGGGGCCCAGCAATTCACCATTCTCGTGGGTGCATTTACAGGTGGAAAACAACCATCAACCATTGGAATAATCAATTATGGTGCTGCTTTGCTGTATAACTGTGTCCATCCATTGGATGTTTTTCTTTCCGTTCCACGCTTTTTGGATGATGCTGAGTACCTAAGTGGAAGATGCGCTATTCCGATTCCGATCGGCTTTGGCTGTATAAAAGCGACAAGCGATCACCCGTCTTCTGCTCTATGGGTGCTACCAACGTCACAATGGAAAATTCCCTGCAGGTAGATCATAGTAAATGCGAATTCTATCGATTCGACAACCGAATGGATTCTTTATGGTGAGTATTTTTGTAGATTTTTTAACAATAAAATGGCTTACAAATTAACTCATTATTCGATCAAAAATTAATAAGTTAATTTTATGGTCAAACTATTGTCGATTTTAGTTAATAATCTTCTTTTATCAGACAAATTGATACCTTAATAGTTCCACTGTTTGATATTTCTCGACTCGCAGTCAGTTCATCTTGCTTTGCTTTAAAGGGCAAAACGATATTGAGTATTCATATCTTGTAAAAAAAAAACTATCTACAGAGTAAATTGAGGTCTTCAATAACTACTTAATTGTATGTATTGAGAGACATTCCAGACAATTGTTTTTTTCGCCGATACATTTTTTTATAACCATTCTATCACAAAATACTAGGCGACAAATCTCACATTGTATTACTGAACTAAAAATAATTTGAAGCTCTAAATCTGAAATAGTTTGCCCGTAATGTGTACAACTTTATTTTTTGCAAAGTTTTAGAACGTTATAGTAAAACAAAAGTACCTAATATTTATTAAAAGACAGTAAAACATTTTTTTTTATTTACTATATTAAACATAAGTGAGTCCATAAAAGCTAGACGCCAAATTTGAATAAATAAAACACAGGGTTTCTCTTACAAATTTAAATTTTGTTCACATTGTTTTGCTTTTTTTCTGTTTAACTGTTTTAAGAAAGTTTTTATTTGTATTTATTTATAATTCATGATTACGACTGTAATCGTATTGTCAACCTCAAAGGACTGAAGTAGTACAATTTTCACAAGACATTTCCTGCTCGTTCTCTGCTTTTCCCCGGGCATACTCGGATGATAAATCTTTAAGAGATAAAAAATCATTGACATTACTACTATGTAACGGAATCAATAGAAAAACGAACGATATGTATGGTTTTATTTGTACGATTTGTTCCAACAGAATATGCTTGCATATTCCGTTTTGTACATGTTTACCATTTCAGTTGATTTCATTATTTATCTCTGCTACTGCAACTATTGCCAACGGGTTAAACGCCGTACAATTGTTGGAAGAGAAAATTGCACAACTCATGCAAAAGGGTGGCAACGATGTTTATTTTTGTTTGCCACCACTTCCGACCAGTCATATTTGTTTGTTTGCTGATTTTTTTTTATTATAAGTACTCGTAAACAATTACGTCCACTACCCTAGAACCCTGCACCCAACGGGAGTGGAATCATCTGTAATTTGCATCACCTTGGAAGGATTTAAATTTCCCGCGCGTTGGCGAACTGCTAAATAAAACGTACAGCTTCCATGACGCTAACGAACGATCCGACAGGTAAACCCCTGCTGTTTTCTTAACGTAAAAAGCTTTGAATCGTACCCAGCGCCATCATCATTTGCCACCGACTGCATCTTCACATACCCAACGCACAAACCCAAACGGCACTGGCGATCCATCAATCAATCAATGCGGCTCTGATTTAATCGTAATCTACGATCTACAACAGCACCCCCTATAGTCGACAAAACGATCGATCGGTGGAAATGATACGATTTTTCTCCCTCATTAAATTCAATTCCACCTGTCCATCGAACGGTGGCTACCATCGGACGCGAACCCGCTCTGGTTGCCATTCGACTGTACCTCGCTCTGCCCAAAACCACACAGCGCACGGACACAGATCGGGTTGATTTGAGTTGCAATAAAATTTCAACACTTCCCCGAATGGAAGTTCGGGAAGCCTTAAATTGAGATGTAGTTTTAAGGTGCATCCAATCCTGTCAATAAATTTCATCGGCACCGATTAGGTGGTACTGATGATGATGATGATGCTGTGTGTGTATGCTTGTTTTTTTATTTCCTCCTCAGCTTTTTTCCACCTTCTGTTGCTTTGTTGCTTTGTGTTGTGGTTATAGCTTCCCCCGTTTCGTTCGTTCTGCGCGATACAAGATAAGCGGTGTTAACGGAAAGTAGCGTTAAATTTATGTGTTAAACATCGACCACATTCACGTTGGTGACGCACTTTTGGGGTGCGTGGATCCGTCCATCGGCCCAAGCAAACGAAGTGTGCGCACGAAAGTGTATGCGCCCTTGTAGGATTTCTTCACTGTTTTCACCATCGCCTGCGTTGGTTTGTGTTAATTGGATAGGCTTAAATAATTTCTTGCTTTTATAGGGTGCTGAAAACGGAACCGCTAGTTTCCTTTGCCCATTTTTTTAAACGATTGCGAATGCCACTTGAGCAAACCCATAAATAGGCGCATTAGTACCGATCGTACGTGGAGACGGTTCAAAATATTACGACTGTTGCGCACACGCATAGCCGTACGGGCATATTGTAAATGTAAACAAAAACACAAGAAAGTGCGATAGTGTTTTTTTTTATTTTAATTATTTTTATAATCAATTTTATTGGATTGTTAATACTTGGCGTACAAAAATAAACACAACAGATCTCAACAGAAATGATAAATTAGTGTTATGTTAGATGTTCCATTAAAACACCACAAAGTATTGAGTGCTAAGGTCTTTTAAGTAGATCTTCCGCAACAAGGACGTAGCCGTGTGGTAAATATCAAGTTTAGCCAAGTTTATGTGGAACTAGTGCTAATATTGCTTAACATTTTGCAAGTAAAATAAACAAATTTAGAGATAGTAAAAAAAGGTCTTTTAAAAAGTTTAACAAAATAAATAAATAAAATAATTAAATAAATATGTCTGATTTCTTTTTTATAATTTTTTGTATGTTTTTTTTGTTTTGTTTATTTTAAATTTTGATTTAATATCATGAAGTAATATTGACTAAATAATTCTTTAAAACATACAGTAGGATAGTCAAGCGCTATTTAAAATGGCTCAACACTAGTTCCATCCGAGCAATAATTTGGACTGGGACGAAATTCCTTCCGATCAGATAATTTTCGGGTTTAAACAATAAACACCGTCGCATCGACGAAATTTGGTATCATATTCTAGTCTTTTCCATCAGGCGTTGATCGTGTTAATGCATACGATTCATTTGTCTATTTTAGAGCACGAATTCCAAAAAAATATTATAACATAATCCATCTTATCATTTAGTTATTGATTAAGCTATATTTTTTAAATCCCTATTTGAATCAAGGTTTGTAGTTACTGTACAATAATTTATCAATATGTACCAGCACCAACAACCGCGCACAAGTAGAACCAAACACACAGTAAACCAAATGCAAGAAACAGAAATCGTTTCGTTAATTCCCAAAACACCATGATTTGTTTCGTTAGGGTGTGAATCAATAAGGATGCATTTGTTACGCGCCGGTCAATTATGAATGCACCCAATTTCCACACCCATGCCCGGCCTTATTCACCCTCATCACATATCGTCCACCCGGACTTGGCGCCTCCACCCGATCTCCATTCACTTAACCAGCGACTGATTAATGGAACGGTGCACACCCCCAGTGCGCGCCAATTGCGGTCGACAATAAATAGCGTGTTTACTCTGCAATTCATCCACAAATCCCGTGTGTGCGCACGCAATGCACGCCAACAAAACACGACAAAGCCGCCAACTCCCGGGCGCACATAAGTCACCCTCTCCGCGATAGGCGCGAGTGGGTGGTCAACCGTACCGGAGACAAATGCATAACGCCTGGCCACATAATGGATTGTCATTTCCCCGTAGCAAATGGTTAGATTTCACTTTCGGCAAACCAGGGGCGAACGTGTTCGAATTCTCTCCGCTGGCTGATGGTTGGATTGCGGCAACCGCCACACGGCGGAAGGTGGTTTACGCTTGTCGCCACCACCATCAAACCAATCAGCAAACACCTTTGGACGAAAATGATGCAGTTTTATGCAAATAATGCTTTACCACCATCGTATAGCGATCGCCGCCGAAGTCGTGGCTAATTATTATTAATTCAGTGACAATTATTTAGATCACTGCCAATGGAAATAGAAAGTACCATGTATCGATGATCATTTTTCTTTCCGCCCTGCAGTACCCTACTCCACCGTGGTCCACCGTACAACATTTCCGCTTGCTAGGGTGTTTGGTGTTTTTTTTTCCACTCTCTGCTTCTTTTATTTATTTACTAACGTTATCGAAATGCATCCATCTATGACTACGGATTGAACAGTCGATTTTTTCCAAGCCGTAGGCATATGGTTCGTCTAGCAAACATTGGCAAACATTCTTCATTGATCTTGTTTTACGGTTCGCGATTTGCCTAGAAAGTTGCCGATGCTGTGTGATCGTGGTGGTGGTTTTTCCACATATTTCTACTCTCGGCCATCCCGACATTCGTCCCACATCCGTCATCGGCAAGGGACGGTTGGATGAACCGGCATGCAAATGGCAACGGTAAGCAACAAGAACGACCACACGATGCCACGATACATGTCAATGTGGAAGTCACATAAGCATGTACACAAATGATTGAATTATGATTTTATTGGCATGAACGGATCGAACCGTCTCGTAGGGATTGGGGGAGGAGGGGAGTGTTGGTGTTGCATTCCTTTGGCTTACTCTTCAAGGAACGCTTAGGAACTCCGTAGAGCTGACAGTCCGTTGGGACCACCTAAAACCCTTGTAGCCCCATTGAACTGTAAGCCATGAAACTGTGGATGTAATTCTTTCCTCATCACGAAAGAAGTATGGTAACAGCAGTATCCCGAACTCCGTATCGTCTAGCTAGTGCCAGTCGTACCTTACACAAAAACCCATAAATTAAATACTCGCAGTGAAACACGTTTTCGGCATTGACGCTCTTCTACGCAAAAGGGCACAACATATAAACAATCAGATCAACCTGACACTGAGCGAATGAGGGAACTACAAATCAGGTCAATATGTTGTGCAAGTGCTCGTCATGTGTTAACGTATACAGAACGGCATAAAAGAGAGCATTTAATAGGTTAAATATGTTTAACATTATGTTACAAATTACTCAAAACAGAATTGAATCAAAATATTTTTCATAATTCTGTTAATGTTATCAAAACATCTTGCATATAGGTTCCTAGTCAATTTCTTCTATTTAACCTGTACAAAAATAAACTTTTACGATTTTTTTTGCTTATGAGAGAAAAAACCCCTTTGTTCAATAAATCTTGCTACAACTGATTCCACCACAAACACCACAATATTTATGCTCATCTTAGCCACTAATCTGAACCACTCGTTCTTTGTCGCACACCAACCTGCGTCCTGGTCTAGTGTTTCGTCAGTAGTGGTGGTTTCGTTGTGGTGTTTCCCCAAGCAGTTGTACCACCTTCACGGATCACGCAGAGTGTTAGAAATCTGAGGAAATAAATTTCCACCCAATACGTCCCCTGGCCTACCATGGCATCGACGAAATTCGAGTTCAGTGCAGTGATGTGCTCCTCTCATGATGGTGCACTCGGCAGCTAGGCAACTAACGTGTACCGTGTATGTGCTACGAACCGCCATGCCATGGCATTCAGGCATTTTAAGCCTGTTCCCGGCGCATACATCTCCGCAGCTCCGGTAAACTTATCGAGTGATGATGTCAGTGCACTCTTTCAGTGCCGGTTTCCTGTTCTATCCGGCTCCTGGTTCATCAGTTTTTTGTTATTTTTTCCCCCTCCCCTATTCGATTCGCACAACATGCCAGAGTGAAAGAGCCAGTACGAAAAACAGTATGTTTTCTCAATTTGTAGTAAAATTTATTTTTCACTTTCTTCCGTAATTATTTTCCATTTATTTTATCTTAATAGAGCTATTAATTTTATGGACAGATAAGCAGCAGTGTGCAAAAGCAGTTTTGTGCCAGTCAGTCAGCGCGCACCTCTGGCTGCACTCACGGAAATGTATGGGCCACTGTCCGCTTCTCTTCGCTTCATGTTGATAGTTGATTTTTGTTTTTTGTTTTTTTTTTGCACCATCAACTAACCAGAGTGCAATCGTGCAGGAGAAGCAGTGCTGATGCAATTGGCAGTCGAATTGAACGGCTTTGCTAAAAAAAACACTAGCCGAAAGAGGACGACGATAAACAGACGAGAAATGAGCGAAGGTAAAGCGAACCTAAACGGGAGTAAAAATCAGTACATTTCAATTTTTCGAAAACAATCTCGTTGGGAAGGATCTGTAGCACATTCGGTAAGTGCACTCGGATGCGGATGTCTAAAGATCACGCCCTTGATTTTATATCGCAGACAATTCATGATGTTTAAAAATAAACTTTCTTTTTGAATTGAAAAAATTCTTTTGATTAAATTAACCTTCATTCTCCTCGATGCTACAACATTCTTACAGCTACTCAGCAGTGAGCAACTACCTTCTCGAACTCTGCAAGCTTCTTATCAACCACCTAATAAAATCGCCTCCAACAGCTGTCACCTCTGTGTAAAATCTACATCAAACTTAATCCTCCAACAAGTTGATTCTAATTGAATGTGTCAATCTTAACCAGTGGCCCTCCTTCAACCGGTTAATTCAAGGCACTCGGGCTGTCTTGTAGTTGCGGTTTGGGTTTGAATTTTTTGCGTTTCTCGCCAAGGCTTTGCTGCATGCTTCTAGACAAACTACTACTGAAATCCATCCATCCCTCTGGTGCGAAGCTACTAGGATAAATGTACCTTCCGACACACCACGGATGCAGTTGTAAATCATCGCATTGGACATGACGAGACAGTAGAGGAGTTCCCTCCGGCCGCATCGTGTTCAGATCTTTTCTTTATGCTCCATCCCTCTGTATATATATATTGCACATCATAAAGAAATGCGCATGGCTGGAAACATGTAAACCATCATGATTTGATTGGATTGGGTGTGAAATTTTACACATTAAGTGCTTGGTGGTATCTTGACCCGATTGTGTACAGAAGAGGTAAAGAACAGATCACTGGATAGTGAGCTTATTTTCCCTTTCCCCAAGACAAGTATTCCCTTGACGCATAGATAAGATACAGACCCTTTGATTGATTCACAATGGAGCATAGTTAATGAAAAACAGAAATATTCTATCGCCGAGGAAATGCCATCAACATTCCTGTTTCACGCAGTCTTTAGGCTTATGTCCGAATGTGCCGGGCCTCGATAAGCTGACAACCTAATCGCCGTACGCGAAGATCTTCGCTCATGACTTCATATTGGCGTGTATGGCATATTCCATTTATCGCAGAAAATGAGATTACCTACGACATTTACTAACATTTTGAAGATAAAAATTGCTCTTACCTACCATATTAGTTTATAAAAAAGACAGTAAAAATACTAATATCACACGAGATCGAGATATGATCGACGCTTGTGATTGTATTGAAGAGATTCTAGTGCTATAAAACTTCTCCTCTTCATCCCATAACCACACGCTGTTGTTCTTTTTTTCTCATGTTTTTAACCTCCAGTTTAATGAATTTTCATTCCATGACAAACCGCAGTTTGATATGATGTTGAAAAGATATTGTTTCATCTAAATATATCACTCATACTGTATTTACTGTGAGGAATACACCGTTTACATGGGCCACCACTAGAAGCAGATGGTAAAAATTGTATGAAAATAATACCTTTTGTCAGGGTCGTTGCATCGCATGCACGTGTAATAAATATACCTTTTCCCCCCGGTACGTAAACCCTCAAGCGAGCGAAAAAGGTTCATTCAAATTAAACTTACATCCCATTTACTGGTGTGTGCGCTCGCCCCATCTAGGGCAAGTGCAATTCCACCTTCCAACGGTTTGGGGTTACTGTTTTTTTTGTACAAAAAATAAAACGTGTTTTTCACATCTAAAACGTCATTTTGTAACACATTTGTGTCACTATTAAATTCATTTTCAATCCACCTCATTTCTCCGTATTCAAGGGGACCATGAAACAAACATCGCTTGTACGATGACTCAAAGCGATTATAAAACATCACTTAAGGTGATAAGTACGGTATAAAATGTAGCGAATAAGTGTTTTTATAGTCGTATTATAAGAGCAATTAACATTTATAGCAATCAGTTCGGTTTTATTTTAACTGCAGTCAAAATATGTAATTTCTTTATACATTCTTTTAAATTATGTCATAGACTTAAGTCAATCCTCTTATAGATAGGATCATTTTAATCTTGAGTAATACGCATGTTTAATAAACGTTAAAGAACAATTCAAGCAGTATATTCGAATTTTATTCCAACAAACAACAACGTCCCCAGAAACGTATCCCATTGCAAAAGGAAATGAATACAGGAGAATTATATTCTCAAGCGCTTCGAGACAATAACATGGCTACAAGAAGAGATGTACGATACTTGTATCACATCACTTTACTTTTACATAACATTTCACATCAAACGAGCAAAACCACTTGCCTGACGGAAAAGGAAAGGCAACAGTTGCATACGCATCAACGCATCTGACGCAGTTGCATTACGATGCAAAACATGGCTCTTTGCATTACAAGTGAATCGTTTGTATAATTTTCTTTAAATTAAGTGAAACATTTTTAAATAAGCTTCTGATAACATGATAATTACAAAATAAAGTCAAATTAAATAAATACTTAATCGTTATTTCGAACTCGAAAATTAACGAGTATAAACGAGTTGTAGAGTGTAGTGAACATAATAGTTGAGGTGACAAAAACACAGTTTCGAATGTACTAAAATTACATTACATCTTCATATTACATACATATCAAAGAGACAGGTAATGGGACAGACGAATGCGTACAAACACATCCGTTCCACGGTGTTCTCATTTTCTCGCGGCGTAGTTGACCCGTCCACGTAGATGCTGGATATGATGGTACCGGTGGAAATCCGTAACTGTAACTTTAGGCATCGATGGGCTTTGAAGCAAACTGTCAGTACCTTTGGAACCGACCTTCGCCTGAGGGTACACATTACAGCACCGGGCAGTGTGGCAGGTGGCAGACTCGAGGATGTACTGAAATTCAGTCAGTACGTAGCTCTACATCCCATGTACAAGTGTCATTCGGTCGCTGTCACTTATTCCCCGGTGCAGCAAACGCACCAAGAATTGCATCGCACAAGTCGGAACGAATGGAGTTTGGAGTTACGGTTACCCACAAACCAAGCAACAGACCGTCATCTTGTCGTTACTGCTTGGCTCTTTTTCGTTTTCTCCGAATACCTATTTCCTTCCAACAGTCCTCCCTTGGGATGCAGATTGAGCGGTTTGTAGCTGAAAGCCATTTTGCACTAATTAAAACATTTTAGTACTTTTGCTGATTTATTTCAACGATCGCTGAGGGGGAGAAACGGAGACTTGCAATCGTTGGCGGACACCGGAGGTTCGCAGTAAAAGCGTCCGCTTCGGAGGACGTTCCATGATTAAAAACTATCGATGTTACCGTTAGTAAATGGTTACACCGTCCGTGATCGTAAATTCATAACGAAACGAATATTACTTCACTGCTCATTTTGCATTTTCCCTTTTTGGGGAATGACAGTCGTGCTCGGGGACACCAGTCCACCGACTCATTTTTTTTTTTTGCACTGAATCACCAATTCTTGAATCTCGTTATATCTCTCCATTGGTATTTTTTCGAGTGGGTGTTGTTATTTAACACAACCTCTAGCTCTTACGTAGATGCAAACTAGTGTTCATATTAGATAATCTTCAATCAACCAGTGGGAATACTCACACAACAGAGCTGCAAGACATCTAAGACATCGTCATTAATTCTTAAATGGTTTTGTCATGAAATGGAGCACCGAAATGCACGCACTTTCATATCGTTTCCGCGCACCAGACCATCCCAGGCAAAGTACGCAGTAATGAATGCAATAAATAGTAGCAGTATCATGTTCCCAAACAAAAAAAAAAACAGCACACTCGGGCTGCCAGCAAACGGTCAGCATAAATCAATCCCTACCAGCACCTAATGATTACGATGCTACTACACCCCTGTACTACACCACCCTGTACGGGGCAGAAAGCTTAGAAGGCAGCTGCTTAAATGTTTTTTTACAGTTTAATGCTACACACAACCACCAGCTGGGCAAGAGGGTCAGTGCACCTTCTGATTCAACATGTGCATGTTTTGTTTTTGTGTTTTACACAAACAGGCTTCAGAGTACTTAAATATAGTACAAAAATAATTATTAATCTAAAGATAAATAAACTTAATAAATCAACAGAGACTCCGCAATGCGTCGGGGAATTTATTGCTTGGCAAAAACATTCACCTTCCAATTACTTCTTCCTGCTATCTTCAAACTTTAAATTAAACTCACATTACCCTTTGGACAACGGTTTCACGGGTGCCGCGTACCGGTTAAGCAGCCATGTAACACTTTCTTCCGCATGAGTGATTAGAACGATCATGAAAACAGACAAGATGGAATTCGAATGGTACCACACTAATGGCGTACCATTTCACCGAACGTGAATGCAAACCGACGATCACAAATTCTGCCACCAAAAACCTCAAACATCACCCCGTATGTAAAGAGGGGTTTTTCCTGCATTGAAGTCATCAGCAGCAGCACCAGAATCGCCATGGCGAATTGAATTCGTCTCGCGAATCTTCTACCAAACCTCACATGTGCAGGTACAGGCTTCCCCCGAAACATGACCGCCCTCTAAAACCGAACCGAGGTTCATTACGAGCATCGGCAAGCACCTTGGGCGGCCGCCCGGACAGACAAACGTGCGGTCAATCAAGAAAGAAACACCGAAACACGCGAGCACCTCAACATTCGCAATGCACTTCACGAGCGTGTGGATGCACCTTAGATCACCGAGGATTAGGCACATGGCAACAACAACAACAATAACCACGCCACAAGATGTAGTCAAACGCGTCAACGGTCGAAGGGCGCAGACTGTTTAATCGGATTGGTCTTCATTGGTGCCTACGGGGCACGGTCCCGGGGTTTTGTGGTTCTGCGATCGTGTACCATGGTGGTTCTCCGGATTACTAGTATCCTCGTGCGACATGCCACGGAACAAAGGGCAAGCGAAGGAAGCAGATAGACGGAACGAACGAGCATCTTCTCCGAATGTCGCAGAGTATCCTCAGGCTTTGCCGACTGCGGCCAGATCCTGTACCCGTTGCACGTTCTTCGCCATCTTTTCACTCTAATTGGCAAGGAAAGAAGATTAGAGAAAATTGCTTTTGACACGCCATCGAAAACAGCAACGCACGGGCAAAATCATTCGGCCGGACATCTTGGAATGTGACTCGGCCCGGTGTGTTGCAAAAATGTTTCGCTTGTTTTTCGGTTGTTCTTCATTTGGTTTCATTTTTTTTTTTTTTGGAAAAAGGTTATAAAACGCCTTACAGCTACACAAACACACGCACGCGGTATGCGTATTTCTGCTATGTTTTGCGACGCGCACGAAATTATTCGCGTATTTTTAGCATACTTCAGACCGATCACACACGACATGCCCTCAGATGAGGGTTTTGATATTTTTTGTTGTTGTTTTCCACATACTCATACCAACATCCGGATATGCTTTGTTGAGTGGTTTATTGGAATGTATTTTTTGTTTTGTTTTTTTTGCTAACGAACTTGCTACTGGTGTTAGAAACGATGAAGTAAAGAGCTTTGATCTTTCATCACCTGGCATCACGTGGTATTCATTTTCCAACAACCGCAGAGATCATGCAGTGTTACTGTACTCTATAAATACCTTAATTTATTCGACATATGGAGAGAAGTTTAACAATGTTTAATTTCTCGTGCTATTTTACTGATGAAAAAGGTACATTTTTCATACCGTAATGCATTAAATTAATCACTAAAAGCACTACCAGCCGAAACACGAAACAGTTGTACTGGTTGCTTACATTCGTTTGGTTTTTTTGCTTCAGTCGCGGTATTAAAATGCATTCGCGTACGGTGCAAATGTCACGATCAATGCATTCCACAATGCGCCCGCTGCTGCTGGGCAGTTAATTATGACTCTTGTCGTAGCCATTTTCGGTGTTGAACAAAACTCTCCTCTTGCAGTGCATTATCTCAGCTTTTTTTCTACATCTTCCAAGCACCAAATGTGTAAGTGCAATTTGTAGCACCAAAAAAAAAGAAACACACACAAAGTAAGTCTCCCGAGAGGGAGTTCAGCTCACAGTACGATCATGATCTATGCTTTGTGTTGATTTCCTTATGAAAGTGTAAAGAAAACAACCAGACCAAGCATTGACATCATCGGCAAAAAAAAACAAAAACCCAGACTATATCCAATGAGACCGGCACAGGCCTTGAAGATGGATGTTCCGCTCAATGTCCTACAATTGCACCGAAGGAGACATTCCGGCGCGTACACAACGGGAGCGTCCCGCTTTCTGTGTGATGCTCTGTTTGTCGCATGAGTTTGTGCGTGTGTGTAACTCGATGGTAAGTTTTCGGCATCCGACGACGAATACAGCAACCGGATACCAAACCCAAAATAGTCATCAGCCGTTACGTCGTCTCGAATACCGTCCGCTACTACCGATTATCTACCTGTCATGTCGACGTAGTCACTCAAGACACTGCTAGGCCACGATAGCGTCGCTGAGCAAGATTTGCCGTGCTCCAAATTAGCATAGAAATATGTCAACTCGCCAACATTACAGGCTCCCAATTTGGATCCGATTGCGATCGTTCGGGTTTGTAGCGATTGGTGTTTGCGACGGTGAAATGATAAACAACACAAATTTGCAGAGGTGGCGCTAGACCAACAAAAACGCGAGATCATTTCTGGCTCCAAAAGCATTCAAATCAAGTCAAGGTCTTGCAAAACGGTTCAATGAATTACTTCACCAAAAATTAACGACCGATCGTTTTCTTCTTCCTACGTACCAAAAACGTTTCCACTAAACTCAAGATCCAATTCGCACAAGTTAGACGAGTCGAGTTTTTTGGGCACAATTTGTCAACGTCTGCAATCGCACTACCTGAGTAATCTGGCTACATTTATTAAATGGTGCTTCAGATGTGTGGTTTGGAAACGCAACCGATGCTAAAAATATCCCAAATGTGTGTTTTATTTAGCACTCAAAATTATTCCAATACCACCCCCTCATCATCTCGCACCGCAAGCGTTGCTCCTGCCACACGCAAAGTGCAGTAAACATGGTCTAAATTAACCTCTTAAAGAATGCGTGTTAGCGACTACGATCCTGACACCCGCATCTTACCCGCAGCGAAAAACATATTGCATCCTAAAAGCGATGACCCTTTGGGGGGGGGTTGCCTCAGGGGTAAGATGGAATTCTGACATTAATGAAGAAAGCAAGCTTAAACCGCTCACAACATGGGACGGATCCGTATGGCAAACTTCGCTTCTTTACCAACGAAACGGAGCAACGTGGAAGTGAGTCGTGCTCACTCATTTGCCAACTAGCCAACGGACAGCTCACATCCGGAGAGCCATACCATGCACGGTAAGGGCAACCAGTCCAAACCGACGTGCCCAAACGTGAGTGACGCGTTTTGGGTGCGCTTGCGTGAGCAATTATCATTTTCATCACCATCAACCCATTTGCTGCCGTTCCATTTGAACGGGTGTCATAAAAAAAAGAGCTGATCGTCAAATGGGACGAAACGATGTCTTAATGACCGAAATGGTTTTCTCCGCAATCTGTCCCACTACGTCCCACTGCCTGTCTCAAACCTTCCTGCAGGGGAAACACACTTGATCAACCGGTGGGACAGATGGACAACTGTGGCATCTTACTGCACGGGTTGTTCACAGGGGCATATGGGTGCAAATGGGAAGCGTACGGTGCACGGGTCCCTAGATGTGATCTGGTTGTGAGCATGCAAATAAGGAAGAGACGGAAGAAAAACGTGCGGCAACGGGAAGCATCTGAAGCAGGGCGCCAGTATCCGCTATGGCTGCGTGCGCTCGTAGTTTCGAGAGCTCTTCTTACTAGCAGGTTGTCCTCATAAATCATTCGCGTGTTCATCGGTGCTGTCAGATTTGAACATAACTTACACCCCGTTTTAGGTCGCACACGGCTGGACAACAGTCCGCAACATCATGCAGCCCGCTGCTGACCGCGTTCGGTGGCTGGCGGAATGTAGCCATAAAGTCACCACCTTGCCATGGCTACGGCTCCCAGCAGCTTATTAGCTTCCCGCCGGGTCGACTTCCAGGCCGGTCGTTCATCCAGGGCCGGCCGTTAATTCAATTGCGACGCTCATTCATCAATCAAACGGCCGGCTTACGGTTCACCGGTCGGACAAAGTATACACTCCACAATACGCCGATAGGAAGAAAACATCGCACCAAAGAATTCCACCGTGCGGTTGATTCCCAATTCCATTGCGTTTGCGTCCAACCTACACAACCACCATTTCGCGCGACTAACTCGTCGATGAGGTATTTGAGGACTGCAGCAAAATTCTTGTCCCAAATATCACGCCCCGCGTCAGGTTCTACAATTTATGGCATGTTACACCCATCCCCGGGTATGTTAGACTGCAACCGCAACAACGGTCCAATCGGTCGCATCTGAGTCACCACCCAAAGGGCTTGGAACCAGTTGGGACAAATTGCACAAATATTTTGTAGATCTTTCTCGCTGCTCGCTGGCTAGATGCTGAGATGCTAAAGGCACGTGCTTATTGGGAGAAAATTAACGTTTGGTCGAGTTATGATCCTTCACCTCAACAACATCATCATCATCATCATCATCTTGAGAAAAACAACAAACACACAACACGTTGCCTGCCGGGAGAGGTAACACCATAAAAGAAAACAAAAACCAACACTACGAGCGAATTGATTGAACGCATGTTTTAAGCATTTCTCTCTCCGGATGATTAATAACCAAATACGAGGGTATTGAAGTCATCTGGAGCATGATCCTTCAGGCAGCTACAACACACTCACAACAGCTCTGCGGACATGGATTGGGATGCCGATATGTTGTGATTTGCCGTGTCATTAAAATATTCTTAAGCCAGACGAAGCATTTTCGGACACGGTCGGTGTCGGTTTGGCCGGTGTGATTGGGCACGATTGGAAAATGAAAGGCGCGCCTGGTCATCGACACGAAGCGATACGTTGATATCGATCGAGTGCAATAAATCATACACATCGGTTTGATTAACCTATAGCCGAATAGCCCGGGATAATGTTGATCGATTACTGCACTAGAGTTGAATAGAACAAGCTCTAAGCACCGTTGGGTAGGATCGATTTCGTCTATTCCAATAAACGGTCATTAATGCGCAACTTTCATTGGATATCATTCACCTGATCATGATCAACATGAAGCTAAACAGCAGGAATCTGTGTATATACGATGATAGCATTGCAAGATCATGAGCATGAGTCGTCTAAAAATGTTTTGTTCACAAGGCGAAACATTAGAATGAAAGAATGAAATGAAAATTAGTGGCAAGAATGCATGATACCTTTCACAATTTATCGCCCGTAACTACATATTTCATCGCAGCTTATCTGAGCTACATTGCACAACTCGCCAACAGCAAAACACATGATCGAAGTATTCCAAGGCTAAGGGTATAACCGTCAACCGTCTCGGCGATAGTTTGCAGGTATGATTAGCGTAACAGAAACAAAGAAAGCCACCAAGTAAACACTGATAAAATGAACAGGACAGTGCAGTGCATATCGCCCTGCAGTTCGTTTCGTTAAAGTAGTGCCTTCCTTGAGGTAAACTAGCTTATCAATTATCACTGTACCAGAGATGACAAACTGACACTGTAACAACACTAATCGCATGTCCGTAGCGAACTTGGGGTGCAACTATCCCCAACCTCATTACGATCCCCAAGAAGTCTGAGGAATTCCCAATGAGACCCTGGTCTTCAATGAACTTCTAGAATATCCACCCAGTTACGTCGGTGGCTGACAAGAGCAATGCTGATAAAGAAATCGCATTAAGATGTTAAAGTACGAATCAACAACCGGACAACGTTGTACACCGGGTCGCGCTGACAATGCGTCTTATATATATATGCGTCCCTGCTGGAATGCGGCCGGATAGTGTTCCCTTCCTGCTCGCTTACACAAACATTTGCGCATTCCAGAACTTGCCCGGCCCGTGTCAACGCTGTTTGAAGGTTTCACGGACAGAAATAAATATGTTTACCGTGTGCGAAACAAAACGTGGCGCACACAACAAGCATTTTGCTACAGTGAAGAACTTCCACTGACCATCTGATAATGGTGTGCTAAACGAGCTGTGCCAAGTCTCTAGGGTAATGTCCGTGCTTTGACTATTATACCCATGCCCGCGGGGACAAGATCTATGCGCTTTCGTTGAATGCTTTCAACACCAACACCAAAAAGGGTGCACGCGAATCTTCCGAATCACGCTAGGATGCAAGCGTGTCCAAGCGAGCGCCTCAACGCTTGTCCATATCATTCGAAGCTCGATATTGCCCAAAGATCAACCGTAACCGACGATCGGTGTTGAGAAGAAACGTAAAGCGATGACAACGGCCTACGACTATGTGATGCATTTTTTGCTATCAACGGCCACACTTCGCACTCGTTAGCGGGTTGCAATTTTTCCGGGTGCCGTCGTCGTCTCCTAATGCCCATTAAAACCAAAATCCCCCAGACGGACGGACGGACGGAGCGTGGTGGAATTATTTGCATTAAAATGACCCGTCCCCGGGGAATCCAGAATATCGAAACCGCAAACTCATGGCTCGGTTCATCGCACAACCGCTGCCGTCACGTGTTGACGTGCAATTGCACACAGATTTGTTGCGGCACCGTGCCAGTTAACTTTCGGTACCGGCAGGACCTGGCAACCCACGCCAGAACGTGCAATGGAACGTGTTGTGTGCATCTTAAGGCTGTCGCTTTAAAGTGTGCGGTTTGGCTGTTAAACGATCAAGGGGTACGCGGTAAGCTGTGAGGACAAGTGCCTTTCTAGGTTCGCGTCTTTCTTTGGTGGCCTTCACAAAACGTTACCAGCTCATACAACAGAAGAGCGAAGAGTTGGCCCCCCTTTGGCGAGACATAGTCCCTGAGCCTCTCCGCGCCCGGGGAAGGATCTGAAACGACACTCGAGCTTTAGCCGACGGTGTTTCCTGGTGTCAAGCTATTCGGCGTACCGTCCAAATGTACTAACGAAGTCAAACCCTCACGTAGTGCGCAACATCAAAGCTCTGTCACGGCGATATCGAGGAAAAAGTGAGGTTTTTTTAATGTATTCCTTACAAGATCGCTGAGGACCACTTGAAGAACCCTCTCTCGCGCGCGCGCGCGCAAGAAACCCTATCCTACAAACGGCCAGGGTGCTGCATCAACTGCTGCTGATTAATACATACCCCTTACCACGGTACATTCCCATGCACCCAAGTTCACATCGATACTCCACCCCCGATATGGCACACTTTGCATTCGAAGTCGTGAAAGGCGCCCATTGCGCCGCGTTCAATGGCAAACTGAGCTCGGTGTCAATTACTGTTCATTTAAAAGCAATTATTGCCAAACTGCGATGACATCCGGCGGAGGTGCGAAAACCTCTACACACATCAAGCGTCCCGGGAACGGTTCTCCTCCATCAGGGACAACAGCACACACACACACACGGTTCGGTACGGCAAATGGGCGAAGCAAACAGTTAAGATCCGAAGACAACTGGACATCAAGGAGACATGTAAACGGAATTAAACGATCCATGTTATTTAGGAGCAACAAAACGCACCGCCAGTTCAAGAGGTCCGTTTTGCAGACAAACGCATCGAGCGGTTGTTGCTTTGACTGCGCTTCCGGCACACGAGAGATAGGTGTGCAAGACAGCGGTGGTCCTTGGATTCTCAGGAAGCGTAAACTTTCGTTTTCACTGGGATGCACTTTTGCACCTCCTTCGTGATCGTCTGAAAGTTAGCAAATGTTTTACCCTCAACTTTGTCCGTAAGTATATGAGTTCGTCAGGGAGAGATGTTGAAGAAGGCTCTCAAGACATCCCGGCTTCCACTGCCTTGGTGCTTCCAACACCTCTTCCGTATACTTCGCGAGACGTTCGCAAAACCGCTTGCTAGTCGTTTCGCTTTGAAGAACCTTGCATGTAAAAATAAATCTTTACCATTTGCCAAACCCCTTCACCACGGATCCCTACTCCTGATGGGACAGGTAACATTCGCCGCCGCCACAACAACGTTCGATATACAATCTATGTGTTTGTTTTTTTACCAAACCCCGGGAGATGATCATTGTTAGATTGTTTAATAAACAAATATCAATACTAAATAGACGGCTTTCGGTTCCAGCAGATTTATACACAACTCCGGTTGCTGGTTGCAGAATCTCCCCCCCAGCAAGATGTGCACCATTTACTGGGAAGAATCAGCACAGTCGCACAGATAAAAATAATAATGATAGCATACACGGCCACGTCCCTCCATTGCATCGTGATCATATTTCATTCGGCGGAGTTTTATTATTATTACTGTTTCCCTTCCGCGTTTGTTTTTTGCGTCTGCCCTTTCCTAGCTACCCGCCGAAAGTGGTCTAAAGGATCGTAACGACAAACATTTACACACAGACTCACCTTCATGTTGGCGTCTTTTGCCGGTTGCCCATAGACGTCTTGCCCCCATTTGGCCATCCTGTGGCCATCCCAATGTTGCCCGAAGGCTGCGCTTTGTTTTACCATTCGCTGCTTTTCGCTGCTTTTGACTTGCACTTTATTTACTGCGACCATTCCTTGCCTGTTCCTTCTGTTTTCAATGGGTTTTAGATGGCCTATTACTTACTTGCAGTTATGCTGCTTCTTCCTGCCCAGGCAGTCCCGGCAACCAACAGCATTGCTGGTAACAACAGGGCATTGAAGGGAATAGCAAGAATCTAGTGCGCATCTTCCATGCACAGTTGTCGTCTGTATGCAGATGAATGCGTAGTTTTTATGTATCTAAAATTAATATAACTAACGCATTTACTGAACGAGAATATTTTGAAATTATATTTGGTAATCATAGAAAACTCTTGAATATGAACCTTAAAAGCGAATACCTTCATTAACGCAAAAAATGTAGGAAGAATACATTTAAAATAATTATTACTTTATTACTTTGCGTACAATTTGTAGCGTGTTTCTGACAACTGGATGGAGAGTCTGTCTATACTCAGCTGTGAAGTATAAAACATGAACTGCACTGTGCAACTCAAAACCGATATGGAATCTCTCTTGCCACGGAGTCATGGAAGCTGCAGCCATTTCCATTTCTTTCCCCCCTCCAAACAGCACACTTTTTTCCGTCCAATATGCTCCAGGACAGCAAGTAGCAGCAAGCGCATGTAAGCAGAGATTACTTCCACGGTGGAACAACGGGTGGAAAATAATTTATTTATTTATTTATTCAAATTTACTATTTATGACTTCGTAATGATTGCATCCGATCTAGTGCTGCCGGTGCATCGTACCGCCAGGCATACGAGTGCACTTTGTCTCATCGACCAAATCGTGTTGTTGATCGAGGCGCACACATTGCCGGGATTTTCCCCCGCCCGGGGGCTCTTGCGCCTCTTGTGGGAATACATGTTCGGTTTACATCCTTTTTCCGTTCCGTTCCTCCAAAAACCCCTTTCCCTTTATGCCGGTTACAAATATAGCTTCTGCACCATTCCAGGGGTAAGTGCCCATTGTTGCACCGTGTGTATGCTTTGGCACCATCTTCCTTAAACCACCTTAGGCCCTGCTAGCCAAATAACCGGAGAGACCGTAGCTGGCGCAATATGCAATTTTATGCAACAGGCATATTTACCGCCTCCATCTTCCACATGGCACAGACGAACGGCACCGCACTTTTCCAAGCCTCTTTGCACTAGACCAACCTGTACGGTCTATGCTGACCTGATGCTGACAAGCATTGCCGAATGGGCATCGTGCAACAGTATCTGCGTGGGCCACAGAAGGCACAAAAACATATACCTGAAGCGGACACCTGAATGTCGCTGACTGTTGCTCCTGGAAGCCTTGCGGGACCGTAAAAGGGCGTCCGTGTAGGCGTGGTACATACACACACTAATGTGGCAAGTGTGGTCCGGCCATAGCCACATTGCCGGCCGGTAAGAATCGGGCACTCAACCCCCGTTCGAACCCCATTCTCAGGGATCTCGTGTTGCAGAGGGTCCGCCGCGAGCAGCAAAGATTGCATTCGGTGTAGATCAACAAAAGCCGCGATTAAAATATACAATCACACACGCGGGTAAGATAGCATGCATCTTCAATGGAACGTCCACATGCACTTTTTTCTTGTTTTGTTTCCTACCCTACTATGGCTCAATAATTTTGTTTATTTTCTTTCAACTGGCGCCCGCTGTTTGTGCATAGGTGTGTTGAGAAAATAACAGATCTGTGCAGATAGTTGCTGCTTGCAAATTGCTAAAGTTTTGCTAAAGAGAATAATAATACCTTTCGCATTTACAATGTAGTCAACAGCTCGGACTACTGGACACTTACACAACTGGAGCTGCATTTCTTTGAACAATAATCAAATCACTAACGAATGCTTGAATCGAGAGTCGATAAACATTCAGAAGCTTTCATAAAAATAAAGTTATTTTATTTTATTTTATTTAGTTATTTTGTTTCAGATTCTGGACATTGAGGAGATTGTTTAAGAAATTCTAGATAAAAAATCAAGCTAACTCATGTTGTTGGAAAGATTTTTTTAAATTATCTTAAAGTATTAGGAACATTCTCCCCGAAATGAGGTTTGGAAATTTTCTACAACAAGTTTACGGTCACACGATCGTTCGGGATCGCTACATGAGTTTGCCGCTGCTCCCGTGCAGACCAACACCGAACTGCACACAAATCGTCCAGATGACACTGACCGCAATAAATAAGGATATTTACCACATGTCTCTATGACCACCCGCCAATCGTCGCATCGGGTCGCCCACCCACATGGTCCACATGGACTGCATTCCACACAGACACACTTAGCGCCTCGGAACACTGTTCCCGTGTGCCGGCAACGCGGTAGCCGACAGTTCCTTTCTGCTTCCTTCACGAAGCCACACAACAGGGGAGGTCTGTAAATAACGTTCTTAGTTAAAGATTTGTCAGCATTACCACGGTCGAACAGACCGCGGCAGCAAACATTGCATTACGAACACACGATCAGTGCAATCAGTGCGGCCGCTTCTAGCTGCTGCTTGGACAAAATGTTGACGAATGGTGCTGCTTCGATGCTGTAGCAGCATCCAAAAGGTGCAATAATCAACTGATATTCAAGTAAGTTAAATGTTTTTCCCCCTGTTGTTCGCTTCCGACACGTGGGAACGCTTAACGGGCATGCTGTTTTTGGCAATACAATATTACAAGAACCACTGAAATATTCACTCTCAGATAGATCTAACTGCCAGGTTAACACACATTAATTTAATGTAAAAAAAATCACCGTTAAATAAACGCTCACACAAATAGCAAGAGGACCGGATCCAGGGGCCAACGATTCGCCAACGACTAAAGAAGGAAGGTAACAAAAAAAATCAACCTCCCGCCACGAGCGCGAACATCTTGTTTTGATCGATATCCATCGGTTTTATTTGCTTACAAGATCTACCCCATGCTCTTGTGGCGAGCTTTCCTTTGATCTGCGTCGGGTGTGACGTTGTTTGATCAACCGGTTATTAATTTCTTTTATGCTTCAAGCTGAGTGAGTGCGCGCTTCATGCGCATGATGCTTAGCTTCTGCTTAGCCATGCTTTCGAATGTCATTCAAATGGAAATTTCTGTCACTATCTGGAGCCGTTGCTCCATGCCCACGTCACGCGGCTCACGGCGCGTAAACAAACATCCTGCTCGTGGGGTTTTTTGGGGTCTCTGTGTATGTTTGTAGGTAGAAAAGCGGAAAGGAATTAGAAGCATAATCCCTTAAATCATTTCGTTCCATAGACCAAATGAACTAACAAGCGAGTCTCAAGCGTCCGTAGAGTTAAACGATGTCGACAAGAGCGAACAAAATGCGAAGCATTATTAACCGAAGGATGTGTGAGATAAATTTCAAACCGTTACAGTTAAGCTTCAACAGAGTTCTGAGAGTAACTTATGAGCGTTTAGAGATTAACTGAAACAGTGGAAAATTATGGCATTTAAAGTAAAAAAAAACAATACTTGATTATTATTTTTATGCAGTTTTCATAACCCAAAATGTTGATGATGTGTAAATATTTATTAAATGAATACTAATGCTTTAACAATGATTAGGCTTTAGTATTGCTGTTCCAGGTTTTCGAGTTGAAGTTTCAATACTTTATCATCCATTCATTCCATCCAGCTTCACATATTTATCACCAATTGAAGAACGTTGTTTTATAGGTTTATAATCTCATTTAGATATGTTTCCCCAACAAAAACCCATTAAAAGCCACTTTTCAAACTGCACAACAGGTCGGAGTGTGCATACAAACATCGAAAGCTACTCAATCAGAGCAGATCAATACTGGAGCGCCGTCCGCTTTGGGGTAATCGTCAATCCTAATCTCCCTTCCATTTGAGTGCATAATGAACTTCCCAAGATGCGATTTAGGCACCCCGCCATTCCCGCTCCCCGTCTTGGACATGGGGATCCCTGAGACGGCACCGATTGATGGCAAACGTGAATGGTGAACGAAACAAAAAAAAACCACGTCCCCATTCGCCTGCACACATACCTACTCCAAAGTCTGGGGTTTGACTGCGAGTTGTTTGCTTGCACCGAAAGAGCGGGATTAAGGGACTCCTTTTTTTTTGGTGTAGCGAAGCAAAGTTGGATAAATAGTTCATTGAGGGAATAGAGGAAAAAAAATAAAACAGAAAGCAATACAGTGGATCCGCACACGAATACTCATCCACCACTGCATTACGGCTACGATCAAACTCGGGAACAAGATCACTGCGAGGTGAGGTCGTTCGTACGGCGAACCTCGAACTCAATCACCACCATTTGAGGACGGTTCCATACACTTCCACGTTCCAGACAAGCGTGCACCCTTTCCTATGATGCAACTCATCATGATCATCGTCATCAGCAAACCCAGACGTCGATCCTCACCGAGACGATGGCTCATGAAAGTCATCTCGGTTCGGTTCAATAGCTCCGTATGTGGCAAACCGTGTTATGCGTCGTCCAAACGTATTCCCGGGCACGAAAGTGGTATGTGCCCGCCAAGAAATGGATCACATAAGCGCACGACGCTCCACGCTACGGCTAAGGTCAGTATTTTTGTGCTGTCTCACGATTAAGCCATTTCGACAATCGTTTCACCCAGCCCGCGAACCTCCCCGTGTGATCGCAAAAGGGCCGGCTGTATGGTTCCGGACCGGCCAGACTTTACCATCGCTTCGAAACCGTGTTGGACAGATCCGGAGACGGGGTCCGATAGTAACGTATCAATTAATATGAATTTTCAATCGTTCCGCCCATAATTGAATATTAAAATTAATTATCCACTTACCGGACACTCTCACCCGGCAACGCCGGGTTGTTTTGTCGGGTGCTTCGGGTTGCTCTAGCTCCAGACGGTACTGTGGTATGTTGTCAGAAAGAGCAAACCGAGGTAGGAAAAATCACCGCACCATCACCGGTGAGAAGAAAATGGCATACACGCGTGCCAGTGCGCCGTTACGTTAAAGATCGCCGCAATGATTCCGATTGCTTCGTACAACAATCCGTAAACGTGAGGAGCACGGTGACGCACTTCCGCAACTTCCAAAGATTTTGCCCGAAACCAGCTCGAACAGGCACAACCGACCACGCCACCAGCACGAAACACGGAACGAAGCTTGTTTGACGTGACTTTTTGAGTGCGGTTTTTGCGCCTACTTTGTTTCACCTTTTTGCACTGCAACACGCGCGATCACTTCGATGATTCGCGCTCACTCACTCGTGGCTCACCGGTGAAAATTTTTCACCATTTCACTCTCATACATTCACACGCACACGATCACTTTGCATGATACTCAATCATAAAATCATCACTAGATCGGCCCACTCATTACACTAACTTATTGCCGGCACTTGGAATTCCCTGTGGGACGATCTGCTACATTCCAAGGGTCACTACCAGAACGAGGTCACTTTTATATTTTTCCTACACACACTACGCCAATGATGATTATTGCCCAAGTTTAGCTGGAATAAAGGGCGCTAGGAGAGAATTTTAGGGCCTCAAAATTAATAATTCTTCACAACAAACACATGGAAGATCACTTTCAACGATAATGCAATAATTAAATTGAATAATATTTTAACACAGTCAATCTTTTTTTAATTTTCAATACTAAAAAATAATATGTATATTTATGTCCCGTTTGAAAATTCTTTACTGTATTCATGCCATTTATTTCTCTATTGATATGATAAATGTTTCTCTTCCAAAATGCTTTGTTACTGTTATAATAAAATCATCATCCTTCCTGTCTCATTATGCATTCCACAAAAATCCATTCAATTTCTTTCTCCTCGTTTCTTGTTTGTTTACCTTTTTGGTTTCCCACAGAAGCTTTAAACACGTTGTCGAATATTGTCGAATCGCGCCCTTTCTTACTTAACCCGGATTAAGCACACGCCACATACATCTCAGCGCCACATTTTTCGCGAACAATTGGATGGAAGCGATACGTAGGCAGAAAACGTGTCTTTGCCCCGAAAAAAAAAAAGCTGCTCACCGTAAGATGGCGGAACAAACAATCGATGGTGCGAAAAGTGTCGAACAAAACATGTTGAAGGACACACAACGAAGACATTTTGCGTTCACACCGTACGAAGACAGTCAGCCGGACAGTTGGCACACAAGGAGTTTAAAGTAATCCCAGCAGATTGGGCCCGACGGAACGGGCGTTGTGGGTTATACAAATAAAAGAAGCATATTAATAATGTATGCATTCGTCAGTCGAAAAAAGGAGGGAAGTCTATCGGGTTGGCAAAAATCAAAAACCCCGGGAAACGTGAGTTCGACCGGCTTCGGTTAAGTGTATTCAATATCCTTCACCTCATCGGCATGATCACCGATCCGGTGACGAGACCAAACTGGGTGAGGGAAGCTGAGAAATTGGCATTAAGTCGAATCGAAATACAAGTGGCAGCGGTGGCACGACTTTCGAACGAGCTGTCCGAACTTCCAGAATGCCACAAAGAAGCGGACGGATAAGTCAGATTCGGTTCCTTGGAGAATGGAGAAGAGGACACTTCAGTGATGAATTAAATCCGGATTGAACGAGCTATCGGGCTAGCGCACTGTCAGGATCGCTTCAGAATCCCCCACCCCTTGCTTTGCCATCAATCGGGCCAATGAGCCAATGAGTTCGCAAACCATCTTTGATCTTGCGCAGCATCTGTTGATCGGGTTTCTGTCTGCGAGGAATCGGCGATTTTTTTTGTTGTTGTTGCTATTTTTGGTAAACTCTTTTCGCACGTCTTTTATCATATCTTACCCGTGGACATGCCTCCAACCCATCCACCGATTCAGGTCGATAGTTTCACCTGGAAGACAAATTCTGGCTGCAGCTTCCGATCCGATGGAAATGATCACCCGTTTGGGACTTTTGGAATTGGCCGATTGAAATTTATATCGCGATCAAGATATCAAACTCCCAGGCTTTCCCGTCACTCTTCATCAACGGAGGGTGTTTTGGTTTGCTGTTTTTGTGCTGATCAGCAGAATGTCATGAATGTACTTAATCGCTTTAACGCACACCTTACTGGCATATCCCCTCTCCTGCCGACCATCGCCCATCACGATTGATTGGCAGCCGTTAGTTTTCACTGAGCTTTTTTTTTTTGCTTTCTTTTGTTGTCTTCAACTTAGGTTTCTCGTTGATATTCTCCCATACTTCATCCGCTTTAACTTCCACATCAACCCGACCCGGCCCGGGTATGCTGCTAATGAGTTGCGGGTGATTATTTAGCACCCAATGGGAAGATTAACTACTACTGCGACCTGCCATGGAAACAACGTACCGTGCACTCCTCCCAGCGGGGGAAAAAATTGGCGGAACTGGCAAGAGACAGAGGGAAAGAAATTGCAACCAAGCGCCAGCCGCGTCAATTGTTTCCGGTTTCCCGCAAAAGCTGAAACCGTTTGTTGAGACGTTTTGGAGGTTAAATTTGGGGCTGCAATTGCTCTACATGATGATGGTGGTAATGATTAGTATTAATGCACCGATCGAAGGAAGGTACTTACATTAAACGGTTGCAAACGATTTTTTGTTATGCAGGTCTTCAAACTTTTTCTTTCATCTCGCAAGTATTCATACACTAGCGCCCACGATTGGTAGGGAATGCAAATGATGCAAACATTATCTATTTTGCTTTCTTCCATTTTGTGGTGCTATAACCTTGGAAGATCTTGACTATTTCTGGCTTTTCTTGCCTTTTTTATTTTCCTGTAGCTGGATATTTAGTATACTACTACCGGGTACTAAGAGAGTTCCCAATACTGTCAAAAAACATTTATCGTTTCTATTTCCAGGCTTAAATCTTCCATCAAGCTCATCACTAATTGATTGCACGATATAAAAACTAAAGATGTGCAAAGTGAGTAAGAGTGAAATAGTGAGCTGAAACGTTGTATTGCTTTAGCTGCCTTAGCTTTTTTTGAGTAATTTTGCAAAATTTTCTAAATTAATGTATTTTAATGCCAATTGGTTAAAATAAGTTTATTTGCAATCAAATAATACTTTGAATACTTTGAAAAGCTTTAAAAATATTTAAAAAAACAAATCTATAAATTTGAAAATCTCCTAAGGCTATAGTCTTAGTTTTTTTTAGGAAATTAGACAAAATTTATAGGATGATTTATTTTCATGTGAATTTGCTGAATAAGTTTCTTTTCACTCAAATAATACTTTAAATAAAAAAAGAATAAAAAAATAAAAAAATTCTAAAAATTTCCTAAGGCCTTAGCTTTATAGCCTTAGCTGTTTTTGCGAAATTTAGCAAATTTTTAAAAAAGATGGATTTAAATGCGAATTTGTTGAAATAAGTTTCTTTTCGCTCAAATAACGCTTTGAATAAAAAAATATTAAAAATTTTGAAAAAATATAAAAAAAATTGAAAATCTTCTTATCAGAGGCGTATCCCATTTCATGTCGTTGCCGATCAGACTAGCCCGCTTGTTCGCTTATCCAGTTTGATAGTTAGGCAGAGCGAACAGTTCATTTGGCTAGTTTGGGTATTATACACAAGTATTCCGTTTCAACTCATGTGTATCAAACGTTTCGTTTCAACTCATTTCTGTTTCAACTCACTCGCACATTTTCGTTTCAATTCACGTATTTACTCTTTCTGCAACTCGACTCATCAGGGCTACATGCTTATACTCATGAACCTTAACTTATACGTTTATGCCGGGTTTTTTTAAGACTCCGAAATGAGTCGAAAGACTCCTAATAACGACTCCTTCACTCTGAATTGACTCACTAAAAAGATTTGATATTCTCATCTCTAACGAAAACGAAGTATTTCCCTTGTACCGTGTTCGCGTCACAAGCTGCCCTGTGCGTCAATAAATACATTTTGACCAGACGTCATCGAAAAGAAATAAAAAAAACACTCACCCTAACTCTTCAATACGACTCAACGCATCGCAATTGCGCAAGCACGTGATCTTTCGATTCTGGTCCGAGTTCCAGACCATACCAATTTTCGGCGAACCACCTTGCTTCGTACGAATTTTCACAACTCCACCCAATTTTCCGCCCAACCACAACCTTCTTATAGGGTACCTCTACCGCGTATCCACATAATTACCGTCCAAGGTTCCACATCCAGGTGGTCAGTAATTACGACGAATAATCAACCCTGTTTTGTGGCCGAGACACCAGACCATCCCACAAAACGAGCGTACGAGCACTCCCTCAAGGCGTTCTCCTAACAGATGAGAAGCACCCAATAACAAAAAAAGGGAGAAGAAAAGTGTTTGAAGTTCGGAAATATTAATTCCACTTCCTTCCGCGAGGCACACCTGGAACTTTCGTACGGAAAAAGGGTCCACCAAATTCGACCTGGGTGCACCCGGATTGTGGTAGTACGTCGCTACCGAAAAAATTAACCACAATTGCAAACCATCCCGGAGGAGAAGATACAACAACAAAAAAATCCCCCTGGAATGATGCTGGATCTGTTTTTGCCGCGTGGAACGTGTTTTTTTTTGTGGCAAAGGTCTTCTCTTGCCCGGTTGTACGACGATCGAGGCAGGTAAATGGTGAAGGTGGTGATTTGCTTCTGTGTTTCGTCTCTGTGTGTTGTGTTTTTTTTTTCGGGTTCATTTCACGTAGTTACCCATCAATTCCAAACCGCAACAGCACTGACGGTCACAATGTGCTGACGAATGAGATCAACCCAGATTCGGTTTCGTCTACGTGGAAAATTTTCATTCTTTCCCCGCCAAAAACCCCTCCCGGGGTTTTGTTTTGCCTTTTGAATGTTTGTAGTTTTATGGCTTCTAGCAGTGTTGGCCCTGTACAGCTTATGTTACACTGCTGATATTACGTTTTAAGTAGTTTAGGTTCAATGGGTATGCATGGAACCAACTGGTTTGCGAAGGACATTAGTATGAGCGTTGGTTTTTGGTGAAGCAAAAATAAGTTTTTAAAATTCCATCTTTTCAGATAAAAACTTTCAAGCTGATAATTTAATTTCACAATTTTTCACCACATAAAAGTACAATTTAATTAAAAAAAATAAACGAAACGTAATTTTCAAGATTGATTTTTGCAACTCGCAAAACCGATCGTTCCACCCATATGTATGCGCCGTGCTCTAATAAATCCTTGGCGACAACCTGGCAGACACCAACGCCGTTGGTGGAAAATGCACCTCAACACCACAACACAGTATTTAGCTCGCGTGTGAATTATACGCGAACTGGTTCATTTGCCTTCACGCAAAACCACATCGCAATTGGCTGGTAGACAGAATGGATAAGAATGGCCCATCAGTAAATGCTCCCAAGGTAACGATCACCAGCATCATCATCATCATCAAAGTCACCAGCTTTCCAACTCCATTTGTACTTCTCTCAAAGCACGTTTCTTTCGTGTTTTTTTTCACATCGAACTGTACACCGTGGCGGGAATAAATTCGGTACAACACGAAAATAACAAGAACTCCAAACCTCCCGCGCCGACAGCAGCATTTGGGAGCCCCCGGAAAGAAACTACATCAACAACGGACGCGAACTGATGCAGTTACCTTTAACCAGCCAGCAACGATGTAAGCAACCGACAGAGAGAGAGAACGAAACCGAGGAACTTGAGCCAGCGCGTACCGACTCGGTGCACTACATAAATCTTAACCGACGGCGAAAAAGATGCTGCCCTGCCGTTTTTTTTTCCTTCATCCACCGATGCTGTGCGACACACAGCGCGTCTCGCGAGACTGTCGTCCTCGGTGCATGCTATCAAGAACGGAAAGGGGCGGATTTGGATGGATCTGCAGCATGCCGGGCAAAACCCCGGGAAGGGTGGGCACCATGCAGGCAGGACAGGTCGATTGTTTCACTTTTATTTTACGGCACGGGAATCGTTTGAGCTCGTTTTAAACATTTTTTTCTCTTCACCCTGATTTCGACGTTTTTGTTTTCGTGTGCTTTGTTTCGTTGTTTTAGTTGTTTCATCATTGGATAGATCCAATTCTTGTCTTCGTTTCTTTAGTTTGTGTTTTTTTTTTGTTTTGCTCGACCTGTGAAGGAAAAGCGTGGTGGTTTTCTCTTTTCCGGCTTGTTTCTTTTTTCCACCACAACACTGGCAAAAGTTTGCGCGATAGTAGACTTAATGCTACCACGAGTCGAGAAGAGGAATGATTTTTACCAAAAAAAACAAAAAAAATTAAATAATGTTACATTTATGACTTTCCGCTCGGGATAAGATCACTCTTTACGTTACACAAAACCCATCAAAAATCACGTCTCGTTCTTCACTACACTATCACTAATCCGGCGATAAGATCCTTTTGTCAAAACGGGATACGTTTTAATTGCTTTTACACCTCGCAAGCCGTACAAACATTTATATCCACCTCCGCCCCGGTTTAGACACTTTGCAAATCACCGCACAGCGATCTGATCGCACCACCCTTGTCGAAAATAAGTACACACCAAAACATGCACGTAGATAACCGCACACCGTACACACCACATAATTTACAATTAACGACCAACGTGCACATTCTCGCCGATGAGTACACCGCACCGCAAGGTTTGAGCCACCGGTGCGCGATCGACGCGAGGATTTTTTTTTTGAATTTTTCGTGTAGAAAAACGTCTTCACCCACTATCTTCGGATCGAAGCAATTTTACGTACCTTAGCGAATGCGTGATATTTTTATTTGTTATGTTTCGATTTTTGTGTGCCCGTGCGTACTGCGGGAACCGAAAAAAACACCAATCAGTGCCGGAACAGAACACGGCAGAACCCGGCAGAAGCTGTGTCGGCAAAAACGGCACCGAACACACCGATCCGATCGGATGGACCGTTTTGGGGAGGGTTTTTCTTTCTGTTTTTGCGACGGGGGTGGAAAAGTGACGAGAAAGAGAGAGAGATGACCCGGCATCTGACCGGACCCGTAACATACGCCTAACCAACCGCGAAGAAACGTTCGATAAAACTGAGCCACTCTGGTCGCGCTGAGCTGGTTGGGAACATAAGCGCAGCATTTTAGTTTTGCTCGCGAGATCACTTTTTCAAAAGCCGCGAGGTTCGTCGTCTCTTTACGCTCGCGGAGTTACATTCGTGCAGGGTTCGTTGTTTGGTTTTAAAACAAGAGACAAACTAGTGAAAAATATTTATTTGATTGAATTTTACAAATATATTTATATTTTTTTAAAACAATAATTTGTACTGCAAGATCGATCATTTGCAATCATCGAGATTATCTTTCATATGAAACGTATTCTAATGATTCAGAAATTACCAAGAAAACCCCTGCCACGATGCTTGAGAAAGAGAGCATTGAAAGAGAAAAAACTGCTCAACCACGATCAGTATACAACCTGCTTAACAAACGCGTTTCAGTTCACACTCTTTGCAGCTCAACTTCCTCTACCCGTGCTGGTAGAAAAAATAAAATGCATCTCAAAAGTGCATCACCATTCTGCAGCATGAGTAAGCCGCTTAGAATCTTTTTTTTCCGCTCGGCATGCTCGTTCTACATCGGATGCTCTCGTTTGGCCAAGTTTATGGTGGTATTGAATGATCTTCAAACCACTGTTTAGAGCAGCATAAAAATATATGCTTCTGAACACATATTTTCCGGAGTTTTACAAATTTAAGTGAAAACATATGAACAAAAATGCCATCTTATCGAGAAGAAATGAAATAGAAATGGTTGGATTGTAGTAAAATATTAAATGGATTCATATACGACGTTATCAAACTTCACAACTCTATCAAACGTGTGGGTAGCACTCACTCATCTACATAAAAAAGTTTTTAATTCTTAAAAGGATTATAGATTAATGTGATCTAGTGCTTGTGATCACGATCATTACTATGCAAATGAGTTGCAGCAAAGATAAACAGACGACGACGGACATCAACAGTTGAACAAGAATAAAATGTGTTACATCTTTTCAAAGTAGAAACGTAGATCAGATGCGTTGTAGAAAGAGATTCTTTTATATTAAAATTTGTTATTAACAAATTCTTAAATCCACGATCATCCATCTTAGCAGTATTGTCCTCTATGCGATTGGTTCGTAAGAGGATTTGTACCAAAATTATGTCAATCTTTAGCTACAGTAAATCTCACCGAAGGTTTTTTTTCTCCCTGCTTTTACGCCCCAAACCTAACCCAAACGCCATGAATGGCAAGTAGAAAGAAAGAAATGTGCAAAAAAATATACTCCAACAACCGTATCATTATGAGTTCCATTTTTGGGTTCGCGAGAGCGAGGTAAAGATGGCAGCCCGCTGGCCATGTGCTGCCGTTCCACACCATGCGGCGGGTCTAAATGGAGGACGGAATTTCGTTTACGATAATGACCGTGCGCTAACCAGTGCTTAAGATCTGTTCGCGCAGACTTCCAATATTTAAATTACTTCCCACTCTGGTCCCGTCACGTGGTCAGCGTGCAGAGGCGACATGGGACATGCACACCGATTAGTCCGATGGGATGGGTAGAGGTTTCACCTCGAATGGTTCGAAACGCTTCTAAAATCTATCCCAATTGATTGCTCAAAACCTTTGCCTTAGTTTTGGGGCAGTGATGTGCGATAGTTGCCGTTTGTTTTCGTGTACCGTGTGTCTAGCTTTTTGGGATTGAATGGCGCGTGACTTTGTAACCGCACAAAGGAAGTTAATAAAAACAAACCCTTCCATAGATAAAAGTGTTCCATCACACCTTCAACAGTAGCACAGTTTGTAAGAGCTGGAATTGGATCGAAGCTGAGCTGACTTATTCTAAAAGGGGTTCGTTTGGAATGTTGCATCCGCCTACATGCAATGGTTGGGACTCCAAAACGCATTCAAATTAAATATAGCTTACCAAAGACAAAACTGTGCCAGAGCTGATTTAGAATAAAATGAGAAAAGCACCGTACTAAAACCTGTGAAACTTTATGGCATTTGGAAACCGAGTGAGTGCGTCGTACATTGTATTATTTTAGTTGCAACACTTAATTCAATTAAATTATTGTGAATGTTTTTTAGCAATTACTACAAATAATTAAAAAAATACCACAAAACATTCCTCACCAATAAAAACATTTTTATGAAACGCACGTGTAGTTTTACAATAAAGACATCCATTCATTTCTACACTTTTTTAAAAAAAAAACATAATAAACTAGGTACTGAAGATTTTATAAAAAAATATGAAGAAAACCGTGATTTTGAATTATAAAAACATAAATACCATTGTGATGGCAGATCAAATTCAAAATTTAATTTTATGGTTTCCTACCCCCTGCGCGTCGCGCTATGCTGAACTGTCAAAACTCTGACAGCTTCAATACAGTTTGATTGTTTGTTTGCGTTGTGCTTTCTACTCCTGTAATTACGATTGTTTTGTTGCAAAATACAAATTTTACCGCACAAACTCGTGATCCCTGTTCAAGAACTAAACTTTTCTGCTTGGTGGTAACGGGATATTAGTAACTTAATAATACATTCCTTTGCTTTTGGTAAGTGTTCCACATTGCTGTACGTGCCATGGGCGTGCCTTTTGATTACCATCAAGCTTAATGACGTCTGGCGCTTCAGCGGGGGGTGATTATTTTCAAACAAAACGTATGAAGTAAAATTTACCGTTTTTACATTTAGCTCTAGAAACAGTAACATCATGGTTTGGCTAGAATCCTGTTGGTCTCCATTTATTTGGACAAATTCCGTTAAATCCGGAAGCTATGCCGTAGCCGCGTACACTGTCGCCGTTTCGATCGTGTTGATAACGATGGTAAGCAAAACGCTGTGTGTGAAGTGAACTTTCCTCTAAAACCAATATCATATCAATTGTTTCCTTATATTTTGTAGACAACGTACAACCTGCTGGGAGGAGATTCATCTCAGCTATATTCGCCTCTGTTTGAGACCGACATACGCGACTCCATGCAGGTTGTTGGAGGATTTTTCATTTGCTACTTCATTCTGCTCATATTGTCGGCGGGAGGAGTATGCTATTCATTGAAAACCACAACCCGTGGTTGGATGTTGCCCTGGCTGTCGCTGTTTGGAATAGCCATTCTATTCCAGCTTGTTTTCGGCTTGTGGTTGATTGGAGGCTATTACATTTACGTGAGTAATGTCTCTCTCGCCCTCTGTTCATAATTATCTATTATTTATTCACATTTCGACTCTTATCAACAGTTGCAGCAGACTCTATCGAGCCTGATCCTTTGGGTGTGGATGGCCTACAATGTAAGTAAAGCAATACGATCATACGCGTCAATTCGTTGGATTAACTTTTACTTTCCTTCCTTTTCACACAGATTTATTGTTGGATGTGCGTTTACTCGCAGTATCAAATATTTGAAAATATGCAATCACCAAACATCGAGCTTCTAATGCCTTGAGCAAAGCAAACCACGTATACGACCGTGGGTAGAATCTACAAAATGACCTCACTTTTATAACTTTGAACATCAACATTCCAGTAAGAACACTCGAGTATTTGCATGTTGTGTATTAAAAACATGCTTTACATTCCTTTTCCGAATCTTTTAATATTTTTATATGAATATTTTAATCATTCCGTTTACGAAGGTACAAAACGTATTAGGAATATATTATTCAACTTTAAGCATTTGACGTATTAAAAAGTACTATGTAGTTTAGGACTAGAAGGCAGACTGAGGGAAACACGAACCGTCCAAGTAGCGAAACATACATAATCTTGCAAAATAAAGTTATTTTATAAAGAAAAAACTTAAGTACATGATATTGTTCAAGTGTGTCCAAAACATTGAAATGATTTATTAGATAATTTGTCAGAATGAAGAAAGATTTTTCTTGCACTCAACCTATTTTGTTTTCAGAATATGAAATCCTATCAACTAATATACACAAATTCATAACTTAAGTGAAATATTAGGTAACGATAATATTCAAAATTGTGTATTCTTCTCCACAAAAAGAAATCAGTTTTTATAACTTTCGGTTTACTGTTTCTGCATATTCTCGCAAATCATTTACAACATTACTTAGTAGGTTAATTAAACAATTTAAAATATTTACAGCATCATAAGATCAGTTGTAAACTAGCGGTGAAATATTATCGTAAAAATTTGTAAAAGAAATTCTTGATCTCGTATGTCAAAATCCGCATGCGGTAGGTAGCTGTCATATCATCAAACCCAGCTTGTCAAACATAGTTTCCAATATGGCTTCGCATGAAAAGCGATGAGAGCATCACCTTTTTCCCCTGCACATTGTGGCTGCAAAAAAACACATCTCACTTGGCAAACAATTTACGCGTTTGGGTTTTACGCGAGAATTGGGTGGATTGATTGATTATCAGCTCGCATCTGCCTTGTGGCGAATGCGTGTACACATTGTGATATTTAGTGTTTAGAAAAAATCAAGTGTATAGTAAATTTTCGGAACAGTGCAGCTGAGAGCTGAGAGAGGTGTACATGCAAGTGTGGCATATATGACGACGGGTCAAAGAAATTCAAGCTGGTAAGCGCTGCGACGGCAATTGGGGCCCCCCCTCTTCATCGGTTGGACATTGACTCCTGATGCGTGTATCCGTCTCGTCCGTGTGATCGTTTTCTGTTCATAATTTCCTTCAATCGGTAGAAGACTTTCTTCCTTTTTTCGGCTTTGTGTTGTGCGCGAAAGCTCTCCGCGAGTGTGTCAGTGTTTTTGCGCTGGTTGTCCGAACACAAAAGCCAGTGCTTACATAAAACGAAAACCCCGTATATCTCGCCAGCAAGTGCACGAAAATAAGATTCGCTGGTTCCGTCGTAGCGGAACAAGCAGACGGAAAAAGGAACCTGCGGCCACCCTGTTTCAACTTTCTCCTCCGTCCTCCGACCAGCCCGCAGGAGGATTTCAACGGAGGCCTCACCTAAATAGGAAGAAAACTTCCGAAGAGGCAGACTAATACGTTTGCTAAGACACGTGAGCGAAAGAGACGGAAAGAGACTGTTCGAGAAGCAGCAGCAGAGTAGCGCCGAACCGGAAAAGAAACACAGCACCACACATATCTAAGCAACAGTTCGAATAGAAGGCCTGTTTTTCGACAAAACAAAGATCCTGCTGGATAATCCCTAGGTTGCCAGTACCGTAGGCCAACCCCGTCCAGAAAATGTCCACTCCAGCTCGCAGACGTTTGATGAGAGATTTCAAAAGGTAATTTGCACTATGTGTCTCGATGTGCATGGGTTTTTTTTATTTTGTTCCCTACTGGTTGCTACTGGTTGACGCAATGAATCAGCTCGTCAAATGTGGAAGGAAAAAAACACAACAAGCAAATAGGACAAACGTTTGAAATAGTGTCAGATGGTTTGGTGCGTGCACCGAAAGGAAATGTTTTTTTTTGCTTTCCACATTTGTCAAGCCTGACTATGTAGAGATGAATTAGTCTTGCCACACGAAACAAACTACGTTCGACCGTTGTCATAGCAGTGTCAACGCTTATTATCTAAGTCTGCTACAGCCTGAAAACTTAATCTACTTCGCTCGAAATGTATGTGTGTTACAAACAGTCCCACGGTACTACTGAGCAAATCCTTATTGCTTCAATAGAGACACACTGCCACACTGCTTCCAAGGAAGGATTCGATCCAACACCGTGTGTACCCCGTGTACTTTAGGGGTGATAAAAATATCTAGACACCATCACACAGTCAAGCGAACGCAAACCACCAAAGAATGGTGCGACCTTGTAGTAACGGTTGTTGATTTTTTTTTACAAAAGGATGCCCTTGGGTTGGGCAAATGAACGACCAGCGGTAGTACATCATCGCAGCAAACGGATGAAACAATGCACTCTGGTGATGCGTTGTGTATTTCCCACAGTAGCAGCTGTTCAATCGTCACAATTAAAGGATTTTTATTTCGTTGTTTATTACAACGAAGCAACAAATTGAGTTGTTACTGTTTTAACTTGCCGTTTGAAGCACTTGCTCCTCGGCAGGAGCAGTATTTGCATCAATGAAAGGATTCCTGCTTAAAATCCATTTTCTTTCTAGATACAAAGCGACATCGGAAGATGGAAAATCTTTGTGAAGTCCGTTGTCTCCCCACCATACACTGAGGAGCTGTAATCCATTTTGGCAAAGACACACTGACACAAAAAAAACCGAACTTATTTCGGCACGCTTTGGCGTGATCTTGGGTGAGCATCAGACGCAGGGGTGCATGCCTGAGTCAAGGAAATATGATGACGCGCTATACTAGCCTTCCCACTCACTGAGTAGCAAATCCGCTACCGTCCGTAAAGAATGACCAAAGCCGACGACCGAACACATCTTTGCAGATTCACTCTCACCTTTCAGACAGAGCGCGGTGAGCTGATGAGTACTGGCTGGCTCACATGGACGCTACGAAAAAGTTTATTTTTGTAGTTTTTAACACACAGACCTGTGAGCACGGGCGTATGGCCAGAAGTAGAAGGGCAAATTATTCCGAGGGAAATGTACAATGACGCTAAGAGGGAAATTTTTCTGTTGTACACAAGAGGATGATTGTACTAAGAGCAAACACAAATAGCAAAAGAAAGCTGCTGGACAGGATAAACACATTTTACTGAATATGATAATAGATGAGATATTTTCTATTCTTCTGTTTACAATTGCTTTATTTCATCTCGGGTTAAAGGCGTTTACTGTTCGGAATAAAAAAAATTTTGGTTATTGTTTCATTACGCAACTTATCCTAAAATTGATTATTTCGAACAGATTATCATCACACCCGGAATGTGGTGGCACAAGCTACTTTGTTTACATTCCTGTGTGATCTTGATACGATCAGAATGTCGATGTTGCTTATCGGTCGAGAGCTGTGGAAGTGTGTTGCAGTTAGTACAGCGCCTCGATGCTGTCCGCCTCAGATTTCAAGTTCAATCTCTATCAATGGACAATGTGGTTGCCTTGAATGTTGACTGATTGACTGGAATGGGTAGCTTCATTGATACTGTGTCAAGGAACAGCTTCACTCACTGACGCCCTCTTCATTGGTCCGTACATTCCATACTTGATTGCATATTTGCATGGGGTTGATAGTGTCCTATACTCATTCTTACTCCTTTCGGTGGTTAATTGCATCACTATTGTGCAACCTCAAAAAGGGAACAAAAATCATTCCGGAACATATACACTAATACATTGATCTCATGATCTCTCTTTTAGGCTTCAGGAAGATCCACCAACCGGTGTGTCCGGTGCACCGACCGATAATAATATTATGATCTGGAATGCTGTGATTTTCGGACCACACGACACACCTTTCGAGGATGGTACGTTTAAGCTAACGATAGAATTCACCGAGGAGTACCCCAACAAACCGCCAACCGTGAGGTTCGTGTCGAAGATGTTTCATCCGAATGTATACGCCGACGGAGGAATTTGTCTGGATATATTGCAGAATAGATGGAGCCCCACATACGACGTGTCGGCCATTTTAACATCAATTCAGGTAAAAAGGAGATGCTCCTTTTGCGCAGAAAACGGCAAAAACACTCACGGTGGCTCGTTTTTTTTTTGTTCGCTTCCTTCCCATTACAGTCGTTATTGAGCGATCCCAATCCAAACTCGCCGGCCAATTCGATGGCAGCGCAGCTCTACAAAGAAAACCGCCGGGAATACGAGAAACGAGTGAAAGCCTGCGTTGAGCAGAGTTTTATCGACTAGCCCCGTTCCCGTTGCTGTCTTTGTCCTAACCGTCTTCGCTCTCGTTGTCGTAACCATCAGCAACGCCGTCATCGTGCCGCCTATCGCTTTGAACCGGTGTACCGAGATCATCGCTGTACGTTGTTCGATGTCACCGTGTATGGTACAGTGGCCACATCACTGGATTTCCTTATACTACACAATATCCAGCATTACGGGCAGATGATACATCGGTAACTTTTTTTTTCGGCAATTCCATGCTGCTTATCACATGGCACCCTCAGCAGTAGCAGCGCGTTCCTATCGATCGATGCTTTCAAGTGAGTGCAGTCATCAGCGCAGTTTCGAACGACCAGGCAAAGGCGGAACGTAAGATCGATCGTAGGGACATTTGCGAGATTCCAAAACGTGTACAGTTCATAAGGGCAATGTGTGAGTAATGATTATTCAGCATATACTTACGTCCGTTTATCTTTAGGTCCTGTTGGGATTGATTTATTAAGCAACATTTTTCACATTTGAAGTGAAGTAAAATTTGAAACCATACAGTTTATCAAATTAGCAAACCTGCTTAAATCGTGAATCAGAACATGTACGTACCGAACGGGGAAGAAAAAAGAAAATAGAATACTATCTGTTAAATCAATCTCGGTCGATGTTAGTACACAGCTGCTTGCCCGTTTCCTTTACTTTAGTCTTTCTGTTTCTACTGTTCATGCCAGCTGTAATTAAGCTATGTTCATGGAAGCGATAAATGATGAAATTGTGCATCTTTTCCTTCTGTTATCGCGGTAGGAACCGATCCGATGCGTAATCCTGTTTGTGCGTAACATGTGTTAGCATACTTCTTAAACCACACAACAACCGTACAACTGAAGCAAATGTAAGTGAAAAAGTGTATGCCTATATGTGAATCGAGGATAAAACATAGAAGAATTCATTAAAACTAAGTTTATGTGAAAAGAAATCGTTCTATAACAAATCTTGCATATGGAATAAATGGCGTTTAGGTGAAGCGTGTGTTTACAAGCAAGTATCGTAACCATAGTCTTCTACAAAATTAACTACACTGTACACGTTTGTAACATCTGCAAAAATATGTTGCAAATGACGATGACGGTAAAGGTCATCAACATTGTGCATAATTTTACTCCCATCAGATTCTTCCTAATTGTCTCATTTTGTCGGTCTGCCTTATCCCTTTCCTGATTGATTGATGCCTATAGTTCAGTCTAAAATCATAGTGACTTGAATAATCAACCGTGTGCGTATAAAAGGCATGACTCAGTCGAAATTTTACCACAGACCACACGTGTGGATGAGTCTATATAGGGTTGAAATCCCATCTGCAATACTTCTTTTGTTTTGCTGGTTAAATTTCTCTCTAATACACAATGATGAATCACCGGCCCGATAAGGCCAGCAAAGTTGCAAAAACAAACAAACAAAAACTACTGCACACAGATTATACTTACTGGGAAGTAACAACCGCTTCGACGATAAGTAGATACGGCGTAGCGGAGGAGCAGTAAAGGTTCGCGCAAAATGTGTTGCTGAGAAGGATATGTTATGGTGAAATATTATAATAATATGTAAGCATATTATAAACACTGTCGCGAAAACACTCGACCGAACAAACCAGGGAAAGATAGCAATGAAAGCTCCGAGCGGGTTCATATAAAAATTTAATTATTACATTAAACAAACATGCAAAACAAAGGAACGCTACTCCAAAACTATTGGAACTCATACATGAACTCGACCTGATAATGTGTAATAATAATAATAATAATTAATCAAACGAAATTTAAGCAAAAATACTGAGCTAGGGAAGAAGGGAAATATGAAGCAACGTGTAATGCGCATACAATTAGCTGGTGAATGAAATATGCGTACAAGAGCACAGTAAGGGAAAGTGAAGCAACATATAAATCTTAATAGCAATTGTATGTGAAAGCAGCCGCTGGATACCAGAAGCCAGGAAATTATAACGAAACTAAACAAAGAAGAATAAAGCGTATAAAACCTTAGAACATTGCGCGGGTGTTTTGTGACAACAAATTACAAATAAAAAAAAATTAATCTGTCCTAGCTACGGGTGAGGTAGTTCAATTTTTGACCCTCCCTTGTGTGCAAAGACAATGGAGAAGCCGCAATAATTATGAGCTTCTATGAGTTGTACGATGAACTCACAATCGTACGGCGAATTAGACTTGCCAGGCTCCGGTTGGTTGTACATGCCATTCGAATGACACCCGACGACCCAGTCCGTCTTTCCTTATAGGTCAACCGCATGTACACAGGAGGAATCGTGGCAAATTGAGGCGGATGCGATGGCGCAGCTGCGTCCGCCAGACAGGTTCGGATATTGAAGTGGCCGACGGCCAAGACCGTGAACCGGTTAACTGCTAAGAAAGTAGTTAAAGTGTAGTAACTTTAAGGTGCACGATCTGGCCCATCTTGGGCTAATAATTCCATTCAGAATTCGTTAATTTAATTTTGGTGGAAACTTTAAGCAGAAGTACTCAACGATAGGTTATAAGCACAGCTTGTCTTTGTTTTGATCTGAAGGAAAATGTCAAAACGAAACAACATATCAAAAACATTGTCATTGGCAGAAGAAATTACAAGAGAAAATCGTAACAAAAAGATTCTGTTGCAAAATAAGAAAAGTGCGTATAGTTTTGATAGTTTTTTGTACACTTTAATTCAGCTTAAGAAAGGCAAAGCATCGTCAACAATGAATGACGCAAAAGTGAGCGTCAGCTTTTCCTGCCAGCGCTGTCTGCAGCCTATCCATGTCGATGATACATTTGCCAGCCTTGGTGAGCATACGCTGGCGGAGCTTGCACTACCGATAAATTCTCACCTGGAGATTGACCTGGAATCGCAATCAGCCAGCTTCGATCACTTTGTGCCACCTTTTCGTGTGACCGAATCGACGAACGACACGAATGGATTCATGCTACTGTCCGACGGTCCAGACAAAGAATCGCTCGGACACAGTTTGCGCGTTAAGGCGGAGCTGTTTGATGCCCTGTCGAACAATTCGGAAATAGATCATCCACTTTGCGACGAGTGCACCGATACGCTGTTGGAGTTGATGGACAAGCAGCTCAAAATTGCCGAAGACGAATGGAACGATTATAACAACTACCTGAAAAAGTTAGAAATGACGGACGATGTGCCAAACATTGAAGAGCTAGAGCAGGAACTGGCAGGGCTGAAGGTGGATGAAACGCGTCTGCTCGAGGAGTTAAGTAATCTCTCACGCGAGGAGCAATCTATACGGCAAGCAGTCGAGGAACAGGAGAAGGAAAAGCAAAGGCTCGAACGTGAAGAAAACAAATACTGGCGTGAATATACCAAGCATCGCCGAGACGTAATAACCACTGAGGACGAGTTTCGTTCGCTCGAATGTCAGATGGCGTACGCTCAGAGCCAGCTGGAAAAGTTGAAGAAAACGAACGTATTCAACGCTACCTTCCACATTTGGCACTCGGGACACTTTGGTACGATAAACAACTTTCGCCTTGGGCGGCTTCCATCGGCACCGGTCGATTGGTCGGAAATCAATGCTGCCTGGGGTCAAACCTGTCTGTTGCTGTCTGCACTAGCGCGCAAGCTGAACTTCAACTTTAAGCAGTACCGGCTGGTGCCATACGGTAATCATTCCTACGTAGAGGTGCTAGGCGAAGGCAAAGAGTTACCACTGTATGGCAACGGAGGTTTCCGTTTTCTGTGGGACTCCAAGTACGATGCGGCAATGGTCGCATTTCTGGATTGCTTACAACAATTTAAGGAAGAAATCGTCCGAAGGGATCCTGATTTTTGCTTACCATACTTGATGGAGAAAGGCAAAATCGAAGACGCGTCGACGGGAAGCAGCTTTTCTATCAAGTAAGAAAAAAAAATATATATTAAACATAAAGTAATTCAAAAATTCTCCTCAAACAATCTTACCTTGCAGAATTCAATTCAACTCCGAGGAGCAATGGACCAAAGCGTTGAAATATTTGTTGACGAATCTGAAATGGGTACTCACGTGGGTATCGTCCCAGTTCACCGAGGACAAACGGTAGAATTTAAACACCCCTGAACTTGAGCAACTGCTGAGCAAATTGCAGAAGTGTCGTGATATTATTGCGTTCGTAAGAAGATGTAGTACGCATAGTTTATGCAGAATACATTCGCTATGTATTATATAACTCTTTGTTGCGTTGCCACTGAATAAAATAAAGTATAAATTATAGTTTCATTAAAATATCGCCGTATAACAATTATCGACTGTGCAGCACGCATCAAATTGACGCACAGTGGTTTATCACATAAAAATACCGGTATTTTCGGAGCAAATCAAATGTCGTAAAATTACCAGCCGAAGGTAATTTTTATATTGGCTAATTTTGTTTTACTTTTCTTTTCGATCGATAATAAGATGAATTTCAAATTATTTTAATTAAAAAGTTTTCAGCATTTAATCTTTTATTTTTTACTATCTAAGACTCCGGTTACATAATACAAGTTCTCATGGAAAATGTTTTTTTATTGGGCTTTTTATAATTTACGTTTTATTAATACTCAGAAAGTGTCTCTGTTATATTAGCAATTTAAAAAAAAATCTGTAACTAAATATGTTTAAAAAGCGAAATGAATACGAATATTTGGACAACGCAAATAACGTTAACTACAATATATTTTGTATTGCAGCATTTTAAATAAAATCATTCCATTTTCAATACATAAACATCAAAATCATTAAATATGCAGTTGATTAATCTTAATGTACTCTCTTTGCGATTTGCAATACGCAATCGTGCCAAAAATATGTGCTGATACGTTTCGCAATTTTCTCGCCATGTTCTCGCTCGGTTGATGATTGTGTAGAGGCCACTTAAGGCAGATCCGACCAAGCAGGTCGCCACAGCAAATCGGACGCAGGCGATAGTATTGTACTTCGTTAAGCCGTGGCGGAAAGAACGAAAAATACGATCAGTCTGCCGTGTGTCGAGCGCCCAGCACCGAGTCTGCTACCGTGTTCTACTTCCTCAGTGCGTGGTAAATTTTTAGTTAGTTAGTAAAAAAGAAACAGTATATACTGTCCCGGCAAAAAGTACATTTTCATAAAACGGGCACGCTGAAATATCGACCGAACCGAGCAACTGGAACAGGTGGCAGTGAATATATATTTAGACACTTAAAAACTGCTGACTTCGTTGCAAATCCGTAACCGGTCCGATTACTTATATTTGTTGGTCGATATCGGTGATGGAGCTTGTGTGAATTTGCTTATTCTTTGATTCGTTTAAAGAAATCCATTGGCCTGAAAGCAAAGAAAAAAGTCGAAAGTGAAAACTTTGCCAATATCTGTAGCGCGCATGTTGTGATGTCTTTTCACGTTTTTACTTAGTTGGGTTTACATACACCACTCATTGCATTATCAGTTTATCTTTCTGTGACGCAGCAAATGCTGATGGGTTTTCCATCGTTTCCGCAAGAAATATTAGAAAATTTGTTTCATTTACGTAATTCTGGCGCTCTGTAGTGTGCGTTGTGTATAATTGCGCATGTGTGCACGTGTGTCTGCCCGTGTACATGCATGCGAGCGAGTGAATTTGCACGCGATTGTGTAATCCCGGTAATAGTGAGAATATTCTTGACCACTCCATTGCCAATTGAGCATTTTCTCCCTCCTGCCTTACCTGTTTCGTTTGGCGGATAAATTGTTCTTAAAATCATAAACATAAGCATTCTCGTAAAAATGTCTTCCATTCCACGGATTCTGCCCGTGGCCAAACTATGGTTTGGCACATGCGTTTTTTTTCTACAGTTTGTGTTTAGCCGTATTGATTCAGCAAGATATTTTCAATGTGTCTTTTTCCGTCTCGTGCAGAATTCCGCGAACGTCATCAGAAGCAGATTCGGGGCTTGCGAAAAGGAGGCTTAAAAAAGGAAGAAAACTCATCCTCTCGCCGTCTATGTATCCCCTCCCCCCAACAGTGTCCTGTTTGCGACTGAGTGACAGAACAGTGTCAGTGTAGTGGTGTTGAAAAGTGTATTGTGTGTGAAACAAGGATTCGTCGCCTACTTCGCCGGTGAATCGTAGTGTGTGTTTGTGCATTGCTTGGAGCAAAAGTGTGCTCTCGATTTGTGCACTTGTAGTCGAGGTGCCAATTGTGGCGTGGTTCGTCCTCGACTTCTGTCCTGTAAAACAAGAAAACCGGTGCTTACGCTGGTGTAGAAGTGTGTGTGTGTATATTTGGGCACCTGCCTGCTGTAAGTGTTTTTTTTTTGTGCAGCAGCTGTATCCTTTTATTGTCCTTCCGCCTGAGGGGAAGCAAGGAAATAGCTGGGTTGTGTCGCTGTTAAGTGTCCAGTGAGAGTGATAGCCAGGAATCGGAAAATAATCTTCCAAGCTTCAGGCAACGCGTGTTTTCCACCAAAAAAAAAACACACACACACACACGGTACAAATTTCAGCCTATCTCTACATTTTTCCGACTGTTCAGCGATTTGTGGTCGGTATGGCCTTCCTGCGTACCGTTTCGCGCTGCAATAGCCTGGTGCCCCGCAAGGTATCCTCTCCGTCTGCGACCGGAAATGGATGTCTATCGTACTCGAAATCGGAACAATTCCTGCGACAGTACTGTATTCATGCTGCCAGCAACCGGGGTCCACTGCCCAGTGCAGTTCTAGCGGCACTGAACCACCGGTTGGCTCTCGAAGGATACCCGTTCGATGGAGCTCGTCGCTGGCGATCGACGACGGTGGCGGCCGCATCACCCGTGGCCACCGGTGCTCGCCAACGGCAACAGCAGGACAATAATCCTTCCACCCCGGAACGGGATCCACTTGACGTCAGCTTCAACGATCCGCATGCTGCCTTCAAGAGTAAAACCACTTTCGAGTTGATACGGGCGTACTTTGTGTACGTGCTGTGCTCCTCCGAATTCCTTGTGGAGAACAACATGAAGGTAAGGACGCTCTGGGACGGTTGGTGTCCAGTGTTTCGTGGCATACGAAAGGCCTTCGGAATCGAGCAAACCCGTCCAAATACTGCCCAAGAATAGAGTGTTTGCAAAGGCGACCAGCTGTCTTTCGATTATCCTTCAATCATTCCATTACCATTGGCCATACTAAAGTACATCACATGTTGTCCACCCTTCCTCAAATGACATACCGCAGCATGCACACCAAAAGCCAGCGTGTCCCATAAGCTTACAATCGACCAAACAGAAGTCAAACGAATAAGAAAAAAAAGATCGTTCTTAAGGATTTTTTGTCCTTGTTCTTTCTCAATTGTTTGTGAGCTTGCTTTGATGGTCTAGTTTTATAGCCATTTCCAAACTCCCTATACACGAATTCAAATGTATTTGATTGATGGTAATTTATGCATTCATCTCGTTGTAGAAATATAGAACAACAATTAATAGACGTGACGCATGTTTCCACCGTGCTCACTGCTACATGCGCAGTGTACTGCGGTAAAGACAGGATGTCATAACATCCTTAAAAGCCGGATCGCGCCCCCTGCTGTTGTCATGCATGTGATCGTCGGTGCAAAGGATATTTATGAACTAGCCCGCCCTCGACGACACATTTAGAACTAGAAGAACCTACTGATGTTTAGTTGCATCGGGTTAGGTGGCTTTACTGTAGTCTGTCTATTGGGATCATTGCCCGTGTTGCCAGGGCAACAGAAATTGCACAAATCTATTGCATAATCGTACTCGTCCTCGCGATCATTTACAAAGAAGTTAATTTGTACCATAGACATATTATTCTTCTTTTTAGAATATAAACAAGTTTGGCAAAATTTTCAATGCTAAAGGACGTTTAGAAGGGATACAATAAGTAGAGCTAAATCTTCCAACAACTGCTATCCTGCCAAAGTTATGGCTAGATTAGAAGAAATACATTTTTTTTTCGATAGTATAGGCACCTTTAGGTAGTAGTTGGGTTGTCCACTACCTGTCGTAGATATGGCGTAGGCAGAAATCCACCTCCTAATGGTTCCTGCCATAGCTTAAAAAATGGGTGCTAAATTTATCCAACACTGGTTTCATTTTTTAAAGTTTGTGAGGTATTTTGCTACCATTCAAAACACACTACCTAGACGTACCCTCTGTTTCCCTTGACGATTCGCTTAAAAAGATGATCTATATCACTCTAATTCTAATGTCCTACATGCACACAACCACCCCAAGAAAGAGAAAACCGGCAGTTTTCAATATGAAAAACGCTCACAAAACATTATTGCTTCGTGCACAGCTGGGGGGATCTGGGAAAAGTTGGCAACAAGATTACCACCGTGCTCGCGTTTTGAAGTCTCGTGCTCATGTTTGGTGATTCGCATGAACAGGTTGACCTTTTTTTTGTTGTTGCTTCATTCCAACATTAGTGAAAGAAAACACCCAACCACAGTGTGTATTTTTGGCACATCGTGGGTTGTTTCCTTGCTAGAATTGTTGGTCCACTTAGGCTGTAGGAAACGCGGACAAAACAACTCAACCTACTCTACTAGAGGACGTCACGCGAATGCAGCAAGTCGGCAAGATCATGTGAGACATTTAGGATCTACAGTAATTGTTATTGTAATTCTGCTACTTTCCTATACAGTCGTGGTAGTGATGTAAGATGAGGAAAATTTTATTACATATATACTCTACATTGAATTGCCACTCAGGTAAATTCTTTCGTTGATGTTTGCAATTTTTGTACTTTATGCAATTTTGTTCTTTTAGTTTGCTAAAATGCACCCACCACAAATTGATCAATTTTCATTTCCATGCATGTGCTGCTCCACATCGGACACATTGCATCGTGCACGATGTATGATAGTAAATTGCTAAATGAGCAGTATCACATGGGGTCATGTACGGTAGACGCATGACGCACCGAACGGATAGTCCAACAGCACCTGTCTACGAAAGCGGCACACCTATAAACGCGGGTGATGGGGCGATTGATAAAAGCTGACGTACAATTATGTTAAAATTATCCCTCGCTTCGAATTTCCGATTGGTCTCGGAAAGTGCAGGATGTCTGGCGCCCTCTGCTAACAACGCGCACCGTTACTAAACTAGGACAAACGTCATTTACATGTGTAGGTCCCATGCCCCCCCCCAAAGAATCATTCAACTGTGTAACATGTATACGCACACTAGGGCTTGTTGTCAAGGCGTATGTAGAAACGGAGAGTACATTTTTGGCAAAGGATAACAAACCACACTGATAAACAACCATTCCCAAGAGTATGGAATGGAAAACTAAAGTGGCTATTTTTGGGTACAAAAAGGAATGAACCATATGGACGAAATATATTCCTCATTGATCACGAGATCCATGCATGTTCCGGAAGCCATACATACTTCACGCTCAAATGACAATTACTTTTGGGATATTTGAGTTTTAGTTTAACTCTTTCGATGTAGAGTAATGACTGGTGGCAGGTACAGTGTACAGCGCACTTAGAAAGTGTACACTAAAACAGCGTTACGAATATCTTGTGTTACATTGAGTGTTAGTCGACGTAACTCTGCCAAAAGCCCAAACCTTTTACTGACTCGTTTGCCATAAGGAAATGCACTCGAAAGGGGATTGTCAAGTGGTTGCGGTCTATATTTAAATCGATGCAATAATGAATTACTGCTAGCAGAAGATCAATTGCTAGCCGTGCCAACAGCTGAGAAGGTTCAAAGTTTGACAGTTTGATCTTGGACCTAGGACCTGTAAAGAAAGCGACATCGCTGCTATGTTAATGACTTACGAAAATCCTATGCTGATTTGTCATCTTCTGCAATTGTTTCTACTTCAATTGTTCGGAAAAAAAGAAGAGGTCAACCAGTATGATGTACCGGAACTACTTCAAACCGGTGGAAATTTGATCTCCAAATTAGTGTCATTTTGCACATTGAGTGTCATTTTACGGGTATATTCATCGGACACTTGATCACATGATCGGTAGTGATCTTATGGTGCAACAATAGTCTCAGAATATAACTGCTGCTCACGCGTTTAACAAAAAAGGCACGAGAACGCGATAAACGATTCTGCAAACAGAGGACGTATTAAGTTATCTGCCAGTGAACGTAACACGTTTCTCCAAGACCGATAACCTCGATAGTTGGTTGTGTCGGTCTTGTGACCTGTCGTCACAATCGGTGCAAACCGCTTCTATTGTGAAGACCGGCGACAGATATATTCCATGACGTCTGTCTAGATTATTAGGACACGTTGTACCTCCCTTCTGCTTGCGCGTACGATCGCATTAATAGCGCTAATTAAACGCGTTTAACGTGCCTAACGTGGTGACGATAAAAGGGCATAGCTTAGTCGCCACATCTCACACCTTCACGGTGTAGCAGCATTTTGCGAGAAAATCTTGGCAACCGGCATGATGCAGCGACTACTTTGTATCGTAGTTATTTGCCAAATCTTACCACAAATCCGTCTACAAAGTTCGAGAGTTGGGTAGATAAATCGAAGATTGTCTAGCGCGACTGCACAACACGTTCATTCGTTGATCATCTGATCTGGGGGCTGATAAAGTGGCAACCATAAAGACACGATCGCTTATCTCTTGCAGGTAATGCACAGGGATATCATTATTCTGTCCACTGGATAAAAGACCATGTGCAGCGCGCAATAAAACAGTGCCTCTGACCTTGGCAATGCAGGCGTTCCGGTTAGCGTCAACGATGCGGAACCCTCGCTAAACGAAGGTTTTCGCTAAGACGCTTGCTCCGTCTCGTACGATTGGATTGCCGGCGCCGATCGACGACACAACGACGACAGTATTCGTTGAGCCCAGGCGCGGCTGTATTTGTGCTCTCACTTCCTTTAGATACCGCCTGCGCTATTCTACACTTCATTTGCCGGGCACTCGTCGCTCCTGACTGTCCTCAATGCCGCACCGATAGTTTTAATGCCATCGAGTACAACTTAGTTGCATAATGCATCATTGCACGTTGCACATTGCGATATGCGGGTGTGTGATGTGGGAGTTTTTTTGTTGCTTTATCTGTCATCAGCTGGCTCAGCTGTAAAACGGTACAGATACTTACACGGAGCGCTTCTTTGGTATTGATCGCCGGTTGGAAACGTTACTGCCACGCGTGAAATCATTGCAAAAGTGCTCCATAAATTCCATTTGCTCGGTTCAATGATTCACCTACTTGCAGCTGTAATAAATAGTTCCTTTTGGCAAATTGATTGTAGTTCTAATTTTGGTGCATTGATACAATGAAGTGATCGTGTTTTTAAATGCATCAGTTTGGTTCGATCTTTTTTTTTCTTTTTTAGAGAAAACGGATCGTTAAAATTATTTAGACATATTTTCATGCATTATACTGTGCGCGATCTATCGCTGGTGACAATCGCGTGACCGAGCGTTGTTGGCATTTTTATTTTTTCCGTACCACAACTTCCCATGCTAGTCTGATCGTTTATTTTACGAGTCTCCAGAATTTGCTTTTACGATCTTGAATGCCGTACGCTGTGAATGTTAACGCGAAACGGCCAAATTCACAAAAGGTGGAATACAAATTGTCCTGATCTTGAGATGACATTGAGAGTTGCTGCGGGTTAGATGAAACGAGAAACGAGTGAATGGACACAAAAATCGCATACGTGCTGGAAGTAATTGGAGCATGGATTTGAAATTCGTGTGTCCTAATGAGAACGATTGCTCAGATTTCGGTTACGAAGTAGCGAATTGGCCAAACGCATTTTTTCTTCTGTTTGTTTATTAAGCTGTCATGGACAACTGTTTGGTTACTGTGCACATCTACATCCAACTTTCACCCTGTTTCCATTGAATCCCATCATTAACACACAAAAAAAAATGTATATATCACACCTTATATCTAACCAAGCTACAGCAATATATTGTGTAACTAACATCTGACCAATGTATTTTCCTCTCTTTTTCTGTCTCTTTCTCGTTACGTTTCACTATTTGCCGGCTTTTGCCTCTTGTTTTACACTTCATCTTGCTGCACGAAATTGGAACACAACTTTTCGGATAAAAAAATTGCACACAATTGGAACAATTATGGAAACAAAAACAACACACTATATGGCTGGTAATGATTCTTCCTGCATGTCGTGGCGATCATCGACGTATGATCAATCATTACCATCTAAACTGATCCGATGCCTGTACTGTACGCATGTCACTATTCATCATCTGGAATCCTGGAAACCATTGGCGTTTGAACCAATATCGAACATCTCTGCTGACATAATAATGATTCCGCAAAACGATGCCTACGTCCTCATACTGTTCGCTCGAATGTGCTCTATACCGCAAAACCAAAATGAAATGATGATGATATGGTGACACACTTCAAATCGGAAAACACCCAACATTCTAAATTAAACACGCGTGATGGCGCATGTATATATACGCAACGGAAATTGGAATTAATTGATGAAAATATTACGGAAAAATACGGAAAATTGGTACACAACATGCAAATTTAATACACAAATCGAACGTTTGCGTGATGACAAATCGGTGTGCCATCGTTTATGCATGTGCAATTACATCCAAAAACAAATTACTATCATCACCATCCACTCTCAATATATGGCGCACAACTCTCATAATGAAAACCTGCCGCCAAACTTTACCACATCGCCACATCCGCCTGTGCAAATTCGTCCGAATGTGATTACAGCTGATGAAAGTCGCGCAAACGATACTCGGCGAAAAGCTCTTTACGCTGGCAATGAAGTATACCTTCTATGGCCATTTTGTGGCTGGTGAAGATCAGCTCAAAATTGTCCCAACACTGGAAAGGTACATGCAACCGCTAACGATTAGTAGTATTTCTAATGGTATTTGTTTTTCTTTTCTTTTCCTCTTTTTTGTATCTTTTGTATCGTTGTTTCGTTTTCTTTTTCTCTTTCTTTTTTTCCTCCCCATTGTTCATACATATTATAACTTTTTTTTTGGAATAATAAATTGCATAACTGTTACATTTTTCTCTACCGTTGGGACCGATGGGTTCGCTTCCATTAAAAAAAACACAAATGTTTCTACCATGGGTGCGCTGTTAAATTACAAAATTAAAAATTGGTATACAAAAAATCAAAACAATCACATTAACGCGGATTACTTACATACATGCGCCAACAATGGTAACGTAAACTGTACGACAAATTTCTTTCATCTGACCGTGTATGGGATCCTGACCGACCTGACCGCGACCAAACTGCACGTTCGTTCCGTATCGATCATATCGGTGGGCTTCTGTGAGGATGCGTTTGGAAATCTTCGGGACCTCTTCCTTGCCGATGCTCTGCGATCGATAGCTCATGAAACTGATGCGAGCCGTACTCGGTGACAGGCTGTTTATCTATCTGATGAAGCAGACGTTCTATGGGCATTTTGTGGCAGGCGAGGATCGTATCCGGATCGTGCCAACATTAGAAAGGTGTCTTTTCTCTCTTTCTCTCTCTCTCTCTATTCTATACGTTTCCCGTTTGTGAAAGAGCGACATAAAGCTGATGCATCCATGCAAATATTTGACCGGGATATGGATGTTGTGTACACTATGGCTAACTGCACATTCCCACGTTCGTGATGTCTCATTTAACTCTTCCCCAATTTCCGTGTGTCTGGAGGAACATCTTTTCTCTGTGTTCCGAAGCACCAATCCCAATTGTGCAAAGAATACATCCATCCTGTCCGTGTCCATTCGTCTTTTTGTACATCTTTGTTTGCCATCATCTGTGTCGTGTGATACAAGAGTAATTTAACTGAAGCGATACAGCTTGTGATCAGCACAGTCTTTCTCCCGTGTGTCCGTTCGTTGCCTTTGCACTGTTCATCTACAAAAATCTGTACAAAACATGACCATACACATTAACTTGTAAATGTATATCTTCGCATTAGAGAGCAATACGTCGATATCCTATGGAAACAGTTTTTCAGCATTTTTCTTGTAATGGGAAAAATAGCCTCAGAATCCTTGAAACGGGTTCGGAAACAACTCCGTTAAACAATTTTAAACCAACGGCTTTGACTCCGATTTCAAACTTCATGCTAAAACTAAGAATATTCAAAACTTGTTTGCCTGTACGATCAACCACAATATTTAGTCGCCATCGCTTCGAAACCGACTACGGAGCTGTTAGTTAGAAACCGGAGACCACATCACTTAGTTATCTTTGAAATTATCTTCATTGGTTTAATCCACATTGGCATTAAACGTACAAACTGATTTACAATTTACATTCGGTTAATGAATCATTAAGGATATCAGCATAAGTGCATGAGCTTTGTTGCAATTTACTAGTTAGCAACAAAAGTAAAAATGTTCAAATTATCCTGGCGTTATGGGATTGAAAAGTTATAAAGATGTTTTGTTAAAATGCGAAAGTTTGAATTGTCAGGCAAGCAGTGTTAGCCTTTTATACCCATGAACACAGACAACGGTTTTCGATTGTATTGAAGAAGATTCTCAATATTTATTTCAGTTTTTATCATTCATCCTGTGTTAATGTACAAATTGTTTTTGAAAGTAGTGTAATAGTTTAACGTATAATTTTACACATTTTTTTGTACTAACCAAACTATTAGAAGCGACATACACTGATTTCAAAGTTTGGACCGAAATTAAATGTTTCATTCGAAACACATTTTAGATTGCGGTCGTTCGGTGTCAAACCAATTCTTGACTACTCGGTAGAGGAAGATCTATCACAAGAGGAGGCCGAAAAGCGTGAAGTTGAGTAAGTAAAGTGAATAAGCCTGAAGAAGAAAACGTCCTGAATTTATTATAATATTATATACCTTTCTTTCAGAGCATCTGTTTCTTCGGCGGGCACCAACTTAGCGGAGGACAGTGCTGACTCGCTGCCACAGTACAGCGTTGATAAAACGTTTGCCGATCGGCGGTACAAGGTGCAGAGTGCTAGGACTTACTTCTACCTTAATGAGGCAACCTGCGAACGTAACATGGAGACTTTCCTCGAGTGTCTTGACGCTGTCAAAGGTTCGTATGATGGACGACAAAAGAGGACAAACTCATCTCAATCGTAATCATGTGTACGCAAAATACATGCACAGCACTCGACTTTCGTGTATAATGTGCTGCATGATTGAACAAGGCTATTTTGCTAAAAATAATACTACTCCCGTACGGATCGCTAACCTATTAAAGGCAATTGTCCATCATCGTACGTTGTCAGGTTTGGCAAAGCGTGCTCTATACGAAAAATGAGTTCAGGTCAGGTTGAAATATTTGCTGACCGGCGCTGAATTTGCTACGGTTGCATAATGAGCGTTTCTTCTTGAACGATGCATTCGTACCTCGTACCTGACAAATGTACAGCTGCAATAAGAATCCACTCGTGCGCTTACGTATAGACATTTGTTCCCCATTTTATATGCCATGTGCAGTTGTAGCGAGAGGTAACAACAAAAAAACGCGAAAAAATGGCGCATGCAATAAGAGACACCCGACATTCGAATCTACCGCAACTACCACCGAGGTAGCAGTCTACCGCAACTTGTACAAACGTTAAAGATGACTACGTTGCAATCAGCGGGCCCGTGCAGCCGAGTTTGGAATTTTATTTATTGCTCATCCTGATGGCGATAGAGCGAATCAAGCTGTGGGGGAATGGAGTATAGTTACTTTCAAGTCTTCTCTCGTCATTCTCGCACGCTTGACTTCCTTCCGGTGACTGTGGACTCGATTGGAGTCAGTCGGTTTCAAAGCGGAATACAAGAGAAGAAGTTGTGATCGAGCTGTCTTAAAAAGTGTTATGTATTTTACCACAATTTTTCTTCCTTTATCTTGCTCTTTCTAAGTTTTTTGTTTTTGTTTTACCAAGCTTTTATTCAGCAAGAAGAAATTGCTAGGTTGCGTGCGGTAGCAATTTGATCGCAAAATTCAGACAATGCCCTTGGGCGATGACGGCAAACGTATTATTGCTTTGGAGTAGGACAACAGAGGTCCACAATTTTCTTGTTACATTTTTACATTCTTCCATCAAAAAAGAGGAACACGAGTTTTCGTCCGTCTGGGGTGTGGTGTTAGTTCATTCGCTGCCGAAAACCTGATTGTGAGATAGTGTTTCTGCCATTGACCTTCTGACTACCTTTAGCCGGATGTGTTTTTTTTTTTTTTGCTAGTTTGTCATGCAATTCCCTTATGCGTTTTTGTTCAAATTACCCTCCGATGGGAAGTTGCATAAAGTTAGCATTTTATAGGATATGTTGAAGATATTTTCAAAATTTCGTTTTGTAGTTAGATGAAGAATATATCGAAAACATCAATTCCATAAAAACACAACAAAATATAACAAAGTACGACGAGTTTGCTGCTGCATAAATTTTTCCAAGTTGGAAAATAATGCACGAATGTATGTAACAAAGAAAAAGGAAAACTTTTATCCCTGCAGCGTAAGTGATTGCTTAAAATTGATCACGCGGATCAAACTATGGTCGACCATAGTTCATACAGAATGATTTGTGGCGTGTTTTTCCTAGCAATGGCCTATTTAAATTGTTAAGCGAGTGTGAGTGGGCAGAACGGAAGCGTGAGAAGTATGAGAAACGGTTATTCGAATAGATACGAAAATTGTACGGTGCACGAGGGTAAGTCTAGTGGAAAATCGGCGGGAAATGTCTCAACTCATATGAATGTGTTTGTGTGCCGCAAAAAAAAGCGACCACAGATCGAGATAGAGAACCGCGCACTTTCCAACTTCCATTCTCGTGAGTTCCATGAGAACCATCAGCTGTGGGATTGGTGTTGTACTAAAGATATCGCGATTTTTTTAGAACAAGTGTGAGAGGTGTATAGTGATTTTTGCAAAGAGGTCTGTTTTATGTTTATGATGTGTTTTTTAAATTAATTTAATAGTGTACCGATTTAAATTAATTAGTTGTCCTTCCTTTACTCTATTTGCAGGTGCAACATTCGGTACAGGTATCACTGCTATTAAACTGACTGCTCTTGGTCGACCACAGCTGCTAGTACGTATTTTTATGTATTTCCTATTAGGGTATTGTTCGTTAACTGCTATTAACAATCAATAACGTATCTTTATAGCTTCAAGTGTCGGAAGTAATTATGCAAGCTCGCCGGTACATGATGGATTTGGCCGGAAGTACCGGGAACATTTTAACGCATCACAAAACTATACAAGATCTCGAACGTTATCTCGGCAACGTAGCCGATAAGGCGGAAGTAAAGGAGTTTCTTAAAAAGGTGACTTCGGACAAAGATGGGTATGTACAAACGAATCGACCAATATATGTTCCTTGAGAATGTTTTTCCATCATAATGCACCTGTTTTCATTACAGCATTCTTCATCTTTTCCCATGGACCGGTATCATTAACGAGGACTGTCAGCTGAGTGAAACTTTCCGTGTTCCGGATCCGGTAACCGGTCAGATGCGTCGCTTGATCTCAAAGATTCCACCCAAAGAAGAGGAAATGTTCCGTAACATGATTAGACGATTGAATACTATTGTTAAGGTGTGTTCCTGGTGACGGTTTCATGGTTTCGAATGTTTTGCGTTAACTCGTGGTTGTTTGCTTTCATTTTCTTACTACTAATATAGACTGCCCAAGACCTTGACGTTCGTATTATGATTGACGCCGAGCAAACCTACTTCCAACCAGCCATCTCGCGAATTACTCTCGAAATGATGCGAAGGTACAACACCGAAAAGGCCATTGTGTTCAACACCTATCAGTGTTATTTGAAAGACACATACAAAGAGGTAAGAAAGAGCTAACCGAATTGTGTCTTGTCGTGTTGATACTACTAAACACTTTATTATTTCCATGTGTCTAACAGGTGTGCACGGATCTGGAGCAAGCCAAGCGTCAGAATTTCTATTTCGGTGCGAAGCTTGTGCGCGGAGCGTACATCGAGCAGGAGCGTGCACGTGCGGCCGCTCTCGGCTATGAAGATCCAACCAATCCCTCCTTTGAAGCAACAACCGAAATGTACCACAAAACATTAACCGAGTGTTTGAGACGCATTAGGGTAAGGCTATTTCGCACTCTGCTTGAGAACGACGTTTCAATTGTACCTTTGAAACATGGAACGATTTTTTTGTTGTTTGCAGATTCTCAAAGATGCGAATATCGATCCGAAAAAGATTGCCATTATGGTTGCATCGCACAACGAGGATACAGTCCGGTTTGCTATCAAGAAGATGGAGGAGATTGGTATCCATCCGGAGGATAAAGTGATTTGCTTTGGTCAATTATTGGGCATGTGTGATTATATCACGTTCCCGCTAGGTAAGCACACAGCAGCAGCAATTGAAGACATTTAAGCGAGATTTTGTTTAACCTGGCACCGTATTCCCTCTGTTTCCCCACAGGTCAAGCAGGCTATTCCGCCTACAAATACATCCCGTACGGTCCAGTCAACGAAGTCCTGCCATATCTGTCGCGACGAGCGCAGGAAAATAAGGGTGTGCTTCAAAAGATCAAGAAGGAAAAACGACTCCTGTTGTCCGAGATCACCAAGCGGCTAGCGAAGGGGCAACTGTTTTACAAACCGAAGGGCAAATACGTTCCTATCTAAACATCTGCGTACGTTTGTCCCGGTGGCAGAGAAGTGGCTACTACCGCAAAACAGCATACTACACACAGCAAAGCGGCCGTAACAGTGCAGCAAGTTGAATTTAACAACCCTCTGAACCTCCTCCTCTTCTCATCTGTCCAATTCATAGGGTGCATCCCTTTTTCACATCCTTTTCGGAAAACGGAAGCCAACAGGATGCAGGAATATGGACAATTTTTATACATTACGGTATTCCACTAGTTGGCAAACGAAATCGTATCACATCATCCCCGCCGACAATGTGATTTAAAACCGTTTGATACGGGACAGCGGTGTGTTAGATGCGTTACTTTCCGTTAAACGTTTATGCTTGTAATATTTGACCGCTGACGTACGATCGTGTAACCCTTTCGAAGCCACGTATTCGACTCACGTGACATCAGCGTGCTCTAAATGTGTATATAGTTTTGTTTGTTTTGTTTGAACGACGATCACAATAATGTTTGCTCCGTGTCCATCTAGCTTTTTCGTGTATCTTTTCATGCGCAGCCAAAGAAAGATACTTTACAATTGATCGATATTTAAGCGTTTCATCTTCGCTGGAGCACCAGTTTATGATGTTTCTACATTACAATAGTTTGTGACACGATTTTACGTTTTGAACATGTGAACTAACAACGTACATATTTCAATGCAAACACATTAGTCCAATGTTGCATTGGTGCACTGTACGCCCTTTCCTTCCGAGAAGGGTGTGCTAGTATCTTTGTCTGATTTGCATAAACGTTATGATAGCATATTGTTTGCTTGTTTTACCAACTACAGTAACTTTGCTCATACTCCAGGACTGCAAATAATATAGCTTGCGTGTTTGTGTGTGTGTGTTCCGTTGTTGCGGCAAGATAAGCTTCTTTATAGGTACAGACGATCTGCGGGTTCACCCCGATTGGTCCTGTATTTTGGTAAACATCATCATTGAATTATATTAGTATTATGTGCTTATTAAGAGAAGGAAAGACAAACGCGCAAGGTAGGCAAATTTTAGATACTAAAACAAAGCCACTGATGGCTACCGAATGCAACGGAAAAACTCAGACTCACATTTACACACACACATCTACACACTTGTGAAAAGTGCTGACAATAAAAATGAATACGAAAATTCAACTAAATGTGAAACAAACAAGTTTGCAGCAAGCGGGAAACGCAGGAACGAAGGCGCCTGCATCGGCTGACAATTCTGTGTAATACCAGTGAACGGGCGTTTTATCGTAAAAGCTACCCTCCTCCCCCAACCCGGGTTACCGGGGTTTGTAGTGGGGTGAAATAGAGCAAAATGATGTTAGGTGAAAATTTACTCATATTTAAATGTGTGACTCAACAACTATTACAAACCAAACATACCAAACACAAACACGAAAATGCGATACAAATATTTCACAAAAAAGTTCTAAGTAAATGTTTACATGTTCCATATGTTCCGTCGATGCAGCATACGGAGGGAACTGAAGCCGATTAACAAAATATATGATAATTATCGAAGCTAGTGATGAATATTATTAAAAACTGATCTGGATAACGGATAAGACGCACGCATATTATCGCAGTACATGCAATGAAACAATGCATACAGGAGTAAACTAAGAGCGAAAATCGAAAGTTAATGTTCTCACGTATTGAATGGGTGTATTTGCGGGTTTTGAAAACATGCAGGAAAGGGACACTGTAGTAGTGTATGTGTTGGTCCACACGGGGGGAAATGGGAAGTAAAACACCCGGAGCACATCATCTCGACACGTTGATATTCAATTAACATCGATGGAAAACCTTCCTGGCATGGGTGTGTAACTGGCAATGTCTGTTAATTAATTGAAAAACTCTGATCGTAAGATGTGTAAAAATTCTGAGACAAACAATAAATATACTGAATCAGAAACGCTTCATGTGCACACAATTATGAATCACGGAAAAGCATTCGAAACAATCAACGAAGAATACAATAGATAGGTATATCATCAAAAAACGATAATTTTGAATCAACGCAGAACCTTACAACAGTTGTAGTATGTTTAGATTTGTACTGCTCTGTTTACAAGTGCAGACGGTAATGAATCGGTAATATCAACAGCGGTAAATGGTTAAATTTCTTACGAATTGTAGGTAATTTAATTAAAATAATTGTTAACAAATTTCATTAATGAATGGTGGCAAATAATGGCTGTTCTCTACAGTATTGACCCTCAGTGCAAGAAGGTATCAACACTCCTTCGTAGAAACGTCCATACCCGAACGAATGAAGGCAGCTTTTGTTTACTGTGAAAATCTTCTTCCAATTGGTAACGATGCAATTCTAACGAATCGATCTTTTATCATTTGTAGAAAGAATTCCAGCAATTAGCGTATCACCGAACGACGAAGAGAGGAGCCGTTGTTACTGTTTGTTTACAAAAGAACGTCTTCATTGACGTTTGGCTGTTCCACGAAACCACGTGCTTGGGATTGCGTGCCGGCGAAGGTCGGGTGGTGGTACACGCATCGCTAGCGTAGCACGCATGTCGGGCAGACAAAAGGGGGTCGGAGAACAGTGATCAAGTTGCACACGAGTAGGCCGTAATTCTGACGGTACTACTTAAAAGCCATGTGATGAGTTGCGGGTTATTAGTGAGAGCCATGTGCCCTCTCTCTGATTCAAACCCTCTCGTCTTCCTTTACCCAGCCAAGGGAAAAAGGAAGTTCGATTTTCTGATGGCTTTTTCTTTCACCCTTTGATGATCAAAACATAAATCGAAATAATTATCTCATACGATAAGGATGATCCTTCATGCGTTGTTATGTCCTTATTTACACCATCATTAGAATTGTGTATATCAGCTTGCTCTTCTTTTTAATTACTTCAACATGGCTAAGCAGTGCGTATTCCTCGCCGGTACATTACAATCATCCTCGAATTATAAAATACATTGCTGCTCTTTATTAGCCCTTTGTAGACTTTATTATGTTCTAATATCCCAACAGTACTGAAAAGCGAATATAAGTTTGTACATGTTCTGCTCGTGCATGTGCGCTGTATATTTGCTCGGATGTCAACAAACCTTCGCTGTTCCAAGCGCCCGAACAGCTGTACTTGACAGCTGGCTGTCAGGGCACGTAAACATTACATAAACAATTGTTTCTTCTATTCGCCGGTTGTGCAGTGTATTAACTAGTAATGCGGTTAAAAGTGAAGGCCGTGCCTATAAAGGCATGTATTCGAACAGTCTGTACCAGCAGCCGGGTGGACAAATCGTTAGCAAAGTGGTACCAAAGCTTGTGGCAACCGAAAGGTAACGAACCACCGTACGACCATGTCGTGCAATTGGGCGATCCCGTACTGCGTGTGCCGGCGAACTTGATCCCTGAAAAGGAGCTTAAATCACCCGAAGTACAGTATCTAGTCAAACATCTCGTTAAGGTGATGCGATCTTACAAATGCGTCGGACTGGCGGCACCACAGCTCGGCCTTCCGCTACGCGCATTTGTGATGGAGTTTAAGGAGGAACTGCGGGACCAGTACACCAAGGCCGACTATAAGCTGCGCGAAATGGAACCCTTACCATTGACGGTAATTGCATCCCTTGTAGCTAATGCTTTAGTTTGATTCTGTTTTCATATTAATAACAACTTATCTAATTTTTATTGTAGGTTTTTTTAAACCCCGAACTAAAAGTGCTCAACTACGAAAAGGTGACACACACGGAAGCGTGCGAAAGTGTCCGCGGATATCGAGCCGATGTAGCACGGTATCGGGAAATCATGATAAAAGGGTTCGACGCTTCCGGAGAACCAAAGGAACTGCAGCTGAAAGGATGGAATGCTCGCATAGCGCAGCACGAGATGGATCACCTAAATGGGATCGTTTACACGGATCTAATGAATAGGAAAACCTTTACCTGCTCCTGCTGGCAGGCGGTCAATGCAAATAATGGGCGCATAAAGCTATCGTTTGCAAATAAATAACCAGTACGAAATACTAGAAAACATGCACAGATCATGTGTGTGTGTGTGTGTTGGGCGTGTGTCCTTTTTCCAGCATGCCGATCTGGTTTTATTAACTTTATTGCACTAACGAAAACGAAACAGTTGGCGCAAAAAAGCAACATTATACACAATGGCTTACACAATGATCGTGTAAAGTATATTCTAAGGTAAATGATCGTAGTGTCGTGTAGACGTGCAACAGATGTCCCATTAATAAGCGCGCTTTATTCAATTCCAACGACTGGCGAACCGTTTTAGGGCTAGTAACGATTCAATGGATATGCCACGTGTATTTTAAGGCTGTAGTTAAACGAAAACGAAAATGAAAAATGGTAAAAAAAGGTAATTTGCGTCAAGAACTAACTTGTAGCGCAGTGGAGAAGTGTAGCAAGGAAAAGGAATTAACACAAATTTGTATATTACAAGAATTTTGGAACTGCGAGTAACAAATCATTTAGTCAATCGGGGGATAGTTTACACTACAGCCTTAAAAAAGAACGTGGACAAATTACGTTCAAACGTAGCTATACTGATTATCCACTGCCCGCTGCACATCCTCCGCCGTGCCGGTTTGTCCGGAACCGGATGCAGATCCCTGACTGAGACCACTCGTTCCTGGTTGCTGTTGCTGTTGCTGTGACGAGTGTAGATGAATGTGTTGCTGATGTTGTTGTTGCTGCTGCTGCTGATGATGGGAATGGTGAAGGTGCGAACTCATCTGCTCGACCGGGACCGTTTGCAGCGACAGTTCCAGGTCACATGTTTTGATTCGCACACTTCCGTTCAGCGTGATCGCTTGCGTTGGCTTGCGTTACGAATGGATATTTGTTTCGCCCAATCGAACCACACACAAAAACCACCATTGGAATAGACAAAAAGAGAGGGAGAGAGATAGATAGAGAGAAAAAAAATGATCAGATTTGATCGCGGGATCGTATCCCGGTAATTGTAAAGCCGAAGCATTTGAACAGTGTGTAAAAAAGCCTACACGTTTTTATCTGTGTGTATGTGTGTGCGTGTGTGTGTGTGTGGATACGCGTGTGATTTTACGCGCATTGTCTAATCAGTCACGTGTGGCCCTTTTTGGAAGCTGCATTTATCAATCAAAAGATCATGCCTTCACTTACAAAAAGGAAAATCATATCGCAAATGCTACACATAGAGTAGAATCATAGAATAAAATGTACCTACAAAACTACGCGTGAATGAACTGTATTGTGACGTACATATCGGAATTTAAAACATTATAAATTCAAACTATTGTTGCAATATTTTAAGGAAAATATAGTATCACACACACACTCATAAAAATAAAACATAGATACAGTTGAATGAAGTACTATGAATTATAATTATATGAACAGTTTTGAAAAAATAACAATATGACATTAAAATAGTTGTTTTTTTCCATCCTACTAACAGCGATATGTGTCGGATATTGAAACAATTCCGGATCCGATTGGTCGAGGTAAAAAAAAACGGACAAAATCAAGCACAAGCAGCACAGCGATGCAAGATGAACGGAAGATGATAGCGAACAAACTGGAAACGAAACTCAACAGCAAAAACGTACAATACAACGTAACCACGAAGTTGATGAAAACAGTTGATAACTATACAAGGTTCGAACAATAAAATTGGAGAAGACACTTAACATACTAAACAACAGCTGACGTTTAACAAACTTAGACATATCGAAAGAGAGAGAGAGAGAGAAAGAGAGAAAGAAAACAAAACGGTTCTTGTTTGATTTGGCCACCGATGTCATCTAGTGTAGTAATGGCCAATGAAGATGATAAAACAAGGTAAAAAAGAAAGAAAAGAGCGTGGAGCAAACATTCGCAAATCTTTTAAAAGAGTAAAAACAAAAAAAACAAAACAAAAACATACACGCTAATGAAGCAAAGGTAAAGATGACAACAAAAAGGAAAAAAAACCACAAAACGGTGAAAATAGAGACACTGCAGTTTTTTTTTCTTCTAGCATTTGTTTTTCCGTTTTGTTTATGTTTTGTTTAGATTTTGGCTTCAGTTCGCATTCTTCAGTTTCGCCTCACTGTTCTCAGTAATGTATTTCTGCTGTTGTGTGTTTGTGTTTTGATGTATTCATTCAAGTCTATTGGGATGTGTGTTTTCTTGTGAATGTATGTATGTTTTTCTCCTTCTTTTCGCTTTTTTTTCTTCTTCTTTTTGTTGTGTAATTGTTGTAAGTTTTATTCTTTCCCGTTCGACAATGTTTCCGCCGGTGATCTGCCTATAGTAGTTGTTGCCCTTCTTGTTTTGCAGTGTTACGTATAAATTTAATATCTCACATGTCTTGGGCTGGTTTGAGGGTTGCCACTAGCTGCCGAACTGCCGCTGGCCGCTGCCGTTCCGGTCGCATTGGGTGTGTTGGAGGAGTTGGAAACATTGTTAGTAGCACCAGTATTGCCACCGGGCACATTACTACTGCTCGCACTGCTACTGCCAATCAGCGTGGTGGAGTAGTTATTACTGGTTGCCGTTTGCTGACCCGCCTGCAAGCCTGACATCACCTGCTGATGTTGCTGCTGTTGCAGTTGTTGCTGTTGCTGCTGTTGGGCCTGCTGGTGCGTGAACACGTGCTGGTGTTGCGGGGTAAGCACGTACCCCGTTAGTGTGACGTCGGCCGTACCACCCGATTCCAGCGGTATCGGATGTTGGCGGAAATGTTCGAGCATCTCGGTGATCGAGGGAAACCAAAGATGCTGCACCCGACACTGGCCAAGATCGTTCAGCGTCATGCGCAGATGCTTCGCCTTGCCCTGGAAGTTGAACGTGAGCACAAATTCGCCCTTGCGCGTTTCACTTTGCCGCACCAGGAACACGCCGTGACTAGAGATGCCTTCGCGCAGCACCAGCTGGGCGGCTTCGAAGCGAGGCAACGTGCCATGAAACCAGGGATACTCGCGCATCATTGCCGTCAGGTCGGTGTCGTGCTCGTGCGACAGGTCCAGATCATTTTCCGTCAGCTCGAAATTGCTCGACGACGATATCCGGTCGTCGGGCCGACGGGGAGGCAATTCCGGTGCGCTGGCAGTCGTAACGGTGGTGTTGGAGGTCGCATTGCCAGCTGTCCCGGTAGCGACCGGTACCGTTCCACTGCTATTCAACGCGTTCGCTACTGACGCACCGGTTCCACCGGTTGTGCCCGTTAACGATTGGTTGAGACTGAGGTTGTTTACATCCGTGGCAAGCCCACTGGATGCCACCAGCGTCGACGGTATACCGCCGGTTCCTCCTCCACCGTGCGACATTGAGGTACTGAGGGTGGTGATCAAATCCGTGGCAACCGAATCGGATGGTTCGGAAGTCGTTTGCGTACTACGCATACAGTAGCGTATCGTGGCAAGCCAGCTGCGCATGTCATCTGTGTCGCGGGCCTCGATGACGTACTCCATATTATTGCCAGCCTTCAGCACGAACGTATTCTCGTGATCCGGCATTTCCAATGCCGTCGTTTCACGAGCTTCCGTTATAAGAAAGCAAAACACGCCGCTCCGAGGCTAAAAGAAATTGAGCGATGAGAATGGAAAGCAAAACATTACATGGCCGTTACATGCGAACAATTAACTAGCGCTGATGCTGTACTAATTAACGTTTATTTTCAACAATCGATCATATCCCCGATTGCACGCAAACCTCTTACCTTCTGTGACTTTGGTGGTGAGTAGAATTCCAGCATATATCCTGAGACCGTTTTCACTAGCACCAGCTTACACTTTTCCCACTTCTGGGAACCGGGCTGGTCGAGATTTTCCGGCGAAAGGTAGTTGACGGTGCCCTCCTTCCGACATTCGACCACTATTTTTGCGAGTTTAGTTTTACTGGCGCGCCGCTCGGATAGCTCTACCTCGTCCGAGTGTTGCTTGTGGAAAAATGCCTACAACAAAACAAAACAAAAACAATTACAATTTAGTCGCAGTGGGTGGAATTAGGTGCATACGCATATACGGAACAAATTGGATGAATACTTACATGAATTACTTTGCCCTTACGGAGGCCTTTGAACGATAGTCGTCGGAAGAACGGTTTGTGGTTGGTTTTTGGCGAATCTGTGTCCTCGGAATAATCGCTTTCCTCCGGCACCGTAGCGGATCCATTTCCAGTCTGTCGGACAATAGAGCAAGAAGAGACAATACTTTATTAATAAGAAATGGTTTGTTGTAGTTTTTAAAGGTTTTGTGGTGTATTTTACACCGTAATACTTTGTGCATTCGGTGCTTACAGCGCTGTTAGTGTCCTTCTGTCTGTGACACAGCGGTGGTACACCGATAACGTATCCGAAACGTGCCATACGGACACACAAGTAAAACCAATAAAATCATCAGCTTCAATTTATTTCATCTACTGTGACTGTGACTGTAGCGTCCTCATCCCATCACTATTCACGGCCTAGGCAGTGGGCAAATTAAACCAACAGAATAACAACAACAATAGTTGCGGACATGTATAGGACACTTTTGTTTTTTTTTTGTTACACTCCTCATAAACCAATTTTCGAAGGACGGAACAAGTTTTCATGAGTTCAAAACATAATTGAGATTTGTTAGTTCAAGGACAATTCCATTGCCAATTGTGGTACGCGTTTTCTTTACAGATTGAATGTTGTCTATTGCAGCTTGTATCACAGAATTAAACGGCAGACTGGAATAGGTGATCGTGGCTTGATCATTCGCTTGCTAAAAATAACGCATTTTAACTTGTTCTTTATGGGACTGATAGCAATATGGCATGAATGGAAGACAATAATAAACAAAGGGGAAGAAATTCAACGAGATTTATTCTGATAACGAACTCTGAACTTTAGGTCCCAGGTTGGTGTAAACAACAATCTCGTTCCGTTGTAATACTTGCTTTACATCGACGATGTCGTACATTTTACATTTAGAACAGGGGTCTCCAAACTAAGGCCCGCGGGCAGCATGCCGAGAGATACCGAGATTGGGCCTCAGCTGTGGGCTATTCCACTCAGAGCGGCCCGCCATCTAAAAAGTGTGGAGGCCCCTGATTTAGAATATGAACAAAGTGAAGATATGTTCTGAAGATCAAGTTAAAAATTTGGTTAAAAATCTGGAGATCCAATAATCTTATATTGAAAAATCAGGACAACCACTTCTGGACAAGTTGCTTAGCTATAGACCACAAAAATGTTCTCTCTTCTCTCTTCTTGGTTTAACGACTAAGGTCTTGCCGGCCATTTCTAGCTTTGTATACTTATTTCTACTACGTAGCCGGACAGTCAGTCCTTGTTACTGGGGAGTTCGAATACCAAACATTGTAGTTCTTGAATCCTTGGTCATTAGACCATTAGACTTTTCTCTTAGAGCCCTCAATTCTTATGCCTAGATTGTGTTAGAGATATCTTTTACTGAGAATCCACAGCAACAAGCATCACAACGTTCGAATTTTAACTTAAAATGACATTTAGGAATTTGGTACGCCATCATCCCCGTGTTGTCTAAGTCATACGGCCTGGCCGTCCTAATTGAAATACATAAAAAAAAATCCCCGTGTTGTGAGTCTTTTTGTGTGCGTCCCTCAATGTCGAATTCAACTCGTTAGCTTCAAAGTAATTCAGTTCCAATAAAAGCATTTGATTCACAAAGCCAAATGATCAACGTTTTAATTTTAAAATCAACAAATACACAAAACAAAACCCAGAAAATGCTTTGTTAGCACATGATCACCTCATCAATTTCGTTATCATATGGAAAAAAGGCGGAAAAGAAAATGCAAAATAAATATCCTGCAAACAATAATGCCGGTCATGTGTCGGCAAACGATCATCTCTCACCCGTTTGCAAAGGAGATCGGATTTCGATTGTGTCCGGACTGATGATAACATATACCACTAACATTAACGGCCACTAACCAGGTCGGACTGGTACATGAGCTGGGTGGGTGAGGGGAATTGTAAAGCGTAAACATACTCGAAGTTCATTACCACCGTTTGGTGTGTCGCCGAGGTTACTAATCTCCCACAGCGCAGTTCGAGTGCCCTCCCCAAAAAAAAGAGATTGCGCCACTCCCGGGGCGGTTCGATAGATGGGAAAGGAAGCAACGATTCCACCAAAACCACAAACACACGGACACACTGGACAAACAATTCGGTGGTAAGGAAAGCCGAAAGCCGCCACCAAACATTAAAACCACAACAACAAACTCCCATTCATTCATGGCGGCGAAGGTGGAAGGGACGAGCATGGGCACACGGCGGTACGAAACACACGAAGGCCCCAAACGTGCGTGTCCGTGTTTGGTGGTGGTGGTGGCGATTTGAAATTTATGAATGAAAACGGTTCCATTCGGTCGGGCACTTCTCGCCGGTCAACAAGAGGGATGTGGTGCGCGAAACCATGCATACGTTAAAGCTGACCAAGGCCAATGGCAAGCAACAAAAGTGGCGGCCCACGAATGCCAGTCTAACGACAGGTGGGGCACTAACGGTTGCATACCGACACGCATTCGCGTCTTATATGGGAAGCCACCGAAAGCAGTGATCCACACACAGACACACACACGCGACCGGCTGGTCTGGATGGTCCGGTTGTTACATAGGTTGTTCCGCATGTATCCGACTAAATGTTGGCAAATCCGGATTGAATAATTCCTGCCATACATTACGACGTGAGTGTTGCATTCTGATGAACACATTCTTGCACTCGTTCGTAGACAATATTTATGCAAAGAAAAACAAAAACGAGTAATTTATTTCTTGTACCATTTCCTTCAAATCTTTAATGCAGGGAAAATTAATTAAAACGAATTACAGCAAAAAAAAAAACAATTTTAAAAACTATGGTACCAGCCAATAGATGGCGCTACTTGATGGCGCACTCCAGTAACATTCCCTCTTAATCCTTAAAACTCGGATATAGATAAGATAACAAATAGTATAGATGTGCAAACGAGCAAATGGGCGACAAAATTAACAACGATCAATTTATTTGTAATAGAAAGCAATATTTAAATCATAAACAATTTGGTTCGAGCGAATGACTAAAACACAACAACACTAAACGATAACAAAGTTTATTCATAAAATAAATAAATATGTAACATTCCTTCCATATTCAACTCCAGAAGAGAATTAACAACGGTCCACGAAACGGTCCCTTCATATCCACAAAATCAAAACAATATTCGAGTTGGCCCTAAAACATATGCGAATTTGTTTAATACAAACTTTGGAGTCAAGGTGCATAGCACCCCTACCCAATGACGCCTTCCCCCTCGGTACGATTGCATTCTTCGAAATAAATGCTACAGATGATAAGGAGACCAAAATAGACACCTTTCTCCGCGGTTTCCGCTTGCCCTGTTTTCTGCCTTTACCCGCTATCGAACCCAACTGTTTCATTGTTTTTCCTTTTTTGCCGTACACTCTCGCGGACTGAGTGTGTGTCTTGTGTTAATTTGATAACTGGCCGACCGGAGTTACATCCGGGGCAATTTGAAGCCGAGACGTTTGTTGGTTCTAGTGGTTTATTTTTGGTGTACGTTACGTTTGTTACTGCACCGGGGCAAAAACAAAGCAATAAAAAGAAGCTTTTTGGAATGGTCTATTTCAAAATTAATATATACTTTTAGTACAAGATTTAGGTTTTTACAATAATATAACATTTCTATCGATGCATGTAGGCACGTGTAGTACTCGCGTATGGTATCGATCAATGAGCTAGGATTCGAACTGTTGATAATGTTTGCGTAACTATTAATTCTTTTTGAAGGATCAACGATCTTCTCGAATTTCTAGTTCATGTCTGCCTTACAGGAGTCCTCTGCTGGAATTATTTTTAGCTAATTTACTATTATTTGCTACGGGTGAATGTACGATTGATCCAATCCAAGAGAATTCAAGTGCGGTTTGATGTCGATTGCACGTGTAAAGACCGCTATCAATATGATTGTCTGGTTGCCTCAATTGGTGTCTAAGAACGCCTCCTTTGTCCTTGTGGGCGGCCAAAAAAGACTTTACAATGCACGATTGCCTGGTGCCATTCTAATGACGTGACCAGACGCTCTGTGCCTATAGAGTTTAATTCGTTGGATCTTAGTGAAACATTTGTAAAACTTACAGGTCTTTTCCTCAGAAATGAAGAAGAAAAAAGTTGCCTCAGAATTTAGAAAGGATATTTGGCAAACATCAACCTCAATATAAATATCGTAGTCTCCATTGAACATTAAATCAATGAAGGATTTAGAAGCCAAGGTGAAATGTTGAACGACTTCCAAAAGAATGATCACCTATCTCCCGCGATGTTAGGGATTTGTTAACACGGTTGGTCGTTAGTCTCCAAGTCGAGATTTTTCTCGAGGAATGCCGTTAAACAATTATGCCTATGGCATCAGCTTACGTATTCCAAGATATGTTAGGTTTTTGAGAATTTGGGCTCCGAAGTTTCCTTCCACGATCACCTGGAATTTGGTGTTGATCATCGTCACTCTTATTTCATATTATATTACCCTGACTTTACTATAATAAGTAGCCTAAAGCCAATAAATAGACGGAAGGAGTGGAGTTGCTATTTTATTCCATGATTTGTCGGGGGTAGCTTTCAACTATCTCTTCAACAAATGGGACAAGTCAATGAACCCAAAATTTATTAATCAGAATCAGCATAACATTAAGGAGAATGTCCCGTTTAACGGTAATATTTAGACAATCCCACATACATTACTTAGTATAATTGCTTTCATCTAGAACGATACAACTCAAAGAAACCCACTAGAATGTTGCCGCCAGGATTGTTGTAGCTGTTGAATATACCTCAATGAACTTCGAAAAATGTTTCTTTCGATGATGTCACCTTTTGCGCTCGCAAATTCGGCTTCCATGACTTCAGATTTTGGCACTGCATAGGTGTTTTGCACAACGAACGATAAGCAGGAGCAAAATAATGTTCATACCCCATCCCCATAGGATTCTTCTACCCACACACTTCCTTTTAATCGCGCGACTACATTGATAAGAAAAAGATTTGTAATCCATTTACATGGCCACCTGTTTCTTTTGGCCGTTGCTGCTGCACGGTCGAAGCAACAGTGCGCGGAGGGATTTTCTTTTTTTCTTTTGCTATTTCGTGCCCAAATTTGCGTAGGATGCGTAGGAGAAAGTTTCTTTAGTTGGTAGGTTGTAGGTTCTGAGAATGGAACCACCCACCACCGCCACCCAGCCCATCATTCATAAAGAGGTGGTGCGATCGGGAAAAACCCCCCGCGTAGGGTAGAAGTGCAGGGGGTGACATGATAACTAAAACCCTTACTCAAATGAAATGCCTACTTCGAAAAGTAGGCAGCTGACGTCTACTGGAATGGATGGGGGTGTTGAGCGTTTCTAAGGGCAGAGTGAGCGAGAGAGAGAGAGAGAAAGAAAGATTAGGTACAAAAATGTTATGAATGAACCCGGGGTACTATGGAAAACATTCGACTGGGTGGTGGGTTCATTGGATGCTGCTGACATCGCCCTGAGGTCAGGATTGCAAATGTATGCGTCAGCTGCCTGCTTTGATTACACACTTCGTGTGATCAATGGTGTTCCTTTTCGGCGGGCGAGTGTGTAGGGTGGGTTTGTTTTGAAGCTCGGTGGAATGTGCGCTACATTTTAATGTCTTCATCGAAGTACATATAGGGCCAGTAAAAAGGGCCTAAAAATATGAAACATCCGCGTGGTGAAGCATTCCGATACCGTGAACCTACTTGCGGAACGGTTTTGTTCGATAATTGTATCTTGCTGTTGTCTAGCAAGATCCTGCAGTGGTATTAATTACAGCACCAGTGAGCATTTCATGCTGCGACGTTATACGGATGGACAGTATCCTGCGTCTACGATTTGCCCTCCCTCTTTGCTTATTCGTCTATCAGGATGTAGCGCCTGTGTCCCACATCATCATCAACCCATTCGAACGCGATGAACCGCTGCTATATGCGGTTTGTTTTCTTCCATCCTTTACTAATTGCTTGTCATGTAATGCTGGCGGTGTCTGGATGTGGCTCCGATACAAGCGACCTAAAAAAGCAAGCGACGCGGAAGAAGAATGAAAAAAAGGACCCACCTTAGGTTGCGCTCGTCGGCGCTGAAACTCGTCCTCGAAGCGAGACTCGAAGCAGTGAACGAAGCGGCGCATAAAATCCCGATGGGAGATCGTGTGGCGGGCCACTTCCGGCAGATTGTTGGTGACGTAATTTACGCACGCTCGGGCAAAGTCCGCTGCGGCCGCCCGTGCGTGACGCTCGCAAAATTCCGTCCACGTTCCAACGGTTGGCGTTGCCGACAGTGTCGTCGTGGATGCGGTCGGCGTCGGCGTCATCGATCCCATCATCGCCGCCGACGATGCCGTTCCGACGGTAACCGTACTACCCAAGCCACTCTCGCCATCTTCCCCTCCACCGGCAACGCCGGCGACGCCTACGTGCAAGGCGTTGCCGGTATGCGCCACATTCCCACTGGCACCGCCTCCACCCCCACCACCCACACTACCGGATATTTGATGCTGTTGCTGCTGAACTGTCACACTGCAAAAACTTTGATCACCATCTGTCAAATTGGCCATCATTTTTGTTTATTTTTCTCCCACGCTTGGCCACTCTCGCAACGGCTGCACAACTCCAGGGAAACACCTTACCACACACCTATCACAATGCCACCAATTCACTGCACCTGCACCACCAGCCACGGGTACAATCGGACGTTCCTTCGTTCCGGATGACACACCGTGTACCGACGACTGGCGAATGGGTTTACACGACCACACTGTGTCCACTGGGCACCTGGTGTCCCGACATGGGATGCGCTAATCGTAACAGATTGCTCACTTTTCACTCATCCGTACTGGGGTTTGGGACTTACACAAACAATCCCACCGCCCGATTGCCATTTCGGGCACCGCGGAACATTCTTCCGGCCGAACTATCGGCAACGCGTTACGGCCCGCGGGATGAGATAATACGGCACGCTGGCCTACTGCGATAGGACGTGCAGCATTGCTGGTAAGCGAAATGCAGGAATACGCCACCGAAAGAAGCAGTCGGCTAGATTCTTGCACTAGCAGGCAGCGCTACACTTTTTTTCACATCCACCAAACGCACCAGCAGACTTGTGTTCGCCCTACTGTAACTAGCCGCACCACGCACTACACTGCATGCATTGAACTCGTGATAGAAATTTTAATTCAATGTAGATTTTTTTATTATTCTGTCTATTCCCGTGATGTTGTAAACTTTTTTCTATGCCCGTGGCTACCCAGCACTGTGGAATGGTTGCAGGCCATGCCGGTTGACTATTTATCACACACCGATCTGCGTTAACCCTTGAGTGTTGCGCCTACCTACTTCGCAACGTTTGATGTTATGGCGCTTATTAAATGTTTTACGTTTGATTTTTTATTGACTAGAATCAAAACAATTTTAATATTCGTCTCTGATCTTATTCAGATCAGAAGATATAAACCATTTTCACCTAACAAAGCAAAAACTCGTTAATAAATTTGAAGCTAACGATGTCGCAATCTTTCTGCCGTCCGTAAACATTAACATTTTTACCAGCAGGTTTTTTATTCTTAAAACACGTTGCAAAATATTGCAATGCTACAGGAAATAAAATAATTACAAAGTAGAATGCAACATGTCAATGCATTTCCCCAGGTGGATGCATTCGAGCCTTCTGTGCATCAGCTGTCAAAGCAATTGTTTTCATACTGGTTGTGTTGCATTTAGCATAAATAAAAATGTCCTATCCGGCTGGAACCGCTCTACGTTTTCCCATCATATTTGGGAGCATATTAGTCGGTTTTGGACTTGCGTTCTACAATCGGTAAGATTACAACGATTCCGTGTGACTACACGGGCACACATTATAACACTCACTGTGCCTTCACCAGCGATAAGTTTATGACCGGACTGGAGGAGGAACGTAACCGCCTAAACAAGGAAGACTTGGAAGGAAAGCAAATACTACTGGAAAAAATTGAAGCAGTTCGGAAGGCGCGTATGCAATGAACAGCGCATAGGAACTAGTTACTTTCTACCGCATAATACAATAAACGCAATGTACAGACAGCTTTACATTGGTAAACAGTTTATTTAGATCTAACCGGGGTGCAGAGCCTTCTAATCTTGGCGAATGCGCGCCGCTCGGGGATCGTCTGGACGCATCACAACGTACGTTAGCTTGTAACGGCGGTTATCGGCGTCTTTCCGATAGTAGTTGGTCAATCCGACCACGCTGAGACCGATTCCGATTAGAGCTATCACTGACGAACCGACCACTTCTGGGATTTCGTTCCACCCGCGCTTGAAAAGGGCCGTAAGACCGCGGCTGGCCTGAGATGACGCTGCCATCTTTGCGTCGGTGAAACAAAGGACTGTCTGTACGAGAATCAAGGAAAATGAAAGCTACAATTGCAAGATTTCTTGTAAATTTCTTCCTAAACACATTTGCTACTCACTCGATTCACGTAATCGTGTTTTGCTTTTTTCAATATTTCACACACTGCGATGCTGTCAACGTGACAGCTGGTAGCAAATACCAAGATGTACAGTGCACCCTTGCAGAAGGTACACTCAATTACATTGTGCGGTTATTTTTGAATTTTTGATCCATTTTTGTAGGTAAATTTTTGTATTCAGAAGCATTATCTGGAATACGAAGAGAAACCTTTGATGAGCACATAAAGCCATCATTCAATAAAAAAAAACTTCAAGTAATGAAGTACATCATTCGGCGGATCGGACGGAACATTCGACGGACTGCAGTCGAGTTCCTTGGTGTTAGATGAGAGTCCATGATCAATTCCAGAATTCTTGAATGCATACTTGAACTGGAATCTTCTTGAATACCGAATCTTCTCAATAATTTCATCAACCTTGCACTATGCTCAATTAATTGCGGCATGATAGCATTCAGGATGAAAGCTCTGGCTGTACTTTGAAAGACACCATTGAAGGTTCCTCTACAGTCGTGGCCATATAGGCGACCTGGTGATATTGGTGGATAAATTAGGTCTTCAAGAAGAAATTGAACCAGATATTGATTAAGATATATTCGAAGATAATCGTGTTCCAGAATCAATACCAGACAGTTCAGCTAATCAGAGGATATCAGGGCCAGTTCTAATTTCAAATAAAGAGCCAGTACCAGCACTTCAATCAGCTCTTCCAACCAGGCGATTTACTCGAACCCTACGAGGTACAATGGAAATAAGAAAAGAGGATTGTTGTATTCGGAAACAATATTTGGAATACGAATAATATTCTTTCAATAAAGTAACTTCAACGAGTGAAGTGTATCAATATTGTTTTACTATGCAGTCAAACGCGTGTATAAAATTTACCAGAACGCCCTTATTTATTATGTTTCAATCTTGTAACGACAAACGGAGAAAATGAAACAAATTGGCACAGCATTGGTACTGCATTCTTACAAAACGAAACAGAAATACCATTGCTCAGTAAAACCTACATAACATCGCAGCAATTATAGTTCGTTACCCACGTAGAACGATTATGGATAAGCAAATCCAGCACCTGCTTTCGAATCGGTTTCACAACCTGCAGCTCGGATTGGACCAGCGGTTCAGCTGCTGATGGTTTTTCTTTGTCTGAACATTCCTGGCACAACTCGCTGGATCATTTGCGGCTAAAGTTGTTGGCCAAACTTTTGCGCATATGCTGAAACGTGAGTGGTACGCTTAACCGCTCGTCCCGATGCTTATAATATTCGTTATAATCCAACCGCATGCATAACTGCGGTAACGATTCCATCGGTGACGTGGCTAGCTGATACAAGAAATGGCGCACCGAGTTTTCATACTCCACTCCGATCGCAATCAACGCTTTCTGACACTGTATCAGCTTGACTTCGAAGTCCTGCAGTTCTTCGTCCCGTTCTAGCGCTCGCTCGGCATTAACACCGTACGTTCCCTTCGCTTCGCTTGACTTGATGTACTCCTCGAACGCTTTCCTTGCGTCCATTTCCCGATTGCACAGCTTGTAAAAATTCATCTGCCACTCGTCTAACTTGCGCACGGAGGTGAATATCTGCTCCAGGCAGCTGCTGAACAGATTTGTCGACTGCTCCAAGAAGATACCGGTGCGAATTCGTTCCAGGAATTTGTCGTGCGCCTCCAGCACGTCGTCAAGCGCCTTGGCCTGTTTGACGCGCGCGCTAAACTGTTCCCAGGAACATTCAATCACCTCATACAGTATGTAGTACTGCATCTGCGAGATGATGTTGATCATCTTCGAGCAATACGTTTGAAGGTGTTGCTTTATCACGCTGATATCGTTTGCTATCGGTTTGTAGCATCGCGTGCTTAACATATGGTTGCGCCAAATGCCGTACAGAATGAACTCGAATCGCTTCATGTTCCACAGCTGCTTGAACAGCGCTCGGTACGTGCACTGCACTGGCTGGAAAATTGTTACCAACGGTCCTTGCACTTTGTACGTCAGGCAGAATACGTCCCAACCGGTATCACCCTCGCAAGGGCAAAGAAAGTGTACGTCTAAATAGTTCAGCACCGCGGGTTCGTCCTGTTCCTCGGCAGATTTGCGGACGGCGGCTGCTACAATTGAAAACAGCTCCTGCTGGTAAATATCCTTTGCCGGGCGATCCAATTCCTCTTTTAAATTTTCCATCAGCACATCGGCAAAGTTACCCTGCCCTAACAGCAGATAGTCACGCATTGCCTTTAAGTGGGTGAACAGATGATGTGGCCCAAGCACGATGTCCAGCACACGTTTGGACGTCTTCAGATATACACTGTCAATGAGCACGTGCAGCTCCGTGTTGTTGTGCGGACTGTAAAGATAATCCAGATGCTCGTCTAGACATTTCTTCAAATCCGTTCGCTCCGGTACTGGTGCACGGTCCTTGCATATTTCACGCAGAAAATTTATGCTTTTCCCTATGACCAGTATCTGCTTTGCCAGCGTATCCGGTATAAACGAAGGAACCATCGAGGGCCGCAAACGAAATTCATCGTGCCACAGCCGGTTGTAACCGACGTCCGTCAGCTCTTCGATGAAGAACTCACAATGCGGATCAACGATCTTACCGTCCGTTAGCCACTGCGTAAGCATCTGTTGCAACGGTATGCAGGCGGATTGCAAGAGTTCCCGCGAGATGGTACGAACCATTGGATCACCGTGCCAGATAAATTTGTGAATCGCGGATGCGAGAGCTCCTCCTTTTACCTCACGGCAAGCTTCTGAGATAACTGCTAGCCACTGCAAGCGTTCCATCGGCTCCACCAGCCACACCATCGTGCGGATGAGTGTCATACGCTCCGCACTATCGCCAGTCTGTCGCTGACGATCCAGATTCTCCTGTAGATTCGCAATCAATCCGTAATAGTTGGTTAACTCTTTCTGCAGTGCAGTTATGTATCCCTGGCCGAAGTTGCCCATCAAATAGGAATCACTCGTGGGATTTGTGAACCGGCATACTTTGTAGTAGAAATATCCAACCTCGGCCAAACGTAACAGCATACCAGCGTCACAAGCGTTCAAATTGCGCCCATGGATGTGGTCCAACTTAAATTCACCGGTAACAAAATTCTTACGAAGATATTTTCCCTCAATGCCCGTGCACGCATACACGACGTCCTGTATCAGCAGATCTTCCAGTTCGCTCCGATCGGCAATTTGCAGCTGCGCATCATCCGACGCAAGTGCTTTGGTGTCACAGAGACTACCAGTCGAACCGGATACGGTACCACCGGATCGTGATTTTACCAGCCGTTGGCTTCCGCTGATACCGGAGTCTACGCTAAGCTTCGAAAACACACTGTCCAATGTTCCGGCAAAACCTGCGTCATTGCGCATATCTACCTGAAGTCCGCTTGCACTTGCACTCTTGTCGGAATCAGCGAGATGGAAAAGGAATTCCAAAATTGGAGTCCGTTGTTTGCTCTCGGTCTGTAAGTAGTAACACTCATTAACATTTTACCATTCCTGTATCCTTGCACAAATGGAGCCTTACCATTGATACCAGCTCCTCGTAGAAGCCATTGAACATGTTCACGGTAGCTTGGCTTCTAGAGGCAAGCAAGCGATTGATACGCGCCACTATCGTTGATTCATTTGCTGCTACTGACGTGCTACCGTGGTATGCAATCGAGTTCGGTTTGTTCGCAATGAGCCGGGTCACTTCTTTCAGCACATCTTCTGCACAATAAAATGAAATCATTGATGGAAAACAATTAGCATCCGGATAGGAAACCGAAACCAAAACAACGCAGCTGCCAACAAGACGCTCTCCGGTGTGGTTGATATTTTGTTGGAGTGAAACGATTCTTCGTAATTTTCTTGGGAAAGATACGAAATAACTTACGTGATCGATCTCCGGCAAGATTCTGGCAAAGCTGTTTTAGCAGTTCGTAAATGACCGGAAAGTTGGGCTGCTGATTTCGGTTCATGTTTGTATTGATCGCTCAAAACTGAAGCGACTTGCACTACGCCGTTTTTTTTGGACAATGGCTCGTTGCCATAAGTAGTGAGGTACTCGCGTTGACAATTCTTGATAGAAATTTATGAAAAAGGTGCTTTTTATCAAGAAAAAACTAGGAAACAAATTTGAAATCCTGTTTTTAATAATTATGAACACATAAACCAATTTGCACTTGTATTATAAAATAGAAGGACTTCGGAGTATATTTAAAATTAGCAAAACGTCTGTGGTTTTCCGCGAGAGCAGCCACTGTGCAGGGAATTGACAAAAAGGTATTTTTTAGCTACCGTGATGATTTAAAAAAATGACAATGCATTGTTTTGAATTTGCAGAACAGGATCACTCTTCGCAGCTACGGAAAATTCTTTGCAAGTATTAAGCCTTTTAGGACGAAAAAGCGTATTTATAAACACAAATTCATCGGAAAAAGTATATCATTTCGGTGCCATGAATTGGGAAAACTTTATTGTGCAGAATGTAAGTAGGATTTGATTAGGAACCTGCAACGTTTGGACGTGGTGATAACATTTTCAATTCATTGCAGTGCCCACCGAGTATCTACTATGTGCCAAATTTCATTACGAAGGAGGAAGAATGTTCCATCATGCAAGCGATTGATAAAACGCCAAAGCCTCGCTGGACACAGTTATCCAATCGTCGGTTAATAAATTATGGCGGAGTGCCCCATCCGAAGGGCATGATAGCTGAAGACATTCCGGCATGGTTGAACCATTACGTCGATCGAATCAATCAACTGAATGTGTACGAGGAAGGAATCAGGGCTAATCATGTGCTAATCAACGAGTATCTTTCGGGACAAGGCATAATGCCCCATCTAGATGGACCACTGTTTTATCCTACCATCACAACAATATCTTGTGGATCACATACCGTGCTGGAGTATTACGACCAAATCGAAGACAATGTTTCCGATACTAACGACACGATAGTTCGCCATCATACGACGAGCATCTTGTTAGAACCGCGCAGTCTGCTAGTGGTTAAAGACGATATGTATCACAAATATCTTCATTCGATAGCAGATCGTGAGCAGGATGTGATTGATGATAAGGTAGTAAATTTGCCGATGCTTAGCAATGTGAATGTAGGCGACGTATTATGCCGATCGAAAAGGATATCATTAACGATTCGCCATGTACCTAAGACTAGTAAAATGAAAATAAAAATCTTTTAGCAATGTTCTTTCAGCAACAGAAATTTGTCGAAACGTACCAAATGGATGTAACGGCTTGTTTGGAAACTAGTAGTGATAAGTCCAAACCATTGGCTTATTTAGATATGAAATTTAAGGAACGAAGGGATAACATACAAAATGGGTTCATAGAACATTATTGTAATTTAATTGAATCACGAATATTTTTTATTGCTGACCGTTTGTACTCAAAGTTCGTAGAGATCAGGTGGGAACAAACTAAAGTGTTTTGTAGTTCGGATATTCTTTTGCAAAGCGATTGAAAATTCCCGTACATATTATATTTTGAGTGAGATTTTTTTTAATTCGATAACACCGAGTAAAATATTTCAAACGTTTCGAATCAATCCAAAACGATGCTTCAAAATAAATCCGCAAAATTAAACTTTTGCAACTAATCTGTCAAATAGATCTTGTTGAGTATCAAACTGTCAATTTAATCGAGCATGACACAGCCTGTGCTACATTCGTCTTGGGAAAAAGAGACCACCTATTTTGTCATCGTGATTCCGATTACGCCATCCCTTTCGTGGGACCGATTCAGGTAAATGAAATAACTTGTAAATCGTGCATTAGTTAAGGGAAAACCTTTCAAAAAGCCGATTTTGATTATAGTTCTTTCAATTTCAGACTCAATAAAATAAACTGTTGGCGCTGTGCGTGTGGGTTGCGCAGAAGGCGAACGTACGCTTAAAAGTGAGATTGCCCTAGCGGTATCATAGCGATATATAACCTATTCGCTTAGAAGAAGAAGAAGCATAGCATTGGATGAATCTGTTTTGCTGTTATCTAAAATTTTGTTAAATGGCATTTTTAGTTCGAGGCAGCATCTGTTCGGTACGGTTTAGTCGCAGCTACGCATCAATGTCGAAGAAAGTACGTATCGGGCGTTAAAACAGTTGAGCAAACTGCAGACTGGCATTGGCGGTCGCGTTGTTTCTAACCTTTCATCTCTCCATTCATACGCTCCGGTGCGGACGTCACGCGCCGTATTTGTGCGTACGCCTGACCACGCATCCACAAACCCTTTCCGCGCTGTGAATCGGCGTTTCGGAATGCATCCGACGACGTCACCTGCCGTTTTTTTTGTGTGTTCGTTGCCACGGTCACGCAACCGGTTCGCCGAATGTACGACGAACTCTGCCGCTGTCCGTGCACCATTGCAGCAGGGTCTAGTTTTGGGTGTTTACTCAACGGATGGGAAGGATGAGGTGAAGTTTACGCCATACGCCCAGAAGTACAACGAATCAACAGCTGGCAAGCTGCTGGAGCAAATTAATATGTAAGTATAAAACGTGCCTTCCCCGTTGGCGTTTTTTCTTCAAGCACTTCCTAACCTCTATACTGTCCTATCGTTCTGTGTTCCATTCGCTCACTCTATCTGTAGAAGGTATATTGTGAATCGCGTTTCTTATCAAATTAATGCTTTCGCTCAATCTGTTCTAAACCACCATGTTCGTACTACCCATCCGTTAGCAATTGTTTTATGAGTTTTCATTCACACACAAACCCTTCGGTGGTATCCGTTCCGGTGCATAATGTTCGTGTGTCGTCTCAATTCCCCGTCGAGCAATACATTAAAGTAAAAACAAAAGGGATTTATAAGACCGCAACGATAGAGTCTCTTGAGTAAAGTTTACCCGATAAATTTATAGGTTCGGTAGAGCTTTCATTGCGCCATAGCGCATTCGGGCATTCCAAAGGCTACTTAAAACGTTTTTAGAAAAAGCAACATTACATCAAGATTGTGTCCGTTCCGATCAAAGCATGCACAACTTCAAATTTTTCACTGCCTTCTTACGTGTCCGCACTGTAGGATGCTGTTTGATACCACTCCGTGCTGTACCGTATCTAATCTTGCCAACCTCACTTGCGCGCTAGGTGACGAGCAAATGATAAGAACGAGTCTCAACAGGAAGATACATTAGCGATTAACTTGAATGCCCTGTTATATATTGCAGCACTTTGCTGCATTCCGCACGCTAACCAACGATGGTTAGCAACACAAACATCGTAGTTCAACAACAGCGGCGAATTATAGTCCTCTTCCAAGTGGCTTAGCTGTCACAACGAATAACGTCTTGTGCACGCCACACTCAAAAATTAGACTCACTTGTAGGTTCAGATTTAAATGCGTTATTATTTAAAATATCCATTTTGGGGAGAATTTGCAAAACCGAGCGAATTGAGCGTTGCACATCGATCGATCCACAAAAGCTGCCGTATGCCTGGTCCGGGGTCAAACCTAAAAATAGTTTGCTTACCCCGAACAGCAGCAGAGCATACTCGTCATTGTCAACCGTACTCCATCCATATAATTCCGTTTGTGTTCGTTATCATCATATGCACCCATCGCCGCATTAGCGACACACTGACGGAAGAAAACCCCGCGTCGTGTCGGCTGCGTTTTCACGGGTTGCTTTGTTTTGTTCGTTTTTCGTTCATTTCTTCCTTTCTTTGTTGCAACCATAATCAGCTGGTGTTAGTAACGGCAAGACCGAACCGAGCACCATTTTCGTCCTTATGTGCAATCGCTAATGTCGTCCACCCGGTGCTTGTTAATATCGATAAGCACCGTCGTTGGCAATTTTCCTGCTTCCCGGAGAAGCTTTTCCTCATTTTTACTATCCCGTTGCTAGTTTGCCTCAACACCACTGCCTACTGAGGATAGTCTGTGTGCGAGCGAGCCTTTGGGGGAAAAGTCACAGTTGAAGGACAGTTCGTGACTGGCTGGAAATTCGCAACGAGTGGCAACAACAAAGTGGCTTTTTCAATTTTAAATCGAGGACAGCATGCTTTGCTTGTTTTGTTTCCTTTTTTTTTCTTTCTTTTTTCACTACTCTGTATGACATAGAGCCGGCATATCGTATACACTGTACGCGCTGGCATTAATAGCAGCAGCCTCGTAAAAGCAGCCACAGGCAAAGAGACTCTTTCGCATCCATACACCATCAGGTCAGAGTCAGAATCAATTGCTTTCTGCACTATAACCCGGTACATAGCGCTTTTGCATTATTAAGCCATTTGTACAATATAATGTAGGTACAATAAATACAGTACAGCACTATGCTGAAAGGTTGGTCCATACCGATTTCCGTTGAAAATCGATTTTTTATCTGCATATAAAAACCCTTAAAACCCAATGCAGAGAGAAGATGTGTGCGAGTTGTGTGTCGCATATGTAATGTTTGCTGTTAGGGGGAGCAGAAAGGATTTGAATTTTTGGAAACAATTCAAACCAATTCTGCTGCCGTCGTGTATCATACACTACACAACGCCAAGGATCAGATTGAGGTCGACAAACATATGATGTGTGCAAAAGTAGCTTACGGTGGATAAAAGGATATGGTAAATTTATGTATTATCTACTTGACCTCTTTCAAATACACACATACACACATTTCATCGGTGGGGTTGAGGTTTGATTGGCTGTTTTTTTTTCGTTTTAAAAGGTAGAAATTTAAATACGATCAGAATCGTTGGACGGTGATAGTAGATCATTTTGGACGATTGCCATCCCGCTTTACTCCTTGGCATCGGGGCATCATCTTTGCAGCGTGTTGTGCCATTATTCCTCTCAGCATAAGCATGTGTATCATGGACTTGGTTCAGTTTCGTTTCTTTCTGTTCTGTCTATATCCTTGAATGTTCATTTCCACTGTAATGATGCTACTATTTGTAAATCACTGCTTTCTGTCATGTATTCCCTGTATTTTGATCGTTTGCTGAAGGTTAAATTCTCGTGTCACTTGCTTTACTTTAAACGGGTTTAAATCTTCATACATTTGCGAATGATGATTATTCTTTACAAGATATATAATTGATTTCTTCACAGAAGGAAAACAAAAGAAAACGTTATCTTATTCCTCAATATGCTACTAAAAGCTTGCATCGTAATATCGTGCAAATTAGCCCAACATTATCCTTTGTTTGCTAAACTAATAGTTCTAAAAAAAACATGGAACAATACGTTTTTAGATGGTTTCCTTATTAAACGATCTGTGCCTGTATCGTTGGCTGCAAGAGCTTTCAAGTGCTTTCGTTTAAACGAATTATTTTTTTAACAATGGAGCGAAATAAGAAGCAAAATAACGAGCACCAAATGTAAAAGTGAGATCAACGAAAACATGAAAACAGCGAAAATATTACCTTTTTGAGCTTTGCACTGCTATCTAATTTCTATCTGTAAAACAAAAAAACAAATGATCTTTCCTTTTCTCTCTACTATCATCCTAATTTCTTCTAGCTCAAGATCGACTTGAGCGGAACATTATTGTGTGGAATAAAAATTGTTTCCTCTTCCACCCACTTATTATCGTACAAGGGACACAACGCCTTATCTCGAGTAGCAAAGTCAACGCATTTTGCTATCAAATAATTTGCACATTACCCCTGTCCTATTTCTAAACCAGGTTCAGACAGCAGTTACTTGCCGCCAATAGATGCTGCGAACCGTTTAGAGATGTTTCTCCACACTCCACACTATCATTCCCGTTGTATTTAATTCTTCTTTGTAGTAGAATCACTCGAGATCATCCCATCTTACTTGCCACGCGTCGCTGTTCCATTCCTCTCACCCCACTCCAACCCTTAGTTGGCCACCTGATAAGTCCCGTCCCGACAAAAAGAAAAACAGAAATCAGACGTGCAATAGCAATAGCTCAATGGTCCTTATTTTCGCATTGTGTTTTCGTTTCAGATCCACTCTTAACATGTTCTAAGCCCACAACGGGGCTTACCTTGGTGCACACAGTTGCAGTCGGTAGACACAGAAGTGGGTGATTCGAAACAAGTCAACAATTGCTTAGAGAAACACACTACTCCGCCATAGTTTGAAGTACAGATGAAGTAAAAGTGTCCGTGAAAAGGGCGTGTGTATTTGCTGCTGGAAGGATGTTGCGTGGGAAAAGACTGTTTAATCCCACGACGGACATATGCATTCGGGATGCAGCACTTATTATTATGTGATGTGCAGGTTGAAGCGATCAATGCATAGTCTTAAGACGTTGAACATGTTTCGAGCGATTTTTAAAAGCAGTTTAGTTTAATGTAGTTTTGGTGCGATTCGGTTATCGTTTTGCGGGTTATCTTAGTGTGACTGATTACTGTCGGGGAGAGTTTGTTTTGCTTGCTCCCTCTCTCTCTTTCGCGTGTAATACTTATTTACGATCGAGTAGCGATCGCAGTGCAGCAATCATTTGGATCGATTAATTACATACCGGAAAGTGTTTGTGTGTGAGTGCTGTGTGTCTGTGTCTGGCTAGACGATTGAGCTCCATTTATTACGCGTATTATTAAACCACAACCACCATCTCAACAATAACAAAACGGTGATCACTTCGAAGATGTCTTCAGGAACGGGTGGTGGTGCCAGCGGTAGTAGTGCCGGTGGACCCGGTATCGGCCCGGGCAGCAGTAGCAGCGGTAGCAGCAGTGGCAAGAAACGGCTTGCCACGCTGAACGGCATCCCGACGAGCGTCGACGATAAGACGAACGATTTTCTCTGCCCGATCTGCTTTGACATCATCAACGAGGCGTACATAACGCGCTGTGGCCACACGTTCTGCCATCAGTGCATTGCGCGATCGATCGACGTCGCGAAAAAGTGCCCCAAGTGCAACTATCCGCTCGCGTCCCACGAGCACATTGTGCCGAACTTCCTGCTGAACGAGCTCATCACCAAGCACCGGTTAAAAGGTGGGGTTGGTGTTAGTGGTGGTCTCCTGCATCGGCACAAATCCCTGCCCGGTGAACATTCACCCCAGTTGCATGCGGGCGGTGGTATGTGTGGTGGTGGTGACGCGACTGCCGGCGGTGAAGGCGACACATTGAAGCACTTTCTGGCGACGGAATCGAAAAAGCTGTCCCTGTCGGACGTGAACGTGATGCTGGAGATACTGACGCAGCGCAAAACGTTGCTGGAGGCGGAATCCTGTGCCGCCCAGAATCGGTTGCTGCACGAATTTCTAAAACATCTGCTCAAACAGAAGGAACAACAGCAGCTACAGATCGCGAACGAAATTGCACTGATCCGGAACGATCTGCTGGACGTGGAGAAGGTGCTGAAGGATGTGCAGAGCAGTTGCCCGACTGTGGCAGAGGTCGAGCAGAGTGTGCGCGACGAGAAGGATGAAAATGTGGTCGCGATCAAGCGGGAAATTATACAAATCATAGACACGATCGACAATATAGCGGTACCGTCGAATCGATCACTCATCGACGATACGTGCTCGAACGTGACCGAGCCGTATGAGGGATTCAACTTGCACGGTACACGCCGTGGCCAGGCTGGATCAATTTCCGGCGGTTCACTATCATCAACGCCGTCTTCCTTTCTGGCACGGAAGCAACGAATGTATCAACATTTCGATGATTTCGTGCAGTGCTACTTTGCGGCCCGGAGTGAAGATCTGTACTTTGGGAAGGATCGTTCCTGTAGCTCGGATTCGCTCGGTGTTGGAGAGCGTTCTACCTCGAGTGGTGCTAGCATTGGTACGGGCACGGGTATCGGTGGTGGCGGTGGAGGTGGAAGCTTAAACAGTGACAGATTGATGGGAGGCGTACAACCGGCAGCAACGTCAAACGCCTCCAGCCAATCCAATCTCGATAACACGCGTTCCAGTGGGCGCTCGTCACTGGACACATTCCGGGAGAGTTTGATCAAGTTTTCCAAGTACAGCGCATTGCGGCCACTGGCCACACTGAATTATTCGAACGATTCGAACTACGTTTCGACGATAGTGTCGAGCATCGAGTTCGACAAGGACAGTGAGTACTTTGCGATCGCAGGCGTTACGAAGCGGATCAAAATTTTCGACTACTATACGGCAATCCGTGATGCGGCGGTAGACATCAACTATCCGATCAACGAGATGACCTGCAACAGCAAAATATCCTGCGTCATCTGGAACAGCTACTTCAAGCAGGTGCTGGCATCGAGCGACTACGAAGGTATCGTCACGATCTGGGACGTTCTAACGCGCACGCGTACGAAAACGTTCGAGGAGCACGATAAGCGCTGCTGGTGCGTCGATTTTAACGAAGTCGATACGCGCCTACTAGCGTCCGGATCGGACGATGCACGGGTGAAGCTGTGGTCGCTCAACGTGGACCATTCGGTGGCGACGATCGAGGCACGGGCGAACGTATGCTGCGTAAAGTTTAATCCAAAGAGCTCCTGCCATTTGGCGTTCGGTACGGCAGACCACTGCGTGAACTATTACGATCTGCGCAACCTTAAGCAACCGCTCTGTCTGTTCAAGGGTCACCGGAAGGCGGTGTCGTACGTGAAGTTTCTTAACACGGACGAAATCGTTTCGGCCAGTACGGACGGACAGCTGAAGCTGTGGAACATCAACTCTCCGCCGTTCTGCTTGCGTTCCTTTACGGGACACATCAATGAGAAGAACTTTGCGGGGCTAGCGACTAACAATGATTATCTGGCGTGCGGTAGCGAGGACAATTCGCTTTGCGTCTACTACAAAGGTCTTTCGAAGCAGCTGTTTAATTTAAAGTTTTCCAGCGGTGGTAGCGGTAATGGTGGGTCGGGTAGTGCCGCTGGTACCGGTAGCAGTAGTGGCATTGGTAATAGTAGTTCACGCACAAGCGGCCTACAGTCGACGGATATGGAGCGCAGCAACTCGGAGGGGAATGAGTTTGTGTCGGCCGTTTGCTGGCGAAAGCAGAGCAACGTTATCATTGCTGGGAATAGTGAGGGTGTAATTAAGATACTGGAAATAGTGTAATCAAATGTAAATAGACCGCTTGACAAACACGTTTGGTGGTTGTCACGGATTTTGCGAATATCGATGGAAGTTGAAGTACGCAATAAGAGGATAGATTACAAACGATGTAATAGTAGCCAAGTAATGTGCAAAGAAGGGAACCGTTATTTAGTGAATATATTTAATCCAACGGTGGATTGATGTTTTTTTTTTGTAGGGAAAAGGGACAAACAAAGGAAAGATACGGCGCTGTTGCATACGATGATCGTGTTCCATTGATTTCATTTGATCGCGCACAAATCTACAAGAGGAACTTGTTTGTTTTTTTATAAGAAAAAAGCTGCTTTAGCAAGCAAAACATGCAAAACCTGCAATGCAAGTTGCGTTCTTTTAGAGCATGTTCATCAATCACACTGCTGTATTGCCACACGGTGGTAACGCGACTGGCGTAACTAACATTATTCCGTTGAGAGTTTAGTCTTAGTTTAGCTTTAGTACAAGTTACAGAAAATCATACATTTCACTGCAATGCGATGATGATGATGCATATTGCATCTGATCTGGTATAATGTACATTTCGTTCGCTAAACAGTTAGCGTGAAGCAGCAGAAGAGCGCCAGCCCGAGCGCGCATTCCTTCGTATAATTCATTTTAGTTCTAGCGTTCGTGTTGTTTTTTGGTGTAGTCGATTGTTTTAGGTGTAGGATACGATTTGTTGATTGCAAAATTTTGTTAATAGTTTTCCAAATGTCCGTTTTTATATCTTGTAACTACTGCTGCTCGTTTCTAGTTCTAAATTTTTTTCAAACACAAAGCAAACACACGGCCACGTTCAAAAAGGTATTTGTTGTACAGGGTTCAAACCAACAATGTAGAACGTTTCGAAAACATTCTCTCTAGAAAGGGTGCGTATTTATTGTGGCAAAAGCCTATTACAAAGGGGCCGCCCAAAGGAAGGGTAAATAAAGAGAAGAGAGTTTCGCTATTTTTGTACAGGTAGAAGATAATTGTAGACAGATGTGTGTGTGTAACCATGTGGCTTTTAAAGGTGATCAGTTTAGTGATGATAATAAGAACGAATTGTACTAACTAATACACTGTTTCAGTTAAAATCGCTGTTCTCGAACCTAAAGAGGGGGTTGGGGGGGAGTATTACACTTCGTTACAATCGTTTCGTCCACTTGTATTTCATTAACTCACATTGTGCAGTTCGATATGAGCGTTTCCTTGAATTAACACGAACCCGAAATAAAGAATCCGTTCAAATCTCTTTCATACGTTCAAGTCGTTTGCTGATTTTTGTTCCATCATTTGAGCAGAACGTGATTTTATTCGGTGCGATCGGAATGTCTTTGCTAATGACCATCATCATGCACTTGCTTTCTACTCATGCAATAGCTGTGGACCGTTAAAAGCTGGACAGACGCGCATTTTCTGGGATCTCGGTAAGTTTCCCGCGGTTGCGGTGGCCGGTTTAGGTGACGCATCGAAATGGGACGAACTGGACGAAATCGATGGTGCGAAGGAAAATGTTCGCATTGCTGCAGCGGCCGGTGTTCGGGCACTGTCGGCGAACAAGCTGGCAGAGATCCTGGTGGAAGATATGGAGCATGCTCAGCAGGCAGCCGAAGGAGCTACGCTGGCCAACTATAAGTTTCAGGTATTTAAAAGCAAGGACAAACAAACCCCACTGCCAGCGGTTGGAATGGTCGAGGATGCAAGCGGGAAAGCCGATTGGGATCGTGGTGTGATCATTGCGGAGGCGCAAAACTTTGCCCGTGTGTGAGTATTGTTCCGTTCCGGTATCCGGATATAAACAAAAGGATCGATTTTTAATGTTCACAATTCTTTCTTCCCATAACACACATAAATTAGGTTGATGGAAACGCCGGCCAATCATATGACGCCGAGTATTTTTGCTGACACCGTGAAGCAGCGACTGAGTGCGGTGAACGTTGAGGTGCTAGTGCACGATGAAGCTTGGGCCAAGGAGAAAAAGATGGGTTCGTTCCTGTCGGTTACGAACGGTTCCGAAGTACCGGCCCGTTTCCTGGAGCTAACGTATCGTGGTTCGCAGGATGAAAAGTGTGTAGCGCTCGTTGGCAAGGGTATTACGTTCGATTCCGGCGGTATCAGCCTCAAGCCATCGGCTAACATGGATCAGATGCGTGCCGATATGGGCGGTGCGGCAAACGTAGTATCGACTATATTGGCCTTAGCACAACTTAAGGCACCGGTGCACGTGAAAGGATTTGTACCGTTGTGCGAGAATATGCCCAGCGGCACAGCAACCAAACCGGGCGATGTAGTGTACGCGATGAACGGCAAAAGTATCTGCGTGGACAATACCGATGCCGAGGGTCGGCTCATTCTAGCGGATGCGCTTTGTTACGCTTCAACGTAAGTGGAACTTGCCGCGCCGTAATTGACTCAAATATCACAAAATCAATTGCTTTTTTGTTTGTTTCTTTGTTTAGGTTCAATCCCAAATTTATTCTTGACATCGCTACACTGACCGGTGCAATTAAGGTGGCGCTTGGCGATTGTGTTTCCGGCGTGTTCTCCAGCAACAATAAGCTGTGGGAAGCGATCCACGAAGCGGGATCACAAACTGGCGATCGTGTGTGGCGTATGCCGCTGTTTAAGCACTACAGTGAGCAGATGTGCGATCACAACGGGTACGATCTAAACAATCTGGGCAAGGGAAAGGGTGGCGGCTCCTGTACGGCTGCAGCATTCCTGCGCGAATTTGTCCCGAAGGATACGCCGTGGCTGCACGTGGATATTGCCGGTGTGATGGGTGATTGTAGCGATCAAAGCTACACCGGATCGAAGGGAATGTCTGGACGCCCGATGCGTACCCTGGTCGAATTCGTTACCAAGGCCGGAAGTGCCTAAAATGGAGCAACATACCTCCCATTCATGCATTAGTGGTGATTGCTATAACACGCACGATCACTGACAAGCATTCAGGAATACTTTCATACAGTATGCATTTTCTTTTCCCTTTGGTTTTGTTGCCCCTAATCAGTCAGATTCGTTTTGCCATTGAAAATGATAGTAGCATCACTTTACAGCATTAAAGCATTATTTAGTGGATGAAATGAAATTGTTGTTTTCTTTATTATGAGTACCCCACTATTCGTTTATTTAGTTTACGTACTAATGGGATAGTATCGTTTTGTTAAACATGTGGAAAATGTGGTTGTTGGTTAATAAATAGTCAATACATAATATTTGATCATTGTTGTATTTTTCTTTATGCGAAATTATTTAAATAATTCTTTTTCTACAAATCGTTACAAATGTGGTTCAAGTTTTAACTTATATGTCCTTCAGTTTGGCGTCTTTTGTGCGTATGAAATAAAACAAAATTTACCGCCATCGTTTCACCGCGTCTCTCCCGTATCGACGGCTGCTTGTCATCTGTCGTGCGTTGTTTGGCGCCAATTATGTATAGTCGATCGTTACCGCTACAAGTCAAGCGGTTGTTTATGTTGTTTACACACCGTCGTCTAGGAAACGTGTGTCACGAACTGGCGAAACTTTTTGCTGTGCGTGGAAAAGTTTTCAGATTTATTTGCTTTACGCGTGTTTTAACTATTTGTTTAGAGCTTGTGGCGAGCATGGAGAGTAATTATGTGTCGGTCTTTAAGCTGGATGGTGTTCCCATACTACCACCGCTGGTAACTTCCGTTGTGGTGCTTGAAGTTTGAAACGGTAGTCCTTTGATGAGTTCGGCTTGTTCCAATTCACAGATTAATGAGGAGGTGCGTGCTACTGTAGCCATTTTCCGACAGAAGGCAATCGAAGTCGAAAAACGGCTGCAGGAACGAAAAAGGCTCTTAGAGGTAAAAAACACGGTTGATTCCCAGTTGATCGATACGAACCGGTCGATCTTTAAAGGAGAAAATGCACCATTGGACGAGGAAGATGGTGTAGAATTAGGTACAATGGATCATAAGACAGAACTGGCAGCTATTGCAAATGTACCAACTGATCGAAAGCTGAGCGAAGGCGAAGAGTCTTTAAATCAAAGTGAAGAATCAACAATTACGGTTCCTTCGGAAGCTTTATGCGATCCTTCGCCACAAAAAAACGACAACCATGTCATCGAGACCGTGGAAAAAGTTCAATTGATCCAATCCGATGTTGATTGCAACCTTTTTTCCGGCCAAATTACAACCGATACCGTGAAGCAACCGAACTGGCAGTCACCCACAAGAACAGTGACTCCAACATCCGAAGAATCGATGGGATGGTTTCCGTTGGTTAGATCAAATACTTACAATTTAGAAAAACCAAGCATAGATCTAATGAACCTTCAACGGGTCGACCATTCTACACCGATCGATCGGTCGAAGGTAGATCCTTCTTTAGCTGAATCAAAAGACTGCTTTAAGCCCAAAATTGAAAGCAAACCGGCCACACCGAAACTGAAGGCAGTAGTACAAAAGGACAACACACCGGTTAAAGGGCAGTCGATCGCATTTGGCAAATCTAAAACAAATCATGTAAAGAAATCATCAAAAGAGCAACAAAATACAAGCGTAGATCCTTCCAAATGTCGGCAGAAACGTAGAACCGTTTCGCGCAAGATTAGTCACTCGTCTGTCGGTTCCGGAGTTGAATCCGATCGTGCTTTTGAAAGTGTTGCTCAAGCACTTACCATTCACGAACAGCGTATGATGGAACTGTTAAAACGGCAAGAAGAGGAACGATTACTGTTGGAGCAAAGTTTTCGTGCGAAAACACAAGAATTGGTAGCACTTTGTGCGAAATCTCTTACCATAGAGACTGATGTGGCGGGCAATGAGAGTAGTTTGATGATGCCGGATTGTAATCGAACAAAGACACCGGATATGCAAGCTGCTTCGAGCGTTAGCCAACTATCATTGTGCGATGTGTCGTACGATTCGTGTACCGATACGGATGATGCCGCTTACCAAACATGCCACGCAAATGGAACTTCGGAAGAAAATGATAACAACAACGAACGCACCCTGACGGAAGATGATCATCATCCTCTGGCGGATGGGAATGATCCTACCGTAATGATAAATACGGCGGTTCATACAATGAGCCAAATGCAAGACAACAACGGAAATAACGTGATTAGTCTGTTGCCACAGCGAATGAAGGAATTGCAACGAAACAAAGCGGCCACAACTATAAATGCTTACGCACGTGGCTATCTTACCCGGCGTCTGTTTAAAACGCATGAAGTGGAAAGCATTAAACGTACGATCGCGGATATTATATGCTTCATCATAAGCTTACAAACGCAAGCGAGGGGAATGAAGGAAGATACAAACCAGGCCGCTGTTCGTCGTGATGCAGGGAAACATATTGCATTCTGTCTCGACCGGTTGCATGATATATTCGTAAACTATACACCACAAGAGCGGTTACAGCTGATCCGTCAAGATCGGTGCTTGAAACGCAAATCAACACTGCCAAAGGTACATAAACAGTTCGTTTAGCCTCGTGCTGCCAATTTTGCCTTATCTTAACAATTCGATTAGCTTCTAAGTTGCAATTTTTTTTTGCTCTTCATTTAAGCTGTTTGTGCGAGAAGATAAATATATTTAAGAAGAATAAAATTCGTTCTTTCAAAGCAGCAAATTCTAAACCAAAGATAGTTCAATAATCCCCATTCGTTACGACTATTTCCGATTTCTTTATTGAATATTGGCTTGTTCCATGTTCTTCGTACCTAGGTTTTGGAAGCAGTGAAACTGGTGGTTCTATTTCCATTTTCGTAGCGCACTTTGTATGCAGGATCGTCCTAAAGACGCGAACTTTGATTGTGATTCACCACAACGGGAAAGTACTACGTTGGAATAATTGGAAAATGTTACTGAAGCTACAAACGGAAAATCGTGGCCTTCAAACAACAGTAACCACAAGTGAAAAACCCGGTCCGGTGACCGACAGGGGTGGGAAAGGGTATTTAATAAGAAAGCGAGCACACATTTTACACACGATCGCCAATGCCAAGGCATCGTTTGCACTGGTAGCGTTGATAGTTGACAATTTTCTATACATGGTTTACATAAAAAAAAAAACGGAGAAGAAAATAACGTGCTGTCGTCCTCAGTGGCGCTAAAGAGCGCCGGGGGACGACGCACGATGTATGTAGTGTGTGTGTGTGTGTCAGTATGTAGTTTTTGTTTGTTTTTTACACCATAATTACACTCTCAAAAGGGACGGGGGAACGATGGAGATAACAAATAGGGACGATTTTGGCGTCAAGTGGTCAAAGAGAAATTTCTAGCTGTGTGCCAAACGTGCTGGTAAGTTTAAGGGTTTCGGTACACGTGGTCTCTTTTTTTGCAAGTTACCAACGAACGGTACCTGTTGAAAATCGGTTAGCTAAGTGTTGTGTTGTCGCCGAGTCGCAGACTAAGGCTTGGGTATTTTTTTTGTTGTCTTTGTCAACGTTTTCGTTTTAAGAGGGGAACCATTTTTCGCTGCTATTTGCTGTACTTTGTGCCTTTCTTTTTGCCTAAACTTCTTTCCTAACACTGTTATCGCCAACGGTTGATCTGTGCCGAGGGCCCTAACCATACAACAACGGTAGACGAAGAAATACACGGGCTGGACCATGAATGGATGGATCCGAACGGAAACAATACCATCCGGAATGCCACCGCTCAGGCCAGCCTCAGGTTAATGGGCCACTGTGGAACTCGGCCACACTGCCTCGTCCACGACCTCTGCCTCGGCCTCGACCTCTACCGCGTCCCCTGCCCCGCCCGCGTCACCTTCGACCATCTCCAAGGCCCACTAGATCTGAAAAACAAACAAAAGGAAACGGTGCGTTTAAGCAAACTTCATTCGCATCGCCTCACCGTACAGTTGCAGTAGGACCGATCCGGACAGTTGGCTCACCTATATTGCTGGCCGTTTTCTCCAAATATGCTAACGGTCCCTGAAGGTTTGGACCGGCGCCTTGGGGAAATCCGGCACCCGAACCTGCCTGTCCGACACCGCGAGGCATACCACCTTGCTGAAATAGCTGCGCATTTGTTGCGCCCATTGGCATGGATTGTTGCATTTGCTGTTGCATCTGTTGTTGCTGCACTTGCATTTGCTGCATCTGCTGTTGATGTTGATTTTGCATCTGGAAGGCAAACGGTTTTCATACACTACCAATACGCTGCACTAAAAAGGGTCGTGTTGGACAAACGTACCGATTTGTTCACCTGCATTGGCAGGTTCATGCCACCGCCAGCCATTAGTCCGGCCGGAGCACCGGGTGCACCGCCCGCCAGGTTGCCCCGCATATCCGGAGGCATCGATTGAATCGGTTTGTTGAAGTTCTGCTGATCCGAGAGCAACTGTTTCCACGACTCAATCTTTTCATAATGCTTACGTATGAGCTCATCCTTTCGGCCTATTTCTTGCTTCAGATCAAAGTTTTCCTCCTTCAGCAGCAGGTCCGGTTTGAGTGCGGACAGAAGAAATCGTTTCTGCAGAAAAAACGCCTCCATCTGTCGGGCCAGATCGATGAACTTTAGTGTTGTTTGATCGACCTCCACCTTAATTTCATCCTTATCGATTCCGGTAGCTGATTCTTCCTTTGTCAGAGCATGTATACACGACTATGGAGATAGAACGAAACAAGTTAATATTAGAAGGCTTGCACAGCAGCGGCAATGTAATGTGTTAGCTTGGCGCATGTCTTACAACTTATATCCTACCTGAAATGCTTCCTCAAGCTCATCCACTAAATTACCGCTAACGTTCGACGAGGATGCCATTTCAGCGACCTGGCTTCGGACAGGTCAGAACGAAAAAAAAACGTACCAAAACTAGCTAAATTATTTATTTATCGATTGTGGACTGCACCGTGGAACGTCCACCGAAAAACAGATTGTTTGTGTTTGGGTGACGTTTAGCGTTGCCGAGGTATCTCTGAACTGCAAACTGATTTCAAGGTTCCTTCAACAACGGTGTGACAAATGAGAATGAAATTGGTGTGTTTTTGTTAATAATAAAACCGTTTTTTCTTCCTTTAAATGCATTATTGTATTGCAAAATATTTGATTACATTACACATGTCTTAGGGAAATATATGAATTAAAATGAGTTATGGAATTCTCGCTTTTATTCCGCAAAGAAGCAGTTTCTGAAGGGAGCTAAACGTGTAAACAAAGTTTGACAAGATTGACATAAAACAAAACAAACGCGCCGCGTTCGCTTACGCCAAAAAACATTTTAATAAAATCATTGTAATTTCCACAAAAAGAAGTGAACACCATGTCCGATGGTAAGTGAATTTACATCCTTTTTATTCTACAGCTGTGTAACAATTCGTTGAACTTCAGTTTTTGATTCACTTTTCAGAGGAGGTCATCAAACGCCGGTTACAAATCGATGGCGATGGAACCGGCGACGATAGACGCTTGAACGATTTGTTAAAAACGTTCATTAAATGGTGTAATTCCAACGAAGCATCTGATAACAGGTAATATAGTTACATACCGGTATCCACCAACAAATTTCCCTTACAATTGTTGGATTGCACTATTACAGCCAACCAATTTACGATCGCTTGCTCGCTCAACTGGCCCAGTGCGAGTTTGATATGAAAAAGTCCGATTTCTACGCGAGTGTTATGCAGCAGGAGCTGAAAAACTATGCCACCATCTCAGACACGATAGAGTCGGGCATCGAAACGGCAAAGGCACAGATCGTGCAAAGCAAACAGAATTTAGTGTTGGCGAAAAAGATCCGCAAAAATCGGATGGAGTACGATATGCTGGCGAAAACCATAAACCAGCAACCGGATCGCAAAAATACCGTCCAAGAGCTGGAATCGTTGAAACAGAATCTGGATCAGCTGAAAGAAAGTAGAGCCGATTTAGAGCGGAAGCTCGAAACGAAGAAGAAAGACTTCAGTGTGCTGATGCGCTCGATCGCGGAACTACAGAACAAGCTCGATCCGACGATGTCGGTAACGGGCACTAGCGTATGTGATGAGGAAGCTATGGACGTGGCCCCAGCGCAAATTACTGATGAGAAGATGTCCTGTGACGATCCGCTCGTGCTGGAAGAGGAAGACGATGCTGCCAGTTCGGATAATGATGAGGTGATACTTTCCTCGCCGGAGAAATTGACCTAATCGGAAACACTGCCCTATTGGTCCGGTAATGCGTGTGTGTTCATATTGTAAGTAAAACAGTATGTTTACATTTTTATAAGTAATATATAAATTAAGTTGTATAAAAAGTATATTTTTTCAAATTAATATTCCGAATTTATATTTATACAATATTTTAAAAACATATAGAAAAATGATTGTTTATACGCATCTGATTCTCTCTCCGTACAAACTTGTGTTGCTTTCGACACGAACAAACAGTAGTTAAAAAGGATTATTACATCTGAAGATATCTCTTCAGCAAACCAGTTCGCGTTCGGAGAGCGTAGACGAGGCGCAGGAAATAAGCAATCCCACCATATATGGCACTGTTCGGGGATATTGCTTTTTTCCAACGCAATGAGCCGTACCGTGCCCACCACTCCTAGAACTTTGTAGCAAGTTGTTGAATGAAGTGGCCAATGGGTTGTCTAGCTTGTGCTTTGACGTATCCGAATCCGTAGGTCGGCGTTTCCGCTGTAATCAGATTTAATGCCAACACCGTTTGTCGGTGTGTCCGGCGGCCGAAGAACTTTTCAAAAAGTTTGTTGAGCACTTTCTATGGTAAGCGATGATTTCGTTCGGTTCTTGGTTGGGTACGCACCCGGCGACTGTCGGCGAACAAGATGGAGTAGTTTTTCAGCGTAAAAAAGCTCGATGACCGTAGAAGCGAAATCGATTGGCTACCTATTTTTTTTTTTGGGGTGTGCCGTCGGGATCGTTCTTTGAAACGTTCCCACTTGGCGTTATGATGCTGTCGGGAAGCCGTTTTCTCTTGCGCATTAATATGCGACAAGGTGGTGCTGAAGCGCGTACACGATGTTGATGCCGTTGGATAAGTGGGTACTTCAGTCGCCGAAGAGAATCTGTTGCGTTGTGTAATTGTGTTGGTTCGTGGAAAATGGTAGCACAGACAGTATGTTGCTCAAGTGCACTGCAAGGTTCCTGGAAGTCGAGGTAAAAAGTTTCCGACCACATCTGATGGTAATTGGTCATCGATAGTTGGTGGTACAATTAGAACTCGCTTAATGTTTCATTTGAATTCTTGCAAAGCATAACTTATTCCTTTAAAAAGAGTTTAAGCAAATGTACCGTTTAAAATTGTAAGAAAAATTATCGGATAGGCAAATGCTCTTAGTCTTTAAATTCTCATCATTGGTGCATCCATATGCTTAGGTAAATTTCCCTTCCCCGGTCGTTCATCACTGTCGTACAGATGTTTCGTGTCGCGTCGTGACAATGAGATGCCTCTTGGGATACACTGAACTGCACGCTGACGTGCCAGAGATCTTTTGACCTATCCACTTACTTACCCGGTCCAACCCAAGGCTATTTAAAAAGACCAGGTGGTGGAATGTAGAGCATTTTGACATTCAAGAAGACGTAAAACAAGAAAACATCGTTTGACAAGGGTGGGGGCGTTTGACAGCATACCAAATACCTAAGCAAAGATACACTGACTGTTTAAATTGCAACGCTATTTTCATTTTAGGTAAAAATGTTGAAGGGATAAGGTGGCTGGAGGGTACGTTCGATATGGTTGATCTTGTTAAAGTTATTCTTGAAAGCTCCAAACATGTATACCTATAAATGTCATATACAGCATAAAAAAGAAAACGCATATCACATCTTCAGGTATAGCGTAACACCCCATCTGGAAAAGAAGCTTTCTACTGCACCCCCTGTGCATGCATCAATTAAAGTAAAATAAGTTTACATCTAATCCGAAACGTAGCAAGGACTGATTATCCGACTACATGGTAAAAATAAGTGTAATAAGTCAGAAATGGCTGGCTGGCCTTAGAGGACGTTAAGGCAAAAAGAGAGATAGAGAGAAGTTAAAATCCATGTTTAAATATTTGCATGCTTCAAACAAATTTTACATCGATAAAATAATAACAATTTCGTACCAATGATTTGAGTAATATGTATATTTTACCATCATTATTTTGTTATGCATTATGACACATTGACTATACACATAAAACCAGTGTTGTAAACCTAAGACCCCCACCCGCTTATGTCAAAATATCTGAAGAAGAATTTTGGCAAAACTCGCTAATATTCGACCTGGTCTCCTAAAGGGACCTTGGTCCAACCAATCGGTACAGTGTCAAATTGGTATAGGAAAATGACGTGACAAAACCAAACAAGCGGTTCTCGCTGTCGGTTTCCACCTTCCACCATCTACCCGACCGTTACTTAGTACCGCTCTTCATGCTGATGTTCCGTGCCGCACAGTTACAGTTGGCTCTTGACTCGAAGGAAAACACTTTGAAATTCGATACAAAAGTGAGAAACCGTCCTCAAAACGGCCCCATTTCTATCCAATGCGGCTGTAACAGCTCACCCGGAGCTGATGATGAGATTGTGAAGAGAAAAGGTTAAAAATAAGCGTCCCAACTGCAAAGGTGGCAAAGGGTTGCATGACATATTTTAGAATGATTGGTCGCTTGATTTGGCGGATGCCGAAACATCCCCCTGGGGGCCGGATGGTGGAGGGAACGATGGCGCCAGTGAAAAGCGGGTTGCGGAGTTGAAGGCAAACTATGAAGGATGACAATTTTCTGCTCTGTCTCGTTTACTTTTTTGGGGTCATTGAGATACCTAAAGAGGGATGTTCATAGTAGGGAAATTAGTTTGTTTCAGATTTGTGTAAGAAGATGTTCGTTTTCTTAAATGAGTAGTTAATTATTATTGAGAAGAGGAAATTGATATAAATTTGAAACAGTGAATGAAGTCAAATATGGTTTGTTTTATACAAAATCCAAACCATTCTTGTATTTTAAAAACTTTAATGAACTTTAAAGAACTCTAAATCAAGATGATACAACTTATCAATAAATAATGAATACAATTGTAACTTTGCTTTAATCAAGTTATTTCGGTCAGGTTTTTTTTATCTCCTAAAGACATGTAATACAAGAAAAAAAAGATAAATTTAAATTTCTTAATTTCAAATTTTAATTTTAAATTAAAAAAGATCTATTTAAATTAAAGCGAAATTGTTATAATCAATTGATATAAAAATCCACCGTCGTAGATAAATCATTTTATTAAATAAAGAAAGAAATTATATCAGTTTCAGGAACAAGGAACAAGTTAATGAAAAAGAAAAGCTCTCCTTGTACATCCTGGCGTAATAAGCTCCACCTGTACAGCTGCATGTAACTTTCTGCCACACGAGAAATACTAATACACTCAGTACAGATGACACTAACACATATGGAACGAACGCAACATAGAAGCATATGTATTGGTGTAAATACACACTCTCGCGCCAGGAATCTGTGGATGCTTGGATGTTGCTTTTTGGAAGTTCAAAGTGAAAGAAAATCGTTCAGAAAACAAAAAAATTTGAGCACAATTTTAGACAGATTGGAAACGTAATACAAAATTACCCACAAATGTAAAGAGATGGAATGAAAATATATTGCTAGTTTTATCTGATTTTGTTAAGTACATGTAAGAGGGCTTGTATGTATATTGAAATGGAAAACCAAGTTCAAAGTCATTAAATTAAATCTCACATTCGTAGATTGTTATATAAAATTTCAACATGTGGAAAATCCGTAAAGATTGTTATTTTTTCCCATTTTTTTCTTGCATTCCGGAACATTTCATGGCTCGGAACTCCACCACAACTCTTCGACGATAGAATGTAGCGTACCACGGTGTACATACTATACGGTCCGGATCACTTTCCAAGTACCTGCCTTAGTACCGCTTCCCGTTTTTCATTCTTCCCCACGTTTCATGGCGTTTCCTTTTTGTTTTTTTTACTCCTGTTATCCTGACACTTAAAAGGGTCTAGAAGATGGAAAGCTTTCACCTATGTATCCGCTCGCCATAGTGACGATGCTTCATCGATCTGCTCACTTGTACATGATCCACATCATGACGGTTGTGACCGGTTGTGCTGGGATGGGCAACGTACAAACACCCATTCGTTCGCATTTGTTCGCACGAAGTACATGTTGAAGAGTGTAGCAAACATGATACGCTTTTTATGCTGCGCTAACAAAAAAGAAAAAAAAAACAACCCCCTACTGGTAACATGATACAAGGGTAGTAGTGGTTCTCTCGCTCTCTCTCTCTCGGTCTCCTGGTTTACCCCGTGCTACTACTACTACCACTATCCGGTTTGATCGTGAAAGGCGCTTGAACACAACGAACGAACGAGCTACCTAATGCTGCATGTACGTATGCGTTAACGCGAACAACAGCAACTCACAAGGACCCGCTGCTGGGCGTTGAAGCGTTGCGACTTGTGCTACTGTTGCGGAAATGCCGACGCTCTTTCGTTGCTATGGACGAGAACATCGTTTCGTTTCTCACTTTTCTTCTCAAAGAAGTTTAGCTTTAGTTATTGTGAAATTGCTAGTGTATGGTTGCGGCTCACATGTACTTCCTGGTGCGAAAGATTTCCCACACACACACCGGGGGGCATTAAAATGGGGACGGGTTTAATGGTGGTAACTAAGTAATGAAGCTACTTTGCAAAGGAGATCGTGTAATTCCGGATTATTTGCTGTTACAAACTTTTTATTTTGTAAAGAAGTAGTACTGGGGAAATTTACTTCTCAATGTCTGATTTAAAAAAAATGTAAGAACTAATTTTTTATATTATTAAATGAATAATGCTATAAATAGTTCACATCTTTTTTTTTTATAGCACACAAACCAAATCCGTGCCCCTCGGGCGGGGGAGAAGGGGGGGGGGGGGGGGGGGGGGGTGGATGAAATTTAGTCCGATATCGTATTTCCTAGTTTCTTCAGGAGGTGTATTATGACCACAATTGTCCTTTCCCTGTCTCCAAGGGTGCGTTTGTGCTGTTGGCTAATTTCAACCGAGTTCAACTATCCCCACCGGACGACGATGTATGTCCTTTTCCGTGTGGCTCGTTGCCTCGTTGATATTGATCCGAACCGGGTTCAGCTTAAAGGGATGGGTATAGGGCCCAAAAAAAAACACCCACATACGTAAGGACACACTGTCAATGGCAACTATCGGTCCGTTGCTGTGTAAGCGATCCCTTGTACCGTTCCGATCCCGATATACAAATGCTGCCGTTTCGGGGTGTTGTTTGGTCACATTTCGTTACATATATTGTACATGAAGAAGAAAAAACACTCAAACACAATCAAACAATGGTGTAACACAGCGCAATTTTAACAATTTTCACTTTGTGCTTATACATGCGAGCTGCTTATACACATTCTAGCCACGCCCATATAGTAGCTTTTGCGTGAAACTTTTCGATGCCTGGCTGAGGTGAAATGTTTCAGCCCCGGTATGAAACATTTCAATGAAGTTTTATTTTCACTGTCCGCCGGTACTGGCTGGTTGGTGATTGGCTTATTCTTTAGCTAATCAGCGCACGGCAGCACCATTTTTTCGCCCGTTCCTGCTTTGTTTGGTCGGGCGAGCAGGACGGGAAAACCGGGATGAAAGGGCGTCCAAGCGTCGAAAGGGGTTGAAACGTTACGGAGAGTTTTATGTACATGGAAATCAAATAAGATATCAGTAGCTTTACAAGGTTCGGTCGGTATAGATTGATAACCGTGTACCGCGTAAACCGAGCAGAAACGGTGTCCCCCACCTCCCCCCCGCGTAAAAAGCGCACGGATTGAGTGTGTCAAAATAAATACACCCTATTAGAGCGCAGCATCGATGGAAGGCACAATTGGAAGCATAGAGCGAAGTGAAAGATGAGATGAGATGTATCGCTGTTTCGCGCGTTGCCACCCTTCCAACCAACAGCATCCTGTATCGCACGCACACTCTCTCGCACCAACGTAAGGGCTGTCGGCGTTGCCGTCGTAGTCGTCGCCGTCGTCGAATCATCTCACGCCGCGTGAGCTCGCGTCGGGGTGGTGTAGTTTCATTCTCATTCGCTCACTGCACGGAAGGTGATTGCACGTTGCACGCTTACTGCGTTCAGTGTTTACAGCGTGCGTTCGGTCCATTCGTACGTTCGGGAAAGATAGTACTAGAAGCAACTGTAATATCCGTACGCACGTGCTGAATTGTTTGGGTTTTGTTTTTTCCTTCTCGGTACGCTATTTTGTTTGCTTTCCTCATCGGTGAAAGAAACAGATCACGATTTGTGCATACGAGCAGTGTTGTCCGAATAGTTGCAGCTGGTAGTTGGATTAAGGCGATACGATCTCTCCAGTTACGTACAGGACTTTACTCACCTCTTTGAGATGTAACGGACAAAAGGCTGTTAACAGTTACCTCGCGTTACGTTTTGTGTGTCTAGTGTTACCGGCGGGAATTAAAATCGCTGGTTGTCGCGCTGAATGGCAGCATAACAATGTGAGAAGTGTGACCAGTGGAAAATATCACTCAAAGGTGAAAGCATATTATGCATCGTACCACCGATAGGCAAATGACGAATACAACGCAATGGAAAGCAACATGTTCGTCTGTTGTAAATAACGTCTACGGCAAACAAACAGTCGGTGTTTGTAAACAAAACAAAACCTCAAATGAAACAGCGAGTGTCTTACCGCTCGGTTGCGGGCACAAAGTGAAAGCAAGTGTTACGAGTGTGCGTGTGATTAGTGTTTAGTGAGATAGTGTACGGCGTTTGTTTTGCGATGATCTCGTATGATCGCTTGATCGCCTCGACGTTAGAATTGTAAATATCCTTCACATGCAATGCTTTGTGTGAGATTTTTATTCAACCGAATCACTCGTACGGGAGTGCTGCTGGTGTGATGAAACGGTTTATATTCAGTGTTGTTGATCGTGATTTAAGTGAGTAAACCAAGAAAAGAAGTGAATCAAGTTGCACCTCCTCAATATTGCACGCGACAATGTCGATTGTTTAGATATATCCGAAAGCACACACATACAAACATACGGAGCAGAAGTGCACTAGAAACGCAAGGAAGGGTTTTACGGACGGGAGAACCGGGGAAGGAGAGCAGCTAACCCTCTCCCGGGACCGGACACACATTAGCACCAGCACCAGCACCAGCGGTCGCGGGATAACGCGCCAAAATTGCGCCAAACACAAACAATCTGGCGGTGGTCAGACAACCATCCATGGCCGTCGGGCCACCGACGGGAGGATCTGGTAATCCTCCGCATCCGGCACCACCGGTACAACCGCATCCCATCCTCGCGCCCAGCCCGCTGTTTGCCTTACCGACGCTTAACTTTACCGCGTCGCAAGTTGCGACCGTTTGTGAAACGCTGGAAGAATCCGGAGACATTGAGCGGCTGGCCCGGTTCCTATGGAGCCTGCCGGTGGCCCACCCGAACGTGACCGAGCTCGATCGGTCCGAGGCGGTGTTGCGGGCACGGGCGATCGTGGCGTACCACACTGGACACTTTCGGTAGGTACAAAAAGGTGGTTGGAAATTGGGAAATATTACAAGAAAGGACAATGTATCTGTTACGGTTCTAAAAGTGAAAAATTTTGTGAACAAATTGAGATGAACCGTGATCGTCATAAAGTGTTCGTAGTGTCTTTGTTTTACAAAAATTCTTTAAATGCGAATTTGTGCATTGAAGTGAAGTCATCATTATAGTTTTGGAATGTTATTTAAAACAAAATTTTCTATCGGCTATTGATATTGAAAAAAATAATAGCTACGACACAAATACAAATCCTTATTTTTTTTAGTAATGATGTAGCCATGCTGATAAAAACTTAAAGTGTATTTAACATTTTATAGAACATTTTTTAAAAATTAAAATATTTTTTGTTGGTCCTGTTTCTTTGAATCCAAATTTATAAAATTCTACACAGTTTATGCTTGACTTTGACATGTCTATTAAAAAATTAAGCTGTTCAAAATTGTTTATCAAGTAATCACTTAATTCGGAACGCTTTGAAATCATAATATTTCTATTAAAAATTGTATTTTCAAATAAGTGTTTTATTGTGATATCGCGATAAGAACGCTCAAGTCGTTTATATTGTGTGATGAATTTCCACAAATAAAGTAAATATATAAGGCTACCTAAGGATAGCTTAAGCGTAATAAGTTACATTTAATTGTAACAAAAGGACAAGCAAAAAACAGGAAACTTCTTAGTTAGAAAGAGAACATCAATCAGCAACACAGAGTAATATTTAAAGTAGGCTAAAAGATGAAACCAAACCAAACAAACAAATTAGTCAAAATGTCTTAACAAACAAATAGACAGAACGAAGTTTTCAACAAAACCAAATCAATAAAACGGAAACATTAAAAAAAAGAAATTAAAAGAAAAAGAACAAAAAAAAACTAACGTTACCGTATTTTTTGTTTGGTTGAACATAATCAAAACCATAAAGCTCATGCATTGTTTCATGCAGACTTCAGCCAGCTTTCATATTAAATACTTTACACCAACCCAAACGATTACAACCCTGCAACGGGGCTGGAGGCAAATTAAATCATTTCACCCACGCCCGGCCAACATGTTCGGCCAGATCATCAAATGTTCGATATCGAGGTATCATATCGAAACGTGGCTCACGAAACGAAATTAAATTCCCTCCGATAAACATGCAAAAACCCCGAAAACAAATGTTTTTCCTCTATGCCCTGTCGATCGGTGGACAACGCACGAGGGCAGATAATTTGCAACGGAAAACTAAGGAAAATGGGTGAGCCTTGTGGAAAGGGGGGGAGCTAAAACCAAAACAAAAAAAAAGCCCGTGGTCTCGATAATCGATCAATTTCGTGCACCAATCATTTCGTTTCGATCGAACGGATAGATCGGTTTAGAATAGTGCACGCCGGAATGTTGGGAATGAAGGTGGCATGGAGAGTGTGAGCCTTGCTCGACAAGCCGAAGGGGGTGAAACAGTCCGAATCGAAGGATGAAATTTGTAATAATGATCTCCAAATCGGAAGATTACCATTTCCTTCCCCATGCTACCGAAACCGTACCGGGTTGACTTTTCATGGATTTGTTTCGGGGCAGCAGCCTCGGCAGAAAGGCCAAACGGACAGGGCAGCCGTGTAAATCATTTGCTGGTGGTGTTTACAGACTCCACCGTACAGACACGGTCACGGTTACGATTTGACGAGCGAAAGGTGGCTCGAAGCTGCTCAATTTTCGATAAATAATTTAATTAGCCAGTTACCCCCGGCGTGGCTCAAATGCGTGTGGTACGCGATTGTTGCAGATGTTTGTTTGTTTGCTGGTGGTTTCGGTTTTTTTTTCTTCTCGATTGACCGCTCCAGTGTACAGGCACAATTTTTACACAGAGGAGAAAAGAAAAAATGAAAACGATACACATCAACAAACTGTAACGAATGATTTGGAAGTCTTGTAATCGCTGAGGATAATTGTAATTTATAGCTACTTATAAAGCACACACGCTTTAGTGCTTTGTGTGGGCTACAATCGCAAACAAAATTCGTACAAAATGTTGAGTGAAACAATCACAACAACAGCAGATTGATTTTTTGCTTCCTTTAAACTTAAATAAACTTTCAAAAAGATTAATTGAATAGAGATGTCCGTAATTTGGCAGTTTAATAATTTGTACTATTTTCACTTACAGTGAACTCTACTCGATACTGGAACGACACAAGTTTACGAAAACATCGCACGGCAAACTGCAGGCAATGTGGCTGGAAGCGCACTATCACGAGGCGGAAAAGCTGCGTGGACGACCGTTGGGTAAGCATGATCGTGTGTATTCCTGTTGCAAAGTGGTCTAATATACCGTGGGCCTGTGGGTCGAATGTTAAACTGTGCAAAAACGATTTATTTATCGATCGATAAGGTAATTTGTGTCTCGGATTGAATATTTTTTTTAGAATCTCGCTTAATAACTAACTATTGATAAACTCATTGATAATAAAATAATAAATAAACTATTGATAATAAAATATCTTACATTCTTATAAGTTCTTCCGTAGCTGTTATTTTTTAAACTCAGAATTATGTAATTTTTCCAAAAAAAAATTACAACTCTTAAGGCATCAAACGAATAACTAAATTGTAGAATAAAAGTACTGGAAATAGTGATATAAACGTGTTTAGTAATCGAGCACTTACTATCTGACAGAAACTGTCACTTTAAAGTTCAATTTTTATTTTCAATATAGCTTTTTATAAAAATAAACGCTTTAATTGCCTTTAGTAACTTTAATTTCTTGTGTCACTTTAAAACTTGTCATCTAGGTACAAATGAATGAATGAATGAAGGAAAATTCTTCAACGTAAGTGTTCCTCGTAGTATATTTTTTTTTTTTCATTTTAACCAAAGACTACAAGGCACGTTGTATGTCACTGTATGAAGAAGTAATTCACAGCAGGAAATAGACGATATGTAGATACATGGTAGAAGGATAATTGCTAACAAAGAGGATAAAAAAAATTAGTTTCAAAGAACCGTGATTTTTTTGTAGTACGGCAGAAGGTGTACTAGAACTCTTATTCATTTAAGGTTTTTTTTGCCTCTATTTTGTTTGCTGCACATTTGACATTCGATACCGACACACGTCTTGAGCGTTTGGTAGAAAAACGTAATAATTTGTCCTATCTCTTCTCTTTCCCGGTTGGCGATCCTGTTCCATTACCTTCAACGATACACGCTAATGGTTCTATCGACAACGTCGCGAACGTTGGCTGCCATCGTGGTGGATTTGATTGCTGCTGGCAAATGGACTACCCATCATCATTCGTCATCGTGACCGGTCGCGACATCGTCCTTTCACGTGTACTCTCAATATCCGTTCAAACCGGATGTGGCTATCCTGGGTGATGTAACGAAAAACAAAACAAAAAAAAAAACACTGGAACGAATGTGTCTATATTCCGTGCACCGTTGGACGTCCGCAGGCCCGGTCGATAAGTATCGCGTCCGGAAGAAATTTCCGCTTCCGCGTACGATCTGGGACGGTGAGCAGAAGACGCATTGCTTCAAGGAGCGAACGCGCAGTTTGCTGCGCGAATGGTACCTTCAGGATCCGTATCCGAACCCGACGAAGAAACGCGAACTGGCCCAGGCAACCGGGCTCACCCCAACACAGGTGGGAAATTGGTTTAAAAACCGACGCCAGCGGGACCGTGCGGCAGCAGCGAAAAATAGGTAAGTCATTGCCCGGTCTAGTGTCCTTTGCGTTGAGTTTCACCGATTTTTTTTGTGTCCGTGTCTTTCACTTGGTATGCCTTTCGTACCCACAATGAACATCCGTTTTTGGGCAATGTGTGGAAAAGGGTGGAAATCCACTTTCGGTGACGGAATTTCCTTTCCCTGGACGGTTTGTTTCATATACTGTTGGAGGAAAAATTGCATGAGTACAAGAAGAAGGACATTGAACGGATACGCAGATGAAGTCTATCATAGCCTTGGTGTTTGATAAGGATATTGATGGTTTGACTGGGATTTTTTTCCCTTCCTTTCCAAATTGGTCTTTTTGGATCAAACGAAGAAAAGAGTTCCTGAAGGAAACTTGGTATTGATTTTTGATATCCGTAAAACTTGTATTTAATAGTGTTAGCTTCTGTACAATCATGCCAATTTTATGCTTTATTACTATCATAATTTTGTACTTCAAAAATGGAACTACAGCAAAAACAGATTTGCCTTCTTTTCTATGAACGGTTGCCGTTTCAATGAGATACTTTTAATTGTTAAAAACATCATACATCCAAAAAAACGACGACAATGGCAAAAAGGTTTTAAAATAAAGCCTCATTATCATTCCATGTTCTATTGTTTGTGCAGCAGGCAAAAAATCTAACGAAACGATGCGGTATTATCAACAGACAAAAAAAAGCTTTTCCTGTGTGAGTGACTCGTTCTGCCTACGGAGTAAAATCTCCGTTCGACCCATTTTTCAACAACCGGGCGACGGGAACAAAATGTGCAAATGAGTATAATTGAATTTCATTTCCATGTCGTCCATCGTCTAATCTTTCATTGCACTGCCGGAAGACGGTATACACAAGTGAAGCAATCTTCTTCTGCTTTCGCATTATCGCATTCGGAATAGATGGTTGTTTAAATGAAATTGTATTTTATATCGGAGTTTTCTAAATGGCAATTTTCCTTAAAGATTGGAGAAACCTATTTTTCGAAAGTTTTCTATTGTTTTTCACACATGAATTTCATAAAATTCTCACCATTTTTAAAAGGTCAAATCGTGACGGTGCATTGTTTGTATTGTGAGTGAACCTTATCCACAACACACCTACAAATCTGCATAATTGTACAACAACCAAAAAACAAAAAAAAAAGGTGACAAAACTGTTGACGTGTAGCGTGCAAAACAATCACTCGAAGTGGAAGTAGTAGTGGCCCCCTCTTACTATACTAGCCAAAACGTCCAAAGATGATCATTGCCGCTGAGCCATTGGGCTTGTGTAAACAAATCATCGAAACGTTCAAACAACTCTCGGACGAGTGAAATCTTCATTATTAACTTGGTTGGGTGTGAAACGTATTTATGTGTGTTTTTCTTTTCATCCGATGTGCTGTGGACCATTGTGTTACGATTACGAAGGTGTTCCGTTCGTTCGTTCGTTTGTGTGGACAATATAAAGAGCGTTGCTAATGAATGCGAAAAGGAGCGCAACAAAATGGGACCTATTTTAGTCTTAATTTTGCATAATTAACTGCTTGATGAGAAATACTTTATATCGTTGTTTTTATATCTTCGAATTTAAGGAGAGTGGTTGAAATTGTCGAAGCATTAAAACATTATTAAATGACAATTGGTTTCTTTCACTTTTACTTACAAAAATGCTTTTTAAGTATGAAAATGTTTCAACCGAGTATGCCCGGGATAAGGCAAAGGACAAGGAGGAAATGCCTTGTGATAATAATGATAATTGTACTTCTTCAGCTCCAGAGGCTGACAATACGGCCGAAGCCGTCATCATGAATTATAAATAAAAAAAAATAAATATGAAAATGTTTCGTATTAAAATTGACATTAAATTGTTCGTAAGATAAAAATTATTTATTTTACATTTTCCCTCAACTCTCAGAAAGTTTGTAAAATAAATCTAAAAGCAACTAGGTATGTGATTTTTATGGTTATGATTTTTCAAAAACTCATCCTCGATATGTAGACATTCGTGGGTAAAACATCCAAACGACCACATCCGGAGTTGACCAACTCTCGTACCTACGAATACGATACGGGGTAAACGGAATGCTGTTGTTTATTTATGACTTTGGGTCAGATACTGACTGCTGACTGCCCGAAAAACCGCAAATCATTCACACCCCCTTTTTTGTTTTCCAAGCGCAAAAGTGTAGTTTCGCTTCCACCACCAGATTTTTGACTTTGCTGTGCCATTTGCTAATCTCGACGATTATGCTATTTCTGCTGCTGCTGCTGCTGCTGCTCTGCTCGGTAGCTCTCTCGGTAGCCGAAAGCCGAAGAACCGGGTTCTTGAGGATTGATCCCAAAAACCAAAGGGGGCCCTAAAATCCGCACAATCCTCAGGTCAAAAATTTGATGCACATCTTGGCGACAGCCGAATGGGTGGAATGTTTTGGGAAAGTCCGGGGGATTAAGGTTAGACTCGTGCAGTAAATATTGTGACTATTTAGGCAGCTTTAGGGGCTAATTACCAGACACTCACTGTTCAGTTCAGGTCTTACCGTCCCAATGAGACACGACGAATGAGGCACCAAAATTCGGTCGATCGATCGAAATTATGTTACCTTTTTCTGGTCACCGGTGTGTAAGGTGTGTTTGTGAATGAAAGAATCCCCGGATCCGGTATGGTGGCTCATTGCTGTTTACCTGTTTTTCCGAACCAACCTAATGATGGTGAACCAAAGCTTGGACGATGTTTTGATTGTGCATTATTATGACGATTTGTGGTTTTACCGTAAAACCGAGACTGAAGCTAATGTGTGTGTGAGGATTATCGCATTCTTCGCTTATCGCTTCGTCTCGATCTTTCGTTATCGGTCATAGTTTTGGAAAAGCGAAGACGTCACAATGTGTCTCACCTTCACTGCGCGACTAGACAGGGTCGAAAGCAAAGAAAACAGAGGTTTATTTATGCTCTTTTAATTTTGAAATAGCGCAAAATGGAGGCTCGTTTGAGATCGTAGGCTTCCTGAAACTTCACAGCTCAATGCAGAGGAAACTATGTGAATGGTTCAAATCGTCTTGTTGATACCTCGTTATTTGCTAGTAATATTGAGAAAGGATTTGTATATTTGCTGTAGCTTTCACTACGATGAGGAATTCACAATTTCGCATCATTCAACACTATCATACAGATACAAAAAGATCATCTAAATGCGTTTTGCAAAGTGGATCTCCTCGGTCAATACTTTTGGGGCATAAGTTTTGCCTCGACCATATTAACCTCTTAATAGTGCAAATTTTCCTTTGACTATAGCAGAAAAAAATCAGTCAGTCATTTCTTTCACTTTTCATTCACTGCTTTGTAGCTCTTGCCCAGTTTCGTAGCGTTGTAGCGTTTCGTTTTTCTTTCCTTTCCATTTGCACAACAACTGCACAGTGACGTCTCTGGTAAACTATTTGCCCCTCCATCACTGATAGTGATGATATTATCAGGATGATAGATATTGATGTGTTTCTCCACATGGCAGGCAGGCAAACGAGATACGTGCTCGTTCGTGCGAATGTTTTCACTTCACGGCACATTGTTACAACGGGCGCTCAAGCTTTTGCGATCTCACCCGATTGGATCTCCCCCCAAAAAAAAAACTGGGATGCCACAGGAATGACAGACACGCTGCACGAGGCAAGCCCCAGTGACTGCGAGCTTAGACCGAATCCGGGCATACGGAAAGCATCCCGGGATCGAAATCTCCAAACGGCTGGCATCACGAGCCTTAATTCACCTTTTGTTTGCTTATTTGTACTCTTCAACAGCTCAATTTTGTGTAACATAATTGATTGGAAATAGCTTCTGAATTACTGGCAGACGATCCTCCATTCACGTCTCCACCACCCCAAAACTCGGGCTACCCATTCTTCGCCAGCACCAGAGCAGATTCGTCAGGTTCCACGGTTCCAAGCGTTCCATCGTTCATCTTTTCAGGCTGGATGGTTTTTTTTTGCTGGTGTTGATCGTGATGATGCCATTGTGAAAACTGGTGGCCAACAACTCCTGCTCCCGTAGCTGGGGTGTTTTGGGATGATGTCCATGAATGCTTGCCTTTTGCTGGCCCGGGTGATGGGTTTGGCAATTTGGCAGCCAGCCATCCATCCATCCATTCGTGTGGCACCTCGTGCCTGTGTGGCACAGACGTGGCTTTTGGGGATGTTAAAATCTTGAAACTCATCCCTTGAGACTTGGACGTCCCAACTTGGACGAAAGAAAACCCGTGATGAGGGAGGGAGCAGGTTGTGACGGGTTTCAGAATGGGAAAAGATTTTCGATATCACAAATATCGGTGTTATGTTGTAGCGAGGAGTAAAACGGTTCGAAAATTGAATGAGCCATAGATGTAATGGACAAATAAGCGAAGACGCATTACCGATGTGAATGGAAGAATGAGTCGGGAAAGCACTCCGTACCATCTCGCTCGTGGGCAATCACAAAATGTGTGTAGAATTCCAGAAGGTTAAAGTTGAAAGGCAGAAGAAGATGTGTGGTTTTTGCTTTTTTTTTTCCTTCTCCTCTGTTTCTCGCTCCTCGATCGAGACATAATCGTTTCGAATGATTCACGATTGATCTAGAACGGGCTAAAAGCTGATTAAGGCAAAGAGTTAATCGGATGGTTGGGAAACTAGAAACGATTCAGGAGGGCCCGTGCAAAGCCTGATCACTGCCCAGTGCAGAATGAGTTGATTGTTTGTTTTGTTTGGCATTTGTTTTATTTTGTAGCGATGTGTATCAATCTGCCACGGTCTAATACGGTAAATGTATTTGTCTAGGCGACAGTGATCTCCAGCACAAGTTTGTTTTCGCTATTATTTACTACAAAGCTGATCAGCAGGCATGAAGAAAAAAAAAATCGTACACGATCAACAATATCAACAACGATCAGGTTAGCGTAATGCTTACACACAGCATTATAATGGACCAGCCTGGGAACTTGGCTGAGGTGAGCATTTTGGGGGACAAAAAGGCAACGAAAATGGTTCATTCAATTGGATAGATTCGTAAGATGGACGGTGGAGGAACCACACGACGTGGTGCCTGGGTGCCGAGCCAAAGTCGATGACGCGATAATAACGCGATCGACGATGACTGTGGATGTTTGCGTTGAAAACTCGCGCTCATTAAATGCTATAATCTAAACAAGCTATCGTTTTAAGAGATTTTTTTTCGTTGTGTTCAACCCTCTTCAATACGGTGGAATGGAGTAACCTTGCTACCGTTGCTTCGGGCAAGCTTTTGGGCAAAGTATCTGCCACGTACGAGACGTCTTTTTTTGGTTCGGGTTAAGATTCTCGTCTATTTGGGCTGTGCTACTGCTGGCTACCGTGATCGCTAACTTTCCTTCCGGCCATTCAGGAAAAAAATTAAAAAGAAAGAAAAAAAAAATATCTATGTTTGGGTGCGATAGCGAATGACCTGTAGCAATTTTCTCATGAAATTATTAATATTCAAATTTATGAAGATTGACCATTAACTGTATTTCGCTGTTCCTGTTATGCCGTTTGGAAGTTTGGAAGGTGCTGCGAATGTTTCCTTCGTGTAGAAAGTGTTGCTTCATTTAGTTGAAAGACGATCGATCGATAAATAGTGTGGAAAAAACCGATCCCCTTACACTGCATTGAGTGTTGCAATCATTTGATAAATCTTTGCGTATATACATAAGTGCAGGAGTTGTACGAACCTTGTCTCGCAGCATCATTAATCATCGAAATGTGAGCTACGGAAGCGTAATCGATCGATAAGCATTCGTATTGGAAATTATTTTTCCCAGGCTACCCATCAGTTAAAGCTTCATTGGTTTGAGAATTGAAAGCGAGCGGTTAAATTAAATATTTTTATTTCCACCAAGATATGTATCGATGGTAAGAGCTTCCTTGAAACGAATGTGCTCTCAAGCTCGCACAGTACGTTCTTTATTGGAAGTAGGTTGTCTAAGTAATTGGGTGATTGGCAAACGGTTTCAGCTGTCTGCATGATAAAAGCAATCGTTCCAAACCTTGTCGCAATTGTACGTCGCAGCGCATCACAAATAAAGGGAGCAAAAGTATGAAACATTCTGTGCACTCGGACGTTGGATGATAAGTTAATTAAAAACAACTCCCACAATGGGAAACGGTTTTCGACTGGCCAGTGATTGAATCCCGGGAACCGAGGGAGAAGTCACTGTGGTCGTTTCGATGTTTTTTTTTCTTTTGTGTTGCACACCATGGATCGTAAATTCTTCTCGAGTTCCCATTGGCGGATGTTGCGCTGCAACTGGTGATCTTCATTTAATCGAGCTCAATTGGTAATTTAGGAGTTTAAAATGTCGGATTGCTGGTTGTGGACAACCAAGATGAGATCAATTTGATCTGGTTGTGTAAACCAGCGCACTAAACGCTTGGCGAATGATCACGATTGCTCGATTATAGTAGATCGAGTACTGCAAACGAAGTACGAAACATTCCTTCTACTTTAAGGATATCATTTTGTGCAAACAGAAAAATGGTTGATTTCATATGATATGGATCGCGTTTAAAGTTTGCCGCCTGTGTAGCAGAGCACTGAACAGTAATCAGTACCGCCGGTAGTTCCCTATTATGGCGTACCCAGATACCCAGTGTCTTGGGTGGCATTCTTTGACCAACAGAAACGGAACGCCCAATTACAAGGACCAACATTACGATGTTGCTCCAGTACTCCGTTGGTACCGGTTTTTGGTGCTTACAAATGAATGAAACTCTACTACTAATTATGCGCCTCGGCATGAAGGATATACATGTGAAGGCAGCAGGTTTTCTCAACACGCGGTTTGCTTTGGCAGTTAATACTGATGAAGCGCTTCTCGGTTCTCGTGCAAGAACATGGGCCACGGCAACAGGTACACGCATTCCCGGGTGCCGAAAGTGTCGCAAAACATCCCGTCCTTCCATCGTAAGGAACTTGCCAGCATCCCAACCCTGGCGCAGTAGTAGCAAAAGTCTGCACCGTTGTCTGTACACCACCCAATCGTGCAAATACTCCTAATGAGGTAAAACTATAATTGCTCAACATCTATAATTGAGCGCGTTTTATGGTCAAGCGTGTGCTGTGGCATTGGCCAGGAAATATGGTCCACTGTTCCACGGCGAAATAATGATAATAATAATAATCGTACTCATAATTCTTGGTTGGTTGGTCTTCCGTTCCTCACCGGTCATCGCTCACAGCATGAACCTTTCTTTTGCGGGGGGAAAGCCTTTTGCCGTCCTCGCTGGACGCGGATATGCTTCCGTACGGGTGTAGAGGGTGAAGAACATGTATCAACACTCATGTATTATGCATGATCGTCATGTTCGCCACAGGTTCGCGTCATTTTTGTATCTTTTCAATTATTTTCCCTTTGTGGCAGGGTTGTAATCGGGCCACATCGGTATGGCGCCCGGGACTCTGGTTTGACCAGAGTGACCGATAAGTTTCTTACCGTGTTTAGTATCGGTGTTGACCGAAAGTGGTCTGAAGGTGGCATTTCTGTATCTGGACGTATGCTGTTAACTGTTGTTGACAGTTTTGCAGCCCCCCGGAGGGTGCAGAAGATGAACAGCCGAAATTGTTTGCTTTTCTCAATGTTTGTTTCTTGGGCAATTCTAATAGCAGTACGGTTGGCGAACATTATCGATCTGACAAACAAAAAAAGGAATATCGTTAATTAAGCGTACTAATTAATTCCACTTCATTTCGTTCCAAGCACTGATCTGAGTTCGATTGGCCATCGATGAGCAGGAGGAGGAAGTTTTGCTCTATATTTGTCAAAACTTTAATGCCCTCCCTCGTGACAATTTACTTTGGCAAACGATCAAGACATCTTCATATACGTTATGGATTCCTCATTGCCAAAGAACGATGTTAGTGCTTACTGCTTAAAAAGGACACAAACATATGTTTTGCTTTTTTGCCACATTTGACCGTTTGCATTGCTGAGATGGGCGTAAAATTTTGGACCAAACAACCCAAAACTCATTAGAACAGTCGTACGAAGCTGACAAATGGTGCAGCAACAAAACAACACAAAAAAACTGGCTTTCACAACCCGTCGGACCACGGCCAAATGATCGGTTCGGTTTGTTTCACTTTCATTCGTCTCGGATATCCTTTTCGTTGTATATTTTTTGTCCATCAGCTTCTGCCAGCTGCCTGCGTTTGACGGCGTTGCCCAAGCATCAGGCAGTGTAGTGTGGTTGATATTTTAATATTTTTAGAGCATGAAACCTTTTCATTAGCTGCCGCAAAATGAAGCTTTAACGATTTGTAACGCATCTTCTGGATGTAGGGAGGGATGCAGTGGATGTGTTTTTGAAATATTTTTGAAGGTGTTACGATACGTGCAAAGAAGGGCCTCATAAAACGATCAACGAACTCACACTGATGGTATGTGGTAGGAGAGAAAAAAAATCGGACAATGTAGTTTTAATGTTGCTATTTCGCGTTTTTAAACATTCCTTTAGGATGATAGTTGTCATCCTTATGGAAAGAGAAATATTTTGGAATTGTTGAAAAAATTATTTAGAAATTTTCACATTTTACTTGAAGTGTAGTAATTTCAGAAAAAAAATGTAAGTTGAAACATTTTAAAATGTTTTCTTTAAAACAGGAAAAAATGTTTTCTTTCACATACGTATTATTCTTCCACGCGTAATGCTTCAATATTTTCTTTCCTTTTGCAAGAATTGGGTAAACGCACACTTTGTGTTAATGATAATGATTCTAACACTTAACTGCCCAACGGCTATGATGCACGAGGCATCATTTGTAACCAACACGATCGTGTTGTAGGGAAAATATGTGGCGATTTTTTTATGTTTTTAGTTTACCCCCTTTTTTTGGGTGATGATTTTTTCTTTAGTGTGTGTTTGGTTCTCTCATCATTTGCCATTTTTTTTCACAGCCCCAGCACGAAGTAAGCAAAACAAAACATTACCATTAAGCAACATTAAACTCGTTTACAGTGCTGCTAGCAAATGGCAAATGCTAGGCAGGTATTAGACGTTATTATCGCTTGTTTGTTGTTTTTTGGGTAGAATTATTTGATTATGGGTGTAATGCGCGATCAACACCACGAAGCGTTGGTTGCCGTTTTGTTGCGGCTAACCTCGGTAGAAATTGAAACGAAAACAAAACCATTGGTTTTAACAGTTTCTGTTTGAAATGAACAAAAAAAAAATACCAAGCATAATGACCGAATGAAGGACTGAAGGTGCAACCGGGTGAATTTGAACGTTGTAGGCCATTAGTTCACGCGGGACGTTAACCAACATACTTTGGTTAGAATATAATGTTTAGCATCAAGCACCGGACGACCCGTTGGAGGCGATGTTAATGGAAATGGGTGTTGCTTGCATATCGGTGACAAAGCTTAAAATTATAATAAGCGGTTTGACTGGTCTAAATGACCGCCAGGTCCGAAGTGTGATATCATAACGCATCAGCATTAGGTATAATTTGTGCATTTGCACATTGCGATGTTAGGTGCAATGAGTGCTTAATTTTTTTTTTGAGATCATTAAATTGTTGCACGGCACGGTTTAGTTTTATATTTTTGTTTTAACGTTTTAAAGTAGAATATTTTTTTTCGATAAATATATTTTCTATATATTTTCTACACACAACAAAGTTGCTTTTAATTCATTAAAGTGCTATAAAATTTGCCATTTTGCAAACCTTTTTTGTAACGGTGCTTTCTAATGGGGTTTTCATGAATGAAAACTTTCCTATCAACAAAATGGTTGAAAATGGAACACACGTTTAGTGTTGCTTGTGTCACACACATACATATCCCTGTACAACTGCCATTACATGTGCCCGAACGTATGTGACAGATTAGGATGGTAGAAATGGTCGATCAGACCCTAAACCAAGTTACAAAGTGAGATGGGTTTGATTGTTGCTTTTTTCCATCCAAAAACCATACTGCACTGAGGTACGGAGCGGAGAGTTTGGTTTTCTCTCGTACGCAGGGAATAATGCGTACGAAGTGCGCCCGCTACCATAGACCACAGCATGGAAAAAAGGGATTTTCAATTTTCCTCTTCGCATCCACAGATAGGTGGATTTCCACTAATCACCTTCCGATGAAGACATTAACCGTATTTGTTTCCCCCTGTCGGTCTCTCTCTCCGAATGTGTCGTTTTGTTGGGTGACAGCGGTTGCAAACAACGCGATCAAGCAGTCATCCGAACCGAACCGACACATCATAATGGCAGGGTGTCAAAGCTAAGGGACGCAGGATATGGTGCGTGGTCGCCACGGTGATGTTTACTTGCTCAAAAACCTCAGCTGACTGGTTTCAATAGAGCAATCTGCGAAACGCTACTGCTAAAGCTGCTCATTACTAATACCCCAAAACACAAAGGGAGAGGAAAAAGCAAATGCAGTAGCGATGTCGACGAGCATATTGTTGTTATTTTGGGTTTTGATGTTACTTTAATTGCTAGGATAAAAGGGAACCGTACGGTGGCAGCTTTGTAGCAGGCTTAACGCGCCTGCATTAATACGGTGGTCGATGATGCTTGGTGGTTGTCGAAGGTCTTACGTGTGCATCCAACCATCGCTAAGAACGATCCGAGTGGCTTTTGGGCGGGATCATAAAATGGTGAAGGATACATGTTTGAGGCAAAGAAAACACTAAGAGATATAGCTCAACAGAGTGTAGGAAAAAATGTTGCTTTTTTGCAAGATCCGATCAATAGTCCGATGCTTTAAAGAACCATAACATGTAGACAACCTGATAGCTCTTGCATCTGGAGCCTAAGATAATCGCGTAAAACGCAGCCGGTAAAAGAAATCGCATCCATGAAGCAAACCCATGTATGCGAGTAATCGTTGACTTGGGCTTGGTGGGTTTTACAGTGTGGCAAAACCGTATTGCTTCACGGTATCTTGATGCGCCAAGTTGGCGTACACGTTGAGTGTTTCTTTCCACATTTATCCGTAGCTTAAAACTTACACAACCGTACGTTTGTAAAAACACGCACGGTAGTACGGGGTACACATATAAGGGGTTTCGCATTTCTAGCTAGCTCTTGTTGTTTTTTTCCCGTGATGCAGCTCCTACTTGTCTATCATAGGCTCAAGTACATTCGGTAACTCTTTTATCTCGCTAGTAGTGTTCACTTCTTCACGAGTGGTACAGAAGCAAAGAAAACAAAGGTGTAATGGTTGAAGGATTGAAGTGCGGAAAAAAATAAACCACCAAACGTTATACCACATTCGGCTACTGAAACGGGTCTACCCGGCCCTGTACTAGAATGGTTGATGTTAAATGATTTTAATGTTCTATAGAAATAATAAACAATGGAACGATTTTTATACTTAAACCGTTATTATCACATGTGTAATACGAATATAATGTAATATGAAATATTGCGTGCGAGGAAAAAGTGTCTAATGGGTCTACAAGGAAGTTTTCAGCATTTTACTGGAGCTGACGTCACTGGTACTTAGCAAACAGGAATATATGTGCCCAAGGTTCATAATCATTGCGTGGATACCTATTAAAAAAGTTATTTAATTATTTTTGGGTTTTTCTTTACTGTTGTTGTATATTTTTTTCGAGCGAAATTGTGTCGAGTTTCCACCCAAAAATAGTTCTTTTACGAGAAGCGTTATTTTTAATGTGAAATATAAAGCAAAATGATTTATGATATGATATGATATGATTTGTCATTTTCTGTAAGATACCTATGGGATAGAATTTTTGATAACTCCTAAAAAATTCGCCAAACCAGGTGACACATAAGCGAAATATTCACTTCCAGATTCTTCATCCTCTGTATATGGTGGGATCAGAAGGAAATCTTATATTGTGAACCGCGTCCGAGTGTTCATACCACCCGTGGGCTCGGTAGCGATATCACTTGTTTCGATCGATGCAGAACCTTTCAATCATAATACAGTTCTCTTTAGGCTCTTTAGCTTTTCTTGGTCTCAAAAGCCGTTAAGTTGTAGAATTCATGGAATTCATTGTCAACAAAAAAGTAGGAAAAACGTTGTAGTTTCTGATGAACAACCCTTGTATTAAAAAGTTATGTAAAAATGTTTCGCAATAAAATCTAAAAAATTTTAAGGTAAAAAAAGTTGGAAACTTATTTGTACATCGCATATTACGCTACTCTGCAAGCTGCTAGTCTGGAAGGCTTAATGCAATTTGTGCTGAAGGTGCAAAATTGTTGCTGATTATATCGTACCGCTCGATATATCCTGTGCGGTGATTGATTATCCGTACGCAAGATTTGCATCGTTAATGCACATGTGTTCCGCTCGGACATCGGGGTTTTTCAAAACGGCGGCAGATAGAGTAATTAAACACTCCGCCGAAGTGTGCGATCATGCCGCAATGACAGCACAGTGCAAGGTGCAGTGTGAAATGTTTTTAAAAGCTTTTTTTGCCTTTGCCTTTGCCATTCACTCCGCTGCACATTTATTGGCGACTAATTTGATACGATCACTTTTCAACACTGTCGGTACGTGGTAATAATTCTTGCGCCTTGTTTCATTGGCGTAAATGCATCGAGACTGAGGCAAGAGATCGGTTTCGTGCGGGTGATGTACCTAATTTGTAGATACTTTGTTGCGAACGAAGGAATTGGCTCTGGATGTAGTAAACTTCCATTAATCATTATCATCTACCGGGAAGGTAGTATTTCAGTGACAGTGGATGAACTAAGCAACGGTGATGGATCAGAAATGTTCTGATCCGGTAGAGCGTAGTAGAGAGTGTCTTACAAAACGAGCTACAGAACCTTCGGTGAAGCACTTCATGTGCGGACGTTTTTGATGTCTCAATAATGTGTAGATTAGAAAAGATTCGCCAGTGAATAGAACTTGATGCCTAGAGCTTACTGTGCTTACCGGCGTATCCGTAGTTCCACTGTCAAGACAAATTTCGTACAGGTGAAATAATTTGATAAAGGACAAAAATAAAGACCTCCCGAAAAAAGGATCTCCCCCCAAAAAAAAAGAAAATCGGATCGGTAACAAGCTGTCAGGCTACTATTGTGCGCAGTAGCTGCTTGGGGTATCATTCAGTACGGATGTTGTAGCAAAAAGATAAAAGTGAAATATCATCAGCGTATTGGCGTACAGGTAACAAAGTCTTAGTCGTCCAACAGTTGACGAAACAGAATGATGACCGTGATGTTGACTGGGCATTTGCAAAAGAGATAGAATATCACGTCACTAACGATTAACCGTACGGCATGATTTCACATTCTCGGAATTAATCGGATCCGAGGCCATTCGATACCAAAATGGGGGGGAAGGGTTCAATCGCGTACGATCAGTTGCAGTGGAATGTTTAATGTGCTCTGTTTAAGTTCAGATACGCAATTGTCGCAATGTACACGGGAGCTGAGGTTGATATTTTTTTTGTGAAGAATGTCAAAAATCAATCCCAAAACAAAGCTCAGAACTTTTGTGTATGTATTCCATGATTTAATTACACAAAAAGATTGATGAAATAATAACGGAATCAAACAGCTCCATATTGTATTTAGCACATAAGGCATTAATGTAGGGACTGTGTTTTTTTAAGTCATCGATACTATGCCACCGATTGTACGGAGCACTCCCTGCTGGTTGGGCTTCTATGGACGGATTCCCCCCCCCCCACAACCAAAGGCTTCAACAGCAAAAAACGACCTAATACCGTGTGGCGTGCCGTGCTGAAACCTTCCCCGCAGGGATACGCCAAAGGTAATACAATATCGGTCGTGTGCGGTAAATTTTCTTTTACCCAGTCAAGCGTAAAATATTCATTTAGTTTGATCGCCTTCACCGACCGGCAGCAGTTGCGTTGGGATATGGCCTGTGCGTAGGGGCAAGTACGTAGGGTAGCTACGGACATACGTGAGGCGTAAGTTGGTGAGAGGGAAGAAATAAAAAAACGCACAGACACACACCTTTCGTCTGCGTTTAAAGCACTCGACCACAAATTTGCTTACGGCAAGTAAGATATCTTCCCGTGGTGTGTTTGGTCGGTCAGCGGTTTTTGCAGTTTTTTTTTCTGCTTAAAGCGATCGGTCCGATTTCTAATAAGGTTCTCGCATATCATGTATCACACTCCCAATCCGCTTTGCAGGCGAATCAATGTCGCGTTCGGTGCGGTTGTTGATGCTGGTAGCAATGTTTGCGGCTCCTTTCGAATAGCGTCTCCTCCGGCCAGGCCCCAGGTTTTTGGATATGGTGTCGCCTTAATTGGTTTGAAAATGACTTGATGGTGGAGAATGGATCGGTTACAAAGCCATGCGGGTTCGGTTTTGCACACACACACACACACACACAACCTGTTGAGGACATTGGCTGAAGGACGATGTACCGGGGGGGTTTTTTTAAAGGCTGTGTAGGGTCACCGGGTCGGGAAGTGTGTGTGGCGCCGTTAATCATTTCAGGAGTGTACTGTACCATGTTCGTTCCTACATGACATGAGGTATGTTTCATCCTTCCCCCCTCAATCGCTTAAAGGCAGCAAATCAACAGATGCTACCGTCTGAAGATATTCGCGGAGGTCTTTCCCATTTTCAGTTGAAAGTTTGACAGATTTTCGGAGTTTTGCGGTAGAGCAATTTGATATCAGTGTAGACCGTACTGGATTAGTAGCGTTATTGATTCGATTCGACTTCTGGTTGATTATTTTATTTTGGCTTCAAATTTGCTTCACTTTGTGTGCAGTGTGAAGAAGAAAATTGATGTGAGTTTTATTTGAAGAAAAAATAAAACACATTTAACTCCTTAAACGGCCACCATTGGGCAGGGAAGAATTGCTTTTTTGAGCTTATTTTTTATTACCAAAAAAAGATTACCCACAATGCTCACCGAATCGATTCTCGAGAACGATACAATCTGTTTTCAATCATTCATCACCCTCCCCGCATATCGATGAATTCTTGATTTCAAGTGTCGAATTCATTTGCTGGAAGCATGGCGCCAACCAATTCGTGATGACAATGCATTTCCTTGAGAAAGCTTCCCAAACTACTTCAGCACGGTTGGTTGTTTGTAGGAAATAGTTCAAACACAATAAAATGAAACCCATCGACTGTTACGGTTCTAGGACATTATAATGTCGTGCCCGCTTGTTGTCACGTTGGTTCTTCAACCTCGTCAACTTATACCGGTGCTACGCAATGGAAGGCATCGTTTGAAGCGTTTTGAACAATAGCAGCAATAACAATCAATAACATTGGCGGCATACGGTGCAGAAGTGTAGCCAAGAACAAATAACGATGGTCGTTGAAATGAATACAAATATGTGCTTACCGAGAGACAAGAGAATAACAGACAACTGGTTCAAGGTGCAGAACCGAACCGTGTACCATCGTACCATCGGTGGTCTGGCGGGCCAATGTATCGAATGAACATACAAGAGCTACGAGAAGTACCAGAAGCAACAACAGTGACTAAGCAGCTTCTACGCATCCAGACCCTACCGATCGATTCCTTTCCAAATCCTTCGATCCGGACGGAATCGTGTCAGAATTAAGGGAATATGAAGAGAAAGGAACGTACGTGTAGTATCGGTTTGGTTCTGGTGAACGTTTCTGAGAGGTTTCGGGGTTTGTTAATCTCCTTCACGATGGCAAAAGCAATCGCAGAACCGCAGAAGCTAAAGCAAACGTGTTCAATTTATGCACAATACTCGTTGAAGTCTATCGTTTGAATAAGCGACGAACCCGCGTGTGTGATCCGGACAGTGATCTGGAACAGTATTTTAAAAATAATTTTACCGGAATATAGAATGAAGTTAAACAAAACTTAAAGGTATTATGTAGAAAAATAGAGTTAACTTTTAATTACATAAAAAAAATTCTCATTATTTTGGAAATTTAAGCAGGACAAAAAACATTAAGTCTTCGACAGTAACAAGAAAGCTGCCAGTTGTTCTCTTATGAGATAAAATATCAACTTTGACACGTTTGTATACGTTGAAACAACCTCACAGCTGGTCGAAACTAGTTTTGTTGGAGAACACAAGTTGATGGGTTTACTCGTAAGACTTTATGATATTTCATCGTGTACAGGTGTTTTACGATCGTCTTGCTTTTTTGTTTGTGAAACGTATATTCATTTAGCATTTTCAAATTTAATTATTTTCTGATAATTGGTTGGAAGAATACTCATTCCTAGGTTAGGATAGGATGAATTTTCGATAACGTCAAATAAAGAAGAGACAATAAAAAGGTTGTCGATTAGTCTCTTTTAATGTTATGTAACTTTACGAGAACACAATTTACAGTTGTAAAGTTGCAAATATAATCATGCCAAAATTCTCATTGAGATGAAACTGAACCAACACTGGGCAATTACAATTTACACGCTTTACATTTCGTTCCTGCGCACGCGATGGATTCTCCTGTCATATCAAAACGTCCAACGAACGCATGGCAGCGCGTGACACGATCGTATCGATCTCCAAATTAAACAGCATCGTCTTATACTCGGGCAGAGCAGCATAAGCGAGCAGCGTAGCGGTGGAGTAGCAGAGGAAAAGGGCAGGATGTGTCAAAATTTCAACAGGCATTTATAAATCATTAACGATACTTAACAAACACATTGGTGTAGATTGGATAGTGGTACCTTCGTCATCTCGTTCAGCTGAGACACGGCGAGCTAACATGGAGATTCCTTCATCCGTTCTGTACCGTTTTTTTGAGTACGTTTTGACAGTCAGAATATAACACAGACACGACCAAAAAAAAATCATTCGTAGCTCAATGGCAGAAACTGGTTTGTCCGGGCCGGTGTTTGAGATGACGTGTGGAGTCAGTTGTTTGTCCAACGACCATTGTGTGTACTATCCATGCTGGCTGCTGCGTACACACGATGCCATGAGAGAATCTGGCCGAAAGTGCTCGCCAGACAGGGGGAAGATAACCGATTATGGGCTGCATATTAAGAGTATTCAAATTTGTTACTCGTGTCATCCAATTGTTGATGAGGTGGATGATGATGATGAATAATAAAGATATATCTCATTTCTATACTTCCCATGGCTAGTACACCGACGGAGGTGATCCGAATGATCTTGACAGCCAATCAATTATTGGCGCGAGCTACAACAAGTGAGAGCTGTGAATCTGGAATATTTGGCGCCTCAAGGTTTTTGTGTACGGTTTCAAACGGTTGATCGCTGAAGGACCTCGCTTTCTGTGTGTCTCTTTCCAGAAACGTGTGTGTGTGGGGAAAGAACACGACCGTACCAAAGTCGAAACGACTGATCGATATGTTCCCAAGCGTGTGGCGATCAGGAACGATCGTCAGGAAATCTTTGGAGGGTTTGAAGCTAATCCTCTAGGAATATTTCTGCGCCTCTAGATTATTGGGTCGCCTCACCGTATGGGGTGAACGGAAATCTTGTTAATCAAATCTCACACATGGCAGTGATCTAGGCGAGAAGGAACAGCGAAACAGTATAAGCGGACGCAATCATGTTTTTTTTTCTCCTCCCGGGTTCGGACGTCTCGACAAATTGAGCGATCGTTCTTGTACGTTCGCGCTTGGCACGACGAATACGTTGTCAAGCTCGTTGTCCTGTTCGATTGGAGATGTTTATGGGAGGCACTTTCCAATACCAATGCCAGCTCAACCTCATCACACAGTTTTGCTCTGACATTTCTGCTAGCACTCACGGGTGACTCGCTTTCTACGGCAATCCGACCTGGGGGCGGAAGAGACGGGAGGGAAATCATTCATCAATCATTGACTTATGATACATCTTTATGATAATGCTGCAAACGCAGCGAGGGCCTCTATAGCATGGGAGTCCGTACGGTTATATTATCTGGACTTTGAGCGCTTCGGAATGGTTTAGTTTTGCGTCAGTTAAGCGCGTTTCCTCCATGTACGCGGGGTAGATGGAAACATTTGCCTGCCGTACGGTGGGGTTGTCCTCATGTTTGGACCGGTACGTTCGCCCACCGTTTGGTCCCGGCCATGTGTAGAGATGGTTGTGAAGATGGAAATTAACAAACAACTTTATTATTATGAAGAAACGATTAAATAGAATGAGGTGTACTTTTACCATCTTCTTCACTCTCGATTCAATCACAACACTGACGCCCTGTAGCCCATTCATTCTTCGGTGTAGACACGGCACAGGAATGGTTAGACGATCGAGAAGACGGCGCATACGAAATACGTGTGTGAGGAACTATTGTAAAGCAGGAATGTGAGAGAAAGAAGAAAAGTAAAGTTTTTAGAGTGCTGCAGTCAAGCATCGGTAGCCCCCTGTTGGCTATTTTCCCTAAATGCTCGCTGTGTCCATGATTCTCTTGTTGTTCTACCTTACCAAGACGCAACTCGTTCAGAGATCTTTCTCCTGTTCCGTTCGTCGGGAATTGTGTGTTTTCTTCATTACCAGTACGATGTATTTGCTGGTGCAGTTTTTGTGCACGATGATAATGATGAATGCTCGAATGGAGAAGACTTTCTTAGGTGTCCAGAGTCCATGGCCAAGAACAAAAATAATAAAACAAACCAATGCCCAGCGAACCAATCCGGCAGACGAAAGTGGAACCGTACAAACAGATGCAAACAAATATCAAACAAACAGCAGCGTCCACTTCAGCGCGAACGATGATGGAAGTTCTGGAAATGATCCATGACGAGGACGACGACGACGACGACGACAACGCCAACGATGTCTTTCATGAGCGTGAAGTCGTTGAAGTCATCATCATTCGTTGGTTGAAAGTTAGGAAGGCTGCTGTAGCTCCATTATTACAGTAATTTGTCTCTAAGCTTCGGGGCAACATTGGGTTTGTAGGTTCTACTTGTATGAACCTTCCTTCCTCATGCTACCCGCAGCATAGTAGTCCGGATGTCAAACTCCCGGTCGGCTAGTGTCATGGACGACGAACTTTAGCTCCATCTGCGCTTCATCGCTCCGTTCCCGCGACCCTGCATAGTCGCACATTCCCATATCGTTCCTCCTGTGCTGGGCCGCGGGCGTATGTGCGTGGATATGTGTCTATAATTACATTAATGTGACGGGTAGATTACGATCTTGACAAATGAAGATTTTTACACCGTTGATGGACTGCAAATGGATAACATGGGGCATACATACGAAGGGGAGTGGGGCAGTAACTTCAGGGCGATTTCTGCTGTACAGGCATACCTGTCATTTTCGAGCACTTGAAGCATGAAGATGGTGCTACCGCTGCTGTGCCGAGGTGTGTCACGCGGTCGGGAATTTGATGATACTGTTGGGACAGTGCAAACATCCATAGATGATCTTAGGGTCATGTTGTGGCGTCGGTTCATTGAGTATTGTCCAGATTTGGTTACATTATACGTTGGTGCGTTAATTGATCTTGCGAGTGGGGAATTATTGCAGCAAAATAAGTTGAATATCTAGGTACGTTTTGCTTAGTTCAACAAAAATTGTTAGCCTTTAAATTGTTATTAATTTTTACTTTTTGTTAAAAAGGCTTAAAAAATTATGCTGCGAAAATAAAATTGAACCATTTCAATGTTAAGCTTTTTGAAACAATTAATATAGAATAATGATCCAAAATAAATTCCCACGATTGAATCACTCTGAACTTTGAGCATGCCCCAGCATTGCATCCTTCACTGCTTAACGGTGCAAGTAAAATGTCAAATGACCGCTAAATGGCCACTAAAGGCCAATGAAAAAGTATCCAAACAGATTTTCCACCATCACCAATAGTCCGTCTGGCAGTTTCTTGCCCGCGGGAAGAAATGCTGGAAGCAAAACTTAACTCTAATTGATTGGGACACTTGAGCAACAGTTTGTCAAGCAGCCGCCGTCAAGCGTACTTGTCTGGTACGCTCTCGGTGCGCGGGTTTCCTTTAATTTAGGTGTTTCACAACCGCAAGGGGTTATAGCGCTGGTGTCGATGATGGTGTTTGAAACGGCTAGGAAGAGAGTTTTGGCAAAATTTAAGCGTTTGATTAGTCTTAACGCTCTTGGTAAAAAACAAGCCCGGGAAAAAGGGTTGATGAAAATATTTTGCCTTCTTCAATCGGTATAAATGGTGCATTCAAGTGCGCTAGGTTGAAGGATATATGGTCAAGATGTTAACGTCTCTACCCCCTTTTTTATTTGCGTTCATTTGCATTCAAATGCAATAAATGATGCGAGGGTTTGATGCTCTGTGAGAAAACGGTTGTAAATATTCATCATAAACGTACCGCTTCTCGTTCTACAGTACGATTAGTTCCCAGGACTTCGGTATATGTGGCTTTTGTTTTTGGATGTTGTTAAATATTGGCACTGAAGAGGTACTTTTGGAGTCAAAGCAATCGAGTATTGTAACAATTTGTGCAGGAAAATAACTTTAGATCGGTTGAAAGTAACGATTAATGAACGGTTTGGTGTAACTTCAAATGTAAAGAATTTGTATTTTTGGATAGGTTTATTGGTAAAGGTCTCCTGGGGACGATCCTGGGAACATATAAACCATCTTTCGTTTTTGCGTCTTAAGAGTCACTTATCATATTCGTAGCTTCTTTTGTTAGTCATAATATTAGAGGATTTTTGTCAGGGGAAGTTAGGAAATTGACTTCCTTTCCTCCTGCAAACCATAAACGTTTTAACAGTTGCAGGTAAACATCGATGAATTACGTCGTCATTGATCAGAATCAACCATGCTCAAGCCCTATCAGTTATGTCACCAGATATACCAGACCAGTGCAGTGGCGGATTGTTTTCACAAGCGTATTTTTATTTGTGCACACAATTTCAACGACTCCTTAGCGCCCTGTTTCAAGACGCGCAGCACTTGAACACAGTTTCCCTTTTCCGTTTCCGTTCTGTTTTTGGGAATTGTTTTTTTCTTCTCTCCACTCCCGGTTTCATATTTTCGCCCTGAATCAATTTTGTGAACGATGCAAACTGTTTACTTTGCATCAGCAGCACCAACAGAATGCCTACCGGTTGGTAAGGCGATGCACTCACTCTGTCCTTTCCCGTGCTGAGTGTCCTAAGTTTTTTTGGACCAACTTTATTACATCGGTGTTCCGTTAGTTACATTTTTCCACACGCCGTGCCATGTTTTTCCCCCCAAAAATTCTTATACCGAGCAGCACTATCTTTTGAAAAAAAAAAAAAACGGTTTGCCTTTTTTGCTTGCTCCTTGCTCTAGCTGTTGTTTGTTCGTCCGCTCTCTTGGGTGGGCATTATAAGCGAAGAAAATAAATAAACAAATGAACTCACAAATTTGTAACAATTGAATTAGTCGCGAGTTTTTTTTTGTTTGGCTGGGCCAGTGCCCCCATTCACGCTGCTGTAAAGAAAAGAGCAGACCAAAGCTCTGGTCACGGTTCGGGAGCGTTGATCGTTGATAAGGGATCGCGAAGAAGTTTGTCCCGCTGCTTATTGAAGTCGATGACGTTGATGTTACGCGCGTGAAAAGCAGCGGCCGTAAAGTGTTTCCTCACGAATGTTTACTGTAAAGAAAGGAAGGTTTATGACGTGATGACGTTTTAGATTTTCCACTCTGGTTGGTTTCGCTTTCTTACGGGGGGTTTGTTTGCAGTTGTACGGCACAATCCAACCCAAAAATGGGGGAAAATTTACTAAGCGCGACAGCTGATCGATAGCTGGTGTTTGTTAGTGTTTTGTTATTTTATCTTCGGGCCCCACCTACCGTATACGGGGCTTGGTCCAGCAGCGGTACAATTAATGGCGCAACGTATCTTCGATCGACAGATGCACATCAGCGCCCTTGCCCTAGCGAAGATTGCCCTTGACGTTGGGTGTCATTTTTTTGCTGCTGCCTTCAATATTGTTTTACGTCTTCTATGCGTGTGGTACGCGTGCGGTAGGTAGGTACTGTTTCGTAAGACGTCAAGGCAGACGTTTGCATGTGTTGCCGACATATGTGGAGCACATGTGGTGGCGTTTGGTGAAAATGGATCTAATGGCTCCATCTTGTGCACCGTTAGGATCTTTCGAACGATGGTAGAAGCGGGACTCAATTCTTGGAGAGGAATCGACAACCGTTGGGTTAAATATGGCGTCACTTGGTCTGCTTTCGTGATGTTGTTTCTATCGATCGTTCAGGATGGCACCGTTCACTTGACGAAATTAATACATCGTAAATCACTGGTTTTGAAATTGTTATTGTAACATTTTTTTATAACTCAATATCGACCATACTCCCCGAATTCAAGAAGCACTCCTCAAGGTGTCTTGATTATTTGTTCCCCCCGTTTACCTGAAATAACACGTTACACTGTCGGTCGGTAACATGATACATTAGATAAATGACACGTTCCCAACCAGCCAACGGACAATTTGTGGCCACCGGTAATTTATGGTTAATAACGCGTGCATTTCATCCCATCCTGGTGTGTGCAACCTCAAACCAAGGCAGGATCTGCTCATTTTCGTACTAGATGGTGATATATGTGTACGGTATGTAATGTGATGGGCATGTGGATTTCTGTGCTTTGAAGTCACAACTGCTACCCAAAAACCTGCACTCATCATGCGTCAGATAATCGTTGATAAATATGCTCCATAACGAGTCACTCAACGTAACGCTGCGCATTGGGTATGATCTCTGCCGTGTTTGCGTTATGAATGCTCAATTTACTTCGTTTCGATGCACACCGACGTTGTTGTAGGTGATGGTCGTGTTTAGAGGATAGCATTTAATTTTCGTCTCATTTACCACGTCGAATTACGCATAATTAAATGTCGAAATGGGCGGCGTGCAGAGATGTCTTTGTAAACCATACCCCAGGAAGCGTTCTTTGTACACCTGAACGTTCAGAATGAGCTGTCGTTAGCGGCTAATTAGAGCGAAAGCAAATTAAATTACAAGTTCTGTTGCTGTGTAATGATTAGTACCGTTACGAACAACTATTGTAACTATCATTTAGAACACTTTAAAAAAAAATATTAGAAAACAAATTTAAACAACAACCATCAGCTTATGTTGAGCATTATCTATTTTTGTATGCTTCAGCATTGACGCATTTTGCATGTTGGCAGAGATATTAATCAAATTTTGCAAAGCAAGCCACACAAACCAATGCACACAATCGTGCTATTTATCAGATAATTGTGCGCGTAATTAGTTGTAATTTGTAAACGTTCGGAAAGAAAGAGTGTGATTAATGTTAGCCATTAGGAACGCAACGATTGCACCAACGAACGAAAGCGGCGGGCGATGAGTTTCACTTCATTACGGTGTTTTGATACCTTCTGATTGACGAGAGCAACAACTGAGCAGCAGCAGTTGATGGGAAAGATGAATTTTATAAATGATATCATTTACCAGTTCTGCAGGATGTAATTCGTATACTGTCCTTTTTGTTTTGTTTATAGAACATTTGTTTTCATATCGGAAGCGTTGATCACGTGTTCATTTTTCTCAGCCAGCTACAATCAACACTTCCATCCGTGTTCCGATGATGATGGAACGGTGCAAGGTGTCCAACATCGGGACGGACAACACATTAAGCGGTTTCCTCCCAAAAAGCGTGCACCAGTTACGAACGGGAGTCGTTGCAAAAACGTGTCCTTTTCGGTGGCGGGAAAAACGGGAATTTAATATACAAAATAATAAACTTACATTGATTGTGGACAGATCGCGTGAAACCGAAACACATGGTAAGGTGAAACATATTTCCCCGGGGTTGCCGTTTTGTGCCGGTCAGTTGTGCCGCAACAAAACCAAAACGCACCGTTGTTCGTTGTCGGCATTCGTCTGTTGTGTTGTGGTGTAACCGCAGGTTTAATTCGATTCATTCGGGCACACGCTATTGCTTCATTAATCATTCGTGCCATGGACCACCGATGTACCGGTGTAATCGGCAGCAGTACCCAGGCCCCGGATGGCATTTCAATAGCATAAACACGATTGATACCAAGCCGGGTACCGGGTACGTTGTGGGGTTGTCCTTCAATGCTGTTAGTTCAATGCGTACTTCGCATTCCACTGTGGGACAGCGTTTAGAATGGATGTTTAGCTGTCCTGTTTGTTTGGTTTGATTTCGGTAGCATTTGTCGGTAATCTCAAAAATTAAATTTTATTTGAAATGATGCATAACATCGTAGCTACAACTAGCTTCCTAGTGTTACTATGAGGTGTTGGGATTCAGATTCATGAATCTGAGTGAATTTTTGAACTGAATGAATGACTCTGAATCTCTATCCTGAAGATTCACGAATCCTCATTTAATTGAAAACCTTAGAGTTTCGGGACAGCCCAATAATTTATGTGGTTGCCCTCCATTTGATAGTCAACACTTCTGGAATAATTACACCCCTCCCCCTCCTCCTTTCCTCCACGGTCAGTCCTTTTTATTTAAATTTGTTGGCAGGGAATACTAAAAGATTCCTGAATCTTTCAGTAGTCATTAGGATTGATGAAAATGGTTTAATATTTTGGGAGTCTCATGATATGAGTGACTCTTCATTGAAGATTCATATGAATGACTCTTTTCAAAAGGTTCATTAAGCACAACACTAGTTAAAAGGCTTGAGCGTTAAAACAAATCAATTCGATATTGAGTTTTCAAAAAATCGCACTATTAAATATGATTTTTTGAATTACATTAGTGTGACACATTCAAAATATTCATTTCTATAAAACATCCTCAAACAAAATTTTTATTTCGCAATTTTTTAGACTTATTGTCAACCAAAAAGTAACCTGTAAGTCATATGCTTATTAATTATGTCTTTTTCTTATTTGACACACGGTTAATGTGACGATTGGTGCCAGTTGTACGTTGAAATGAATGATCCATTGTCTACGGTGAACATTATAGCCAGATATTTGTTGTAGGTTAGTGAGCCGTAGCTTAATTCTTTTAAGCCAAAGAAATATCTGCCACCATTCCAGAGGAACTCCTCGTCTCTATTCGGTTCGGTGCTATTGGGTGTAATTGAATGATGCAGCAACTTCTACCACAACTCCACAATGCACCAGCTTTAGCTTTGGTGTGCAATTCGGAGTGTGTGTGTGTGAGCGTGTCGGAATGGAAGTTTCGAGCTTGGAAGTAGCACACAATCGGGTCGTTAAACAACCGGGATCAGGAGCGGGGATTTTCGAACCTGCCATCCACACCAACCCATCAGACGGGTGACTCGATGCAGACGGTCACCTCGCAGATGTGTACCAACACATGCGCTTGTCCACATGTATCTGGGGAACACGTTGATTCATTAATTGCTAATGGGAATGCATTTTGATAATGCATCACATGACAAAGAGCGTTGTAAGCGAATAATCATGTACCGGTGCGGGAGGTTCGTTGAATGTGTGAGGATCAATACGTTCTCTTACTGCGCGCCCATGGTGGTGAGTTATATATTATTGACTTCGGTTTCGTAGGATGGAAGTGAAATGGACACGAAACGACAGCAAAACAAAATAAAAAAAGAAAGGCTACAACCAACGGTGAGTTTGCTGGAGCTTATGAACTGAGACTCCGTCCCGGATATGGATCTCTGTTTGCCAGCTGAAGCTCAGCAGGAGTTTGCAGTAAAGTTTCTGTGAACAAAAAAAAAAGGAAGCAAAACTGTCAGTCAGACATGGTCCACGACTCGCAGTCGCTAGCACCTTTCCTGGAGCGCGTCCGGACGCGCAGCTCCACCATCGAAGTGCAGTACAATTTGCTATACTAAAGTTGCGCCTGCGTTGAGTGGTTCGTTCTGTGTGTGTGTGTGTGGTGAGTGCCGGTGCCAAAATGTAGGAAGTGCTGCATTAGTATGATTATGTGATAATTGAAGGCAGTATTATAGGATTTATCATTTATGAATTCGCATCGAAACGAGCTGTTCGTTGGTTTTACACCAACCGATGATGATGAGCCCCATGATGTACATACATGGGCTGTGATGATGTACCAGGTTTTGGGTCTCTTTAGCCATCATCGTCAGGTGTGGTGTGGACGTTGCTTTTTTTTTCGTTCGAGCCCTTGGATGTATATGAAGAAAGAGTAAGCCATAAGAGAGACTTTTTTGCGGTTTATGGCAATGAATTGGCAGTTTGTTTTTTTTTTGTGCAACTCTAACATACTAGCGCAATTCTTACCAGGGTTTTTGAGGCTCACGAAGTGAAATGGTGTGCTGCAAAACTGCACAGAGTCTTTACTTTCATTCGCTTATTTCACCAGTCACAGTAGAAAGCAGTCGGAATTCATTTTGTACGATATTTAGTGTAATTAATTTTACATTTCGCTCTTACCAAGATGAACCGTGGAGGCATTTGTATGAGCAGTTCTTTGTAGAACAGAACATATAAAGGTAAAAAAACACATTAGTATTCATTTCAGTCTCCGGTAAGCTGTCGATCTTGTACGTTAATGACAGCGTTGGTCATAAAACCCAAGGGAGAGAGTAAAGAATTGGCACTGCACGTGCCAACGTTGGAGTATGGCTGTCCCAACCAATACAGTTATAAGGGTGTGTGTGTGTGTGTAGAAGCGGAGCACCATTTGTACCATTTGGGTATGGTTTTGCTAGAAGTATGGCGCAAAACAGCTTGATCGGAGTTGCCCGGGGGGGTTACACTGCAAGTCGTTGCTGTAATGGGGGTAAAAGAAACTGCTAATGCATTTTTATCTTTTCGTTACCGGATCAACATGACTGCACTGCAAAGTGCACCATTTTTGTGTCTGTGTGTTTGTGCACCCCTGTGACATCCCCCAAAGCGGGAGACAATTATTGCAAGTTGTACGGAATTGTTGGGTAATGGAAGTGTGTAATGATTGCTGGTGCATGGTAGAACTTACTAAGAGACAGGTGGCATTGCAGTCACCTACAAAATGGTGCCATTTGTGCCGCTGTTGATTCGAAAATGTGTGTCCCTTCTACAAACGGAACGGAATGGCGTAATAAGATGCCCAAATGAGACATATTCATTTTCTATCAATTTCCAGATTTTTTATTAAACTATTATTTTCTTTTTTCTTTACAGGTATGTAAAACGTGATTTTATGGCGAAACGGAAGCATCATGCACATCGATTGCTTACCGCAAGGTATCGATTTTAAGGATCTTCCCCCGGTACAGGGTCACGATACAACGAACGTGACGTCTTGTTTTCTTCCAAAAACGGCAAGTTTTACGACGATTGTAGAGACGTAGATTTATTGAAGGTGATGGTCCTAAAGAATTACCGAAACCATCGGCTAGCCCTACGCTATGGAAATTTATGATTGAGTTATGATGGCGGTGTAGGACAAAGTTAAGAAACTTGTGCACAGTATTGGACTGTAAAGAATCGCTTTTATTGCATGTTTTATTGTAGTTTCAATAACCAAATTTCATAGCGCACGGTTGCTCGGTGGCATGATGCTGTTTTGGTAGGAAACTTTTTATGGCAATACATGATTAAGCTATCGGAAACTTGAAAGAAGTAGTTCCGATTATATACCCCTGTGTATTGGTCTTAACTTGGACGTAATTGTTTGTCACGTTTTGAAGAAATGTGTCGATGATCCCACATTCAGAATTATTGGGAATGTATATTGCTGATGATGTTGAACGAACATCCTCTATGGATTTAACATAATTGATGTGCAACTATTTATTGATTCGATATATTAAAGTATATAAATAAATATTTGACAAATATTTGACCGTATGGTATAAAGCAAACTGACTAGTATACACGAGTTTATCTAGATTTGGAAATTAAAATGGTTGTATTCTAACATTTTAAGTCATATACATCGAAATCCTGTTTTTCGCCCCCGGATGCGTGATGATCAGATTAAATGAGACCCAGATTGAGTGATGTATCGATAATCCTGTTCAAGTATCGGTGTGGTCTCGGTCGCGACAACATGAAACAATACCACACCGACCTGTTTTGAATGATTAGGAATATCTGGTGAAGATAATGGAATTTTGATTTAAGTTTCGAAAGTTTCGAAAAGAACCTACAAAAGCTATTCATCAACATTGTTTCCATTAAACCGGTGCAATATACTGTTGCTAAACACCGATAACACATCAATCGTCCAGGCGTCTTAAGCCCAGCATTTCCCTTTTTTTAGAATTAATACCTGTCAACTTATGATCAACGATCATCAGACGGGATCAGAAATGGGGTTTCAAATTCGGTTTGATTTTTGGAATTAATACACTATTTATCGCCTCCGAGGTATGAGACGTGGACACCATACAGAAGACTTGGGCCGGTTGGTGCGAAAAGACGTATAAATCTAGCGCCGTGTGCGAAGGTGTTGATGCGTAATCTCATGCCCGATGTTAACCTTCGATGTGTGAAAAGCAAGATTCGCTTATCAGTTTTTAAAAGCTCTTAGACCACCAGCTGTGATTTCAAGACAGACATTATTTGAGCTTAGAACCGTCCGTGGCAAAAGGGAATACGGGTTGGATCTAAAAACTCGCGGCCAGAACGTAAAAGCGTCTAACTTGCTCGGTGCAGTAATCTGTGTATTAAGACGTTGGTTTAAAAATTAAAATCAATCCTCTCACACCGGAGACTTTAATACAAGGAACGGATAGGGTAGGGAATAGCAGCTTAGAGTATTAGTATGGAGGTACTTGCACGGTGGAAACTATGAAATGTATTTGCCGCACATTCTCGCACCATTCTCGGTGACCAGAAGCACTGGGTAGCCAAATGGCCTCAGGATATTAGCGCCAGATTAAGACGGAGGAATCGAGAAAAAGTAGCGAACCTTAACTTTGGTTGATGGGATTTAGCTTTTTTTTCCCCCGAACCCGAATGATGCGTAGTCTCAAGAGAGAAGGTAAAAGGTAAGACACATTGAAGTATGCAGCAGCGCCGGCATAGATTCAACGGTGGTCTATAATGTTTGGGGAGTTTAAAATTTATCCGAATTCGTCCAGCACCAGACGGCATGTTCGATGTTCAGCAACGGAAAATGGTGAAATTTGAACCTTTCGAGGCATCAAGTTGGACTTAATTTTTGGCTGAAACAAGAACCAGTCGAAGGGGCCAATATACAGCGTTTTAGTTTGGTGCTGAGCTGCCGTTTACCGCTACCGTTAGGTTATGGTGAATGATGATGCTTTTAGCCGGGCCCATCGATGAAAGATGATGGCTTGAATGGAGCTCACCGGTATCTAGTGTAGTGGCAAATTGTTGGTCGATGCGATTACAGCGCGTACGATGGTAGGACACACTCGCAAATCCGCGGTAGGCCAGGAAATGTACACCGCGCCAAAAGGTTATTCAGGTAATTTAGAGCGTGAAGGGTGTGTGTGGTGTGTGGATCATGTTTCAAGTATTTGCCCAGATTTGGCTAGAGTTATCGGTTGGATGATTTTGTTGGTTACTTGATCTTGGTTGCAGGCTGGTTTGACGGAACCCTTCGGATGCGGGTTACGAGCTAATGCTGGGAGTTGATTATTCACTACGATTCTACTGTAGCTTGAAACCCTCGCTTCTCATGTCGATAGTGATAGGGAGAGAGATATTATACAATAATCTGTTAATGTCGTTACATTGTGGCCGGGTGTGTTAGACAGATTGTAAAACACATTAAACATGTTGATGTGTGAAGATGATATACTGATGAACCTTTTATATACAAATTTGTTGATCATTAATGGGAATATCAACAATGAAGCTGAAGTTCCCATAGGGAATGCAAATTGAATGTGGGCAAGCGAGTGATGATTTGCATTTAGCACGTTATAGTGGCTTTAAAATACTGCAACGTTTGTCCAAGATCATGCACATAAAAGCCATAATGGGTGAAGGAGCATTTGAACAATGCGTCAAGTGTAGCATGACACCCTCGTATCATTTGCGTTCCAGGGCTCAGACTTCGATAATCACTGAGTATCTCATGGGTCCGGTACGGTTTGGTTAAAGCTCAACCTTGTCATTAGCAAATCGTAATCAACTCCAGCCTAATCAGCTATACCTTCCTACCTTACCTAGGACGCTTGCCTAATGTCATGGCGATTGACATTCGACCTGTTCGCCGATGGGATATCTTCACCAGACCAGGGCGGAACAAATTGCGTTCAAATTACACGTAAATGATTCTGTCTTTCGTTTCGTTTTTTTCTAGACGGAACCGGCTTACGTTACCCCTTTTTGCCAAATCCCAAAATCTACTGTTGCTCACACCCGTCGTCCATCAGCATGAGATGCGTGGACTTGCTTGCTCAGAATTTTACAATTCTTTCGTAGTTGGTTGATTGGATGTTTTTGAGCATAGAGAAATATCTTTGTTCATTTGCTTCACAGCGAGAAGATACCTAAACGGTGCGATTTGAAGTATTTCTTTTAAAGCGAATAATTTTAAATTGGACCCAACGAAACGTCCCCTATCCCGGGCCAGGGCAACACGTGTCTTACATGTAGATCAGCTTCCTGTGCAGGGGACGCCCCCGAGGACGCAACGCAAACGCCAAGACGCTGTAGTACTTTTATCAATCAATCGCTAATCCTGCATCTGAAACCCTCCTGGCTTACAACCCGTGCCGAGATCACTAGCTTGACTTCCGGGAATATTCTCGAAGTCTTTTTGTTGAACAAAAAAAATACATACAAACAGAATCAACTCGAAATCGCCGAAGAAGGTGTAATGTTTACTTTGCCATTTAAATCAGCAACTCAACACAATCTGCTTCCCGTTCGTTCCCATCCACACGCCCGTTGAGATCAATTCGTACCGTTTTTATCAAGTATCTTGCTTCTTACGTTGAAATCCTTCCCTTCAATGCCCGATGCGTAACAAACGTCGTTCCGTTTGTTTTCGTGCTGCTTACCGGGATTGGGATTTTTTCCCCCATTCAGCAGCTCACGGGAAACATGAAACAGAACGACCAGTGAACGGTGTCGGTAAAGAGTAATGATTAGGCCGGCGATCCGGTGTGATAAGAACAGTCGCTGACGTAGAGAAAGGGATCCAGTTGTTCGACAAAGAACCAATCCTTACGGGCACACGGGGATAGAGAGATGATGTTTGAAAAACACTTTTCACGGCATAACTGGGTTATGATCGGGGCCTGAAGAGGTAAGGCGAATTGAATACAAGCGTAAGCAGTCGTTCGTGTTGGATTCCCTAGGGACAGTGCCCGTAGGTAAAGGGGCCGGGGCTGGGTAAACACATCGTTGCTCAATTTGGAAAGAGTCACCCTCCCGGACGGAACGAAATCCCGTCCAAGCGCTCGTGCGCGGCGTAGAGAAGCACACCAAAAAAGGCATGTAATTTGAATTGCTACAATGTCAACAATTTAAATTCGATAGTCAAACGATGGGGTGTGGTGTCTCCGGTTCGCTAGCGTCGTCTGTTCGAATAGATCGCAATAGGTGCAAGGGGCCAACGTCGGGTGGCCGCCGTAATTTGTCTAAATCATTATCCTTTTTTCCCATCCCGGGATGGGTTGACGGTGGCGGCGGCGGCGACGCGGACGATGTACGTTGATGAACTGGAATTTTTAAGCGACTCTACGCGAATTTTGTGTGACGTTGCAATGTTTCTAGAACTGTTTTGGGAAAAAGGTTTTCGCGTACGCAAGTTTTACGCAATGGTTTTGTGTCAGTTTATTACAGCGTTTTCTCGTGTTTAAAAAAATATATCAAGGATATTGGAAAAACAAAAACTTTGAGCATAAAAGATGAATCATAAAACATAACACACAGTAGGGAATCTTTAGTAAAATGGGTGTTAAAATGTTATTAAAACTTACTTATGATAAACTAATAAATAATTTAATTCTAATAAATCATTTTAAAATACCTTTTTCATTTTAAACGCAAATATTTAAAACGGTTTATTCTTACGAACCAAATTTAGTACACAATTTTGTTCCATTTATACTAAAGCGTTTCTAACTTTCTTTGATTGTTGCAAATCAATTCGATTGTGTGTAAACCCTCATTCTTCTGACACCAGCAACTGTTTTCCCGCTGCGATCTCACGCTCCGTAATGGTGACGACAAGCGCAATGTCTGGTCGCCACTACCAGGAAGATATCTCACTTTTAGCGGCTTTACTAAATTGCTGGGAAACACACACATCCAATTCCAACATAATCGCGCCAAGAACAAAGCGAAAATCACCGGAGGTGACAAAACGCGCGAACTCAGCATGGTGTTTTGGTGCCGTGTACAGAAAGGCTCGGGGAAAACTCCCTTTGTGCCACACTGTTACTGTGTCCGGATGGTACGGAAAGCTCGATGAAAAATTCCAGTAGGCGCATCAACAGTGTGAACATTTATTTTTTCTTCCTCCACTCCCCAATCTCCATCACCCAGGCGAACAGAGGGTAGAGACCTAAAAGACACCTTTCTAAAGGAGGACACCGAGGCAAGGCTACAGCGGTGGTGCGAACGTGGTGTAATAAAACAATATGCCCCCTGCTGGGGAGGCCGCTGCTGTTGCTTTGCCTTTGATGGTCTCACCTTAGCGCAGTATGCCGCAGGTGGACAAAGTAGCTACAAATTGGCTCGAGCTGTTACCGGTCTTACCGGAACTAGAACGCGAAAGGAAGGCACAAACGGTGACGACACAAAATAAGCGCCACGGGGGGTTTAAGGAAAGAGATCAATGAAGAAACTGTCAGCCACATAATAACCTGATGGTTGGCTGACATCGGTGGTGGAATGTGTCCGTGTGTCGAAGATTGAGTTACTGCCGTAAAGTCGGAAGGTCGGAAGAAATAATTAGTCTCGTCTAATAGCGCTCTGCACAATGTCTTAGGCGTGATTTGCCATTGAAGCAATCCCTTTCGAAACATGTTTGTATGAAGGGTTTGTAATGAGCCTGAGCTGGCCGGTTCTGAAGATGTTTTTGGTAGTAAAAATTTCCACCAGAAACTTTATTTTTAATGAATTGAACAGATCTAAATATTGAGTTTTCGAATATCCATCAGAATTTAATGATCACAATTAGAACAAAAGTGCGTCGAAAGACTTTCAAGAAGTCTCCAAATTTAACTCCAAAACTGAACCTCGAATCCACCTTCAACATTTTTCACGTCAAGGGAGATGTTTGAGCTTCTTGATTGCTACCGACATTTGCGTTATGGAATGGGAGAACTGATGGCACATAAATCATTTCATAAAATGTTTCCCAAAACCTCAGCACCATAGTTTGTCAGCCCGACAAGGTAGTATAGCGCCGATCCGTTCCTATCGGTTATGCATAAATCACTCTCTGTTTTTTTTTTACTGTGCAACCAGCAACAACTCTGCAGATTCCAGGATGCGGCGTTCAATGCCGTAGGAATGTCACAGCATATTGGCATGGGAAGCGAGAATGCACCGAGGGAATGCCTCGAGAAAGAGGTCGTTACAACGTTCGCGTGCGACCCCAACGAGACACGTTTGTTACGAGTGTCGTATGCAGAGGAAACAAAATTGATGACCTTTGCAGGAACTCTGGTTCTTCCGACCGGCCGTAGAACGGTTAGCATCTCATCTGAACGCCCGAAAAAATGCATTCTCCCTTTCCAGCTTTCAGACTCCCTGGATTCGATCAGTTCGGTGCGATACATTGTCAACGAACGTGTGTCGACCCGGTGCGATGTCAAGCGTCACGCGCAGAATCCATCAGAGTCGGCGGAACAGCAAGCAAACTAATAAACGTCCACCTTCGGCTAAATGTGTGCAGCATCAATTCAGGCCGCACGACGGTTGTTGTTGGGGCCGCAATATGTTGAGTGCGCTACTCGGACATTCTTCTCTGGGCCACTAGGCAACATCATCAGGGAGCCGTATGGCTCCTCTTTTTCCCCACCCGAAGCACAGCATAAGGCCTGTTTGTCTTGTGTTAAAATGTTGCTACTCGGCATTGACTCGGTACGGTTGCAACCTCAGTTCGGTTGATTGATGTTTTGTTGTCATCTGGACGCGTCTGTGTTCGCCTCAACGGTCCAACCATCCAGCGCACGGTAGCAAACATTCCGCGACCACGCTTGACATATGTCTAATCACACCGACAAACTGCATTTCGGTTCTGATCGTTATCGGGTTTGATCGGGTATGTGCTGACCAGCGTTCTTGCGACGGAAGTTGCATTACTTTTTTTCTCGTGTGTTCTGGAAATTCGTTTTTTTAGCTGCACTAGTCGAATCGCGCCAGTGTATGACGGTGACGGAGACATGTTGCGTTCTATTAAGATGTCAATCGTTTATGTGGGATGCAGTCAAATGCAGCTCTTTTTATGTGGTGGGTTACATCGTTACAATGTAAGAAGCGACTGATGGTAAAAATATAAAAAAGCCATTGAAGGTAATGACTTTTACCACGTAATTTATTTTTGTTCATAATTGTGTTTTTTATCAAGGAATTGTGAGAAGAAGATGATAGTCCGGGATGTATATTTAAAAAAAAGAATTAAAAACATGGGAATGAAAAATTGTTAGCCTTACAGGACTAAAGTGAATACAATTTTCATAATGCAAATGCCTTGTACTTAATTGATATTATGGTGGAATAAACATTTCAAAGTCTCACTTAACCAAAATATAAGCAACAAATAACATTTAACAACCGCAAAGCTATCAAAGAATAAATACTCATCGCATATTCTTAGTAGTTCTTGATAATTTACTCCGTTGTCCGTTGAATAGTGATTATGAAGTTGCCGCAAGAGTGTTTTACTTATAAAAATCGAGATATTTTCTAAAAACCTCCCTTAGAACAATATAATTTTAAACAAGATTTATTTTTTTTGAAAATAACGGTTTACATTTCCATATAACTCCTAAACTCACGAGCAAAGCTCCTAAGCATAGAGGGCAAATTCAATTCAAGGGGGATCAACACTCAAAAGGATCTCTCTCTAATCCGGCGAGCAAATTGTTTGTATGCACCGGATTATGTTACAGCCGTTCTCACCCATTTCGACTGAAAGCCGGAAAGAAAGTGGTAAAATTGAACCAAAACTCATTGCGTACAGTGTGTGTGTGTGTGTGTGGTAAACGTTACACCCTAAAAGATTAACGTTTGTTGTGGCATGTTGCTTAGAAGAGAAATTTTCAACTTTTGAGAAGAAGAAAAAACAATTGAATGGAAATTTTCCTAACAAAAAAAAAACTCGCCAAAGGAACGTTTCATGTAGCAAAACATGTGTTCCGATCTGGTTAGGATTCGTTGTAACATTGAAACCAATGTGCGTCATGTTCGAAAAAAGGAAGAGCTTTAGATGGTTTTTGTACCAGTATGTTTAGTTTACGAAAGACATTAGAATGTTTTTCCACATTTCGTGCCCAAAAGAAAGCACACAAATCCGACAGCCAATATTACGGCATACTCAATTCCGAATTATAGGTTGTATGTAGGGTCCAACCGCATTGGACGGGGGATGATGTTGTTATGGAAATTGAAGTCAGTCAGTGCAGAATCGACTTTTAACGCTAACGAATTTACAGCGAAGGGAAGTTACAGCGTGTTACAGGGAAACTCCGAATCAAGAAATGTTATTTGATAAAAATGTTTCCCATTTCGATTCGCAATTGTAATGGTTTACGGCTAAGGCGACCACGGGGGTGGTTGCTTCAATGTACCGTTCGAAGCCCTTATGCTGTGTCGTCTAAGGTGAACAAGATAGGAAGCAAAAGAAAGAAGGAAACAAAAACCTCCCGCAGTCTCTTCTGCTAGTCAGTCAGCGTGGGTACACAAAACCATTTGATGCTGAGTTTGTTTACACAGGGGGAAATGATCGATCCCTTTGCTATTGTTGCAATGGGGGAAAGCGTAGGAAAAGTGATTTGGTACAACATTTGATGAACAATGAAACAATTATTGTCCAGTTTGTTTGAGTGTTGGCTAGGGCTTTGCAACAAGAAGTAGACCATTATCCGGCCTGGAGTGGTGGATAGTAATCTTAGAGGTGTGATGATACTTTGAGACGATTTGTGCTGATTTATGTTAAACATTAAGAATGTATTGTAGGATGAAGTGATTTAATTTGTTTTGATTAAAGTATGGAAACGGAAGCGTTACAATGCTATAATATAGGTATTATACTTAACGTTAAAAGAGATAAGTAATTATAGCAACTTTATGGCACAAATTTAACGAAATTTTCATATAATTACAACTAGAGATATTCTGGACAAAAGGGAGATACAGGAGGAAGATTATCAAGAGACAAGACAAAAATTCAAAAATTCTCAAAAAGTTGTAAAAGTTTGTAGTTTCTGATAGACAAATGTTTGAACAAAATTTTTGAAACAATTTTGTGTCCAATATAGCCTCAAATTTTGGGTAAAAATCACTTAACACATTCTTGTTTAAATGAACACATAATTTTATATTATTGGCCTTTGGCTGTGGGCATTTAATGTTATGTTAAACTTTAAAAATTAAAAATTGTTTTCATTGTATGCTTCGGTGTTAAACATTAAAAATTAAACCACATAGCAGTAACAAAGTTTAAACACTTTCCCCCGTTGACCGGTTCTGAATATTCCCTTAATAATTATAATGAAGAGAATTTTTGGTAAGAATTTGCAGGGCAAAATGATTTTATATGACTTTATTATTGTTTCCAAATGTTCTTCTGCGTTCGGAACTTGCGCCCATGTGACGTTACAGCTTGACGTACATGCGACGTACGAAAGTGATATTAAAACCACAGCAAAAAAACCATTTGTTTCTTTTATATTTTTTGTTGTTGCTTCCAAATCGCAAATGAGGCATACCAAAACGAAAGATGGCACTTCATCCGTGGTGTCCGTTTGTGGATAGGGTATAATTATTACAAATAATCTTCCAGCAAGCAGGCAGTCAAATTCTTTGCGGCAGTGCACCACCACTGACCACAAGCAAAAAAGCAAAGCCGAAAGCAAAAAAACGCATCGTGAGCGCGAAAAACATTCCGGTTGCAGAATATTTGTCATTCGTTTTTGTGCCGCGGCAAACAAAGTTTCGGCTCTTTGGTGGCAGTGCACAGCTCCATCGTGGTATTTGTGAACCGCCGAATCGCTCGCGTCAGCTACGGGGCAGGCTTAAAATATTTTTATCACTTTATAATTTTAACCTTTAAAAAATATAAACGTCAAAGCGTTCGACCGCAGGTTTTTGATGGCATCATTTTCAGCGACCGCTCAAAAGTGCGCGGTAAAATGGTTCCAAGACCAATCATTCGATGCATTCGGGCAGCGGGCTGTACCAAAATTCCTCTGCACCACGATACAAACCGGCCGAAGGTCGGTCATGGGAGAAACCTTCCCCCCCTGGTTCTCCACGGTAAGGGTTTTATTGCGAGCAAATGAAATGTTCGCAGTTCGGCCACAAACACTCGCATCCTTGGCGAATGCGCGAACAAGGAATGAATTTCCGTTTTAATTACTTTGCCGTTCCAGTTGCCATGTTAGGATGGTTGCGAGGTTAAAAATTTCGTGATGTTTTCTGTGCTTCACGGCTGCACAGACGGTACCGGTGTATGGGTCGCAAACCTTTCGTTCGGTGCGGAGAATCGTTAGTTGATGAATTCGCAATGAATAAAATTTTATGTTATAGTTATTAGTTAACGCGAACATGCTGGTGCGCTGCGACGTTAGTCCCGTTTAGGAAACTGAAACGATCGCCGTTCTCTTCACTGTTCTGCTGTGCTGGGCCAGAATTGGCCATGGCTGCCTGAAGTTGGCAGCGTAATGTGGTTTATAGAGCGGGTTTTGACAAAGTGCAGTTACCTTGGTGACAGGTTTTCCCGCCAGCACACGCAGGCAAATGTGCGATTGTCGCCATCGTTTAGATTGATGATGTTGTTTTCCCGGTCGTAAATTAGGTCGTATGAAGATACGTGTGTCCTTTTTGGTAGGAACATTGTGATTGCAACCGTGCGCGAAGGTGCGGGTTGGGTTTTGCGAAAACGTTAATGAGTTTGTTTGTGGTTTAGAACGAATCGATGACTATTCCATGTCTTTTTATTTTACAAACTTCTTGGAGAGTCTTGGGTAGAGATACACAATAAAAAGTTAGTTTTTGGAGATTTTTTTAAATAATCAAATCTAAATATTAGTTTTGAAATATTTTGCCGAGAAAGTTCCAAACGCAGGGTTTGCGGAACTCTCTGGAGTTTCATAAGGCATCATTGGAATCTTGAATGTAAGAATAGTAGGAGAAAGGATATTCAAACAAAGAGCTAATGCTTTGTGACTATAATAGGGACATCAGTCCAATGGAGTTTGATAAAACGGCAATAAGCCTTCATAATAAAAATATTAAATTATTTAAAAAAATATTTAAATCCAGTACTTGATGAATCGAATATTTAAAATATCATTATAACAAAAAGACAAAATTTAAAAATTCAATAATTAAGTTATTAAAGTATTAAGTATTAAAAATTTGCCAGAGTAAATCGTAAAAAATAAAAGCTCTCAATAGGTACTGGTTAATTCATCTCCAATTTCGTTAATTCTTGGTAAATTAGTCTGAAACTTCTACCAGCTATGACTGAAACCTGTAACTTCGAGGAGGTGTAATTAAATATAATGCTTTTTAACAATATACTATCTATATACATATCACAGAAGCAAACATGGTCCAATCTACTAACCTTTCAGGTAAATGCGTATCTCCTAACTCTTTCCCGCGCAATTTTCACTAGAGCTGGAACGAGAATTTATTTCAATTATCACGATAAACTGTTTCTGTTTCATCACGCAACCACATTACACACACGCACGGTGCACGTTTTTATCACTCCGTGCAGCATGCATTGTCAGAACACATGAATGAGTCAAGCTGCAACGGTGGAATTTGGGGAATTTTTCGCATCATGTTCTACGGTGGTTATCGACCGCGGTAACATTTGAGTTTTGCAATAAAGCGATAATAACCAGCCAGTGATGGTTGTTTTGTATTGTGAAATGAAAAAATAAAAAAAAAAAAATTCATACATACAACAGGAAGCAGGGTTTACGCGCATTGCACAGCCGAGCAAGGAAAATGATACAAGAAATTAAATACTTTCGCTGTAGCTTTTATTGTAACTGTGTGTTTTTTTTTTCTCTCTTCACACTAAATCGAGTAACATCTTTATCGAGCATTTACAACACGCTGTCGTAAACATAAGTTGGAGGGGGAATTGTGTAAAAAAATTGATCGATAATTTGTGCAACCCTTCACAGAGTATTGCTACATGCTGTGAAGCTGTTGAAAGTGGTTCACTTGTTTATAACATAAAGTTAATTTAAACTATAGGCAGAAGAAGTAATTATTGTTTTAATATTACTGCATCCATTTCTATTCATTACACTTTTGTCTAATGATAGAAACATTCGTGAGTAATGAATGTTTGACCTGTTTACCCATTAACAGCTTCCAGCTGGATGGAAACGATCGCAGATAGGTGTGATCGTATTTCGTAGCAATTCGTTCGAGACACCTACAGTCCGCAGCCAATGCCCACCGAAGGGTTAATTAGCCGTGCATTAGACCCATGCAACTGACCGCGGGAACCGGCACAGTCGTCGAATCGTCGTGGTATCGTTTTCAAATTCACTCCTTTATATCGGTGCCGCCGTGTGAAGTTGTTTTAGGTGCGTGTATGTTTTTTTTTGCGCCAACCAACAGCAGCCAACCGTTTGTATTGCGCCGACGTTCGACACTGGGCAGAGTGGCACAAAGTATGCCCTACCCCGCGCCGGAGATGAGCAGTAGACGGTCGTGGGGTTGTTTGCGCCGCCGCGATCTGCGATCGTTTTTCTTTTCCTGCGCGCGCATACCTGCGAGGCGCATCGGTGCGATACAATACGATACGTGGTAGGAATTCTCTTTCAGGCCGAGGGATGGCAGGGCAGGCTTTGATGCTCCACAATGTTGGATGCTTCGCGGATGTTTCGCGGAAGGTGTCGGCAGACGGTCGGTGTTATGTTGCCGAAGGAGTAATAACTTTATGAAGCCGGATTGTACGAGTGCTATGCGCGGAAACGTGTTTTGTGATAGGTATGATCATTGCTTCTCTCTCTCTCTCTCTCTCTTTCTCTCTGTTTTACGGTCTGTCTCTTTCAACATACACATACACACACATCAAAGTGGGGTGTCGGTATGGTCGGCCCTTTTGGCGGCAGTGTGTGTATCTTCCGACGAACGATCGGGGTTCAATTTCCCTGGGATGGGTCGATTCCAGCGATACTCCCGAGGGCGCCAAATCCCACCGTAGATCGTCCAATTCCCATCTCTCCATCGGTGATGCCCGTTGCCGCAATGCGCGATAATGATCCTTCGAGCGCGAACACACGCGGCAGGTATCAGTCCGCGGCTTCGGGACGGTTCCGTGGCTAATTATCTTATTAAGTGTAACAATAACTTAATTAATTATTTATATACGTTTCGATACAGCAATTGCCGACCGCAAAACGGATCCGCGTTTTAACCCGTTGCCCGAACGAGAAAAGTGATCCATGGTGAAGTAGGTTGTGTCGATGATACCGCTGGCTGGTCAATTTCCAATATCCCCGGGAGAGCATGAAGAGTAAACACGACCGTAATGATGTCCGTCAGTTTTATGATGAATGTGCACGGTGCTGCCGCCTGGGTTGGTCAAAGATCGGCTTCTATCGGTTCAAAAGATCGTCCTCGCCGCATGGTATGGTGGCCCCGGTTAATGACTGTAACGCTCGGAGAGTCGCGCGAGACCGAAACGCGAATGATTGATCCGATGTGGTTGCCACACCGCCCGTGGTCGAGATACGGAACACGGAGCGGGAAGATTGGTGGTAATTCCCCACCGGGCAACTAACACCTTTGTTACCCGCGCGTCCAAAGCCGAGTTAAGACGTTAAGAGGTGGCGAATAGGGTATAGAACAAAAAAACAAACCCCCCCCCCCCCCCCCCCCCCTGGTAACAAACCATCCAAAGCGAGAAAGTAATACCCTGGCAGCGTCAGTGACGGTGAATTAACCGTGACCGGGCCGGGGTCGACCACAGTTTGCCAAGCATTGGGATTTTGTACATACATTGTGGTTCGGTGTGGCCACAGTTTGAAGTGGGTAACCCCTTTGGCCCCGGCTTTTGTTGGCCTTCGTGGCCGAAGATAATAAAGTCATTAGTGTGACGTTTTGGCGTTGGTTCGATGCGCGATCCAAGATCCTGAAAGTAGCCGTTTTGTGGAACGGCACATCCGTACCGTGTACAATTAACGGTGGTGTATGCGGTGGCCATGAAAGAGCGGAAGATGTGTTGTGTATGAGTAGAATATAAAAATAATATGAGTATATCATATGGTAAAGTTTGGTGTTGGGTTAATGTTATTCAAATAATCTCGGGCTAATTTTTAAATCCAAATCTCAAGAATCAAGAATGATTCTCAAGAATTACTCTGAATTTCGTTTATTAAAATTATACATTCTTTAAAAACATACATGATTATCTGAAAACTCTATAATTTTCAAAGATTTTTTTTATATTAATGGAATTAAGTTCAAATAATTGGATAAAATTAAAAACTTGATAAGACTATGATACTTTCGAAATTCTTGATTCTTCAGAGATTACCAAACTTTGAATATTTTGAGAGTCGTCTTATGATTCGGATCTTTTGTGAGTCCTCTTATAATTTGAATCTTTTGAAAATCTTCTCATGACTCAAATATTTGAAGTCATCATGAGTCCTCGCATGATTCAAAACGTGTGAGAATCGACTCATAATTAAAATCTTTTGAGCCACCTCATGATTCGCATGACTCTTCTTTCAATGTTTATATGAAAAATATTTTTAAGATCATAAGATTCATATAGCACAACTCTAGGATACAGAATAAGTAGACGAGGTATTACCAAACATTGGGTTGACCATTTGGTTTGAGGCAATAAACTTACCCGATTGTGCTTGAAGTATGATCCTTATTTATATCCTTATTGGACACCAAAGGAATGATTGTCGTTTACTCTATTGCTTTCGAGAAAAAAGCAATTATGAGTCTCATCAGAATTGTTGTTCAACATGGTTGGTTACATGGTTAAATTGCTCCTCAGGTATCACAAAAATCTCAACCAGCAGATGGTGTGCGATGGTATATAAAATGTAACACAGACACAGTAAAACCACTGTGTTCCACTTCTTCCCATCAACTGATACAGTGCACAGCTGCAGGGGAAGTAACTCATCTAGCTCATCCTTTCGGAACAACTTCGTTACTCATTATTCCTGTGTAATGCAGTGAAACGGTTAGATTTCCCCGAAGCATCGCTCCAAACTGGCAAACTGGGGCCGGTTTCGACTTCGTTTGTGGCTTAATTCGATAACGGTTAAATTTGTCTCCAAGCGTCTGTGCGGTACAATGGTTCAAGCAGCGGACCGAACTACATACCACCAGATCCATGTCTAGGTTAGACGACGGTCCTGCCCAAGGGCATCCTGGTCCGTTAGCTTTCGATTCAAGGACTTTAGCCAAACACTGCGCTACGGTGGGGGTGGCTTTTGGACGAGTTCGAAACCACGGCACGAGAAGAGGGTGCAACTTCTCGAAAGAACTTCCGGGGAGACGATTATCGTCGCGACCGGCACGGGTAAGCACAGGCCCCGAAGCGAGCAAAGTGATGACTTCCTGTCAGACCCGATGCACCCGAACATGTGCGCCCCCGATTCCGATTTAACCATCGTCGAAATGAACAAGCTGGGATTTTAATTTTTCACGCTAATTTATATTCATTATTCGGTAATGCTTTAACGATTCGATTCCATTACCCAGCGAACGGGCGCGCGCGCGCGCTGGTTTTGCGTAGGCTGGTTTTATGCTGCAGGTGCCGATTGCCTGCCACCCGGCTTCGCCAGTCGCCATCCCGGTGCCCTTCTTCCGGGCGTGCAAGCTGAAGGCGTGAAATAATGGCTCTATTGTTGTACAAATTAAGTTTAGCTGTAAATATATTCAAATATTTGGCTAACCGGTTGGTAACCGCCGAAGCAAGCACATTCAGAAGTTGTCAAGACATCACCACTCGGTTGCTGATGATGATGCCGTTGTTGATGGTGGTTTGATGAAAACCGACGAGGGTGCACGCCAGGGCTGATGTAACAGACCCAAAGACAAGGGTGGAAAAATGGAACAATCGAGTATTATAAAATGAAGGGAAAAACGAGAATCAACAATATTATGATTATTGAATCAAATCTGGCCCGAAATGTACCGGGATGGATAGGTTTTTTGTATGGCAGTATGTTAGGGGCCTCGTTGAATTGAATTTCCTTTTTTATGTGTGTTTTTCTGTATGTATACCATGTCATAGGAAGTGGAGCAAACCCTTGGCTTAGTTTTTGGACAATGATGATGAGTCGATGTTTTTGCGATTGTTTCACTTTGAGTTTAATTTAACCTGTGTATGTGAAATGTTATTTAGATTTTTTTGTTCAAAAAGACAAATTTCCATTGAAGATATCATTCGAATGAAGCCCCATGTGAGCATTAAACATCCATCACACGTGTCACAACGATGGATAAAATTTCACAGAGATCCAGGAGATCAGTTTTTGAACCACGTGACTGTTACTCGCCTCAAGATGAAGGGCTTCGTGGTAGTTTTGGGTGGTTTTTTTTGTTGTTCTTCTCAACTTGAAAACCATCGTACTTTCGATATTCAATTACCCTTTTTCCCATCGTAACCGGTCGAAAGGGCTCGAGGGCTGGCGAAAGATTTCCTTAACTTTTTTTTTACGTGCGAAATAACTGACGAGACAGCAGGGTTATACATGACCGTTCGAGCATGAGTATATCGATGCCTGGTACGTGGCAGTGTAAAGAAAATTTTGTCATTCGATAGCTGGACCTGTTGGACGATGTGGTTTGAGGTGAAATGTAGGAGAATAGATGCGAAAAGGGTGAAAATCATACGACAAATAACTTGGATTACAGGAGTGAGAAGGTTTGACATAGGAATACTTAAATTGTACGACAAATTGTACTTTTGCACATGATTATAAAACAATTTAATACTTAAATAATTGCTTTCATTTAAAAAAAATGGATATGATAAACAAGGATTTAATTCATATAATTTCCTAACAGCAATTACATCCCTCTATAGCTCTCGTCTGTTGACCACACGCTACTCAACTATATGGTCTTTGTCATACGACAAAATACTGCCTTGGTAAACACTTACGAGCAAGCCACGAGCAACTTTTGCATTCCTTGATGACCGAAGACATAATCGGTATAACAACACGCACGCACCACTCGAGAACCTAATCGTTCGTCCGGGATTGTAAAGACCCATTACACAGGGTTGGTTGGTTGTGTTGTTGATTGATTCGAGAATGGTTTTGCAATCAATCGACCACTCCGAGTGGCGGTTCGTTGTTTGGGACAAGTCAGAGACATCGTTGTTTGCGCCGACGGTAGTAATGATGATTGCAAGCAGATCCCACTCGATAGGTATTACCATCGCAGGATATATGTGAATGCTATGGTCGGCCATCGCGCCCCGTAAGCGATTCCCACCGAGATACAATATCCGTCCAACCAATCTTGGAGATACAACAGTACAGAAGGTTCGTTTATTTAGTTCAATTCGTTCTCTTTTTTTTATTGTTGTAAGCTTAACCGTCCAAATGGGTGGTAACGAAGTTTCCCTGTTGGCAAACAATTCGTTCGCTCCATTTTGCGAACGATTTGCAACGAATTGCTGGGGTGGAGAGATGCGTTTCCAGGTGCTACGAATGTGGAAGCTAAGGTGAGCAAATATTTGGTGGTATATTTTGTTAGCATAACCTGTGTACCGCGTGCAGATTGCCATCGAGTAGTCGAGGTCGACGATGACCATTTGATTCGAGATGCCTTACGGGAAATCGATTGCTTCCAATGTCGTACCTTTCTCGACAGTACATTTGTGCCCCAAAGCTGTACTTTGGAGATGGTTGTGGAGTAAGGTTGTGGAGTTTGGGGTTTTGTAATATTACCACCAATCAAGCGATTATTACTTCCTGGTCAGATATGTTCAGTTTTAGAAAAATGGACAGGGACTGGGTAATTCACGAGCATGAAACAGGTTTTTTTTCTGTTCGCAAAAGGGTCCCCGTTTATTAAATGAGGGTGAATAGAGGAACTATCATACAATATAATTCGATCGATAGCTCCATAACATGTGTTGCCCATTAGCGAGGGACGCGAAGAGACAATTGCGCATTGCAAAGCCGACAAACGGAGGTTCCTTTACATACGTCCATGGCCGTACAAAGTCTTGCTGACGAGCCTTGAACCGAGCGACAGTATCCTCTGCTGTTTTTGGGTGGCTTATGTTTGTTTGTTCTTGTCTTGAACCACATTTGCGCCGCTACCAATAATTCCTTCCCAGCGTCCGGGAATGATGATGTTCGTATGGTTCGCGGATTGCTTTCAAGGATGTGGCCGCTGCTGTTTTGTTGTTTTGTGCCTGTTTGTACTGTTCACTTGCAATTTTATGCGTCATTGCTTGAGGCTACCTTTGTTTGTCTGCGCTTCTGCCGCTTGTGTGCAACTCACTCCCATTGTGCACAATGTCGTCCTTGTGGTGTGTTTAAATAAGCATTTTAACCCTTTTGCGTTTCGCTGTCCGGTTTTTTTGTTGTGTCGGTCGGGGAAACGCTTCAATTCAATTATCATTAAATGTAGGTGATGGGTATGGTTCCCGGTACCACTGTTAAGCTTGAGGGGTAATAATATACGCCACATCAGATATGTTCATCCCTTTCGCTCCTACAAGCAGTGTCGCTCGAAGGATGCGGGATAGAGTTTCTTTCGGACCAAAAAAAGGGGTTGTTCGATGTGTTAAAACCACGTGTTGGAAAACAGGAATATTTGCGAACAGAAACCACACAAAAGGTATTAGCTGGGATACTCTCATATCAAACACTCGGTGACAGGAAGCTAAACACAAGCTATCACCTAACACACATTTAATTCGCGTTTCGTACACCCGAATGAACGACAGGGTAAAAGATCAACACCAACACTTACTCACCCACCCGGTTAATAAGATCTAACAGGGATGGGCCCTTTGGATGCAGCTGCCCCTAAAGGGGTTGTTTGGTACTGCTCGAAGGGAGCCTAATGTTTGCCAAAACTCACCATTCCAAGTACGATCGCGTGAAAAATCATATCTCACAAACTCAAGCCTCAATTTGTCATAATTGTCATAACCCGAACTTCCTTCCCTATTCAAATCGTTTCCCTTTCTGGCTCATTTGTCGTTTTGTTGCGTGCATTGAAATTAGCATACCTTATTGAATTTTGTGACGGTTGGTGTTTATTTTGATTCCATCATTAATTGCATCGGGTTAGATACTTACGTGGGATTGCTTTAGCATCATTACCATATGATAGAAGCGCTCATCTGCCACAACTTAGTTGGGAGTGGAGTGGTATTTCTTTTAAATATTATCCTCTGATTGGTTGGATGGTAACATTTTAAACTGAAGCTGCAGGAATAAGTTTATGCTTGTTCTTTGCATATTTGAATGTTAATTTAGGCTAAATTTAAATAGTGTCCCCTACGAGTATAGGACGATATCGATTTCCCGCATGCTATGACACTTCTTTTCTTTTCCACGAACGCCCGAAAAACGTACGGAAGCGTGGGATAATGCAGTTTTCCTGCCATTTAGCACTGGAAACCATTCCCGTACTGATGGCCAAGGATCGAGTACGGTCATACAGATAGGTGGATCCGGATTCGTAAGTAATTCGATCCGAGAGTGAACCGTATCAAAACGTCAGAACAGAACGATGCCATCTCCATACGACACGACGGGCATTGGTTTCGTTGCTTATACGCTTATCATTTCGCTTTTGTCTGCCCCGTTCTACGGATAAGTATGTTTGTTGATGTTTTCTTCGCTCTAGCGGTGAGTGGAAACAGTTTGTTTAGGATTAAGACTTTGTTGTTTTTTTGTGTGTATCTTCTAAGTATGTTTTTTTTGTTGTTGTCCCTCCTTACGTTCCTGTCACGGTTGTACCGCTTTGTGGGGATCGTTGCTGTGGGCGAAAGGAAGGATGCTGGAGGGTTTAAAACTTTTCTCTTGTCTTGTTACTCGATGTAAAATGGAAGAATGCATTAAGCGCCAGCGCATCAACACACATGGACCGTCTTGTGGGCCCGTGGCGTCTTAATGACGGGTTGAGTTGGTTTGGATATTTCCGAACCGAAGCTGACAGCTGCCAAACAACTGGGACATCGCATTGATACAGTGACAGCTTACTTCCTCGTTTTGTTCGATATTTAAATGTTACTGCTGCTTTGGCCCTATTAGTTGGCCTTACTAATTTAAGCTTCACATACGGAGTTGGAGTAAGATTTCTTTACCAAAAGAAAGCATTAATGATGGAACGTCTATTAATTTTTGTTGTTCTCAGAACAAAACTGAGTTGAGCATCTTGAATTCTTCAAGCATTGCCCATAAGTTAAAAATTCTTCTTGAAAGTCAACCACGAATAGTATTAAATTTCTGTGGCACATTCCAGGAAAATATCAACCACGTCCTGACCAAATATAGCGCGATGCGAACCAAACACACGAAACCACAAAACTACGGTTCTCAATAGCATATTTGCGTTTTTTTCTTCTCCCATTGCTCAAGGACCTTCATCCTGATGCTAGTGTCACTCGTGTACGATGACCGTGTGTAATGATGCTTTCCTCTGCAGTATCCCAATGCTTTGTCTGTGTCTCTCCCGGCCAGACAGTTGAGCTACATTACACGTCGTATGGCAAACATACAGGACGAAAGTGTCTGCACCTTTGACCGTGGAGTTGGGATTTTGGGTGATTTTCTTTTTTGTTCGGTGAGTGAGAAGCAGAAGAAAGGACACCTATTAAATCCAAGTGTGTAAATATAGACGTACAGTATTTTCATTTCCGGCGCCATCCATCCCAACGTCCCCGGGTTGTACCGGTCATAGGGTAAGATCTCGAGCAGAGCAAACGCTTCTTGATGGATGGCGTTGGATTGACGTTCTCAATGGAGTGATGGTGCACGATATTTAGCTGATGGGTTCATCATTTGCTGGAGCATGGTGTCACGTCTCTTGGTGCCTTTTTCCTTTTTTTCCCAACGTGGTTTTCCGATTGTGGCATTATTATTGAGACGATTTTTCGCTTCTCTTTCTTACTACAGATTTATTGAATTTATGTTGAAAAATATTAATACTGTTTGCCAAGTATTGCAGTTCGATTTTTGGTTGCGATATAGTTATACCTGATATCTTGTAAATTCTGTATAACATATTCCTATACGTTAAAATATATCCAATATCTCAATATACCTAACAGATTCATTGACTATTTAGGTATATTACCAGTAATTATGTTTTCTAATCATAAGATTTCAAAGGTTACATATCTGGTCTCCAAAAACTAACGTCCAAAATGGTGTACAGTGTCAGCATGTAATTCCTACTGTCAAACATCAGGCACCCAAAAGACCTAACGTACAGATCTCCTTACGCAGCATGGCGTCAGTAAGAGGGAACCTCATATTAAAGTATATGACACTGCAAGTTCTCCATGTGTCCGGGCGTCCGTGTGTTGTAGGTCGAAATAACCTGACCCATTCGAAACGAGGTCTTAGGCTCACCGGCAACTTCCTGCGTTGTGGTCTACGGTCTGCCACCTCGGTGCTGGCACCTCGCATCTTGTTTGTCTCGTCTCGAGAGGCAGATTATTGTCTTTGGCATTTTAGGATCGTCAGGGATATTGCTATTAAGCAGGAGTAACATAAAAGATGCACAAAGAAAAAAAAAGCAGAAAAACCCACCGGTGGTCGTGGTAAAGGGGTGCCCAGCCCAAAAGCCCAGAGACGACCATCAATGGTGAAGATTAACCGATTTCGAGCAAACCAAAATTATGGGCTAAACCGTGCGAGTGCTCCCAAGACAGCGTTGTGTGCTGCCTGCGCATTGGCCAGTTGTGTGGGACGATTATTAAATGACATGAAATTTTCTTTTCCTCACTCTCTTACCATACCTTCCAAAGCACAGTAATTTGAACTAGTTTTCTTTACGTTTTTGCTTTCTTCTCACTTCTCGTGCTACAATTCTCTAGACACAACCAGCCACCACTATCGGGATCGGGATCCTCATCACTGACGCCCAGACGTGGCGATGGACCACTGTCACCAACGGACACGGATTCCGATTCGGACATTTCGCTCGGTACACACTCTCCAGTTCCTAGTATGTCGATGCAGCACAGTCCCAGCTCACTGCCCGGCTCTAGTGAGGATCGGCTGCATGATGAGCGGGATCGGGAGAAGGACTTCCGGAATAGTTTCGCCTCGCTGCATTCCTTCCGCTTTGGCGACCATCTTACGGGCGGTTTGTTACCTGGTAAGTAGTGCGTCTGCACATCGAACAACAACACTTTAGGTACAAAAGAAGTACGAGAGTGGAAGTGTTTAGTTACCACCCAAAAATGGAAAAGGATTTTCATTGATTTTTTGTGTTTTGTCATCGATTTTTTTGTACCTTTTGCCCATTCCTTAGGTTCGTTCAACAGTAGATTCATGCCTTATCGTCTGGGCGATCATTCGCCACCGATCAACACCCACTCACCCCCGATCGGTTTGACACACCTGCCTCTCACTCCTACCGTGCTTCGACCACAGCCTCACCTGCCCCACTCGCTGGCCGTTAGTGCGGCATCCCTGAGCGCGTCCGGTGTGGCAAATGCCGGAGTCCTCACGACAGTTGTCAGTATGAGCGATTCGCCCGGTAGCAATAGCAGTGCCACGACCGCATCTCTCACGAATGTCCCTGCCCCAACCAGCGCCACCACCCCTACCCTGTCCGGTGGTACAGCGAGCAGTTCCCTTAAGGATCTGCAGCATCCTAGCGATTTGTCGTCGAGCGATCACCGTCCAGGGACTCCCAGCTCGGTAGGAAGCAACAACAATAACAATAGTGCCAGTGGTGGTACACCGACCGCTACGAACGGAACCAGTAACGCACCACCAGCCTCTTTAATGCAGCCAATGTCACCGTTGAGAATACGGGTCAGTTCTCCGTCGCGATTGAATGCGGAACTGCTGCACCACACGGCAGCAGCTGCAGCAGCCGCAGCAGCAGCGGCAGCGTCCAGTCAGCCACCGCAGCACCATTCGCTGTCGTTGCTACATCCGCACCATCCACTGCACGTGCATCATCCTCATGCGCACCTTCCACACCATGCGCACCAGACGCATGCACACCATCATGCGGCGGCTTTGACGGCGGCCAGCATGATGAACGGACTGAACGCCAGTGGCATCGTTCGGATCGTGCCGGGCACCACTACAACCTCGCTGATCCATCGGCCCTTCTCACCGTCCCCCAAGCCGAAGGAAGCGTCGTGATAAACGTCGCCTTGTGGTACACCGAACCGCCAAAGCTAGCGATCGATCTGACGCGTGACGCTGCGTGTGAGTTGACAGGAGATGAAAGGGTTTTTTTTGGGGAAAAGTGTCACCTTGATGTAGCTAACTGGGAGAAACAGTCACAAGCAACAATAGTAGCAGCAACGCTGGCAACGCAGTCTAGTAACTAGAGCAATGTATATGTAACTACACCTAGTAACAGGAAAAAAGACACGCAAGGTTTCCGCAAACGGACACTTCCGAAAATTTGAAACAAAGACAAGAGGCGTAAGATGAAAATGACATAGCAGGCCAAAAATTGTGCAGTACGAACAGTGTGTTGTTGCTTCTAGGTTTCCGCTTACAAGCCTAGCTATGGGGGGCCATCGCAATACAGCGGCACGCACGAACAGATGCTGTGTCAGATGGCGCGAGTGGAGAGGCGTCTGTGTCGTTTGACGGAAAATTAGAATCTCTTTTCAGTGGCTTCCTAAATCAATCACTTTCTCTGACGGTAGAGACAAGGCAGGTATTTTTATAACCCCTTTCTTTTTTTGTTTGGAAAAAAGTAATATACGCAGTATTTCAAAATGGCTGTAAAGTTTAATTTAAAATGTGTGTTATTAGTAAAAAAAAACAATTTTTTTTCTTGAAAAGATTTTTTCATACAGGAAGGTCTAATAAAGTGGAGTTTATTTTCAACATTTATATTTTTGTATCCGTTTTATATTTGAACATTGCCAGTCAATTCAAGGGTGATGAGTTTTAAGCGATACTATATTGCTAGCATTTTACCATCGAAGCACAATACAGACCCTTTTCCGACCCTGTTTTCTCACATCGGAAATATATTTTTCTGGAGGGAGAAAGTATATAGAGTTTTTAGTATATAAATCTTCAGTTAGGTAGTCGTATACTACCACACACACACACCTACAAACTCAGTCCAATAACTTCAGCAAACGGACATGCGCACTAGCGAATGGAGCTGTATCCACTTCTTTTCCTGTTGGTGGCACAGTTTTCAATAATGTTCGCCCAGTATGTGTTTGGTGAAGCGTTTGGTAAGCCAAACCGTTGAGGAAATGAAGCAAATTTCATTTCAACTTCAATTCCTGTGAAACATCCGCATACACTAGTAGCAGTAGTACGTTTAATAAATGAAATATTTCAACAGCTTTATAATACAAATTTATTACAATATACTTGGTAAAATAAGCGTTTTGAAGTTGCTGATAGAAACAACTTTAGTTGGTCATATACTAATAGAGTTTACAATGAAAAGAACTATTGGAACAATACAATGAAAAGAAACTATTGGAACACATTAAACTTTCGAAATTTATTTTTACAACAACAAAACAATATTGTAAGCTGTTACGAGCAATCATTAAGTTGAAGAAATCATTTGTTCAAGAGGTTAAAAAATGCTACTCAACCCACCTAAAAGTGAAGGATCTACGAAGCCTCGGAATGGAGAACTAGTGGTGCGTTGTGTTGTAAAAAAACCCGTATATCAGTAGCACCATACATCATAACGACAAAGAAATACAATCATTGCTTTGCTGAGCAACGAGCTAGCTGCTTGTGGAAATAGTGTGAAAATTCTAGGCAATCCATAGAAGGACGTAAAACACAGCAATGGAGCACTGTAAAGACAAAAAAAAACACTCGCGCCTGTAAACGAGTTGAGGGACACTAAAATATTAGTGGAAATTGAACAAAATATAAATAATGGGGGAAAAACAAACTAAGACATAATATAAATTAAAATAACTATTGTAAAGTATATCATTAACAGTACAGGTAGGCAGCAAGAATTATAGCACAACACTAGTGGAAAATTAGTGGAAACGCAACGTACATCGATCGATTGTTATAGTTTGGAATTGGAAAAAGCAAAAACACAATAAAACAGCAAAATGGTAAAAGGAAAATTTATGTTTTGTTTCACTGCTTGAGCTTCGCGGATAATGAAGAATATGGATGTATTTCGTGGATTTTTTACTTTTTTCGAAAATTAAAAGAGATAGGAAAAAGCAAATTTATCAACTGAGCAAGGCACTTTTTTACGTTCTTTTCCTTTTATTTAAAGCTCACTCGAAACTGATAATAGGCCAGAAAAAGTAAATCTTCTTCTGGAAATGTAAGAAATGAAAATTTAACGGCAATATTTTTTAATACATCCGAATTGATCAAGACGAGACAAAAGATAAATTAAGTTTCCAAGCGCTACAAATAAAACTAGAAAAATGAAACCAAAATATGAATGTGCAAGCAATATAATGCTTTGAAAGCGCTAGAAATACAGCTAACAAAATTAGAAAACATTCGCAAAGTTAAACTGAAACAAACGACGAGCAAACAAACAATGGGTATGTAAAGAGGAAAAGTGCTCGACACAAGGATGTGGACACAAAATTACGCAAAGCAAGCTGTAAACTAGTTGCAGGAGATAGAGTGGGGAAAAATGTGAACGTAATGAGGAAGGGGAAGGGCATCTAAGATAAACAAGCTAACAAACCTTTGTACATACATTGCTGCAATCAAATTATATTAATTATGACAAAAATAAATTTAATAATTAAATTGAAACAATTGCCATGCGTATTGCTTTGAATGGTTGGAGGATTGTTTGAGTTTTAAATAATGAATCTACAGTGTAAGTATATTTTGCGTTAAAGGTGGAGGGAAAATCTGGTGAAATAATTGACCACAGAGGTGGGAAAACCAATGACCAATGATCTTCTTCGGAAATTTAATGTTGAAATTTAACGGAATTCTCTCTAGTGACTAGTGCTTACTGATTAAGACTTAATGGGTGAATTTTACTACTAAATAGTGAGTGATTAAATTCGAATTTCCACGAAGAGTCTATCCAAATTTCCATCAAATCTGATATTCAGTTCATGAATGGGATAGTTTGCGATTTAATGTTACGGAGCAACTACAACTTACTCATAGCGATTTAAACCATTCTTGAATTGATCTAGACATGAGTGAGTTGCTACTTCTTCCGTAGAATTAATTCTCAAACTAACTCACTCATAAACTAATTAATTTACAAGTGAGTTAAAGAGCAAGTCAAACTCAAACATTTCGATTTTATTCCCTCAAATAAGTTGTACTCTACACAGCACAAATCACAAAACTTTAAATTTAATTACAATTGTCTCATTTTCTAATTGTCTCATGTAAAAATCCATTATTTTTGCAATAAATCAAAACTTTTCTGTAAATTGTCAACTTGCAAAATGTGTGTTAGAAATATAATTATTTTATTAAAAACATTGTTTGTCTCTCAAGGGGGTTTTATTCACATTCAAAATGCCGTCGGCAATTGTCGGACAACGACACATGACACCAGTACGCAATGAACAAGCAGGATATGTCAGTTGTCATACGTTTTAAGTTGACATACTGTAGTTTTACTATGAAAATATAATTAAAATAATGAAACTTTTTTCCTATCAATTAATTCGCACCATTTTATTGCAAAACGATAACCCACACATCGGTTATTCGGGTTCACATTCTGTGTGGCCGTACCAGGTTTCGATTATCGATACACATATAACATTACAAAAAGCCGGATTCAAGGACACTTTGGTTTTCGTATGCGTTCCTAGTATCTATAACATATTGTTAATGATTAACAGTGCGACAAACGTATGTAGCGATTCTCTTCAACACCCCCCCTCCGTACTACCCCAGTTTTACATTGTTTAAAGCACTCCCAACCGGGGTTCTCAGTCCTTTGTAATAAACGACAGCATGTAAAAATAATCTGTACATTTGGATAGGAGGGGATGTTTTCCCTGTCCCTTTTGCCGTTGCAACAGTATCGGATATGTACTACCACCTTTAAAAGCAGCTGTAAATATATATACGAGAAAACATATAGTAAATACACAGCAGCACACTGGTGTTTCTGGGCGGAGCTAGATTAGGCCAATAAAGCCCTGCTGTACGATGGGATTGCGTAGGTTATGCTGAAGGGAGGAAACGAACCGTATAGCGAAGCTTTGTTGAATGATGCTATAGCAGCTACTGCTTGCTGGTGCTGTTCAGACGTCGAGGCGGACACGTCGTCATGGTTTTTGTTGTGTGACGAGGTGATGATGATATACACACTCACCGGGTGGAAGGAAAAGCTTATGGTTGTTACGACTATGGCTCATCGCGAGGAAGAGATCATGCAATGGGACGAGAGAAGGAAAAAAAAGTAACTAAAATGAAAGAATAACACAGACAGATGGAGCGAAGGTGCATAAAAATTGAGATAATGAGCAAGGGTTGATGGGTTTGGCACGAACATGAACATGGCCGCTGTACAAAAAAAAACAAGCTACAGAAGGGGGGTCGTTTTCTGTTCGTATAAGAAGGTTGTTTGCAAACGTTTGGCAAACCCCAAGGTGGGGGGGATGGATTATTTCGTGTAATATCACACATCTTATTGTGCAAAAGAAGTGCAAATGTTAAACAGTTTCATTTCGTTAAATAATTTCATGTGGTTTTCAGTCATTGGAGTATTGGATCTCTACATTAAAAGATACTTTATTTTTCACAGTTGTATACAGGGTTATTAGATTACTGGATTCTGTTCAAGTTGAATTAGATTATGGCGAAGTAGATCTGGAATCCTTCCAGGAACTTTTGTGATTGGTATATCGATTTTTTTCAAAGCTTTCTTTGCAAATCGAAGAGGAAAGCTTTCTGTGTATTAGTTGAGAAAGCTTTATAAAAATCTCACAATAAGTAGGATGAATTTCAAATTTACGATGAAACATTCTAGTTCAACTTAAATACAGATGACTAATGGGTTTGACTTGGATTCTCTTAATAAGACTTATAAAATCGCTATACGCTGTAGTAATTTCTAACACTCTGATGGCGTTATTAGGTTTTTGTCGTACACCCAAAAAGAAGTAAAGCTCGCTTCACACCGGCCAATGTCAGAAATCCATCTATCAGCTCCATCCATCTAAAAACCCCCAGGAAACCCGTAACGTATAATCTTAATTGCTGTAAATCTAATGGTTCTTGTTGGAAACATATTTACAACACGGTGTGTGGGTGAAACGACGAAGCCAAGGCGGGGGCGTATGCATTTGTGGTGCTTTCACAGGGCAAAACTTTTCCATCTTCATCATCATAATCATCGACCAAGCGAAAAACCGGGGAGCTACTACCACCGATTCATCCATTTTGCCACTCGGCGCACCTGAACCGAGGAAGTAAACCCCGCCAAGAGCTCCAATTTTGTGAGCGTGCTATTGTATTGCCAACAGAAGCGAAAGCGTTGGGCGGAAGAAGCGAAAAACAATCGAAACAACCCAAACTCACCTACGGCGCTATGACTAGCGATCCATTTTGTTACCGGTGACATGGAGCGTGACAAAAATCTCCACCATCATCACTCACAAGTGCCGGAGCTGGGAGCTTTTTTCCCGAAACTGTCGGAGGGTGTTGTGCGCCCTAACCTGAACTGGGAGAAATTATGGAGCAAGGTGTAGAGCGACCGTCAGTGGCACAACAAGAAATGAGAAAAAAAAAATACACAACGAGGGCGTCAGTAGCAAAAAAGAGATATTTTCCCGTCATCACTTAGATTACAAATCGTCCTTCCGCGAGACCGTAATCGCACCGGTAGCAATCTAAATTAGCCCATCCGTGGGCAACGTTTTGAGTTTTGTCGGTTACTGTCGTAGGGGTCGTGGAGTGATTTTCACCATTTATTTTATTCATTCCTATGGTGTGTTCCTCCCTCACCCCCCGTCCTATTTCAGATTGATATCGTTCGTTCCGTAACCAAACGGGAACGCAAGCGAAGCGCGAAAACTAAAACGCAATGAATGGACAAGCAAAAATCAGACCCCCGAACAGGCAAGGTAAACTTGTCAACGGAATGTTCACTCATCCTGTTTTGTGTGGCCGCGAGTCATGCTCACGACAATCGTAATGACAAATGGTTTTGTGTCACAGATTCTACGGGTCGGGAAGCGTTTCCACGCAATACTGTGTTTCGTCACATTTTCCGAACCAGTCCGAGCTGACAATTTCATTTATATTGAATGGAATAATTCAAACAAAACAAACAGATGGTTCCATTTGTTTGTCTCTCGGTTTGTTATAAAAATGCTTAGTGTAATATATAGTTTGTAACAGTACTGTAAAGTCATTTGTATTTTTGGGAATAAACGGAAAGTTTTAAGCGATATGAATTGAGTCACATTGTCTAGTGACTCGTGTCATTCATTTATCAGATTAAAAATTTGTATTTTAGATTTAAAATTTCTTAACAACATGCACGAATGCTGCCAGAAGACCTGTTAAATTTCGTCATTAATGCAAAGCAACGCCGACCAGGAAACACAAGAACAGGATGTGTCGTGAGCAGTTGAAAACTGAATTTAAAAATTTACCAATATTTTCCTAATATTTTCCACAAATTTTCTTTTTTCCTTCAAATGACCTTATACCTATGATAAGGATTGTATAATGCCTGAATGATCCCTACCTGACAATCTAGACATTGTGTGAAAATAGTGTTTTTAAAGATTAATCTTTAATACGGGATTGATATCCCAAGTTCGTAGGACATCCACAAGAACTCCAAGAAAATGTTGAAGATGTTGATTTAAGTGCATTAAATGACTGTAAAAATTATCTTTAAAATTAATGTTACAAGAAATTCACTCAATATTTTAGCTTATTATTTTAGATCGATTTCAACATCAACAAAACAAAAATTAACAACTGTCGATTTGAAAACAGGAATGAACCTTGAAGATCAACTATGAAATGCTTTCAATCCCGTTGAGATTTGCTATAGAAAACAATAATCGTAAGCAACAGCGTATCGAATAAAAGTGTCATCATGATAAAGAAACAAAACTTTCAATTCAACCACAGTCGAAACCGGGTTGGGTTTTTTTTGTTAAACAATGTGAAACTAAAAGGGAAATCTTCTACAACAGTGAAGAATGAAACCCTGAAGGTTTGAATGCGCAGGGAAGAGTCAAGGATAAATAGACGGAAATATTAAACTAATACCTTTATCCTGGCACACGATCCAATCGTACGCACGAAATCGAAGGTGTCAAGTTCTGGACATATTTTCCCAAAATGGCTGATAGTGATCAAGAAGGGCCGTGAATCTACTGTTCACAATTCGAGAACGGGAAGAATAGCGAAGAACTCTGGAGGTGTTAGAGTGGAATGAAAATGACACACAAAGCAAAACGGGATGGTTGCAAAAGATAAAAAATAGGAACCGAATTGAAACCAGCGTTTCAAATAGCGCACCGAATAACCTTCCGGGACATTCGACGAGAATCCGGCGACAATGGTACGATACGATCGAAGGTGAAACTATTGATATCCTAGTGAAGCCAGAGCGCAAGTACCAATGCTTCTCTCACACGGACGAAACATTTGCAACAGAAACCACAGATACCTATTACACATGTATCGGATATCTTTCCAACCGCCGTTCATTGGAAATGAAAATCTGGTTAAAGCATTAAAGCAGGATGGATGGAAAGAGTGCTGAAAAGATGAGATTAGGAAGAGAAAAGAAATTAAACGCCTGATGTTTCCTCGGAGGGATTTTTGTCACTCATTTATTTATTTGATAAACAATTAAAATATTTATATTTCAGTATGTTACTGAACTTCTATAAAACTATTCCTCATTATTCTACTTTTTTATTCTCATATAAATAATATCTACTCTCCAAACACCTTGCACACGAGGAGTTATTTATTCAAATGTGATACAAACAAAATGGACCTGCTTAGTCCGTGCGTTCATCCATATGCGATTGAAGTTGGCAATGGTCCATCTTCAAATGACCAGCAATATCATCACCCACAAAACCATCCACGATAACAGGACACGACACGGTAAATAATGTCAAATATCCACTTCAAACAAAAACGTTTGGAATCAACAATGCCCGGCAATAGTCGGGGCTAGTTCTCTTTTTTTTCTCACTCTTTCTTGGTCAATGTTTTATTATACCATTGTGCCTAATTTTTGTGAGGCAGCTGTACCTTGTCACTGAGCCATTGTCACCATCGAGGCAGAGGTTGAGCGTTAGTACAATTTGTCTGCTGCTGATCGATATCAGAGCGAACCACCGAAGAGCGTAGCTTTCCTGATGAACCCGGCACGGCGGGCCATTTTGTTGGCGATACGTGTGCGAGTTGTGCCGTTGTGCCAAAAACCAATCCGAGCCAATCCGACATCGGGGTGACAAATGCCAAACAGAAACGTACAGATCTGGGGTTTTTTTTCGGTGCGAGTGGTGAGGTACCAGTACCGGGTCGTAAATAATGAGACACCTATGTAGTCGCTCGTGGTGCCCTTGGTACAAAACCCGAGAATTTGAGACACGGAATGGAACTCGAACAAACGAACCACAGCATACGCCACCAACGCCACCAGCATCACTGATTGAAAGATAAATAAAGAACGAAAGCGCACGGTAGACGAGCCGCAGGGCATAAGGGTGTGAACGAGCCAAGGGAAAAAAGGACACTCCGCAAACCACAGACTCCCGATCATCGTCATCATCTGCGACACCATCTGCAGTCGGTTCGTTGCGTTGCGTTCGAATGCGTTTGCGTTCAGCCGAACCGAGATGCCATTGCCCGACCGTAGCTGTCGGTTTTATTAAATTAGATCGAAAGATATACGTAAAATCTGTTTATTGCAAGCACACCGAGGGTGCTGCAAAAAGGGTTTTGCTGTGTGAGGATATCCTAATGCCCTCCCGGACGTAAATAGGTGCAGTTGGGTTGGTTTGTGGTCGCTACCGAGGCTCAGCTGCATACTGATTACTGTACCAGAACTGTAGGAAAAGGATTAATATGGGAAGTGTGTAGTTTTCTTTTTTTCCCCCTAGAAATGCTTCAACTGTTTGAAACGAAAATTTTAATTTTATGATTTTTTTATGTAGAATAAAAAAAATGTTTTTTTTATTAATACGCTCACTATTTTCACGATAAAGTATACTATTATAAATACTCAAAAGTATATAAAAAATGTGGAAAAGACATAAGAGTTGATTTTTTTTTGTTCATGTGTTTTTTGTGATTTGAAGTACTAAATGTTGTTTCCTAATTTATTATCAGAATACAAAAATTTGAACGTATTATAAAACTAAAATATTAGAACTCTAGGTTATAACCAATAAATTTCTCAAAGTTTCAATTAGTGACGAAATAGCTGTTTAACATTATAAAGGAATTTATGTGTTTCTACAAAATTATAATTAGATATTTATAAAAGCTTCAGATTCGAAGAAATGCCAATTAAATATTTTTTTCTTTTTTTATATTTCAAACCGGCTCACTCCGTTTCTTTGTTTCACATTAAAGATTAAAAATAAATTGTAGTCAACCGAGATTTTGTAAAATATTTAATTTTTTCCTTACTTTTTTATTTAGGTTTTAAAATTATTATGTTCTTGAAGAGTTGGTTAAGGATAAAACAATGGTTGAAAAAAAAACATTATAAAAATTTTCGGCGAATAGCTACCAATTGTTTTCCACATTACGAATTATATAGCAATTGAATTATTGATTATAAGTTGTAATTTTGAGGGATTTTATTGAAGATTTTTCATGTTTTTGTTCACAGAGAAACATTACGTATAATTTTAAATCACGTACTTGGTTTCATACCCCATTCGAATGGTTTCATTGCCATCAACTAGCAGCAACTTTATTACCAAACAACACCAAAACTGGTGCGTTTGGTATTGAAAATTAGCTTCCATATCATACCGTTGGTCTCGCGTAATGTGATCGAATGGTTTGTGAACAAAAAGGGTAACTTTTTTTTTTGAAGTTTAATGCACTTTTGTTTCCCCATTCCTTACTACGCGAAACCAGTTCAGTTTCGCATCATCACGAGCCCAAACACATGGCGTCATGAAAGCGATGGCGTCATGAAGCAATTCAAAAAACCATGGTCGCCTGACCGCATGTTCGCCAGGTTCGCCTACTGGAACGTCGCGATCGGTCGTGATCGGTCAAAACCACAATTTACTCTACGGATCGATCGACCAAAAACCATCCACGAGAAAACTGTGGAAGACAACGAAAAGAAAGAAAGAAAGGAAGGAAAACGCCATAAACACATTTCGAACGAGCTCCTAACGAGCGTTCGATCCGAGCTAGCGAACAAAATAGATGTTTAATAATTCTGCTCAATGGAATAATTGATATGTTATTTATACTCGGTAATTTCCAGTGGTAGAAGCAATGTAAATAATAATTGCAGTCAGGGCCTCCCTATTCCGGGCAGCAAAGTGTGCGTTCGGGTTCGGGAACAGCGTCCCTGTTGGATGAACGACGAGCGTAATGGAAGCCTGGAAACGTTGGGATGATTGCTGAATGCTGTTGTTCTTCTGCTTTTTGCTTACCATTCCAAAAAAAAAAATACTGAAATGCTTACCCCCAAAGCGAGGTGATGGAAGACGATTTAGGATGCAGGAGAATTGATTTTTTTCTTCATCCCCCTGCTGACGAGTGGAACGAGTCTTGCACCCTTAGCAGAAAACCTTTACAGCACAGCCAATCGATTCTACGTCGAGTGATATCGCGCGAGATCGATCGTGGCGCCATCAGTGCGCGCTAGCGTATCCAGAGGTGTCGCGACCCGCTTACACACCACACCTCCTCCCTCCTATAATCTCGCCTTCCCCCCTCGCCAAAGGGTTGACCGGTGCCGGATAATCATCCGGGGTCGTGATTTCGAACATTTCATTCCAATTCAGATCGATCATCTTCAGCATCTAAGAATAGAAGAATGGTCAATCAAGCAGCTTGGGTTGGGGGATGGGATCGAGCGGTCTAGTGGGGGAGAAGGGGGATGGGAGTTAAAGAAATTAATTTCTCAAACACACCACAGTTTTAGGTCTGTTGGTGCTGTTGCTGCTGCTAACCGAACGCATGTTACACACAAAAACACCGTACAATGACAGTACGGGACAGTGATTTGTATATTTCCCTGGAATTCACAGTGCAGGAAACGGACAATCGTCGCGCCAGGCTGATCAAGGGAAGCGGGCACGGTAAAAACAATCACGAATCCACCCGAAATCGGTCGCAATTTCGGACGAAGATTATCGACTAAGAGGCGTCCTTCAAAAACCCGGTGGAAGAAGTCCCACCCTGTGAAAGGGTGGTTTTTTTTTTTGTTGTTGAGGGTAGTTTGTTTCTGTGAAGATTTGTTTTAAAGATTATGCGGTCCATTTTGGATATTGAGTTGTAGTGAGCTGTCGAGAGCCAACGGTGGTGCACTGAGCCACCCCTTTAGCGCACGCCATCCCTCTCATACCCCCTGACACTCCAAGTAATCTTGCAGTCAGGATGATCGTGATGTAGCAGAAACTGTCCATGGGTGCCGTGGGTCCGAATTCAAAATTTTGACCAGCTCATGGTATTGCTGCTCCTTCGATCGCCACGTACCAGCTGTAAGAATTGAAACATCATTCACCTCATCCGTTCCTCCCTTACCTGCCCCATTAACGTTTCATCGAACGAAGGGTTCTCTCGTAGCTTGGTTCTTGCCACCGGGAATGGTGAACCAACTCCTCCAAAACCACCACGCACCTCGCGTTTCACCTCGAGCATATCGGTAACATGATCAATCAATCAACATAATGTCTGTTTTATTTTGTTTTGGCCTTTCGAGCTGCTGCCTGGCTGATAATTTCATTTATGATATGTTTGGGAAGGAGCATTCCGAGCGCATTAAAATGATCCAGCGAGGAGACGCGAGCGAACGAAGCAACCACGGATGGGTGTGATCCGGATTGCGGAACTGGACCCGCGTGTGTGAGTGTGTTTTTTTTGGGAAGAATCGAGTGACACGATCGGGGTAGTGGATTTATAATTTGATGAGCAAGCGATTTTGTGTGCACAAGCAAAGTAAACAAAACAAAAGAATTATAAAGAGAGAATATAACAAAATGTGTTGTAATTTTCGATCGGTTAGCGTGTCCTTTAAAAGCAACAAAGAGTACAAAACACTGTAAAAGCTAGAAATTCTGTTCAACAACTAGACTCACCTTGTTGGTATTGAAATAAGGAAATATAAATTATAAAGATTGTAAGCTTTTAAAATTATTTTTAAAGCATTGAGAAGAGAAAAACAATCTCCTCTTTATAGAGGAACGATAAATCTTAATTTAATAAGCTTTTGAATTTCCTTTTTTTCTGATCGTTCCATGCTTTCATTCACTGACTTTTTTTGCATAAAACCACACTAAGAACAGCCAAAAAAGAAACTCGAAAAAAGCACTCAGAGTGCATTATCCTTAATCCAGCAACGCTACAAATCCTCCTTCCAACTCTGGCGGATGAAAAAAAAACGTGTTCGATGAACTTGGCCCACGTGTTTTTTTTCCAACCTAGGATCAAGGATATTGAGCATGCGGTATTGAAAGAGTTTTATCTAAGCACAAATCATCGCACAACGTACTTCAATCGCATTTACATAGCAAATTTTGTTTCAACAAATCGTTTTCTTGATAGCAGGAAAAAGCGAAAAAAACGGGAAAACCAGGAAGGGATGTTTGTGTGGAAATTCAACAAACGGACGTATAGAATCAATGATCGAGTAGCATCGAAAACGATTGTGAAATGGACATACTTTCGAATATCCTTGGTGTCTGTGTGGTTTGTGAAGATGGAAAAATACTCCTGCTGCTATTGCTATCGCAATGTTGCCATGCGCCCCCGTCAAGGGTTAAAGGATTGAACGTCCGATTGGAGCAGGGATGAGGGCGAGAGAATGAAGCAGCTGTTAAGTACACAACGACCGTCCACAACGCGACAAAGTCCTTGCAAGTACGCCCCAAAAACACGATGCGAAACACTCGGAAAACGGGGTAGACTTTCAATATGTTTGTTGATTTTAAGATTTGGTCGCGTTTAATATTCATCAACCTATGTGTCATCCGCCGATTTCGCGCACCGAAACAAACTGACAAGACAAGCCAAACAAAACTTCTTCCCCCCGCTTCCCGGTAGCGATAAACAAACCACAACGCCATCAAGAAGTCCTTGATGAAGTCAGCTTCCTGGTGCTTCCATCTTCTGATCTTCGATCGCGCGTATCTGAGCGAAGAAGGAGGAATATATTGTACAGGCAGGGCGTCCAGATAGGGAATGGGCTATCCAGATGGAAAGGTTTGGGGTGAAAGAACTAAACCGGATCAGTATTCGACGACTGATTCGGTCGATTTACGTTTGTGGTTAAACTGCCTGTAGTGCTAGAACCTTCTTCTTATCCCCTAGCCGGGAATTATTTGCTGTACGATGCACGGTGAGCTGTTGTTTGTCGGGGTGCATACATTTGAATGTAAAGTGTGTGTTTATTTTATGAGATTGTGCACAGTGAGTGCAATAGTATTATGTATGATTTACTATTGTTTTATGTTTAAAAACATTTTTGTATTTAATTTTAGTTTTGGTTTTTGTGTTACTGGGAAGATATACTTATTTACTACATTTTACCACATAGTACTCTTTATGGAACATTAATTTTTATTTTTGAGTTTGCTCAATATCACCTTCAAACATCTGTTCCTTTTTTAATCTAGAGGTTTACAGTTGTTAACAACCCTTGTGATAAATGTCCTCGCGGGAGTATCAAGCGTTATGGTACAAGCGGGACTACAAAAAGATGGGACAAAAGATTAGAAGAACCGCTTAGTATGTGTGATGGTCTACCAATCCTTTTGCTCCCGTTTGTTCCACACGTAGCTGGGTAGCTGGGTTGTTAGAGGTTTCCAACATTTCCACGAGTCGATGGAATTGTTTACATAGCGAATTACAATAATGATGTTTGGCGAGTGCTAACTGTACAGAATACATTACCATCACAAATGATCCGTAAACCGCAAGTCGATGGATTTAAACGGAAAGGGTAGTACTGACTGGATAGAATGTAGATGGTGAATGTTAAAATAATCTTTGTTTGTAATGTTTTAATTTTAGTCACAAAAGTTCTGTAAGTAGTATTAAAAAAGTTGTGGATTGTTTTGTTTTTATTTAATTTTTTTAATAATTTTTTTTTTAATCCAGTTAAAAGTTGTGGTATCTAAGCTAGAAATTCGATGATATTGTTTTCAAACTTTTACCATTTTGGACAAATTTTACAATAAAAAAACCTAAAGCTCATTTTTATCACTAAAAGCTGAAGAAGAAACTCCCGCACCCCATATAAACAATCGTATCGTAAATAGTATTTGAGTGATATTCATGAACAAATAAGGTAAGGGAAATGCTATAAAGCGAAATTGAACGAACCAACTCCACTCATCGTTTATTGAGAGATTAATATATTTTACGAGAACACTAAAGCTTCTCCTTAATTTGTGACACTACAATCATAACAAACCTGCAATTTATGTCTTTCCTGGACTCAATTACTGGTGGTAGGAGTCAAGGAAATACCATTTCTGCCTTCATATTTTAAACTATCTCAACAAATCCATTTTACTTTGGCAATTCAAAAATTCTTTAATTTCTTTAAGATTTTGAGATTGGAGAACTTGTTCAATTATTATATTTTTAGCAACTAGACTGACATCTTCATGGCTACACTAAAAACCTATTTATGCAATTAGTAGGTCAATCAATTACGTATAAATAGAATGAACAAATAATCCAAACTTATCCGGCATTAAAATCCGATTAAAACAAATAAAACTCACAAATAACTTTAGCAAAAAAAATATAAATAAACGCAAAAAAGGGATATTTTGTAGTCATTGTTTTAAGTTGTATCTTGGAAACTGCGTACTGGAGAACAGTCTGTATGTATGATTTGTTATCATAATAGCTTTACAAGAATTACGAGATTTCCAAATATAATCTTCTCACAACAACTTGCTCTAGACATTTGAATAGCTATTCCCTTTTACCTTACAACATTAAGTAATTTGAACCTTAACATTGCAATTCCTTGAAACATTCGTTACATTTCCCCGTTAGATATTCACTAAGTTTTAGCACGCATCATCAAATAAGTTGGGCACCCAAGTTACCCTTAAACTTTTACTGCTTCATGAGAAATTGGTCGACCCAATCTGCTAGTTCCAACCACACTCTTCGACATTTTGGACCTGATTCGATGCCTCAAACGTGCCCACATTCTTCGGCGAGCATAGCGTTGTGCATCCAGGGGCAAGGAAGGATCCTCTCCGAATAAACGAAGCCCAATTGGGGCTAAACGTTGTTTCGACCTCCATCTTGCTGTGCAGTATAATTACAGCCGAGGAGCCAATAATTCACTACTAACTATTTCTGCTAGCTACACCCGTTGGTTTTGCACCGTGCTCTGCATACTTGACCACCGTACACGCTGGACAGAGTGCCTTCGAAATCCCAGCTTCCCAGCCAGCCAGCCAGCCAGCCAACATCCAGATGCCCACCAGCCGTTCGACCTAATCGCGCGAGATGATTATGATATTTTAGGCATCGAGGCTCAATGTTCGATCACTTCGATTCGTTTAGTGCAAACATGGTTCGGGTTTGTTTTTTGGGGTAGGAAGAAACATGCAATAAACTACTACTGCCTCACCTCGTGGGCTCACTTGCTAACACGGGTGGCACCCCAGTTGCCGAGTTCCATACCGAGCGCGGGTATGAGCGTGAGTAACGAAAGAAAAAAAAAACACACAACAAACAAAATAAACGAGAAATGTATCGCGCTCATCCCACCCCAAACGATTCCCGGCCTGGTGAAACGTGCAAAGATGCCACATGGAATCAAATACTTACGAAGCTGGCAGGCGAAAGGTAAGGGAAAGCATAAAGCAACGATGGATAATGTTGGCGATCGTTGGTGAAGCAGCCCACGACGGTGTATGGAGGGACAAAACGAGGAAAACGAAACGAGTCAAAACATCACAACAGACAAATTATTAGTTAAAAATCATTTAGCTCTCAATTTAGCTGATTCGGTTTTTTTGTTGGCTACTGGAATTTAAATCGAACGATGAATTTCTTCTACCCGCACAGCTGGTGGAAGAAGCATAGGGCTAGCGCGACCTAAACCCTGGCCATGCTGACCATTCGTCCCGGGACCACAGCGCCCTGTAACGTCTCATTACTGCAATCGATGAGGTTTTGTGAGTTTGTGAGTCGTTGATTGCCTCCAGTTGTCCAGCAAATCCGTTTTCCATCCCCCGATGGCTAACGGACCTGTGAGCAGAACTCTTCACAACACGATCTCGAACCCGAGATCGCGTTGGGTCCTGAGGATAGCGAGGAGGTTGCGTTTTTTTCCAACCCTGATGTGCCTTGAAGTGCTTAGGACGGTGAACTTACCAGCGGTGATCGTAACGTATGGGATCTCCGTGTGGGCAGGACAACCATCATCGGGTGGGTTCGATGGTGTACCGATCGATCCTCACCTATCGACAACGCGCCAAGAGGGGGGGTGGGTGAAGTTTTATGTGGTGTGCTTATTAGAAAGTATTACCAATGGAATTTTAATTTATAAAAGCGCTAGAAAATTGACTCTAATTTCTCAATCGACGTCGACCCGGGACCTTCCTGTCCTTTGGTTTGTTTTTCTGTTATTCTCGCTTATCCCACATGCTGATGACGCTCGACGGCTGGGCGAAGGAGCAGCAGCAATTTATGAAATGTTTTCTTGTGTCGTTATTGATTTCCCTACACCAACCAGATCCATCCTCCAACCGAGGGCACAGTGCTCCTGGACGAATGATTGCGCTTGGGAATCAATTTCTTTCGCGATCTCCATTGAGCGTTGGTGGTGGCCACCGAAAGGAAACTGCTGCTTTATTCTGCGCTGCTGGTAGCAAAACTCTTACTCCGCATGGACACATTCCCAAGATGGGTGCTTGAGGTTGTCTTTTTTCTTCTCTCCCTCTCTCTTCATTTTCTATAGTTGCAAACCCTTTTTGTGTGGATCTGCAATTGGATTTGTTTTGCTTTGCTTGCAGCTCGATTATCTGCCCCGTTCATCGGGTGATGGTGAAAATGGATAAAAAGAGTCGATCGGTGGCTCGGGCAAATGTTGGCTCCTGGTTTTGCTGGAGTAACATCCGCCATAACGGTAGTAACGGTTGGTACGGGGTCTGGTGATCGATGTCTAGATTTGGATTATCATACTTTCTGATTTACGCTCCATTTTTCGTTCGATTCAATTTATGAGCGTGTCGATATACACAGCACCAGCCAATTACCGGACCCAATTACCGAGGGCTTTGTTTGTGCATTTTGTGCTAATAGCTTAATAGGGTTTTTGAGAGATTGCAACACAAACATTACAAATTGATTCCATTCGTAACTGCTGCAAACGTGACGCATCCTTGAGTAAGTCACGTCTGCTTTCTGCTATTTAATGTACCAAAATTGGTCCGAAAGTTTGGTTGGTTAAATTTAGAAATGGAATGTTAATTGCATCTTGATCGTAATTGTTATGTTTTTATCATTTATCTATTTTCTATTTCGAGTGGAACATTTTTTTTCGTGAAGGAATTAGACCCGTACAATTGGAACATTTTGGTACATGAGAACAGTAAGATCATGGGTTAAGTAAGTGGATTATATTTATATTGTGTTTAAGATCAATTCCTTGAATTTCACGATGCGATCTATCACGGAGCGTGCTGTTAAACAAACAATGTAATGTATGATCCATCACATTAATTTTTTTTACATGTGGAATACAATAGGCAGCCGCCTTGGGTCCCTCCGGTCTAGAAAAGCCTCGAAGAACGGAAATGTGAATGAATGTTGGTAGTAGAAGAAAACCTTTCTTCTAACCATGGTAAAGTCTCCAACACGGTTGAGTGGGAATGGTGGTCCCTTTCCTAACTAATTTTAATGCCACATGATCAAAGAAATGCCCATTTAAAGCGTTTTCGTCGTCTAAATTTACGTCAGCTAAGTAGCTGACAAGGTAATACACCAACAAGGAGAGAACATCCATTCGAAACCATTAACTATTAAGTACAGAACCACTATTGTAAGACTAAAGATTGTTTTTTTTTTATTCATAAAGAACGGCCTGGTACTAAAGATTGTTAAAATGGAAATAAAATAAAATGGTACATGTGATAAACGGCGCCGGTCCACACGGTAGGACCGGGTTCAAATCCCATCCGGACCGTCCTTCCGTAGCAAGGACTGCCTATCCGGCTAAGTGGTAAAATAATTCTAGTAAACCAGAAGTTGCCGGCTTGATCTTTAGAGGTCGTTAAAGCCAAGAAGAAGAAGAACTAACTAAAAAGCGTTTTCCAAATAATCATCAAAATTAATTTATTATTTTTATTTTATTACTTTTATTTTATTAGAAAATAGATATATGCCTACATTTTCCATGCCATGAATGTATGAACGGATATGATCGAGAGGAGCAAATTGTTTTTTTTAACGATACATTTTACATTCGTCACTCGTGGACAACCGATGTGCGTACGAACGATAAGATCGGGCGCTCGCTTCGGTAATTATAGTTGTGTAGGTGTGTCGTGATAACGAAGCAGAAGAGATAATTATCGCATGATTAGGAGCAACTGTGATCAGTAGCGATCGGGCAGCGGTAGATTAAAGTTATGCAAAAAAAAGCTTTCGTTACAAAGAACATTTTGGAAGCGTTGTTTTTTTCGGTGCTAAAAAGTTAATTGAGGATCTTATTCGATACAAATGATGGATTGCATATCAATTCATATGTTGATGTGATGCTAAATAGTAATGATCAATTTTGAGTGTGTAAAACTTGTTGGCAGCGTCGGCTTGGGTTTGTGGTGTGATACTTGTTAGTAAGTGTTAGTGAAAGAAGAATGAAACTGTACTGTCTAACGAAGCTAGACAAATGATTAAGTAATATTAAAAACATTATTAAAGAAAGTGTAAAGTGGTTTTGAGTAATTAACACTTTTTGGATTGAATAAATCATCACGACAGTTTAGAATCTAACGGTATCTAGTTGGTCATGGTTAAGCGAGAAGCTTCCATCTTGCGCTTACATCATTATCATTGTGGTCAGCGCAGTTCGACGTACGCTTAGGCCGGAGGGTGCGCGTGTGAGAGTAACCAAATTTTCAAACCAGCGCTTGTACTATACGGGTACTAAGCTTGCAAATTATTTGCATTTGTGTTTGTGCAGTGGATTTTAGAAAACCGGTTTTGTCATAAAATCATTCCATAAGCGCGTGGTGTTCGTTTTTTTTCGTTACCTCCGTGCTAGCTTCATGATGATAAGGTGATAAAATTTTGAAATAAAAAAAAAACTTTCGGTGCATATTGTGGAAAGCGTTTCTCATCTTTTGCTTTTTACGATAAAAGTGATGTGTAGTTATATAGTGATCAATTAGCTTATAGTTTATTGCGCGAAAAATGTGGTCATTTTAGGCGAATGTGGTTTTGCACAGGGGAAAAAATACAAATGTTGGTTTTATTTTTGTGAAAAAAGTGAAAAGTGAAAGTCTATTTATCAATAAGTTTAAAGTTTATTGCGTGAAAAATGTGACCATTTTAGGCAAGCGTGAGGTGTTCCAAATGTGCCAAAGCACATTGAAGTGAGTGTGCCTTTGTACGCAGAAAAATAAAATGCATGTGTTGGGTATTTTTAAGTGAAAAATAAGTTAAGTTTTTGCTCAACGAGCTTATTCCTTATTGCGTGATGTAAAAATGTGGTCAATGTAGAAGAGTGCGGTGTTCTCAATGTGCCAAAGTGCGTTGAAGTGTGTGTGGGAGGAGAAAAAAGGCAATGTGTTAAAGCAAAGGTGCTGCGAAGAAGAAGTTTCGTGTTCCGAAGTGAAGTGCTCCCATGTGGTTTATGAAAGTTAAGTGTCCTGCGCACAAACTAACGTTTACACGGGTAAGTAAATCACATTAAATGAGAAATATTGTAAGTAAGATTTTTGCTAAAAGCAATTGATAGGACAGTTTTTGGCAACCGTGGATTTATAGCATTAGGCGGCGATGCATTCAATTCATTATTGTTTAATTTTTTGATCGTACACATTTTGTCTCATGTTAAGACTGAATGTACAGATAGCAAAACCAACAGAAGAGATAATTTTACACCGCTTAAACATGCTTTAATTAAGTTAAAAAGATGAGGGCGTAACACTGGTACACCATTTGTTGTTTGGCAATTGTGATTCCGTAATAGCATCAAATTAACCAAACCTAATTCCCAGAAATTCTTCCACAACGCACCAACTTCTCAGACTAGACAAGCGTATGAATCGTGGGATTTCAGCTTTGCCCAACGCAAGCCCAAGGAAACGGATGACAGTCACTTCTAATTGAGTAGAATTAACAAATCCTTTGTTCAGTCAAATTAATTCATTAAATCCAATGCGCACGATCAACACGGTACAAAACAAAACAAGACGAAATACAACTACTCAAACAACCCTTGGTGGAAACAGAACCATGCGCAGGAGGAAAACGCATCGCTTCATGCTCTAGGCACCAAAAAAAAAAGAAAAAACGAGGATCAGATCAAATATCAGCTTTACGAGCTAGTACGGATGCTTAAATTTCATTCATTCATCCGGGCAGCGATGAATAACCGGCATGCGACTTCCAATATAGCATTCCGGAACTACGAAAAAAAGTTCGGTTCGGGCATGCAGATCGCAAAAGCGATAAAATTTGGCCCTAATGGGAAAATAATACGAAATATGTTTTCGTTGCGCACGCATCCCACCGGGCTATTAGTGCAAAAACGCACACGATGGTGAGGCTGCGTTATTCCCGTCCCGTCCGATGATTATTGTGGGTTTTGTGGTTGAAGTCGCTTCTAGAACAGGCAGCACGCCCGACCACTAGAGGAACCAGGTTTGTTTTGCAGAAGTACATGGGAATAAAGTACAAAAAAAAAAATAAAAAACAAGTCCAGAAAGCCCTATCGCACTTTTCGGACGTATTATACAGTGACATCGAATCCCTTTTATGATCGCTTTACATATACGCATAAGCCCCTTCATCGTCACCACGATCATCATCATTGCCGCGGGATCGCATCCGGTAAAAGAAAAGGTGTATAATTGAGAAGGAATGGTAGGTGGAAAATTGTTGGAGAGGGAGGCTAGAAGGTGGTGGAAGGTGTGCAAAAAAAGGGGTTTTGTTTTTGTGTTCGCGAAAGATTTACACCCTCCATTGTCTTGGAGTAATATCATACTCAATTGGGCAAACGTTTTGTGGTCCCTAATTCTCGGCACACTTGGTGAGAAAACAATGGGTACGTGAAGTAATTGGTCGTGAAGAGCTAACGTCGGGATGGGAAAATGGGTAATTTTATGGCAAAAAAATTTTCAGGATTCCTAAATAAAATTTTAATATTCTTCTTTAAATCATAAACTCATCAGCTCTGGGATATAGAATATTTAATTAAGAATTTAACAATTCTGATAATATTTTTTACTGCTATTACAGAAAAATTAAGAACAAGAATCAGACAATTAAAACTAAACAAATAATTTAAATCAATCATAAATTAGTTTTACTATTTAAATTGGAAAAAAAAGATTCATTTCATAATTAATTCATACAAAATAAAAAAATAAAATTGTAAAAATTAACTAATAACTACGCTCATCTCCTACCGTGCCAAGGGATGCGATTATATCAACAGGATTTATAGGACGGATATTCACATAAAGTGAAACACCGGAAAGTGCACCATATCTGATAGATTTTATCAAAAGCGAAGACCAAAAAAAAACTCCAACTCACTCCGTGCTAACGCGCCACATTAGCTCATTTATGGCAAACGCACCATAAATGAATTAGGCACCGTTGAAGTGCTCTCAAGTGTCATTTCAATTTAAATGAGTATAACACAAAAAGCCTCAACTGCGATCATTTTTTCTTCTTGCGGATAATAGAAGCAACATATGCTAGCGAGGAATTGTGGAAAATACGAGAAACGGGGACAAAAAAACACATTCATTTCGGCAACTTTCATTTCAAGGCCAGCCGGAACGGGACGTTTGGAAAGGATGCACGCGGACGGATATGTTTTGCAATGTGCGACAGGAACGCACAATGTGAACGCTTTGTAAAACAAAGCATTAAACACACCACGGCGGGTTAATCCGTAATCAACAGGACTTTATTAACCCTTATTAATTTCCGTCCCATTGTGCTATGCGATATGTTTTTGTGACGTGTTTTGTTTTGCGTACATCCCGTTGGGTTGATGAATCGAGCCCATTCGTTACGTAGGTTCGCGGTGTTTTATCGTTTCGGTTTTAATACTTCAACCGTGCGGTTGATGAATGGTGGCTGCTGCTAGGGGTTGTAATGAAGGACTGGTAGTGCACTTCCTTGGTTGTGGTACGGAAATGATTTTTTTTTCGTCGCCACTTTATGATTTGTTGTTCTACTGAGCTATTGTCATTTCTTTTGCAGTTTTTTTTTTGTGTTTGGTTATTATCACTTTTATTAACAGTGGTAAATGTGAGTATCTTTTTTATTTTATTTTTAATACTTCGTTGAAGAGTATGCGATAAATTGTTGATTAATATTCTCTTTCCTATTTTAATTTTCTCTTGCCTTTTTGGTAAAAGAGATTTGAAATGATAACAACTTCCAATAAACGTTGAAAAAAGATGATCATAAACATATGAAATATAACTTTTTTTTAACGAGCAAGATTGTAATGTTTCCGAAGGTAATGAATAGGCCATCATATACGATTACTTTGCAACGAAAAACACGATCCCGCAATATTTTTTTTTGTTCTTAAAAGCGGCCTAGCCGTTTCAAGACTTATTTTACCACGTAGCGGGATAGTCACTCCTTGCTAGTGGTTGGTAAATTATAAATTTTGCCGGAGTCGAAACGGTCCAATTCCGCCGCCAGCTGGAGTCGGAATCGGAAGAACTCCGGCAGAATTGAAGGAAAGGGGGAGGGGGTGGGGGAGTTTGAATCGAGTCTAGCAAAATTTAAAATTTACCCTTGACTAGTTGAACTCGATCGAACTCATCTGGACCCATCCGGACTCATCCGGAATCGATCGGACCCATTCGAACTCATCCGGAATCGATCGAACTCGGAGTCGATCGGACGCACCGGAGTCAATTTTGGTTTTCAATCGGAGTCAGAATAAGTTTTTCATACGTGGTGTTGGAGTGGATCCATGATTCCACTCTGGATTACACATCACTAGGAGTCCTTGCTACGGGGATACGGTCCAGGATGCATTTGATCCTAAGTTCCCGGCGCCGTTTATCAGATACATCACCCGACCGCCCTTTCCTATTTTAATTTTCTCTTATCTGTTTGGTATAACAGTGTAATGATAACAACTTCCAAGAAACGTCCAAGGAAGATGATCGTAAAAATATGAAATACAATTTTATTATAACACCAGGATTGCAATGTTTGACAGTAAATGTTAGGCTGCTCCTACTTTACGCAACTGCTTCTGCTGTTAAATATATTCTACTATGTTATTTATATTACACGATCACGGCTTTAGCCGTATTGTCTGCCACAGAGGGCTGAATATTCTACTATATATGGATGAAATTTTATGGATAGAATTAGAAGCGTTAACATATTTGCCACTAAACTATAAATAAAATACACAAATACAGAGATTAAATTTTAGAAGAAAAAAATTAATATGGGTAATTCTGGTTAGACGTAACTTAGATTTTTAATGTTTTCGTAGGTACTAATATTAAAAAATGCGCCATCGTATAGTTTGCAACGAAAAAAAACCGATCCTCACTATTTGATTTCTAAAACATTTTTTTTTATTTTAAACTTATAATGAACCACCTTATTAGCTCAAATTGGATATAATAATGATCTTTTGTGTATTCATATCGACATAGATACGCTTTGGGAGCTAATTTAAAAGCTACAATTCCTTAAAAATCCTAAAAAAGAGCATCAGAAACACGCCAATTCCGCTTCAGTTCGAAATTGTTTGATAAATTAAATGTTCCATCATTACATCCATTTTTGGTTAAATTGGTAAACCGTCACCAATTATCTGGGATACAAAATTTCGCCAAATCTGCCAGACAAAACGGATTAAGTACGTGCAACGGTGTTATCCCCAAAATCCGCCAACCTCCCCAAACCGGTTAACCTCATAAACATCTCAAGGGCCATACCCTTTTCACTTGCACCAGCATCATACCAGACAGTACCAATCCGATCGCTTAATTGAGATATTCCACCATTAATTATCGAAACAAATGATTCCGACGCGTCTGTTTGGCCTACTGTTAACTACTTATTAGCCGACCGAGGTACCCAGTGAAATACCCAATACCTCGACCACAGCACTAAGTCGAATATATTCATCGATCAAGTACTGCGTATGAATTATGTTAAGCAAATCTGTAGCCTCTTTCACAGCCAAAGTCCTTTATCTTGTTATTCTCTCTCTCTATCTCTCTCTCTCTCTCTCCCTCTCTCTCTCTCTCTTCCTCTCTCTCCCTCGCCGATTCTTCGATTCACAACGATCAAGGGTTTGTTTTCCTTTTGCCACCGGGATATTTATTTGAGTGCATTCGTTCAACCTTAATTTACTCTCCCCCCCTGCGGTTTCGGACACTTCGGGGTTTATGTGCGTTAAGATTATTTATGCGTTTGTGGAGTGGTTCGTCCGGCCAAGTGGCACCGTCTATAGTCGCCAGATATCTGAAACGGCGCCGGAAGATACGACGTGGGCGGACATGTTTTTTGGAGGGGAGTTTTAACATCATAATCGATGGTGTGATCGTGGCACCAGCAAACCATCGAGCACTGATCGTACATACAAAACAGTGGAGTGGAGTTGAGATATTCAAGTCTATCCGTTTCTGTCTCGCTACAGTTTTGAGATTTTGCCAAGAATTGCCGATAATATTTTTTTTTGGGAAGAAGATTGTTGCCAATACAGCTCACAAGCCCACCAGATGGGTGTGAAACGATGGAAAAGGATCTAGGTCGTGATATCTATACCGGTGTGCGGCAGCAGTACCTGAAGTTTTTGGCACGTACCGAATGATTAACGACATCTCGTTGTCGGAACTCCCCAAACATCTCTCCACCTCAAACCAACTCCATGCAAACTTCAAAGGAATTTTGCAAAAATCGTTGTCTTAGAAGCGGACCTCGGTTTCCTCCTCGTTTCAGGTTTGGTAGAAGCATCGGATTTTTTCCTTAAAATATGACCCAACCTGTAACTTTGTGTTTTGGTTGCAGCCTTTAATTATCTTGCAGCAACAGTACAAGAGGGCGCAGATATCGCATCGCGGTATCGAGGGCTCTCAGGCAAATCCCGAAAAACGCGAATGGGTGTTAATAAGGGCTATAAAAGTGCAGTAAATTATACGGTTTGCCGTTAAAACGAGAAGTTTATTCTTGAGGTATTATACTTTTGCGGCTGCCGGTATTTTCTTTTCCGTTTGCCATTGCCTGTGCGCTGACCGTAATCCTTTGCGCTGGTGTGGCTTTTGGAATCGTAAGCAATTTTTTTTTGGTTTTGGTGAATGTTTAGTACCATTTAACCGCGGCACTCATCTGACAAAAAGGTCTGTACTAAAATCAGACACTTTCCGCATTCCATTTGGGCGGTTTTTTTTCTCATACTTTCAGCCGAATGTGGAATGTGATGGGGGGTTTGGTTAGGCGCGGAACCAAAAATTTGTTGTTCGTTTAAGTATCATATTTAACATGACATTTTTACGACATATTGCCACCCGGTAAATGAATTCACCGGAGGCTTCTGTGAAGGTTTTTTTTTTTTGCAAGAATTATGAGCAACAATCTTTGGTCGGCAAGTGGTGAATTTAATTGGGATTTTTTTCCCTCACGGTAATTCATGATGATGAAACAGCAACAGACAATTAATTTATTGTTTCGTTTAAACGTTAAAAAGGGAGTTTTAATTTGTGTGTGGGTTTGGTGGATGTGTTGAATTTATTTTACATAAAAAAAAATATTTTAAAATATTGTATCTTTATAGCAGTATTAAAATATTCTAGGGAGTATTTCATAATAACCACGTGACAGCAGTCATACGGTAGAAAATAAAAATTTAAAACACTACCATTCAGGCAAAAAAAAACTCAATCCCAGTCATGTCACCAGGTTATTTGGACCGGAAACAGTTGACAGATTATCTAGGCAACACACTCAGTTCAGTTCGGGGTGTACATTAACCCTCCATTTCGTTGATGCCTCGCTCAATCCAGCGCAATGCCTAGCCGCGATGAGCCTAAAAGCGTGTTAACGTGTTAAGGCGAAACCAAAACAATCCCCTCGGCTCTCTCTCTCGGTGTGTGTTGAGGTACGAACCACTGGAAGGTTACATTCATCGGCAAAGCCTGCATTACCATAAGACAGGGCAAGGCTGCAGAACGAAAGAAAACATTTTACCTTTCCAAAACGTTGACCAACAGTTGAAAATAGTTCTTCTTCCGCAGGGAAAACTTGTGTGCAGCGTCTCTGTATCCATTACCGGACGTAGAATGCATTTCGAAGCCTATCCCGGCCCTGATCCAGATTCCGAAACCTAGCCCTGGAAACCCGGTCTCGGGCTCGTAAGCCACAAAAATCACTCTATTAAAAACATATATGACAAAGCAAAGGTGCTACTTTGAGCCGGATTATCTCTTAAGCAGTAAAATATCCCAAAAGGTTTGTTATTTTGGTTCTGCTGTGTTTTTTTTTTGTTTTGTTTCCTTCTTATCCAGCCTCCAGGGAGGGAGATCTCTTGCTTTCTCTCTTTCTTTCTCTGTGTATGCGTTTGAAAATATCTGTGTCCGTAAGTTCATCCAGAAGTTTTTAAATCTGTTAAAATATTTCAAACGTTTCGGAAAGGCAAAAGAAAGCTACACTGCTGTACCCTCATCATACAGTCAATATGGGGGATTGCTTCTGGTCATCTGACCAGTTGGCGTTGACAAATATGGTTTGTTTCAGTTCGTTCTGCAACGCAGTGGAAGCAACCAGGCTCTTTGACCAATCGAAACAACACATCACAACAAAAAAAAACGGAAACCATACTCAACTTCCCGATCAATGCCGATAGGAAAAACAGTCGAAACTTTTTGCTATTTCTCGGATCATTATCCGACTAATAGCCGATGGCATCAATGGTTTGGCGAAGGTTTCCACAATGGAATACGCTCTAACGCAGATGCATTGCTATGAAGCTTTCGTTCGGAAATATCGTTTTGGACAGGTCAATCATTTTCCTTCGCCAGAACCATTTTCGGAAAGGATCGTCGACGTTGTGATCGGGTGTGATCCTTTTCGTTTGTGTGTGTTTTATGGCAAATCGTAACGGCAAATGGGATAAACTTGGACTAAACCAAACAAACAATGGAGGGTGGAAAGTGAAATGAAGCAACAACAAAAAGAAAAAGTTTCTAAACAAAAGATATGAATAGATTTGGTACGAGACCGTGATTTACTGAACACTTTTTTGCGGTAATGTTACTCAATTAATTGGCTCATTGTTTGTGGTGTTGTTTAATTTAGCATCTGTGTTTTATTGATTACAACGTTAAATTTACAATTCACACAATTACTTATTTGAAGAAACTGCAATGAAGAAATTTTTTAGATTATTTATTTTATTATTTAATTTTTCTTTATCGTTACAGTGCTTTGATTTCAACTATAGCTTTGATTTTTTTTTATTTCACTTTGGTTATTGACTCAATGATTTAACAATTACAGTGAAGCGCCGATTATACGGGTGCCTTTTATCCGGCTGTCCCATTATCCGTGCAGAGAACTAAGAAAATAAACATCTTGATTGAGAAAAAAAAATCACTAAACATTAATATTTATCAATAAAAAAAGTTAAGTCTGTTATCCGTGATATTCGCTTATCCGGCAGAGGCCGACTACCGATGAGCACGGATAATCGACGTTCCACTGTACTCAATGACCCAGCTTTGAAACAGAAAGCTTTTTGTTATTAAATCTATTATATAAAATCCAGTATTTTTATATTTTAGGGCACGTTGAGCAATACTGTTTTAAGCAATTTTCTATTTTTTCTAATACAGGATTAATTATAAATAAATTAATAATTTATTTTTTAAAATCTTGTAATGTATCACACTGTTAATGCTAATACCAGTCATTTGTTATTTGTTTTTAATTTATTTATTCTCTTAATATTTAGGTCTTTATTAATATATACTGTTATTAATTTTTATTTCAATTATTATTTAAGGAAAAAAATTTTAAAAAATCCAAGCAACTTCACACATAACATAAATGAGTTACTTCAGCTTACTCAAAAAGTTCCAAAAGTTCCTTAGCCATCGATCGCACAGTGTCTAGCAACGATTGTCCTTAAAACGTCCCCGTACTAATAGCGTGTGCGCTGCCGAGTAGCAGAATGGTGCAAAAAATAAAAAAATCCCATCCACTGTACCAAAAGCATGAGTTACGGTGCGCAAGAAAAGCACATAAAACTATGCTCATAACACCACCACCACCGGTAACCGATTCCATACGTCATCCTAATGATGGCCATCAATATCAGTTTATCATTCTGTCAAATTAACCTTCCGGAGTGCCGCCCCCAGAAGAGTGAGCATCTGTTACGCCGCACAGGTCAAACTTCTCCCAAAAAAGGAATGCTGCCCAATGGAAGCAATAGAGCCGTGAGTCGATTGTTTCGCTGTGGTACAGCGCATGTGTATGGTAGGGGCCGAAAAACTGGCCGAAACATTCGTATCGAACCTGTGAAACTGTTACACCGCGGGTGTAAAACGGTGCATGTCGGTAAAACTTTAAAGAAATAATACGACCGAAGCTTTTGGGTAAACTTTTACGAGTACGAAGGCGCTTCACCGCCCGTATGAGCACCACAATCGGGACAAACTGGGAAGAAAAACTAATTACCATTGGCCACCGGGGTCAAATAATCATCATAAGTTATGCATTAGGTTGTAGCGTATGTAGGGGTAAAGATCGGGACACTGGCAAGCATTACAATATACAATGAAGAACAAGGCGAAGTACACTGGCTCATTTTCATTCCATCCGGTAGTTGGGCGAATCACTCACGGCTTCCACCTTGACAACTGCATCCGAACGAACCTGGCGCACCTTTAGATGGCAACGAATCCGATTCGAAGGAGGAGAAAGACCATACGGCAGAGATCCCAATGCTTGAGGAGTTTCGTTGCTTTAGTTTTCTTTTTGCTGCTCTGGATCCTTTGAGCTCACTCAAGGCTCCCCCCGTCACTGTGGGGTTTCGAAATGAAGTTGTCCAGAATTGAAAACCATAGTGCAATTAAGCAACGCCGTGTGCACACGGATAAGCTTACGAGCGGTTGACTTCAGTATAAGAGCCTCCGTATACCTTCCAGTGTTTATTATTTTAAAACTTCTCCACCGAGGAAACTGCTCCACGGATGCCCGGTCTCGATGATTCATTATTTATTAATACATCACAGTTCCCTAGTTTTGTTTTTTTTGCCTTAAGGACAATGCTAAAATGCCCTTTTTCTGTGTGTGTTTTTTTTTACTTCAAACTACACTAACCCTGCAGCATTACACCGTTAATACTCGGTTCACGTACGCCAAACTTCTTATGATGTTGAGCGCGATCGCGTGGTTTATGTTTTATGTTGTGTCATTTGTGAACTAATATTAGTGCTTTTGTCTTAATCAAACTCGTTGTGGTATGATTATCCGCTTTGCAGCGAGAGTACGGTTCAGGTTCATTGAGGAATTGGAATGATTTTATTAAACTTCACTGCCTCTCCTTGAGGTGAGGAAGAACCGCCTCGGCGGAGAAGTGAGGACGATGTTATGATGATGGTGAGTCCATGGAAAAGGACCCTCGTACAGCGGTAGTGGACGACATGATTAATGGACGGTCGTCAGTAGGATGAATGAATGGAAGTGGAAATATTTATCGTTATTTGTCAAACGGTCCGGGGGCTGGTAGCTGAACAGGAGCTGCATTGCGCCTACACGAAACAAAAAAAAGAAATTGTATCATACAACCTGTTTCCTGCACAAAAAAACCTTCTTTAGCTGCTTGGTTTTGTTGCTTCTCTCTATTAATGTTTTACGGTGTTGTGCGGTCGTTTCTTTTATGTCGCCACTTTTGCACCAACATTTAGTGTGCTGCACGAGCTGCACCATAATTAAGGTTTGGTAGAGAGAGCTGGGAGAACTGTCGCATTAGCAGGATTGTTTTAAGTGAACCGATGTGTGAAACATTTTTCTCATTGCTTTCTTCACATCACGATCACATCTCGGTACAAGCTAGTGCAGCTGAAGCAATTAGTTCGGATATGATGGTTTGGGCTTGATCTAGCTCATCTTTTACGGAACAACACAATCGGTTCATTCGATTAGCTACGCCTTTCTGCTCACAAATTCCATGACGAATTGGGCAGTCAAAATGTACCGCGCAAACACATCCTTTCCGCGATCGTTTGCTGGGCGATCATGTCTTTGCTAGAGGAATTTAACTTCCGCTGAATGATATTTGAATCGGTGGGAAGTTCAGACCATTGTGGATGTGCTTTGTACTAGATTGTTTAGATCTAGCTTCACCTGCCCCCTAGTTTATTTGTAGGACAGTTTGGTTGGTACTTTCTTCTATGGAGGGACAGGTGTTGTTTATGTTACCTAATGATCGTACTACGTACACATGTCAATCATTGTGACTAAGGGCTTTTCCAAACAGACAAAGTCAGTAGTCTCGATTCGATACATTCAAAGGCTTTTATTTGAACAAATCATAATACCATTGTTTGTAGACAATTTCCCGATCGCTTTTCTTTTGGGGAAAATATAGCATTGATTGTTGTTGCTCAACTGTTGTTTGCTACTTTATTGCTTATTTTTATATACTTCTTTGATGTTATGAAATACTCGTTAATAATTTCGTTCCTAGACGTGTTTCATGTTTGTATGTTGGGAAATTTTTTGATAACTAATTTAAGTAACACAAGAGTTTGAATTATAAAGAAAAAAAGCTCTAGCTGCATTCCGTTTTTTCTCTTTTCGCTATATTCTTCTTCTTGGCTTAACGACCTTACAGGTCACGCCGGCCATTTCTGGCTTACTAGACTTATTATACCACGTAGCCGGATAGTCAGTCCTTGCTACGGGGGAACGGTCCGGATGGGATTTGAACCCGGTCCGGCCGTGTGGACTGGCGCCGTTTATCACATGCACCACCCCACTATAATTTTCGCTATGTTAGAATATGTTTAAAAAAACATCCTGCAACGGACAATCTGATAACATGTCTGATCTAGATAAAAATGCTTTTTTATTATCATTGTTTTAAACAGCACAAATATTCATTAAATGACTACGACTGAAAGTGAAAATTGAAGAATAAGATATATTTTGAAATGAGATAAAAATAACTAAATAACTTTCAAACAAACGTATAGAGTATAACAAGTAGCATGTAAATTCCAAATTGACAGAATCGAAAAGTTCTTGAATATAAAAATTATTTCAAATAAACTGCTCAGTAGACTCCTTTTAACCATGTATCAGCATTAATCGGGCAATTGTGGCCATGGCGATCTTCGATGAACATAGAATGCTGCCTAAAAAGCCTGAGGACGTACAAGAAGTCCAATTATTGCTGAATAAATATTGTCGTGTAGTCAATATGCTACACAGATGGCTTCACATTTATTCGTCATTTTTCAAAACTTTCCAGCCTTGTGCCAAAGTGAGTGATAACCGCGAAGCTGAGTAATATTTATCTAGTTGAGAAGCTGAATTTTAGGAGAAGGATCCCCAATATTCATCGTTTCATTCCTAGTATCTTTATTTTATTCCTACTTATCAATTCGTATTTCCATCATTACCAACAGCAAAAATGAAAAAATTATCGAATAACAAAGTTACGTATATTTAATAACAATTTAACATTAAAAAAACAAGAATTCCTGAAGAACATTAACTACAAACTCTTTCACATTCATTGAGCGCCATCTGCAACAATATTTAACATCGCATTCTCTCTGCGAAGGTGCGCGCGCTCTGCTGGCTAACTTTGGTACTACTTCACGTTCTCAGAATTGTTGCTTTGTTATGTTAAGTCCCGCCCATTTATCATCATGTCGCCATTTTCGTTCGCTCTGGATTTTCCTGTCTTATTTTCTCACCATTTTTTTTCGTAGTATCACCATGTCGGACTGTAATGGCCGTCGTTTTTTCTCGCTTCCGCAGTATGACCTTCACACCTAGCTATCAGTTGTAATATTGACACATGGTATTGTAATATTGTAATATGATATTGACAATTTGATACTGTTGTATAGGAAACCGAACCAACCCATACGTTCATTGTTTAAGTTTTTTCTTGTGCATCAAAAATAGTGTTGAAATTGTGATCATTTTTGCGCAGTAACAGTTTTTGCTCTCATTTGATGTTGTAGAACAAAACATGTTGAATTTTTCCTTGAAAGAAAAATAAAAAATTGCAACCATTTCTTTTGCACGTTCTCACGTAAATTAACGGCTCGTTAGCATGGCAGCAAAACCGAGATGAAGAGCATCTCAGCGTGTGTCTTAACGACAATTAAAAATGATTGATTTAGTGTCACTTCAGCTGTAGCATCACCGTCACGAGCTGATCGTTACGCGAAAGCCAACGATGGCACTTCATCGTCCCAATCGTGGCTCTAATTATCGTCTTCTTTCGTAAGTCCCGCGGGATGCAGACGGTACCATTACGATAAGAAATTATTAGTTAAATTAAGCCAAAGCTGAAGAGCTTACTGGAACTAATTTTGAACCCGATTTGAGGATTCTTTTGAACTGTAAGTTTAAATATAACAATGAGGTAGTTTCAGTGCTTATTAGGGGATCTTTCAAGATTTGTTTTAAAGAACTGTTTTAAAACACAAAAAAATGTGGTTATTAACTTTTTTGTCTAAAAATTTGTCTTGTATGATTCTTTCTTGTGTGTCCTTTTTATCAATTTCTGCTCTATTTGTTGAATATGAATAATTAAGGGAATATAAGTATATTTATACTAGGACTGATATTAATTATACTATACTTTATTGCATTCACATTACATCAACTTTTTTTCTTGTAAAACGTAGAAAGATAATTAATCCAAATAATCAAGAAAAGTCAAGTGCAAGTCAACAGTATAGCTAGAAACTTCACTCGTCCGTCGGGCCGCCAGTAATTGAGCATCCATATCGTTCTGAAGTAGCTTCACCAAATTCCCGCACCACTGTTCCCTTGGTGGCATCCATCTTATTTCCACCCAGCGCGTTAAGCCACTCGTCCGTATGGCAGACATGTTCAAGGACCCTACTATCGCTCCTTCAGCCATACGGTGTTTGTAAGGACATATACGAGAGTCCTCCAGAGTCGTGCAGTCGGGCTAAATTAAAACGTCAGAAGCCTTTCCGTTTTTTCCCTAGAAGTCAAACAGTAGTGACAAAGTTTTCGTTTTTCTTACTCGGAAAGGAATCCATACGTTTGGTGTTTGGTACAGAAGCAAACGATCGGATATTACGTTATGGTTGCCGTGATGTTAAAATGTAAACTCCGCTCGTGAGCGTGTTTTAGTGCAGGAGGAAGATTTTATGGCAAAAGTAACACTTTCATGCAACTTTTTTTTGGTAGTTTTGAAGAAAATTTACACTTAGTTAAAATACCCTTTGTTAATACTAACTTAACATTGAATGAAATTATTAATAATGAAGTAGTTACTATAAAATTTATAGAACATAGAATATCACAGAAACACTAATATTTTTAAATATGTTGTCTATAATGACAAAGACTTTGTGGTTATTTTTAAATTTCTAAACTTCTAAATTTCTAAATTTCTTAAATTTCTGACCATATGGAGAAAATTCATCATTCATTTTATTTTATTTCTGAAGAAGATTTATTTGGAATTTCACCAGTTGTTTTTGTTCAGGCGTTGCTATAATTATAACTTTCCTTTAATACAAAGGCTTATCTTTAATTATAGAAATAAGTGATTCTATACATGTCATTTATTTTATTTATTTCCTCAACTACAGTAAAATTTATTTTTATTATTTCCTCAACTACAGTAAAAAGGATTTATTCTAAGTACTCGAAATATATAATAAACCTTGATATAAAGGATGTGACTAAAAACATATTGGAAACAATTTAACAAAAAAATTAGAAACTTTGTAAAATAGCAATACAAACAACGCCATCTTCGTTATTGTTGATGTATCAGTAAATAAACATAAAAAGTTGAAAAAGTAAAGTTTATTTTCTACATAAAGTAAAAGTAAAGAAACATCATCACGTTATCAGTGTAGAAACATAAAAAGTTGAAAAAGGAAAGTTTAATTTCTATTCTAAAGAAGAATTTTGAAAATCAAAAAGTTACCTAAAAGTGTGACTAAATTGTGTCCTCTTGAGCATTAAATAATATGTGGAGCTATTAGCCTCAACATCGAACGACAATCTTATCGAAAAATTGAGAAGAAATAATTCTATTAAAGAAATATTCCGTCATATAATTTATAAATTAGCAACAAATGTTACTATTACTCGTTGTTCCAGTCAGGAAGTGTTTTAAAATAGCAATCGATGAAGGAGTTCCGCTTCCTGCCCAAAACATGTGTCATGCGATAGTGAAATATCATTCCAACTTCCCCCCATACCAACGCAACTTAAAAGCCGTTACTGGCGTGTCAAAAAATAGTCTAATTATACTAGATGCTTAACGAACCCTTAGTGCCAAAAAACGCGGCACACTCTTGCCACTATTAAACTGTCCCGCGGGGAATTTTCGCCACCGTTCTCGGGGCGTTGATCGAACATAAAAACGAACGCTCGTACGATTGCGACGGATAATTTCGTTATCTAAACCATAACGATTCCCATCGCATGGAACACGGGACATAAAGGATACGTATGTATGTGTTGCTTTTGCCCACCATTTCCCGCACCATGGCGCCTGGAGGACATTATCGGTGAATCGGTACACAAGTAGCACCACCATCACACGCTCCCGGCAGGAAACCATTTCCATCCGTATCCTGGCCGCCATCCCATCGGTCCACATCGTTCAGTGTCGGGGTTATGTCACGACTCAACCAAAAAAAAAAAGAAAAGGAAAACGCGTTACCAAAGTCTGCGTAACGATTATCAACCCTCACAAATGCAAAGGGACAAAATCGGGGAAGCCCTCTGCCGTTTCCTGGTCGAAACCATCATCAATCTTCGTGGCGTCATCACCACGTCCCAGGGAACTGCGAAAGAAAATGGATCAAATTTATGTAATAGGAAACGCTACCGGAAAACGAATGTCAATTATCCAAGTCGTTTCTGCGCAACATGCCCCGCCCGATATCACCAGGGCCTCATCCACAGTTTAGTTCCTCCTTCTCGTACATCCATGGCATTCAATCCGGGCAGGGATTCAGGCTTTTGTTGGTCCATAAATTGAATTACCGAATTCATACACCGAAATCAGTCTACCGATGCTTATGGGTTCGCTTATCGTAAGAGACTTGCTGGTGCTGTTGCTGTCAGAGTGAAATAGGGTCGGAGGGTGGCGGTCAGGGTTAAATAAAGCGATCGGACTCGAGCTCGAATGGATAATGCCAGGACGAAATATGTCCCTACAACGGGGCCCACTTTCTATCGCAGCCCACTCGCTATCACACTGTTGGTGCTGCCATCGATATTTTCGTCCTGCCAGTTCAGATGCCCATGTAGCACCCCTCACCATTTGGATTGTCAAGTTGTGATACGATTATGGTACAAATGGTAGGAAACATCCTGACTTTGTATGCCGATGCGTTGGATATTGCGTTCATGCGTTCTTTATTTTCTTCGGTCGGAAATGGTTTCCATTTACAAAATGAAGTCAGAGTGCCCTCATTCAAATATTGAGAACGTAGAAAAGGCATTGTTCGATAACGGTCAAAGTTACGTCCAGAGTGTGCGTTCTGGCACCGCCCGTGTGTGTGTGTGAGTAGATTGAATTGATTCGAAGAAACACTTCCCAGCATGAAACGTGATTCGAAACCGGGCCTGAAGTACGAAGCAAATGGTCAACGGTGGCTTTTTTCATCTCTAATACCCGGAATCGAACCAACACCATTACAAACTAAAGGAGCTTTTATTCCGCTCAAGAAACGACTCTCGTTTGTCACTGTGTCCTGAAGTAGACCTCACAAGGAAACAACAAAAGACTTGGTCTATAGGCGTGCTTTTGCCGTTCACGCTTCGTTTATCAACTCAATCTGCTTCTTTACGGGATAATCCTGCACGGTAGTATCTTATCGTTCATTTTTGCACCCACAGTCTCATAATAGTGTGGCAGTCCAGGGAGAACAAACGTTAAGAAAAGGAACGTTGCCACAATGCTGGCACCTGAACGTGTGAATCGACACTCTAAAATATGAAAACAGAAACGTTCCACTCTGCTACCGAAACCAACAATGTACACATTTTCTTAACAACACAAAAAAAAGAAATAACACGTCCTTTATTCCCTACTCTGCTTCTCATTGTGACAGCCGAACCGCAAATGTATGCGGTTCCCCGTAAAGCCCTGAGGCAGTTCTAGTGATAGAACAAAATTTCACACTTTTGAAAACCATTTGCCTTTTTTTTTTGCTCTGTCAGCCCGTACTGATATAATCATGTTACAGCGTGCGCATTGTGCGTATGGAAGCTTTCATTTCTTTCACTACCTTTCGAAAGCCGAGGGCAATTTGTGTGATTGAATTAAGGTACATAGTAATTCGTAAAAAGGTGTTTTTTCTGTGGTTCAAGGTGCTCGGTTGCATGGTAGAATGGTGACTTCTTTTGGGTAGGCCTACAAATTAACGCCTAATGTCCTTACGTTCCCCGTGAAAACATCCGAATAATGAGATAATGTTCGGTGCGAAATTTGAAACGTGATTCGGTTGTGGACTCATGAAATGGTGTTGAAACTCGTGAAGTTGAAGTTGTTTGAAATGTAGAAAAGGTCCTTATTGTCTAAATTATTTTAAAGGTAAAGTAAAAATGTTTTGAGAATTTGTGATTTTGAGTATTTTTTTTAAGAAAATCTCTAATAAAAAATATTCTACTTAAGATGAAATCATGTTTAAGTTAATGTGTTTTTTCGTTTATTATTCAATCACTAAGTGCTATTCAAATTTTGCTATTATTCTCGTGTATTGAATAGTTTAAGAACCTTTTCTTACCTTTCCGCTACACATGCTACAAATAGCTGAAAGATTTGGTTAATTACATGCTTGAAATAATAAATTTGCTTCAGTTACAGAGTTTTTCGAGTCCAAGTGGCACTATCAAACCCATTTCTGGATTCTTTTCAAGTTGAACTGGAATGTGTCTTAAGAGAGTTGGGATCCTTATGACTTTCTGGAACTTTTATAAATCCAAATAAATTCTATTTAAAGCATGCTCTATTTAAACATTTGCGAAGCTTGCAACACTGGAACTCGAAAACAGTGGAAACAACCAACAGAAATAAAATGGAACGCCGATTACCCGTGCTCATCGGGACTCAGCCCTTGCCGTATAAGCGAATATCGCGGATGATAGGCACAATTCTTTTTATTGATAAATATTAGTGTTTAGTGAGTAGGCTTGATGGGTAGATGGGTAGAGTTTTTTTATAGAGCATGATGTTTATTTTCTTTTTTACAGTTTACAAAATAAATTTGTTCTTTTTTCGAATTTAAGCAAATTATATCATTCCCTAATGAAGTTTCTATTTCTTGCCATCATCGGTTTTGCATTTAATATGTTAATTCACCTTCGGAACTGTCATTTTCGAGCTGCACGGATAATAGGACAGCTGGATAACAGGTACCCGGATAATCGGCGCTCCACTGTAGTATTAAATATCAAGGTGAATATATCACAAATAATGTTCTCAGATTTTGTCAGCTTGGGAATTTTTAAGTGATCATCTGATCTTCTGAACTTTACATGATTTTACAGAAGTTTCACTTTTGTTTGTTGTGCTGTTGTGCCCTTGAAAAAAATAAATTTTAACCTAAAATTTTAGATTTAATAGTTCCTGATATTGAATTGAGTTTTCACATAACTTTTCACAAAATTTGTGTCAATTTCATACGTTTTTGTTATTTTTAAACGTCAAATATTGTGCATTAGTTACTTTTACAAACCAAGCTTTCGGTTTGCTGCCACAAGAAAGCCTTTGGCAGCACTGTCCTTCACTCATCCAAGCCATACAATGTAGCTCTCCAGTTTCGATATTACGTCAATCAATCAATCAACTATCGCGAAAATCGGCTTCCACGTTCCTGAAGCAAAAACGGCTACGTCCTTCATTAGTATTCTACTTCAACCGTATCCATGCATGCGCTCCATGCAAGCGTGATCGTGACATGAAAGCATCCGCAATGGAAGGTCCATCCGAGACGGATGACTCCTCGGATGACAACCCCCTCCCGGAAAGAGATACACAGCGAAAGATAGTAGTGCGTTGGCATGTTGGCGAATCGGGGCGACTCGATAGACTCACAAAGTGGCTCCCCAGTGGCCAAACGGTGATTGCCATCCAATCCGAAATGGGGAATCGATTGTCCTATCAAGGATCAACGTTCGAGTATAGGGTACAGGGTGCCCTTTCAACGGTAGCCCACGGTTGTTGGTTGAACATGGTCGAAGCCCCATCGTAAAGTGCCACAGCAAAGTGATTGCGATCCAACTCCGGGAGGGCTGGTTGGGCTCGTGGGTCAATATCGTGTATCGTGGTGGCTCAAGTGCGATAAAGTGTTTCCGTGCGATGAATAAAATATGTATTCACATCACTTCGGTTTATTTCTTTTTTTTGTGATATACTTTAAGAGGGTGGATGAAGCAGCTGAACAGCAAATTGACAAGAAAGGCGTGGTATAGCAAGAGTGTCTGTTGAAGGTTTAAACATTTTTGTATGCTATCATATCAGCAGTGTAAATTTTATGGAAAAATCTACATTTATATTAACATTTTTAAAACCTCATCATTATCAATTTGCATTTCTCCTTGTGCAATTTTAGATACAGAATTGTGGAATTGAAAAACACAAAACAACATCGCTTCACTTAACCATTGTGTTAAAAACGAAAGCAAACTCAAATCACGTCTGGTTTCATTTTTAAATAAAATATCCTCCCACGGATGGGAAAGTATCTTTTTTTTTTGTTCGGCTTTCTTCTAACGAATAAAAACGATAACGCTAGCAAAACAGACACTTTTCGCTGCTTGCATGCGTTTGCCATCCCTTGGCCCCTCTCATCAGTTGCAAACGGAAAAAATGGGAAAGATGTGACCGGGATTGATATTAATGCTTTATTCGCGTCGCTAAAGCGACGGCAACAATGAACGAAAATAAATAATATAACAAAAAATGGGAAAGAAAAGGGAAGATCCTTCCACCGTCAAAGGGAAGGTTGTTGCTAGATTAAAAATACATTTTCAATTTGTATCCGCTTTCATTGGTGTCAGCATCGTTGTCACTTTAGCCATATTGAATATCGGTTCTTTCTTTTTGTTGATTTGGATTTTTTTATTTGAGCTGAGGCCAAGATTAAAATAAAAATCTAGGCGATTTTCGTGTTGGGTTTTGTAGACAAAACTTATCAAACAGATTCTTCATCAAGTGTTGGAGTTGGAGGTTTATTATATTTATGAAATGTAAATTATTTATTTATATTTCTCGCCAGCTGGAAAGGTTTGGAGGTTTATTTGGAAAGTAATATTTTGAAAAGAGATGAAAAAATTAAAAAAAATAGTATAATTTTTAACAAAAAGATACTTAAAGAAACTGAATATTGAGCCAACAAAAATATCATAAAGCAACATAGGGAAACTGTAACCGCTTTTAGCTTGCCGTTACAAAAGCGCTAGAAATCGGAACTCAACATCGAAAGGTTGGTTGGATAAGGGGAATGTATAATACTACCACGGTGCAAACGATTCGTATCGGACGCCATTTTTTTACGGTGTACGCCCTATTGCGTTAACTAAAGTGCGCGCAACCCCTCGATGTGTTGCCGATAGGGAGAGCAGAATGAAGTCAACAACAAAAGCGTGAACGCGGACGCCTGGTGCAGAATATTGATATTGTAAGAGCCTGCAGTGTGTTATTCGTGGGGAATTCAATTCTTGCCACGCTATGAGACAACATGCTTGGGTTTTTTTTTTTTGGTTGCTGTTGTTACTTTCCGCAGCAAAGGAACCGTGCTGGCGGCTGGAGGAAATTGAATTCTGTGGATCGACGTTGTGTTAAGGCGGAAAAAATGCGATGTTGTCACCAAACGCTTTGTTCTGTTGTATTTGAAAAAAAATTTTTTTAAATGTTGCATCGATAAGTTTATATGAAGACTTGGTTGGAATACTTAGGTTTTAGTATATTAAGCAAATAAATTTATCAAACATGAATCTGAAATAGGTATATAAATGTTTTAAATGACACTAGAATCCACAAAATCCTAGCGAAAAAAATGCTTAAAGTTTTAGTTTCAAGCGTCAAGTAACTTATTTTAATAAAGATATTAATTTGAACTTTCTTCTAGAATTTATTGGAACACTTATTATTTTCATGTGATGTATTCCGATTAGTACTTAGTACTTAAGTACTCAGTATTTAGTACATAAATTGTTTAGGCATTTAAGGACCTTAAGCAGTTAAGGTATTCATTAAGTCTTGTAGGGAAAAAAACTCAACAAACGCAAGAAGAAATGGAAATCAATTTTCTTTTTCTTTTTTTGTATTCTCATTTGACGCCATGAATATTTACACAAAATTATCTTCAATAGGTTGGTTGGTTATAATATTAAAGTGATTTTGAAATCTCTAAATTTGAGATCTCTAATAGAGTTTCAAATAAAATCTACAGAGAACTGAGACTATGAAGTATTCAGTATTCATGACTGTGAAACTGGCCTACAGTTGAGCAATGCTATATCGAAATTCTGTCCAACAATATTTTATACTATTTGAAAAACCTGAAAATGGTGTCACCAATAGGTAATTCATCATCAGAGAGCAGAACAACTCATATTGCTAATTTGTTTTTAAATTGGATGTTTTCGTTTCATGATGATAAATAATTTAAAAATGGACGTCATGCATTCGTGGATATCATTGCACTTGTATAATCAAAACGGGTCAATTCGAGCGAACTTTTGAGGATGTTGAGTAGATTGTTTTATGCACTCATGAGCTAAGGATCGATGAGTTAGAGATAGCTTCACTGAGCTTAACAGAAAAGAATTTGTATAAAGTCTCATCTGGGACGTTTTTGAGTAGAAAGTGTACCAAAAGCACGGATATGTAATAATCAACTAAACCAGTAATGAATTGTTAATGTCTTTAGATATTGGAGAAAAGGAAGAAAAAGATCACCATTTTCAATTTTTTAATTTGTTCCAGTATAAAAAAAATAATGTTGGGTCCCTTGACCGGGACTAATGTTGATAAGACAGAACCGGGCATCGAATAACATATATACGGTACCACCGTCAATAGGACTGACTATCCTGTTACGAGTAAATGAGGTCAAGGAAAAGCCAGTAAGGCAGACCTCCTCTCAGAGAAGTTGTTCTGCAACAAAACAAGAATAGGTTCTTTTCAATGAATGATAATGACTAATGGGTTTAGTTTAATCATTAATCCACAATCTTTTTGTAACAAGTGCAAAGAAGTACAGGCAATGATATTATCAAACAAATAATATTTATTCAAGTTGCATCGTGTGCTTGCTGTGCCGTAACACTATTAAATAAACTAAAAACCTCCCAATTTACCTGTTTCATACACCAGTTGATCAAACATTACCCACTGGCGTTAATCAGCCCGTATTCATATCAAACGGTCAATTCCGATGGTACCAGCATCAGCACCAGCACCAACCAATATGATTGGCAGGTACTTGACTATAATTTTTGACACTTTCCGTGCCTGACTGTGCCTCTATACTAAATTCGCAATTGGCAGCCAGAAAACCCGAAACCGGAACCGAAACGGAATCGGAAGCAAACGGCCAACTGTCAAATAAGCGACATACTCGGTCGCAGTGCGCAATGTTTTAGATCGGTCATCATTCGTTAGAGCTGGGCCGTTTTTGGTGGTGGCAAAGCCGGACGGACATTGGTGCAATGAGCAGCCAGAACGGAACCGAGCCTGCCAACGTGAGTAGATTCCCAATCGTTTGGACCCATTCAGTGTTGGAGCAATTTTTCCAACATTTCTCTAGCCATCATTTCGCTCGTTCACCAATTACTCTACCGCTGGTGTATTGCCCCTCGCATCCAACGGCCCCTTCACAGCTACACACACGTAGATATGCAACAGCCGCTGAACATGGACGAATGGACGCTGGATGCTTGACGGTGGCTGCAAATGTGCAAACGTATAATTTTCTGTTTCGCACGAAGAACCAATTTATTATCAACTATAATTGACCTCGTTAACAACAATGACGGTGCATAAATTCGCTACGGCCACGCTTGCCTTTTCTTTACCAAAAACCCCCACCAAAAAACCACCCCCGAAGCGAAACCACCCCATTCGGAAGCGGACGAGCCATCGATCAGTGCTGCTGATCGTATTTCTATATGCACTAAGCGCTAAAGTGGTGGTTCGGAAATTTATTTGCATACACACCGAGCATAAAACGAAATAAAAGATCAATATCTGGTTTCTTTTTCTTAACGCGTTAATTAGTTTGCTTGATAGATATATACAGTAAATGGTTTTTTTTTTCTTTCGGGAGAAAGTGTAGAAAGCAATAACCTGAGTCTCTTGCATTTGCATAGTAAACTGTATAATTTGTTGTATTAAGATATTTGTGTTTAATAAATACTTTAATTTTACATAAGGGTTATAATATGAATTAAAAAAGCATATAACAATACAAATAACTAAAGAAAAATACAAAACTGTTCAAAAACATACAAATAACTAACAAACAATTGTATATAATATGATCAAAACCAAATTACACAAGGAAGAAAAGAAAAAAAAAACAACGATAGTGGAAAGCAAACATAAAACTATTCAACAATTTTAAATTAAAAAATTAAAATAGATCCAACAAAGCACAAACTTGAAACAAAACAAAACAAAAGTTACAAGCATTACTAAAACATAACATGCAAACAAACAAAAAAGACACACAGCACAAGCTATAAAAAATCGAAATTATTCACCTTTATAACAACTTAATTGGCATCAGGCAGCGATAAAATCATTTTTCTTAGAATACGGATCAACGTGCACGTGCACTTTCAGTTTCAGCTTCCTCCACTTCACTCGGTTTCCATTTACTATTGTGTTCTGCCTTTGTTTACAGTCCATTTCGTTGTTTCGTTTCTGTTATTTTTTTTTCATTTTCACATCCTTCTTTCACCTCTTTCACTTCAACTGTTTCGTTTTTCTTTTTTTTCCTTTCTTTAACACGCTTCATCCGTATGGTTAGTGCGTGTGTTTTCTCTATTAGCTCTACTGACCATGACCATTGTTATTATTCCTATTATTATTTATGTTATTTGTCTCCGATACGATGTGCCTTCCAGACAACAGTGCCAATCGACACCAACTCCGAAATTGTCCAACTGGTTGTCCGGCGCCTGGTTAGCGTTAAATAGAGCTTGAAGCGAAGGTAAACGTGGCAGGGTGAGGTCGGGGTTTCTGAAGGGTGTTGAATATTGAGGTAGCCGACAGTTTTCCGGTCATCTCATTCTTCAACTCACCTCCCGTACGTAACGTCAGCTCGGGTGCTGTGCTTGTGCTGTGTCATGTCCGATGACGATGGCCGTAGAATTAAACACTTTAAACAAGCGCTCACCACCCGGAGCATCCGGAGTTTGAACGAACGAAGTCCAGGATCCTCTGGACCGTGTCGGCAGGTCCGGGAGGCTAAGGGGGAGTCGGTAAGTGTGTAGGTGGTTATCCGAGGCGTTTCGAGTGGACACAACCAGCAGGATGAAGACATGCAGGACGGGAGGATGACTGCGGCACGGTGAACTCGTGTTAAGTGGCTCGTGTTTTTGCTGTGGCATTGAGAAGCGTCCGCACCTTCTTCTACGGCCAGCTGTCTGTCCCAGTGTCTGGGCTGCATTAATCTGGTGCTCATCAACACTGGAACCGGTTGTTGGTTTTTCCGCCGTTTTTGTTTCTTTCTTTCACTCCGCTAAGAATCGGGCAACATGGAAGAACGGGCACCGTCAAGTGGATGGTAGTGGTTTTGGATGGTGATGAAAATGTTTCATGAGATGTAATTTAGCTGACTGCCTGCAAATGTTAAAAGGCGATCCTACGCGCCTTCAGTCAGCCTGCATGGATTGTGGGGCGTGCTTGGACATAGCAGGGAAAAGCGCAGGGGAAGCGCAGGAAGGATGCCGTGAAGGAGAATTTAATTCGTCAGTAAAACGGACGACTTGTCTGTCAAAACATTCAATTTGAGCATTTGAATGCATTGTGCCTATCGGTTTGTGGATCGGCAAGAGAAGCGTGTACATGGATGGGTGGCCCATCAAACCAACTGTTTGATAACTTTGGCTTGAAGTTTATGTGTGTATGTTTGTGTGTTTGTACGGTAGAAGGACCGTAGTGTGTAGTATTTGTTTCGCATCACTTATTCGTCGTCAAGAAAATTGCTTTCTTGAAGACGTTTGGTGCCCATGCATGATTCACAGATGGAGCTTCTTTGTTAAGGGCAAGTTTGCCATAAGCTGATACAAAGTATTCATTTTTATTTTTATAGCATTTTTAGTGGCAAAACATTGTAATGAAAGATACTAAGCAGTTTTAAACATTTTTATATTAACTAAACTGAATTTTATGGGGCGGCCCAGTGGTGCATGTGAAAAACGGCGCCCGTCCACACGGCAGGGACGTGCAAACATTTTTATATTAACTAAACTGAATTTTATGGGGCGGCCCAGTGGTGCATGTGAAAAACGGCGCCCGTCCACACGGCAGGGGCCGGGTTCAAATCCCATCCGGACCATCTCCCCGTACCATGGACTGACTATCCTGCTACGTGGTAAAATAAGTCTTGATACGGCCAGGCCGTTCTAACCGAGCAAAAAAAAAAAAAAAATTAACTGAATTTTATATTAACTGTAGAATACTACAAATCACAATGCACCTTTAGTTATCTTTAGTTAGAATTATGATGATAAAATATTCATGATGGCATTGTATTATGATAAAATGGTTTTAGTTAGGTACGAGGCATTCAAAAAAAAAAAAAAAGTTTTAAAAAGTTAGAAAAATCAGTCAAACATTTATTCAAGTGGTTTCCTAATGATTTAAGAAATACTTGGAAATTACGGATAGCTTATCATGTAGGGAAAAAATTGATTTAGTGTGAACTAGATAAACGATTTTTTCATAAACAGTTGATAGTTCTGATAGCATCATAAATTATGAATTTTATTCTTCTTTTTCTTCTTCTTCTTCTTCTTCTTCTTGGCGTAACGACCTCTGAGGTCATGCCGGCCATTTCTGGCTTACGGGATCTATTTTTATCTCGTAGCTGGATGGTAGTCCTTGCTACGAGGGTACGGTCCAGATAGGATTTGAACCCGGCCGTGTGGATCGGCAACGTTTATCACGTACATCAACAGGCCGCCCCAACAAAGAATTTTATTATTACATTTAAATTGTCCTGATGATTAAATCCTTTTTCTCAAGCCATTTTGCGGAGAAGAGGTTGGACTCATCACCAACATACAAATTCTATTGATTATTGTTTTAAACCAGTTATGAAAGTGGATTTTGTCTTTGTCCTGGCCCCACAATCCTGGCCTACAAGCTAGTATATTAAAACAAAGTAAAACATGATGAATTCTTCAAACGTTTATTGCGTTATCAAAAACAATTTTTGATTCTTGACTGGTTACTTAAAAGCTTTGAAGCCCATAATTTTTTTTTTAATTTTAATACTATTTCATATATTTTTTTTTACTTTTTACAACTCACAATACAAGACAGATGACATCAATTTCAAAAATAAAATGCCAAACTGGAATAGCAGCAACATCTTCAGAGGCGTAACATTAATCCATAAATTTGCACGTTTTATCATAAAAACAATTAAATTTTTACTTTTTATTTAAAGTTTTATTTTTGAAATTTTAATTATATTAATATTTACTATTTTATCAAGCAGTATATATGTGACACAAAAATAAACAACGGGTTTTGAGATTTCCTAGTATACAATGTCACAACTCAGATAGTAGACACAAGTCAAAAATGCTCAGTAGCGGATTTAACGGTAAGCGGCCGCTAAATTAAACATATTTTGTAAATGAGCATTAGTTCAAATTGCTAATGGCAATAGAATAAGAATATCACAACACCCTACTACTTGAAGGTTTAAAGGCTCATTAAAATTCTTGCAAATTATTTGAATTTGTTCAAGGTTTATATACTGGTCAATTGTTATCTTTGATTTGAACTTCAATTGAAACTGTTGCACTCACAAATATTAAATGAATTATGTGCATTATTTAACGCCACATCTATTGGCATCGTTTATCAGATTTACACAATTGCTTTCGATAATGGTTCAAGAAGCAAACAACAATAAATCGGTTAGCTAAAACAATCTTCATCATAGACTAGCCAGGCCCTTTCGTCTGTACAACTGAGTGTGTTTTGAAAAAAAAGAGAGAAACCAACTACCCATAAATGCCAACTGTAGACCCATCCATTTTGGTAATTCTTTCGAATTATCCATTCATAGGCTCCATACCACACACTTCACATTCGAATCTTTGCTCATAGAAGATAGTACGAAAAAAAAGCAAACAAGCAAAAACGATAAGCGTATAACTCCGTAATTTTACAATTAAGCCAAACAGCAATCATACGAAACCGTTAATCGTGGTAAAAAGCGGGGAGAAAAATAAAACGTCTGTAATGTGAGAGTTCTGCCGAAGAATAGATGAGGTGAGCAAAAAAAAAGTGTTTCAAACAAATATCACTCCTCGGCGCACGGCAGACCACCCCCGGGGGCCCACCCTGGAATAGATGGGCCGTTCCTGGTTTTTGTTTTGTTGTTCCTGTTGCGTCCGTTTGTCCTGAAGATTATTCTGATTTCATCTAGCATTTTTCCTCGGGTGAGTTAAATGATCGGGGTGCAATCGGTCCTCTGCCTGCCATCATTGGATCGAGATCATTCCGGGGACGATGGGTGTATAACGTGTCGAGTCATCCAAGTGCTACCTTTCAAGTTCATTTCACATCCTTCCTAGCGCGATTCGCGTAATGGAGAAGAATGTGGTTTTGTTTTGCTCTATCTCACTCACTCCACTGTTTAAGCCATCCGACTGAACTGACGGAATGGACGGAAAATTGTACGCGCGTAGATGGAAAAAGGTTTTTTTGTTGTTGTGTTTGGCGTACGGTTTAAAATTGCTTAAAATCAATGCCATGTTTGGGTAAAGCACCGTTTAGTTGGTTAGCAATTTGGACTAGGAATCTTTTGTTTTTCGTTTGTTTTTCTTTGTTACCTGCACTTCTTAATGGACAACGTTGAATGGTACGGATGGGAATGGCGTCGCCATGCGTCTGCTTTGCGAAGGGAATGGTTTTACGTTTGATTCGAACGATTATACAAATCCAAATGGTCAAATGTGTTTTGGTACATTTGTAAAGTACTGAATAAAACATTAAAGAATTTCGCGGATTTCGTATTAGCTTCTTTCCAGGTTTAAAATCTGTTGAAATAGTTACCGGCGGTAATTATGGATATGTTTCAAAAAAACGACGATTAGTAATTTTGTCCCTCTATTTATAAGTTTGACACCCCTGCAGTTCGACCACTGACAACTTAAACGTTTCGAAAATGATCGCGTATCGGTTTATACCACATAGCGCAGTACTTGTGCAAAAATACTCCCAGCAATGACAGGATGTCATAACAACAAATGTTTACAATCGTTTTCACGTGTTTTCGCGACCCGTGCCTAATGTACAAACACAAATTATATTGTTATCGGACGCATAGTGTTTCGCTTTGCCATGGTGTACTTGGTGCGGTGTATTTTGATTCATCTAGCGAAGCTGGCCTCGATGCAGTTGCAAATGTTCTGTGAGGATTTAAGTGTTTCAACCGTGTGATCGTTTATGTTGTGGTTTGTGTTTGCCGGTTCATTTTTCGCAGCCTGATTCCGGTGCAATGGAAAACGACCCGATGGTTTTCGGCAGTTCAGCTGTTCCGAAGCTGGCTTCCGGACAGTGAGAAATGTTCCGGCAGCGTACAACGAGTGAATGGGTTGGTGTATGCGTTGCCTCGATCAATAGAGGAAAAGCCTACAGGTTGCACAGTTTGTTTCCTTCGTACGCGATCAACGGGCAACTCTTCGATCGATCAAAAGTTAACGCGCTAAAAATCGGTGATCGCGAGAATCCGGAAAATTAACATCCTTTAAATCGGGTAATTTTGGTCGCCGTACCATGAGCAATCGCGCGGATTTTGGATTAGTTTCTTTCCGGGTCTGGTGGTTACAGTTGTGAGTTGAAGAAGGACGATTATTTGTTTGTTCTTCGATTTTTAAGTGTGTGCTTGTGCGAACAAACATTTTATCCTGTGAATTGAACTTATACTTGTAAGCTTCTGAGTATGAAATTGTCTTTCTCGTACGAAAAAGATATTATTAAAAACTAATCCTATTGTATCTTTTTTTTTTCATTACAGCAGTAAATACAGGAAGAAACAAAAACGAAAAAGTGAAACTGTGAACAAGTAAGTGATATTTTTTTTATTGTACGCTAGCATATTGAAAATTTTAAGATTATAATTTGTAAATCGTTATAGATTGATTAATTGAACAAAAATTTCTCTCCGATGATCTGTCAATGCTTTTACTTAAGAATTACTATATATTTTTTTCGTTTACTTAAGTTTTTATTTCTCTAGTTTTTTCGCTTAGTTATGATTTTATCCAAGGGTTAAAGGCGAAGGCGAAGATTACATTGCAAACACTTAGCTTCTTGAAACGTTCAATGTTTTAAAATGTGTTCAAACAACTGCTGAAAGTTGGAAAAATCGCACTCAAAGAAAAGGCTACGCTGCCTCTTGTTCTAATGTTAGGCAGATCAGCATTAAAGTTCTCGCAATCGTGCTACAATCCATGTGATTCCCTTCAGCTTGTAACATTTGTCACAAAATGGTGGTAAGCCTGCATGGAACCGTGCTTGCCTTACGTAAAACTCTGCACGTCATCGTGTTTCGTTATCGTGTTACAATTTATCGGAAAGGAGAAGAAAACAAAAAAAAACTCAACACTCTCGCCCCAGTGTGGCTTCCAGCCGCGCGACATGTTTCGCTTGTACATAGAGCATCGACATTGCCATTTGCTATGTGTATCGCGCTGAATGTGTGTGCTAACGATGCGTATCACATTTTGCCGTATTCAATCGGAACCTCAATGGGATGAAATGTATGAATATTAATAATCCCCTTGACTCGCTTCGTGTTCACATGATGGTTCCATGCTGTGGCATTGGGGTGAGAAACAATACGCCAGTGTCAGTTGTACATGAAGCCTTGAGGTTTGTTGAGCGGCAGCCAGTAATAGAATTTCGACCCTTGTTCGCTCGATAATGATACACCATTCTACTCTTTCGTAAAACGGATAGCTTCTTTTCACGCAGCGTGGAAGTGAATGGGGTGGACGATTGTAATGGCGTCAGAGTTTGGATAATATAGCATGCGGAATGTTTTTTTTCTGTTGGCTTCTCAAAAGTCAATAAAAAATGAAGTAAAGATCATGCGCAATCGATAGACCGAATTGAACTGAATGTTAACTGTAACATTTTCAATAAGAAAATATTGAATGCATTTTCTTTATTATTACATACAATTGTGAAGTGTTGAATGTTGAAATTTTGTTTGTTTTAGTAAAACAATATTTTTAACACTTTCTGATTTCAACTCCGTCAGCCATAGTTTTCGCCAAGCCGCCAGAGACGCTAGTAACCTAAAGAGGAATTTATCTCTCTGGCAATGTTAGCGCCATCTATGAACGATGGTTCTGGCTGTGGCTAAATTAGCGCGAATGGTTCAGAGTTTGGTTGTTCTTCTACTCGAATGGCGTTCGAGCAAATTTTACATACAAAATTTGTATCAAAAGACCTTTAAGAAATTAATTTTGGATGTGTCGTTACAAATGTCTATTTCGATCGTATTTTTTAATTTAAAAATTAAGGTATTCCTTGTTTTTTTATTATTTTAATAATTTTTCATGTTTCTTTTTCTTTCGTCTAATTGTTCGAATGTTATTAAATTAAAATAGCTCTGTTCGTTCGATCATTCGCTCGCTATGCGATACTTAACAAATTTATTAGGTTCTAAAGAGAAATCGTTGGTTAGGTTTTTGGATCAGAATTATTTCACGAGTTTAAGTGGATTTTTTTTTGCTCAGTTAGAACGACCTGGCCGTATCAAGAGAAAATTGAAGGATAGAATAGAATCTTTTCTGCCTTCTAGTTTTGTTGGACGTTGAAATCAAATGCTAAGTTTTTTCGTTTATTTATTTCATCATTACTTCAAGGTCGTGTGAGTAGTCTCATTTCTATTTTCTCTATAGTCTATGTTTTATTTTCTTATCCCTTTTTTTATGCTTTATTTTATTTGAAAGCATAACTTTTTTTGTAGTTTTCTCTTATTTTTTTATATTGTCATCAATAAAGGCAAACATCTCTCGACGTAGTTGTTTTCGGTTTTATGTTTAATATTATTGACATTGTGTTTTTTTTTTATTTTCCTCCACAAATACATTGATACACCGCTAAACGGGGGCATTGCTTTACTATTGCATTTCTATTCTTACGTTAATACAAACCCCCCTTTTGTAAGCATGAGTTCGCTGCTCGTTTATATTTTAACTTTTTGCTAACCCACCCCTTGGTGTTGGTGTGCTTTGTCGTATGCCGGCAGCGGATCAACAACACCACTCGGAAACAGGCCTCTTAGCAGGGCGCTAGAGTCAAATGGATAAGAAACGTACTACAGTACTAAGTTTAATATTAGTTTCGTTGTCCGTGGTTTTGTGGTTTTCCTTGTTCCATGTTTTACCCCCGTGTAATGTAAACATTTTATGCACTTGATTCTATATCCCACATCTGTTCCATCGGCACAAATGGCGTATTTACTGCCCTCTACGAACACGGGTCCGCACCATGCTTACGCTGCGCTGTGATGAATCCGAAGGTTTAACTAATAAAAAAAACGAACGCCAATGTCCAATGCATCTTCTCCGCGGCGGCCAAGATAGTTGCTGCAGGATAGGTAAACCCCGTTCCAAATGTACATAAACCTTCCAAGGGACATCGGTGCTAAACGTGGTTTTTTTGTTTTGCACACATTGAACAAGTCAGACACATGTAACGTACTTGGTGGTGCAACAGTAACAACAGTCATTTGTGTAGCAAGTTTAGGACCGAATTTATGTCATCGCTAATGTTGCCTTTGACCTTCTCACACACACACACACATACGATGGGTAGATTTAAAACATACGTAAACTCCTTACAGTATTATTGGACGAAAAAGGGGATAAAGAGAATACTCTATCGCGTCTAACCGTAAGCCTGATAGACACAGATTGCGGGATTAATATATATATTTATATATGTATGTATATATGCATGCACAGTACGGCCCATAGTGTACCACATACGGACACATTTTGTGAGTCGAAAACATAAATTACATTCCGTGCGATCACAGCAATTTTTGCTGATCGCGCTTTGATTTTCAACCAAACAACCCATTTTTTGGGTTTTTTTTTGAATATGTAATTTATAAATCCGAGGGAGTTTAGACTGTTGTGGTGATGCTTCTTTTGCCAAGAAAAAAAAAAATCATTTCTGATTTTGAAGTTCCAGAACTGTCTGATCAAAATTGAATGATCTCTTCTTGTCAGCTGCGTGCTGAGCATGGATCAAACTTTTTTGCAGCAAATGCATATATTCTTAGTGGCCTGAACTGTGTATGTGTGTATTGGATTACGTGACTGTGTGTGTGTGCATGCATGCGTAAACCAATTGTTTTGGATCCTTCATATTACACCATTAGATTAATACAAAATACTCTGGTATGATGATACATATTTATAATAAAAAATAGCTTTTGCTCATTGCTTTACAATCACAGTTCACATTGACGCGTTCGTGTATATGTATGTTTTTTTTGTTGTTGCTTTGTTTTAAGTGTGTAGTTTTTTTTTATTAGTTTGTTTTGTTTGTTTTTTTACTTTTCCTGTCCACTTTCTTTTCCCTCTTGTTGCATTTCAAAAAGTATACCCCCACCCATTACTCATTACAAATATAGCCACACGAACACGAATTTTCAATCTGTATTCCCCTCCCCGTTCACATCCATGCGTACATAATGTACTACGCGAACATACCGACACAAAACACAGTCATGCTTCACACGCGCACTCCAAACCCCGTTCATACGAATTGTCCGATCGATGATAATTCTTCATAGCAAAGCAATCATCTCATATTTGGCCGCCGACAGCCAAAAGACAGCATGTCGAACGGTTCGATTAGAATATTCCAGTCCTGCCTATCATGCTCATTCTCAGTAACAAACGGGAAACTTTCCGTCACAAACACTCTAACCAAACGGGAAGCAAATTTGCATTCCGCACACCCGTTAGAGTTTTTTCTTGGATCAATCAATCTGTCAAGATGAAAACCATAAACAAAATTCAAAATGGCAGTTCGTCGAGAGAAGCAACTGTATGATTTTTTAACAAAATTTGAGTTTTGAAGTCGCAAATCTCATCACCACTGTTGTATTTCGTGTGAATAATGAGTTACAAAAGAAGTGGACACCTCCGTATTCACTTTTTTATAATCAATTATCAAGAAAATTGTACTTTCCGTTGCTTTCGGCTGACGGAAAATTTTCTCTCTAACGGGGTTTCCGTTTGGCACAGGTAATGCAAATTTTTTACTTTCCGTTGAACATCAAGTTATCATTGATTTTTGAAACGTCTGAATGTGCCAAACGGAGAGCCAAACGGAAAGTCATAATACCAAAATGACATTTTCGTGACGTTTGAGAAGACGTTTGTTACTGAGAATGAGCATGTATATCCAGCAAGCGTTCTGTTATGGTAAAGCTCGCCCATCCTTGAGGTTGGACTTGTTGGCGAATGATTTAAAAACAAAAAAAAACAAAAGAAAAGAAACAAAACCGCCAACAGCTCCTCTGCGAGCAGATCCTACGGGTAACTGGAATTTCTTACTTAATCATGCTCATTCTCAGTAACAAACGGGAAACTTTCCGTCACAAACACTCTAACCAAACGGGAAGCAAATTTGCATTCCGCACACCCGTTAGAGTCGATGAAAGCTTCATCGACTTTTTTCTTGGATCAATCAATCTGTCAAGATGAAAACCATAAACAAAATTCAAAATAGCAGTTCGTCGAGAGAAGCAACTGTATGATTTTTTAACAAAATTTGAGTTTTGAACTCGCAAATCTCATCATCACTGTTGTATTTCGTGTGAATAATGAGTTACAAAAGAAGTGGACACCTCCGTATTCACTTTTTTATAATCAATTCTCAAGAAAATTGTACTTTCCGTTGCTTTCGGCTGACGGAAAATTTTCTCTCTAACGGGGTTTCCGTTTGGCACAGGTAATGCAAATTTTTTACTTTCCGTTGAACATCAAGTTATCATTGATTTTTGTAACGTCTGAATGTGCCAAACGGAGAGCCAAACGGAAAGTCATAATACCAAAATGACATTTTCGTGACGTTTGAGAAGACGTTTGTTACTGAGAATGAGCATGAATATAGTTTTATTGTAAAAAGAAAAGAAAGGGACAAAAGCAGTACCATAGTAGCAGCTAGTGTTGAAAGGGCGATAAAAAAGTGATAGATGAGAGTTCAAGACATAAGATTGAGCAAATTGTAATGTGTGTATGTTTCATGTACAGCACCACAGGTCGTGATGCTACGCGTCCCTTTTTTGCTATATAGTCTTTCTTCCCACACATATGCACGATCATACGCTGTTTTTGGATCGACGACTAATGGCGATGTACACCACCCAAAGTGGGGGGTTACAGTCGCATCAGCCGGGTATCGTTTGAGCGTAGCCACGGATAAAACGAAACCCCGAAGGTGAAAATGAAAATGTTTCCCGATCGTGGCGCTTTGCATTTAGCCTCGCTTAAACTTCAGCACCAGCATCGTGATGACAAGGAACAGCGCAATCCAGGCGATCGTGGAAACGAAGCCCATATATACGTCTGGTTCCATTATGCTCCAGCCACGGGCCAGTATCGAGCGCAGGGATGTCGTGGCCAACGTGAGCGGTAGACAGAGCGAAACGTATCGCAACACAAGCGGCATACCTTCGATGGGCCAAATCACACCGGAAAGGAGCAACGTGGGATAGAAAGACCCGAGCGCCAGCTGGATGGCGTTACGTTCAAGCTCACAGATTGCCGAAATGACAAACCCGAAGCACATACCGCACAGACCCTGCAAGATGGTCAGTATGACGATCCAACCGATCTCACCATTGTTCGTTACACCGAATACCACGATCATGAAGATCAGTACCAGTGCCGTTTGGCCGCACATTACCACAAACTGTGTGACGACGTGCGAGAACAGAATTTCGGTCGGTGTAACACCGGCAACCCATGAACGATCGAGCAAACCTTCGGTACGTTCGATGATCAAAGCTGAAGAGGTTAACGCCACTGCCAGGAAGAACACGATACTGTAGACGAAAGGGAAATGCACATTAATGGAGACACTGTACATTATGCTGTGGGTAGAGAAACTTACGTCAAAATGACTCCTGGCGCAACGAAGTCCGTGAACGATGGATCATTTGTGCCGTAGATCGGAGCCTTGAACTGAATCGGTACATCGCCAAGTTTCGGGTTGTTGTCGCACACTCGGAGCAGCTGTTGGGCAAACTCCCGATACGCTACTTGCAGGTCCCGGTTGAGCATGATACCGATCTGCTGGTTAGACATATCGAGCCACACACGAATCTCCGATTGATCCAACGTTTCGTCGTCCGCATCACGTCCTATTAAGGTAAATGGTGTAAACGCATTAAAGAAACAATTTCCAACAATTCTATAATTATTGAATAATACTAACCAAGCGCTATGCGAGCCACAAGTGCGTCGGTAAAGTTGTCCGTAAAGTATAGAGCACCCCAGGCATTTCCATCCCGTACCGCACCGAGCGCCGAATCAAGATCCGTGTAGTACTCTTTCACGATGGTAGTGTTTAGGTGGCTCAGATATCGACAGGACAGATTGGTAAAGCTGCACCCAGGATCGAACGCACAGTCTTCACCGATGGTCGAGTTCATTTCACCGTTTACGATGGCCATCTTCAAGTTGGTTGGGTCACGTCCAATTGCCAAACAGAACAGAATCACCTGCATTACCGGTAGGGCGAAGATGAACAACATCACACCCACGTTTCGCCACATGCGCAGGAAGTTTTTGACGAGCAGTGCTCGGATTTTTCCCTTCGATGTGAACTTTGGAGATGGGAGACAACATAATTTTAAAAATTAATAATAAATTCTCACCAAAAGTGTCATCCAAACGAGTGAACGAATGTGAGGATCAGATGTAACTTACATTGGAACAACCCGAACATTCGGTACAGTTATCGCATTCGACTGCCTGACTGATCGCACCGGGCGCTGACCCATTGAGTCCGTTAATCTGGTGTAAAAAAAATTGGTGGATTAGCTTTCCAACTCCCGCATTTCATGCGAAGGACTTAACTTATTGAAACCGAGGCTCAAAATACTTACAGCAATGGTGGATCCGTTACTGTCACTGATGAGTACTTCCTTGCTCTGGTGGAAGTTTAGTCCGACGACACCACTTTCCTGGCTGACGTAGACTGGGTTATCCTTTTTGTTGCCAAATGCTAGCGCCGACAGTGATATGTTGTTGCTAAACGATAAATGTTCTCTGTTAGCGCTTCATTCGACTCCAGTGTAATGCAATCGCTTGAAGATCTTACCTGATGTTCAACTCAGCTGGTGCCACATTAGCTTGACCCTGTTTGCGTGACAGCTTCAGGAAGACATCTTCCAGGCTGCTGCAGCGATACATCGACAACAGACAGCTGGGTGATTCTTCTGCCAACAGGCGACCAGATCGCATCAAACCGATCTGAAAGGAGGCGAATAACAAGATTTTAAGTAACTGCTTCAAAGAAATTACCGGAATTCTTCCAACATACCGTATGTGCTTGTCGGGCTTCTTCGATGTAGTGCGTCGTAATGATGACAGTTTTCTGGCCGGCCTTGGTGATGTGTACGAGATGATTCCATATACTTTGTCTAAGTAGTGGATCCACACCGACGGTTGGTTCATCGAGAATGAGCAGCTCCGGATCGTGCATCAGGGCAACGGCAAACGAAACTCGACGCTGTTGACCACCACTGGAAGTAGCAAGAAACGTACAAGATTAGTAATGTCTTGACGCAATTTCCTATTCTTTGATATCAACACCCCTTACCTCAAGTTCTTCACCAACCGAGACTCCGATGGCAAATCGAGAAAATTGAGCAAAAACTGTAACCGCTCGACGATTTCTGACGTGTGCATGCCAAAGATCCAGCCGAAGTACATCATCGTTTCGCGGATCGAGAATTCGCCGTATAAAGCTATCTCTTGCGGCATGTAACCTACGCGTGCTCCTGGAACTCCAGATCCTGGATCGGGGGAAAAATGTGATACAATGAAGAAAAGGAGTTTAATGGACGATAATGAGACATCAGCCAAAGAGGTTTTCACTTACCCTTTGTTCCCGGCTTTCCTCCAAGGACCCATATTTCTCCTGAGTTTAGTCGCTTTCTGCCTACTATGCATGATAGAAGTGTCGTTTTACCGCAACCGGATGCTCCTAAAAGTCCATAACTGTAAAGAACGAGCGAAGGTACATCAGAAAAGTGAGAAGATATTCATAATTTGAGACAAATGAAATGTTACACCCCATATTCAACATTCGTCTCGTCCAGTCCCCAATTTGCTAGATAATCACGATTTGGTTCAAGCAGTAACCATTACGTCCAATACGCGGATGCTTGATGGGTACAACGAGAGCTAATTGTTTCCACGGTCTGTTACCGTCAACTACCTTTTTGTTGCGACGAAACAAACAAAATCACACACAAGGGTATCTAAACAGCAATGCTGATCCTCGAAGCGTCACAATACTTTAAGCGCGTTCTGCCGAATTCATTCCGATCACGTGCCAACGATTTATGTACGCCTTTGGACGGTTGGGATGTCCATTTGCGTTAGATGGCCTCCGCTGGTGACTGCTTAAGGCAACGAAATAAATAATCACTCGCCATCACGGCGCAGTGCCAAAGCGAATGGTTCAGATCGCTCTAGACCATTACACGATCTGTAAAATTCCTGTGTGGCTGCTGGTGATATGGCGACGCTTAATGTGTAATAAAAATATTCTACCCGTATGATGGACTCCACTGTAAAGCGGCGTACCGTGGAGGATTTGCAAATAAAACGCCATCAATCAACCAGTTCCCGCCAGTCGATGTTGAGATAGTGTGCGATACGATGCATTTGGGATGCATCAATAGATGCACTTGCTATACGAATATGGTACATGTATGGAAATCATATAGTTGGAAACTGTCCTTTATTCCGGAATGTTTCTTGAGGGTTCACTACACAATGATCATTTCGAACCGTTCGGCTTTGTTTTGTATTGAGGAAGATAGTAGCAATATTGAGCTGATGTTGAACAGAAGTGTAGAATTGTATGATAATTCAAGTTATAGCTCATTGTCCTCACACTTTTTTTGTTGTATGTCTAGAAATCCTATATCTTTCACTTTGTTTCCACCTGTAGCGTGTCATATGTTGTGAAGACGTGGATATAATTATTTGAACATATGCAACACATTACCGTCTATGATTGTTTACACGTAAAAGGTTCTAAAAGTTCCCTTGACCTTTAAAAATGTTGTAACAACTTTTTTGGGGCATCGAAAGGCAAAAAAACCTGATGCTTTGAACGTGTCTTCAATGTGCAACCATTGAACAATGGTCCGGAAGTGGCATAACCAAGGACGATACGGCAGCGAATTGCTAGTGATTGTTCCCTTTCGGGCCAGTGTTTGTTTGGCAGTGTGAAGAAAATATAACCGGAAGACCCTTGCTGTGCAGCGTCTTGGATGATTCCACCTGGACGAATCAAGACCATTGTGTGGTTCGTACGTTGGGTAGGGACTGAGACAAGAGACAATGTACCACTATCGTGCCGTAAGTGAAATGAGCAGGGACGTAAATAAATTGCCCTACAGACGTTACGGTGGTAAGGCCATACAATTGTGGCCATATTGTTATCAAATCATAAAACACGGAAATAAACAAAAAGAAACATCAAGTGTCGTTGAACGTGAATTTACAAGGAAAAAGGAATTCTACCTTCCACAATCTTTGGACATAATTAAGATGATTTGGTCTCAATAATCATGGAACGGAATTTCTGTTTTGACATATTTGTACTTGATCAACATATTTGACATATTTGTGTAATGATCAACTTGTACTTATGATAATATTACATTTTTTGAAATTCTCCTATATGAATTTGGTGGCGGTCTAAATATTTCTAACTACCAACCAATTACTTTTGTGTCCATCCAACCGTTACGGACCGGGTGTACACGTACGTCCGCATTGTATACCCTGGCAAGTCATCATTGCATCGTGCAGCCGGTACAATGGGCTTGAAGAGCATTTCATATTGCATGCTGAAAGTGATGTGTTGCGATCGTTCCTACATTACAGCGTACCGGAACGGGCAGTAAACTTTCGACCTCAGCGAAAGGTTTGTTTCTTTGGGTTAGGATGAGAAATGGTTTAGGGGCCCACAAACAACTCCCACAGCACATCTTGCTTGGGCAGAAAGATCGAAGGTTAATTCTCGCGTGACCCTTACAGATATTTAACTTCACCACAATTCAACACAAACAAAAGAAAAGTACTTTTACATGGTTCGTTGGTTTGAAGGTTTTGTTTTTCACATAGAAAAACACATTTCTCGACCACACGATGGTCACCATAAATTGAGAGTAAAATTGCCACTTTTCATCCGGATGCTGTCGGTTGGAAAAGTGTGTATGTTTGTGTTTGTGTGCCGATCAAATGGTTCAACAGCGGAACACAATGTGTACAGCAGCAACAACAAAAAGGTGTAGAAAAGCATCAGTGGACAAAACGGTAGCAGAAGAGACGTTGGCTGTGGGGCGTTTTTTTTTTGTTTTTTGGAAAAGTTGATGATTAGCAAAGATGAACGCAATCCGTAATTACTTCCGTGATAGTGGCATGGAACGGTTGTTCAAAGTAGTAATGCGAGGGATCGCTTACAGCCACAACAATTCCGTTGACTGTGGCTCGTTTGCGGCGATTGAAAACGTTGAGGAAGAAACGAACGCACGATCGTGCCTTCCCCAAATTGCGTTTTCGGGCAAAAATTAAATGAATGTGAGAATTAGAAAAAAAGTTAAATCTCTTTGATTTCAGTACGAAAAAAAAATATATTGTAGTCATTGCAATTTCAAATTTCTGCAAGTTGTAGTTTCAATTTCTTACTATATTAAGTCTAGTTTTTCCGCCATCTAAAAAGTATTCCTCATCCTCTGATAGTCAAAGTTAATAGAAGAGCATACGCTTGGCACCAAGGGATTATTTACGTATCGTAAAAATTTAAATGAAATTAAATAGATAATTATCAGATGGGAGTAGGGTTTTTAAATTACCAATTGCAATTGCAGATTGCCAAAATATGTTCGAATTAAATAAAATCGAAAACAAAAGCATAATGAGTTTCCCTTTAGTGGGGCGTGTAAAAGTTTTAAAAAAAAAAAAAATCAGGAGGATAAATCAATAAGGATGGATGTATCAAAAGAAATCCATCAAAAATTAAATAACACGCTCTTGATCTTGCTTACGAACAAGTTAATTGGGAACGGTTTCATAAGAAATGATCATTCTCATACTTCATATTACTTTTTTCCATTTATAATATTGGAAATACCTTTCCAATAAGGAACAAAACATACTTCATATCTGTATTGCGAACATTAAGTCTTTTGCCCCGATGACAAATCTGATGAGTAATTCTCATTCACCCAAGAAAAGGCATGATCATCTTTAATGTTTTTTTTGCTGCTCTTTGCAAACACTCATCCATCCATGAAATTAATCGCACCATGAGTAGTAGAAAAAAACAACAACACTTACATAGTTCCTTTGGCTACTGTCATGTTAAGATTCGATAGAACTTGATTTGGTTTCTTCTTGGTGCCGTACGATTTGAACGCATGCCGCACGGAGACGGCATTCTGCTGTCTGCTCCACATCGTCCCTCCATCGTCGATCGTTGCCACACTGGTCTCGCTGCCGCTAAAGGATAAAAAAGATTGGAAGAAGAAAAAAAACATTCACATTATTAATTACTGTTTTTAATCAATGCACAGCTAAAGTAAAAATGGTATGGGGTATAAAAGGTTAAGAAGAGATGTTGATGGCAGTAGTACAGGATGTAGCAAAATTTGATGCATCATAAGTTTGTTGCTCAATACATAAAACGGAATGCAACCGAGTAGAGAAGAGAATACTCACTCTTTTCAGAGAGTTGAAACCAAGTGAAAGAGTGGTTGTAAGGATTTGAAACTTTTACTCATTCACTCATTTGAGAGTCATAAAAATATTACTTTAAACTAATGCTTTAATTACTCCTTGACTTCTCACTCACTCCCTCTGCCGACTAATTACTCACTCCTTGGGGTTTTTACTCACTCACTCTCTGTGCTGACTAATTTTGCGTTTCAACTCACGCAATAAGAGTGAGTAAGTGTTTCGTTACTCTTTTTGAATTTAAATCATTGTACTGCAGTTATTAATTATTTAAATTATTTAAATTTAATTTTTCGAAATTTTGTATTTCATGGCTGGCTGTTGAAACGTACAGAGAGTGAGTGAGTAAAAACGTAAATGAGTAAGTAAATGAGTCATAAAAACTCATTATGGTGAGTTGAAACCATAAACTCCTATGCACGACTAAACTCACTCACTCACTCTTACTCAGTGTGCACATCTTCTACAACCGAGATTGATTTGTTTCGTTAGTACTTTGCAGCTTTGTTTGCTTCATCCGTTACATTCGATGCACTTTTGGTCAGCTTCAAGTCCAAAAAGTAACGAGCGAAATGGTAGATGATTGCTGCATGTTTCATGATGTTTCTTTTTTGCCCTTCTTTTTTTCGCTCCCACCCCGGATCACATCATAGCGAATGAAAAAAAAAAACGGTGGCCGGGTGTATCTCGGTGTACGATTAAATGTGAACCATCACTGACTAATTGTAATTGCACATCTAGCCTTGATCTAACTCTAGCAACAGAGTGTGCCACAGCATCAGCTGCATGCTGGTGTGCTGCAGCGATGTCGTTTAGTGGTTTTGATCCTTCTGATGGTTCACTGTCGCGGATGGACTTTTGATACGCCGAGGAATTTTAACGACCAGCGTACGATGCAGACCGTTTTCGACACCAACTAGGTCTAGGATAGTGGTGTTTTATTGTTGACCCCAGAGTGTTATCTACCCATTTCCAACCAGTGTGTGGTGAAAGGAACTAAAGTATTTTTTACGATTAAAATAGCTGACATTTGGGCGCTCGTTGTGAGTAACATTAGTAACACTAAGTGGGAATGCGTGCTCTTGAAAGATAGACTCTAAGCTAGAGGAAGTATGTTACGTATTAGCTTCATTTCAAGCGTATCGATAAACACCCCAAAACCGATTGATGATATTGGCCTCATTTCAACTTTGTCAAAAAAAAAGTCATCATTTTGACACAAATCGCGAATCGCTGGTCACGCGTGTGCGAAGTTTCCTTTACGCCTAGTCCCTCGTCGGACTTTCCGGGAAGAGAAGGTCATCTTATGCTAATTCCCTGCGTAAGCCAATCATCCTCCAAGCAGCTTCACGGAACGTTTCGAAACACAACCGTACAGTGGATTGAATGCGTAATCGTAAAGCTGTTTTTTTTTATCACGCAATGATCAAACGAACCAATCCCCGTTTTCCACTGGCGTGATCGATACCGCGATGATCGTTGACCACTAAAAATAAACGCAAACGAAAAATACTTCCGCCATTCAATTCGAGAAGTGTACGTTTTGTGGATGAATGAAACGGCGAGGCGGCAGGAATCAATCCCCAACTCGGCTTCACTTTGTACGGCACCAGCACCAGGTTTGAGTGCAACTGCTGCAGTTGCTTTCATTTATGGAAGCTAGCATTTGCTCCGTAAAAGAGCCCGTCCCGAGGCCAGAAGCTTTCGAAAAAAAGAAGAAAAATAAAAACCGCGCCGCGGACCGGTAAGCCTCCGTCGAAGCTTTCCATTCGGCCATTCGGGCGTGCGTGCGAGGTTGAAGAAAACGAGTCGCGCAGAGTGCCAGCAGCAGTGAACTTTCAAGGACACCGGAACGTTGGCCGCATGTTGAATCATCGGCAGTTCGGTTCGCCGAAGGAGCAGTGAAATCATGCCACTACTATCGTGTGCCTATCGTTACTAGAAATGTTGCAAAAGATTGAGGTTTTTTGAGGTCTCGATAGAGGGTCTCGAAAGCTTGTTGTTGGAAATGGATGTTGCACTTCAAGTTGCGTTGAAATCGAAAACTTTGTATTAGAAAAGCATGAACCAAGCAATTTCTAAATCATGCCTAATCATATTGTATTTTAAAGAATCAAAAGATACCACCTGAATAAATCATATTTACTAACGAAACATATCCTGTTTCACACGCAAAATGTTTAAAGGCAAATAATCTGTCTGCAGCGCAAATTTTGTGGAAAAAAAAAACTCAAATTTGCACCAAATCATTGATGTTAGGATTCTGTTTTCCTAACCATAATCAAAGTAAATAGCTTCATTAGCATAGACGGTACGACGACGGCGACACACCGTTGGCAATGGACACGCTTGACGATGCTGATCTTACGTCAGGTCTGGTTACGATCAGGCTTGTTGCAGGTGCGTCCAGAACAAGGAAGTCTCTACAGAATAAAGAAGATGACCGTGAAGCAAACATACGAATCCAATACTGCTGACAACTTTTTGTACGTTGTCCCACCAAATGCCGCCATCTTGTCTGGATCGGTTTTTGTAGTCATATATTTTAGAAGGATATTTCGAAGAAAAGGAACATTCCAAGTTTTTATCAAGTTAATGAAGATTTAACTACTTAATGAAGTTTTTGTCGAGAATTCCAACCGTCTGTACTGCCAGACAAATGGCACTAATTGTGGAATAGATATGAAAACCGTAAATATACATTAAAATGGCACCTGGTTTCGGTATTCAATTAGACACCACATTACGGACAGACACGCTTCGAAAACGGTTCGAATATTAATGGCCGTAAGCTGATGTTAGTATTCTTACCGTGACATGTTTTGATATGGGAGTCTCGGCGTATTTTTTGTTGATCGTTAACTGAAACACACATGCGAAAGAAAAGCGATCCATCAGCACGACGGCACATCACATCACGCGTCCGACGTTCACGGCCCTAAGTACACTCCGGGTGTCTAACCTTGAGGGTTGGCCGCTTATAGTGCGTGGCCATCTCCCACTCACCGTGGTCAAGCCAGTACGAAAAGAGTGAGTGAGTGAGCGCGGGAGAAAAAATATGTACTAAGTGGCGTGATGTGCGTACTTTGTGTCATGAGCCGGAGCCAATCATCAATTGGTTTTACCCGCGATGTGTGCGACCAGCCGTTTTTGTGGACGATAGAAATCTGAAACATTTATTTACCCTTATTACAGCACCGACGCTGCTAATGTGTCCCTTCCACCGCGCCACGCCACCGGTGGGATGTTGGAGGGTCACATTTGCGTTTCGTTAAAACTCCTTCCCACTTCTCCCTTCCTAGCCACCCATGAATTCGGGGCGACCTTTCATGCTCCTCGCTATGCCTCGGTATACCCTAACCGGTTTCTAATCGACCTCTGTACCGTCATTACACCGGCCAGCGCCATCGCCTTGAAGCAATTGGCCCAAGACGGCAAATTTCGCCCCGAAACAGCAGGCTTCAAACATCCCAACTATGAACGATTGCGCACGATACACCCTGTTTGTCGTTTGTGCCACTACACCGCAAATGGTGTACGTAGTTTGAATACAGATTTGATGAAATGTAAAGATTAAAGTACATTTTCATACACATTTAAAGTAATACGCACACACAATTTGTATGTGTATGCGATGAAAAATAAAATCTCGCATGAAAAATGAATTCGAATGATTTGATGTTGCGTCGTCGATCGATCGAAATGGATCGCAGAATTGTGGTACACACACAAATACAGTGACAACCACTGGACTCTGGACACAACCAAACGTCTATTGACGTGCGCACTAATGGGCGCACACGCATATAGCAAAGAGGCTTTCTCTCGCAATCCCATCCGTTTTCCATCAACCCCACCGTGATACGCCACCCGAACGACCGTTGGGGGGTGGGGCCCGGGGGGGGTAGTGAATGTGTGAGAAAAGATTGAATTGAGAAAGAAAAAAAGCGTATGCGCGCGTACGGCTGTATGTGTGCGTGTGTATAAATCCATTGCGGACACTCGCACACACTCTCACACGCCACTTGTGGGGTGCAACGCGAACGAAACTGAATTGACCTTCGGAAATGTAGGCCGTCTCGTTTGTTGTATAACATCGCGATCGCACGCCACCGTACCCGTCGCCTTCGTATGGTGCGGTTCGTCGCCACCACGGCCATTGCAGTCTTTCGTTCGACCGTCTTGAGCCGGTTACTTTAAGCGCGCGCGCGACGATTATTTGGTTGTTTATGTGCACCAATGTGCAAATGATGCGTTTGCCGGTATCCTCGAGAAACATTTTAATTTTTAAAGAACAGCACAAAACAACGGTTTCCACACCCTTTATCAACGTTGGTTTTTGCTTTAGAACTAAATCTACAAAAAAACAACCGTATACAGTGTCAACCTTGCGGGTTTGTTTTTGAACAACCACGCATTAGCTTTCCGCTTACAACTGTAAACTACCAAAAACCTTTTTATGATGCTCTAAGCCTTGCTAGAGATACTCTCGATTTTTTTGCTTAGCGCGTATCTTTTACCGTACAGCTGACGTCACTTCACAAAAAGGAGAGACTTACAGAGAGAAGAAGAGTGATCGCTCTCGCGGTGTCGTGCCGGAATGTTTCTTGTGATCATTTTATTGTTGTGTTACAAGCGATTCACAATTTCATCGCCCGCCGGAGGGTTGTGGCGCAATGGGCACGCGAATAATCACCACCATATCCCATGCGGTCGAACCAAAAACCTCCCCGTGTTTTGTTTGCCCTTTTGCTACACGCCGTCACTTAATGTGGCGCAATTAAGCTAAGAAAGGTGAAAAAGCAGCAATAGCAGTGCCGGTACATGCGCGATGGTGCAAAAGGGCAACGCAGAAGACGAAGCAAACATTACAAACAAAACAATTACTTACAAACCCGTGTATACGGGATTGATACAGCGCTTGGTAAAGTATTATTTAGCATCCGTGAAACAGCGATCAGTTTGGATCGGTGGGTATGGATGAGAGACAAGAAAGAAAAAAATTAACGTTGTAAAACATCGGCAAACGATCGCATTAGCCATCCAGCTGAATGGTTGATGATGGCTCAATTACACAATTGCATTCAATGTACCATCCGGGAGGCCACCAAATGTGCACGATCAATCATGTTTACCGCAATTTCAATGGCATGAGGGCAATGGGGCGAAACAGATTTGGTTGATAAAGTTATTCAAAATCATAATACATTTGTATAAAAAAGCGTAATTCTGGTAGAAGATCGATGAAAATCGGGTGATTTGTCGCGTTCATCGATCGCGATCACTTCAGGGGTCCTGAAGTTTCATTTCTTTTCTTTTATCGTTATCTTTTCTTTAATATTTTTTTTGTATATTTTATATCTTTATTACAGTTCAGATATACAGTAGACATTGTCAAAACTATGGAGAAAAAATTCTTGTTGTATTTTTTTTAGCGTTTTTTACTGTACAGCACTTTAAAACCGGGGCTCAAAACTTTTAAACTATCAATGTTAAGGTTGACGTGAAATTTTCACTTTCCTAGAGCTGGTTTATACATATTTGTTTTATGTTTATGTTATGTTTTATTTGCCTTTGTTCCATAGTCAAAGTACTAATCAATGTTCAGTCAAAAATCTCTTTAATATTTTATAAATATATATTAAAAAATAGAAAATTAATAGAATCACTCTGTGGTAAATAAAAAAAAAGTGTGTACATATGGGTAGAGCAACAATTCTATCAAATCAGTAGCTAGACAATCGTTGCAAAGATAAAGTCTTGTAAAGTTTTGTTGTTTTTTTTAATTTTTTTTGTTAAATGTTTTTTTGCCATTTTTTTTTTGCTAAATGTTTATATTTTTATATTTATATTTATTTTACACTTTTGGATTAGTAAGATTTTTCACTAAATTCCTGTCAGTTTCGCCAATTCAGTTTAATGAGTAAAGCATGCTTGCAGTTAATTAAAATTTGAAAAAAAAAATGTTCAAACATTTTTTTTACTCGTTCTTGATCGTAAATAATTTCACGTGGAGAAAATAAAAACTGAAATTTTATTAGATCAAAAAAATGATCTGTGTTTTAAAACTTTACTCTCAAACCTACAATCACCCTTTCGAAAGATTCACGAATATTTTGTGAAAATAACAGAACATTATTAGAAAAAAAGATCCAGCCAATCATCAAGCTCTTTCCAAAAACGCTTACCAGTGAAAACATTACCCATTTTCATCGAAATAAACAACCACACAAAAAAACGATCTGATCTGTTTTTGACACCGATCGTCGAACAGTATTCGCAACAAACAATAATAGTCTGCTGATTGCTTCCGGTCTACTTACGTTATCAACATTTTATCATGTATTTCTGTGCGTCGGTTCGTGGGTACTGCTGTCGTAACAGTCGTCGGGGTGCTGTTTTTCGGTTGTTTGTGAGCGCACTTCCGTTCCGTTGAAAACCGGGCGCGCAAAGCTAATTGGTTCGCTGCGGCGTATTGCACCACTGGATGGTGGACGCGAAGTAGTGGTGAGTGTTGTCTACAAAAATTTGGACGCACAAAAACGCCACCAAAACTAAACACCTAGGCCACGAACGGGTCGTGAAGCCTATCGTCCCCGTTGCCGTGCTTCGGCAACCACCGACAGTGACACAGTGTTTTGGGCAGCAGCTCTGCCGCTACTGTTTTGCGTAAAAGTTCACCACCGAACAAGTTGCTTTTGTGCTTTAATAATATCACTTTTTCACCATGGATACATACACGCACTCACACACAAAACAACTATTAAGGCGGGAAAATCGATTACATTGACTAAAATAAAAATAATTGCGAAACAAACAACACCAAACAGAATTAATATTTATACACGAGAACGATGGCACTGGCGTTTGCAAATCACACTTCCGAATCGAGTTCTAGCGCTGAACTAATGCTGAAATCTGAGCGCAAGCGTACAAAGCACACTTCCCGAAGTTACGCTCCCACCATCCGTGGCACGGTGATCACTAATCGACGTGGATGATGACGTTGAAGAAGACAAAGTAGCAGCGGACGAGAAAGCGGGGGTGAAATATTGTGGGGTGCGAACCCTTACAACACTCGGCGTAGATCGCTATCACGAACCGGTAGTGTTAAGAAAGTGAGTAAATCATCTCGGAACGGTGATGCGGATGCAGTGCACCCACTATTCTACCGATTGGGTTTCCGCATTTTCAAATCGATTTCTGTATTTTCCCACCAGCTCAGATCAATTCCCAGAGGGAGGGTGGGAGGGAGGGTGTATTGTGGTTTGCTTCCGATGCTACTACGAAAATTTATCTTCCCAGTTTGCACGAGGCAACCAATGCGGTAAACATCGGTAAGGGCAGAATAACATCACAAGCCAGCAAATCCGCAAACCAAAGCAAACGATCTTAACAAAACCACCCAAATCGTTACGACACGCGATCGCACCCCAAGCGTTCGTTTAAGCGTTCGGCTGGTGTAGCTCAGTTCGCTGCATTCCGCTAATGCTTTACGCTGGGCACAAACATCGATTTCGACATTTTGCATCGACCGCCGGCGCGCGCGTCCCCTCCTTAGCAGAGCCCGTCCCGCGGATTCGTTCGGGCCAGAATTAAGCAACGTAGCTGTTCGACTGGTTTGGTGCACAAAACAACAACATCAACAACAAAAAAGCACTGATGGTGGGCACCCCTGAAGAGGGACATGTGTGCATGTGTGCTCGTTTAGGCGAGTAAGTGCACAGCCGAAGAAGGAGAACCGAGCAATCATGGCTTCACACGCATACACTGCCACAACACACAGCACATCGCACGAAGGATTTCTTGTATAACTGGCATACTAATGGCAAAACACTACGGTCGATCGCAAGTCTACTACAAGTGTACCAAGTACGCAAACATCGCAACAGTTTGAGGTCTTTGTGGCTTGCAATCTTTCGTTCGGCTTCGTCGCATGGTTCGCAAGTTCTTTGTTGGTTTTGGGAGGGGGTAGGACGGAAAAAAGGTGAAATGAGTTTTTTCTTTGAGGTAGGGGTGTGTGCAAAACAAATTAACCAACATGATGTTGCCAAACACCAAGAATCGCCGAACGCCAAGAACGGATCCGCCAAATGGTCAGAAAGGGTGTTCTTCAGTGAAGAGTAAATAGATACTTTTGCACACATACGCAAACACTCGAAACCACACAGACACACACACACCCACAAGGAATTGGAAGATTGGAAAGGGTTGTTAGAATGGCAAAATTCTTCATTCGAAGGTTTTTTTTCTTCATTATTTCTTCTTGCACATGATGAAAAGAAGAGGGAGTCAAACGCAAAACATATTTGCTACACCGTTAGGCTACAACGAATGGCACAACCGGAGATGTTTTGCTGCTGGAATGATGAGATTGAGCAACAGTTTGCTTGTGTTTGAAAAGTTTTGACTTTTTTTTTCTCACATATGTTTTGTTTCACTATTTTCTTGCATTGATTCATCTGCTCAGTGTTTTCCAACATCTCATATTTAGGTGCTAGGGAAATTGAGGCCACTCTCTGGTTGGTAACTTTTGAGTAGCTCAAAGTCGTTTGTTTCAGTTGCAGATTCTGCCCTGTCGTGGGCGACAAGAGCTGACAAGTATTTTGCAGCTCAAAGTTCTTTTATCAGTTCCAAATCTCAATTTCAGCCGTTGGAGATATTCAAGTATTTACAAGAAATCCCAGAAATTACAAACCAAAATCTCTGAGGCTGAAGTACCATAAAGAAGACGAAGTACTTATTGGAGATTGAAACCAAATAATCAAATTTCTCCATTTTAATAGTGAAGTTTCCTTCTCTCTTTCGTTTTCCTTCAATACTAACGTCGTTAGACGTAAGACGTTAGACTTTTTATTTGTTTGCAATCATAATAAAACATTTAAAAAAATCTGCAAACTTTTGATATCCAATCGCGTTGCTACGCTTCACATAAACGAGCATGGAGCTGATATCGGTGAAGATTCACAAGGTTTTATGCAAATTGAATGTTCTTTTTGTTTCGTATGTCACCCAACATGATATCATGCCAATATATGCCGGATGCGCACAAAACCTGTTCCAATGATTTGCAAAATCCAGCTGCCTTTGTCACAAATCGCAAGGTAAAAAGACGAGCCTTTCACGATACGCACTTCCTACTGCCTTAACAACAGTTGCAAATAAAACAGGATCCCCGAACGGTGGGAGACAAACATTTTCGTGAGCTATATGCCGTAAAAAATGCGAATGACAAGATTTATGCCAATATCGGAATCGCATTTGTTCCCGAACCCTTATGGTAGGAGGAGAGGAGAACGATGAAATCCAAATCCACCTTTCACACGCGCTTTTGAGGACCATTGCCCAAGGCTTCAATGGTAGTGTACACGGAAACTTTTAAAAACCTTACTTTAAAGATGTAAAAACCTACGAGGAAATGGTTTCTACCATACCGGTTAACAGTAAATGCCAATATGTTTCACTCCTTTCGATTCTTTGTCCAAAACGTTTCATTGTGGTACCGACACGGAAATATATGTATTGCGAAATTCCGCAAGAGGATCGCTTAACCTGTTTGCTAATGCATATTTCAATCATTAAATCGGATAAAATTTGCATTCTCCAGATATGGGAAGATGGTTAATGACTATAATGAGTAGCTAGCCGTTTCCCTGGGTTGTAGTAACCAGTTTCTCTGCAATGCGATGCGAGATGTATTGGTTGGTGTTGATTTTAAAACTTTTAAGAATTTCCTACTAATGAATTCTGTTGCTGTTTTGTCCGAATCACTTCCTTGCTACGTGCACGCGTTTCCTATTACTGTGGGAGGAGAAAATTACTACTAATTTGTGAGCAAATACACGCTGAACTCATCCGCTGCTCCGCTAGAATTTCCACACGTTTCCAATACGGATTCGGTGGCCATTATAAAACCGCTCAACTTAGCGCGTAACAATGATACCACTCGTGGTTGTACTCATGCGTACGAGTTGTTAGTAACCGGAAATTCTGCCACCGGATTGAGCCTAATACCATGTTTCAGGTGTGGACGGTTTCACTACACTTGTCTAGCAATCTTAGAACAAATCGCTAATCCATCGCAATTACCTCACGCAATGTGCACGCGATGGGTTTTTTCCCTATTCATTTCCTACCCGCTGGTTTACATCATTTTCATCTCATCAGTTCGAGGCCACACATTGCGGGAGTGATAGCGTTGGTTTGGTATCGCTATCATACTAAACCCCGAAACAGGGTAGCCGTGTTTGTCAAGCACAAATTGTGCAGTCATACACGCATGCATCAGCATCAAGAAGCAGGAGTGAAAATTCGCACCAAGGGAACAAAGAAAAACAACAACGAAAGAGCAAAACATTGCCTGCGGCCCTACGGCGGTGGCAAGGTTTTCATGAGGAGGTATGGAGTATGGCTTTTCAGCGAGTAAGCTTATGTTGTGCAATGGTCAGCAGTTCCGTGGCGGATATCGTATGGCGGTCGAGTGGAGCGGTAGCAACGAGCAAAAAAAAAAAAACTTCGTAAAAACAAAAACAAAAACTAGGCAAAATATTCGTCACTTGGGGCAGCGAACAGCTGTTGCCACTAATTGCCAAACGGACTGCTGACTAGTGTTCAGCATTTTTCTGCCGAGCCCATTACATGTCCAGCGGACGAACCTAAAGGTCCCGCTGTAGAAGAGAAACTTGTGCAAAAGAGAAAAAAAGAAACATCAACATCCACTACTAAGGCGAGGTTCTAGGAGAGTGTTGGTTATCGAAAGTGGTGTCCCACATTCCAGCCACGGACGGGTGGGGTGGTGGATTATGCAAAAATGTTTCCCAGCTGTACACCGCAAGGAATCGAGGATCTTGTCTTGGTTCCCTAATCGACCAGCCTTCCAGCTACCGTCAGTCGTGAACTTCAACTGCAGCTCCGATCAGCACGGCGGTGACAGAGCCGTTGGGGAACTAGGCCTGGGGCGGAGCGCGGAGGAGAAGGGTGGCAAAAACCTCATCATGTCGCACCCCTTGTGCGGGCAACGGCGGTGGTGTAGTTGCGCACATATATTCGTTTTGGTGTGTGCAATTATTATTATTATGCACGATATGTTTCGAGCACACTCGCAATGCGCACCCGATGGAAAAGAAGTGTGTGAGAGATGGGCGAGTGAGGAGGGTGCTGTGTGAGGTGCGGTCACGAAAAATGAACGGCCCGGGGAATGGAAGGAGGCCAAACCAAAGAGTGGTAGTGGTGGTACTCGACGATTATCCAATTCGATTTGAAATCGTACTTATCTAATTCTGCCATTTTTGCACACGATCGTCTATTTGGTTTCGCACACGCATATGCACATCGAGCGACACACAAACACGCGTGTGCAAAACGTACCCGTCCTCTACCCATCATGGGCTTCGAGCAGCTAAAGAAAAAGCTGTTCCCAACAGTGTATGTGTGCGCGCGCACACACACGTGGGGCTGCATTGGTTTTGCTGCGCAACACAAACCACATTGCACCGTCAATCTGCGCTGCTCGGTTCCCGAACCACTGCAACTGGTTTTCTTTGCCTACTAAAACCTTCGTCTTGCATGTGTGTGCAGCAGCAGCAGCATAAACCATGCCGGTGTGAGAAATTCAAGAAAAGCGCCAACCGTGAAGGCCTTTTAGCTTTACGCCGAGGCTCCGATGGCTTCAGCTGGTGCGCTCCGTCCACCGCCGTATGCCAGCGTTGCCTTACCACGAAATGAAACTTTCAATTTCTGCCGCGGTGCAGATACGATTGCCTCCTTTCGGTTTGTTCTTCATGCTTGCCCCCCTAAAAAGAACGAGCCGAACCGCCGGCAGCCACCGGTGAGCACAGAATCTCGCGGTTACGGGGTGGGGGTGGGGTACGGTTTTGAAGCGTACGAGTTGAAAGTGAATTACCTTCAAAGTTGGTGGACCTGCACGCAAAAGTTGGATGCACTTGTTCGCGGTCGACCCAACGAAAAAAGGCTCCCAGCACAAAGAATTGAAGCACATAGAAGAAAAAAAAACACACACATCACTCAATTCGATCTCAACTGATCGCTTACGGTCAATCGCTACATAACGGTAAATATGCAATTGCACATAGCTTCGGCCAGAGGTTTGTTTCGCACTCGTCTGACGCCGTGGAGTGGGGATAGTAAGTATCCTTACACAACGATCACGATCGTTTGAATGACTCCGAAATCAGTTCGAAGAGGCTTTCTCAGGGGCAAATGTGGTGCGGTTTCAACAACCATTCCACCAACAGCTGGGCTTTATGGTAAAAAAACGGCAAGAATAGTTTAGCTATCTGCCTTTGGAGGGTTCCGATGTCCGGTTGACATTGAGAGCCCAGCATTGTAGCAAGAGGTCAGCCGCATGGAACGCACAACAGGAACGAGTTTTCTCATCGTATCGAAGCGGGGCGAGTTACGCGGACTTTGGGGATGATCTTTTACATGCGTCCGGTTGGGTTATCGTTCGCTAGGCTGCCAAGAGAAATCGAGCACACTTTCAAGGATCTAACCAATCTTCACCGATAGATTCCATCCCAGCCTAGGCTCTCACGGTTCTATCAAGGTGAACCAATTCAACACGCCATTGGTGAAATTGGTTCGATCGTCGCTCGTAGGAATGTGTTTTTTTTTTAAATGAAATACAACTACTCATCATCCGCTTAATGTCGGGTAGGTAGCGCCCGTACATCGGAACACCATGTTGGGGGATCGGAATCATAGCATTAGTTACCATTTACACCCCCGAGCGCCAAGTGATCGGTTGAAGTGACCTTATGTAACAATTCCTTTTTGCTAAGTTGCTCGTTGGCCACTCAACAACGGCTCAGTGCGTCCTTCAGCCGATAGACGATCCGGTGTGTACCGAACGTGTGCTCGAACGAATTAATCAAAGGGGTAGTGTTCCGATCAGCGCTAAGTCCAAGCATGGCGTTGGCACAATCCTTCCACATTGCCGACGTGATCCGGCTGCAGTAGAACTTCTTGTGCATTATAATTTGCTGCTCGGGAGGTCGTACCGATGTTTACACGGTATCGTAACGAATTCAGTTGGTGCAATCGAAACCTGGGGAACTTAATTGCACCGCACAACATTCAACCCCCTTTTCCAACGCTACTCCAAACTTCCAAAGCCTCTAGCGCCCCCAGTACTGTAGAGCGCGGAGTAGAAGTGTACGACCAGCTCAATTCTCAATCGGTGGTTGTTGTTTTAAACCGGTCACATTATCCTCGCCGATGTATGGTTTGTTGCAACACATCCTCGTCGATCGGTTCCCCCCAAAGGAATGTCTGTTTGGTAGCATACGATATGTTTTTTTTCTCTCTCCGGAGCCAGCCCATTGCTCAAGGGGAGTTCGCTTTATGTTCGAGTTGCATAGAAAAGAAAGGAAAAGTCCAACCTATTCTTGCGGCCTAGTAGTTGGCCGACTAAAAGGGCGCCTGCAGGCGTAGGTTTACGATGATTGGTTATGGTATGCTAGAACCGAACGCTCGATTAAGGCCAATCGGTGGTACATAATGATCTGTGAAATTGACCATATGTCGTTAGAAGGAAAGCGAATGGTTGGACAGCAGCGGTTGATAGGAATGTTTTTTTTCTTGTCCAGTTCAAGCTCTGCCAATCGATTTATGCTTTTTTTTTGGTGCATAAAACCTATCAACGTGCGGATATTGATTGTAAAGGTGAACGAAAGATAGACATAATAATTCATTTCATAACGATGTTGTACACGGTTTTTCTTGCCAATTGAGCAAAAATCGCTTCTATTAGAATGGCAACATTTGCTGAGAAATTTTAGCTGCAGTTTTTCATCATCACTCAGATGCACAATCTCTTCGCCAAGATGTCGAACTCATGCTCGGGTTCGATTTAATCTTCAAATCACCCAACAAGCGAGCGGTGAGATAGGAAAATGGGCAGTGACGCAATGTGGTTAGAAATTTAATAATTTAATAACAAAGCCATACTGCGAAAAAAATAAGCCCTTTTTTACATGACGCATCGCAAACAGCGCCTGCTCGTCAATTGCCGAGACGCATCGTCTCGAACGGCTTTTCATTCATTTGCAGCAAATTTTTCTTTCTCTCTCTGTCGTGCCATTTTCCCTTCCACGTTGCCTCCGCTTGTCGTAACCAAAAATGAAAATTCATTCAAACAACTTTTCCTTTTCATTGAGCGCCACAAACACACGAACACGTGTGTTTATATCTTTTCTTTTCTCCCTTTTGGCAGGTACAGGTTTCCATATTGTGCTCCAACCTTTCATGGTTCCTTTTCGTGTGGCTCAAATCACTACCACCACCTGCTGCCGGATGGAGGATTCTCCACCATTCGTCTTGCTACTCTTTACAGTCAACCAAACCAATTTCCCCAATCCCCCCCTGTTGGACACAATTTGCCATTGCGTAATGACAATTTTCTTTCCTATCCGGTGCTTCTCTGGGGAGTCTTCTTCTTCTTCAATGCATCATCCTTTTTTTGGGTGGGGAGAGGGAGTGTTGAGAGGGGGGTGCTTAGAGGTGGGGGGGTTTGAAAGAGGTTCTTCTTTTCATTTCCCGTTCCGATACGCTTTTAACACCATCTTCTTCCTGCACCATACCGGGTTGTTCACTTTTCATTATCCACACACATAGGCACACACGCGCGCACACTTATAAAAAACCACCCCCCAACCCCAACCAAATAGTGGCTTGCACCCCTCCGGGACAGTGTGATGGAAATGGATCGGTGGCGGTACATAGTTGCACTCATTTGCACAGTGTTTTTTTTGGGTTGCACGACTTTGGAGTTGGTAGCAAGAAAAACAGCAAAGGCAAGCAAGTTTTCCTTCAAACATTTTAACATTTGTTACTCTGGCACTAGCGCAGCACTTCTATGTGTTTTTTTTTGTTATCATCTACAGGAGAGGATTCTTTTCCTGGCCATCAGCATCGAAAAAAACCACCCCAAAACGGGCTGAAGATTGTCTTCAGTTTTGTCACATAATTATTTCACAACTTCACAAAAAGACGGCACTAAGAAGGCACAAGATTATTGGCTAATACCTGTTTCACTCTTGCACTCTTGATTTTTTTTTGCAACAAAACCGCAACTCAACACGTAACGCGAAACACAACCACGAGCACGAACGGTCAACAGTGAACTGACTCTGGGGCCGCGAAACCATCATCCGCGGCCCGTCAACCGACCGTGTTCGGGTTTTCGGGACGGGTAATTACCCCCTCCCCGTTGCCCTCGGCGCTCCGTTCGCCCCGAACGTGTGGTGTGGTGTGGGACGAACAAGCTGCTTCTTGTTTGCTGTCTCTCGCTCTTACCACTCATACCAAGATCGGGCCACGATCATCAACAGTACCGTGCGTGCATGCTGAACGGACGATCATGCGTGAGGGTTGCCTTCGGGCAAGTGAAAAAGACGCATTTTCCGCCACAACTGGTATGGCGCAAGAGGCTTGCACTGGAGACTTCATTTTGGTTTGTTTCCTTCAGCGCAGGTTCGGCTTTTTGGGGGATGGTGAGTGTGAGTAATTTGAGAGTGTTCGGATACTCAAAACGAAACTACTGACAGTTGGCTGTGAGTATACTACGAATGGAGACAGATGATGCAGGGTGCTGTCTTTGGCATCCAAAAACCTAACAGAACAAAGAGTAACCGAATCGAACGAAAAATAAATTTTACAAGCGACATTTTTGCAATCTTATTAAGCAATCGGTTGTATAATGTGTGTCGATCAACATGCTAAAATCAGAACAAATTTGAACAACAATCATTACGATACATTTATCATCATTTGCTGGACATTTTTACGCCATTAGGAATGTTGCCTCTTTTGCTATTTAAAATGCTTCTAAAACACTATGCTTATCGTGACAGTTTGGTTTATTAAACCAGTCCCAATCGGATCGTTTAACGCATGAATACAGTTTCCAGCACGTCGTTTAATTACGATTCCGTCCATCAAAGTGCATGATAATGTAAGGTGACCAACAGGGCTTTAATACACACCTTTGCATTAGGGTTAAATTTTGCCTTTGCCGATTCACGTGTCCCCCGGGGGGGTAAAACCGGTCGACCCGATTCCGTGTCCGTACTCCATCGACAAATCAATCAAATCTCGCGTTGTAACTAGGTGTGCATTACTGCAGCGACTTCTTCGAAACTACGCCAAACCAAACCCAACAAGTCAGGGGCGTACGGATGGTCACATACCACTTAATTGCCCCACCCTCGCGCCCCCGCCCGCCGTCAGAACCTGATGAAACGTGCCCAATAGATTGAAGGTTTACGAGTGGCCACACTTTGTGCCGAGTGAACCGGTTTCGTAGACAGATTCATTCACGAGCACCTCAACCCCAACTCGGGCCGGAGGTTGACCGGTGTGGGACACACTTTTGTTACCAGTGCTGCACGTCCAGAGCAACCGGAAGTAGCAGTGATCTTGATAACAGTGCTCGATGCGATCGGTGCCCTATTATCCGATTAAATGATCTAATCGATTCTCGAATCGGGTGAGTGCAACTATGCAACACGGCGACATTGGATATGAGATGTAAAATTTTGCCCACAGAAAAGGGACGACGTGTCTGGAGGTTAGCGGAGATATCACGGTGTTGTCTGAAAGGGTCACCAAGCTACTCGAAAAATGCATCACCGACACGAGCTTCCGCTCGAATAAATTTATCCATAAAACATACAATTCCGATGACGGTGATGAGAAGCACACGTGAACGGCAAACCTTGATGCTTTGATCTTCGCCTGTTTGCAGTAGTTGTTGACCCAATCTTCCTATCTGTTCTCAGGTGGCGTCAGGAAGGTATTCAACTTGACAAAAAATTCCAGAGTTAAGTCATTCGGAAAACTAAGAACTGAACGAAAGCGTATACAGAGGGAAAAACCGGGCCCCACGCGGACATTAGCCGTATCCTTCACACGTTCACCGAGTACACTCATCGATTTGATGGATAAGTAATCTAAATAATAGAGTACTGGCGACAGTCTCTAGTAACCGTGTGCCAAACTATCGACCCTACACACTTCCCGATTGCGGAACTCCGACACCCGTGCTACAACCTCCTCCACAGGCGAACGAATGACGAACGGCATGCATGTTTTTTGTATGTGTGTGGTGGCGCACTTCAATCACGAGAACGCTTGACGCAGAAGGTTCACCAGGTTGTAGGCAAGGTGTAGTACTCAATGCTCCAAGTTCAGCACTAAGCATCAATCCCATCCATCGTCCGAAAGGTGTTAAGTGTAGCGCAAACAGCACAGTACTGTTTGTGGGCAACTGTAGTACGGTTGACGTAGTGTAATGAAAGGTTTTTCATGCTTCTTCCACGCCACGGCAAGACACGGTGCCACCAGCTACGATCGGGATTTAATGGGAGTCTGGGAATCACCACCGGTTCCGGCATAGAGATGGCACTTAAGTCGCGGCAATAGGCAAAGCTATCCGGTAGATCTGTCCCGAGGCGGAATCGCGACGTTGGAATGCAGTCATTGCAAGTAATGTCGTCTAATGGAATGACTTAACTAGGTGGCCACTCAACAATGTATACCAGGGAAGATAGATAGCGAAAAAGTTGTTAAAATTACTCTCGATCGTTATTTATCATTCCTTTTAATGAGACGAAGAAATATGGTTTGAATACTCCCATGAACTGATCTCCGTTTGATGCCTACAACTAAGACAACTTTTACTGCAGCTTATCAGGTTGATTTCTTACAGGATTTCTTAGGTTGAAGTTTACATTTTTAAATAATGATACTCCACTACATGAATCTTCTCTCGAACTTATTTAATTCAAATTACCTAACATCACCCATCAAGTGAAGGTCACTGTCAACATGTAACTACTACCACCCCACCAAAAAAACTACACGAAATGTATTGTCGGGAACTCTAATCACTTCACGTCATGATCATTATGGTGATGATGTTACGTCCCATATCAAAATACCAAAGCCAACAAACAACTTCCATTCCCTTATATATCAGACTTCGGGTGTCCAAAAAATCGGAACCATGGTCACGATGGGCTGGTAAATTGGCGCTACGTTCACGCACACATTTCACCAAGCCATCCATCTTGTTTTGTGGATGCCGTTGGGGTTGTGTCCCTGTCCGGACGATACGATGTACGCAGGTACGTGTCCGGAATAAGTGGACATCGTAGACAATGGGTGGACCGAATTACCCGGACGCCCAGATATCCCTCCACAGTGGTAGGTTTGCTAGTGAAGCCAAGTAACATTGAACTATTTCTCGAGCGATGCTTTAACAGCATAGGAAGACGTGTGCGTTATGCGAAATGCGTCCTACGCTTCTTGTGCGTCAGATGTCCGTTTTTTACCCTCCCTTTCGTAAGTCACCCTCATAGCTCAGGGTCGAAGGTGGACACGGTTTTTGGGGAGGTTTATGTTTTGCTGTTTTTTTTTGGCTTTGTTTTGCTTTGCATATACGCATATTCGTCTTCCAACATTACCTTGTACGGGTAGAAATCTTTCTCCCGCCCGTTCATGGTCATGAACTTGATCCCTTCGGCAAAAGGGTCACACTAACCTACGCAATTGTTTTGATGCATTTAGACGGCTCGGAAACTAAGCAACGATGCGTATGTTTACACACGGTTGTGATTGTTTCATACGATGGCGGCAAGTCCTTGACGTTAGCGTGTCAACCTGTGTGATCGCTTAGTGCGTCGGTTTACGTTGGGGGGCGCAACAGTGGACCATTACTAAAGGACAAAAAGGCAATCCGTGGGCATCGTTTGCATAGTTAACGACGACTCGTTGCTGGATGTCAACGAGCGATGTGTCATTTTTTGTTTTTTTTGTTTTGCTCTCTATCTCTCTTGTACTGAACCACATGGATTATCGCCATTAGTTGACACAGAATGGCGAAAGTTGGTATGACATTTCTGCGTTCGCATTGATCCATTTGGGGATCGTAAAACCTAAGAGCAACAAGGACACTGTCGCTGTCTGGTGATCGTGTGCCAAGTGTGCATTTGCGTATCATTTCGAGGGCACATTAAGACGGTGACGATGGAAAGGATCTTTTATTAGATGGTTTGATGTGTAACCTTTGTGTACAATCGCACGTGCAAAGGCCTTCAAAAGGGGGTAGGTAGAGCGGTTCTGTTTTATCACGCTTCTAATGACCCATGTTACAATCCGTCTTAATCCGGCTTAATGTTTGATGTTCCGTTTATACGATACCTGTTTCGTATGGTTTTCTCCACTATACGTATTAAACTTTGCTTGTGTTTGTGACTTTTTTTTTGCTGCTACTACGATGTTCAATTATTTGCTACGCTTTAACTACCAGCAAACGATGACGAACTCGCACGGGTGCGATGTATCATTGGTTGTACTTTGGACCATTTCGATCTTGCCGTACTTTGTCGAACCAGCTGAACGGGCCACCACGGGTAACAACACTACCACGCTAACGAATGACGAAAATTGTTGCACTACGGTAAAAACTTCCAACCGGGCTTTCCAACCATCACGCTCAAAAGCAAACGAACCAGCTCGGGTCGATCGAGGGGCTCTAGAATGGACCAGCGCGACATGTACGTCATTGGATCGAGAGGCATGATTTGCATTAATTGAAGCCTTCCGTTTGCTGGAGGGCACTTAGTGCGCTTAGCGCAAGAGAAAGGATAGATGATTGTTTTTTTTTTACACTTTACGCCAAGTTAAAGCTAGACAAATTGCTACAGAAAAACGCACCAAGATGGTTTTATTTATTTTTTCTTCTTCTCCGCTTGTCAGGGACTCGAGTTCCCAAACGTTCGATCTACAGTGCAAATGAGGGGGTTTTTCTTCTACACGGTGGAATTTTCATTGAATCAAAGCCACCGAAGGCCTTTGAATAATCAATTTTCTCATTGGAAAGGAAAATTACGTCGCTCGATTGCGTTTGATTGCATCGATGGAAGATTTTCGCAGGTTGAAATGTTTCGTATACTGGTCACCAGCAAAATCGGTGGCCAGGTCAAAACCGTGTTCATTATTCCCGTCCACAAGTGCAGTGGTTACGTTTTTTTCCGCGGGGGGAAGACACTGCAAACTGAAGATGATGTTGAAAAAAAAAAACGGTATGAAACAACAGGTGATGACGGAGTGTGACGAATTGTAGCGGATCGTGATGGGATCGTGTGACGCTGGTGGCACCATGGGAATGTTAGAATCATTTTGGTCATAATTTTGATATTTTTAAGAACATATTTTTTCTTTTATAAAGTACTGCAATATTTAAACTTTTTCAATTTTTTTTTAATTTTTCAAAATTTTGTCCATTTTCTACGAATAAGTGCTCAACCCACTGTGCAGCGACATCATGTTTTTTGGCGATTTGGGTTGGTTGGATGAAGCATAGTAACTTCATGGCGACAGCTGAATGAAGTAGGATGGAATCGCCGGTGGAAAAAGGTTATTGAAAATTCGGTTTTAATTGCTTTGGGGTTTTTTTTCACTCTCCCCCCGGGGGGCCGTACAGGAGTAGAAGGGGAGTCGATTTTTTGGGCTTCTTTTTTTGGGGAGTACAATGAGGAACACTGTTCAGCAAATGGAATCGGTTTCACCGTGCTGGGAGCAAATCCGTCTACCCAGACGGGCAACGGCAAACATCAACAATAATCGTGCCGATACCGATGTACGACCACAACAAATGAATGAACGCACAAAAGATTGTCCCGGAGAGGAGGGATTGGGTCTGTACCCAGGGGGATGAGTGGCGGGTTACGTAATGTCAAGGCCTTCGGTATGACGAGTAGCATTCGCTCGGGATGCCGTTCAAGCCATTTCTTTCGAGGACCGATCGCGTTTGCCTGATGACTGCCTTTATAGATAGTTGAGATACTCCAATGCCACACACACACACACACGGACACACTGGAGTGCAAAGAAAGAGCGTCGTGATCGTGTTGTTTTGGTGTATCCAATTCGAACAGTGCCATAAAACTGCCAGGCCCTACCGTTGATTGGTGGTTTGGTTTCCTATTGTTCCAACCCTGGCTGACAGCTGCCGGACGATCGATGGTTCATCATCCGTGGCCAAATGATGACGTGTTGCCTGGTGGATGATGATTGGATCCCGATGACAAATGGCCTTCGGATGGCTTTGTTCGGTCGGTCCGGGCCCAGGACACTTAAGCTTGACCTTCTTGTTTGATTGCTTCGGTTGCCGCCCAACGCCCTCCTATCGTGTGTGTACTATCGTTGCGGTTCATGCTAAATGAATGACTCAAGCGCGTATCGGATTCTCATTATGTGTTGCTGTTGCTGCTGCGTTTACGATTGCCTACCGTCACCTGGGTAGTTTATTCCGTTTTAGACGATATGACAAATGGAATCCCTTTGGCAATATGCACGGTAATAACCATAGCGAGTAAAGGACAAGGTATCTCATTGAGCTGCAATATGAATGTTATTATTGCGTATGATTTCTTACACATGCTTCCCGTTTGGGAAAATTGCATTCAATAATAATTCTTAAAGAAATACTTATTACAAAAAAATAAATAAATAAATGAAACAAACCCTTATAGCGATGTGAGATTTGGAATGTTTCACTTTGTTGAGAAGTGCAATAACACATTCCTTCTTAGGGGTGAATCATTTTTTTTCCAATAAAACTCAATAGACACTTTCATTGCCTTACATTTGGTACGATGGTGTAAAGCCTCGTTGAACAATCAGACCAGCGGCTTAAAGTGCCCCTGAAGTGAAGGTAGTTTTGTTGGGTGGAAAATGTATTGGAAAATGTCCCAAATTCGAGGTCTACATTTCACAGCCAGTTCGCACTATCTAAGTGTATATACATTTTCCGTAAGGGGTTACCATCGTCAGTGCCCGAAATCAGGAGGGGGCGGTGGGCCGATTCGTCGGGTGTTTGGTAACGTTTGGTAACGTTATAAGCCGGGTGTGGGAGTAGCAACGTTCAGCACACGCGCCATCGAATCGCCGAAAATGACCCAAGGCGGTCCACGCCACGCAAAACCTCCAACAAAACCAAATCACGCACATTACGAAACCCAAATCACAACCGGCTTCGGTTGAGTGTTTTGTGCACAAGAGAATAACCCAAATGGAGTGTATTGAATTCCTTTCGGAAATCGCTTCGGGGTGATCCTCGAGTGACTACATATTTTTCAAACTTTAAAATTTTTGTACTTTTGTAAAGATTAAATACCATTAATAAATATCTCCGACAAGAATTGAATATTTGATGACGATTCGCATACATTTCTCAGTAGCATAAGGGATGGCTAAGACTTACATACCGACCGTGGTAAGGAAAAACACAAACCATGCTGACCGATTGCCATTGGGCTTTCGCTTTCGTGTCACTTTGCGTTGCGCATTTTCTCCACATGGCTCCAGTGCATTCTCCCTTCACGCTCCGGTGCGGGCAAGATGATGATTCGATGATTGCGACGGGGCAAGAATTGCAACAGACCCAACTGTCCACTAGTGGAGACGCACGTAATCGCAGCCTAGTCGCGCGCGTGAACGGACCGCGTGCCATACCAGCTCGTAAACCTTCGTACACCTTCTATTTACACCAGCTTTCGATGAAGATAGGCAGAAGAAAAATCACTTCTCATAATCGATAGAAGCTGCGGCTAAGGGTTGCGGCAGTCCGACGCAGCATCGTTTCAAAACGCCGCAGAAGAAAAAAGATCGTTCCCAACGTACGCCTTTCGCCAGTGTTCCAGGAGTCCAGAAGCTTGTGTAGCCTTTCGAGAAAGGTTTATATAGTCCCTACCCGCGCTTGCTGATCAGCTGCATTTGTTGCTTTCAACGTGGGGCCTTATGCAATCTTCTATCAGACACGTCTCGCACGCCGAACGATGCAGTGTGGTTTCGTTTAAACTCAACTTCTCCCGAGCTGCTAATTCCAGCAAGCTTTTTGGGGAGAAATAATAAGTTTCCTTCCAAACAGAAATAAGGGAGTAATAATTTTCAAAGTAAATAATTTCTTCCCTACAACAACGAACAAACACACTGTTTGTTTGTGAGAGGGCTGATAACTGACCCTTTGCGAGTTGTGCGACCCTTCTCCCTTTTGCTGTGTAGGGCAAACAATGGTCGATGGCCCGGTTAACATCCCGCTAAGTAACGGCAGGTAAGCCATTTACGGCTGGTAAGTGTTAGCGTCCTCGACCTAATTTCATTTCCAGCTCTCCTGCCTTATGAGTGATGGTAGGGAAACGTCGGAAAAGGAGGTTGTGATGTAATATTCATAATATGGCTAGTTCATCGAACGAATGGTTCACTAGCGTTTCGATTGTATCAACGAACTTGTATGCCGATAGTATGGTTTTTGGCTCTATTCCCATGGTCCATGCTATTAAATGTCCCTTCGATTAGCGACAGAGCAAAATTTGATATCAGTAGAAGATAAGTGTTGTCGTCCTAAATTAATGTTCTACCATACTGTGTGTGTATGAGATATTAAGTGTATTGGATGAGGAGTAGATGACTTTTTTATAGATCAGATGAGTCATACGATAACACAGCTCGGTTGGAATGTGTTTTTTTTTTCAAAATAAAATATGCATGACCGTAAGCATGAAGCGTGAAATGTCTAGGAATGTAAGTGTATGATGTTAATCAATCTTATTATTCTGCTTTGTTTCAAAACATTTCTTACTCTTTATGACTGAGTCATTGCAATGTAGCTTTATAAAAATTTTCCTACACCTTTATACTAGAAGATTCTTTACTGTTTTTATTTATTTTTATTGAAAAAGCGTTAACTAATTAAAACATTTATTTTTTGTATTTTTTGAAAGTACAGTGGAACGCCGATTATCCGTGCTCATCGGGACTTAGTCCTAGCAGGATAAGCGAATATCACGGATAATAGGCACATCTGTTTTTATTAATAAATATTAATGTTTAGTGTGTAATGGGTAGACTTTTTTTTCTAAAGCATGATGTTCATTTTCTTATTAACACTTTGCAATGTAAATCTGTTCCTTTTTCCGAATTTGAGTAAGTTTTATAATTTCCTATTAAGGTTTTTATTTCTTGCCATCATCGGTTTTGCATTTAATATGTCAATTCGCCTTCGGAACTGTCATTTCCGAGCTGCACGGATAAAGGGACAGCCGGATAAAAGGTACCCGGGTAATCGGCGCTCCAATGTAGCTTTCGTTAAGCATAGAATTATTTTTCAATTTTCAACTTAAAAAAAGTAATAGAAGAAAAATTATCAAACGATACTAAACAATAATAAAAACCTTTCATTTAGTTCCCTTTCAAAAAGTGCTTCCAAAAACTGTTAAAGAAATAAATGCTCTTAATATGAAATGACATTACTCGTTCTCTGAATGCAATCTAATGAAACACCCGTTTTTTACACCTCATTAACATCCTGTGACACTTTTCCATTAGCACATTCTAGTCGTTCAATTTGAGTGTGTCGACCGTCAAAAAAATGTTTACTGCTTTTGGGTACTTCAAGAAACTACTCAAAAGACAATGTTTACTAGTATGATACATTAAAGAAATAATATAGTGGGGAAGAAAAAAAAACCCCCTCATGACCAGCTTCCCTTAATGTAGTTTAAATATCCTGAAGCGGGCGGAAGTAGACGGGGCAAGGTTAATTAGTGATGGATTCGCACAACATCATCATCATGACTCAGCGCTCAGTGGCTCACGTTTAAAGCGTGGAAAGGAAATCTTAAGTGACGCAAAACAGTGTACTTCTAGTGGGTTTTTGTTTTTGTTCTTTTCCACAAACAGATTCTATTATTAAGTAGATCGGATTAGTAAAGGTCAGTGATCTGATTCACCGCTTCATGTACTGAGGATGCGGGAAGATTTTTTTGTGTTTGATCTAATATCATGCTCCAATATGGAGATAATGAAAGAAAATCGAAATAACATTTTCCCTCCCTTAAATACACCTGCAAGTTAATCAAGATTAAGCAGATAACTAATGATGCTGTTCACCAATTAATTGATCGCATGTAATAACAAAAGTTAATTCGTTAATTAGTATCGCTGACCGACGGTAAAAGGTGAAACATTTAAACAAAACTGACCTAAATACAAGCGGGCATTGCACATCGCAGCAAAAGAATGTCCAACAGCAGAGAGATGGTTGCTCTGGATGTGACATAAGCGGGACCAACGGACCGAACGGGGGCAAATGCAACTTTTACCGGGTGTGTGTGTTGTGGGCCATCGTGCTGTTTGTGTGCGTAGTTTCTTCGTAAACGCACACACACACACACACCACTGGTCCGTGAAAAGCTGGCCCAGTGTGATAGCCGGTGGTGCGTAATCAACACCTTGACAAATCCGATACACCTCCGTGCTTAAGTAGCCAAAACCCACTCCACGCGTCGGCCGCCCGGTGCGTTAAATAATCTAATTTCGTCAGGCTTAAAATGAACCACTGGCCAACTGCGTTCCAAACAGTACGCTTAGCCGAGCGCGACTTCACACCCGTAGCGTCCCTGTTGTGTACTCAGAAGTTCGTACGGCCATTGCAAAATTGTCTACTATTCGTGTACTATTCGTGTACTATGTAAGTGCCGAGGTGAATTTGACATATCGGCTTCACCAATACAAATGATGCAAATGAGTAAATAATATTACGGGAGGACTTTTCCACCACATCTCCACAGTGACACATAGATCTTCCCGATTTTCAAGCGAAAGGTGCGTCCGTTGTGCGTATCTTCTTAAAAGGCTCTACCTCCGACGTGTTTTTTCGGTTACGCTTGAGCAAAAAAAAAAAAACACGACACAACCCACACGAGAGAAAGTGAGACGGCGGTGCTATTTACGGAAAGCGAGAAGCGAAATAGAGAAATGTGTGTCATTAATAATAGCTTCGGCACGAAAAGTAAGCCATTGGCCGAAGCGGAGTAGTTCACTAGTGTTGCTGACCGCGGCACTCATCTCCTCCCGCCGGCCAAAGGGAACGGCTGATCGTCCCATGAATAAAAACCCATTGACCAGCGTGTCTTTTATGGTGGTCGATGGCGTGACGTTCGTTTATTTATTTATCCTTACGACGCGCGGTTGGTAGAAAGGTAGTGTCGCCCGTCCGTCGCATTGACGAAAACGAAAGTGTCGGCAGGAGGAATAACGCGTGGTACCAAAACTCACCGAAAAACCACATCAACCACCATGGACGGAAACAAGCGCACACAAACCGGAGTAACCTGATCGTTGGTTTGGTGGTTTGATGTCGAACCCAGCGTTGACCTGGAGACCTGGGAATTATGTAAACGTCACACATACTGTAATGGTGAGTTCGAGCCACTATCACTTCACGTTTCAGCCCCCGGGAGGGGGGCAACAACAACAAAAACAAAAACATGAAAGAGGAAAATCATACGGAATGCCCATCGTCTTAAACCAGCAGCTGATGAAAATAATATGAAACACGCAGCCAATCGGTTGACCGACAAACCGACAGACCGACTGATCTCAATTTGATGATTTCGAGTCGTCTCCTATGCGTCTCAGGAAACTGTTACCTTTCAGTTTCGGACATATTGGGCTCGGTTCCCTTTTACTCGATGTATTTTTAATGTGTTTTTGATCTTTTTTGTTTCTTTTGTGATGAACCGATTGGATACATCGACTGAACGGATTGTGTGTGTGTTTCGGTGCAGTAATTGTTGTCATCTGTCCACGCGTTAGGTTGCTTTGCCGTGGCCGTCCAAACAAACAAAACCTTCTTTAGGCGCTCGTGCGTAATGCAGTCAGCATCACAGAAAACCATTCAAAGTTCATGTAACACAACCGGTTACATGCGTCTGTACGGTCCTTACTTGCGTGGCGTTAGCGTATCGTGTGCGACGTCAGAAGATCGAGTATCTGTTTAGGTGACGGTGACGGTTTGACTAAACCCCTTCGGACAAAGGACTAGAATTTGTAGTCTTGGCAGGTAAAGACTTAACGAAACAGACCACACTCTCGCGTCCAATCAACTTTCGTCCTTTCGTCCACCGCAGATGAAGCGGGTTGGTTTTTGTCGTATTATATCACCGAAATCGGTACACAACCGACAGCGACAAACTTCAAGACGGACAAAAATCGACGCAGACTGCAAAAAGGAGAACCACACTCGGTGCGGTGTACCGAACGAGCGCCCGCCAACCGCCATTGCCCTGTGTGTGTGTGAGAAAGGGAACGAAAGAGGATGGGATCAATCTGACGACGGTGGCAAATCGGCATAACTATTACGCAACGCGGTTATCTGGGTGGTATGGTTTTTTTTTATTTTCGCAACACCATCTGGGTGACGATCGGGTTCGATCGTTCGTTAGAGAATCGGTGGCAGTACATAAGGCAGGCTAATGCTAAAATGGCTTAGTTTAGTTATTGAAAATATTGTCAAGAATGCGTATGCTCTTGTGTGAATATGCTCCAACAGATGCTAATTTTAGTTACATCTACTAGCTGTACCTATGTCCCAGGTTGTAATCTCATCTCTTTTGGTTACCAAAATAGCCATCAAAATTAATTAAATCTGAGTGTGTACCACAAAGAAAAACCTAACAGAAAAAAACCTAATGAACTCTTCTCTGTCTAGCAGAGTTCATAAATAATGACGTCCAAGGTGTCGATGTGGTGCGAATACACGTTTCGCATAAGCGAATTCCAAATTCGATGCGTCTAGCCATTAAACTTCTACAAGCACAGCCACTGACGTCAAATAATCAAGTATGCTCGTCCAGCAGTGCCGAAACAATCGAATTCTTGAGCTTTCCGCGTTACAATGACTCATTACTTCATTACCCTTAAACGATCATCAAGAGGAAGGCAGATTTCAATGTTGATGATTGGTTCCTAGAGTTTTAGTTCCCTTTATGAACAGCTGACTCCGTTACAACGAAATCCAGTTACCAGAGGTTGTATTAATTTTTCTGTAAAAAAAAATTCTCGTCAAAAATTAGGAAAACAACTTGATGAATTATTTTTCCTGAAAAAAATTCTTCAGCAGCAAATGAAAGCTTTCGAACAAAGCTATGGCCGAGCTTTCGAGCTACAAATAGAAATCGAGCAGCTATATACATACACATTTACACTCACACTGTGATCAGTTACAAATACCATCAAGCTCAATACGTTCGTTGAGTGCAATCTCGCACGCAAGCTTCGATCGCGAACGTACAACAGCGCTGTATCCGTCGCATGCAATACACAATACAAAAGACTGCTACGCTGAGCGCTGGTACAAGCGACGAACCCGGATGAGGAAAGAAGAATCATCGTTTTGTTTGAAAAAAAATGGCAAAAATGTGTAGTACAACAATTCCAATAGAATATATGTAATGGTTTGTGATTCAGTTATAAACGCTGTTGTACATATCATCTAATTTAAATTATTTTTTTTACAAACAAAATTAATTAAAAAAAAAGTTATATCTTCTGAAATGATTTCAAGATTCATAATTATAATTTAAATCGTGAATTACGTCGTATTTTTAGGCATTGCTACTTAATTTAATAATTATTCTAATAGATTCTATGTTACTACTTCCGCACTAACTTAAATAGGTTATGTTAACGTGCATTCCATTGAAGATTGTTGAAGTTAGAAGAAGATGGAAACTTACTGAAATACCGTTGCGCGGTCAGCAAATTATGAGCAAGAAAAACCGGATCTGTAGATTGGTCTGAGTAGTAGATTTTTATGGATGGAATTTGCATAAATGGGTACCATCGGAATGTATCTCCATCGACTAAAGCACGACACGAATGAAGTAGCGGACCTTCCTTCTAGTTCGAACATTCGAATGCAGAACATTTTTTTTGTTTTTACAAATCTTCTTAAAACCCGCAACAGTGGGTTGCATTCGATATAATTTTGTTCTTTTTTTGACAAATGCTCGCAAGGATCGTTATAAATAATCCATCATGTTTGTGAGGTACCTGTTTTGTGCTAGGAGCCTGTCTTGGTTGCACTGTCAGTAACAGCTTCCGCACACAAAATGAAGGGGGGAGTTCGGTGGTGATCCGTCCCTAAAGCACTTTTCAGCGTGCGTAGGGGGTAGAGCCAGACGAGAGACAACTCTGCGCCCAATGACAACTACTTCAGCAGGTCGATAACAGCGGGCAGGGAGATCGAGTTTTCGATGGTCAACTTGAACTTGAACGGCGAGCGGTTTGCGGAACGACGCCACACGTGTGCGTCTTGCTGGCCGCTTTGTAATAATGCTTACGCATACATACACATCTCTTGGTAACTTCCATGTAGTCAAGATCATGCGTCATGGTTGTGGTAAAGTTACAACAACATCTTGCAAGATGCGGCTTCAACAATCCGGAAACGAAAAATACTTTTGTCAAACTCTGTATTTCGATTAATCGATCATGATTTTGATACTGAAGCATTATCAAACATTTTCATTAACCCCGTAAAGGCATGACATTGAAAAGGTTAAAATCATCTTCATCGTACTTAAGAATAGAACTGGGTTTTTTTATTGTGATTTTGTTTGTGTCCGCTTTAATTATAGTTTACCGGTGGCAGGTTTATGGGGAAGATGGCCCATGTGCTTTACTCGAACATGATTCTCATAGTAATTACAACAAGAGAACGAGATGGCAAATCACGTCACCCTATTTGGGAATATCCTGCTAAATGGCAAAAAAACTCAACAACAAAAAACCTGCATTATTTGATCGTTTCTCTTTGCTCCCTTCATTTCTCATAATTCTCCTACCAAGCATAACTAGTTTTGGAGGCACATCTACATAATTACATAATCGGACTACCCTCCACAAGTTCATGAAATTTATTCTCAAACAGTGAATCCGGTTAGTGCCATTTAGTGCGACGATCGCTGTTAAGTGTCAAAACCAAAAAAAAACTTCTTGCCGATATCGGTCGATGTTAAAGTACGGACGGAAAACCAGTTTCATTCAGGAGGATGTCTTTTTCGGGGGAAAATCTAAACCTTCGACTAGGCGACAAAAATCATCGGCTTGCGGACTCCTAGACACAGTGTGGATCGTTAATCGCTTGAAAGAAAACAACCACCTGCTACAGCCACATTACCAATTCGAAGGCTAGGCTTAGATACGCGATCGAGCCTACACCGGACGGATCCGTGGCGAGGTCATAGCGCTCCGAATGTCAAGGGAGTTGTGTCGGGCAAACGCTAATGATCATCACATGCCTTCTCGTCTCCTGAACGAATGAGTGAAGCAATTATTGGTTTAGAAAAGAGAAAAAAACAAAACAACGTCGAAGATAATATTAAGACGGCAAGGCTAGGGCATTAAGGTGTCGAGCGGTCACCCGGTGTTCAATGATTATGAAACACACAATCAAACGATTCTAATTGCTGGGACGATATCGTGCTACTGATGTTATATGAATGGGTTTTTTTTTACTGGATCTTGTTATCTTCATTAGTTTTCTATTTTTTTGTTTACGTCTGATTGACATAGAGTTCTATTTTGTAGAAATAGTTTTAAGATTATTGTAACAAAAATCACCGGAAAAAGAAACAACCCTCAATATACGTGTAACATTGCACCGCAAAACTAAACTGCTGCACTCTGGAACTCGCTTGAAACGTGACACAGCTTAGGTTTTAGTGAAAGTGGCGTAGAGTAGAAAGCTGTATTAGCGCGAGAGTGTACATATTCCGTGTGCATTATTATTGATGGACGTAAACTGTCTGCAGCGCCTACAGCCAAATACCGGCTGTGGCGATCTTCAAATCCAAGACGCGCTACAATCGTCTCAAGGAATGTGTTCGCGGACGTAATCCGTGGGAGACACACCTTTGGCAAAAGTCAATATTTTACTTTGTTCCTTGTGTTTGTTCTCTTCCTTCCCAAAAAAAATCACAACCCCTTTTTACCGAACACAATCGCAACCGTGATCGCAAAATGGGACGGTATTGACGTAAGCTTGGACAGAAACGTAAGTATTTCCAATGTTGTATGAACAAATCTTCCCCCCGGGGGGACTCTTCTTAATGTCAAGAACAGAACAGCGTTTTGTCTTGGCGTTGTACATTTGTGCAACGTTATCTTTTCTTAGCAACAACTTCAAACCGCCCCATCGTTACAAATTGGATACGTTGCATGCTTTCCTCCTCACCCGGGGCGAATGCAGTCGTGATTGATATTGCGCTCATTAATAGTAGCTTTTGCCATAGATCTCCATGACCCCCATGGGGTCACGGACGGTGCAGGGCGGAGCAAAAAAAAATGCCATCCCACATTCACTCCGCTCATTAGATGACGCGTGTAAGATCGCAGCGGACCTCTCGGATGACCCCATTTACATCCTGGAAACTTCCCTCCTTCAAGCCCGATCTGGGCGACGGAATGAATGCGAATCATTCAGCACACACACAGCCACTAATCGCCCTTGCCCTTCGGAGACAATGACTTGTAACAAATTGTGCGTTAGCTTTCCGCGGCGACCGGTACGTTAGCTTTATGCAGGTGAAAACGATCTAGGCGGGTACTTACGTTACTGCCGGTGAGTCCGCGGTCCAGCTAAACATACGCTGAATGCGCCTTTTGTCCAGATCGGGCCGAATGACACTTAAACCATCTTCGGTCGGTTGCGGTTGCGTTCCGGGCGGTTGTGTTGGAGCTGTTGCCGCAGGTTGCTGATTAGCACCGACGATGGTCGTGTTGGTCATCCTGGCGTTTTTTTTTTGCCGCGGCTCTTGGAGACAGCCGAACTTATCCAAACACTCTACACTTTTTTTTCGGGAAACTAACACTCGCACACACTTGTACTATCCTGTGAAATAGTGGAAAATTGTGGTCCTGCCTTTAATTTGCGCACTTTTACCGCAAATCTTCCGAACCCTCCAATTCGAGACTTTAGTATCACTTTTTTCTCGTATTTTATTTTTCTCTTCACACACCTCAAAATGGTCAAGAATATTAGCCGAGCGGGAATAAGTATACACTCGAAAGTAAGCGACCACTCAACGAACTTCCACTGCTGCCCAAATGTGTGCGCTACTTCACGTAAATAGCAGACATTGAATCCACCGTACCAACGGCAGACACAACCGGACACAACCACGGCAACGTACACGCACACTTGTACGCGTGGAAACGCACACAGACGGGCAGCGATCGCCGCTTTCCGCTATGCCAATGACTCGCGATCGAAAGATTTCTTGTTTTTGTTTCGCATTCTCACTTTTGAGCGCACTCAACTGCTACGGCGCTCGGGGGTTCGTCGCTTGAGCGTTTCTTTCGTTGTAAGGGATTTGGTACGTTGAAATCTTCACGGTCACACACAGCACCAAACGATTCGGTTGTTTTTGGGGCTATTTTTTTTTTGTTTTTTGGTTGTTAATTTCATACTTTGTCTTCTTTGCCACCCTAGCGCATCGAAACCACACTAACGTAATCTTTTTGGCGAGAAGCATCAAATTAAACAAAGCAAGCAAGGTTAAAGGAAGGAACCATTGGTTACCAACACGCTAGCAGCTAATGATTGGATCGACGTTTGGACAATTGGAATGGATGAGGAAACGAATTTTACATGTCTGGATGCTGCCCCAAAGCACAAACATACTTGACACCGAAGATTTAACCCCCTTTTCCGGACAGCATATGTGTGTGTAGCATTTTATTGGTTGTTGTTTTTGTTGTGTACGATCACCCAAGAGTAAGTTGTTAACTTTTTTTTTGTGTGTTTCTTCTTTTGATTACTATTGTCCCCACCTCGTGGTTGGGCGCTCTTCTGCACACACTGCACTCACTTTCTTTTGTATCGTATTTTCGGATGTGTGTTTTGTTTTCTCCGGCCTGCTTTCGTCTTTACTACAAACTGACCAAGTTCACGCGACACGCGATTATGCGCTCTCCTTTCTCAATGCACACATTTATGTATACTCTCGCACGATCTCTGACAACACACTTTGTGCTCTCTAGCTTTTCTCCATGTAGCTACAGACGAAAGATACTCTCCAGAAGATGACTAGAAATGTACGTTTCATCCCCAACGCTTGGGGATTTTTCCAAGAGTTCGAATCGTACATAACGAAATGATTTCTAAATAATGGTATTAAAAAAAATTCTACTCCAAACAAATAAAATACAAACTCTAACAATAAAGAATGATCACTAGTCTTACGGTTCAAAATATACAGCACACACAAACACACTGGCGATCGCGAGACGACGTAAAGACGGAAAAAACACTTCATTCACCTACGGCGACTAGAAACGCAATAAACCTGCCAGACCGGTGGAGATCGCATTCGTAGACGATCTATAGCGCCTTCGGACGGGTTGGTGCTCAGCGCGGTTTCGTACCGAAAACAAATCATCGGTTCATCGGGGGAGACTCACGCATGTGGTATGTGTGTGTGTTGCGCCTTAACGTAATCTGTGCATGAAATAGAGAACGTTTTTATTGAAATAACAACCGTGCTATTCGTGTTATCTTAGTAGATCGGAATTCTGTGGTCAGAAACGAAGAGAGCAATTATAGAAAAAGTTAGAGAAAATCGTTGTAAAAGCACGAAAACCTCCAAAATAGTTTTAAGAAATTGTTTTTCTTTATCTTAATGATTTATTTGTTGCAAGAGAACCTCGTATTTATTCATCTGTGAAGTTGTCATCCATAAACGATTTGATATTTCTTAAAACACACCCAAACATTGCCTTTAAATAAACGATCGATGGGGAAATTTATACGAACAATGCAATAGGCATTTCCGATTTTGCTACTTATCTAGCCCCTCGCCATATCGGCAAGCGTAGAAGTAACTCATTTGGGCAACCTGTGCGATGAGCGCAGTTCATCACCGATTATGGGAAAGCGGGCGTCTCCATCGTACCGAACACATTCATTCGTGTCCGTTCGTGTCAAGGGTTCGTCGCTTAATTTGTGTTCTTCCAATGTCACACAATTGAGCAATCAATCGAAACGGTGGCATTTGGTGGTTTGTTTAAACAACATGCCACTTTCTGTTTACCGTTTCACCCTCGAACGGATCCGATCGAGATGATCTCGCAATTTTTCGACTCGATAATCAAAAACACATCATTGTGAGTGAGTGAAGAAAGAAAAAACCCATTGCGACAATCTTGCACGAGGATGAAAATGGGGTCCTCCGCATGGACAGACGTAAACTATGTTTTAATGTTGTTTACAAAAACAAACATTCTATCTGCGTGACATTGGTACGACGCGCTAGGTGTGTTATCTCACAACTCGTTCCATCCGGTGCGGAGGTCGATCGGCCAGAACTGTTAATCTAAATTTAATATATCCACTCATTTCAACAACAGCTTACGGACGGATGCTCGCTATCCTTGAATGTGTTAAACCAAACGCAAGTTTGATGCTCTCGATCGTTTCGATCGACCGTGAAAAACTAATGCGGTTCCGAAATCCGAACGGATCGGAAATGTGCGTTATTGTGCTGTGCGATGGCAATTCCATGTCTTTCACAAAGTCAACGGTGACGACTTGAATGTACGGGTAATATAATGTTTATTACGGTGTAAAACGAAATACAGTAGAACGTTGATTATCCGGGGTGTTCGGGACCGGACTGATGCCGGTTAATCGAATTCCACGGATAATAGTCCCTTTAATGTCAATGTCACTTACATATCTAGATAAAACGTATATAGTATCTATATACAGTGGAACGCCGATTATCCGTGCTCGTTGGGACTCAGCCCTGGCCGGATAAGCGAATAACACGGATAATAGGCACAACTCTTTTTATTGATAAATATTAGTGTTTAGTGTGTAATGGGTAAACTTTTTTCTTCTAAAGCAAAATGTGAATTTTCTTATTTGCAGTTTGCAAAAGAAATCTGTTCTTTTTTTCGAATAGGAGTAAATTATATCATTTCCTATTGAGGTATTTATTTCTTGCCATCAGCGGTTTGCAGTTAATATGTCAATTTGCCTTTGGAACTTTCATTTCCGAGCCGCACGGATAATGCGGTACATCGGATAAAAGGTGCACGGATAATCGGCGCTCCACTGTACTATACTCATGGTGGTCGTTTTGATGCTAAAACTGATTCTGGATCAAGCAAATTATTGTCAAATAACAATTAAAATTCAGAACGAAAAGTTAAATCATTTCAAATACTTCGTTTGGTGACGATTTTAATAATTTTAACCAACCTGACATCTGTTTTCGGCGCACGGTTCTACAGTAGACGTTCTACTGTAGCTTAACTTTGTGCAAGTTGGCTTAAACGATGAGGCGCCCAGATTCAAAATTTAATGCTACTCACCCGATATTTCACGAAGATAAGTTTAAACCATGTACTGGCCAACCCAATCAGTAGAGGCATGCGTGAGAAATGTGTTTAATTGTAATGCGTCAGCAACCGCTGAACGTGTCCAGGTTGTACGGCCATTTTTATCATGCCCCGTCTAAACACGTTCTCTATCTCGTTCGTTCCCACTTTGCCACCGTTCCAGGGTGGCTTTGGGGTCGACCAAAAAAAAAAGGCAACTAACATAATCGGCTACGTTGATCGTCGGTTGATTGCGACCGGTTAGCATGCGCTCGACGAGTGAAAAACAAGTGCATCCATTCCGATTGCCCGATCGAGTTCGTTGCGTCTTCCGCGTTACGTGACACGGGCACATTCGAGTTTGCTTCGGCGCTCCAGCCTAATACCTCCCGATCGAGTACTCGATGTTGAACAACCTGACACATGTTTTCGTATACGTTACCAAGCTAGTGGTAACCTCTCATCTAACGAAAGTAGTACCTAGATGGTAATGTTTACACAGAACCTAAGCTAGGGGTAGGGAATAAGCCGTATATTAAGCAGCCAGTTGGACCCCGTCGTTACAGACGTGACGGAGGAGTATTGAGTGGTGACTAGAAATTCAATCTAGCAACTCTCTCGCAGGAGATTTTGTTGACAAATCTATTGCACAATCTACCTCGCTTGTCTCGGCTTATAGGGGAGATCTACACCTGCATCTATGGTGGATCTCGCCAGCAAAAACAACAACAACCTTGTATCTGCCAACCGACATTCCTGACGATCGATTTATCCTCTCCAATTCGTGCACATACCAGTTTGCAGTAAACAGAAAGTGCTAAAGGTCGTAAGGTGGGGTCATAACTTTACGATTTACCGTGACACTTGGAAATGACTGGTAAGGTGATGTTTACGATCTGCAAATTACCTTCAATTTCTTGCAGCAGTTGCACGAAACGGCGAACGCAGCTATTCTGTCTGCTGCCGATCGGAACAACAGGTTTTCTTTTTAATCAGATTCTAAAAGCATCACCCCATGTGCACACAATCGCGCGTAGATGCTAGTGCAGCAAGGACACCGCCCTCGTGGGGGTCACAACGAATAGCTTGGAGACACCCCGTTTCAAGCCTATTCAATTGACGCACAGTCAAGGCTACGTGTTATTGTGAACGCTTCCCGAACGCGTTCGGTCCGATGCCACAACGCCGTGGCGATTTTTATTGCATTTGATAATGAAAAATATGACAAACGGCAATGCCCCATCGTGCTGGCGAACGGTGAAAAGACCTTCACCAATGGTGCAATGGACGTTGGGGTTTTCCAAGGCGCGGTTTTAAACCGCCAAGTACCAAGTACCAAAGTATGCGCTCCGTCCTGAAACCATCGGACGCAAGAAAACCTGTTTACGAGAAGATTAATTTTTCGTTTTCGTTACATTCAGTTTGCATAGAACGCAATCATGAAGATGATTGCGAGTTATGGTCGTTACAAACTTGGCACTCGGATGTAAAATATTTCGCTTTAAATTGCAACTGTCTGAGAGAATATTGTTTGAAATCAATAAAAAAAATGGTTTAGATTTTAGTGTTCCAAGAGATCTTCAAGTAAATCTATTGCAAATACATTGAACATCGAATTTCTTACAAAGACATCATTTATTCATCTGCAGCTGTTATTGTTGGGAGACAATTTCTGTGTCTCAATCATAGTGTTCATGCGAACCCTGTTATACGTTTGACATATTATTATTTGTCACTTTGACATTTTCTTTTGGCGCCTTCAGCAGCCATTTTTGTAAATAATAATTTTTACCTGAATTCAGTGTGTTAATAAAAGCCAGAGGAAGAAGCTCATATGAAAGTGTGTCGCGTCCTAGCATTCCGTCCGAATCCATTGCATCATTCTCATTAGGTTATGGGCCCAGGATTTCACGTGTGACGGATTAAGGATTACTCTATGAACATCGTTGTGTTTTAAAAATGGATAACGATAAAGATATTGTGCGCATTCCGCTGTTCGATGGTTCGAACTTCTCATCTTGGAAGTTCCGAATTCAAGTGGTGCTCGAGGAGCATGAGTTGCTTGAATGTATCGAGAACGAGATGGAGGAAGTAGAGGAACTAACAGTGAAAAAGGAAGATAGTGACACCGTTCGCCAAGCGAAGGCAAAACTATTGGAAAAGCGTCAGAAGAAGGAACGGCGTTGTAAGTCGATCCTTGTATCGCGGATCCATGACAACATGCTGGAGTATGTGCAGGACAAGAAGACCCCGAGAGCGATTTGGCTAGCACTAGAAAGAGTGTTTGAACGTCATAGCACCGCAAGCAGGTTGTACATGAAAAAGAAGCTTGCAACGTTTCGATATGAAGGTGGCAGCCTACAGGATCATTTCCTGGCATTCGATCGTATTGTACGTGAGTATAAGGCCGCAGGGGCAAAATTGGAAGACATCGATATTGTGTTCCAGTTGATGATGACCATGGGGCCGAAATATGCGACGGTAGTGACAGCCCTTGAGACAATTCCGCAAGAAAATTTGACCCTAGAGTTTGTCAAATGCCGACTCCTGGATGAGGAGATGAAGTGCAACGATTCGTGTGTGGAGGGTGCATCTACGAAGCGTGAGTCTGCTGCTTTTGTTGGAAAGCCAAAAGACGGCTTGAAAAGATTAATTAAATGTTTTTCTTGTCATAAGCTTGGGCACAAATCAAATGAATGTCCTGAGAAGAAAACGAAGAAGATCTACAAGAGCAAGGGCAGTGCGAATGTGACAGGCAAGAGTATAAGTTTTGCCGCTGGTATGGTCGCCATAGAAAACCATAGAGAAAACAAATTGCAATGGATAGCAGATTCAGGCGCTACGGATCACATGTCCTACGATCGAGATCTGTTTGAAAAGCTGGTGCCTTTGAAGAATCCCATTGAGATTGCAGTGGCTTTAAACGGAAAATCCACGATTGCTAAATACTGCGGAACAATCAAAGTGATTGGGAAGATCGGAAGTCGACAGCACGAGTGCATTTTGGAGAACGTGCTTTTCATTCCAAATTTACGATGTAATCTTTTCTCTATCAGAAAAGCTGAGATGGCAGGAATGAAAGTAGTTTTTGAGAACGGCTGTGTTAAAGTTCTTCGTGGTTCGGAAATGCTCGCGTGCGGTAATCGTCATGGTCTACAGTATGAAATGGATTTTTATCGCAAGAAAGAAAACAATTCGATATTATATTCATGTGGAAAGATCCTCAAATGTAATGAGATGTGGCACAAGCGATATGGCCATCTAAGCGAGAAGAACTTGGAGAAGCTTATATCCCACAATATGGTAAAGGGATTGAATAAGCGTGATGGTGATAAAGCTGAAACGATCTGCGAAACTTGTATAGATGCAAAGCAAACCAGAATGCCATTTGGTGAACGTTCGGAAAAACGAGCAAAGCGTGTGTTAGAAATAATACACAGTGATGTATGTGGTCCCGTGACACCTGTTGGTCACGATGGAAGCCGATTCTACGTAAGTTTCATTGACGATTGGAGCAGATTTGTTGTAGTATACACCATACGTACGAAGGACGAAGTCTTCGATTGCTTCAAGATGTACGACGCAATGGTTACTGCCAAGTTCGGTGTTGATATTTCACGAATAGTATGTGATAATGGCGGTGAGTACCGTAATGCCGAGTTCGACAGATACTGTAAGCAGAGAGGTATCGTAATGCAGTGCACGATTCCGTACACACCTGAGCAGAATGGCGTGTCTGAGCGAATGAATCGTACCCTAGAAGAAAAGGCCAGATCGTTGCTGTTTACATCAAAAGTTGACAAGATGTTTTGGTGTGAAGCGGTGGAAACTGCAGCATATCTTGTAAACAGGAGTCCAGCAAGTGCCATCATTGAAGCTAAGACGCCTTATGAATTATGGGAAGGAAGAAAACCTGATGTGTCGATGATGCGAGTCTGGGGTAGTCCCGCATACTGCCATATACCTAAAGAACACCGGAAAAAGCTCGACAAAAAGTCTTGGAAAGGAATTTTCCTTGGTTACCATTGCAATGGTTATAGAGTTTGGGACCCAAAGCGTGGTAAAGTAATCGCCGCTCGAGATGTAATCATCAACGAGATCGGTGGTGATCATAAGGTAGTAGAATTTCAGAACAATTCTTCAGCTGGAACATCGGAAGACGTGATTCGTTTGAGACCTTCAGTTGAGTCCGAATGTTCGATTGTTCGGGATGAAGAAATTCGAGCAGGAGCGGAAATGGAAGCGGTAATAGAGTCAGCTGAACCCGACTTGAGCGAGACCGTTGAAGAATTTGTAGATTGTGGAGAAATCTTTGACGAAGGTGAAAGTTCAGCAGGGGTCAACCAACAACTCGCGCCAGAAATAGACAACAACGTTCGGAAGCGTGCTCCTCCTTCTTGGCAGAAGGACTATGTGATGAACTATTCTGCATATGCTTTGAACGCCGTGAGCTACATCGAAAACTATCCGGATTCGTTGGCAGAGATGCGCAAGCGTGAGGACTGGAATTTGTGGAGCGCGGCTGTAAAGGAGGAAATGCTGTCTCATGAGCAGAACAATACCTGGTCTTTATGTAAACTACCGGCAGGCAGGAAGCCCATTACCTGCAAATGGGTGTTCAAAATAAAGAAAGGTGAAAATGGACTTCCTGATCGATACAAAGCCAGATTGGTGGCTCGTGGCTTTAGCCAACGCTACAACTACGATTATTCTGAGACGTATGCTCCAGTTGCCAAACTGGATACTGTAAGAACAGTATTAGCCGTAGCAAATCAGAAGCGTTTGCATGTTCACCAGCTTGATGTTAAAACAGCATTTTTGAACGGAACACTTAAGGAGGACATTTACATGGTCCCACCGGAGGGACTTGACGTACGATCGGAGAATATTGTTTGTCGTCTGAATCGTAGTCTATACGGACTTAAGCAAGCTTCACGTGCGTGGAACGAAAGGTTTCATCAGTTCGTCGTCAGGCTGTTTTTCAAGCGAAGCGAAAACGATCAATGTCTGTACGTGCGAACGGTACAGAATGAACGGATGTTGTTGCTTCTTTACGTAGATGATATACTAATGATTGGACGTGACGTAAAGATGATTTCGGCAATCAAGAACTGTCTTAAAAAGGAGTTTGCAATGTCTGATTTTGGCGAAGTGAGCTGCTTTCTCAACATGCATATTGAAAGAAATATGGAAAATCAGTTCATGAGAATTTCACAGCGAGGATACATGGAAGCACTTCTTCGACGTTTTGGCATGGAAGACTGCAAGCCAGTGTCCACCCCAATTGAATGCCATCTGAAGCTAAAGAAGGGAAGCGAAGTGGAAAGAACGGAAAAGCCTTTTCGTGAATTAGTGGGTTGTTTAGCCTATGTTGCGCACACGACAAGACCAGACATATGCGCCGCTGTGAACGTGTTTAGTCAGTTACAAAGCTGCCCGACGAATGAGCACTGGTGCTATCTTAAGCGCATCTTGCGATACATTAAGGGGACACTTGATGTAGGCCTGGAATTTCGAGGAGGTCAAGCAGAAGCACCTTTGACAGTTTACTCAGACGCCGATTGGGGTAATGATATCAATGATCGACGATCAATGAGTGGTTACATCCTGCGAGTGTTCGGAGGCACAGTTTCATGGTTGACACGTAAGCAACAAACAGTGGCCCTATCGTCAACAGAAGCTGAATTTGTTGCGCTTTGCACATCCGTCAGCCAAGGAATGTGGATGAGAAGGTTGTTGGTAGATCTAGGAGTCGATATCAAAGGATCTATACCATACTATGAAGACAACCAATCATGTATGCGCGTGGCGGAAGAGCCGCGGGATTCTCGTCGTATGAAGCACGTTGACATTAAGTACAATTTCATCCGTGAACAGGTGAAAGGTGGCTTCATAAACATAATGTACATTCCTTCTGAAAAACAGCTGGCAGATGTTATGACTAAAGGACTACCGTCCATAGCATTCAAGCGTCTTCTGGAGCAGATTGGAGTGCGAAGTTCCAGAAATTGAGCAGGGGTGTTGGGAGACAATTTCTGTGTCTCAATCATAGTGTTCATGCGAACCCTGTTATACGTTTGACATATTATTATTTGTCACTTTGACATTTTCTTTTGGCGCCTTCAGCAGCCATTTTTGTAAATAATAATTTTTACCTGAATTCAGTGTGTTAATAAAAGCCAGAGGAAGAAGCTCATATGAAAGTGTGTCGCGTCCTAGCATTCCGTCCGAATCCATTGCATCATTCTCATTAGTTATGACCTCCAAACGGCGAGAATAATAAAACAACGCGTTAGGATTTCCATTGAAGTGTTACGTTACGTATATCTATCAAGTCGCTACCAACATTTAAAAGTGGCATATGCTATTGGTTTTTTGCATGTTGCATCACCTCATCAAAACGACTCCCGCCATATCATATTGTTAGCAGTAATACCGGTCCGGCTAATTGCCGGAAGTACGGTCAATACTAAACCCTTAATCAACCACGTGGACCGACACAAGCTGCTCGTGTTCGAGGATTGATCAAGGAATTGTTTAAACTCGTGTGCTAGACATCGACACGTTGACGCACCCAATGGACATTAGCACATCCAGCGAGATAAGCACGTAGTATTCAAATGATTGCTTGTACCCAGGTATCAGAATCGGCATCGCGGATGAATGTTTGTTCGGATTGGACCATAGGCGTGCTGTCGTTGTACTAATATTTATTTTCACACATCTTACAAACCTCGCTGCGCTAGCGCTATCAGCTAGGAATGGGTCGCAATTTGTTGTCTTCGTAGCACGGAGGAAGAAAAGAAGACGACTAATAGTCAATATTGGATTGGTCAGTAAATCAAGCAACGTAGGGCATGCTCACGATGGAATTATTAAGCCTTCGCTTTACCGCATCGTTACCAGTTGCAGCACAAGCTTAACAGATTGCCTTAAACCCCGAACCGAGCGTACGATAGCTGGATGTGTGGGCAGTTTGGCTGGTCGTACGTATTACGATGATATCACTGCTCGTGTTGGCCCCCGTTAGGGGAGGACCATCCGCCCGATGGCCACGGATATTCTCGACGAGCTTTATTTTTTCACGCTTCTGTAATTACACCGTTGGAGAAAAGCGTATTTAGAATAAATCATGCCAACCCGGGACATTCGTTTTGTTTGCTACTATACCTCTTTTACCAGTTCCTTCTTTGTATCCAGCAGTGCCTGCTTCAGCTGCTCCAGTGTACAATCTTTCGATTTGCAGTCGAGTTCCTTGATGCGTATTTCTGCTGCAAGTGCCTTCAGCTTCTTTGTGCGCGCAGTCAACGCCCGTTGGGTAGCGGACAACCGTTCCTTGACCTTATGGCTGGGCAGTTTCTCTACCACCTCCTTCAGCGCATCGTACATTTTCTCCGACTGTTGAAGTGTTTTCTCCTGCTCCGACACCGTCACCGACTGGTACAGTACACGGCGCTGCAGCGTTTGCACCTTCACAATAAGGTCCATCTTTTCCGGATCCTTGCCGCTCAACTTGCGCCAACGGTGCACATTCATCGGTGTCAACATTTCGTCCTCCAGTGCACGTGCCTTCACGCGTTCCTGATTCAACACACGATTTAGCTGCAACACTTCCTGCCGCATGTCGGCCGTATTAGCAAGTCCGCGTGTTAGTAGATTGCGCTGCGAACGCAAATTGCTAATCTCAATCTTTAGCAGCCGAATGTCATCCAAACGGTCACGGTACTGGTTTTCCCCGCGGTCCAGTGCCATGTTAAGCATGTTTAACTTTTCCGTCAGATTGTTGATCTCTTCCACGCGCTGGGTAAGCTGCACCTTTACAAGATCCTTCTCGTTGATGGCTCCCTCCAGTTGTTTTTTCAAACGCGTCATATTTGTTGCATCGTCCTAGTGAATGGCAAACAAAATTAGTTTCCAATAGAAAAAAGCGCACACAATCCCACGCAAAACCTACCGAAAGTGTTTTATTAAGCCGTGCATTTTCGTTCGTCTTTTCGCTCAGCTCCGATTTCGAATGTTGCAATGCGATGCTTATGTTCTGCACGTCGGTTTTAAGCGATTGCTTCTCCTTTTCCACCTTATCGATCGTTTTGTTCGCTTTGAACAGGTCCGCTATCTTGTTGGCATTTTCCTCCTTCAGCTGATCCACCGTGCGGATCGCATTTTTCAACCGTTCCTTCAAACTTTCCGTCTCTTTGCTGCAGGTCATCAAATCGCGCTCGAAAATGTTACGCTCGCCACGGGTAATTTCCAGCAGGTTTTGACACTGGAACAGCTTTGCTTCACATTCCTTCAGCTTTTCGCGCAACTCACCGATCAGATTCTGCTTGTACAGCAAATCCTCGTTCAGCTGCTCGATTCTGTCCGACAGATTCTGGACCTCTTCCGCATTCCGGTCCCGATCTTTCTCTACCTTGAGCATTAGCGTTAGCTGCTTTTGGGCCGCGGCCTGGTGTGCTTTGATTTCGTTCTCCAACGTTTTCTGGTGCTTATCGAGCAGTGTCATTTGTTCCGTTTGGTCGGAAATTGTTTCTGAGAGTGAACGGAGTACGGAAAAATTGGAAAAAACAGCATGATATGTTGATATTGTCTACAAGAAAATTACTCACTAGTCGCCTTTACAAGATCTTTTCGAACCAGATCTCGTTCCCGGAGCATTGCATCGACTTGCTTACGTGCCACATCGAATGATTTTTTAGAAGCGTCCCGCTCTTTCTCAAATGTCACGATCGTATTCCTAAAATCATGCGTTTTGTCATTAGGGCGTGTAGGGTGCAAGACTATTCCAATATGATCACAAATATACGTACTTAAATTTGGCCACTTCCTGATCCAGTGTTCCCTTTGTTGCTTCGATTGTTTGTATACGCTTCTGTAGCAACTCTCGCGTCTTTAGCAGCTTAGCATTTTCCAACCGAAATTTGTTGTTTTCGTCTTCTTTCAGCTTCAAAATGTTCACCTTCGTGTTCAGCTCGTTCGTCACCTTTTCCTTCAGCTGCACCATATTATCATAGTCCGCTTGGGATTTGGCCAGCTTCACCTGGGTAAGATTGCTGGTGGTCATAACACGCTCATAGTTCGTGCGTATCGCTGCCATTTGCATGCTCTGCTGTACGATGGTTTTGTGGTTCGATTCTGAAAGTGCTTTGAAATGCTTTGCTTCCTCCGTTTTCGTTGCTAGCTCTGCGGTAACTTCGGTGTGCTGTGTTTGCAGGCTCTCGAGCTGGCGCTTGTCCCGAAACGCTTCGTTCGACGTTTCATCCAGCACCTTGTATAGCTCCTTCACCTTTGTTTCCGACTCGAAGCATTTCTGTTCCAGCTCCTCCATGTACAAGCGTTGCGTGTGGAGACGACGGTTCAGCTCTTCTACCTCCACATACAAGCGATCGCGCTCGCGCAAGATACCCTCCTTATGTTTGTTCATCGTCGAACCGACACTAGAAAGGGAGGATGAAACCGAGTTAAAGCATGTACCCTCAATAATTCCACATTTCCTACTCATCGTCCCGATCACCGTAACGATCACTTTCGGCATGTAGTTTTTCCAGCTTCTCTCGCATCTGATTCATCGCTTCCTGTACGTTTTGTTCGCGCGTTTGGGCAGCATCGGCACGCTTCCACGCATCCTGAATTTCCGATTTCAGCGTCTGGATGGTGTCCTGGTCACGCTGGGAAAGTTGCATTGCCTGTGCCACCCGTCCCGAGGCGGCCGAAACTTCGTCCTGCATTTTTGCGATTCGGTCCTGCTCTTCGATTAGCTGCTGACGCAAATTTTGACCCGTAATGAGTAATTTCTGGAAGTCTTCCGCTAACCCATACTGCCCATTTCCTTGCAGATCTTTCACAGTCTGTGTATATAAGAAATTGTGTTAAACAGTTGGAGATTTAATGGGAAACAAGAGGTCAACTGAAACATATACTTACCAGATTAGCTTTGGAGCACAGCTCCTCGAAAAATTCATCCGTAATTTCTTTCGGCACCAGATCATCCTCGAAGGTGGATTCCGGTGCCTGCGAATCTTCACCACTTTCCTCTATTTGATCCATTTTGTGTTAATTTCTTTTGCTGGGGATGTATCAACCGTAGAGCTTTCACTTAATTACAATTACACGTCCGTGTCGTGTCGAGAACGATTTTGGAGTAAAAATTTTTCACTGCTGTTTTTTCCCAACAAACAACTGGTACCGTTGTTATGGTTCCATGGAAACTTACTACCTCAGTATCGTACGGTGCAGCATGCAATGAGGTCACGCTGGTTTTTCAACCTCCATATATGGGCCAACCTATAACACACAACGGGGAACAACACCGAACAAATAGCAACAGGTGGTGAAGAACTGCTGGTGATTAGTGTAAAATGCGCTTCTACTCATACAGCGAAACGGTTGCTATGTTTTCTGTTGTTTCATTCAACTGTTCTATGCATCTTTGATCTCAACTTCCCTTTTGTGATATTCCTTTTTGCGAACAGAAAATTTTGGCCTTATTGTTGTTATTATTTTCCATGGTTTTTTGTCGGATTTTGAAACACTTCCATACTGTTCTTTTCGTATATATTTATTTACTTTTCATCACGTACGATTCCTTGTCCCAGTACGCTTTCTGCATCTTTTCCTTTGTTTTTTAGCTCCAACCATAAGAGAACCATTCCCATTCAGTTTTTCATTTACTTTATTTTGTTTGCATTTATGGTATCAATTTTAAAAATATATAAAGATATCACTCAAATGATGGGGATGCTTCCTTTCCATTTACACAGTTCGTTCGTAATATATCCGCTTGCAAATTTCTGTGTACGGTCTGTTTTTTTTTGTTTTTTGTTTTTTTTATTATTTTTTAACCCATACTAATCGCTTGCGCATTTTCTACTACTCGCTGCCTTTTATCGCTTCATCGTACATACTTTATTGTTTTGTTTTGCTTCTTTCCGGAAACTTTAAAAGCAATAGAAAGAACGTTGCCTGTTCAACTTTAATTCGATTAACATTATGCTTTCCCCCGTACACGCGCATCACATCTTTTTGGCGGGAAACTTGCACGCTTGAAAAAAAAAATGGAACACGCTTCCGCGTGCGAGTGAATATCATTACTTTTTTTTGCTTTTGTATATCGCGTACGTACGCTTGGAAAACACGTTAATAATCGAAAAAATTTGCTATTCAAATACAATGGTACAGAACAAAAATAAGGACAAAATAAATCAAACTATCAAATCACTTCGACAGCGTGGGTTGCCACATGAGACAGACGGGTACCAGCAAAAAGCACGCACTCATAATTAGACTAAATGACTAAAATTTATCATATCATGCACATTCAAATTCACCTCCACAGCTCGAAAATGCAACAACAACAAAAAAACAAAACAACTGGCATATTAACTGAACCATTTTATAAATCCGTACGTAGTAAAACCGGTAGTAGTAAAACAAAGTCTTTACCGCTCTGTCTATAGTTTTTCGTGTAGCAAACGAGCCGAACGATTGCTCCGGTTTCGGTGCTCGGTTTGCTGCTGGGGAATGTGTTGGAGCTGAACATTTGATAGCAAGTTTAGAGTTAGTGAATTCGTTGGGGTTTCTTTTTTAAATGGAATACGCGTCACATTAAACAACACACACACAGTTTGATACAGTTCCGTCAACATTGGCGCATTGCACTCCTCCGGGTACTGTGTTTTGATTGGCTTGCCTTTAATTGTTATTGAACGATTTTTCCCGCTGCTGGGGAGCAGGACGTTCTTGGTGTCATGAGTTGGTCAAATTATATGCCGTATCCTTATTAAATACGTGACGATTTTTGCTTTTCCTAATAATTCTTCATACAGGTTGGTTTTAGCGTAAATCAAATGAATAAACAATATCAAATCATTTGTATGATGCTAAGGTGCACAAATATTCTTCGGCTTGAGATAGAATTCTAGTAAACATGCGAAATATTTTATCTTGCAACCAAAGCATTCCTAAAGTAATACGGTCCCGGCCATTTATTTTTGAATAAAAAAAACATCAACAAAAAATTATTAAGAATTAAAACGAAAACAAAAGCTGGACCGCAAGTAATGAACAGCAGAACAAACTATAGTTCCACATTAGATGTTCTGTTCATGGTCAAATAATGAAAGTATATCACAAATATTGAATAAACAAAGTAAAAGTAACTGCATTTTATCATAAAAAAGTTGTAGCTTCCGGCACGTCAAAAAAATACAGTCAAGCAGATGAAATAACAATAACGTTTACGAAAAAAAAAACATAAGCACATAAAGCATAACGAAACAATAACCATCACTCACGCGAACAACGCACATGGCGGAAGCTTTGCGCACGATGAGTTGGCTGGCTACCGTGTTCAAAAATCAAAACGTGCTTTTACACTCCAACTTCGTGAATATAGCAATCCCGGCACACGCGAACTGCTTTTGTCAGACCATATTTTGGTAGCGGTTTCGATAGATTGGAACAAACGCCACAGAACACCCCACCACAGTTGCGGCAATGGTGCCTTCTGCGAAACGGTGTAAAAGCCGACGCACAAGACATACACCGTGGTGCATCACAGTCTGGGATCCACCTCGGTGGCTCCTCTGGCATCCTTCGCTGTGACTGATGTTGCTCTATGTGTAAATCTCGCCCAGACGAGGATGTTGTGGTGGTGGTGGTGGTGTGGCCGGAGCCATGATGATTACCACAACCGCTATTACTATTGCTATTGGTTGGACTGTTTGGACTGCTGCGACTACGGCCATAGTCGCTTTTGGACCCGCTTGCACTGTGCCGACGAGTTCCGGCCGTTGCTTTCCCTCCCTCGACAACGATGCACGCTTCACTTAAACTAACGCTACGTTCCTGGGCGGTGCGAGCACTGCCCGTGCTGCTGTGGCCACTGCTAGCACCACCGCCCGGTGACGAGGCTACGACCGATACGGAAACGTTCACCGTCACGTTACGACCCTCCACGCTGGTTGTACGGCGCACGGGTGACGAATCGCCGGACGAAGCAAATACCGAATCCTGCTCGGGGTTTGCTTCCTCGGCTGAGTAGATGCTTTGACTGGAGCCACCGCTGTGGTTCTGCTGGTCGGCCGTTATCACGTCCTGTTCGCTTGCGCGGAACTCGAACAAATCGGACGGATTATGATGGTTGTCCTTTGATTCTTCCTCGTTGGCGTTCGCGTCCGGGGGTTCCTCTGGTTCGGGCGGTGATGAGTTCATGATGAATACGCTTTTTAGCATTTTTCTCAGATCAGCGGCAAAGTTCGTTTGCAGCTGATCAGCCACACCGGCAATGCACACAAACAGACGATGAAGAAGGTTTTCAGTTGTTCTAAAATTATACGGAGAAGGAAACATATTTTAAAACCATATGAGCGTTGTTTATACATGCCAAGAGTGAAAGGGGAGATCGAAACTTCTAACGCTACCGCAAACTCATTTTTTTTAAATAACCTCTCTAAATAACACTTCGAGAAGCAATTTGTCTGTTAAATAATCCCAAAAATGGCCCTTTTTCGAGCTTCTGAGTTTTTCTCCCCGCAAATCCCTTTCGAAAGGCTTTCGTTAGAGGCAACTAAAGTGTAATGAAGCTGTTAAAACTTACTGGAAATTGTTTCGACCGACCGCTCTGATGGCAAGTACTACCTCCTGCACATCACTGCATTCGCTCTGCGTCGGTGAGGTATCACAGCTGGAGGACGAACTGCGCTGATGCTGCTGTTGCTGCATTCGGCTATGGCGAGTGCTACCGTTCGTTGCATTCTTACCGGTGGTCGTCGTGCTAGCCACCGAGCTGGTCGCTTCCGTCGCTGCAGCATAGGAATGATGATGGTGGTGGTGATGATGGTGATGATGCTGATGCGCCTGATGCGGTTTCCGGTATGTCGATGACGTCGATGTTGAGGCCCGTGGCCGATGATGGCTCTGCTTGCGATGATTACTATACTGCGGTTGCTTCGTTTGGCTGGAGCTAGGCCGTGCCGAGATGCCTTTGGTAACATCATACAGCGTGTAATCTTTCGCCGGTCCACCAACCACGAATGTTAAACCCTCCGGATAAATGATTTCTTCTCCCTCTTCCTCATCCTCGTCATCGTCAGCATCGACATCGTCCGGCTCGTCTACGTCCGCCTCCTCATCTTCACTCGAAGATTCACTAATTTCAGGAGCCTTGTGCATACTACCACTTCTCGATCGTTTGCGAACGGATTTGTTCGTATTAGTTTGCGCTACCACCGTCGACAATGGTTCACCAGCGGTGTCATTCGTTTGTTCCACTTTGCCCGTTGCCACCGTACGTTCGGTATCCAGCTCCGGGGACATATCGGTGCTGTGACTTGCCGTACCATGGCCGGAATCGGAATCCACTAGCTTTTGCTGGCCGCTCGAATCGGCACTCGTCAGAATGCTTTCTATGTTGGCTTGCGTCACCGTCGATGGCGACGCTACGTCGGTATTGAGGAGCCGCAGTTCGTCATCCGTCGCAATAAAACTGTCCGTCAGCGGTGCTTCGTTCGTCTGTAACAAATTGCCAAAGTTGGTGTTTGGTATCAGGTATCCCGAAGCACAGTCTGTAGTGACCAGCCCATCCTTCATGTTCGGATCGTTGTCACCTTCGTCGTCTTCCTCCTCGTCGTCGTCCGCTTCTTTCTGTATGTGATTGTTATTGTCTTCGTCCACCTCCGGTATATTGTCGTCTCCCCCGTACCTACTGCCGGCCGGTTTCGCCACCTGTGAGGATGGTCGCGATTCCGACCTCTGTCGCAAATGCCTTTGATTGTGCTGATTCTTCGCTCTGCTGGTGCTACAGCATTCCGCATTGTTGCCATTGCTGCCAGTACCGTTCAGATCGCTGCTAGTGCTCACCTCATAACCTTGACTAACTATATGCAAACTTTTATCACCTTCACTAGCAACGTTCCCATCCGTCTGCCCATCGGCAGCAGCATTTGTCGCGTTCGTCGTCGTGATGGTGGTCGTCGTTACAATCACCACATGCTCCTTGCTTTCACCCACCGGCTCGTGTGCATCGAAATCTCGTACACCTTCACCGCTGACAGCATTACCACCATCGCCACCACCACCATTCTTTTCATCACAGATCAATTGTTCGCTCGCACTGATCTCTTCGTTTGTGCAGAGCAGCTTCTCCAGCTGGTACAGCTCGTGCTTTGTCAGCGTGTGCAACAAATCACGCATCTTTATCAGCAGCTTACGGAACGGTCGAAATATCTCCGAAATGTTATCTGCCGGCTGATCCATATTTAGTGGCCCATCGCGAAAGATTACCAGCCCGGCGATTATGGCCAACCGGGGAATAGAAAACATTAGTGCAGGATCGTACGAATCCACCTGTTCCTGCTCGAGCAAACCAATCTTTAATGCGCGCTGAAGCGTTTCCGAAAACAGTACGCAGATCAATTCTTGCATCTCGTACTCCTGCTTCGTTTTCACCTGCACCATTGCACTGACGTACACCAGCTCAAACTCGGCAAACAGACGATCGAATATCTTTAGGCTTTCGTACAGCTGCTCGGTAGCAGCATCGTTAAAGTCCAGCCGCAAGGTGGGACTGTTTGGAGTGTTGTTGCGAAGGCACTGCTCTCGTAGGCGATTCCGCACTATCTCGAGACTCTTGGTAACCGCTTTTGCGAGCGGACGCATCTTCGCCGACTCGGCCTCGCGGTTCAGTATCGACGAGCCGGCTGCTAAACACTCCGCACCGAACCACAGCTGCCCGGCCAAACTTTCCTGCAGCACCTCCTCGGGGAATTTCACGCGAAAGGCACGCTGTGCCCGATCGTCACCGAGCAACTCGTCCATGATTTGATTGGTGATCGCCAAAACGCGGTCCTACGATGATAAAATGGGGGGTATTAGCGTCTAAATAAAAGGGTTCGATTTTTTTCAATTGCCTTACCTGGCCTTGGCGAAGTCGGCTAACAAGTCGTGTACAACGGACGGGCTCTGCACGTCCATCGAAACTGTCCAGTTCGCTTGCAATCGCTGTCAGTGCACGATCAGCATGATAAAATCGTGCCAGAAGCGATTTGTCGTCAGCCTGTGAAAAAAGGAGAAAATAAAGGACATTAAATATTTAAAATACTAAATAAAAGGATTCTTAACTGCACAAAGCAATCATGAAATTGAACGATAGTTCAACAAAAAGTATTTTTAAAAACATTCTTTCTTGTTTAGCCTTTTTTCTTGATGATTTACCAAACTCTTCCATACTGCACCTCTTACAAATCATAATCGAATTGTCGGCCTAAACGGTTCAAGATCGTTTGTGTTGTTATCGTACCGAAAAGGAACGCATGCCCGATTATGCCTTTGTTGCTGTGTATGATTACGATCGAGCGAAACGGAACTAAGCGTAACCACCACCGCACAGTTGCACCGTTTAATGCGAGGACGCGGCTTCCACACTAAAAACGGTAGATTTGATAGTCAACGGCCATGGATGGTGCACAAGTTAACACATTTCGCAACAAAACCGAAACTGTACCGAGTAGTTGTGGTTTCAAATTTAGTTCAGATACAATAGAGAAAGGCCAGACCAGACCAGTGGAAGGGAATAAGCCGTTTAAGCCCGTTAGTAAACAAACGGTGTTTTACACACCCTGCCAGAAATAATAATCAACGATCATCATCAACCCCGTTGCGTGCCGGGTACCTTCGGACCAGTCGGCAACCAAATTCGGACGCATTTCCTTCCGTCATTCGTAAACTGTAAAGGTACGTCATGTAATTCGACCATTACGATTGCACCTTGCGCAATAAAGCAATAAATCAGGAATGATAGATTTTACTATCATAAATATATAAAGTGCAATAGAGAGCAGAAGTATAAATGCAAATAGTAATGATAAAAAATTACAGATTCTAATGCTTACCCAAACAACAAAAGTCGTGAACGAAAAAATAAAAAAAAATTTAATTAATAAGAAAAAAAAAGTAAGTCAAGCTCTTTAAGCTGCAACAGTGTATCATCACATCCACAGGTCAGTGAAGATGTACGCCACCAAAGCGTGGGACGTGTTATGGGAATAAACACTAATTATTAAGTCCAAATGGTTACTTCCAGTTCCGTGTTTCGTACTGGACCATGTCAGCATTCATATCATTCACGCGAAGGTGGCTGTTTTGGCAACAATGATATATAATGGAGCGGACAGCTTTCTCCACATTTGCCACTGGTTTAACGCATCGTTTTGCGGCGGTTTTTTTTTCACTCGTTGTACCACGATAATGAGTGTCTCCGCAATTGAGCAGTGACTGTTTCCTTATCATAAGAATGACTCATTTGCTCTGCTTTTATTTACTGTCTGACCTGGATTTACATTACTAATAAATATGTCTAGCTATTTAAAGAAATGTGAAGTGATAAGATCGAACTAAGTTGTCTTGATTGAAAAATGTTTGTTAACAATATTGAAGTACTTTTAAAAGACAATCGTACCGATTTAAAACGCAATACAAGTGCAACACACACACACATACAAAGAGTGCAATCAATAGCACGTGCATGTCAAATAATTGATCCACGGTAAACGTATAAGGTTGATTGTTTTACGAATAAATCACTCCACTGCCAGCGATTTGTGGTCTCATTTGCTTCCACGTGATCTTGGGCCCTTCATTGATAAGGTGACACTTACCAGTTACGCCGTACGGAAGATAATTTTAAAATGAAACAACTCACAGAACACAATGTAGTACAAGGGAATATAGATTATATTAAAATAATAATTTGTTTAACACGAACAGAAAAACATATTAAAGTTAGGAAAAAGTTTACTAAAAAAACGCGTAATTGAAATTAGTAAATATTTTTGAATATTAGTAGTTAAATTAATTTTCTTTAGATAACTACACTCATATTACTTATTATTTTTTGTAAAAGGTCTCACAACTCCTCGGTTTATTATTTCTTCAAATGTTTTTACTTTATTTTACATCCAAAAGAAAGACATCCAAACTGCTGTTTGCATGCGGTTCACAGGTTCCGTCTTGGTGGGAAAAGTTGTTTCACTTTGACCAGTTCTGTTTTTTTCCTCGGTGCTCTACGTTGGCTAAGAGCACAAAACAGGGAAAAAGGAAATGCACTGCAATCTCCTCAGACAAGGTAAAAAGTTTCCACGCACACAACGTCTGCTCTTCGTGTCCAATGGGCACAAAGGCTTGGTTGCTGCCTGTGAGATAGTAATAAGCACCAGTGCTGCCGTGGTGCGTTGGTTGTGGATTTACTTTCACCTTTACCAGACCGTTCATCAGCAAAAACCTGACGATAAATGCAATATTGGAGGTGATTTCTTTTCTCTGGTGTGTTTCTCTCCAATGTCGCCAGCACACTTTCAGCAAAATGAGATGATGCTACGAATAGTTATTTATGTATATGTCGTTGTTAAATCGAAAGAACTGCAGGAGATTTATTTCCGGCGAAATAATTTGATCAGTAATGAGTAATGATTATGAAAGCTGTGCTTTTTTATAAACAAAAATCAAAATAAGTAAAATAACTTATTAGTTTTCATAGATTTTTTATTTTGTTTTATTATTTTTGTTAATGATTTAAAATGGCTTCTATCAAAAATCAGCATTAAATGGAAGAAATTAAACGTGTTTTCTTCCTCAAGTTTGATTATTTTCAATTTTATTTGACAAATACTATATTAAATAATAATAATAAATATTTCTGAGTTTGATTAGGCTCTTACTCTTGCCTGAGAATAAATAGATTTTTCCTCAATGTGTTTACCTTATTTTAATCTATAATTGCTAGTAAAATAAGGTAAATACATTCAGCTACAATAATTAATTTCAATATTTATTTTTGCGTACAATTCAAAACACAGTAATGCACACTGTGTCCAAGCTACAAATGCAAATTGCAAATTTTATACAATCAACTTGTCACGTTTTACAATTTTGATCGGTTTTACCAGCAAATTCCCCTCGTCATCATCATTAAGCCCTTTACGCGCGTCTAGGAAATATTATGCATGCAAAAATACAAAAAAAAAACACGTTTAACTCCAGCATTGGAAATTACGCGATAAGACTGTCGATTGTCATCAGATGACTCACCAATTGCAGTGAATTAATTGAAGGGCCAGATCACGCAGATATGCAAATATGTGGTTTGTTCATTCTGAAATTTCATTTCTTATAATTTGTAAAAAATATCAAACAAAAAATTGTTTTTGTCTAAATGAAGCGTATTAACGCAACAAAAGATCGATCAAATTGTGACATAAAAGAACCGAACTAAACAACAAATCTTCTGCAGAAAAAACGCACAATACCCCTCCGGCGTCGTGAAGGGAAAATGAAAGTGCTAATAACGACCTCAATGAGGAAGACACTTTCCATTACTTTCAATTATTAACATATTACAAATGCGAAACGGGACACACAAGAAAGAAACCCTCTTTATTAGGGCATGTGCGGTGTGTGGCTGTCTTCTGGTGGTCCGTCGTCTCCAGTTTGATCTCGAGCGACTGTCATCGAATGCAAAACACACGCAACAACAGACCAGCAAACATGACGACAAAGGGGATGTAAGGCAGATATACTGTAAGGTTCCGATAATAGAAACACAAGGTGGAACTGATGCAGGGCACGTTGCAGAAAAATGAAGTAAAATACCAAAACAAAGAAACAAAGCAGTGCTTCGCTCGTGTGTGAGAATAAAATCGGTGGTGGAACGTAATGCAAAACACAGAAGCAACATATTTTTATTGCTTTTTCTTTTGTTGCTACTTTTCATAAACCAGTGACGTACATACGGACGAACAAAAACAAAAAAAGCAGAAACAAAAATAAACACAAAAATTGTCTTCAACCGATTCCGCACGAATAAGACCCAAGGGTCCGCGCGGATCAGGCTAGAAAATGTACTTCCTGCTTCCGCAATGATGACCACCGATGGTGGTGGCAATTCCGGTGTACCATGCTTCAGGTGCGCCTAGAGTGGCGACACGAAAGCTCTGAAAGCCGCGGGCACAAGTTTCGTTCCATCCGTCTACAGCCGTCGAGTCTCGGCGTCAAGGTCAATACGCAAGGAACTCGTTAGCGGCTACCGGTCCGTGAAGGCGACACAATGGAAATTTATCGACGCACTCTCCGGCAACGCAGACCGTGCTACCGTCGCAGTGGACCGAGTCACGGAGTTCGGAAAAGGGTCCGCGCATGGTAAAAAGACAACAAAAAAAACGTTCTGTCCCCGAAGACGTCAACGTGCTATTTAAAACCCCCCCTTCGTCCGAACTGACCTCCCTAACACGCGTGGAAATAGTTGACACTCGATTTCCACGTGCCGTTTTTCGACGTATCAACGTGGCGCTCTACGGGGGAACCGTTAGCCTGGTGGTTAGAACCACGGTGCCGCGTAATCGGTGTGACATTTGTCTTTAAATGTGGTGCTTTTAAAAAAAATAAGCAAAAAGCCAAGGTGTTCCCTTTCAGGGCTAATTCCGATGCATGTGATAATGGGTATGGAATTAGATTGCACTACAATTAACCGTTTCAATGTACTACTCTTATGCTGTGAAAGTATTGTAATCTTTTTTTTATAATTTTACTTTTTCATATCATACAAGGTTTTTTTTACAGATTATTATTAAATTTATTACTTTCTAAAAGTGCTAATTCTATAATTGAGTGTGTAGAATAAATTTTAAATATTGTTTTGTTTGAATAAATTTAAAAAGTTAAAGCTAGAGTTTTTTTTCTAGCTTCAGCCAGAATTCCTTGTTAATTGCCAGCTATCATAGTTGCCTCTTTTAATTGTCGGATTCTTTTATAGTCTTATTCTACTTGAATAATTTGTTGAGAAGAATGCTTTAATCATACTGAAAAATTATCACACAACATTCCGTACACAAATAAAGGAATTCTTTAATTAGTAGATTTCGAATTTAACACTAAAACTACCAAGCGTTTAAAGCGTTTTTCCTTCATTGTTAATTTTTAAACAATTAGGAAGAGTTGGAGTATATTTTATTGTTAATTTGAGATCGTATGCATATATGTATAAGTAAAACTCATGTTTCAACTACCCTAGGATTGTTTAACGCCAAAAAATAATATGATGAAAAGGAAGCGTTCCAGTCAAAATGACTGGTCGGGTAGTTCTAGTGTAAAGATCAGTTTCCTACTTCATTTTTATTTTTATTTGTTTATTTTAAATAGGACCGCCAGGCCGTTTGACACTTCGTTTTTATTTGTAATAAGTAAATTTTTATATTTTTTTCCACATTTTCTGTAACGTAATATTCATACATCAACGAGTATGAAACGCTGTTCTGGACGACAAAATTATTCTGGCACGAACTTTACACACATTATTATTGACATATTCTCGATCACGGACGGGGGAGGAGTATGCATGATAAAGTAGAAAACTAAACATACAAATTGAAAACACACGAAAAGATGTGCCAGACGTTAAATATTTTACTTTAGCCAAGCCCCGTCTTGCCATATGCGTTCGTTCCAAAAGGGTTTAATATGCTGAACAGACACCATGACGGAGTGCCAAGTGCCAATAAGAGGGAAAGAATATACGTTCTAATTATTTAAAATAAATTAAATGTGATACAAATACAGCTATCTACTTGCTTTAGTAAAAGAGCGAAAAGAGCTTTAAGCTGCTAAAGCTGATGTGAAAACAAAACCACAAATGATAAGGGTTTCTCCCTCCTGTTAGTAACGCATACTAATGAGTGGATGGGTGGATTAGTAGATGGTTCCACAACAAAAAGGAAAAAAGTACACCACACGGATAAGGTGTGGAAAGCTTCGGACCCAGGTGTTAGTAGCTCTTCCTATTGCGTTGCAAAACTCTCCGAACCAAAACTGCTTCTGTTCCGCCCAGTTAAGGTGGATTGCGAAAGAAGTGCACCGGCTAAAAACAAAAAAAAAGGAGGTTCGATGAGACGCATTTTTGGTTTCACAGTTTGGCCGTTTTTCGCGCATTATCAATTATGGAACCCGTCGTGCGTTCGTGTGCGAACGGCTTGAAATAAAAAGAAATATGACTACGGTCGTGTTACATCATCAAAATACATAAGCCACTCGCTAACCCCCATATTCGTTATCTTCTTACCCCGCAAAAGCAAAAGCTTTCACATTTATGCGTTAAGGGGGGTTGTTTTTATCGCTCAGTGAGTAATCCTCACCAAAGCATGAGCAGTACAATTATGACACTGGAAGTGAGTTTTGTTCTAATTCTGTAACTCATATCAACAAATTTGCATCTTGTTGTTGATAACAACAGCTCTTATATGCTGCTATATTTTCGACTTAATTTTTTTTTAATTAAAACTTCACCAAAAGTTTAAAAACAGTCCCCAGGCCAAGGGTCAGAAGTTATGCGAAAACAAAACCAAAAAAACGGCTCAATTTAAATGTATTCCATCCGTTCGTGCGATCTTGACGAAACAACCAGACCAGAAAAGGCCATAACACAGCTACATGCGCATCGCAAACGCATAACACAAATACACCACACAGTTAGTTGAGGTGGCCTCCTTTAAAGAAACCTGTTCGAAAATGATTTTTTATGGGGTGTATTTTTGGGGGGGGGGGGGTGGTGGGCTTGGTGGGTGGTTGTGAAATAACAATCGTACCACCTTCACGCATGTCGAGCAGTTTCAAAACACACATTATTGCTTGGTGGATCATCAATTGCTTCTACATTACTTCCATGCTAAGAGCTCCCGCCGCCTTTATTACTATTATTGTGGATATTTCCTTTTGACTGTCCTTTGGAGGGGGAGTGGAGGCGTTCTAATCCTTTTCCCGATCGATGTCCAGTTTTTTTTCGCCTCCCTTTCACAAACACCCTTTTATGTGACAAGCGATGATTTGAATTCCATTCAATCACAACTAAAGATTCTCCAAATAAGAAGGGCATTAGAACGGCAGCACTTTAATGGATTACCGGGTTAAAGCAATTCCCCGTCCCATTGAGGATTGTGTGATGAGGTCTACAGAAATCGAACTGCAATTGTCCAGCGGCCCTTTTGGTCTCTGAGCCTTTGCTATGGCTTGTATCAATTAGCGGCTACTCGAGCTTAAAGAACAGCAATTGACGGTGCATTCCGTCTGCCTTATCACGAATCTGCAGCGAAATGCATTGACGCAGTATCAACCGGTTAACTACTGCTGCGCATTTACATGCATTTAAGGGTGATTTTCTTTTTTTTTTCGTATCCAATACGCTGTGTGAATATAATATAATATTAATGGGTACATAGAATTCCATTGTTCAAAGTTTAAAAAAAAAAGTTTCCAATAATTTCGTGACAATAAATGACTTTGTTCAAATTTTATTTGAAGAATTATGAAAAAAAATCCTTTTCTCGGCAATACATGGATAATTCCATTTCCAGCATAATGAAGTGAAGAACGAAACGAAGGGACTCAATTCCCGACCCAATAGAAGCAACTAATACGATCTCACCGTGTAAAGCCTCCCCATCCCAGCATGACTCGAGAGTGTCCTCGAGTAGGAACGAGTTGAACAAGCTGATAAGAAGGTTTGTCGAGTGGCCCTTTACCGGATGTGTCGGAGAGAGGGATTGGAGCAACAAAAAAAAATAAGAATCTAGAGCTGGAAAATTGACAACCCATTAAATTATGTAGGTTATCAGCATTCAAATAAGCGGCCGAATGTCTGATGACCGAGTTGGATTAGAGCGCGTTTTCATCCACAAACTATTTGCTGAAAGTTTCAATTAACACTGGGTTTGAAGCACCTTGGTGCTTCTGTAACTACTGCGTATATTATGAAGAAACACGTGTAACCCTCTGTATGCTTGTTTACCCTCCATTTTTACGTGGCGCGTAACACATACGCAGCACCGTAACTTCACGAAGGTTTATTTACACTTACGCATACGATTTGGTTCAATGGTGAAGCGAGGGAATTATTGGGACAAAATAAATTAATGCATGAAAAAATGCTTGATTATAAATAAATGTATCAAACTCATTGTTCCCCTTTGGAGTCGTACGTTGTACTGCAGATTCTGAATAAAAAAAAAGAATGGAAAGGGTTGTTTTATCATGGTACATATTTTGCCAGCGATAAGATACAGATATCTGTTTACTGTCGCGTACAAAACTGCAAGTGCACTCAACCCCCTGGTCTAACCTTAAGGGACAACAGGACAACAACAAAAACCTTGGACGAGGTTGATGGCAGGAACGCAAAAACACACAAAAGGACAACAACATTTAACGTAAGGGTGGGGTAGGAGATAGGTACAGATCACACTTCCTGAGGTCGAAGACAATTTGTACTTTTTCAAGGTGTTTTTAACGTCATAATCGAACAGATTACGGGGATTTCCGCGACGTTCAAGAGCAAGCGTTCAACTCCATCAGGATAGTTTTATTTGACATAACAAAAACTTCATCAGTTTTGTCTAAAATCATCCAAGCAACCGAATCTTGAAAACACGTGCGTTTGATAGTATATGTGCGTGTGTGCGTGTGAATTTTCACTTCTTGCGTGTTTATTTATGTGGCGATAGCAGCCAGCCAGGTCCGCCGTCCAGACTTGTCGAGACAACAGCAGAAATTGTGTTGTGGCGCGTTGGTAGTGCCATTTGTGGTCGATATACCGTACGCAACGGCGCGGACATGAAACATTCGCCGTTCGAACGTACGTGCCCGTACGTGTTTGCTTTGGTGTTGGTGACGCAATTCGCTCGCTCCCCTCCCCGAAGGCCTTCTCGGTCGATTTGCCGTCGCGATGTTATATTCATAACTAGAACGGGGTTCACAAACGTTACGCGATAAAATTTGGCTAAAAAAAAAAAAAACAAAGCGCCCAAAGGGCCATCGCATCACTATTTATCATCAACATTCACAAGAACGTACAGTTTTGTGATAAAAGTTTCGCCATCCCTGACCGAGCCATCGCAATGATACGCACGCAACGCAACAACGCACACACACAGAGAGAGGCGCGTGATGTTTCTGTTGTTTTTTTTTTCCTTTCTTCGCTCTGACTCGCACACAGCCTTCTCGCGCGCACTACGTCACAGCAGACGGGGGAAAAGGAACAAGAAAAACAATACTCCATTGCATTTCTGGTCGTTTCTGTGGCGCCCAATAGTTTCGCTTTTCTTCTTCTCGACGCAAATGAAAAGTGTTTCAATGCCCCCCCCAATCCCCCTTCTGTTTGGTTTGCAAGGCTCCCCACGAACCACGAGCCAAAGAGGAAGTGTATGGAAAAAAAATTAACTACCACCATTTAGCTCGGTACGTGAGAGCAAAGCAGAAAATGGTCGCAGCCACAAGGACGGCAGCATTGAGCCCATGAAAAAAACCATGACTTTTCCTCTTGTTGAGACAACTTACCTTTGGCTTGTTTAACCATTTTCGCAACGAATCCATTGCTGGTACTTTTCTTCCCTTCTAATCGCTTATCAATTGAACACTGCTGCACGGATTCCGCGGGGTTGACCCGCGTTTATGTTGCACAAAGCGGGCCTTGCGTGGGTAATACAGTCGGGGATGGTTATGGAATTACTTTTTTTTTTAGTTTCTCACCACAGCAGCAGCCACAACCTTTTTTTGTTTTGTTTTGCCAGGTGGCACACACCTAAGTCGCCTGTTTTTTGTTATGTTATGCCTTCCTTTTACACACTGCGCGGCACACATAGATTTGTTGTCACAGTGATGCACTTCATTCACGAAAACAAAAACACACACACGCACACGGGTACGGGCGCACCAAACAGTGAATGCACGACACGAAACACGACTTTCTCGCACCCTTAGCCGTACATCTTTTTATTCTTAATGGTCAGCGAAGTGGAAGGCAGTGACGGGTTTTTTTTTTGGTGATAGGTGATACTTTGTGGACATGCAACGCGCACGGTACTTCCGAATTCGATCACCATGGTGTGGACGATTTCACTGAATCACTTTTCTCACATCATCACTGCAGGCGTGATGTTCCATTTTTTTCTCGCTTGTGAATGAGAAGATTGCGTTCTAGACACTTTACTTTAGTGTTTTTCCCCCTACCCAGCAATGAGTCACACACTACGTGGAAACGTGTTTGTTCACATAGGGCAGATTGGAAACGGTGAACCACAATGAAACTGCACAACACACAGTGCCCGTCTGACGATTTCCCTCAAATTCGCGTTTTTTCTGCTCAGCGCCACCATCCAAGTAAGATCATCGGGCACACAAACCCACACATGGCAACCGAAGCGTATGGAGTGAAGGTCTTCTTCTTCATTGCAAGTGTGTATGCGATGGTGTGAGTGAAGCTTGCTGTAAATAATAAAAAAACCAAACACACACACAAGCCAAGGGTTCCCGATGATGGCTGAATGCGTATTCGAAATAGAACAGCTGTCAAATCATTAAATTCGAATGTCAAACTTCGAATTTAACAGAAATTTGCCGCTGCGTTTCGTTCAAGCTACAAAACAATAAGAATTAAAAAAAAGGATATTTTATTTGCAAATTGTTTCATTTATAATTGTTTCTTAGTAATGTAAAACAATTGCACTTCCTATTGGCGATTTGGTCAAAAAAATAATAGTGGTTCGGATACTTACCCAGTGTGCAAACTAAAGAGCGAGAACGAAAATCTCCCTAGAAAGAGCTCGAGAAACAAGCTGTCAAATCATACACAATCTTGGCGCTTCTTTTCGGAAGCGAAGAACACACCGTGAATTTTCCTGTACGAACAAACTTGCTCTGTAACCGGTAAAATATTTTCACTATGTCCACGATAAAGAAGCTTGAAATACGAGGTGTACGTAGTTTTGGCGTTGAGCGTGACGATGTACAGGTAAGCAACATTCGCTGAGGCTGGCATGTGATGTGTACCTAACTGGCTGCTGTCCCATTTTCAGCAAATAAATTTCCGGTCGCCGCTTACGTTGATCGTGGGGCAGAATGGATGTGGTAAAACCACCATCATAGAATGTCTGAAATATGGTCTTACTGGAGAACTTCCACCAGGTACGAACCGTGGAATTGGTTTCGTACACGATCCCAAAATATTCAACACCGTAGAAAGCCTGGGACAGGTGAAGCTGATGGTGAAGGATTTCACGGGAAACACGGTGACGGCAATACGTTCGATGAAAATTACGCGCAAAAACAAGACTCCAAAGTTCGAGACGTTGGATTCCACCATCACCATGGAGAATGCACAGACGAAGGAAAAAATCACTATGACACGTTCGCGAGTTACAGACATCAACAACGAAATGTGCGACGCAATGGGTGTTTCGAAAGCCATTCTAAACAACGTAATATTTTGCCACCAGGAAGAATCCTGCTGGCCACTGGATGAACCTAAAGAGCTGAAGAAAAAGTTCGATGCCATTTTCGGAACCACCGAGTACAACCGGGTCATCGACAAGCTTATCAAAATCAGCAAAGGGTACAATGAAGAGCTGAAGGAAAAGATGGCAGATTTGAAACTGCTGGAGAACGTAAAGTCGCAAGCTGAAACAAAACAGCTGCAGCTAGAAGATGGTGATAAAAAGCTAGGAAAGTTACATCAAACTATTAGCGAGCTAGAAATCGACATTAAGCCGATCCAGGATAAGCTCGAGCAGTTAGCAATAGTTGAGCGTCAGTATTCTTCACTGTTAACAAAAAAGATAGAATTCAGCTCCAAGTAAGTATTTCGCATCCGACGTGTATTTTTCAATTTTTCATTAAATGTTTTTTTTTCTATTTTTTAGGATAAAGAGCAAAAAAGAGCAGAGCCAACAGTTGCAGGCAAAAATAAACAAACTTTTTGATGGTTCTTTGCATGAGTTGGAAGTAGAAATTAAAATATTCCAGCAAACTTCTGCCTCAAAGCATTCCGAGTTGGAGGAGGATGAATCGGAACTGCAGCGGTTCAAGTCGCAGGATCGTTCCCTGCAAAGCAAGCTGCAGTCAATAGATGGGCAAAGGATTGAGTTTTCCGAAAAGCAGAAACGAGAACGCGAACTTCAGATTGAGCGGGGCAAAAAGATGAAGACCCTTGGCGGTAAGCTTACTCTCGCTTTGTCCGATAATTTGGGCGATGCTTCGATTAGTGCTAGCGTTTTAGAATCGGGTCTTAGCTCGATCCGTAATGCTTTGAAACAACAAGAGCTTAATTTACAATCGAAAACCAAAACGTTCGAGGAGGATGATGTACGGGCTCAAAAAAGTATCGATAAGTTGAGGGAAACCAAAGCCACACTGGAGAGCGATTCCACTTCCAAGCGCAAACAAATTGCTCAGCTAGAACGAGAAAAGCTGCAAGCTATGCGTGAGGTGGCTGAAATTGAAAGTTCTGCCGAATCGCTGAAACGATTGATCGACGAAATCAACCGGCTCGAACAAGAGTACGAAACGCAGGTGGCGGCAACCAATTTACCAGCAATGAGAAAAGAGCTTGGCGAACGGAAGCAATTGCGCGATCAGCTGCAAGGTGAGCTAGATCGTTTGGAAGAGCGGATCAGTTCGTTGGATAAGGTAGCGATGAAGGAACAGGAGCTAACACTGAAGGAACAGCAATGTACCAGCCGTGAAAATGAGTTACGCCGACTGCGCAACAAGCATGCAGATAGCTTACGCCGTCTATTTCCCGATCGTACAATTGAGTCAAACTATAAGACCAACCTGCAAAGCCTATACGATGATTTGCAAAAGGAGGTAAAAACTGTAAATGAGAAAATACGTCGAGCACAAGCGATTGTGACCGAAATGGAAACTACGCGAAAGAACCAAAAGACTCAGCTGGAACGGTTGGAGCGTGATTTGGGAGAAGCGGAAGAAAAAATTTACAGTGCCTGTCGGGGCAATGCTTACGAGGACGTGTTGGCTAAGCTGAACGATAAAATTGCCAAAAACAATATGGAGCATGGAGAAGCACGATCGGCCGTAGTTTTGTATCAAAAGTTTATTTCTAACATCGAAAATGATCGCTGCTGTCCGGTGTGCGACAAGGGGTTGGAAAGTGAGGACGTTCACGATGTTAGTAGCAAGCTTTCCGATGAAATCCGACGACTGCCAGAGAAGATTGAAGCACTGGAACGTACGCTCAAGAAAGATCGTTCCGATTATGATAAGCTGTTAGCATTGAAGCCCATTTCCGAGCGGTTGGAAAAGCAAAAGAAGGAACTGCCCCAGTTGAAACAGCAGTTGCAGGATACAGAAAAGCGGCTCACTACTGCATCGGACGATCTGGAGGAACATCAGCTGGCTGTGTCGGAACCGACCGCCAACATGCAGTTAATTAATACGATTGTCGGTGATATGAGCATCCTGGATAAGCTTGGTCTCGAATTGGAACGCATGAAGCGCGGTGTTGAGGAGCTACGATCCCAACTGGGAACTCACATTACTGAAGGAGTAACAATTGAATCACTCAAATCGGAACGCGATACATTGCGCACCAATTTTAAAACGGAGCGAAACGTTGTGGATGAGATGCAAAACACAATCGATACGAAGGCAGAAAAGCTCAATAACATGCAATCCCGCAACAATCAGATGAAGTCGAAGAAGCTGAAGTTGCAAGAAGCGGTTCAATCGTTGGATCAGAAGCGCGCAAACGTTAGTGAGATGGGTGCAAAAATGACTACACTAAACGCTGAGCTCAAAACTGCCGAACAACAGCTGAACCCCGTGAAGGTGCAACTGCAAACGGAGCTAGAGCAAAAGCAGCGCGCAAAGGAGCAAAACAACCGGGAGCTACAAGTGTTGCGCAAAACATTAGATGCGCTGCGTTGGGAGGAGACGGAAATCGTTCGGTTGGGTAGCGAATTGGATGAACTTGCGGCACTTAACTTGAGTGCAGAGCTGAGCCGGCTCCAGTCGAAAAAAGAACAGGTACAGCAGGAACAAGACCAGCTGAAACGGAGCATGGAGTGTAAGGCAAAAGGCATCGAAAAACTTAAACAGGACATTGCCAATCAACATATGCAAGAGCGTGATCTGATAGATAACAAGGATCTAAAGCGTTTGATACGTGAAACGACCGATCTAGAAGCGGAGCTCGCAGTGTTGCTTAAGAACATGGGCGACATGGAAGTGGGAAACGTACAGAAAGAACGCAACCGGCTTATTGACCTGCGTGATGCCTTACAGGCGAAGCGCAGTGAACTGAATGGTCAGGCGAGTGAACTGAAGCGTCAGCTAAACGAGCTCCGAAAGGAGTTGGAGCACAGCGAATATCGCAATGCTACTCGAAACTATTTCAAAACTTTGGGCGAATCGATGGTGCAGCGAAAAATCATCAGCGACATTAAAAAGTACCGGGATGCACTCGAAGGTGCGTTGCAGGAGTATCACACCGAAAAGATGCAGGAGATTAATCGTACGATTTTTTCACTGTGGCGTGATATCTATCGTGGAAACGATATCGATTACATACGCATCAATACGGTGGACGATGGTGTCGCGGAACGGTCGGACCGACGGCGTATATACACGTACGGTGTGGTGCAGGCAAAGCATGATGTAGAGATCGATATGCGCGGTCGCTGTAGTGCTGGACAGAAGGTGTTGGCCTCGCTTATCATACGCTTGGCGCTGGCGGAAACGTTCAGTAGCAACTGTGGTGTGATGGCACTGGATGAACCAACTACTAACTTAGACCGGGAAAACATAGAGTCGTTGTGTGAATCTTTGCGTCGGATTGTTTCCGAACGACAAGGAGGTAACTTTCTGCTGATCGTCATCACGCACGACGAGGAGTTTGTGACAAAGTTGGAGCAGTTCGAAACGTACTATCGAATTTCGCGTAATGGCGATGGCAAATCGATGATTAAAGAGGAGAGTCTCTAAACACCATTCCACACGTAAGATGTTAATTGTTTCTTATTTACTACGTATAATATTTGGGTTAACAATAAATTCTACATTGTTCGCCTGAGGGCGAATTCAATAATGATGTACTTCTCAAAATCTCTTACTGATGGATGATGTATAACTAAATCCGTCTCTCTGATCCGGATCTCTAATTTGGTCCGAATTCTCTGGCTATCTGGCGAAAGTGTCTTTCGATTTCGCATACAATCTAAAGTAATACTAGCAATATAAGTATGATAAGTGTGGGGATCTGACGACCAGAAATATTGCGTCTTTTTCTCATTTGTTTATCTCGGCTATTTCATCCTTTCGACACCTTTTACTTCTAAATTGTATAATGATTGAGATATTGGAACAAAGTTTTCAAAAATCTTCATCGAACCAAAGGTTTGACCTTGTGCAAAACGATGTGACCGTTGTCGCAAATCAACATGTTCATGTGTTCG